>NW_025964361.1:18200547-19453852 GCF_023055435.1 Haliotis rufescens
ACAGCTCTCATGGAGTAAAAGTCATGCATGTGAAAAAGTTCGATTCGCTGATGTATTTATAGTGCGGCCTCAAGTCATGATTTTTGATGCAATTGTGCCAACGTTTTTCATGAGTGTCGGCCATGTAAGAATGCATCCACACACCAAATATTTATATTCTGAGACTAATACTTTGAGAACAGCTCTCATGGAGTAAAAGTCATGGATTGAAAAAGTTCGAATCGCTGATGTATTTATAGTGCGGCCTCAAGTCATGATTTTTGATGCAATTGTGCCAACGTTTTTCATGAGTGTCGGCCATGTAAAGAATGCATCCACACACCAAATACTTATATTCTGAGACTAATACTTTTGAGAACAGCTCTCATGGAGTAAAAGTCATGCATGTGAAAAAGTTCGAATCGCTGATGTATTTATAGTGCGGCCTCAAGTCATGATTTTTGATGCAATTGTGCCAACGTTTTCATGAGTGTCGGCCATGTAAGAATGCATCCACACACCAAATATTTATATTCTGAGACTAATACTTTTGAGAACAGCTCTCATGGAGTAAAAGTCATGCATGTGAAAAAGTTCGAATCGCTGATGTATTTATAGTGCGGCCTCAAGTCATGATTTTTGATGCAATTGTGCCAACGTTTTTCATGAGTGTCGGCCATGTAAGAATGCATCCACACACCAAATATTTATATTCTGAGACTAATACTTTTGAGAACAGCTCTCATGGAGTAAAAGTCATGCATGTGAAAAAGTTCGAATCGCTGATGTATTTATAGTGCGGCCTCAAGTCATGATTTTTGATGCAATTGTGCAACGTTTTTCATGAGTGTCGGCCATGTAAGAATACATCCACACACCAAATATTTATATTCTGAGACTAATACTTTTGAGAACAGCTCTCATGGAGTAAAAGTCATGCATGTGAAAAAGTTCGAACCGCTGATGTATTTATAGTGCGGCCTCAAGTCATGATTTTTGATGCAATTGTGCCAACGTTTTTCATGAGTGTCGGCCATGTAAGAATGCATCCACACACCAAATATTTATATTCTGAGACTAATACTTTTGAGAACAGCTCTCATGGAGTAAAAGTCATGGATTTGAAAAAGTTCGAATCGCTGATGTATTTATAGTGCGGCCTCAAGTCATGATTTTTGATGCAATTGTGCCAACGTTTTTCATGAGTGTCGGCCATGTAAGAATGCATCCACACACCAAATACTTATATTCTGAGACTAATACTTTTGAGAACAGCTCTCATGGAGTAAAAGTCATGCATGTGAAAAAGTTCGAATCGTTGATGTATTTATAGTGCGGCCTCAAGTCATGATTTTTTATGCAATTGTGCCAACGTTTTCATGAGTGTCGGCCATGTAAGAATGCATCCACACACCAAATATTTATATTCTGAGACTAATACTTTGAGAACAGCTCTCATGGAGTAAAAGTCATGCATGTGAAAAAGTTCGAATCGCTGATGTATTTATAGTGCGGCCTCAGTCATGATTTTTGATGCAATTGTGCCAACGTTTTTCATGAGTGTCGGCCATGTAAGAATGCATCCACACACCAAATATTTATATTCTGAGACTAATACTTTGAGAACAGCTCTCATGGAGTAAAAGTCATGCATGTGAAAAAGTTCGAATCGCTGATGTATTTATAGTGCGGCTCAAGTCATGATTTTTGATGCACTTGTGCCAACGTTTTTCATGAGTGTCGGCCATGTAAGAATGCATCCACACAACAAAAATTTATATTCTGAGACTAATACTTTTGAGAACAGCTCTCATGGAGTAAAAGTCATGCATGTGAAAAAGTTCGAATCGTTGATGTATTTATAGTGCGGCCTCAAGTCATGATTTTTTATGCAATTGTGCCAACGTTTTTCATGAGTGTCGGCATGTAAGAATGCATCCACACACCAAATATTTATATTCTGAGACTAATACTTTTGAGAACAGCTCTCATGGAGTAAAAGTCATGCGTGTGAAAAAGTTCGAATCGCTGATGTATTTATAGTGCGGCCTCAAGTCATGATTTTTGATGCAATTGTGCCAACGTTTTTCATGAGTGTCGGCCATGTAAGAATGCATCCACACACCAAATATTTATATTCTGAGACTAATACTTTTGAGAACAGCTCTCATGGAGTAAAAGTCATGCATGTGAAAAAGTTCGAATCGCTGATGTATTTATAGTGCGGCGCCTCAAGTCATGATTTTTGATGCAATTGTGCCAACGTTTTTCATGAGTGTCGGCCATGTAAGAATGCATCCACACACCAAATATTTATATTCTGAGACTAATACTTTTGAGAACAGCTCTCATGGAGTAAAAGTCATGCATGTGAAAAAGTTCGAATCGCTGATGTATTTATAGTGCGGCCTCAAGTCATGATTTTTTATGCAATTGTGCCAACGTTTTTCATGAGTGTCGGCCATGTAAGAATGCATCCACACACCAAATATTTATATTCTGAGACTAATACTTTTGAGAACAGCTCTCATGGAGTAAAAGTCATGCATGTGAAAAAGTTCGAATCGCTGATGTATTTATAGTGCGGCCTCAAGTCATGATTTTTGATGCACTTGTGCCAACGTTTTTCATGAGTGTCGGCCATGTAAGAATGCATCCACACACCAAATATTTATATTCTGAGACTAATACTTTTGAGAACAGCTCTCATGGAGTAAAAGTCATGGATGTGAAAAAGTTCGAATCGCTGATGTATTTATAGTGCGGCCTCAAGTCATGATTTTTGATGCAATTGTTGCCAACGTTTTTCATGAGTGTAGGCCATGTAAGAATGCATCCACACACCAAATATTTATATTCTGAGACTAATACTTTTGAGAACAGCTCTCATGGAGTAAAAGTCATGGATGTGAAAAAGTTCGAATCGCTGATGTATTTATAGTGCGGCTCAAGTCATGATTTTTTATGCAATTGTGCCAACGTTTTTCATGAGTGTCGGCCATGTAAGAATGCATCCACACAACAAATATTTATATTCTGAGACTAATACTTTTGAGAACAGCTCTCGTGGAGTAAAAGTCATGCATGTGAAAAAGTTCGAATCGCTGATGTATTTATAGTGCGGCCTCAAGTCATGATTTTTGATGCAATTGTGCCAACGTTTTTCATGAGTGTCGGCCATGTAAGAATGCATCCACACACCAAATATTTATATTCTGAGACTAATACTTTTGAGAACAGCTCTCATGGAGTAAAAGTCATGCATGTGAAAAAGTTCGAATCGTTGATGTATTTATAGTGCGGCCTCAAGTCATGATTTTTGATGCAATTGTGCCAACGTTTTTCATGAGTGTCGGCCATGTAAGAATGCATCCACACACCAAATATTTATATTCTGAGACTAATACTTTTGAGAACAGCTCTCATGGAGTAAAAGTCATGCATGTGAAAAAGTTCGAATCGCTGATGTATTTATAGTGCGGCCTCAAGTCATGATTTTTGATGCAATTGTGCCAACGTTTTTCATGAGTGTCGGCCATGTAAGAATGCATCCACACACCAAATATTTATATTCTGAGACTAATACTTTTGAGAACAGCTCTCATGGAGTAAAAGTCATGGATTTGAAAAAGTTCGAATCGCTGATGTATTTATAGTGCGGCCTCAAGTCAGGATTTTTGATGCAATGTGCCAACGTTTTTTCATGAGTGTCGGCCATGTAAGAATGCATCCACACACCAAATACTTATATTCTGAGACTAATACTTTTGAGAACAGCTCTCATGGAGTAAAAGTCATGCATGTGAAAAAGTTCGAATCGTTGATGTATTTATAGTGCGGCCTCAAGTCATGATTTTTGATGCAATTGTGCCAACGTTTTTCATGAGTGTCGGCCATGTAAGAATGCATCCACACACCAAATATTTATATTCTGAGACTAATACTTTTGAGAACAGCTCTCATGGAGTAAAAGTCATGCATGTGAAAAAGTTCGAATCGCTGATGTATTTATAGTGCGGCCTCAAGTCATGATTTTTGATGCAATTGTGCCAACGTTTTTCATGAGTGTCGGCCATGTAAGAATGCATCCACACACCAAATATTTATATTCTGAGACTAATACTTTTGAGAACAGCTCCTCGTGGAGTAAAAGTCATGCATGTGAAAAAGTTCGAATCGCTGATGTATTTATAGTGCGGCCTCAAGTCATGATTTTTGATGCAATTGTGCCAACGTTTTTCATGAGTGTCGGCCATGTAAGAATGCATCCACACACCAAATATTTATATCTGAGACTAATACTTTTGAGAACAGCTCTCATGGAGTAAAAGTCATGCATGTGAAAAAGTTCGAATCGCTGATGTATTTATAGTGCGGCCTCAAGTCATGATTTTTGATGCAATTGTGCCAACGTTTTTCATGAGTGTCGGCCATGTAAGAATGCATCCCACACACCAAATATTTATATTCTGAGACTAATACTTTTGAGAACAGCTCTCATGGAGTAAAAGTCATGCATGTGAAAAAGTTCGAACCGCTGATGTATTTATAGTGCGGCTCAAGTCATGATTTTTGATGCAATTGTGCCAACGTTTTTCATGAGTGTCGGCCATGTAAGAATGCATCCACACACCAAATATTTATATTCTGAGACTAATACTTTTGAGAACAGCTCTCATGGAGTAAAAGTCATGGATTTGAAAAAGTTCGAATCGCTGATGTATTTATAGTGCGGCCTCAAGTCATGATTTTTTATGCAATTGTGCCAACGTTTTTCATGAGTGTCGGCCATGTAAGAATGCATCCACACACCAAATACTTATATTCTGAGACTAATACTTTTGAGAACAGCTCTCATGGAGTAAAAGTCATGCATGTGAAAAAGTTCGAATCGTTGATGTATTTATAGTGCGGCCTCAAGTCATGATTTTTTATTGCAATTGTGCACAACGTTTTTCATGAGTGTCGGCCATGTAAGAATGCATCCACACACCAAATATTTATATTCTGAGACTAATACTTTTGAGAACAGCTCTCATGGAGTAAAAGTCATGCATGTGAAAAAGTTCGAATCGCTGATGTATTTATAGTGCGGCCTCAAGTCATGATTTTTGATGCAATTGTGCCAACGTTTTTCATGAGTGTCGGCCATGTAAGAATGCATCCACACACCAAATATTTATATTCTGAGACTAATACTTTTGAGAACAGCTCTCATGGAGTAAAAGTCATGCATGTGAAAAAGTTCGAATCGCTGATGTATTTATAGTGCGGCCTCAAGTCATGATTTTTGATGCACTTGTGCCAACGTTTTTCATGAGTGTCGGCCATGTAAGAATGCATCCACACAACAAAAATTTATATTCTGAGACTAATACTTTTGAGAACAGCTCTCATGGAGTAAAAGTCATGCATGTGAAAAAGTTCGAATCGCTGATGTATTTATAGTGCGGCCTCAAGTCATGATTTTTGATGCAATTGTGCCAACGTTTTTCATGAGTGTCGGCCATGTAAGAATGCATCCACACACCAATATTTATATTCTGAGACTAATACTTTTGAGAACAGCTCTCATGGAGTAAAAGTCATGCATGTGAAAAAGTTCGAATCGCTGATGTATTTATAGTGCGGCCTCAAGTCATGATTTTTGATGCAATTGTGCCAACGTTTTTCATGAGTGTCGGCCATGTAAGAATGCATCCACACACCAAATATTTATATTCTGAGACTAATACTTTTGAGAACAGCTCTCATTGGAGTAAAAGTCATGCATGTGAAAAAGTTCGAATCGCTGATGTATTTATAGTGCGGCCTCAAGTCATGATTTTTGATGCAATTGTGCCAGCGTTTTTTATGAGTGTCGCCATGTAAGAATGCATCCACACACCAAATATTTATATTCTGAGACTAATACTTTTGAGAACAGCTCTCATGGAGTAAAAGTCATGCATGTGAAAAAGTTCGAATCGCTGATGTATTTATAGTGCGGCCTCAAGTCATGATTTTTGATGCACTTGTGCCAACGTTTCTCATGAGTGTCGGCCATGTAAGAATGCATCCACACACCAAATATTTATATTCTGAGACTAATACTTTTGAGAACAGCTCTCATGGAGTAAAAGTCATGGATGTGAAAAAGTTCGAATCGCTGATGTATTTATAGTGCGGCCTCAAGTCATGATTTTTGATGCAATTGTGCCAACGTTTTTCATGAGTGTCGGCCATGTAAGAATGCATCCACACACCAAATATTTATATTCTGAGACTAATACTTTTGAGAACAGCTCTCATGGAGTAAAAGTCATGGATGTGAAAAAGTTCGAATCGCTGATGTATTTATAGTGCGGCCTCAAGTCATGATTTTTGATGCAATTGTGCCAACGTTTTTCATGAGTGTCGGCCATGTAAGAATGCATCCACACAACAAATATTTATATTCTGAGACTAATACTTTTGAGAACAGCTCTCGTGGAGTAAAAGTCATGCATGTGAAAAAGTTCGAATCGCTGATGTATTTATAGTGCGGCCTCAAGTCATGATTTTTGATGCAAATTGTGCCAACGTTTTTCATGAGTGTCGGCCATGTAAGAATGCATCCACACACCAAATATTTATATTCTGAGACTAATACTTTTGAGAACAGCTCTCATGGAGTAAAAGTCATGCATGTGAAAAAGTTCGAATCGTTGATGTATTTATAGTGCGGCTCAAGTCATGATTTTTGATGCAATTGTGCCAACGTTTTTCATGAGTGTCGGCCATGTAAGAATGCATCCACACACCAATATTTATATTCTGAGACTAATACTTTTGAGAACAGCTCTCATGGAGTAAAAGTCATGCATGTGAAAAAGTTCGAATCGCTGATGTATTTATAGTGCGGCCTTCAAGTCATGATTTTTGATGCAATTGTGCCAACGTTTTTCATGAGTGTCGGCCATGTAAGAATGCATCCACACACCAAATATTTATATTCTGAGACTAATACTTTTGAGAACAGCTCTCATGGAGTAAAAGTCATGCATGTGAAAAAGTTCGAATCGCTGATGTATTTATAGTGCGGCCTCAAGTCATGATTTTTGATGCAATTGTGCCAACGTTTTTCATGAGTGTCGGCCATGTAAGAATGCATCCACACACCAAATATTTTATATTCTGAGACTAATACTTTGAGAACAGCTCTCATGGAGTAAAAGTCATGCATGTGAAAAAGTTCGAATCGCTGATGTATTTATAGTGCGGCCTCAAGTCATGATTTTTGATGCAATTGTGCCAACGTTTTTCATGAGTGTCGGCCATGTAAGAATGCATCCACACACCAAATATTTATATTCTGAGACTAATACTTTTGAGAACAGCTCTCATGGAGTAAAAGTCATGGATTTGAAAAAGTTCGAATCGCTGATGTATTTATAGTGCGGCCTCAAGTCATGATTTTTGATTGCAATTGTGCCAACGTTTTTCATGAGTGTCGGCCATGTAAGAATGCATCACACACACCCAAATACTTATATTCTGAGACTAATACTTTTGAGAACAGCTCTCATGGAGTAAAAGTCATGCATGTGAAAAAGTTCGAATCGTTGATGTATTTATAGTGCGGCCTCAAGTCATGATTTTTTTATGCAATTGTGCCAACGTTTTTCATGAGTGTCGGCCATGTAAGAATGCATCCACACACCAAATATTTATATTCTGAGACTAATACTTTTGAGAACAGCTCTCATGGAGTAAAAGTCATGCATGTGAAAAAGTTCGAATCGCTGATGTATTTATAGTGCGGCCTCAAGTCATGATTTTTGATGCAATTGTGCCAACGTTTTTCATGAGTGTCGGCCATGTAAGAATGCATCCACACACCAAATATTTATATTCTGAGACTAATACTTTTGAGAACAGCTCTCATGGAGTAAAAGTCATGCATGTGAAAAAGTTCGAATCGCTGATGTATTTATAGTGCGGCCTCAAGTCATGATTTTTGATGCAATTGTGCCAACGTTTTTCATGAGTGTCGGCCATGTAAGAATGCATCCACACACCAAATACTTATATTCTGAGACTAATACTTTTGAGAACAGCTCTCATGGAGTAAAAGTCATGCATGTGAAAAAGTTCGAATCGTTGATGTATTATATAGTGCGGCCTCAAGTCATGATTTTTGATGCAATTGTGCCAACGTTTTTCATGAGTGTCGGCCATGTAAGAATGCATCCACACACCAAATATTTATATTCTGAGACTAATACTTTTGAGAACAGCTCTCATGGAGTAAAAGTCATGCATGTGAAAAAGTTCGAATCGCTGATGTATTTATAGTGCGGCCTCAAGTCATGATTTTTGATGCAATTGTGCCAACGTTTTTCATGAGTGTCGGCCATGTAAGAATGCATCCACACACCAAATATTTATATTCTGAGACTAATACTTTTGAGAAACAGCTCTCATGGAGTAAAAGTCATGCATGTGAAAAAGTTCGAATCGCTGATGTATTTATAGTGCGGCCTCAAGTCATGATTTTTGATGCACTTGTGCCAACGTTTTTCATGAGTGTCGGCCATGTAAGAATGCATCCACACAACAAATATTTATATTCTGAGACTAATACTTTTGAGGAACAGCTCTCATGGAGTAAAAGTCATGCATGTGAAAAAGTTCGAATCGTTGATGTATTTATAGTGCGGCCTCAAGTCATGATTTTTGATGCAATTGTGCCAACGTTTTTCATGAGTGTCGGCCATGTAAGAATGCATCCACACACCAAATATTTATATTCTGAGACTAATACTTTTGAGAACAGCTCTCATGGAGTAAAAGTCATGCATGTGAAAAAGTTCGAATCGCTGATGTATTTATAGTGCGGCCTCAAGTCATGATTTTTGATGCAATTGTAGCCAACGTTTTTCATGAGTGTCGGCCATGTAAGAATGCATCCACACACCAAATATTTATATTCTGAGACTAATACTTTTGAGAACAGCTCTCATGGAGTAAAAGTCATGCATGTGAAAAAGTTCGAATCGCTGATGTATTTATAGTGCGGCCTCAAGTCATGATTTTGATGCAATTGTGCCCACGTTTTTCATGAGTGTCGGCCATGTAAGAATGCATCCACACACCAAATATTTTATATTCTGAGACTAATACTTTTGAGAACAGCTCTCATGGAGTAAAAGTCATGCATGTGAAAAGTTCGAATCGCTGATGTATTTATAGTGCGGCCTCAAGTCATGATTTTGATGCAATTGTGCCAACGTTTTTCATGAGTGTCGGCCATGTAAGAATGCATCCACACACCAAATATTTATATTCTGAGGACTAATACTTTTGAGAACAGCTCTCATGGAGTAAAAGTCATGCATGTGAAAAAGTTCGAATCGCTGATGTATTTATAGTGCGGCCTCAAGTCATGATTTTTGATGCAATTGTGCCCACGTTTTTCATGAGTGTCGGCCATGTAAGAATGCATCCACACACCAAATATTTATATTCTGAGACTAATTACTTTTGAGAACAGCTCTCATGGAGTAAAAGTCATGCATGTGAAAAGTTCGAATCGCTGATGTATTTATAGTGCGGCCTCAAGTCATGATTTTTGATGCAATTGTGACAAACGTTTTTCATGAGTGTCGGCCATGTAAGAATGCATCCACACACCAAATATTTATATTCTGAGACTAATACTTTTGAGAACAGCTCTCATGGAGTAAAAGTCATGCATGTGAAAAAGTTCGAATCGCTGATGTATTTATAGTGCGGCCTCAAGTCATGATTTTTTATGCAATTGTGCCAACGTTTTTCATGAGTGTCGGCCATGTAAGAATGCATCCACACACCAAATATTTATATTCTGAGACTAATACTTTTGAGAACAGCTCTCATGGAGTAAAAGTCATGCATGTGAAAAAGTTCGAATCGCTGATGTATTTATAGTGCGGTCTCAAGTCATGATTTTTGATGCAATTGTGCCAACGTTTTTCATGAGTGTCGGCCATGTAAGAATGCATCCAACACACCAAATATTTATATTCTGAGACTAATACTTTTGAGAACAGCTCTCATGGAGTAAAAGTCATGCATGTGAAAAAGTTCGAATCGCTGATGTATTTATAGTGCGGCCTCAAGTCATGATTTTTGATGCAATTGTAGCCAACGTTTTTCATGAGTGTCGGCCATGTAAGAATGCATCCACACACCAAATATTTATATTCTGAGACTAATACTTTTGAGACATGCTCTCATGGAGTAAAAGTCATGCATGTGAAAAAGTTCGAATCGCTGATGTATTTATAGTGCGGCCTCAAGTCATGATTTTTGATGCAATTGTGCCAACGTTTTTTCATGAGTGTCGGCCATGTAAGAATGCATCCACACACCAAATATTTATATCTGAGACTAATACTTTTGAGAACAGCTCTCATGGAGCAAAAGTCATGCATGTGAAAAAGTTCGAATCGCTGATGTATTTATAGTGCGGCCTCAAGTCATGATTTTTGATGCAATTGTGAACAACGTTTTTCATGAGTGTCGGCCATGTAAGAATGCATCCACACACCAATATATTTATATTCTGAGACTAATACTTTTGAGAACAGCTCTCATGGAGTAAAAGTCATGGAGTAAAAGTCATGGATGTGAAAAGTTCGAATCGCTGATGTATTTATAGTGCGGCCTCAAGTCATGATTTTTGATGCAATTGTGCCAACGTTTTTCATGAGTGTCGGCCATGTAAGAATGCATCCACACACCAAATATTTATATTCTGAGACTAATACTTTTGAGAACAGCTCTCATGGAGCAAAAGTCATGCATGTGAAAAAGTTCGAATCGCTGATGTATTTATAGTGCGGCCTCAAGTCATGATTTTTGATGCAATTGTGCCAACGTTTTTCATGAGTGTCGGCCATGTAAGAATGCATCCACACACCAAATATTTATATTCTGAGACTAATACTTTTGAGAACAGCTCTCATGGAGTAAAAGTCATGCATGTGAAAAAGTTCGAATCGCTGATGTATTTATAGTGCGGCCTCAAGTCATGATTTTTGATGCAATTGTGCCAACGTTTTTCATGAGTGTCGGCCATGTAAGAATGCATCCACACACCAAATATTTATATTCTGAGACTAATACTTTTGAGAACAGCTCTCATGGAGCAAAAGTCATGCATGTGAAAAAGTTCGAATCGCTGATGTATTTATAGTGCGGCCTCAAGTCATGATTTTTGATGCAATTGTGACAACGTTTTTCATGAGTGTCGGCCATGTAAGAATGCATCCACACACCAAATACTTATATTCTGAGACTAATACTTTTGAGAACAGCTCTCATGGAGTAAAAGTCATGGAGTAAAAGTCATGGATGTGAAAAGTTCGAATCGCTGATGTATTTATAGTGCGGCCTCAAGTCATGATTTTTGATGCAATTGTGCCAACGTTTTTCATGAGTGTCGGCCATGTAAGAATGCATCCACACACCAAATATTTATATTCTGAGACTAATACTTTTGAGAACAGCTCTCATGGAGTAAAAGTCATGCATGTGAAAAAGTTCGAATCGCTGATGTATTTATAGTGCGGTCTCAAGTCATGATTTTTGATACACTTGTGCCAACATTTTTCATGAGTGTCGGCCATGTAAGAATGCATCCACACACCAAATATTTATATTCTGAGACTAATACTTTTGAGAACAGCTCTCATGGAGTAAAAGTCATGCATGTGAAAAAGTTCGAATCGCTGATGTATTTATAGTGCGGCCTCAAGTCATGATTTTTGATGCAATTGTGCCAACGTTTTTCATGAGTGTCGGCCATGTAAGAATGCATCCACACACCAAATATTTATATTCTGAGACTAATACTTTTGAGAACAGCTCTCATGGAGCAAAAGTCATGCATGTGAAAAAGTTCGAATCGCTGATGTATTTATAGTGCGGCCTCAAGTCATGATTTTTGATGCAATTGTGCCAACGTTTTTCATGAGTGTCGGCCATGTAAGAATGCATCCATACACCAAATACTTATATTCTGAGACTAATACTTTTGAGAACAGCTCTCATGGAGTAAAAGTCATGGAGTAAAAGTCATGGATGTGAAAAGTTCGAATCGCTGATGTATTTATAGTGCGGCCTCAAGTCATGATTTTTGATGCAATTGTGCCAACGTTTTTCATGAGTGTCGGCCATGTAAGAATGCATCCACACACCAAATATTTATATTCTGAGACTAATACTTTTGAGAACAGCTCTCATGGAGTAAAAGTCATGCATGTGAAAAAGTTCGAATCGTTGATGTATTTATAGTGCGGTCTCAAGTCATGATTTTTGATACACTTGTGCCAACATTTTTCATGAGTGTCGGCCATGTAAGAATGCATCCACACACCAAATATTTATATTCTGAGACTAATACTTTTGAGAACAGCTCTCATGGAGTAAAAGTCATGCATGTGAAAAAGTTCGAATCGCTGATGTATTTATAGTGCGGCCTCAAGTCATGATTTTTGATGCAATTGTGCCAACGTTTTTCATGAGTGTCGGCCATGTAAGAATGCATCCACACACCAAATATTTATATTCTGAGACTAATACTTTTGAGAACAGCTCTCATGGAGCAAAAGTCATGCATGTGAAAAAGTTCGAATCGCTGATGTATTTATAGTGCGGCCTCAAGTCATGATTTTTGATGCAATTGTGCCCACGTTTTTCATGAGTGTCGGCCATGTAAGAATGCATCCACACACCAAATATTTATATTCTGAGACTAATACTTTTGAGAACAGCTCTCATGGAGTAAAAGTCATGCATGTGAAAAGTTCGAATCGCTGATGTATTTATAGTGCGGCCTCAAGTCATGATTTTTGATGCAATTGTGCCAACGTTTTTCATGAGTGTCGGCCATGTAAGAATGCATCCACACACCAAATATTTATATTCTGAGACTAATACTTTTGAGAACAGCTCTCATGGAGTAAAAGTCATGCATGTGAAAAAGTTCGAATCGCTGATGTATTTATAGTGCGGCCTCAAGTCATGATTTTTTATGCAATTGTGCCAACGTTTTTCATGAGTGTCGGCCATGTAAGAATGCATCCACACACCAAATATTTATATTCTGAGACTAATACTTTTGAGAACAGCTCTCATGGAGTAAAAGTCATGCATGTGAAAAAGTTCGAATCGCTGATGTATTTATAGTGCGGTCTCAAGTCATGATTTTTGATGCAATTGTGCCAACGTTTTTCATGAGTGTCGGCCATGTAGGAATGCATCCACACACCAAATATTTATATTCTGAGACTAATACTTTTGAGAACAGCTCTCATGGAGTAAAAGTCATGCATGTGAAAAAGTTCGAATCGCTGATGTATTTATAGTGCGGCCTCAAGTCATGATTTTTGATGCAATTGTGCCAACGTTTTTCATGAGTGTCGGCCATGTAAGAATGCATCCACACACCAAATATTTATATTCTGAGACTAATACTTTTGAGAACAGCTCTCATGGAGTAAAAGTCATGCATGTGAAAAAGTTCGAATCGCTGATGTATTTATAGTGCGGCCTCAAGTCATGATTTTTGATGCAATTGTGCCAACGTTTTTCATGAGTGTCGGCCATGTAAGAATGCATCCACACACCAAATATTTATATTCTGAGACTAATAGTTTTGAGAACAGCTCTCATGGAGCAAAAGTCATGCATGTGAAAAAGTTCGAATCGCTGATGTATTTATAGTGCGGCCTCAAGTCATGATTTTTGATGCAATTGTGACAACGTTTTTCATGAGTGTCGGCCATGTAAGAATGCATCCACACACCAAATATTTATATTCTGAGACTAATACTTTTGAGAACAGCTCTCATGGAGTAAAAGTCATGGAGTAAAAGTCATGGATGTGAAAAGTTCGAATCGCTGATGTATTTATAGTGCGGCCTCAAGTCATGATTTTTGATGCAATTGTGCCAACGTTTTTCATGAGTGTCGGCCATGTAAGAATGCATCCACACACCAAATATTTATATTCTGAGACTAATACTTTTGAGAACAGCTCTCATGGAGCAAAAGTCATGCATGTGAAAAAGTTCGAATCGCTGATGTATTTATAGTGCGGCCTCAAGTCATGATTTTTGATGCAATTGTGACAACGTTTTTCATGAGTGTCGGCCATGTAAGAATGCATCCACACACCAAATACTTATATTCTGAGACTAATACTTTTGAGAACAGCTCTCATGGAGTAAAAGTCATGGAGTAAAAGTCATGGATGTGAAAAGTTCGAATCGCTGATGTATTTATAGTGCGGCCTCAAGTCATGATTTTTGATGCAATTGTGCCAACGTTTTTCATGAGTGTCGGCCATGTAAGAATGCATCCACACACCAAATACTTATATTCTGAGACTAATACTTTTGAGAACAGCTCTCATGGAGTAAAAGTCATGGAGTAAAAGTCATGGATGTGAAAAGTTCGAATCGCTGATGTATTTATAGTGCGGCCTCAAGTCATGATTTTTGATGCAATTGTGCCAACGTTTTTCATGAGTGTCGGCCATGTAAGAATGCATCCACACACCAAATATTTATATTCTGAGACTAATACTTTTGAGAACAGCTCTCATGGAGTAAAAGTCATGCATGTGAAAAAGTTCGAATCGCTGATGTATTTATAGTGCGGTCTCAAGTCATGATTTTTTATACACTTGTGCCAACATTTTTCATGAGTGTCGGCCATGTAAGAATGCATCCACACACCAAATATTTATATTCTGAGACTAATACTTTTGAGAACAGCTCTCATGGAGTAAAAGTCATGCATGTGAAAAAGTTCGAATCGCTGATGTATTTATAGTGCGGCCTCAAGTCATGATTTTTGATGCAATTGTGCCAACGTTTTTCATGAGTGTCGGCCATGTAAGAATGCATCCACACACCAAATATTTATATTCTGAGACTAATACTTTTGAGAACAGCTCTCATGGAGCAAAAGTCATGCATGTGAAAAAGTTCGAATCGCTGATGTATTTATAGTGCGGCCTCAAGTCATGATTTTTGGTGCAATTGTGCCAACGTTTTTTATGAGTGTCGGCCATATAAGAATGCATCCACACACCAAATATTTATATTCTGAGACTAATACTTTTGAGAACAGCTCTCATGGAGCAAAAGTCATGCATGTGAAAAAGTTCGAATCGCTGATGTATTTATAGTGCGGCCTCAAGTCATGATTTTTGATGCAATTGTGCAAACATTTTTCATGAGTGTCGGCCATGTAAGAATGCATCCACACACCAAATATTTATATTCTGAGACTAATACTTTTGAGAACAGCTCTCATGGAGCAAAAGTCATGGATTTGAAAAAGTTCGAATCGCTGATGTATTTATAGTGCGGCCTCAAGTCATGATTTTTGATGCAATTGTGCCAACGTTTTTCATGAGTGTCGGCCATGTAAGAATGCATCCACACACCAAATACTTATATTCTGAGACTAATACTTTTGAGAACAGCTCTCATGGAGTAAAAGTCATGGAGTAAAAGTCATGGATGTGAAAAGTTCGAATCGCTGATGTATTTATAGTGCGGCCTCAAGTCATGATTTTTGATGCAATTGTGCCAACGTTTTTCATGAGTGTCGGCCATGTAAGAATGCATCCACACACCAAATATTTATATTCTGAGACTAATACTTTTGAGAACAGCTCTCATGGAGTAAAAGTCATGCATGTGAAAAAGTTCGAATCGCTGATGTATTTATAGTGCGGCCTCAAGTCATGATTTTTGATGCAATTGTGCCAACGTTTTTCATGAGTGTCGGCCATGTAAGAATGCATCCACACACCAAATATTTATATTCTGAGACTAATACTTTTGAGAACAGCTCTCATGGAGCAAAAGTCATGGATTTGAAAAAGTTCGAATCGCTGATGTATTTATAGTGCGGCCTCAAGTCATGATTTTTGATGCAATTGTGCCAACGTTTTTCATGAGTGTCGGCCATGTAAGAATGCATCCACACACCAAATATTTATATTCTGAGACTAATACTTTTGAGAACAGCTCTCATGGAGTAAAAGTCATGCATGTGAAAAAGTTCGAATCGCTGATGTATTTATAGTGCGGCCTCAAGTCATGATTTTTGATGCAATTGTGCCAACGTTTTTCATGAGTGTCGGCCATGTAAGAATGCATCCACACACCAAATATTTATATTCTGAGACTAATACTTTTGAGAACAGCTCTCATGGAGTAAAAGTCATGCATGTGAAAAAGTTCGAATCGCTGATGTATTTATAGTGCGGCCTCAAGTCATGATTTTTGATGCAATTGTGCCAACGTTTTTCATGAGTGTCGGCCATGTAAGAATGCATCCACACAACAAAAATTTATATTCTGAGACTAATACTTTTGAGAACAGCTCTCATGGAGTAAAAGTCATGCATGTGAAAAAGTTAGAATCGCTGATGTATTTATAGTGCGGCCTCAAGTCATGATTTTTGATGCAATTGTGCCAACGTTTTTCATGAGTGTCGGCCATGTAAGAATGCATCCACACACCAAATATTTATATTCTGAGACTAATACTTTTGAGAACAGCTCTCATGGAGTAAAAGTCATGCATGTGAAAAAGTTCGAATCGCTGATGTATTTATAGTGCGGCCTCAAGTCATGATTTTTGATGCAATTGTGCCAACGTTTTTCATGAGTGTCGGCCATGTAAGAATGCATCCACACACCAAATATTTATATTCTGAGACTAATACTTTTGAGAACAGCTCTCATGGAGTAAAAGTCATGCATGTGAAAAAGTTCGAATCGCTGATGTATTTATAGTGCGGCCTCAAGTCATGATTTTTGATGCAATTGTGCCAACGTTTTTCATGAGTGTCGGCCATGTAAGAATGCATCCACACACCAAATATTTATATTCTGAGACTAATACTTTTGAGAACAGCTCTCATGGAGTAAAAGTCATGCATGTGAAAAAGTTCGAATCGCTGATGTATTTATAGTGCGGCCTCAAGTCATGATTTTTGATGCAATTGTGCCAACGTTTTTCATGAGTGTCGGCCATGTAAGAATGCATCCACACACCAAATATTTATATTCTGAGACTAATACTTTTGAGAACAGCTCTCATGGAGTAAAAGTCATGCATGTGAAAAAGTTCGAATCGCTGATGTATTTATAGTGCGGCCTCAAGTCATGATTTTTGATGCAATTGTGCCAACGTTTTTCATGAGTGTCGGCCATGTAAGAATGCATCCACACACCAAATATTTATATTCTGAGACTAATACTTTTGAGAACAGCTCTCATGGAGTAAATGTCATGGATTTGAAAAGTTCGAATCGCTGATGTATTTATAGTGCGGCCTCAAGTCATGATTTTTGATGCAATTGTGCCAACGTTTTTCATGAGTGTCGGCCATGTAAGAATGCATCCACACACCAAATACTTATATTCTGAGACTAATACTTTTGAGAACAGCTCTCATGGAGTAATAGTCATGCATGTGAAAAAGTTCGAATCGTTGATGTATTTATAGTGCGGCCTCAAGTCATGATTTTGATGCAATTGTGCCAACGTTTTTCATGAGTGTCGGCCATGTAAGAATGCATCCACACACCAAATATTTATATTCTGAGACTAATACTTTTGAGAACAGCTCTCATGGAGTAAAAGTCATGCATGTGAAAAAGTTCGAATCGCTGATGTATTTATAGTGCGGCCTCAAGTCATGATTTTTGATGCAATTGTGACAACGTTTTTCATGAGTGTCGGCCATGTAAGAATGCATCCACACACCAAATATTTATATTCTGAGACTAATACTTTTGAGAACAGCTCTCATGGAGTAAAAGTCATGCATGTGAAAAAGTTCGAAGCGCTGATGTATTTATAGTGCGGCCTCAAGTCATGATTTTTGATGCAATTGTGCCAACGTTTTTCATGAGTGTCGGCCATGTAAGAATGCATCCACACACCAAATATTTATATTCTGAGACTAATACTTTTGAGAACAGCTCTCATGGAGTAAAAGTCATGCATGTGAAAAAGTTAGAATCGCTGATGTATTTATAGTGCGGCCTCAAGTCATGATTTTTTATGCAATTGTGCCAACGTTTTCCATGAGTGTCGGCCATGTAAGAATGCATCCACACACCAAATATTTATATTCTGAGACTAATACTTTTGAGAACAGCTCTCATGGAGTAAAAGTCATGCATGTGAAAAAGTTCGAATCGCTGATGTATTTATAGTGCGGCCTCAAGTCATGATTTTTGATGCAATTGTGCCAACGTTTTTCATGAGTGTCGGCCATGTAAGAATGCATCCACACACCAAATATTTATATTCTGAGACTAATACTTTTGAGAACAGCTCTCATGGAGTAATAGTCATGCATGTGAAAAAGTTCGAATCGTTGATGTATTTATAGTGCGGCCTCAAGTCATGATTTTGATGCAATTGTGCCAACGTTTTTCATGAGTGTCGGCCATGTAAGAATGCATCCACACACCAAATATTTATATTCTGAGACTAATACTTTTGAGAACAGCTCTCATGGAGTAAAAGTCATGCATGTGAAAAAGTTCGAATCGCTGATGTATTTATAGTGCGGCCTCAAGTCATGATTTTTGATGCAATTGTGACAACGTTTTTCATGAGTGTCGGCCATGTAAGAATGCATCCACACACCAAATATTTATATTCTGAGACTAATACTTTTGAGAACAGCTCTCATGGAGTAAAAGTCATGCATGTGAAAAAGTTCGAAGCGCTGATGTATTTATAGTGCGGCCTCAAGTCATGATTTTTGATGCAATTGTGCCAACGTTTTTCATGAGTGTCGGCCATGTAAGAATGCATCCACACACCAAATATTTATATTCTGAGACTAATACTTTTGAGAACAGCTCTCATGGAGTAAAAGTCATGCATGTGAAAAAGTTAGAATCGCTGATGTATTTATAGTGCGGCCTCAAGTCATGATTTTTTATGCAATTGTGCCAACGTTTTCCATGAGTGTCGGCCATGTAAGAATGCATCCACACACCAAATATTTATATTCTGAGACTAATACTTTTGAGAACAGCTCTCATGGAGTAAAAGTCATGCATGTGAAAAAGTTCGAATCGCTGATGTATTTATAGTGCGGCCTCAAGTCATGATTTTTGATGCAATTGTGCCAACGTTTTTCATGAGTGTCGGCCATGTAAGAATGCATCCACACACCAAATATTTATATTCTGAGACTAATACTTTTGAGAACAGCTCTCATGGAGTAAAAGTCATGGATTTGAAAAAGTTCGAATCGCTGATGTATTTATAGTGCGGCCTCAAGTCATGATTTTTGATGCAATTGTGCCAACGTTTTTCATGAGTGTCGGCCATGTAAGAATGCATCCACACACCAAATATTTATATTCTGAGACTAATACTTTTGAGAACAGCTCTCATGGAGTAAAAGTCATGCATGTGAAAAAGTTCGAATCGTTGATGTATTTATAGTGCGGCCTCAAGTCATGATTTTTGATGCAATTGTGCCAACGTTTTTCATGAGTGTCGGCCATGTAAGAATGCATCCACACACCAAATATTTATATTCTGAGACTAATACTTTTGAGAACAGCTCTCATGGAGTAAAAGTCATGCATGTGAAAAAGTTCGAATCGCTGATGTATTTATAGTGCGGCCTCAAGTCATGATTTTTGATGCAATTGTGTCAACGTTTTTCATGAGTGTCGGCCATGTAAGAATGCATCCACACACCAAATATTTATATTCTGAGACTAATACTTTTGAGAACAGCTCTCATGGAGTAAAAGTCATGCATGTGAAAAAGTTCGAATCGCTGATGTATTTATAGTGCGGCCTCAAGTCATGATTTTTGATGCAATTGTGCCAACGTTTTTCATGGGTGTCGGCCATGTAAGAATGCATCCACACACCAAATATTTATATTCTGAGACTAATACTTTTGAGAACAGCTCTCATGGAGTAAAAGTCATGCATGTGAAAAAGTTCGAATCGCTGATGTATTTATAGTGCGGCCTCAAGTCATGATTTTTGATGCAATTGTGCCAACGTTTTTCATGAGTGTCGGCCATGTAAGAATGCATCCACACACCAAATATTTATATTCTGAGACTAATACTTTTGAGAACAGCTCTCATGGAGTAAAAGTCATGGATTTGAAAAAGTTCGAATCGCTGATGTATTTATAGTGCGGCCTCAAGTCATGATTTTTGATGCAATTGTGCCAACGTTTTTCATGAGTGTCGGCCATGTAAGAATGCATCCACACACCAAATACTTATATTCTGAGACTAATACTTTTGAGAACAGCTCTCATGGAGTAAAAGTCATGCATGTGAAAAAGTTCGAATCGCTGATGTATTTATAGTGCGGCCTCAAGTCATGATTTTTGATGCACTTGTGCCAACGTTTTTCATGAGTGTCGGCCATGTAAGAATGCATCCACACAACAAAAATTTATATTCTGAGACTAATACTTTTGAGAACAGCTCTCATGGAGTAAAAGTCATGCATGTGAAAAAGTTCGAATCGTTGATGTATTTATAGTGCGGCCTCAAGTCATGATTTTTGATGCAATTGTGCCAACGTTTTTCATGAGTGTCGGCCATGTAAGAATGCATCCACACACCAAATATTTATATTCTGAGACTAATACTTTTGAGAACAGCTCTCATGGAGTAAAAGTCATGCATGTGAAAAAGTTCGAATCGCTGATGTATTTATAGTGCGGCCTCAAGTCATGATTTTTTATGCAATTGTGCCAACGTTTTTCATGGGTGTCGGCCATGTAAGAATGCATCCACACACCAAATATTTATATTCTGAGACTAATACTTTTGAGAACAGCTCTCATGGAGTAAAAGTCATGCATGTGAAAAAGTTCGAATCGCTGATGTATTTATAGTGCGGCCTCAAGTCATGATTTTTGATGCAATTGTGCCAACGTTTTTCATGAGTGTCGGCCATGTAAGAATGCATCCACACACCAAATATTTATATTCTGAGACTAATACTTTTGAGAACAGCTCTCATGGAGTAAAAGTCATGGATTTGAAAAAGTTCGAATCGCTGATGTATTTATAGTGCGGCCTCAAGTCATGATTTTTGATGCAATTGTGCCAACGTTTTTCATGAGTGTCGGCCATGTAAGAATGCATCCACACACCAAATACTTATATTCTGAGACTAATACTTTTGAGAACAGCTCTCATGGAGTAAAAGTCATGCATGTGAAAAAGTTCGAATCGCTGATGTATTTATAGTGCGGCCTCAAGTCATGATTTTTGATGCACTTGTGCCAACGTTTTTCATGAGTGTCGGCCATGTAAGAATGCATCCACACAACAAATATTTATATTCTGAGACTAATACTTTTGAGAACAGCTCTCATGGAGTAAAAGTCATGCATGTGAAAAAGTTCGAATCGTTGATGTATTTATAGTGCGGCCTCAAGTCATGATTTTTGATGCAATTGTGCCAACGTTTTTCATGAGTGTCGGCCATGTAAGAATGCATCCACACACCAAATATTTATATTCTGAGACTAATACTTTTGAGAACAGCTCTCATGGAGTAAAAGTCATGCATGTGAAAAAGTTCGAATCGCTGATGTATTTATAGTGCGGCCTCAAGTCATGATTTTTGATGCAATTGTGCCAACGTTTTTCATGAGTGTCGGCCATGTAAGAATGCATCCACACACCAAATATTTATATTCTGAGACTAATACTTTTGAGAACAGCTCTCATGGAGTAAAAGTCATGCATGTGAAAAAGTTCGAATCGCTGATGTATTTATAGTGCGGCCTCAAGTCATGATTTTTGATGCAATTGTGCCAACGTTTTTCATGAGTGTCGGCCATGTAAGAATGCATCCACACACCAAATATTTATATTCTGAGACTAATACTTTTGAGAACAGCTCTCATGGAGCAAAAGTCATGCATGTGAAAAGTTCGAATCGCTGATGTATTTATAGTGCGGCCTCAAGTCATGATTTTTGATGCAATTGTGCCAACGTTTTTCATGAGTGTCGGCCATGTAAGAATGCATCCACACACCAAATATTTATATTCTGAGACTAATACTTTTGAGAACAGCTCTCATGGAGTAAAAGTCATGCATGTGAAAAAGTTCGAATCGCTGATGTATTTATAGTGCGGCCTCAAGTCATGATTTTTTATGCAATTGTGCCAACGTTTTTTATGGGTGTCGGCCATGTAAGAATGCATCCACACACCAAATATTTATATTCTGAGACTAATACTTTTGAGAACAGCTCTCATGGAGTAAAAGTCATGCATGTGAAAAAGTTCGAATCGCTGATGTATTTATAGTGCGGCCTCAAGTCATGATTTTTGATGCAATTGTGCCAACGTTTTTCATGAGTGTCGGCCATGTAAGAATGCATCCACACACCAAATATTTATATTCTGAGACTAATACTTTTGAGAACAGCTCTCATGGAGTAAAAGTCATGCATGTGAAAAAGTTCGAATCGCTGATGTATTTATAGTGCGGCCTCAAGTCATGATTTTTGATGCAATTGTGCCAACGTTTTTCATGAGTGTCGGCCATGTAAGAATGCATCCACACACCAAATACTTATATTCTGAGACTAATACTTTTGAGAACAGCTCTCATGGAGTAAAAGTCATGCATGTGAAAAAGTTCGAATCGCTGATGTATTTATAGTGCGGCCTCAAGTCATGATTTTTGATGCAATTGTGCCAACGTTTTTCATGAGTGTCGGCCATGTAAGAATGCATCCACACAACAAAAATTTATATTCTGAGACTAATACTTTTGAGAACAGCTCTCATGGAGTAAAAGTCATGCATGTGAAAAAGTTCGAATCGTTGATGTATTTATAGTGCGGCCTCAAGTCATGATTTTTGATGCAATTGTGCCAACGTTTTTCATGAGTGTCGGCCATGTAAGAATGCATCCACACACCAAATATTTATATTCTGAGACTAATACTTTTGAGAACAGCTCTCATGGAGTAAAAGTCATGCATGTGAAAAAGTTCGAATCGCTGATGTATTTATAGTGCGGCCTCAAGTCATGATTTTTGATGCAATTGTGCCAACGTTTTTCATGAGTGTCGGCCATGTAAGAATGCATCCACACACCAAATATTTATATTCTGAGACTAATACTTTTGAGAACAGCTCTCATGGAGTAAAAGTCATGCATGTGAAAAAGTTCGAATCGCTGATGTATTTATAGTGCGGCCTCAAGTCATGATTTTTGATGCACTTGTGCCAACGTTTTTCATGAGTGTCGGCCATGTAAGAATGCATCCACACAACAAAAATTTATATTCTGAGACTAATACTTTTGAGAACAGCTCTCATGGAGTAAAAGTCATGCATGTGAAAAAGTTCGAATCGTTGATGTATTTATAGTGCGGCCTCAAGTCATGATTTTTGATGCAATTGTGCCAACGTTTTTCATGAGTGTCGGCCATGTAAGAATGCATCCACACACCAAATATTTATATTCTGAGACTAATACTTTTGAGAACAGCTCTCATGGAGTAAAAGTCATGCATGTGAAAAAGTTCGAATCGCTGATGTATTTATAGTGCGGCCTCAAGTCATGATTTTTGATGCAATTGTGCCAACGTTTTTCATGAGTGTCGGCCATGTAAGAATGCATCCACACACCAAATATTTATATTCTGAGACTAATACTTTTGAGAACAGCTCTCATGGAGTAAAAGTCATGCATGTGAAAAAGTTCGAATCGCTGATGTATTTATAGTGCGGCCTCAAGTCATGATTTTTGATGCAATTGTGCCAACGTTTTTCATGAGTGTCGGCCATGTAAGAATGCATCCACACACCAAATATTTATATTCTGAGACTAATACTTTTGAGAACAGCTCTCATGGAGTAAAAGTCATGCATGTGAAAAAGTTCGAATCGCTGATGTATTTATAGTGCGGCCTCAAGTCATGATTTTTGATGCAATTGTGCCAACGTTTTTCATGGGTGTCGGCCATGTAAGAATGCATCCACACACCAAATATTTATATTCTGAGACTAATACTTTTGAGAACAGCTCTCATGGAGTAAAAGTCATGCATGTGAAAAAGTTCGAATCGCTGATGTATTTATAGTGCGGCCTCAAGTCATGATTTTTGATGCAATTGTGCCAACGTTTTTCATGAGTGTCGGCCATGTAAGAATGCATCCACACACCAAATATTTATATTCTGAGACTAATACTTTTGAGAACAGCTCTCATGGAGTAAAAGTCATGGATTTGAAAAAGTTCGAATCGCTGATGTATTTATAGTGCGGCCTCAAGTCATGATTTTTGATGCAATTGTGCCAACGTTTTTCATGAGTGTCGGCCATGTAAGAATGCATCCACACACCAAATACTTATATTCTGAGACTAATACTTTTGAGAACAGCTCTCATGGAGTAAAAGTCATGCATGTGAAAAAGTTCGAATCGCTGATGTATTTATAGTGCGGCCTCAAGTCATGATTTTTGATGCACTTGTGCCAACGTTTTTCATGAGTGTCGGCCATGTAAGAATGCATCCACACAACAAAAATTTATATTCTGAGACTAATACTTTTGAGAACAGCTCTCATGGAGTAAAAGTCATGCATGTGAAAAAGTTCGAATCGTTGATGTATTTATAGTGCGGCCTCAAGTCATGATTTTTGATGCAATTGTGCCAACGTTTTTCATGAGTGTCGGCCATGTAAGAATGCATCCACACACCAAATATTTATATTCTGAGACTAATACTTTTGAGAACAGCTCTCATGGAGTAAAAGTCATGCATGTGAAAAAGTTCGAATCGCTGATGTATTTATAGTGCGGCCTCAAGTCATGATTTTTGATGCAATTGTGCCAACGTTTTTCATGAGTGTCGGCCATGTAAGAATGCATCCACACACCAAATATTTATATTCTGAGACTAATACTTTTGAGAACAGCTCTCATGGAGTAAAAGTCATGCATGTGAAAAAGTTCGAATCGCTGATGTATTTATAGTGCGGCCTCAAGTCATGATTTTTGATGCACTTGTGCCAACGTTTTTCATGAGTGTCGGCCATGTAAGAATGCATCCACACAACAAAAATTTATATTCTGAGACTAATACTTTTGAGAACAGCTCTCATGGAGTAAAAGTCATGCATGTGAAAAAGTTCGAATCGTTGATGTATTTATAGTGCGGCCTCAAGTCATGATTTTTGATGCAATTGTGCCAACGTTTTTCATGAGTGTCGGCCATGTAAGAATGCATCCACACACCAAATATTTATATTCTGAGACTAATACTTTTGAGAACAGCTCTCATGGAGTAAAAGTCATGCATGTGAAAAAGTTCGAATCGCTGATGTATTTATAGTGCGGCCTCAAGTCATGATTTTTGATGCAATTGTGCCAACGTTTTTCATGAGTGTCGGCCATGTAAGAATGCATCCACACACCAAATATTTATATTCTGAGACTAATACTTTTGAGAACAGCTCTCATGGAGTAAAAGTCATGCATGTGAAAAAGTTCGAATCGCTGATGTATTTATAGTGCGGCCTCAAGTCATGATTTTTGATGCAATTGTGCCAACGTTTTTCATGAGTGTCGGCCATGTAAGAATGCATCCACACACCAAATATTTATATTCTGAGACTAATACTTTTGAGAACAGCTCTCATGGAGTAAAAGTCATGCATGTGAAAAAGTTCGAATCGCTGATGTATTTATAGTGCGGCCTCAAGTCATGATTTTTGATGCAATTGTGCCAACGTTTTTCATGAGTGTCGGCCATGTAAGAATGCATCCACACACCAAATATTTATATTCTGAGACTAATACTTTTGAGAACAGCTCTCATGGAGTAAAAGTCATGCATGTGAAAAAGTTCGAATCGCTGATGTATTTATAGTGCGGCCTCAAGTCATGATTTTTGATGCAATTGTGCCAACGTTTTTCATGGGTGTCGGCCATGTAAGAATGCATCCACACACCAAATATTTATATTCTGAGACTAATACTTTTGAGAACAGCTCTCATGGAGTAAAAGTCATGCATGTGAAAAAGTTCGAATCGCTGATGTATTTATAGTGCGGCCTCAAGTCATGATTTTTGATGCAATTGTGCCAACGTTTTTCATGAGTGTCGGCCATGTAAGAATGCATCCACACACCAAATATTTATATTCTGAGACTAATACTTTTGAGAACAGCTCTCATGGAGTAAAAGTCATGGATTTGAAAAAGTTCGAATCGCTGATGTATTTATAGTGCGGCCTCAAGTCATGATTTTTGATGCAATTGTGCCAACGTTTTTCATGAGTGTCGGCCATGTAAGAATGCATCCACACACCAAATACTTATATTCTGAGACTAATACTTTTGAGAACAGCTCTCATGGAGTAAAAGTCATGCATGTGAAAAAGTTCGAATCGCTGATGTATTTATAGTGCGGCCTCAAGTCATGATTTTTGATGCACTTGTGCCAACGTTTTTCATGAGTGTCGGCCATGTAAGAATGCATCCACACAACAAAAATTTATATTCTGAGACTAATACTTTTGAGAACAGCTCTCATGGAGTAAAAGTCATGCATGTGAAAAAGTTCGAATCGTTGATGTATTTATAGTGCGGCCTCAAGTCATGATTTTTGATGCAATTGTGCCAACGTTTTTCATGAGTGTCGGCCATGTAAGAATGCATCCACACACCAAATATTTATATTCTGAGACTAATACTTTTGAGAACAGCTCTCATGGAGTAAAAGTCATGCATGTGAAAAAGTTCGAATCGCTGATGTATTTATAGTGCGGCCTCAAGTCATGATTTTTGATGCAATTGTGCCAACGTTTTTCATGAGTGTCGGCCATGTAAGAATGCATCCACACACCAAATATTTATATTCTGAGACTAATACTTTTGAGAACAGCTCTCATGGAGTAAAAGTCATGCATGTGAAAAAGTTCGAATCGCTGATGTATTTATAGTGCGGCCTCAAGTCATGATTTTTGATGCACTTGTGCCAACGTTTTTCATGAGTGTCGGCCATGTAAGAATGCATCCACACAACAAAAATTTATATTCTGAGACTAATACTTTTGAGAACAGCTCTCATGGAGTAAAAGTCATGCATGTGAAAAAGTTCGAATCGTTGATGTATTTATAGTGCGGCCTCAAGTCATGATTTTTGATGCAATTGTGCCAACGTTTTTCATGAGTGTCGGCCATGTAAGAATGCATCCACACACCAAATATTTATATTCTGAGACTAATACTTTTGAGAACAGCTCTCATGGAGTAAAAGTCATGCATGTGAAAAAGTTCGAATCGCTGATGTATTTATAGTGCGGCCTCAAGTCATGATTTTTGATGCAATTGTGCCAACGTTTTTCATGAGTGTCGGCCATGTAAGAATGCATCCACACACCAAATATTTATATTCTGAGACTAATACTTTTGAGAACAGCTCTCATGGAGTAAAAGTCATGCATGTGAAAAAGTTCGAATCGCTGATGTATTTATAGTGCGGCCTCAAGTCATGATTTTTGATGCACTTGTGCCAACGTTTTTCATGAGTGTCGGCCATGTAAGAATGCATCCACACAACAAAAATTTATATTCTGAGACTAATACTTTTGAGAACAGCTCTCATGGAGTAAAAGTCATGCATGTGAAAAAGTTCGAATCGCTGATGTATTTATAGTGCGGCCTCAAGTCATGATTTTTGATGCAATTGTGCCAACGTTTTTCATGAGTGTCGGCCATGTAAGAATGCATCCACACACCAAATATTTATATTCTGAGACTAATACTTTTGAGAACAGCTCTCATGGAGTAAAAGTCATGCATGTGAAAAAGTTCGAATCGCTGATGTATTTATAGTGCGGCCTCAAGTCATGATTTTTGATGCAATTGTGCCAACGTTTTTCATGAGTGTCGGCCATGTAAGAATGCATCCACACACCAAATATTTATATTCTGAGACTAATACTTTTGAGAACAGCTCTCATGGAGTAAAAGTCATGCATGTGAAAAAGTTCGAATCGCTGATGTATTTATAGTGCGGCCTCAAGTCATGATTTTTGATGCAATTGTGCCAACGTTTTTCATGAGTGTCGGCCATGTAAGAATGCATCCACACACCAAATATTTATATTCTGAGACTAATACTTTTGAGAACAGCTCTCATGGAGTAAAAGTCATGCATGTGAAAAGTTCGAATCGCTGATGTATTTATAGTGCGGCCTCAAGTCATGATTTTTGATGCAATTGTGCCAACGTTTTTCATGAGTGTCGGCCATGTAAGAATGCATCCACACACCAAATATTTATATTCTGAGACTTATACTTTTGAGAACAGCTCTCATGGAGTAAAAGTCATGCATGTGAAAAAGTTCGAATCGCTGATGTATTTATAGTGCGGCCTCAAGTCATGATTTTTGATGCAATTGTGCCAACGTTTTTCATGAGTGTCGGCCATGTAAGAATGCATCCACACACCAAATATTTATATTCTGAGACTAATACTTTTGAGAACAGCTCTCATGGAGCAAAAGTCATGCATGTGAAAAAGTTCGAATCGCTGATGTATTTATAGTGCGGCCTCAAGTCATGATTTTTGATGCAATTGTGACAACGTTTTTCATGAGTGTCGGCCATGTAAGAATGCATCCACACACCAAATACTTATATTCTGAGACTAATACTTTTGAGAACAGCTCTCATGGAGTAAAAGTTATAGAGTAAAAGTCATGGATGTGAAAAGTTCGAATCGCTGATGTATTTATAGTGCGGCCTCAAGTCATGATTTTTGATGCAATTGTGCCAACGTTTTTCATGAGTGTCGGCCATGTAAGAATGCATCCACACACCAAATATTTATATTCTGAGACTAATACTTTTGAGAACAGCTCTCATGGAGTAAAAGTCATGCATGTGAAAAAGTTCGAATCGCTGATGTATTTATAGTGCGGTCTCAAGTCATGATTTTTGATGCACTTGTGCCAACATTTTTCATGAGTGTCGGCCATGTAAGAATGCATCCACACACCAAATATTTATATTCTGAGACTAATACTTTTGAGAACAGCTCTCATGGAGTAAAAGTCATGCATGTGAAAAAGTTCGAATCGCTGATGTATTTATAGTGCGGCCTCAAGTCATGATTTTTGATGCAATTGTGCCAACGTTTTTCATGAGTGTCGGCCATGTAAGAATGCATCCACACACCAAATATTTATATTCTGAGACTAATACTTTTGAGAACAGCTCTCATGGAGTAAAAGTCATGCATGTGAAAAAGTTCGAATCGCTGATGTATTTATAGTGCGGTCTCAAGTC
This sequence comes from Haliotis rufescens, assembly GCF_023055435.1. NCBI lineage: Eukaryota > Metazoa > Mollusca > Gastropoda > Lepetellida > Haliotidae > Haliotis > Haliotis rufescens. The sequence continues at coordinate 18,229,905 of NW_025964361.1, forward strand.
ATGATTTTTGATGCAATTGTGCCAACATTTTTCATGAGTGTCGGCCATGTAAGAATGCATCCACACACCAAATATTTATATTCTGAGACTAATACTTTTGAGAACAGCTCTCATGGAGTAAAAGTCATGCATGTGAAAAAGTTCGAATCGCTGATGTATTTATAGTGCGGCCTCAAGTCATGATTTTTGATGCAATTGTGCCAACGTTTTTCATGAGTGTCGGCCATGTAAGAATGCATCCACACACCAAATATTTATATTCTGAGACTAATACTTTTGAGAACAGCTCTCATGGAGCAAAAGTCATGCATGTGAAAAAGTTCGAATCGCTGATGTATTTATAGTGCGGCCTCAAGTCATGATTTTTGATGCAATTGTGACAACATTTTTCATGAGTGTCGGCCATGTAAGAATGCATCCACACACCAAATACTTATATTCTGAGACTAATACTTTTGAGAACAGCTCTCATGGAGTAAAAGTTATGGAGTAAAAGTCATGGATGTGAAAAGTTCGAATCGCTGATGTATTTATAGTGCGGCCTCAAGTCATGATTTTTGATGCAATTGTGCCAACTTTTTTCATGAGTGTCGGCCATGTAAGAATGCATCCACACACCAAATATTTATATTCTGAGACTAATACTTTTGAGAACAGCTCTCATGGAGTAAAAGTCATGCATGTGAAAAAGTTCGAATCGCTGATGTATTTATAGTGCGGCCTCAAGTCATGATTTTTGATGCACTTGTGCCAACATTTTTCATGAGTGTCGGCCATGTAAGAATGCATCCACACACCAAATATTTATATTCTGAGACTAATACTTTTGAGAACAGCTCTCATGGAGTAAAAGTCATGCATGTGAAAAAGTTCGAATCGCTGATGTATTTATAGTGCGGCCTCAAGTCATGATTTTTGATGCAATTGTGCCAACGTTTTTCATGAGTGTCGGCCATGTAAGAATGCATCCACACACCAAATATTTATATTCTGAGACTAATACTTTTGAGAACAGCTCTCATGGAGCAAAAGTCATGCATGTGAAAAAGTTCGAATCGCTGATGTATTTATAGTGCGGCCTCAAGTCATGATTTTTGATGCAATTGTGCCAACGTTTTTCATGAGTGTCGGCCATGTAAGAATGCATCCACACACCAAATATTTATATTCTGAGACTAATACTTTTGAGAACAGCTCTCATGGAGCAAAAGTCATGCATGTGAAAAAGTTCGAATCGCTGATGTATTTATAGTGCGGCCTCAAGTCATGATTTTTGATGCAATTGTGCCAACGTTTTTCATGAGTGTCGGCCATGTAAGAATGCATCCACACACCAAATATTTATATTCTGAGACTAATACTTTTGAGAACAGCTCTCATGGAGCAAAAGTCATGCATGTGAAAAAGTTCGAATCGCTGATGTATTTATAGTGCGGCCTCAAGTCATGATTTTTGATGCAATTGTGCCAACGTTTTTCATGAGTGTCGGCCATGTAAGAATGCATCCACACACCAAATACTTATATTCTGAGACTAATACTTTTGAGAACAGCTCTCATGGAGTAAAAGTCATGGAGTAAAAGTCATGGATGTGAAAAGTTCGAATCGCTGATGTATTTATAGTGCGGCCTCAAGTCATGATTTTTGATGCAATTGTGCCAACGTTTTTCATGAGTGTCGGCCATGTAAGAATGCATCCACACACCAAATATTTATATTCTGAGACTAATACTTTTGAGAACAGCTCTCATGGAGTAAAAGTCATGCATGTGAAAAAGTTCGAATCGCTGATGTATTTATAGTGCGGTCTCAAGTCATGATTTTTGATGCACTTGTGCCAACATTTTTCATGAGTGTCGGCCATGTAAGAATGCATCCACACACCAAATATTTATATTCTGAGACTAATACTTTTGAGAACAGCTCTCATGGAGTAAAAGTCATGCATGTGAAAAAGTTCGAATCGCTGATGTATTTATAGTGCGGCCTCAAGTCATGATTTTTGATGCAATTGTGCCAACGTTTTTCATGAGTGTCGGCCATGTAAGAATGCATCCACACACCAAATATTTATATTCTGAGACTAATACTTTTGAGAACAGCTCTCATGGAGCAAAAGTCATGCATGTGAAAAAGTTCGAATCGCTGATGTATTTATAGTGCGGCCTCAAGTCATGATTTTTGATGCAATTGGGCCAACGTTTTTCATGAGTGTCGGCCATGTAAGAATGCATCCACACACCAAATATTTATATTCTGAGACTAATACTTTTGAGAACAGCTCTCATGGAGCAAAAGTCATGCATGTGAAAAAGTTCGAATCGCTGATGTATTTATAGTGCGGCCTCAAGTCATGATTTTTGATGCAATTGTGCCAACGTTTTTCATGAGTGTCGGCCATGTAAGAATGCATCCACACATCAAATATTTATATTCTGAGACTAATACTTTTGAGAACAGCTCTCATGGAGCAAAAGTCATGCATGTGAAAAAGTTCGAATCGCTGATGTATTTATAGTGCGGCCTCAAGTCATGATTTTTGATGCAATTGTGCCAACGTTTTTCATGAGTGTCGGCCATGTAAGAATGCATCCACACACCAAATATTTATATTCTGAGACTAATACTTTTGAGAACAGCTCTCATGGAGCAAAAGTCATGCATGTGAAAAAGTTCGAATCGCTGATGTATTTATAGTGCGGCCTCAAGTCATGATTTTTGATGCAATTGTGCCAACGTTTTTCATGAGTGTCGGCCATGTAAGAATGCATCCACACACCAAATACTTATGTTCTGAGACTAATACTTTTGAGAACAGCTCTCATGGAGTAAAAGTCATGCATGTGAAAAAGTTCGAATCGCTGATGTATTTATAGTGCGGCCTCAAGTCATGATTTTTGATGCAATTGTGCCAACGTTTTTCATGAGTGTCGGCCATGTAAGAATGCATCCACACACCAAATATTTATATTCTGAGACTAATACTTTTGAGAACAGCTCTCATGGAGTAAAAGTCATGCATGTGAAAAAGTTCGAATCGCTGATGTATTTATAGTGCGGCCTCAAGTCATGATTTTTGATGCAATTGTGCCAACGTTTTTCATGAGTGTCGGCCATGTAAGAATGCATCCACACACCAAATATTTATATTCTGAGACTAATACTTTTGAGAACAGCTCTCATGGAGTAAAAGTCATGCATGTGAAAAAGTTCGAATCGCTGATGTATTTATAGTGCGGCCTCAAGTCATGATTTTTGATGCAATTGTGCCAACGTTTTTCATGAGTGTCGGCCATGTAAGAATGCATCCACACACCAAATATTTATATTCTGAGACTAATACTTTTGAGAACAGCTCTCATGGAGCAAAAGTCATGCATGTGAAAAAGTTCGAATCGCTGATGTATTTATAGTGCGGCCTCAAGTCATGATTTTTGATGCAATTGTGCCAACGTTTTTCATGAGTGTCGGCCATGTAAGAATGCATCCACACACCAAATACTTATATTCTGAGACTAATACTTTTGAGAACAGCTCTCATGGAGTAAAAGTCATGCATGTGAAAAAGTTCGAATCGCTGATGTATTTATAGTGCGGCCTCAAGTCATGATTTTTGATGCAATTGTGCCAACGTTTTTCATGAGTGTCGGCCATGTAAGAATGCATCCACACACCAAATATTTATATTCTGAGACTAATACTTTTGAGAACAGCTCTCATGGAGTAAAAGTCATGCATGTGAAAAAGTTCGAATCGCTGATGTATTTATAGTGCGGCCTCAAGTCATGATTTTTGATGCAATTGTGCCAACGTTTTTCATGAGTGTCGGCCATGTAAGAATGCATCCACACACCAAATATTTATATTCTGAGACTAATACTTTTGAGAACAGCTCTCATGGAGTAAAAGTCATGCATGTGAAAAAGTTCGAATCGCTGATGTATTTATAGTGCGGTCTCAAGTCATGATTTTTGATGCAATTGTGCCAACATTTTTCATGAGTGTCGGCCATGTAAGAATGCATCCACACACCAAATATTTATATTCTGAGACTAATACTTTTGAGAACAGCTCTCATGGAGGAAAAGTCATGCATGTGAAAAAGTTCGAATCGCTGATGTATTTATAGTGCGGCCTCAAGTCATGATTTTTGATGCAATTGTGCCAACGTTTTTCATGAGTGTCGGCCATGTAAGAATGCATCCACACACCAAATATTTATATTCTGAGACTAATACTTTTGAGAACAGCTCTCATGGAGCAAAAGTCATGCATGTGAAAAAGTTCGAATCGCTGATGTATTTATAGTGCGGCCTCAAGTCATGATTTTTGATGCAATTGTGACAACGTTTTTCATGAGTGTCGGCCATGTAAGAATGCATCCACACACCAAATACTTATATTCTGAGACTAATACTTTTGAGAACAGCTCTCATGGAGTAAAAGTTATGGAGTAAAAGTCATGGATGTGAAAAGTTCGAATCGCTGATGTATTTATAGTGCGGCCTCAAGTCATGATTTTTGATGCAATTGTGCCAACTTTTTTCATGAGTGTCGGCCATGTAAGAATGCATCCACACACCAAATATTTATATTCTGAGACTAATACTTTTGAGAACAGCTCTCATGGAGTAAAAGTCATGCATGTGAAAAAGTTCGAATCGCTGATGTATTTATAGTGCGGCCTCAAGTCATGATTTTTGATGCACTTGTGCCAACATTTTTCATGAGTGTCGGCCATGTAAGAATGCATCCACACACCAAATATTTATATTCTGAGACTAATACTTTTGAGAACAGCTCTCATGGAGTAAAAGTCATGCATGTGAAAAAGTTCGAATCGCTGATGTATTTATAGTGCGGCCTCAAGTCATGATTTTTGATGCAATTGTGCCAACGTTTTTCATGAGTGTCGGCCATGTAAGAATGCATCCACACACCAAATATTTATATTCTGAGACTAATACTTTTGAGAACAGCTCTCATGGAGCAAAAGTCATGCATGTGAAAAAGTTCGAATCGCTGATGTATTTATAGTGCGGCCTCAAGTCATGATTTTTGATGCAATTGTGCCAACGTTTTTCATGAGTGTCGGCCATGTAAGAATGCATCCACACACCAAATATTTATATTCTGAGACTAATACTTTTGAGAACAGCTCTCATGGAGCAAAAGTCATGCATGTGAAAAAGTTCGAATCGCTGATGTATTTATAGTGCGGCCTCAAGTCATGATTTTTGATGCAATTGTGCCAACGTTTTTCATGAGTGTCGGCCATGTAAGAATGCATCCACACACCAAATATTTATATTCTGAGACTAATACTTTTGAGAACAGCTCTCATGGAGCAAAAGTCATGCATGTGAAAAAGTTCGAATCGCTGATGTATTTATAGTGCGGCCTCAAGTCATGATTTTTGATGCAATTGTGCCAACGTTTTTCATGAGTGTCGGCCATGTAAGAATGCATCCACACACCAAATACTTATATTCTGAGACTAATACTTTTGAGAACAGCTCTCATGGAGTAAAAGTCATGGAGTAAAAGTCATGGATGTGAAAAGTTCGAATCGCTGATGTATTTATAGTGCGGCCTCAAGTCATGATTTTTGATGCAATTGTGCCAACGTTTTTCATGAGTGTCGGCCATGTAAGAATGCATCCACACACCAAATATTTATATTCTGAGACTAATACTTTTGAGAACAGCTCTCATGGAGTAAAAGTCATGCATGTGAAAAAGTTCGAATCGCTGATGTATTTATAGTGCGGTCTCAAGTCATGATTTTTGATGCACTTGTGCCAACATTTTTCATGAGTGTCGGCCATGTAAGAATGCATCCACACACCAAATATTTATATTCTGAGACTAATACTTTTGAGAACAGCTCTCATGGAGTAAAAGTCATGCATGTGAAAAAGTTCGAATCGCTGATGTATTTATAGTGCGGCCTCAAGTCATGATTTTTGATGCAATTGTGCCAACGTTTTTCATGAGTGTCGGCCATGTAAGAATGCATCCACACACCAAATATTTATATTCTGAGACTAATACTTTTGAGAACAGCTCTCATGGAGCAAAAGTCATGCATGTGAAAAAGTTCGAATCGCTGATGTATTTATAGTGCGGCCTCAAGTCATGATTTTTGATGCAATTGGGCCAACGTTTTTCATGAGTGTCGGCCATGTAAGAATGCATCCACACACCAAATATTTATATTCTGAGACTAATACTTTTGAGAACAGCTCTCATGGAGCAAAAGTCATGCATGTGAAAAAGTTCGAATCGCTGATGTATTTATAGTGCGGCCTCAAGTCATGATTTTTGATGCAATTGTGCCAACGTTTTTCATGAGTGTCGGCCATGTAAGAATGCATCCACACATCAAATATTTATATTCTGAGACTAATACTTTTGAGAACAGCTCTCATGGAGCAAAAGTCATGCATGTGAAAAAGTTCGAATCGCTGATGTATTTATAGTGCGGCCTCAAGTCATGATTTTTGATGCAATTGTGCCAACGTTTTTCATGAGTGTCGGCCATGTAAGAATGCATCCACACACCAAATACTTATGTTCTGAGACTAATACTTTTGAGAACAGCTCTCATGGAGTAAAAGTCATGCATGTGAAAAAGTTCGAATCGCTGATGTATTTATAGTGCGGCCTCAAGTCATGATTTTTTATGCAATTGTGCCAACGTTTTTCATGAGTGTCGGCCATGTAAGAATGCATCCACACACCAAATATTTATATTCTGAGACTAATACTTTTGAGAACAGCTCTCATGGAGTAAAAGTCATGCATGTGAAAAAGTTCGAATCGCTGATGTATTTATAGTGCGGCCTCAAGTCATGATTTTTGATGCAATTGTGCCAAAGTTTTTCATGAGTGTCGGCCATGTAAGAATGCATCCACACACCAAATATTTATATTCTGAGACTAATACTTTTGAGAACAGCTCTCATGGAGTAAAAGTCATGCATGTGAAAAAGTTCGAATCGCTGATGTATTTATAGTGCGGCCTCAAGTCATGATTTTTGATGCAATTGTGCCAACGTTTTTCATGAGTGTCGGCCATGTAAGAATGCATCCACACACCAAATATTTATATTCTGAGACTAATACTTTTGAGAACAGCTCTCATGGAGCAAAAGTCATGCATGTGAAAAAGTTCGAATCGCTGATGTATTTATAGTGCGGCCTCAAGTCATGATTTTTGATGCAATTGTGCCAACGTTTTTCATGAGTGTCGGCCATGTAAGAATGCATCCACACACCAAATACTTATATTCTGAGACTAATACTTTTGAGAACAGCTCTCATGGAGTAAAAGTCATGCATGTGAAAAAGTTCGAATCGCTGATGTATTTATAGTGCGGCCTCAAGTCATGATTTTTGATGCAATTGTGCCAACGTTTTTCATGAGTGTCGGCCATGTAAGAATGCATCCACACACCAAATATTTATATTCTGAGACTAATACTTTTGAGAACAGCTCTCATGGAGCAAAAGTCATGCATGTGAAAAAGTTCGAATCGCTGATGTATTTATAGTGCGGCCTCAAGTCATGATTTTTGATGCAATTGTGCCAACGTTTTTCATGAGTGTCGGCCATGTAAGAATGCATCCACACACCAAATACTTATGTTCTGAGACTAATACTTTTGAGAACAGCTCTCATGGAGTAAAAGTCATGCATGTGAAAAAGTTCGAATCGCTGATGTATTTATAGTGCGGCCTCAAGTCAGGATTTTTGATGCAATTGTGCCAACGTTTTTCATGAGTGTCGGCCATGTAAGAATGCATCCACACACCAAATATTTATATTCTGAGACTAATACTTTTGAGAACAGCTCTCATGGAGTAAAAGTCATGCATGTGAAAAAGTTCGAATCGCTGATGTATTTATAGTGCGGCCTCAAGTCATGATTTTTGATGCAATTGTGCCAACGTTTTTCATGAGTGTCGGCCATGTAAGAATGCATCCACACACCAAATATTTATATTCTGAGACTAATACTTTTGAGAACAGCTCTCATGGAGTAAAAGTCATGCATGTGAAAAAGTTCGAATCGCTGATGTATTTATAGTGCGGCCTCAAGTCATGATTTTTGATGCAATTGTGCCAACGTTTTTCATGAGTGTCGGCCATGTAAGAATGCATCCACACACTAAATATTTATATTCTGAGACTAATACTTTTGAGAACAGCTCTCATGGAGTAAAAGTCATGCATGTGAAAAAGTTCGAATCGCTGATGTATTTATAGTGCGGTCTCAAGTCATGATTTTTGATGCAATTGTGCCAACATTTTTCTTGAGTGTCGGCCATGTAAGAATGCATCCACACACCAAATATTTATATTCTGAGACTAATACTTTTGAGAACAGCTCTCATGGAGTAAAAGTCATGCATGTGAAAAAGTTCGAATCGCTGATGTATTTATAGTGCGGCCTCAAGTCATGATTTTTGATGCAATTGTGCCAACGTTTTTCATGAGTGTCGGCCATGTAAGAATGCATCCACACACCAAATATTTATATTCTGAGACTAATACTTTTGAGAACAGCTCTCATGGAGTAAAAGTCATGCATCTGAAAAAGTTCGAATCGCTGATGTATTTATAGTGCGGCCTCAAGTCATGATTTTTGATGCAATTGTGCCAACGTTTTTCATGAGTGTCGGCCATGTAAGAATGCATCCACACACCAAATATTTATATTCTGAGACTAATACTTTTGAGAACAGCTCTCATGGAGTAAAAGTCATGCATGTGAAAAAGTTCGAATCGCTGATGTATTTATAGTGCGGCCTCAAGTCATGATTTTTGATGCAATTGTGCCAACGTTTTTCATGAGTGTCGGCCATGTAAGAATGCATCCACACACCAAATACTTATATTCTGAGACTAATACTTTTGAGAACAGCTCTCATGGAGTAAAAGTCATGGAGTAAAAGTCATGGATGTGAAAAGTTCGAATCGCTGATGTATTTATAGTGCGGCCTCAAGTCATGATTTTTGATGCAATTGTGCCAACGTTTTTCATGAGTGTCGACCATGTAAGAATGCATCCACACACCAAATATTTATATTCTGAGACTAATACTTTTGAGAACAGCTCTCATGGAGTAAAAGTCATGCATGTGAAAAAGTTCGAATCGCTGATGTATTTATAGTGCGGCCTCAAGTCATGATTTTTGATGCACTTGTGCCAACATTTTTCATGAGTGTCGGCCATGTAAGAATGCATCCACACACCAAATATTTATATTCTGAGACTAATACTTTTGAGAACAGCTCTCATGGAGTAAAAGTCATGCATGTGAAAAAGTTCGAATCGCTGATGTATTTATAGTGCGGCCTCAAGTCATGATTTTTGATGCAATTGTGCCAACGTTTTTCATGAGTGTCGGCCATGTAAGAATGCATCCACACACCAAATATTTATATTCTGAGACTAATACTTTTGAGAACAGCTCTCATGGAGCAAAAGTCATGCATGTGAAAAAGTTCGAATCGCTGATGTATTTATAGTGCGGCCTCAAGTCATGATTTTTGATGCAATTGTGCCAACGTTTTTCATGAGTGTCGGCCATGTAAGAATGCATCCACACACCAAATATTTATATTCTGAGACTAATACTTTTGAGAACAGCTCTCATGGAGCAAAAGTCATGCATGTGAAAAAGTTCGAATCGCTGATGTATTTATAGTGCGGCCTCAAGTCATGATTTTTGATGCAATTGTGCCAACGTTTTTCATGAGTGTCGGCCATGTAAGAATGCATCCACACACCAAATATTTATATTCTGAGACTAATACTTTTGAGAACAGCTCTCATGGAGCAAAAGTCATGCATGTGAAAAAGTTCGAATCGCTGATGTATTTATAGTGCGGCCTCAAGTCATGATTTTTGATGCAATTGTGCCAACGTTTTTCATGAGTGTCGGCCATGTAAGAATGCATCCACACACCAAATATTTATATTCTGAGACTAATACTTTTGAGAACAGCTCTCATGGAGCAAAAGTCATGCATGTGAAAAAGTTCGAATCGCTGATGTATTTATAGTGCGGCCTCAAGTCATGATTTTTGATGCAATTGTGCCAACGTTTTTCATGAGTGTCGGCCATGTAAGAATGCATCCACACACCAAATACTTATATTCTGAGACTAATACTTTTGAGAACAGCTCTCATGGAGTAAAAGTCATGCATGTGAAAAAGTTCGAATCGCTGATGTATTTATAGTGCGGCCTCAAGTCATGATTTTTGATGCAATTGTGCCAACGTTTTTCATGAGTGTCGGCCATGTAAGAATGCATCCACACACCAAATATTTATATTCTGAGACTAATACTTTTGAGAACAGCTCTCATGGAGTAAAAGTCATGCATGTGAAAAAGTTCGAATCGCTGATGTATTTATAGTGCGGCCTCAAGTCATGATTTTTGATGCAATTGTGCCAACGTTTTTCATGAGTGTCGGCCATGTAAGAATGCATCCACACACCAAATATTTATATTCTGAGACTAATACTTTTGAGAACAGCTCTCATGGAGTAAAAGTCATGCATCTGAAAAAGTTCGAATCGCTGATGTATTTATAGTGCGGCCTCAAGTCATGATTTTTGATGCAATTGTGCCAACGTTTTTCATGAGTGTCGGCCATGTAAGAATGCATCCACACACCAAATATTTATATTCTGAGACTAATACTTTTGAGAACAGCTCTCATGGAGTAAAAGTCATGCATGTGAAAAAGTTCGAATCGCTGATGTATTTATAGTGCGGCCTCAAGTCATGATTTTTGATGCAATTGTGCCAACGTTTTTCATGAGTGTCGGCCATGTAAGAATGCATCCACACACCAAATACTTATATTCTGAGACTAATACTTTTGAGAACAGCTCTCATGGAGTAAAAGTCATGGAGTAAAAGTCATGGATGGGAAAAGTTCGAATCGCTGATGTATGTATAGTGCGGCCTCAAGTCATGATTTTTGATGCAATTGTGCCAACGTTTTTCATGAGTGTCGGCCATGTAAGAATGCATCCACACACCAAATATTTATATTCTGAGACTAATACTTTTGAGAACAGCTCTCATGGAGTAAAAGTCATGCATGTGAAAAAGTTCGAATCGCTGATGTATTTATAGTGCGGCCTCAAGTCATGATTTTTGATGCACTTGTGCCAACATTTTTCATGAGTGTCGGCCATGTAAGAATGCATCCACACACCAAATATTTATATTCTGAGACTAATACTTTTGAGAACAGCTCTCATGGAGTAAAAGTCATGCATGTGAAAAAGTTCGAATCGCTGATGTATTTATAGTGCGGCCTCAAGTCATGATTTTTGATGCAATTGTGCCAACGTTTTTCATGAGTGTCGGCCATGTAAGAATGCATCCACACACCAAATATTTATATTCTGAGACTAATACTTTTGAGAACAGCTCTCATGGAGCAAAAGTCATGCATGTGAAAAAGTTCGAATCGCTGATGTATTTATAGTGCGGCCTCAAGTCATGATTTTTGATGCAATTGTGCCAACGTTTTTCATGAGTGTCGGCCATGTAAGAATGCATCCACACACCAAATATTTATATTCTGAGACTAATACTTTTGAGAACAGCTCTCATGGAGTAAAAGTCATGCATGTGAAAAAGTTCGAATCGCTGATGTATTTATAGTGCGGCCTCAAGTCATGATTTTTGATGCAATTGTGCCAACGTTTTTCATGAGTGTCGGCCATGTAAGAATGCATCCACACACCAAATATTTATATTCTGAGACTAATACTTTTGAGAACAGCTCTCATGGAGTAAAAGTCATGCATGTGAAAAAGTTCGAATCGCTGATGTATTTATAGTGCGGCCTCAAGTCATGATTTTTGATGCAATTGTGCCAACGTTTTTCATGAGTGTCGGCCATGTAAGAATGCATCCACACACCAAATATTTATATTCTGAGACTAATACTTTTGAGAACAGCTCTCATGGAGCAAAAGTCATGCATGTGAAAAAGTTCGAATCGCTGATGTATTTATAGTGCGGCCTCAAGTCATGATTTTTGATGCAATTGTGCCAACGTTTTTCATGAGTGTCGGCCATGTAAGAATGCATCCACACACCAAATACTTATGTTCTGAGAATATACTTTTGAGAACAGCTCTCATGGAGTAAAAGTCATGCATGTGAAAAAGTTCGAATCGCTGATGTATTTATAGTGCGGCCTCAAGTCATGATTTTTGATGCAATTGTGCCAACGTTTTTCATGAGTGTCGGCCATGTAAGAATGCATCCACACACCAAATATTTATATTCTGAGACTAATACTTTTAAGAACAGCTCTCATGGAGTAAAAGTCATGCATGTGAAAAAGTTCGAATCGCTGATGTATTTATAGTGCGGCCTCAAGTCATGATTTTTGATGCAATTGTGCCAACGTTTTTCATGAGTGTCGGCCATGTAAGAATGCATCCACACACCAAATATTTATATTCTGAGACTAATACTTTTGAGAACAGCTCTCATGGAGTAAAAGTCATGCATGTGAAAAAGTTCGAATCGCTGATGTATTTATAGTGCGGCCTCAAGTCATGATTTTTGATGCAATTGTGCCAACGTTTTTCATGAGTGTCGGCCATGTAAGAATGCATCCACACACCAAATATTTATATTCTGAGACTAATACTTTTGAGAACAGCTCTCATGGAGCAAAAGTCATGCATGTGAAAAAGTTCGAATCGCTGATGTATTTATAGTGCGGCCTCAAGTCATGATTTTTGATGCAATTGTGCCAACGTTTTTCATGAGTGTCGGCCATGTAAGAATGCATCCACACACCAAATATTTATATTCTGAGACTAATACTTTTGAGAACAGCTCTCATGGAGTAAAAGTCATGCATCTGAAAAAGTTCGAATCGCTGATGTATTTATAGTGCGGCCTCAAGTCATGATTTTTGATGCAATTGTGCCAACGTTTTTCATGAGTGTCGGCCATGTAAGAATGCATCCACACACCAAATATTTATATTCTGAGACTAATACTTTTGAGAACAGCTCTCATGGAGCAAAAGTCATGCATGTGAAAAAGTTCGAATCGCTGATGTATTTATAGTGCGGCCTCAAGTCATGATTTTTGATGCAATTGTGCCAACGTTTTTCATGAGTGTCGGCCATGTAAGAATGCATCCACACACCAAATATTTATGTTCTGAGACTAATACTTTTGAGAACAGCTCTCATGGAGTAAAAGTCATGCATGTGAAAAAGTTCGAATCGCTGATGTATTTATAGTGCGGCCTCAAGTCATGATTTTTGATGCAATTGTGCCAACGTTTTTCATGAGTGTCGGCCATGTAAGAATGCATCCACACACCAAATATTTATATTCTGAGACTAATACTTTTGAGAACAGCTCTCATGGAGTAAAAGTCATGGATGTGAAAAAGTTCGAATCGCTGATGTATTTATAGTGCGGCCTCAAGTCATGATTTTTGATGCAATTGTGCCAACGTTTTTCATGAGTGTCGGCCATGTAAGAATGCATCCACACACCAAATATTTATATTCTGAGACTAATACTTTTGAGAACAGCTCTCATGGAGTAAAAGTCATGCATGTGAAAAAGTTCGAATCGCTGATGTATTTATAGTGCGGCCTCAAGTCATGATTTTTGATGCAATTGTGCCAACGTTTTTCATGAGTGTCGGCCATGTAAGAATGCATCCACACACTAAATATTTATATTCTGAGACTAATACTTTTGAGAACAGCTCTCATGGAGCAAATGTCATGCATGTGAAAAAGTTCGAATCGCTGATGTATTTATAGTGCGGCCTCAAGTCATGATTTTTTATGCAATTGTGCCAACGTTTTTCATGAGTGTCGGCCATGTAAGAATGCATCCACACACCAAATATTTATATTCTGAGACTAATACTTTTGAGAACAGCTCTCATGGAGTAAAAGTCATGCATGTGAAAAAGTTCGAATCGCTGATGTATTTATAGTGCGGCCTCAAGTCATGATTTTTGATGCAATTGTGCCAACGTTTTTCATGAGTGTCGGCCATGTAAGAATGCATCCACACACCAAATATTTATATTCTGAGACTAATACTTTTGAGAACAGCTCTCATGGAGCAAAAGTCATGCATGTGAAAAAGTTCGAATCGCTGATGTATTTATAGTGCGGCCTCAAGTCATGATTTTTGATGCAATTGTGCCAACGTTTTTCATGAGTGTCGGCCATGTAAGAATGCATCCACACAAAATATACTTATATTCTGAGACTAATACTTTTGAGAAAAGCTCTCATGGAGTAAAAGTCATGGAGTAAAAGTCATGGATGTGAAAAGTTCGAATCGCTGATGTATTTATAGTGCGGCCTCAAGTCATGATTTTTGATGCAATTGTGCCAACGTTTTTCATGAGTGTCGGCCATGTAAGAATGCATCCACACACCAAATATTTATATTCTGAGACTAATACTTTTGAGAACAGCTCTCATGGAGTAAAAGTCATGCATGTGAAAAAGTTCGAATCGCTGATGTATTTATAGTGCGGTCTCAAGTCATGATTTTTGATGCACTTGTGCCAACATTTTTCATGAGTGTCGGCCATGTAAGAATGCTTCCACACACCAAATATTTATATTCTGAGACTAATACTTTTGAGAACAGCTCTCATGGAGTAAAAGTCATGCATGTGAAAAAGTTCGAATCGCTGATGTATTTATAGTGCGGCCTCAAGTCATGATTTTTGATGCAATTGTGCCAACGTTTCTCATGAGTGTCGGCCATGTAAGAATGCATCCACACACCAAATATTTATATTCTGAGACTAATACTTTTTAGAACAGCTCTCATGGAGCAAAAGTCATGCATGTGAAAAAGTTCGAATCGCTGATGTATTTATAGTGCGGCCTCAAGTCATGATTTTTGATGCAATTGTGCCAACGTTTTTCATGAGTGTCGGCCATGTAAGAATGCATCCACACACCAAATATTTATATTCTGAGACTAATACTTTTGAGAACAGCTCTCATGGAGTAAAAATCATGCATGTGAAAAAGTTCGAATCGCTGATGTATTTATAGTGCGGTCTCAAGTCATGATTTTTGATGCAATTGTGCCAACGTTTTTCATGAGTGTCGGCCATGTAAGAATGCATCCACACACCAAATACTTATGTTCTGAGACTAATACTTTTGAGAACAGCTCTCATGGAGTAAAAGTCATGCATGTGAAAAAGTTCGAATCGCTGATGTATTTATAGTGCGGCCTCAAGTCATGATTTTTGATGCAATTGTGCCAACGTTTTTCATGAGTGTCGGCCATGTAAGAATGCATCCACACACCAAATATTTATATTCTGAGACTAATACTTTTGAGAACAGCTCTCATGGAGTAAAAGTCATGCATGTGAAAAAGTTCGAATCGCTGATGTATTTATAGTGCGGCCTCAAGTCATGATTTTTGATGCAATTGTGCCAACGTTTTTCATGAGTGTCGGCCATGTAAGAATGCATCCACACACCAAATATTTATATTCTGAGACTAATACTTTTGAGAACAGCTCTCATGGAGTAAAAGTCATGGAGTAAAAGTCATGCATGTGAAAAGTTCGAATCGCTGATGTATTTATAGTGCGGCCTCAAGTCATGATGTTTGATGCAATTGTGCCAAGGTTTTTATGAGTGTCGGCCATGTAAGAATGCATCCACACACCAAATATTTATATTCTGAGACTAATACTTTTGAGAACAGCTCTCATGGAGTAAAAGTCATGCATGTGAAAAAGTTCGAATCGCTGATGTATTTATAGTGCGGCCTCAAGTCATGATTTTTGATGCACTTGTGCCAACATTTTTTATGAGTGTCGGCCATGTAAGAATGCATCCACACACCAAATATTTATATTCTGAGACTAATACTTTTGAGAACAGCTCTCATGGAGTAAAAGTCATGCATGTGAAAAAGTTCGAATCGCTGATGTATTTATAGTGCGGCCTCAAGTCATGATTTTTGATGCAATTGTGCCAACGTTTTTCATGAGTGTCGGCCATGTAAGAATGCATCCACACACCAAATATTTATATTCTGAGACTAATACTTTTAAGAACAGCTCTCATGGAGTAAAAGTCATGCATGTGAAAAAGTTCGAATCGCTGATGTATTTATAGTGCGGCCTCAAGTCATGATTTTTGATGCAATTGTGCCAACGTTTTTCATGAGTGTCGGCCATGTAAGAATGCATCCACACACCAAATATTTATATTCTGAGACTAATACTTTTGAGAACAGCTCTCATGGAGTAAAAGTCATGCATGTGAAAAAGTTCGAATCGCTGATGTATTTATAGTGCGGCCTCAAGTCATGATTTTTGATGCAATTGTGCCAACGTTTTTCATGAGTGTCGGCCATGTAAGAATGCATCCACACACCAAATATTTATATTCTGAGACTAATACTTTTGAGAACAGCTCTCATGGAGCAAAAGTCATGCATGTGAAAAAGTTCGAATCGCTGATGTATTTATAGTGCGGCCTCAAGTCATGATTTTTGATGCAATTGTGCCAACGTTTTTCATGAGTGTCGGCCATGTAAGAATGCATCCACACACCAAATATTTATATTCTGAGACTAATACTTTTGAGAACAGCTCTCATGGAGTAAAAGTCATGCATCTGAAAAAGTTCGAATCGCTGATGTATTTATAGTGCGGCCTCAAGTCATGATTTTTGATGCAATTGTGCCAACGTTTTTCATGAGTGTCGGCCATGTAAGAATGCATCCACACACCAAATATTTATATTCTGAGACTAATACTTTTGAGAACAGCTCTCATGGAGCAAAAGTCATGCATGTGAAAAAGTTCGAATCGCTGATGTATTTATAGTGCGGCCTCAAGTCATGATTTTTGATGCAATTGTGCCAACGTTTTTCATGAGTGTCGGCCATGTAAGAATGCATCCACACACCAAATATTTATGTTCTGAGACTAATACTTTTGAGAACAGCTCTCATGGAGTAAAAGTCATGCATGTGAAAAAGTTCGAATCGCTGATGTATTTATAGTGCGGCCTCAAGTCATGATTTTTGATGCAATTGTGCCAACGTTTTTCATGAGTGTCGGCCATGTAAGAATGCATCCACACACCAAATATTTATATTCTGAGACTAATACTTTTGAGAACAGCTCTCATGGAGTAAAAGTCATGCATGTGAAAAAGTTCGAATCGCTGATGTATTTATAGTGCGGCCTCAAGTCATGATTTTTGATGCAATTGTGCCAACGTTTTTCATGAGTGTCGGCCATGTAAGAATGCATCCACACACCAAATATTTATATTCTGAGACTAATACTTTTGAGAACAGCTCTCATGGAGTAAAAGTCATGCATGTGAAAAAGTTCGAATCGCTGATGTATTTATAGTGCGGCCTCAAGTCATGATTTTTGATGCAATTGTGCCAACGTTTTTAATGAGTGTCGGCCATGTAAGAATGCATCCACACACTAAATATTTATATTCTGAGACTAATACTTTTGAGAACAGCTCTCATGGAGTAAAAGTCATGCATGTGAAAAAGTTCGAATCGCTGATGTATTTATAGTGCGGCCTCAAGTCATGATTTTTGATGCAATTGTGCCAACGTTTTTCATGAGTGTCGGCCATGTAAGAATGCATCCACACACCAAATATTTATATTCTGAGACTAATACTTTTGAGAACAGCTCTCATGGAGTAAAAGTCATGCATGTGAAAAAGTTCGAATCGCTGATGTATTTATAGTGCGGCCTCAAGTCATGATTTTTGATGCAATTGTGCCAACGTTTTTCATGAGTGTCGGCCATGTAAGAATGCATCCACACACCAAATATTTATATTCTGAGACTAATACTTTTGAGAACAGCTCTCATGGAGTAAAAGTCATGCATGTGAAAAAGTTCGAATCGCTGATGTATTTATAGTGCGGCCTCAAGTCATGATTTTTGATGCAATTGTGCCAACGTTTTTCATGAGTGTCGGCCATGTAAGAATGCATCCACACACCAAATACTTATATTCTGAGACTAATACTTTTGAGAACAGCTCTCATGGAGTAAAAGTCATGGAGTAAAAGTCATGGATGTGAAAAGTTCGAATCGCTGATGTATTTATAGTGCGGCCTCAAGTCATGATTTTTGATGCAATTGTGCCAACGTTTTTCATGAGTGTCGGCCATGTAAGAATGCATCCACACACCAAATATTTATATTCTGAGACTAATACTTTTGAGAACAGCTCTCATGGAGTAAAAGTCATGCATGTGAAAAAGTTCGAATCGCTGATGTATTTATAGTGCGGCCTCAAGTCATGATTTTTGATGCAATTGTGCCAACGTTTTTCATGAGTGTCGGCCATGTAAGAATGCATCCACACACCAAATATTTATATTCTGAGACTAATACTTTTGAGAACAGCTCTCATGGAGTAAAAGTCATGCATCTGAAAAAGTTCGAATCGCTGATGTATTTATAGTGCGGTCTCAAGTCATGATTTTTGATGCACTTGTGCCAACATTTTTCATGAGTGTCGGCCATGTAAGAATGCATCCACACACCAAATATTTATATTCTGAGACTAATACTTTTGAGAACAGCTCTCATGGAGTAAAAGTCATGCATGTGAAAAAGTTCGAATCGCTGATGTATTTATAGTGCGGCCTCAAGTCATGATTTTTGATGCAATTGTGCCAACGTTTTTCATGAGTGTCGGCCATGTAAGAATGCATCCACACACCAAATATTTATATTCTGAGACTAATACTTTTGAGAACAGCTCTCATGGAGCAAAAGTCATGCATGTGAAAAAGTTCGAATCGCTGATGTATTTATAGTGCGGCCTCAAGTCATGATTTTTGATGCAATTGTGCCAACGTTTTTCATGAGTGTCGGCCATGTAAGAATGCATCCACACACCAAATACTTATATTCTGAGACTAATACTTTTGAGAACAGCTCTCATGGAGCAAAAGTCATGCATGTGAAAAAGTTCGAATCGCTGATGTATTTATAGTGCGGCCTCAAGTCATGATTTTTGATGCAATTGTGCCAACGTTTTTCATGAGTGTCGGCCATGTAAGAATGCATCCACACACCAAATATTTATATTCTGAGACTAATACTTTTGAGAACAGCTCTCATGGAGCAAAAGTCATGCATGTGAAAAAGTTCGAATCGCTGATGTATTTATAGTGCGGCCTCAAGTCATGATTTTTGATGCAATTGTGCCAACGTTTTTCATGAGTGTCGGCCATGTAAGAATGCATCCACACACCAAATATTTATATTCTGAGACTAATACTTTTGAGAACAGCTCTCATGGAGCAAAAGTCATGCATGTGAAAAAGTTCGAATCGCTGATGTATTTATAGTGCGGCCTCAAGTCATGATTTTTGATGCAATTGTGCCAACGTTTTTCATGAGTGTCGGCCATGTAAGAATGCATCCACACACCAAATATTTATATTCTGAGACTAATACTTTTGAGAACAGCTCTCATGGAGTAAAAGTCATGGAGTAAAAGTCATGGATGTGAAAAGTTCGAATCGCTGATGTATTTATAGTGCGGCCTCAAGTCATGATTTTTGATGCAATTGTGCCAACGTTTTTCATGAGTGTCGGCCATGTAAGAATGCATCCACACACCAAATATTTATATTCTGAGACTAATACTTTTGAGAACAGCTCTCATGGAGTAAAAGTCATGCATGTGAAAAAGTTCGAATCGCTGATGTATTTATAGTGCGGTCTCAAGTCATGATTTTTGATGCAATTGTGCCAACGTTTTTCATGAGTGTCGGCCATGTAAGAATGCATCCACACACCAAATATTTATATTCTGAGACTAATACTTTTGAGAACAGCTCTCATGGAGCAAATGTCATGCATGTGAAAAAGTTCGAATCGCTGATGTATTTATAGTGCGGCCCTCAAGTCATGATTTTTGATGCAATTGTGCCAACGTTTTTAATGAGTGTCGGCCATGTAAGAATGCATCCACACACCAAATATTTATATTCTGAGACTAATACTTTTGAGAACAGCTCTCATGGAGTAAAAGTCATACATGTGAAAAAGTTCGAATCGCTGATGTATTTATAGTGCGGCCTCAAGTCATGATTTTTAATGCAATTGTGCCAACATTTTTCATGAGTGTCGGCCATGTAAGAATGCATCCACACACCAAATATTTATATTCTGAGACTAATACTTTTGAGAACAGCTCTCATGGAGTAAAAGTCATACATGTGAAAAAGTTCGAATCGCTGATGTATTTATAGTGCGGCCTCAAGTCATGATTTTTGATGCAATTGTGCCAACGTTTTTCATGAGTGTCGGCCATGTAAGAATGCATCCACACACCAAATATTTATATTCTGAGACTAATACTTTTGAGAACAGCTCTCATGGAGTAAAAATCATGCATGTGAAAAAGTTCGAATCGCTGATGTATTTATAGTGCGGTCTCAAGTCATGATTTTTGATGCAATTGTGCCAACGTTTTTCATGAGTGTCGGCCATGTAAGAATGCATCCACACACCAAATATTTATATTCTGAGACTAATACTTTTGAGAACAGCTCTCATGGAGCAAAAGTCATGCATGTGAAAAAGTTCGAATCGCTGATGTATTTATAGTGCGGCCTCAAGTCATGATTTTTGATGCAATTGTGCCAACGTTTTTCATGAGTGTCGGCCATGTAAGAATGCATCCACACACCAAATATTTATATTCTGAGACTAATACTTTTGAGAACAGCTCTCATGGAGTAAAAGTCATGGAGTAAAAGTCATGGATGTGAAAAGTTCGAATCGCTGATGTATTTATAGTGCGGCCTCAAGTCATGATTTTTGATGCAATTGTGCCAACGTTTTTCATGAGTGTCGGCCATGTAAGAATGCATCCACACACCAAATATTTATATTCTGAGACTAATACTTTTGAGAACAGCTCTCATGGAGTAAAAGTCATGCATGTGAAAAAGTTCGAATCGCTGATGTATTTATAGTGCGGTCTCAAGTCATGATTTTTGATGCAATTGTGCCAACGTTTTTCATGAGTGTCGGCCATGTAAGAATGCATCCACACACCAAATATTTATATTCTGAGACTAATACTTTTGAGAACAGCTCTCATGGAGCAAAAGTCATGCATGTGAAAAAGTTCGAATCGCTGATGTATTTATAGTGCGGCCCTCAAGTCATGATTTTTGATGCAATTGTGCCAACGTTTTTAATGAGTGTCGGCCATGTAAGAATGCATCCACACACCAAATATTTATATTCTGAGACTAATACTTTTGAGAACAGCTCTCATGGAGTAAAAGTCATACATGTGAAAAAGTTCGAATCGCTGATGTATTTATAGTGCGGCCTCAAGTCATGATTTTTAATGCAATTGTGCCAACATTTTTCATGAGTGTCGGCCATGTAAGAATGCATCCACACACCAAATATTTATATTCTGAGACTAATACTTTTGAGAACAGCTCTCATGGAGTAAAAGTCATGCATGTGAAAAAGTTCGAATCGCTGATGTATTTATAGTGCGGTCTCAAGTCATGATTTTTGATGCAATTGTGCCAACGTTTTTCATGAGTGTCGGCCATGTAAGAATGCATCCACACACCAAATATTTATATTCTGAGACTAATACTTTTGAGAACAGCTCTCATGGAGTAAAAGTCATGCATGTGAAAAAGTTCGAATCGCTGATGTATTTATAGTGCGGCCTCAAGTCATGATTTTTTATGCAATTGTGCCAACGTTTTTCATGAGTGTCGGCCATGTAAGAATGCATCCACACACCAAATATTTATATTCTGAGACTAATACTTTTGAGAACAGCTCTCATGGAGTAAAAGTCATGCATGTGAAAAAGTTCGAATCGCTGATGTATTTATAGTGCGGCCTCAAGTCATGATTTTTGATGCAATTGTGCCAACGTTTTTCATGAGTGTCGGCCATGTAAGAATGCATCCACACACCAAATATTTATATTCTGAGACTAATACTTTTGAGAACAGCTCTCATGGAGCAAAAGTCATGCATGTGAAAAAGTTCGAATCGCTGATGTATTTATAGTGCGGCCTCAAGTCATGATTTTTGATGCAATTGTGCCAACGTTTTTCATGAGTGTCGGCCATGTAAGAATGCATCCACACACCAAATATTTATGTTCTGAGACTAATACTTTTGAGAACAGCTCTCATGGAGTAAAAGTCATGCATGTGAAAAAGTTCGAATCGCTGATGTATTTATAGTGCGGCCTCAAGTCATGATTTTTAATGCAATTGTGCCAACGTTTTTCATGAGTGTCGGCCATGTAAGAATGCATCCACACACCAAATATTTATATTCTGAGACTAATACTTTTGAGAACAGCTCTCATGGAGTAAAAGTCATGCATGTGAAAAAGTTCGAATCGCTGATGTATTTATAGTGCGGCCTCAAGTCATGATTTTTAATGCAATTGTGCCAACGTTTTTCATGAGTGTCGGCCATGTAAGAATGCATCCACACACCAAATATTTATATTCTGAGACTAATACTTTTGAGAACAGCTCTCATGGAGTAAAACTCATGCATGTGAAAAAGTTCGAATCGCTGATGTATTTATAGTGCGGCCTCAAGTCATGATTTTTGATGCAATTGTGCCAACGTTTTTCATGAGTGTCGGCCATGTAAGAATGCATCCACACACCAAATATTTATATTCTGAGACTAATACTTTTGAGAACAGCTCTCATGGAGTAAAAGTCATGCATGTGAAAAAGTTCGAATCGCTGATGTATTTATAGTGCGGCCTCAAGTCATGATTTTTGATGCAATTGTGCCAACGTTTTTCATGAGTGTCGGCCATGTAAGAATGCATCCACACACCAAATATTTATATTCTGAGACTAATACTTTTGAGAACAGCTCTCATGGAGTAAAAGTCATGCATGTGAAAAAGTTCGAATCGCTGATGTATTTATAGTGCGGCCTCAAGTCATGATTTTTGATGCAATTGTGCCAACGTTTTTCATGAAGGTCGGCCATGTAAGAATGCATCCACACACCAAATATTTATATTCTGAGACTAATACTTTTGAGAACAGCTCTCATGGAGTAAAAGTCATGCATGTGAAAAAGTTCGAATCGCTGATGTATTTATAGTGCAGCCTCAAGTCATGATTTTTGATGCAATTGTGCCAACGTTTTTCATGAGTGTCGGCCATGTAAGAATGCATCCACACACCAAATATTTATATTCTGAGACTAATACTTTTGAGAACAGCTCTCATGGAGTAAAAGTCATGCATGTGAAAAAGTTCGAATCGCTGATGTATTTATAGTGCGGCCTCAAGTCATGATTTTTGATGCAATTGTGCCAACGTTTTTCATGAGTGTCGGCCATGTAAGAATGCATCCACACACCAAATATTTATATTCTGAGACTAATACTTTTGAGAACAGCTCTCATGGAGTAAAAATCATGCATGTGAAAAAGTTCGAATCGCTGATGTATTTATAGTGCGGCCTCAAGTCATGATTTTTAATGCAATTGTGCCAACGTTTTTAATGAGTGTCGGCCATGTAAGAATGCATCCACACACCAAATATTTATATTCTGAGACTAATACTTTTGAGAACAGCTCTCATGGAGTAAAAGTCATGCATGTGAAAAAGTTCGAATCGCTGATGTATGTATAGTGCGGCCTCAAGTCATGATTTTTAATGCAATTGTGCCAACGTTTTTCATGAGTGTCGGCCATGTAAGAATGCATCCACACACCAAATATTTATATTCTGAGACTAATACTTTTGAGAACAGCTCTCATGGAGTAAAAGTCATGCATGTGAAAAAGTTCGAATCGCTGATGTATTTATAGTGCGGCCTCAAGTCATGATTTTTTATGCAATTGTGCCAACGTTTTTAATGAGTGTCGGCCATGTAAGAATGCATCCACACACCAAATATTTATATTCTGAGACTAAAACTTTTGAGAACAGCTCTCATGGAGTAAAAGTCATGCATGTGAAAAAGTTCGAATCGCTGATGTATTTATAGTGCGGCCTCAAGTCATGATTTTTTATGCAATTGTGCCAACGTTTTTCATGAGTGTCGGCCATGTAAGAATGCATCCACACACCAAATATTTATATTCTGAGACTAATACTTTTGAGAACAGCTCTCATGGAGCAAAAGTCATGCATGTGAAAAAGTTCGAATCGCTGATGTATTTATAGTGCGGCCTCAAGTCATGATTTTTGGTGCAATTGTGCCAACGTTTTTCATGAGTGTCGGCCATGTAAGAATGCATCCACACACCAAATATTTATATTCTGAGACTAATACTTTTGAGAACAGCTCTCATGGAGTAAAAGTCATGCATGTGAAAAAGTTCGAATCGCTGATGTATGTATAGTGCGGCCTCAAGTCATGATTTTTGATGCAATTGTGCCAACGTTTTTCATGAGTGTCGGCCATGTAAGAATGCATCCACACACCAAATATTTATATTCTGAGACTAATACTTTTGAGAACAGCTCTCATGGAGCAAAAGTCATGGATTTGAAAAAGTTCGAATCGCTGATGTATGTATAGTGCGGCCTCAAGTCATGATTTTTAATGCAATTGTGCCAACGTTTTTCATGAGTGTCGGCCATGTAAGAATGCATCCACACACCAAATATTTATATTCTGAGACTAATACTTTTGAGAACAGCTCTCATGGAGTAAAAGTCATGCATGTGAAAAAGTTCGAATCGCTGATGTATGTATAGTGCGGCCTCAAGTCATGATTTTTGATGTAATTGTGCCAACGTTTTTCATGAGTGTCGGCCATGTAAGAATGCATCCACACACCAAATATTTATATTCTGAGACTAATACTTTTTGAGAACAGCTCTCATGGAGTAAAAGTCATGCATGTGAAAAAGTTCGAATCGCTGATGTATTTATAGTGCGGCCTCAAGTCATGATTTTTGATGCAATTGTGCCAACGTTTTTCATGAGTGTCGGCCATGTAAGAATGCATCCACACACCAAATATTTATATTCTGAGACTAATACTTTTGAGAACAGCTCTCATGGAGCAAAAGTCATGGATTTGAAAAAGTTCGAATCGCTGATGTATTTATAGTGCGGCCTCAAGTCATGATGTTTGATGCAATTGTGCCAACGTTTTTCATGAGTGTCGGCCATGTAAGAATGCATCCACACACCAAATATTTATATTCTGAGACTAATACTTTTGAGAACAGCTCTCATGGAGTAAAAGTCATGCATGTGAAAAAGTTCGAATCGCTGATGTATTTATAGTGCGGCCTCAAGTCATGATTTTTGATGCAATTGTGCCAACGTTTTTCATGAGTGTCGGCCATGTAAGAATGCATCCACACACCAAATATTTATATTCTGAGACTAATACTTTTGAGAACAGCTCTCATGGAGCAAAAGTCATGGATTTGAAAAAGTTCGAATCGCTGATGTATGTATAGTGCGGCCTCAAGTCATGATTTTTAATGCAATTGTGCCAACGTTTTTCATGAGTGTCGGCCATGTAAGAATGCATCCACACACCAAATATTTATATTCTGAGACTAATACTTTTGAGAACAGCTCTCATGGAGTAAAAGTCATGCATGTGAAAAAGTTCGAATCGCTGATGTATGTATAGTGCGGCCTCAAGTCATGATTTTTGATGCAATTGTGCCAACGTTTTTCATGAGTGTCGGCCATGTAAGAATGCATCCACACACCAAATATTTATATTCTGAGACTAATACTTTTGAGAACAGCTCTCATGGAGTAAAAGTCATGCATGTGAAAAAGTTCGAATCGTTGATGTATTTATAGTGCGGCCTCAAGTCATGATTTTTGATGCAATTGTGCCAACGTTTTTCATGAGTGTCGGCCATGTAAGAATGCATCCACACACCAAATATTTATATTCTGAGACTAATACTTTTGAGACAGCTCTCATGGAGCAAAAGTCATGCATGTGAAAAAGTTCGAATCGCTGATGTATTTATAGTGCGGCCTCAAGTCATGATTTTTTATGCAATTGTGCCAACTTTTTCATGGGTGTCGGCCATGTAAGAATGCATCCACACACCAAATACTTATGTTCTGAGACTAATACTTTTGAGAACAGCTCTCATGGAGTAAAAGTCATGCATGTGAAAAAGTTCGAATCGCTGATGTATGTATAGTGCGGCCTCAAGTCATGATTTTTAATGCAATTGTGCCAACGTTTTTCATGAGTGTCGGCCATGTAAGAATGCATCCACACACCAAATATTTATATTCTGAGACTAATACTTTTGAGAACAGCTCTCATGGAGTAAAAGTCATGCATGTGAAAAAGTTCGAATCGCTGATGTATTTATAGTGCGGCCTCAAGTCATGATTTTTGATGCAATTGTGCCAACGTTTTTCATGAGTGTCGGCCATGTAAGAATGCATCCACACACCAAATATTTATATTCTGAGACTAATACTTTTGAGAACAGCTCTCATGGAGTAAAAGTCATGCATGTGAAAAAGTTCGAATCGCTGATGTATTTATAGTGCGGCCTCAAGTCATGATTTTTGATGCAATTGTGCCAACGTTTTTCATGAGTGTCGGCCATGTAAGAATGCATCCACACACCAAATATTTATATTCTGAGACTAATACTTTTGAGAACAGCTCTCATGGAGCAAAAGTCATGCATGTGAAAAAGTTCGAATCGCTGATGTATTTATAGTGCGGCCTCAAGTCATGATTTTTGATGCAATTGTGCCAACGTTTTTCATGAGTGTCGGCCATGTAAGAATGCATCCACACACCAAATATTTATATTCTGAGACTAATACTTTTGAGAACAGCTCTCATGGAGTAAAAGTCATGCATGTGAAAAAGTTCGAATCGCTGATGTATGTATAGTGCGGCCTCAAGTCATGATTTTTAATGCAATTGTGCCAACGTTTTTCATGAGTGTCGGCCATGTAAGAATGCATCCACACACCAAATATTTATATTCTGAGACTAATACTTTTGAGAACAGCTCTCATGGAGTAAAAGTCATGTATGTGAAAAAGTTCGAATCGCTGATGTATTTATAGTGCGGCCTCAAGTCATGATTTTTGATGCAATTGTGCCAACGTTTTTCATGAGTGTCGGTCATGTAAGAATGCATCCACACACCAAATATTTATATTCTGAGACTAATACTTTTGAGAACAGCTCTCATGGAGTAAAAGTCATGCATGTGAAAAAGTTCGAATCGCTGATGTATTTATAGTGCGGCCTCAAGTCATGATTTTTGATGCAATTGTGCCAACGTTTTTCATGAGTGTCGGCCATGTAAGAATGCATCCACACACCAAATATTTATATTCTGAGACTAATACTTTTGAGAACAGCTCTCATGGAGTAAAAGTCATGCATGTGAAAAAGTTCGAATCGCTGATGTATTTATAGTGCGGCCTCAAGTCATGATTTTTGATGCAATTGTGCCAACGTTTTTCATGAGTGTCGGCCATGTAAGAATGCATCCACACACCAAATATTTATATTCTGAGACTAATACTTTTGAGAACAGCTCTCATGGAGTAAAAGTCATGCATGTGAAAAAGTTCGAATCGCTGATGTATTTATAGTGCGGCCTCAAGTCATGATTTTTGATGCAATTGTGCCAACGTTTTTCATGAGTGTCGGCCATGTAAGAATGCATCCACACACCAAATATTTATATTCTGAGACTAATACTTTTGAGAACAGCTCTCATGGAGTAAAAGTCATGCATGTGAAAAAGTTCGAATCGCTGATGTATTTATAGTGCGGCCTCAAGTCATGATTTTTGATGCAATTGTGCCAACGTAAATGAGTGTCGGCCATGTAAGAATGCATCCACACACCAAATATTTATATTCTGAGACTAATACTTTTGAGAACAGCTCTCATGGAGCAAAAGTCATGGATTTGAAAAAGTTCGAATCGCTGATGTATTTATAGTGCGGCCTCAAGTCATGATTTTTAATGCAATTGTGCCAACGTTTTTCATGAGTGTCGACCATGTAAGAATGCATCCACACACCAAATATTTATATTCTGAGACTAATACTTTTGAGAACAGCTCTCATGGAGTAAAAATCATGCATGTGAAAAAGTTCGAATCGCTGATGTATTTATAGTGCGGCCTCAAGTCATGATTTTTGATGCAATTGTGCCAACGTTTTTCATGAGTGTCGGCCATGTAAGAACGCATCCACACACCAAATATTTATATTCTGAGACTAATACTTTTGAGAACAGCTCTCATGGAGTAAAAGTCATGCATGTGAAAAAGTTCGAATCGCTGATGTATGTATAGTGCGGCCTCAAGTCATGATTTTTAATGCAATTGTGCCAACGTTTCTCATGAGTGTCGGCCATGTAAGAATGCATCCACACACCAAATATTTATATTCTGAGACTAATACTTTTGAGAACAGCTCTCATGGAGTAAAAGTCATGCATGTGAAAAAGTTCGAATCGCTGATGTATTTATAGTGCGGCCTCAAGTCATGATTTTTGATGCAATTGTGCCAACGTTTTTAATGAGTGTCGGCCATGTAAGAATGCATCCACACACCAAATATTTATATTCTGAGACTAATACTTTTGAGAACAGCTCTCATGGAGCAAAAGTCATGGATTTGAAAAAGTTCGAATCGCTGATGTATTTATAGTGCGGCCTCGAGTCATGATTTTTAATGCAATTGTGCTAACGTTTTTCATGAGTGTCGGCCATGTAAGAATGCATCCACACACCAAATATTTATATTCTGAGACTAATACTTTTGAGAACAGCTCTCATGGAGTAAAAATCATGCATGTGAAAAAGTTCGAATCGCTGATGTATTTATAGTGCGGCCTCAAGTCATGATTTTTGATGCAATTGTGCCAACGTTTTTCATGAGTGTCGGCCATGTAAGAATGCATCCACACACCAAATATTTATATTCTGAGACTAATACTTTTGAGAACAGCTCTCATGGAGCAAAAGTCATGCATGTGAAAAAGTTCGAATCGCTGATGTATTTATAGTGCGGCCTCAAGTCATGATTTTTTATGCAATTGTGCCAACGTTTTTCATGAGTGTCGGCCATGTAAGAATGCATCCACACACCAAATATTTATATTCTGAGACTAATACTTTTGAGAACAGCTCTCATGGAGCAAAAGTCATGCATGTGAAAAAGTTCGAATCGCTGATGTATTTATAGTGCGGCCTCAAGTCATGATTTTTAATGCAATTGTGCCAACGTTTTTCATGAGTGTCGGCCATGTAAGAATGCATCCACACACCAAATATTTATATTCTGAGACTAATACTTTTGAGAACAGCTCTCATGGAGTAAAAATCATGCATGTGAAAAAGTTCGAATCGCTGATGTATTTATAGTGCGGCCTCAAGTCATGATTTTTGATGCAATTGTGCCAACGTTTTTCATGAGTGTCGGCCATGTAAGAATGCATCCACACACCAAATATTTATATTCTGAGACTAATACTTTTGAGAACAGCTCTCATGGAGTAAAAGTCATGCATGTGAAAAAGTTCGAATCGCTGATGTATTTATAGTGCGGCCTCAAGTCATGATTTTTGATGCAATTGTGCCAACGTTTTTCATGAGTGTCGGCCATGTAAGAATGCATCCACACACCAAATATTTATATTCTGAGACTAATACTTTTGAGAACAGCTCTCATGGAGTAAAAGTCATGCATGTGAAAAAGTTCGAATCGCTGATGTATTTATAGTGCGGCCTCAAGTCATGATTTTTGATGCAATTGTGCCAACGTAAATGAGTGTCGGCCATGTAAGAATGCATCCACACACCAAATATTTATATTCTGAGACTAATACTTTTGAGAACAGCTCTCATGGAGCAAAAGTCATGGATTTGAAAAAGTTCGAATCGCTGATGTATTTATAGTGCGGCCTCAAGTCATGATTTTTAATGCAATTGTGCCAACGTTTTTCATGAGTGTCGACCATGTAAGAATGCATCCACACACCAAATATTTATATTCTGAGACTAATACTTTTGAGAACAGCTCTCATGGAGTAAAAATCATGCATGTGAAAAAGTTCGAATCGCTGATGTATTTATAGTGCGGCCTCAAGTCATGATTTTTGATGCAATTGTGCCAACGTTTTTCATGAGTGTCGGCCATGTAAGAACGCATCCACACACCAAATATTTATATTCTGAGACTAATACTTTTGAGAACAGCTCTCATGGAGTAAAAGTCATGCATGTGAAAAAGTTCGAATCGCTGATGTATGTATAGTGCGGCCTCAAGTCATGATTTTTAATGCAATTGTGCCAACGTTTCTCATGAGTGTCGGCCATGTAAGAATGCATCCACACACCAAATATTTATATTCTGAGACTAATACTTTTGAGAACAGCTCTCATGGAGTAAAAGTCATGCATGTGAAAAAGTTCGAATCGCTGATGTATTTATAGTGCGGCCTCAAGTCATGATTTTTGATGCAATTGTGCCAACGTTTTTAATGAGTGTCGGCCATGTAAGAATGCATCCACACACCAAATATTTATATTCTGAGACTAATACTTTTGAGAACAGCTCTCATGGAGCAAAAGTCATGCATGTGAAAAAGTTCGAATCGCTGATGTATTTATAGTGCGGCCTCAAGTCATGATTTTTTATGCAATTGTGCCAACGTTTTTCATGAGTGTCGGCCATGTAAGAATGCATCCACACACCAAATATTTATATTCTGAGACTAATACTTTTGAGAACAGCTCTCATGGAGCAAAAGTCATGCATGTGAAAAAGTTCGAATCGCTGATGTATTTATAGTGCGGCCTCAAGTCATGATTTTTAATGCAATTGTGCCAACGTTTTTCATGAGTGTCGGCCATGTAAGAATGCATCCACACACCAAATATTTATATTCTGAGACTAATACTTTTGAGAACAGCTCTCATGGAGTAAAAATCATGCATGTGAAAAAGTTCGAATCGCTGATGTATTTATAGTGCGGCCTCAAGTCATGATTTTTGATGCAATTGTGCCAACGTTTTTCATGAGTGTCGGCCATGTAAGAATGCATCCACACACCAAATATTTATATTCTGAGACTAATACTTTTGAGAACAGCTCTCATGGAGCAAAAGTCATGCATGTGAAAAAGTTCGAATCGCTGATGTATTTATAGTGCGGCCTCAAGTCATGATTTTTTGATGCAATTGTGCCAACGTTTTTCATGAGTGTCGGCCATGTAAGAATGCATCCACACACCAAATACTTATGTTCTGAGACTAATACTTTTGAGAACAGCTCTCATGGAGTAAAAGTCATGCATGTGAAAAAGTTCGAATCGCTGATGTATGTATAGTGCGGCCTCAAGTCATGATTTTTAATGCAATTGTGCCAACGTTTTTCATGAGTGTCGGCCATGTAAGAATGCATCCACACACCAAATATTTATATTCTGAGACTAATACTTTTGAGAACAGCTCTCATGGAGTAAAAGTCATGCATGTGAAAAAGTTCGAATCGCTGATGTATTTATAGTGCGGCCTCAAGTCATGATTTTTGATGCAATTGTGCCAACGTTTTTCATGAGTGTCGGCCATGTAAGAATGCATCCACACACCAAATATTTATATTCTGAGACTAATACTTTTGAGAACAGTTCTCATGGAGTAAAAGTCATGCATGTGAAAAAGTTCGAATCGCTGATGTATTTATAGTGCGGCCTCAAGTCATGATTTTTGATGCAATTGTGCCAACGTTTTTCATGAGTGTCGGCCATGTAAGAATGCATCCACACACCAAATATTTATATTCTGAGACTAATACTTTTGAGAACAGCTCTCATGGAGTAAAAGTCATGCATGTGAAAAAGTTCGAATCGCTGATGTATTTATAGTGCGGCCTCAAGTCATGATTTTTGATGCAATTGTGCCAACGTTTTTCATGAGTGTCGGCCATGTAAGAATGCATCCACACACCAAATACTTATATTCTGAGACTAATACTTTTGAGAACAGCTCTCATGGAGCAAAAGTCATGGATTTGAAAAAGTTCGAATCGCTGATGTATTTATAGTGCGGCCTCAAGTCATGATTTTTGATGCAATTGTGCCAACGTTTTTCATGAGTGTCGGCCATGTAAGAATGCATCCACACACCAAATATTTATATTCTGAGACTAATACTTTTGAGAACAGCTCTCATGGAGTAAAAGTCATGCATGTGAAAAAGTTCGAATCGCTGATGTATTTATAGTGCGGCCTCAAGTCATGATTTTTGATGCAATTGTGCCAACGTTTTTCATGAGTGTCGGCCATGTAAGAATGCATCCACACACCAAATATTTATATTCTGAGACTAATACTTTTGAGAACAGCTCTCATGGAGCAAAAGTCATGCATGTGAAAAAGTTCGAATCGCTGATGTATTTATAGTGCGGCCTCAAGTCATGATTTTTTATGCAATTGTGCCAACGTTTTTCATGAGTGTCGGCCATGTAAGAATGCATCCACACACCAAATATTTATATTCTGAGACTAATACTTTTGAGAACAGCTCTCATGGAGCAAAAGTCATGGATTTGAAAAAGTTCGAATCGCTGATGTATGTATAGTGCGGCCTCAAGTCATGATTTTTAATGCAATTGTGCCAACGTTTTTCATGAGTGTCGGCCATGTAAGAATGCATCCACACACCAAATATTTATATTCTGAGACTAATACTTTTGAGAACAGCTCTCATGGAGTAAAAATCATGCATGTGAAAAAGTTCGAATCGCTGATGTATTTATAGTGCGGCCTCAAGTCATGATTTTTGATGCAATTGTGCCAACGTTTTTCATGAGTGTCGGCCATGTAAGAATGCATCCACACACCAAATATTTATATTCTGAGACTAATACTTTTGAGAACAGCTCTCATGGAGTAAAAGTCATGCATGTGAAAAAGTTCGAATCGCTGATGTATGTATAGTGCGGCCTCAAGTCATGATTTTTAATGCAATTGTGCCAACGTTTTTCATGAGTGTCGGCCATGTAAGAATGCATCCACACACCAAA
The DNA here is from genome assembly GCF_023055435.1 of Haliotis rufescens. NCBI lineage: Eukaryota > Metazoa > Mollusca > Gastropoda > Lepetellida > Haliotidae > Haliotis > Haliotis rufescens. Next base: position 18,263,050 of record NW_025964361.1, read on the forward strand.
TATTTATATTCTGAGACTAATACTTTTGAGAACAGCTCTCATGGAGTAAAAATCATGCATGTGAAAAAGTTCGAATCGCTGATGTATTTATAGTGCGGTCTCAAGTCATGAATTTTGATGCAATTGTGCCAACGTTTTTCATGAGTGTCGGCCATGTAAGAATGCATCCACACACCAAATATTTATATTCTGAGACTAATACTTTTGAGAACAGCTCTCATGGAGTAAAAGTCATGCATGTGAAAAAGTTCGAATCGCTGATGTATTTATAGTGCGGCCTCAAGTCATGATTTTTGATGCAATTGTGCCAACGTTTTTAATGAGTGTCGGCCATGTAAGAATGCATCCACACACCAAATATTTATATTCTGAGACTAATACTTTTGAGAACAGCTCTCATGGAGCAAAAGTCATGGATTTGAAAAAGTTCGAATCGCTGATGTATGTATAGTGCGGCCTCAAGTCATGATTTTTAATGCAATTGTGCCAACGTTTTTCATGAGTGTCGGCCATGTAAGAATGCATCCACACACCAAATATTTATATTCTGAGACTAATACTTTTGAGAACAGCTCTCATGGAGTAAAAATCATGCATGTGAAAAAGTTCGAATCGCTGATGTATTTATAGTGCGGCCTCAAGTCATGATTTTTGATGCAATTGTGCCAACGTTTTTCATGAGTGTCGGCCATGTAAGAATGCATCCACACACCAAATATTTATATTCTGAGACTAATACTTTTGAGAACAGCTCTCATGGAGTAAAAGTCATGCATGTGAAAAAGTTCGAATCGCTGATGTATGTATAGTGCGGCCTCAAGTCATGATTTTTAATGCAATTGTGCCAACGTTTTTCATGAGTGTCGGCCATGTAAGAATGCATCCACACACCAAATATTTATATTCTGAGACTAATACTTTTGAGAACAGCTCTCATGGAGTAAAAATCATGCATGTGAAAAAGTTCGAATCGCTGATGTATTTATAGTGCGGTCTCAAGTCATGAATTTTGATGCAATTGTGCCAACGTTTTTCATGAGTGTCGGCCATGTAAGAATGCATCCACACACCAAATATTTATATTCTGAGACTAATACTTTTGAGAACAGCTCTCATGGAGTAAAAGTCATGCATGTGAAAAAGTTCGAATCGCTGATGTATTTATAGTGCGGCCTCAAGTCATGATTTTTGATGCAATTGTGCCAACGTTTTTCATGAGTGTCGGCCATGTAAGAATGCATCCACACACCAAATATTTATATTCTGAGACTAATACTTTTGAGAACAGCTCTCATGGAGCAAAAGTCATGCATGTGAAAAAGTTCGAATCGCTGATGTATTTATAGTGCGGCCTCAAGTCATGATTTTTGATGCAATTGTGCCAACATTTTTCATGAGTGTCGGCCATGTAAGAATGCATCCACACACCAAATATTTATGTTCTGAGACTAATACTTTTGAGAACAGCTCTCATGGAGTAAAAGTCATGCATGTGAAAAAGTTCGAATCGCTGATGTATGTATAGTGCGGCCTCAAGTCATGATTTTTAATGCAATTGTGCCAACGTTTTTCATGAGTGTCGGCCATGTAAGAATGCATCCACACACCAAATATTTATATTCTGAGACTAATACTTTTGAGAACAGCTCTCATGGAGTAAAAGTCATGCATGTGAAAAAGTTCGAATCGCTGATGTATTTATAGTGCGGCCTCAAGTCATGATTTTTGATGCAATTGTGCCAACGTTTTTCATGAGTGTCGGCCATGTAAGAATGCATCCACACACCAAATATTTATATTCTGAGACTAATACTTTTGAGAACAGCTCTCATGGAGTAAAAGTCATGCATGTGAAAAAGTTCGAATCGCTGATGTATTTATAGTGCGGCCTCAAGTCATGATTTTTAATGCAATTGTGCCAACGTTTTTCATGAGTGTCGGCCATGTAAGAATGCATCCACACACCAAATATTTATATTCTGAGACTAATACTTTTGAGAACAGCTCTCATGGAGTAAAAGTCATGCATGTGAAAAAGTTCGAATCGCTGATGTATTTATAGTGCGGCCTCAAGTCATGATTTTTGATGCAATTGTGCCAACGTTTTTAATGAGTGTCGGCCATGTAAGAATGCATCCACACACCAAATATTTATATTCTGAGACTAATACTTTTGAGAACAGCTCTCATGGAGCAAAAGTCATGGATTTGAAAAAGTTCGAATCGCTGATGTATGTATAGTGCGGCCTCAAGTCATGATTTTTAATGCAATTGTGCCAACGTTTTTCATGAGTGTCGGCCATGTAAGAATGCATCCACACACCAAATATTTATATTCTGAGACTAATACTTTTGAGAACAGCTCTCATGGAGTAAAAATCATGCATGTGAAAAAGTTCGAATCGCTGATGTATTTATAGTGCGGCCTCAAGTCATGATTTTTGATGCAATTGTGCCAACGTTTTTAATGAGTGTCGGCCATGTAAGAATGCATCCACACACCAAATATTTATATTCTGAGACTAATACTTTTGAGAACAGCTCTCATGGAGTAAAAGTCATGCATGTGAAAAAGTTCGAATCGCTGATGTATTTATAGTGCGGCCTCAAGTCATGATTTTTGATGCAATTGTGCCAACGTTTTTCATGAGTGTCGGCCATGTAAGAATGCATCCACACACCAAATATTTATATTCTGAGACTAATACTTTTGAGAACAGCTCTCATGGAGCAAAAGTCATGGATTTGAAAAAGTTCGAATCGCTGATGTATGTATAGTGCGGCCTCAAGTCATGAGTTTTAATGCAATTGTGCCAACGTTTTTCATGAGTGTCGGCCATGTAAGAATGCATCCACACACCAAATATTTATATTCTGAGACTAATACTTTTGAGAACAGCTCTCATGGAGTAAAAATCATGCATGTGAAAAAGTTCGAATCGCTGATGTATTTATAGTGCGGCCTCAAGTCATGATTTTTGATGCAATTGTGCCAACGTTTTTCATGAGTGTCGGCCATGTAAGAATGCATCCACACACCAAATATTTATATTCTGAGACTAATACTTTTGAGAACAGCTCTCATGGAGTAAAAGTCATGCATGTGAAAAAGTTCGAATCGCTGATGTATTTATAGTGCGGCCTCAAGTCATGATTTTTGATGCAATTGTGCCAACGTTTTTCATGAGTGTCGGCCATGTAAGAATGCATCCACACACCAAATATTTATATTCTGAGACTAATACTTTTGAGAACAGCTCTCATGGAGTAAAAGTCATGCATGTGAAAAAGTTCGAATCGCTGATGTATTTATAGTGCGGCCTCAAGTCATGATTTTTAATGCAATTGTGCCAACGTTTTTCATGAGTGTCGGCCATGTAAGAATGCATCCACACACCAAATATTTATATTCTGAGACTAATACTTTTGAGAACAGCTCTCATGGAGTAAAAGTCATGCATGTGAAAAAGTTCGAATCGCTGATGTATTTATAGTGCGGCCTCAAGTCATGATTTTTGATGCAATTGTGCCAACGTTTTTAATGAGTGTCGGCCATGTAAGAATGCATCCACACACCAAATATTTATATTCTGAGACTAATACTTTTGAGAACAGCTCTCATGGAGCAAAAGTCATGGATTTGAAAAAGTTCGAATCGCTGATGTATGTATAGTGCGGCCTCAAGTCATGATTTTTAATGCAATTGTGCCAACGTTTTTCATGAGTGTCGGCCATGTAAGAATGCATCCACACACCAAATATTTATATTCTGAGACTAATACTTTTGAGAACAGCTCTCATGGAGTAAAAATCATGCATGTGAAAAAGTTCGAATCGCTGATGTATTTATAGTGCGGCCTCAAGTCATGATTTTTGATGCAATTGTGCCAACGTTTTTAATGAGTGTCGGCCATGTAAGAATGCATCCACACACCAAATATTTATATTCTGAGACTAATACTTTTGAGAACAGCTCTCATGGAGTAAAAGTCATGCATGTGAAAAAGTTCGAATCGCTGATGTATTTATAGTGCGGCCTCAAGTCATGATTTTTGATGCAATTGTGCCAACGTTTTTCATGAGTGTCGGCCATGTAAGAATGCATCCACACACCAAATATTTATATTCTGAGACTAATACTTTTGAGAACAGCTCTCATGGAGCAAAAGTCATGGATTTGAAAAAGTTCGAATCGCTGATGTATGTATAGTGCGGCCTCAAGTCATGATTTTTAATGCAATTGTGCCAACGTTTTTCATGAGTGTCGGCCATGTAAGAATGCATCCACACACCAAATATTTATATTCTGAGACTAATACTTTTGAGAACAGCTCTCATGGAGTAAAAATCATGCATGTGAAAAAGTTCGAATCGCTGATGTATTTATAGTGCGGCCTCAAGTCATGATTTTTGATGCAATTGTGCCAACGTTTTTAATGAGTGTCGGCCATGTAAGAATGCATCCACACACCAAATATTTATATTCTGAGACTAAAACTTTTGAGAACAGCTCTCATGGAGTAAAAGTCATGCATGTGAAAAAGTTCGAATCGCTGATGTATTTATAGTGCGGCCTCAAGTCATGATTTTTTATGCAATTGTGCCAACGTTTTTCATGAGTGTCGGCCATGTAAGAATGCATCCACACACCAAATATTTATATTCTGAGACTAATACTTTTGAGAACAGCTCTCATGGAGTAAAAGTCATGCATGTGAAAAAGTTCGAATCGCTGATGTATGTATAGTGCGGCCTCAAGTCATGATTTTTGATGCAATTGTGCCAACGTTTTTCATGAGTGTCGGCCATGTAAGAATGCATCCACACACCAAATATTTATATTCTGAGACTAATACTTTTGAGAACAGCTCTCATGGAGTAAAAGTCATGCATGTGAAAAAGTTCGAATCGCTGATGTATGTATAGTGCGGCCTCAAGTCATGATTTTTAATGCAATTGTGCCAACGTTTTTCATGAGTGTCGGCCATGTAAGAATGCATCCACACACCAAATATTTATATTCTGAGACTAATACTTTTGAGAACAGCTCTCATGGAGTAAAAATCATGCATGTGAAAAAGTTCGAATCGCTGATGTATTTATAGTGCGGTCTCAAGTCATGAATTTTGATGCAATTGTGCCAACATTTTTCATGAGTGTCGGCCATGTAAGAATGCATCCACACACCAAATATTTATATTCTGAGACTAATACTTTTGAGAACAGCTCTCATGGAGTAAAAGTCATGCATGTGAAAAAGTTCGAATCGCTGATGTATTTATAGTGCGGCCTCAAGTCATGATTTTTGATGCAATTGTGCCAACGTTTTTCATGAGTGTCGGCCATGTAAGAATGCATCCACACACCAAATATTTATATTCTGAGACTAATACTTTTGAGAACAGCTCTCATGGAGCAAAAGTCATGCATGTGAAAAAGTTCGAATCGCTGATGTATTTATAGTGCGGCCTCAAGTCATGATTTTTGATGCAATTGTGCCAACGTTTTTCATGAGTGTCGGCCATGTAAGAATGCATCCACACACCAAATACTTATGTTCTGAGACTAATACTTTTGAGAACAGCTCTCATGGAGTAAAAGTCATGCATGTGAAAAAGTTCGAATCGCTGATGTATGTATAGTGCGGCCTCAAGTCATGATTTTTGATGCAATTGTGCCAACGTTTTTCATGAGTGTCGGCCATGTAAGAATGCATCCACACACCAAATATTTATATTCTGAGACTAATACTTTTGAGAACAGCTCTCATGGAGCAAAAGTCATGCATGTGAAAAAGTTCGAATCGCTGATGTATTTATAGTGCGGCCTCAAGTCATGATTTTTGATGCAATTGTGCCAACGTTTTTCATGAGTGTCGGCCATGTAAGAATGCATCCACACACCAAATATTTATATTCTGAGACTAATACTTTTGAGAACAGCTCTCATGGAGCAAAAGTCATGCATGTGAAAAAGTTCGAATCGCTGATGTATTTATAGTGCGGCCTCAAGTCATGATTTTTGATGCAATTGTGCCAACGTTTTTCATGAGTGTCGGCCATGTAAGAATGCATCCACACACCAAATACTTATGTTCTGAGACTAATACTTTTGAGAACAGCTCTCATGGAGTAAAAGTCATGCATGTGAAAAAGTTCGAATCGCTGATGTATGTATAGTGCGGCCTCAAGTCATGATTTTTTATGCAATTGTGCCAACGTTTTTCATGAGTGTCGGCCATGTAAGAATGCATCCACACACCAAATATTTATATTCTGAGACTAATACTTTTGAGAACAGCTCTCATGGAGTAAAAATCATGCATGTGAAAAAGTTCGAATCGCTGATGTATTTATAGTGCGGCCTCAAGTCATGATTTTTGATGCAATTGTGCCAACGTTTTTCATGAGTGTCGGCCATGTAAGAATGCATCCACACACCAAATATTTATATTCTGAGACTAATACTTTTGAGAACAGCTCTCATGGAGTAAAAGTCATGCATGTGAAAAAGTTCGAATCGCTGATGTATGTATAGTGCGGCCTCAAGTCATGATTTTTAATGCAATTGTGCCAACGTTTTTCATGAGTGTCGGCCATGTAAGAATGCATCCACACACCAAATATTTATATTCTGAGACTAATACTTTTGAGAACAGCTCTCATGGAGTAAAAATCATGCATGTGAAAAAGTTCGAATCGCTGATGTATTTATAGTGCGGTCTCAAGTCATGAATTTTGATGCAATTGTGCCAACATTTTTCATGAGTGTCGGCCATGTAAGAATGCATCCACACACCAAATATTTATATTCTGAGACTAATACTTTTGAGAACAGCTCTCATGGAGTAAAAGTCATGCATGTGAAAAAGTTCGAATCGCTGATGTATTTATAGTGCGGCCTCAAGTCATGATTTTTGATGCAATTGTGCCAACGTTTTTCATGAGTGTCGGCCATGTAAGAATGCATCCACACACCAAATATTTATATTCTGAGACTAATACTTTTGAGAACAGCTCTCATGGAGCAAAAGTCATGCATGTGAAAAAGTTCGAATCGCTGATGTATTTATAGTGCGGCCTCAAGTCATGATTTTTGATGCAATTGTGCCAACGTTTTTCATGAGTGTCGGCCATGTAAGAATGCATCCACACACCAAATACTTATGTTCTGAGACTAATACTTTTGAGAACAGCTCTCATGGAGTAAAAGTCATGCATGTGAAAAAGTTCGAATCGCTGATGTATGTATAGTGCGGCCTCAAGTCATGATTTTTGATGCAATTGTGCCAACGTTTTTCATGAGTGTCGGCCATGTAAGAATGCATCCACACACCAAATATTTATATTCTGAGACTAATACTTTTGAGAACAGCTCTCATGGAGCAAAAGTCATGCATGTGAAAAAGTTCGAATCGCTGATGTATTTATAGTGCGGCCTCAAGTCATGATTTTTGATGCAATTGTGCCAACGTTTTTCATGAGTGTCGGCCATGTAAGAATGCATCCACACACCAAATATTTATATTCTGAGACTAATACTTTTGAGAACAGCTCTCATGGAGCAAAAGTCATGCATGTGAAAAAGTTCGAATCGCTGATGTATTTATAGTGCGGCCTCAAGTCATGATTTTTTATGCAATTGTGCCAACGTTTTTCATGAGTGTCGGCCATGTAAGAATGCATCCACACACCAAATACTTATGTTTTGAGACTAATACTTTTGAGAACAGCTCTCATGGAGTAAAAGTCATGCATGTGAAAAAGTTCGAATCGCTGATGTATGTATAGTGCGGCCTCAAGTCATGATTTTTTATGCAATTGTGCCAACGTTTTTCATGAGTGTCGGCCATGTAAGAATGCATCCACACACCAAATATTTATATTCTGAGACTAATACTTTTGAGAACAGCTCTCATGGAGTAAAAGTCATGCATGTGAAAAAGTTCGAATCGCTGATGTATTTATAGTGCGGCCTCAAGTCATGATTTTTGATGCAATTGTGCCAACGTTTTTCATGAGTGTCGGCCATGTAAGAATGCATCCACACACCAAATATTTATATTCTGAGACTAATACTTTTGAGAACAGCTCTCATGGAGTAAAAGTCATGCATGTGAAAAAGTTCGAATCGCTGATGTATTTATAGTGCGGCCTCAAGTCATGATTTTTGATGCAATTGTGCCAACGTTTTTCATGAGTGTCGGCCATGTAAGAATGCATCCACACACCAAATATTTATATTCTGAGACTAATACTTTTGAGAACAGCTCTCATGGAGTAAAAGTCATGCATGTGAAAAAGTTCGAATCGCTGATGTATTTATAGTGCGGCCTCAAGTCATGATTTTTGATGCAATTGTGCCAACGTTTTTAATGAGTGTCGGCCATGTAAGAATGCATCCACACACCAAATATTTATATTCTGAGACTAATACTTTTGAGAACAGCTCTCATGGAGCAAAAGTCATGCATGTGAAAAAGTTCGAATTGCTGATGTATTTATAGTGCGGCCTCAAGTCATGATTTTTGATGCAATTGTGCCAACGTTTTTCATGAGTGTCGGCCATGTAAAAATGCATCCACACACCAAATACTTATGTTCTGAGACTAATACTTTTGAGAACAGCTCTCATGGAGTAAAAGTCATGCATGTGAAAAAGTTCGAATCGCTGATGTATGTATAGTGCGGCCTCAAGTCATGATTTTTGATGCAATTGTGCCAACGTTTTTCATGAGTGTCGGCCATGTAAGAATGCATCCACACACCAAATATTTATATTCTGAGACTAATACTTTTGAGAACAGCTCTCATGGAGTAAAAGTCATGCATGTGAAAAAGTTCGAATCGCTGATGTATTTATAGTGCGGCCTCAAGTCATGATTTTTGATGCAATTGTGCCAACGTTTTTCATGAGTGTCGGTCATGTAAGAATGCATCCACACACCAAATATTTATATTCTGAGACTAATACTTTTGAGAACAGCTCTCATGGAGTAAAAGTCATGCATGTGAAAAAGTTCGAATCGCTGATGTATTTATAGTGCGGCCTCAAGTCATGATTTTTGATGCAATTGTGCCAACGTTTTTCATGAGTGTCGGCCATGTAAGAATGCATCCACACACCAAATATTTATATTCTGAGACTAATACTTTTGAGAACAGCTCTCATGGAGTAAAAGTCATGCATGTGAAAAAGTTCGAATCGCTGATGTATTTATAGTGCGGCCTCAAGTCATGATTTTTGATGCAATTGTGCCAACGTTTTTCATGAGTGTCGGCCATGTAAGAATGCATCCACACACCAAATATTTATATTCTGAGACTAATACTTTTGAGAACAGCTCTCATGGAGTAAAAGTCATGCATGTAAAAAAGTTCGAATCGCTGATGTATTTATAGTGCGGCCTCAAGTCATGATTTTTGATGCAATTGTGCCAACGTTTTTCATGAGTGTCGGCCATGTAAGAATGCATCCACACACCAAATATTTATATTCTGAGACTAATACTTTTGAGAACAGCTCTCATGGAGTAAAAGTCATGCATGTGAAAAAGTTCGAATCGCTGAGGTATTTATAGTGCGGCCTCAAGTCATGATTTTTGATGCAATTGTGCCAACGTTTTTCATGAGTGTCGGCCATGTAAGAATGCATCCACACACCAAATATTTATATTCTGAGACTAATACTTTTGAGAACAGCTCTCATGGAGTAAAAGTCATGCATGTGAAAAAGTTCGAATCGGTGAGGTATTTATAGTGCGGCCTCAAGTCATGATTTTTGATGCAATTGTGCCATATTTCTCATGAAGGTCGGACATGTAAGAATGCATCACCACACCAAATATTTATATTCTGAGACTAATACTTTTGAGAACAGCTCTCATGGAGTAAAAGTCATGCATGTGAAAAAGTTCGAATCGCTGATGTATGTATAGTGCGGCCTCAAGTCATGATTTTTAATGCAATTGTGCCAACGTTTTTCATGAGTGTCGGCCATGTAAGAATGCATCCACACACCAAATATTTATATTCTGAGACTAATACTTTTGAGAACAGCTCTCATGGAGTAAAAGTCATGCATGTGAAAAAGTTCGAATCGCTGATGTATTTATAGTGCGGCCTCAAGTCATGATTTTTGATGCAATTGTGCCAACGTTTTTCATGAGTGTCGGCCATGTAAGAATGCATCCACACACCAAATATTTATATTCTGAGACTAATACTTTTGAGAACAGCTCTCATGGAGTAAAAGTCATGCATGTGAAAAAGTTCGAATTGCTGATGTATTTATAGTGCGGCCTCAAGTCATGATTTTTGATGCAATTGTGCCAACGTTTTTCATGAGTGTCGGCCATGTAAGAATGCATCCACACACCAAATATTTATATTCTGAGACTAATACTTTTGAGAACAGCTCTCATGGAGTAAAAGTCATGCATGTGAAAAAGTTCGAATTGCTGATGTATTTATAGTGCGGCCTCAAGTCATGATTTTTGATGCAATTGTGCCAACGTTTTTCATGAGTGTCGGCCATGTAAGAATGCATCCACACACCAAATATTTATATTCTGAGACTAATACTTTTGAGAACAGCTCTCATGGAGTAAAAGTCATGCATGTGAAAAAGTTCGAATCGCTGATGTATTTATAGTGCGGCCTCAAGTCATGATTTTTGATGCAATTGTGCCAACGTTTTTCATGAGTGTCGGCCATGTAAGAATGCATCCACACACCAAATATTTATATTCTGAGACTAATACTTTTGAGAACAGCTCTCATGGAGTAAAAGTCATGCATGTGAAAAAGTTCGAATCGCTGATGTATTTATAGTGCGGCCTCAAGTCATGATTTTTGATGCAATTGTGCCAATATTTTTCATGAGTGTCGGCCATGTAAGAATGCATCCACACACCAAATATTTATATTCTGAGACTAATACTTTTGAGAACAGCTCTCATGGAGTAAAAGTCATGCATGTGAAAAAGTTCGAATCGCTGATGTATTTATAGTTCGGCCTCAAGTCATGATTTTTTATGCAATTGTGCCAACGTTTTTCATGAGTGTCGGCCATGTAAGAATGCATCCACACACCAAATATTTATATTCTGAGACTAATACTTTTGAGAACAGCTCTCATGGAGTAAAAGTCATGCATGTGAAAAAGTTCGAATCGCTGATGTATTTATAGTGCGGCCTCAAGTCATGATTTTTGATGCAATTGTGCCAACGTTTTTCATGAGTGTCGGCCATGTAAGAATGCATCCACACACCAAATATTTATATTCTGAGACTAATACTTTTGAGAACAGCTCTCATGGAGTAAAAGTCATGCATGTGAAAAAGTTCGAATCGCTGATGTATTTATAGTGCGGCCTCAAGTCATGATTTTTGATGCAATTGTGCCAACGTTTTTCATGAGTGTCGGCCATGTAAGAATGCATCCACACACCAAATATTTATATTCTGAGACTAATACTTTTGAGAACAGCTCTCATGGAGTAAAAGTCATGCATGTGAAAAAGTTCGAATCGCTGATGTATTTATAGTGCGGCCTCAAGTCATGATTTTTAATGCAATTGTGCCAACGTTTTTCATGAGTGTCGGCCATGTAAGAATGCATCCACACACCAAATATTTATATTCTGAGACTAATACTTTTGAGAACAGCTCTCATGGAGTAAAAGTCATGCATGTGAAAAAGTTCGAATCGCTGATGTATTTATAGTGCGGCCTCAAGTCATGATTTTTGATGCAATTGTGCCAACTTTTTCATGAGTGTCGGCCATGTAAGAATGCATCCACACACCAAATATTTATATTCTGAGACTAATACTTTTGAGAACAGCTCTCATGGAGTAAAAGTCATGCATGTGAAAAAGTTCGAATCGCTGATGTATTTATAGTGCGGCCTCAAGTCATGATTTTTGATGCAATTGTGCCAACGTTTTTCATGAGTGTCGGCCATGTAAGAATGCATCCACACACCAAATATTTATATTCTGAGACTAATACTTTTGAGAACAGCTCTCATGGAGTAAAAGTCATGCATGTGAAAAAGTTCGAATCGCTGATGTATTTATAGTGCGGCCTCAAGTCATGATGTTTGATGCAATTGTGCCAACGTTTTTCATGAGTGTCGGCCATGTAAGAATGCATCCACACACCAAATATTTATATTCTGAGACTAATACTTTTGAGAACAGCTCTCATGGAGTAAAAGTCATGCATGTGAAAAAGTTCGAATCGCTGAGGTATTTATAGTGCGGCCTCAAGTCATGATTTTTGATGCAATTGTGCCAACGTTTTTCATGAGTGTCGGCCATGTAAGAATGCATCCACACACCAAATATTTATATTCTGAGACTAATACTTTTGAGAACAGCTCTCATGGAGTAAAAGTCATGCATGTGAAAAAGTTCGAATCGCTGATGTATTTATAGTGCGGCCTCAAGTCATGATTTTTGATGCAATTATGCCAAATTTCTCATGAAGGTCGGACATGTAAGAATGCATCACCACACCAAATATTTATATTCTGAGACTAATACTTTTGAGAACAGCTCTCATGGAGTAAAAGTCATGCATGTGAAAAAGTTCGAATCGCTGATGTATTTATAGTGCGGCCTCAAGTCATGATTTTTGATGCAATTGTGCCAATATTTTTCATGAGTGTCGGCCATGTAAGAATGCATCCACACACCAAATATTTATATTCTGAGACTAATACTTTTGAGAACAGCTCTCATGGAGTAAAAGTCATGCATGTGAAAAAGTTCGAATCGCTGATGTATTTATAGTGCGGCCTCAAGTCAGGATTTTTGATGTAATTGTGCCAATTCTTTTCATGAAGGTCGGCCATGTAAGAATGCATCCACACACCAAATATTTATATTCTGAGACTAATACTTTTGAGAACAGCTCTCATGGAGCAAAAGTCATGGATTTGAAAAAGTTCGAATCGCTGATGTATGTATAGTGCGGCCTCAAGTCATGATTTTTGATGCAATTGTGCCAACGTTTTTAATGAGTGTCGGCCATGTAAGAATGCATCCACACACCAAATATTTATATTCTGAGACTAATACTTTTGAGAACAGCTCTCATGGAGCAAAAGTCATGGATTTGAAAAAGTTCGAATCGCTGATGTATGTATAGTGCGGCCTCAAGTCATGATTTTTAATGCAATTGTGCCAACGTTTTTCATGAGTGTCGGCCATGTAAGAATGCATCCACACACCAAATATTTATATTCTGAGACTAATACTTTTGAGAACAGCTCTCATGGAGTAAAAATCATGCATGTGAAAAAGTTCGAATCGCTGATGTATTTATAGTGCGGCCTCAAGTCATGATTTTTGATGCAATTGTGCCAACGTTTTTCATGAGTGTCGGCCATGTAAGAATGCATCCACACACCAAATATTTATATTCTGAGACTAATACTTTTGAGAACAGCTCTCATGGAGTAAAAGTCATGCATGTGAAAAAGTTCGAATCGCTGATGTATGTATAGTGCGGCCTCAAGTCATGATTTTTAATGCAATTGTGCCAACGTTTTTCATGAGTGTCGGCCATGTAAGAATGCATCCACACACCAAATATTTATATTCTGAGACTAATACTTTTGAGAACAGCTCTCATGGAGTAAAAGTCATGCATGTGAAAAAGTTCGAATCGCTGATGTATTTATAGTTCGGCCTCAAGTCATGAATTTTGATGCAATTGTGCCAACGTTTTTCATGAGTGTCGGCCATGTAAGAATGCATCCACACACCAAATATTTATATTCTGAGACTAATACTTTTGAGAACAGCTCTCATGGAGCAAAAGTCATGCATGTGAAAAAGTTCGAATCGCTGATGTATTTATAGTGCGGCCTCAAGTCATGATTTTTGATGCAATTGTGCCAACGTTTTTAATGAGTGTCGGCCATGTAAGAATGCATCCACACACCAAATATTTATGTTCTGAGACTAATACTTTTGAGAACAGCTCTCATGGAGTAAAAGTCATGCATGTGAAAAAGTTCGAATCGCTGATGTATGTATAGTGCGGCCTCAAGTCATGATTTTTAATGCAATTGTGCCAACGTTTTTCATGAGTGTCGGCCATGTAAGAATGCATCCACACACCAAATATTTATATTCTGAGACTAATACTTTTGAGAACAGCTCTCATGGAGTAAAAGTCATGCATGTGAAAAAGTTCGAATCGCTGATGTATTTATAGTGCGGCCTCAAGTCATGATTTTTGATGCAATTGTGCCAACGTTTTTCATGAGTGTCGGCCATGTAAGAATGCATCCACACACCAAATATTTATATTCTGAGACTAATACTTTTGAGAACAGCTCTCATGGAGTAAAAGTCATGCATGTGAAAAAGTTCGAATCGCTGATGTATTTATAGTGCGGCCTCAAGTCATGATTTTTGATGCAATTGTGCCAACGTTTTTCATGAGTGTCGGCCATGTAAGAATGCATCCACACACCAAATATTTATATTCTGAGACTAATACTTTTGAGAACAGCTCTCATGGAGTAAAAGTCATGCATGTGAAAAAGTTCGAATCGCTGATGTATTTATAGTGCTGCCTCAAGTCATGATTTTTGATGCAATTGTGCCAACGTTTTTCATGAGTGTCGGCCATGTAAGAATGCATCCACACACCAAATATTTATATTCTGAGACTAATACTTTTGAGAACAGCTCTCATGGAGTAAAAGTCATGCATGTGAAAAAGTTCGAATCGCTGATGTATTTATAGTGCGGCCTCAAGTCATGATTTTTGATGCAATTGTGCCAATATTTTTCATGAGTGTCGGCCATGTAAGAATGCATCCACACACCAAATATTTATATTCTGAGACTAATACTTTTGAGAACAGCTCTCATGGAGTAAAAGTCATGCATGTGAAAAAGTTCGAATCGCTGATGTATTTATAGTGCGGCCTCAAGTCATGATTTTTGATGCAATTGTGCCAACGTTTTTCATGAGTGTCGGCCATGTAAGAATGCATCCACACACCAAATATTTATATTCTGAGACTAATACTTTTGAGAACAGCTCTCATGGAGTAAAAGTCATGCATGTGAAAAAGTTCGAATCGCTGATGTATTTATAGTGCGGCCTCAAGTCATGATTTTTGATGCAATTGTGCCAACGTTTTTCATGAGTGTCGGCCATGTAAGAATGCATCCACACACCAAATATTTATATTCTGAGACTAATACTTTTGAGAACAGCTCTCATGGAGTAAAAGTCATGCATGTGAAAAAGTTCGAATCGCTGATGTATTTATAATGCGGCCTCAAGTCATGATTTTTGATGCAATTGTGCCAACGTTTTTCATGAGTGTCGGCCATGTAAGAATGCATCCACACACCAAATATTTATATTCTGAGACTAATACTTTTGAGAACAGCTCTCATGGAGTAAAAGTCATGCATGTGAAAAAGTTCGAATCGCTGATGTATTTATAGTGCGGCCTCAAGTCATGATTTTTAATGCAATTGTGCCAACGTTTTTCATGAGTGTCGGCCATGTAAGAATGCATCCACACACCAAATATTTATATTCTGAGACTAATACTTTTGAGAACAGCTCTCATGGAGTAAAAGTCATGCATGTGAAAAAGTTCGAATCGCTGATGTATTTATAGTGCGGCCTCAAGTCATGATTTTTGATGCAATTGTGCCAACGTTTTTCATGAGTGTCGGCCATGTAAGAATGCATCCACACACCAAATATTTATATTCTGAGACTAATACTTTTGAGAACAGCTCTCATGGAGTAAAAGTCATGCATGTGAAAAAGTTCGAATCGCTGATGTATTTATAGTGCGGCCTCAAGTCATGATTTTTGATGCAATTGTGCCAACGTTTTTCATGAGTGTCGGCCATGTAAGAATGCATCCACACACCAAATATTTATATTCTGAGACTAATTCTTTTGAGAACAGCTCTCATGGAGTAAAGGTCATGCATGTGAAAAAGTTCGAATCGCTGATGTATGTATAGTGCGGCCTCAAGTCATGATTTTTAATGCAATTGTGCCAACGTTTTTCATGAGTGTCGGCCATGTAAGAATGCATCCACACACCAAATATTTATATTCTGAGACTAATACTTTTGAGAACAGCTCTCATGGAGTAAAAGTCATGCATGTGAAAAAGTTCGAATCGCTGAGGTATTTATAGTGCGGCCTCAAGTCATGATTTTTGATGCAATTGTGCCAACGTTTTTCATGAGTGTCGGCCATGTAAGAATGCATCCACACACCAAATATTTATATTCTGAGACTAATACTTTTGAGAACAGCTCTCATGGAGTAAAAGTCATGCATGTGAAAAAGTTCGAATCGCTGATGTATTTATAGTGCGGCCTCAAGTCATGATTTTTGATGCAATTGTGCCAACGTTTTTCATGAGTGTCGGCCATGTAAGAATGCATCCACACACCAAATATTTATATTCTGAGACTAATACTTTTGAGAACAGCTCTCATGGAGTAAAAGTCATGCATGTGAAAAAGTTCGAATCGCTGATGTATTTATAGTGCGGCCTCAAGTCAGGATGTTTGATGCAATTGTGCCAACGTTTTTCATGAGTGTCGGCCATGTAAGAATGCATCCACACACCAAATATTTATATTCTGAGACTAATACTTTTGAGAACAGCTCTCATGGAGTAAAAGTCATGCATGTGAAAAAGTTCGAATCGCTGATGTATTTATAGTGCGGCCTCAAGTCATGATTTTTGATGCAATTGTGCCAACGTTTTTCATGAGTGTCGGCCATGTAAGAATGCATCCACACACCAAATATTTATATTCTGAGACTAATACTTTTGAGAACAGCTCTCATGGAGCAAAAGTCATGGATTTGAAAAAGTTCGAATCGCTGATGTATTTATAGTGCGGCCTCAAGTCATGATTTTTGATGCAATTGTGCCAACGTTTTTCATGAGTGTCGGCCATGTAAGAATGCATCCACACACCAAATATTTATATTCTGAGACTAATACTTTTGAGAACAGCTCTCATGGAGTAAAAGTCGTGCATGTGAAAAAGTTCGAATCGCTGATGTATGTATAGTGCGGCCTCAAGTCATGATTTTTGATGCAATTGTGCCAACGTTTTTAATGAGTGTCGGCCATGTAAGAATGCATCCACACACCAAATATTTATATTCTGAGACTAATACTTTTGAGAACAGCTCTCATGGAGCAAAAGTCATGGATTTGTAAGTTCGAATCGCTGATGTATTTATAGTGCGGCTTCAAGTAATGATTTTTTATGCAATTGTGCCAACGTTTTTCATGAGTGTCGGCCATGTAAGAATGCATCCACACACCAAATATTTATATTCTGAGACTAATACTTTTGAGAACAGCTCTCATGGAGTAAAAGTCATGCATGTGAAAAAGTTCGAATCGCTGATGTATGTATAGTGCGGCCTCAAGTCATGATTTTTAATGCAATTGTGCCAACGTTTTTCATGAGTGTCGGCCATGTAAGAATGCATCCACACACCAAATATTTATATTCTGAGACTAATACTTTTGAGAACAGCTCTCATGGAGCAAAAGTCATGGATTTGTAAGTTCGAATCGCTGATGTATGTATAGTGCGGCCTCAAGTCATGATTTTTAATGCAATTGTGCCAACGTTTTTCATGAGTGTCGGCCATGTAAGAATGCATCCACACACCAAATATTTATATTCTGAGACTAATACTTTTGAGAACAGCTCTCATGGAGTAAAAGTCATGCATGTGAAAAAGTTCGAATCACTGATGTATTTATAGTGCGGCCTCAAGTCATGATTTTTGATGCAATTGTGCCAACGTTTTTCATGAGTGTCGGCCATGTAAGAATGCATCCACACACCAAATATTTATATTCTGAGACTAATACTTTTGAGAACAGCTCTCATGGAGTAAAAGTCATGCATGTGAAAAAGTTCGAATCGCTGATGTATGTATAGTGCGGCCTCAAGTCATGATTTTTAATGCAATTGTGCCAACGTTTTTCATGAGTGTCGGCCATGTAAGAATGCATCCACACACCAAATATTTATATTCTGAGACTAATACTTTTGAGAACAGCTCTCATGGAGTAAAAGTCATGCATGTGAAAAAGTTCGAATCGCTGATGTATTTATAGTGCGGTCTCAAGTCATGATTTTTGATGCAATTGTGCCAACGTTTTTCATGAGTGTCGGCCATGTAAGAATGCATCCACACACCAAATATTTATATTCTGAGACTAATACTTTTGAGAACAGCTCTCATGGAGTAAAAGTCATGCATGTGAAAAAGTTCGAATCGCTGATGTATTTATAGTGCGGCCTCAAGTCATGATTTTTGATGCAATTGTGCCAACGTTTTTCATGAGTGTCGGCCATGTAAGAATGCATCCACACACCAAATATTTATATTCTGAGACTAATACTTTTGAGAACAGCTCTCATGGAGTAGAAGTCATGGATGTGAAAAAGTTCGAATCGCTGATGTATTTTTAGTGCGGCCTCAAGTCATGATTTTTGATGCAATTGTGCCAACGTTTTTCATGAGTGTCGGCCATGTAAGAATGCATCCACACACCAAATATTTATATTCTGAGACTAATACTTTTGAGAACAGCTCTCATGGAGTAAAAATCATGCATGTGAAAAAGTTCGAATCGCTGATGTATTTATAGTGCGGCCTCAAGTCATGATTTTTGATGCAATTGTGCCAACGTTTTTCATGAGTGTCGGCCATGTAAGAATGCATCCACACACCAAATATTTATATTCTGAGACTAATACTTTTGAGAACAGCTCTCATGGAGTAAAAGTCATGCATGTGAAAAAGTTCGAATCGCTGATGTATTTATAGTGCGGCCTCAAGTCATGATTTTTGATGCAATTGTGCCAACGTTTTTCATGAGTGTCGGCCATGTAAGAATGCATCCACACACCAAATATTTATATTCTGAGACTAATACTTTTGAGAACAGCTCTCATGGAGTAAAAGTCATGCATGTGAAAAAGTTCGAATCGCTGATGTATTTATAGTGCGGCCTCAAGTCATGATTTTTGATGCAATTGTGCCAACGTTTTTCATGAGTGTCGGCCATGTAAGAATGCATCCACACACCAAATATTTATATTCTGAGACTAATACTTTTGAGAACAGCTCTCATGGAGTAAAAGTCATGCATGTGAAAAAGTTCGAATCGCTGATGTATTTATAGTGCGGCCTCAAGTCATGATTTTTTATGCACTTGTGCCAACGTTTTTCATGAGTGTCGGCCATGTAAGAATGCATCCACACACCAAATATTTATATTCTGAGACTAATACTTTTGAGAACAGCTCTCATGGAGTAAAAGTCATGCATGTGAAAAAGTTCGAATCGCTGATGTATTTATAGTGCGGCCTCAAGTCATGATTTTTGATGCAATTGTGCCAACGTTTTTCATGAGTGTCGGCCATGTAAGAATGCATCCACACACCAAATATTTATATTCTGAGACTAATACTTTTGAGAACAGCTCTCATGGAGTAAAAGTCATGCATGTGAAAAAGTTCGAATCGTTGATGTATTTATAGTGCTGCCTCAAGTCATGATTTTTGATGCAATTGTGCCAATGTTTTTCATGAGTGTCGGCCATGTAAGAATGCATCCACACACCAAATATTTATATTCTGAGACTAATACTTTTGAGAACAGCTCTCATGGAGTAAAAGTCATGCATGTGAAAAAGTTCGAATCGCTGATGTATTTATAGTGCGGCCTCAAGTCATGATTTTTGATGCAATTGTGCCAACGTTTTTCATGCGTGTCAGCCATGTAAGAATGCATCCACACACCAAATATTTATATTCTGAGACTAATACTTTTGAGAACAGCTCTCATGGAGCAAAAGTCATGCATGTGAAAAAGTTCGAATCGCTGATGTATTTATAGTGCGGCCTCAAGTCATGATTTTTGATGCAATTGTGCCAACGTTTTTCATGAGTGTCGGCCATGTAAGAATGCATCCACACACCAAATATTTATATTCTGAGACTAATACTTTTGAGAACAGCTCTCATGGAGTAAAAGTCATGCATGTGAAAAAGTTCGAATCGCTGATGTATTTATAGTGCGGCCTCAAGTCATGTTTTTTGATGCACTTGTGCCAACGTTTTTCATGAGTGTCGGCCATGTAAGAATGCATCCACACACCAAATATTTATATTCTGAGACTAATACTTTTGAGAACAGCTCTCATGGAGTAAAAGTCATGCATGTGAAAAAGTTCGAATCGCTGATGTATTTATAGTGCGGCCTCAAGTCATGATTTTTGATGCAATTGTGCCAACGTTTTTCATGAGTGTCGGCCATGTAAGAATGCATCCACACACCAAATATTTATATTCTGAGACTAATACTTTTGAGAACAGCTCTCATGGAGTAAAAGTCATGCATGTGAAAAAGTTCGAATCGCTGATGTATTTATAGTGCGGCCTCAAGTCATGATTTTTGATGCACTTGTGCCAACGTTTTTCATGAGTGTCGGCCATGTAAGAATGCATCCACACACCAAATATTTATATTCTGAGACTAATACTTTTGAGAACAGCTCTCATGGAGTAAAAGTCATGCATGTGAAAAAGTTCGAATCGCTGATGTATTTATAGTGCGGCCTCAAGTCATGATTTTTGATGCAATTGTGCCAACGTTTTTCATGAGTGTCGGCCATGTAAGAATGCATCCACACACCAAATATTTATATTCTGAGACTAATACTTTTGAGAACAGCTCTCATGGAGTAAAAGTCATGCATGTGAAAAAGTTCGAATCGCTGATGTATTTATAGTGCGGCCTCAAGTCATGATTTTTTATGCACTTGTGCCAACGTTTTTCATGAGTGTCGGCCATGTAAGAATGCATCCACACACCAAATATTTATATTCTGAGACTAATACTTTTGAGAACAGCTCTCATGGAGTAAAAGTCATGCATGTGAAAAAGTTCGAATCGCTGATGTATTTATAGTGCGGCCTCAAGTCATGATTTTTGATGCAATTGTGCCAACGTTTTTCATGAGTGTCGGCCATGTAAGAATGCATCCACACACCAAATATTTATATTCTGAGACTAATACTTTTGAGAACAGCTCTCATGGAGTAAAAGTCATGCATGTGAAAAAGTTCGAATCGCTGATGTATTTATAGTGCGGCCTCAAGTCATGATTTTTGATGCAATTGTGCCAACGTTTTTCATGAGTGTCGGCCATGTAAGAATGCATCCACACACCAAATATTTATATTCTGAGACTAATACTTTTGAGAACAGCTCTCATGGAGCAAAAGTCATGCATGTGAAAAAGTTCGAATCGCTGATGTATTTATAGTGCGGCCTCAAGTCATGATTTTTGATGCAATTGTGCCAACGTTTTTCATGAGTGTCGGCCATGTAAGAATGCATCCACACACCAAATATTTATATTCTGAGACTAATACTTTTGAGAACAGCTCTCATGGAGTAAAAGTCATGCATGTGAAAAAGTTCGAATCGCTGATGTATTTATAGTGCGGCCTCAAGTCATGATTTTTTATGCACTTGTGCCAACGTTTTTCATGAGTGTCGGCCATGTAAGAATGCATCCACACACCAAATATTTATATTCTGAGACTAATACTTTTGAGAACAGCTCTCATGGAGTAGAAGTCATGGATGTGAAAAAGTTCGAATCGCTGATGTATTTTTAGTGCGGCCTCAAGTCATGATTTTTGATGCAATTGTGCCAACGTTTTTCATGAGTGTCGGCCATGTAAGAATGCATCCACACACCAAATATTTATATTCTGAGACTAATACTTTTGAGAACAGCTCTCATGGAGTAAAAGTCATGCATGTGAAAAAGTTCGAATCGCTGATGTATTTATAGTGCGGCCTCAAGTCATGATTTTTTATGCACTTGTGCCAACGTTTTTCATGAGTGTCGGCCATGTAAGAATGCATCCACACACCAAATATTTATATTCTGAGACTAATACTTTTGAGAACAGCTCTCATTGAGTAAAAGTCATGCATGTGAAAAAGTTCGAATCGCTGATGTATTTATAGTGCGGCCTCAAGTCATGATTTTTGATGCAATTGTGCCAACGTTTTTCATGAGTGTCGGCCATGTAAGAATGCATCCACACACCAAATATTTATATTCTGAGACTAATACTTTTGAGAACAGCTCTCATGGAGTAAAAGTCATGCATGTGAAAAAGTTCGAATCGCTGATGTATTTATAGTGCGGCCTCAAGTCATGATTTTTGATGCAATTGTGCCAACGTTTTTCATGAGTGTCGGCCATGTAAGAATGCATCCACACACCAAATATTTATATTCTGAGACTAATACTTTTGAGAACAGCTCTCATGGAGTAAAAGTCATGCATGTGAAAAAGTTCGAATCGCTGATGTATGTATAGTGCGGCCTCAAGTCATGATTTTTAATGCAATTGTGCCAACGTTTTTCATGAGTGTCGGCCATGTAAGAATGCATCCACACACCAAATATTTATATTCTGAGACTAATACTTTTGAGAACAGCTCTCATGGAGTAAAAGTCATGCATGTGAAAAAGTTCGAATCGCTGATGTATTTATAGTGCGGCCTCAAGTCATGATTTTTGATGCAATTGTGCCAACGTTTTTCATGAGTGTCGGCCATGTAAGAATGCATCCACACACCAAATATTTATATTCTGAGACTAATACTTTTGAGAACAGCTCTCATGGAGTAAAAGTCATGCATGTGAAAAAGTTCGAATCGCTGATGTATTTATAGTGCGGCCTCAAGTCATGATTTTTTATGCACTTGTGCCAACGTTTTTCATGAGTGTCGGCCATGTAAGAATGCATCCACACACCAAATATTTATATTCTGAGACTAATACTTTTGAGAACAGCTCTCATGGAGTAGAAGTCATGGATGTGAAAAAGTTCGAATCGCTGATGTATTTTTAGTGCGGCCTCAAGTCATGATTTTTGATGCAATTGTGCCAACGTTTTTCATGAGTGTCGGCCATGTAAGAATGCATCCACACACCAAATATTTATATTCTGAGACTAATACTTTTGAGAACAGCTCTCATGGAGTAAAAGTCATGCATGTGAAAAAGTTCGAATCGCTGATGTATTTATAGTGCGGCCTCAAGTCATGATTTTTTATGCACTTGTGCCAACGTTTTTCATGAGTGTCGGCCATGTAAGAATGCATCCACACACCAAATATTTATATTCTGAGACTAATACTTTTGAGAACAGCTCTCATTGAGTAAAAGTCATGCATGTGAAAAAGTTCGAATCGCTGATGTATTTATAGTGCGGCCTCAAGTCATGATTTTTGATGCAATTGTGCCAACGTTTTTCATGAGTGTCGGCCATGTAAGAATGCATCCACACACCAAATATTTATATTCTGAGACTAATACTTTTGAGAACAGCTCTCATGGAGTAAAAGTCATGCATGTGAAAAAGTTCGAATCGCTGATGTATTTATAGTGCGGCCTCAAGTCATGATTTTTGATGCAATTGTGCCAACGTTTTTCATGAGTGTCGGCCATGTAAGAATGCATCCACACACCAAATATTTATATTCTGAGACTAATACTTTTGAGAACAGCTCTCATGGAGTAAAAGTCATGCATGTGAAAAAGTTCGAATCGCTGATGTATGTATAGTGCGGCCTCAAGTCATGATTTTTAATGCAATTGTGCCAACGTTTTTCATGAGTGTCGGCCATGTAAGAATGCATCCACACACCAAATATTTATATTCTGAGACTAATACTTTTGAGAACAGCTCTCATGGAGTAAAAGTCATGCATGTGAAAAAGTTCGAATCGCTGATGTATTTATAGTGCGGCCTCAAGTCATGATTTTTAATGCAATTGTGCCAACGTTTTTCATGAGTGTCGGCCATGTAAGAATGCATCCACACACCAAATATTTATATCCTGAGACTAATACTTTTGAGAACAGCTCTCATGGAGTAAAAGTCATGCATGTGAAAAAGTTCGAATCGCTGATGTATTTATAGTGCGGCCTCAAGTCATGATTTTTGATGCAATTGTGCCAACGTTTTTCATGAGTGTCGGCCATGTAAGAATGCATCCACACACCAAATATTTATATTCTGAGACTAATACTTTTGAGAACAGCTCTCATGGAGTAAAAGTCATGCATGTGAAAAAGTTCGAATCGCTGATGTATTTATAGTGCTGCCTCAAGTCATGATTTTTGATGCAATTGTGCCAATGTTTTTCATGAGTGTCGGCCATGTAAGAATGCATCCACACACCAAATATTTATATCCTGAGACTAATACTTTTGAGAACAGCTCTCATGGAGTAAAAGTCATGCATGTGAAAAAGTTCGAATCGCTGATGTATTTATAGTGCGGCCTCAAGTCATGATTTTTGATGCACTTGTGCCAAGGTTTTTCATGAGTGTCGGCCATGTAAGAATGCATCCACACACCAAATATTTATATTCTGAGACTAATACTTTTGAGAACAGCTCTCATGGAGTAAAAGTCATGCATGTGAAAAAGTTCGAATCGCTGATGTATTTATAGTGCGGCCTCAAGTCATGATTTTTGATGCAATTGTGCCAACGTTTTTCATGAGTATCGGCCATGTAAGAATGCATCCACACACCAAATATTTATATTCTGAGACTAATACTTTTGAGAACAGCTCTCATGGAGTAAAAGTCATGCATGTGAAAAAGTTCGAATCGCTGATGTATTTATAGTGCGGCCTCAAGTCATGATTTTTGATGCACTTGTGCCAACGTTTTTCATGAGTGTCGGCCATGTAAGAATGCATCCACACACCAAATATTTATATTCTGAGACTAATACTTTTGAGAACAGTTCTCATGGAGTAAAAGTCATGCATGTGAAAAAGTTCGAATCGCTGATGTATTTATAGTGCGGCCTCAAGTCATGATTTTTGATGCAATTGTGCCAACGTTTTTCATGAGTATCGGCCATGTAAGAATGCATCCACACACCAAATATTTATATTCTGAGACTAATACTTTTGAGAACAGCTCTCATGGAGTAAAAGTCATGCATGTGAAAAAGTTCGAATCGCTGATGTATTTATAGTGCGGCCTCAAGTCATGATTTTTTATGCACTTGTGCCAACGTTTTTCATGAGTGTCGGCCATGTAAGAATGCATCCACACACCAAATATTTATATTCTGAGACTAATACTTTTGAGAACAGCTCTCATGGAGTAAAAGTCATGCATGTGAAAAAGTTCGAATCGCTGATGTATTTATAGTGCGGCCTCAAGTCATGATTTTTGATGCACTTGTGCCAACGTTTTTCATGAGTGTCGGCCATGTAAGAATGCATCCACACACCAAATATTTATATTCTGAGACTAATACTTTTGAGAACAGCTCTCATGGAGTAAAAGTCATGCATGTGAAAAAGTTCGAATCGCTGATGTATTTATAGTGCGGCCTCAAGTCATGATTTTTTATGCACTTGTGCCAACGTTTTTCATGAGTGTCGGCCATGTAAGAATGCATCCACACACCAAATATTTATATTCTGAGACTAATACTTTTGAGAACAGCTCTCATGGAGTAAAAGTCATGCATGTGAAAAAGTTCGAATCGCTGATGTATTTATAGTGCGGCCTCAAGTCATGATTTTTGATGCAATTGTGCCAACGTTTTTCATGAGTGTCGGCCATGTAAGAATGCATCCACACACCAAATATTTATATTCTGAGACTAATACTTTTGAGAACAGCTCTCATGGAGTAAAAGTCATGCATGTGAAAAAGTTCGAATCGCTGATGTATTTATAGTGCGGCCTCAAGTCATGATTTTTGATGCAATTGTGCCAACGTTTTTCATGAGTGTCGGCCATGTAAGAATGCATCCACACACCAAATATTTATATTCTGAGACTAATACTTTTGAGAACAGCTCTCATGGAGTAAAAGTCATGCATGTGAAAAAGTTCGAATCGCTGATGTATTTATAGTGCGGCCTCAAGTCATGATTTTTTATGCACTTGTGCCAACGTTTTTCATGAGTGTCGGCCATGTAAGAATGCATCCACACACCAAATATTTATATTCTGAGACTAATACTTTTGAGAACAGCTCTCATGGAGTAAAAGTCATGCATGTGAAAAAGTTCGAATCGCTGATGTATTTATAGTGCGGCCTCAAGTCATGATTTTTGATGCAATTGTGCCAACGTTTTTCATGAGTGTCGGCCATGTAAGAATGCATCCACACACCAAATATTTATATTCTGAGACTAATACTTTTGAGAACAGCTCTCATGGAGTAAAAGTCATGCATGTGAAAAAGTTCGAATCGCTGATGTATTTATAGTGCGGCCTCAAGTCATGATTTTTGATGCAATTGTGCCAACGTTTTTCATGAGTGTCGGCCATGTAAGAATGCATCCACACACCAAATATTTATATTCTGAGACTAATACTTTTGAGAACAGCTCTCATAGAGCAAAAGTCATGCATGTGAAAAAGTTCGAATCGCTGATGTATTTATAGTGCGGCCTCAAGTCATGATTTTTGATGCAATTGTGCCAACGTTTTTCATGAGTGTCGGCCATGTAAGAATGCATCCACACACCAAATATTTATATTCTGAGACTAATACTTTTGAGAACAGCTCTCATGGAGTAAAAGTCATGCATGTGAAAAAGTTCGAATCGCTGATGTATTTATAGTGCGGCCTCAAGTCATGATTTTTTATGCAATTGTGCCAACGTTTTTCATGAGTGTCGGCCATGTAAGAATGCATCCACACACCAAATATTTATATTCTGAGACTAATACTTTTGAGAACAGCTCTCATGGAGTAGAAGTCATGGATGTGAAAAAGTTCGAATCGCTGATGTATTTTTAGTGCGGCCTCAAGTCATGATTTTTGATGCAATTGTGCCAACGTTTTTCATGAGTGTCGGCCATGTAAGAATGCATCCACACACCAAATATTTATATTCTGAGACTAATACTTTTGAGAACAGCTCTCATGGAGTAAAAGTCATGCATGTGAAAAAGTTCGAATCGCTGATGTATTTATAGTGCGGCCTCAAGTCATGATTTTTTATGCACTTGTGCCAACG
Source organism: Haliotis rufescens (assembly GCF_023055435.1). Taxonomy (NCBI): domain Eukaryota; kingdom Metazoa; phylum Mollusca; class Gastropoda; order Lepetellida; family Haliotidae; genus Haliotis; species Haliotis rufescens. The sequence goes on from NW_025964361.1 coordinate 18,290,206, forward strand.
TTTTTCATGAGTGTCGGCCATGTAAGAATGCATCCACACACCAAATATTTATATTCTGAGACTAATACTTTTGAGAACAGCTCTCATGGAGTAAAAGTCATGCATGTGAAAAAGTTCGAATCGCTGATGTATTTATAGTGCGGCCTCAAGTCATGATTTTTGATGCAATTGTGCCAACGTTTTTCATGAGTGTCGGCCATGTAAGAATGCATCCACACACCAAATATTTATATTCTGAGACTAATACTTTTGAGAACAGCTCTCATGGAGTAAAAGTCATGCATGTGAAAAAGTTCGAATCGCTGATGTATTTATAGTGCGGCCTCAAGTCATGATTTTTGATGCAATTGTGCCAACGTTTTTCATGAGTGTCGGCCATGTAAGAATGCATCCACACACCAAATATTTATATTCTGAGACTAATACTTTTGAGAACAGCTCTCATGGAGTAAAAGTCATGCATGTGAAAAAGTTCGAATCGCTGATGTATTTATAGTGCGGCCTCAAGTCATGATTTTTAATGCAATTGTGCCAACGTTTTTCATGAGTGTCGGCCATGTAAGAATGCATCCACACACCAAATATTTATATTCTGAGACTAATACTTTTGAGAACAGCTCTCATGGAGTAAAAGTCATGCATGTGAAAAAGTTCGAATCGTTGATGTATTTATAGTGCTGCCTCAAGTCATGACTTTTGATGCAATTGTGCCAATGTTTTTCATGAGTGTCGGCCATGTAAGAATGCATCCACACACCAAATATTTATATTCTGAGACTAATACTTTTGAGAACAGCTCTCATGGAGTAAAAGTCATGCATGTGAAAAAGTTCGAATCGCTGATGTATGTATAGTGCGGCCTCAAGTCATGATTTTTAATGCAATTGTGCCAACGTTTTTCATGAGTGTCGGCCATGTAAGAATGCATCCACACACCAAATATTTATATTCTGAGACTAATACTTTTGAGAACAGCTCTCATGGAGTAAAAGTCATGCATGTGAAAAAGTTCGAATCGCTGATGTATTTTTAGTGCGGCCTCAAGTCATGATTTTTGATGCAATTGTGCCAACGTTTTTCATGAGTGTCGGCCATGTAAGAATGCATCCACACACCAAATATTTATATTCTGAGACTAATACTTTTGAGAACAGCTCTCATGGAGTAAAAGTCATGCATGTGAAAAAGTTCGAATCGCTGATGTATTTATAGTGCGGCCTCAAGTCATGATTTTTTATGCACTTGTGCCAACGTTTTTCATGAGTGTCGGCCATGTAAGAATGCATCCACACACCAAATATTTATATTCTGAGACTAATACTTTTGAGAACAGCTCTCATGGAGTAAAAGTCATGCATGTGAAAAAGTTCGAATCGCTGATGTATTTATAGTGCGGCCTCAAGTCATGATTTTTGATGCAATTGTGCCAACGTTTTTCATGAGTGTCGGCCATGTAAGAATGCATCCACACACCAAATATTTATATTCTGAGACTAATACTTTTGAGAACAGCTCTCATGGAGTAAAAGTCATGCATGTGAAAAAGTTCGAATCGCTGATGTATTTATAGTGCGGCCTCAAGTCATGATTTTTGATGCAATTGTGCCAACGTTTTTCATGAGTGTCGGCCATGTAAGAATGCATCCACACACCAAATATTTATATTCTGAGACTAATACTTTTGAGAACAGCTCTCATGGAGTAAAAGTCATGCATGTGAAAAAGTTCGAATCGCTGATGTATGTATAGTGCGGCCTCAAGTCATGATTTTTAATGCAATTGTGCCAACGTTTTTCATGAGTGTCGGCCATGTAAGAATGCATCCACACACCAAATATTTATATTCTGAGACTAATACTTTTGAGAACAGCTCTCATGGAGTAAAAGTCATGCATGTGAAAAAGTTCGAATCGCTGATGTATTTATAGTGCGGCCTCAAGTCATGATTTTTAATGCAATTGTGCCAACGTTTTTCATGAGTGTCGGCCATGTAAGAATGCATCCACACACCAAATATTTATATCCTGAGACTAATACTTTTGAGAACAGCTCTCATGGAGTAAAAGTCATGCATGTGAAAAAGTTCGAATCGCTGATGTATTTATAGTGCGGCCTCAAGTCATGATTTTTGATGCAATTGTGCCAACGTTTTTCATGAGTGTCGGCCATGTAAGAATGCATCCACACACCAAATATTTATATTCTGAGACTAATACTTTTGAGAACAGCTCTCATGGAGTAAAAGTCATGCATGTGAAAAAGTTCGAATCGCTGATGTATTTATAGTGCGGCCTCAAGTCATGATTTTTTATGCACTTGTGCCAACGTTTTCCATGAGTGTCGGCCATGTACGAATGCATCCACACACCAAATATTTATATTCTGAGACTAATACTTTTGAGAACAGCTCTCATGGAGTAAAAGTCATGCATGTGAAAAAGTTCGAATCGCTGATGTATTTATAGTGCGGCCTCAAGTCATGATTTTTGATGCAATTGTGCCAACGTTTTTCATGAGTGTCGGCCATGTAAGAATGCATCCACACACCAAATATTTATATTCTGAGACTAATACTTTTGAGAACAGCTCTCATGGAGTAAAAGTCATGCATGTGAAAAAGTTCGAATCGCTGATGTATTTATAGTGCGGCCTCAAGTCATGATTTTTGATGCAATTGTGCCAACGTTTTTCATGAGTGTCGGCCATGTAAGAATGCATCCACACACCAAATATTTATATTCTGAGACTAATACTTTTGAGAACAGCTCTCATGGAGTAAAAGTCATGCATGTGAAAAAGTTCGAATCGCTGATGTATTTATAGTGCGGCCTCAAGTCATGATTTTTGATGCACTTGTGCCAACGTTTTTCATGAGTGTCGGCCATGTAAGAATGCATCCACACACCAAATATTTATATTCTGAGACTAATACTTTTGAGAACAGCTCTCATGGAGTAAAAGTCATGCATGTGAAAAAGTTCGAATCGCTGATGTATTTATAGTGCGGCCTCAAGTCATGATTTTTGATGCAATTGTGCCAACGTTTTTCATGAGTGTCGGCCATGTAAGAATGCATCCACACACCAAATATTTATATTCTGAGACTAATACTTTTGAGAACAGCTCTCATGGAGTAAAAGTCATGCATGTGAAAAAGTTCGAATCGTTGATGTATTTATAGTGCTGCCTCAAGTCATGATTTTTGATGCAATTGTGCCAATGTTTTTCATGAGTGTCGGCCATGTAAGAATGCATCCACACACCAAATATTTATATTCTGAGACTAATACTTTTGAGAACAGCTCTCATGGAGTAAAAGTCATGCATGTGAAAAAGTTCGAATCGCTGATGTATGTATAGTGCGGCCTCAAGTCATGATTTTTAATGCAATTGTGCCAACGTTTTTCATGAGTGTCGGCCATGTAAGAATGCATCCACACACCAAATATTTATATTCTGAGACTAATACTTTTGAGAACAGCTCTCATGGAGTAAAAGTCATGCATGTGAAAAAGTTCGAATCGCTGATGTATTTATAGTGCGGCCTCAAGTCATGATTTTTGATGCAATTGTGCCAACGTTTTTCATGAGTGTCGGCCATGTAAGAATGCATCCACACACCAAATATTTATATTCTGAGACTAATACTTTTGAGAACAGCTCTCATGGAGTAAAAGTCATGCATGTGAAAAAGTTCGAATCGCTGAGGTATTTATAGTGCGGCCTCAAGTCATGATTTTTGATGCACTTGTGCCAACGTTTTTCATGAGTGTCGGCCATGTAAGAATGCATCCACACACCAAATATTTATATTCTGAGACTAATACTTTTGAGAACAGCTCTCATGGAGTAGAAGTCATGGATGTGAAAAAGTTCGAATCGCTGATGTATTTTTAGTGCGGCCTCAAGTCATGATTTTTGATGCAATTGTGCCAACGTTTTTCATGAGTGTCGGCCATGTAAGAATGCATCCACACACCAAATATTTATATTCTGAGACTAATACTTTTGAGAACAGCTCTCATGGAGTAAAAGTCATGCATGTGAAAAAGTTCGAATCGCTGATGTATTTATAGTGCGGCCTCAAGTCATGATTTTTTATGCACTTGTGCCAACGTTTTTCATGAGTGTCGGCCATGTAAGAATGCATCCACACACCAAATATTTATATTCTGAGACTAATACTTTTGAGAACAGCTCTCATGGAGTAAAAGTCATGCATGTGAAAAAGTTCGAATCGCTGATGTATTTATAGTGCGGCCTCAAGTCATGATTTTTGATGCAATTGTGCCAACGTTTTTCATGAGTGTCGGCCATGTAAGAATGCATCCACACACCAAATATTTATATTCTGAGACTAATACTTTTGAGAACAGCTCTCATGGAGTAAAAGTCATGCATGTGAAAAAGTTCGAATCGCTGATGTATTTATAGTGCGGCCTCAAGTCATGATTTTTGATGCACTTGTGCCAACGTTTTTCATGAGTGTCGGCCATGTAAGAATGCATCCACACACCAAATATTTATATTCTGAGACTAATACTTTTGAGAACAGCTCTCATGGAGTAAAAGTCATGCATGTGAAAAAGTTCGAATCGCTGATGTATTTATAGTGCGGCCTCAAGTCATGATTTTTAATGCAATTGTGCCAACGTTTTTCATGAGTGTCGGCCATGTAAGAATGCATCCACACACCAAATATTTATATTCTGAGACTAATACTTTTGAGAACAGCTCTCATGGAGTAAAAGTCATGCATGTGAAAAAGTTCGAATCGCTGATGTATTTATAGTGCGGCCTCAAGTCATGATTTTTGATGTAATTGTGCCAATTCTTTTCATGAAGGTCGGCCATGTAAGAATGCATCCACACACCAAATATTTATATTCTGAGACTAATACTTTTGAGAACAGCTCTCATGGAGTAAAAGTCATGCATGTGAAAAAGTTCGAATCGCTGATGTATGTATAGTGCGGCCTCAAGTCATGATTTTTGATGCAATTGTGCCAACGTTTTTCATGAGTGTCGGCCATGTAAGAATGCATCCACACACCAAATATTTATATTCTGAGACTAATACTTTTGAGAACAGCTCTCATGGAGTAAAAGTCATGCATGTGAAAAAGTTCGAATCGCTGATGTATTTATAGTGCGGCCTCAAGTCATGATTTTTAATGCAATTGTGCCAACGTTTTTCATGAGTGTCGGCCATGTAAGAATGCATCCACACACCAAATATTTATATTCTGAGACTAATACTTTTGAGAACAGCTCTCATGGAGTAAAAGTCATGCATGTGAAAAAGTTCGAATCGCTGAGGTATTTATAGTGCGGCCTCAAGTCATGATTTTTTATGCACTTGTGCCAACGTTTTTCATGAGTGTCGGCCATGTAAGAATGCATCCACACACCAAATATTTATATTCTGAGACTAATACTTTTGAGAACAGCTCTCATGGAGTAAAAGTCATGCATGTGAAAAAGTTCGAATCGCTGATGTATTTATAGTGCGGCCTCAAGTCATGATTTTTGATGCAATTGTGCCAACGTTTTTCATGAGTGTCGGCCATGTAAGAATGCATCCACACACCAAATATTTATATTCTGAGACTAATACTTTTGAGAACAGCTCTCATGGAGTAAAAGTCATGCATGTGAAAAAGTTCGAATCGTTGATGTATTTATAGTGCTGCCTCAAGTCATGATTTTTGATGCAATTGTGCCAATGTTTTTCATGAGTGTCGGCCATGTAAGAATGCATCCACACACCAAATATTTATATTCTGAGACTAATACTTTTGAGAACAGCTCTCATGGAGTAAAAGTCATGCATGTGAAAAAGTTCGAATCGCTGATGTATGTATAGTGCGGCCTCAAGTCATGATTTTTAATGCAATTGTGCCAACGTTTTTCATGAGTGTCGGCCATGTAAGAATGCATCCACACACCAAATATTTATATTCTGAGACTAATACTTTTGAGAACAGCTCTCATGGAGTAAAAGTCATGCATGTGAAAAAGTTCGAATCGCTGATGTATTTATAGTGCGGCCTCAAGTCATGATTTTTGATGCAATTGTGCCAACGTTTTTCATGAGTGTCGGCCATGTAAGAATGCATCCACACACCAAATATTTATATTCTGAGACTAATACTTTTGAGAACAGCTCTCATGGAGTAAAAGTCATGCATGTGAAAAAGTTCGAATCGCTGATGTATTTATAGTGCGGCCTCAAGTCATGATTTTTGATGCACTTGTGCCAACGTTTTTCATGAGTGTCGGCCATGTAAGAATGCATCCACACACCAAATATTTATATTCTGAGACTAATACTTTTGAGAACAGCTCTCATGGAGTAGAAGTCACGGATGTGAAAAAGTTCGAATCGCTGATGTATTTTTAGTGCGGCCTCAAGTCATGATTTTTGATGCAATTGTGCCAACGTTTTTCATGAGTGTCGGCCATGTAAGAATGCATCCACACACCAAATATTTATATTCTGAGACTAATACTTTTGAGAACAGCTCTCATGGAGTAAAAGTCATGGATGTGAAAAAGTTCGAATCGCTGATGTATTTATAGTGCGGCCTCAAGTCATGATTTTTTATGCACTTGTGCCAACGTTTTTCATGAGTGTCGGCCATGTAAGAATGCATCCACACACCAAATATTTATATTCTGAGACTAATACTTTTGAGAACAGCTCTCATGGAGTAAAAGTCATGCATGTGAAAAAGTTCGAATCGCTGATGTATTTATAGTGCGGCCTCAAGTCATGATTTTTGATGCAATTGTGCCAACGTTTTTCATGAGTGTCGGCCATGTAAGAATGCATCCACACACCAAATATTTATATTCTGAGACTAATACTTTTGAGAACAGCTCTCATGGAGTAAAAGTCATGGATGTGAAAAAGTTCGAATCGCTGATGTATTTATAGTGCGGCCTCAAGTCATGATTTTTGATGCAATTGTGCCAACGTTTTTCATGAGTGTCGGCCATGTAAGAATGCATCCACACACCAAATATTTATATTCTGAGACTAATACTTTTGAGAACAGCTCTCATGGAGTAAAAGTCATGCATGTGAAAAAGTTCGAATCGTTGATGTATTTATAGTGCTGCCTCAAGTCATGATTTTTGATGCAATTGTGCCAATGTTTTTCATGAGTGTCGGCCATGTAAGAATGCATCCACACACCAAATATTTATATTCTGAGACTAATACTTTTGAGAACAGCTCTCATGGAGTAAAAGTCATGCATGTGAAAAAGTTCGAATCGCTGATGTATGTATAGTGCGGCCTCAAGTCATGATTTTTAATGCAATTGTGCCAACGTTTTTCATGAGTGTCGGCCATGTAAGAATGCATCCACACACCAAATATTTATATTCTGAGACTAATACTTTTGAGAACAGCTCTCATGGAGTAAAAGTCATGCATGTGAAAAAGTTCGAATCGCTGATGTATTTATAGTGCGGCCTCAAGTCATGATTTTTGATGCAATTGTGCCAACGTTTTTCATGAGTGTCGGCCATGTAAGAATGCATCCACACACCAAATATTTATATTCTGAGACTAATACTTTTGAGAACAGCTCTCATGGAGTAAAAGTCATGCATGTGAAAAAGTTCGAATCGCTGAGGTATTTATAGTGCGGCCTCAAGTCATGATTTTTGATGCACTTGTGCCAACGTTTTTCATGAGTGTCGGCCATGTAAGAATGCATCCACACACCAAATATTTATATTCTGAGACTAATACTTTTGAGAACAGCTCTCATGGAGTAGAAGTCATGGATGTGAAAAAGTTCGAATCGCTGATGTATTTTTAGTGCGGCCTCAAGTCATGATTTTTGATGCAATTGTGCCAACGTTTTTCATGAGTGTCGGCCATGTAAGAATGCATCCACACACCAAATATTTATATTCTGAGACTAATACTTTTGAGAACAGCTCTCATGGAGTAAAAGTCATGCATGTGAAAAAGTTCGAATCGCTGATGTATTTATAGTGCGGCCTCAAGTCATGATTTTTTATGCACTTGTGCCAACGTTTTTCATGAGTGTCGGCCATGTAAGAATGCATCCACACACCAAATATTTATATTCTGAGACTAATACTTTTGAGAACAGCTCTCATGGAGTAAAAGTCATGCATGTGAAAAAGTTCGAATCGCTGATGTATTTATAGTGCGGCCTCAAGTCATGATTTTTGATGCAATTGTGCCAACGTTTTTCATGAGTGTCGGCCATGTAAGAATGCATCCACACACCAAATATTTATATTCTGAGACTAATACTTTTGAGAACAGCTCTCATGGAGTAAAAGTCATGCATGTGAAAAAGTTCGAATCGCTGATGTATTTATAGTGCGGCCTCAAGTCATGATTTTTTATGCAATTGTGCCAACGTTTTTCATGAGTGTCGGCCATGTAAGAATGCATCCACACACCAAATATTTATATTCTGAGACTAATACTTTTGAGAACAGCTCTCATGGAGTAAAAGTCATGCATGTGAAAAAGTTCGAATCGCTGATGTATTTATAGTGCGGCCTCAAGTCATGATTTTTAATGCAATTGTGCCAACGTTTTTCATGAGTGTCGGCCATGTAAGAATGCATCCACACACCAAATATTTATATTCTGAGACTAATACTTTTGAGAACAGCTCTCATGGAGTAAAAGTCATGCATGTGAAAAAGTTCGAATCGCTGATGTATTTATAGTGCGGCCTCAAGTCATGATTTTTGATGTAATTGTGCCAATTCTTTTCATGAAGGTCGGCCATGTAAGAATGCATCCACACACCAAATATTTATATTCTGAGACTAATACTTTTGAGAACAGCTCTCATGGAGTAAAAGTCATGCATGTGAAAAAGTTCGAATCGCTGATGTATGTATAGTGCGGCCTCAAGTCATGATTTTTGATGCAATTGTGCCAACGTTTTTCATGAGTGTCGGCCATGTAAGAATGCATCCACACACCAAATATTTATATTCTGAGACTAATACTTTTGAGAACAGCTCTCATGGAGTAAAAGTCATGCATGTGAAAAAGTTCGAATCGCTGATGTATTTATAGTGCGGCCTCAAGTCATGATTTTTAATGCAATTGTGCCAACGTTTTTCATGAGTGTCGGCCATGTAAGAATGCATCCACACACCAAATATTTATATTCTGAGACTAATACTTTTGAGAACAGCTCTCATGGAGTAAAAGTCATGCATGTGAAAAAGTTCGAATCGCTGAGGTATTTATAGTGCGGCCTCAAGTCATGATTTTTTATGCACTTGTGCCAACGTTTTTCATGAGTGTCGGCCATGTAAGAATGCATCCACACACCAAATATTTATATTCTGAGACTAATACTTTTGAGAACAGCTCTCATGGAGTAAAAGTCATGCATGTGAAAAAGTTCGAATCGCTGATGTATTTATAGTGCGGCCTCAAGTCATGATTTTTGATGCAATTGTGCCAACGTTTTTCATGAGTGTCGGCCATGTAAGAATGCATCCACACACCAAATATTTATATTCTGAGACTAATACTTTTGAGAACAGCTCTCATGGAGTAAAAGTCATGCATGTGAAAAAGTTCGAATCGTTGATGTATTTATAGTGCTGCCTCAAGTCATGATTTTTGATGCAATTGTGCCAATGTTTTTCATGAGTGTCGGCCATGTAAGAATGCATCCACACACCAAATATTTATATTCTGAGACTAATACTTTTGAGAACAGCTCTCATGGAGTAAAAGTCATGCATGTGAAAAAGTTCGAATCGCTGATGTATGTATAGTGCGGCCTCAAGTCATGATTTTTAATGCAATTGTGCCAACGTTTTTCATGAGTGTCGGCCATGTAAGAATGCATCCACACACCAAATATTTATATTCTGAGACTAATACTTTTGAGAACAGCTCTCATGGAGTAAAAGTCATGCATGTGAAAAAGTTCGAATCGCTGATGTATTTATAGTGCGGCCTCAAGTCATGATTTTTGATGCAATTGTGCCAACGTTTTTCATGAGTGTCGGCCATGTAAGAATGCATCCACACACCAAATATTTATATTCTGAGACTAATACTTTTGAGAACAGCTCTCATGGAGTAAAAGTCATGCATGTGAAAAAGTTCGAATCGCTGATGTATTTATAGTGCGGCCTCAAGTCATGATTTTTGATGCACTTGTGCCAACGTTTTTCATGAGTGTCGGCCATGTAAGAATGCATCCACACACCAAATATTTATATTCTGAGACTAATACTTTTGAGAACAGCTCTCATGGAGTAGAAGTCACGGATGTGAAAAAGTTCGAATCGCTGATGTATTTTTAGTGCGGCCTCAAGTCATGATTTTTGATGCAATTGTGCCAACGTTTTTCATGAGTGTCGGCCATGTAAGAATGCATCCACACACCAAATATTTATATTCTGAGACTAATACTTTTGAGAACAGCTCTCATGGAGTAAAAGTCATGGATGTGAAAAAGTTCGAATCGCTGATGTATTTATAGTGCGGCCTCAAGTCATGATTTTTTATGCACTTGTGCCAACGTTTTTCATGAGTGTCGGCCATGTAAGAATGCATCCACACACCAAATATTTATATTCTGAGACTAATACTTTTGAGAACAGCTCTCATGGAGTAAAAGTCATGCATGTGAAAAAGTTCGAATCGCTGATGTATTTATAGTGCGGCCTCAAGTCATGATTTTTGATGCAATTGTGCCAACGTTTTTCATGAGTGTCGGCCATGTAAGAATGCATCCACACACCAAATATTTATATTCTGAGACTAATACTTTTGAGAACAGCTCTCATGGAGTAAAAGTCATGGATGTGAAAAAGTTCGAATCGCTGATGTATTTATAGTGCGGCCTCAAGTCATGATTTTTTATGCAATTGTGCCAACGTTTTTCATGAGTGTCGGCCATGTAAGAATGCATCCACACACCAAATATTTATATTCTGAGACTAATACTTTTGAGAACAGCTCTCATGGAGTAAAAGTCATGCATGTGAAAAAGTTCGAATCGCTGATGTATGTATAGTGCGGCCTCAAGTCATGATTTTTAATGCAATTGTGCCAACGTTTTTCATGAGTGTCGGCCATGTAAGAATGCATCCACACACCAAATATTTATATTCTGAGACTAATACTTTTGAGAACAGCTCTCATGGAGTAAAAGTCATGCATGTGAAAAAGTTCGAATCGCTGATGTATTTATAGTGCGGCCTCAAGTCATGATTTTTGATGTAATTGTGCCAATTCTTTTCATGAAGGTCGGCCATGTAAGAATGCATCCACACACCAAATATTTATATTCTGAGACTAATACTTTTGAGAACAGCTCTCATGGAGTAAAAGTCATGCATGTGAAAAAGTTCGAATCGCTGATGTATGTATAGTGCGGCCTCAAGTCATGATTTTTAATGCAATTGTGCCAACGTTTTTCATGAGTGTCGGCCATGTAAGAATGCATCCACACACCAAATATTTATATTCTGAGACTAATACTTTTGAGAACAGCTCTCATGGAGTAAAAGTCATGCATGTGAAAAAGTTCGAATCGCTGATGTATTTATAGTGCGGCCTCAAGTCATGATTTTTGATGCAATTGTGCCAACGTTTTTCATGAGTGTCGGCCATGTAAGAATGCATCCACACACCAAATATTTATATTCTGAGACTAATACTTTTGAGAACAGCTCTCATGGAGTAAAAGTCATGCATGTGAAAAAGTTCGAATCGCTGATGTATTTATAGTGCGGCCTCAAGTCATGATTTTTTATGCAATTGTGCCAACGTTTTTCATGAGTGTCGGCCATGTAAGAATGCATCCACACACCAAATATTTATATTCTGAGACTAATACTTTTGAGAACAGCTCTCATGGAGTAAAAGTCATGCATGTGAAAAAGTTCGAATCGCTGATGTATTTATAGTGCGGCCTCAAGTCATGATTTTTGATGCAATTGTGCCAATGTTTTTCATGAGTGTCGGCCATGTAAGAATGCATCCACACACCAAATATTTATATTCTGAGACTAATACTTTTGAGAACAGCTCTCATGGAGTAAAAGTCATGGATGTGAAAAAGTTCGAATCGCTGATGTATTTATAGTGCGGCCTCAAGTCATGATTTTTTATGCAATTGTGCCAACGTTTTTCATGAGTGTCGGCCATGTAAGAATGCATCCACACACCAAATATTTATATTCTGAGACTAATACTTTTGAGAACAGCTCTCATGGAGCAAAAGTCATGCATGTGAAAAAGTTCGAATCGCTGATGTATTTATAGTGCGGCCTCAAGTCATGATTTTTGATGCAATTGTGCCAACGTTTTTCATGAGTGTCGGCCATGTAAGAATGCATCCACACACCAAATATTTATATTCTGAGACTAATACTTTTGAGAACAGCTCTCATGGAGTAAAAGTCATGGATGTGAAAAAGTTCGAATCGCTGATGTATTTATAGTGCGGCCTCAAGTCATGATTTTTTATGCAATTGTGCCAACGTTTTTCATGAGTGTCGGCCATGTAAGAATGCATCCACACACCAAATATTTATATTCTGAGACTAATACTTTTGAGAACAGCTCTCATGGAGTAAAAGTCATGCATGTGAAAAAGTTCGAATCGCTGATGTATGTATAGTGCGGCCTCAAGTCAGGATTTTTAATGCAATTGTGCCAACGTTTTTCATGAGTGTCGGCCATGTAAGAATGCATCCACACACCAAATATTTATATTCTGAGACTAATACTTTTGAGAACAGCTCTCATGGAGTAAAAGTCATGCATGTGAAAAAGTTCGAATCGCTGATGTATTTATAGTGCGGCCTCAAGTCATGATTTTTTATGTAATTGTGCCAATTCTTTTCATGAAGGTCGGCCATGTAAGAATGCATCCACACACCAAATATTTATATTCTGAGACTAATACTTTTGAGAACAGCTCTCATGGAGTAAAAGTCATGCATGTGAAAAAGTTCGAATCGCTGAGGTATTTATAGTGCGGCCTCAAGTCATGATTTTTAATGCACTTGTGCCAACGTTTTTCATGAGTGTCGGCCATGTAAGAATGCATCCACACACCAAATATTTATATTCTGAGACTAATACTTTTGAGAACAGCTCTCATGGAGTAAAAGTCATGCATGTGAAAAAGTTCGAATCGCTGATGTATTTATAGTGCGGCCTCAAGTCATGATTTTTTATGCAATTGTGCCAACGTTTTTCATGAGTGTCGGCCATGTAAGAATGCATCCACACACCAAATATTTATATTCTGAGACTAATACTTTTGAGAACAGCTCTCATGGAGTAAAAGTCATGCATGTGAAAAAGTTCGAATCGTTGATGTATTTATAGTGCTGCCTCAAGTCATGATTTTTGATGCAATTGTGCCAATGTTTTTCATGAGTGTCGGCCATGTAAGAATGCATCCACACACCAAATATTTATATTCTGAGACTAATACTTTTGAGAACAGCTCTCATGGAGTAAAAGTCATGCATGTGAAAAAGTTCGAATCGCTGATGTATGTATAGTGCGGCCTCAAGTCATGATTTTTAATGCAATTGTGCCAACGTTTTTCATGAGTGTCGGCCATGTAAGAATGCATCCACACACCAAATATTTATATTCTGAGACTAATACTTTTGAGAACAGCTCTCATGGAGTAAAAGTCATGCATGTGAAAAAGTTCGAATCGCTGATGTATTTATAGTGCGGCCTCAAGTCATGATTTTTGATGCAATTGTGCCAACGTTTTTCATGAGTGTCGGCCATGTAAGAATGCATCCACACACCAAATATTTATATTCTGAGACTAATACTTTTGAGAACAGCTCTCATGGAGTAAAAGTCATGCATGTGAAAAAGTTCGAATCGCTGATGTATTTATAGTGCGGCCTCAAGTCATGATTTTTGATGCACTTGTGCCAACGTTTTTCATGAGTGTCGGCCATGTAAGAATGCATCCACACACCAAATATTTATATTCTGAGACTAATACTTTTGAGAACAGCTCTCATGGAGTAGAAGTCACGGATGTGAAAAAGTTCGAATCGCTGATGTATTTTTAGTGCGGCCTCAAGTCATGATTTTTGATGCAATTGTGCCAACGTTTTTCATGAGTGTCGGCCATGTAAGAATGCATCCACACACCAAATATTTATATTCTGAGACTAATACTTTTGAGAACAGCTCTCATGGAGTAAAAGTCATGGATGTGAAAAAGTTCGAATCGCTGATGTATTTATAGTGCGGCCTCAAGTCATGATTTTTTATGCACTTGTGCCAACGTTTTTCATGAGTGTCGGCCATGTAAGAATGCATCCACACACCAAATATTTATATTCTGAGACTAATACTTTTGAGAACAGCTCTCATGGAGTAAAAGTCATGCATGTGAAAAAGTTCGAATCGCTGATGTATTTATAGTGCGGCCTCAAGTCATGATTTTTGATGCAATTGTGCCAACGTTTTTCATGAGTGTCGGCCATGTAAGAATGCATCCACACACCAAATATTTATATTCTGAGACTAATACTTTTGAGAACAGCTCTCATGGAGTAAAAGTCATGGATGTGAAAAAGTTCGAATCGCTGATGTATTTATAGTGCGGCCTCAAGTCATGATTTTTTATGCAATTGTGCCAACGTTTTTCATGAGTGTCGGCCATGTAAGAATGCATCCACACACCAAATATTTATATTCTGAGACTAATACTTTTGAGAACAGCTCTCATGGAGTAAAAGTCATGCATGTGAAAAAGTTCGAATCGCTGATGTATGTATAGTGCGGCCTCAAGTCATGATTTTTAATGCAATTGTGCCAACGTTTTTCATGAGTGTCGGCCATGTAAGAATGCATCCACACACCAAATATTTATATTCTGAGACTAATACTTTTGAGAACAGCTCTCATGGAGTAAAAGTCATGCATGTGAAAAAGTTCGAATCGCTGATGTATTTATAGTGCGGCCTCAAGTCATGATTTTTGATGTAATTGTGCCAATTCTTTTCATGAAGGTCGGCCATGTAAGAATGCATCCACACACCAAATATTTATATTCTGAGACTAATACTTTTGAGAACAGCTCTCATGGAGTAAAAGTCATGCATGTGAAAAAGTTCGAATCGCTGATGTATGTATAGTGCGGCCTCAAGTCATGATTTTTAATGCAATTGTGCCAACGTTTTTCATGAGTGTCGGCCATGTAAGAATGCATCCACACACCAAATATTTATATTCTGAGACTAATACGTTTGAGAACAGCTCTCATGGAGTAAAAGTCATGCATGTGAAAAAGTTCGAATCGCTGATGTATTTATAGTGCGGCCTCAAGTCATGATTTTTGATGCAATTGTGCCAACGTTTTTCATGAGTGTCGGCCATGTAAGAATGCATCCACACACCAAATATTTATATTCTGAGACTAATACTTTTGAGAACAGCTCTCATGGAGTAAAAGTCATGCATGTGAAAAAGTTCGAATCGCTGATGTATTTATAGTGCGGCCTCAAGTCATGATTTTTGATGCAATTGTGCCAACGTTTTTCATGAGTGTCGGCCATGTAAGAATGCATCCACACACCAAATATTTATATTCTGAGACTAATACTTTTGAGAACAGCTCTCATGGAGTAAAAGTCATGCATGTGAAAAAGTTCGAATCGCTGATGTATTTATAGTGCGGCCTCAAGTCATGATTTTTGATGCAATTGTGCCAATGTTTTTCATGAGTGTCGGCCATGTAAGAATGCATCCACACACCAAATATTTATATTCTGAGACTAATACTTTTGAGAACAGCTCTCATGGAGTAAAAGTCATGGATGTGAAAAAGTTCGAATCGCTGATGTATTTATAGTGCGGCCTCAAGTCATGATTTTTTATGCAATTGTGCCAACGTTTTTCATGAGTGTCGGCCATGTAAGAATGCATCCACACACCAAATATTTATATTCTGAGACTAATACTTTTGAGAACAGCTCTCATGGAGCAAAAGTCATGCATGTGAAAAAGTTCGAATCGCTGATGTATTTATAGTGCGGCCTCAAGTCATGATTTTTGATGCAATTGTGCCAACGTTTTTCATGAGTGTCGGCCATGTAAGAATGCATCCACACACCAAATATTTATATTCTGAGACTAATACTTTTGAGAACAGCTCTCATGGAGTAAAAGTCATGCATGTGAAAAAGTTCGAATCGCTGATGTATTTATAGTGCGGCCTCAAGTCATGATTTTTTATGCAATTGTGCCAACGTTTTTCATGAGTGTCGGCCATGTAAGAATGCATCCACACACCAAATATTTATATTCTGAGACTAATACTTTTGAGAACAGCTCTCATGGAGTAAAAGTCATGCATGTGAAAAAGTTCGAATCGCTGATGTATGTATAGTGCGGCCTCAAGTCATGATTTTTAATGCAATTGTGCCAACGTTTTTCATGAGTGTCGGCCATGTAAGAATGCATCCACACACCAAATATTTATATTCTGAGACTAATACTTTTGAGAACAGCTCTCATGGAGTAAAAGTCATGCATGTGAAAAAGTTCGAATCGCTGATGTATTTATAGTGCGGCCTCAAGTCATGATTTTTGATGTAATTGTGCCAATTCTTTTCATGAAGGTCGGCCATGTAAGAATGCATCCACACACCAAATATTTATATTCTGAGACTAATACTTTTGAGAACAGCTCTCATGGAGTAAAAGTCATGCATGTGAAAAAGTTCGAATCGCTGATGTATGTATAGTGCGGCCTCAAGTCATGATTTTTAATGCAATTGTGCCAACGTTTTTCATGAGTGTCGGCCATGTAAGAATGCATCCACACACCAAATATTTATATTCTGAGACTAATACTTTTGAGAACAGCTCTCATGGAGTAAAAGTCATGCATGTGAAAAAGTTCGAATCGCTGATGTATTTATAGTGCGGCCTCAAGTCATGATTTTTGATGCAATTGTGCCAACGTTTTTCATGAGTGTCGGCCATGTAAGAATGCATCCACACACCAAATATTTATATTCTGAGACTAATACTTTTGAGAACAGCTCTCATGGAGTAAAAGTCATGCATGTGAAAAAGTTCGAATCGCTGATGTATTTATAGTGCGGCCTCAAGTCATGATTTTTGATGCAATTGTGCCAACGTTTTTCATGAGTGTCGGCCATGTAAGAATGCATCCACACACCAAATATTTATATTCTGAGACTAATACTTTTGAGAACAGCTCTCATGGAGTAAAAGTCATGCATGTGAAAAAGTTCGAATCGCTGATGTATTTATAGTGCGGCCTCAAGTCATGATTTTTTATGCAATTGTGCCAATGTTTTTCATGAGTGTCGGCCATGTAAGAATGCATCCACACACCAAATATTTATATTCTGAGACTAATACTTTTGAGAACAGCTCTCATGGAGTAAAAGTCATGGATGTGAAAAAGTTCGAATCGCTGATGTATTTATAGTGCGGCCTCAAGTCATGATTTTTTATGCAATTGTGCCAACGTTTTTCATGAGTGTCGGCCATGTAAGAATGCATCCACACACCAAATATTTATATTCTGAGACTAATACTTTTGAGAACAGCTCTCATGGAGCAAAAGTCATGCATGTGAAAAAGTTCGAATCGCTGATGTATTTATAGTGCGGCCTCAAGTCATGATTTTTGATGCAATTGTGCCAACGTTTTTCATGAGTGTCGGCCATGTAAGAATGCATCCACACACCAAATATTTATATTCTGAGACTAATACTTTTGAGAACAGCTCTCATGGAGTAAAAGTCATGCATGTGAAAAAGTTCGAATCGCTGATGTATTTATAGTGCGGCCTCAAGTCATGATTTTTTATGCACTTGTGCCAACGTTTTTCATGAGTGTCGGCCATGTAAGAATGCATCCACACACCAAATATTTATATTCTGAGACTAATACTTTTGAGAACAGCTCTCATGGAGTAAAAGTCATGCATGTGAAAAAGTTCGAATCGCTGATGTATTTATAGTGCGGCCTCAAGTCATGATTTTTGATGCAATTGTGCCAACGTTTTTCATGAGTGTCGGCCATGTAAGAATGCATCCACACACCAAATATTTATATTCTGAGACTAATACTTTTGAGAACAGCTCTCATGGAGTAAAAGTCATGGATGTGAAAAAGTTCGAATCGCTGATGTATTTATAGTGCGGCCTCAAGTCATGATTTTTGATGCAATTGTGCCAACGTTTTTCATGAGTGTCGGCCATGTAAGAATGCATCCACACACCAAATATTTATATTCTGAGACTAATACTTTTGAGAACAGCTCTCATGGAGTAAAAGTCATGCATGTGAAAAAGTTCGAATCGCTGATGTATTTATAGTGCGGCCTCAAGTCATGATTTTTGATGCAATTGTGCCAACGTTTTTCATGAGTGTCGGCCATGTAAGAATGCATCCACACACCAAATATTTATATTCTGAGACTAATACTTTTGAGAACAGCTCTCATGGAGTAAAAGTCATGCATGTGAAAAAGTTCGAATCGCTGAGGTATTTATAGTGCGGCCTCAAGTCATGATTTTTGATGCAATTGTGCCAACGTTTTTCATGAGTGTCGGCCATGTAAGAATGCATCCACACACCAAATATTTATATTCTGAGACTAATACTTTTGAGAACAGCTCTCATGGAGTAAAAGTCATGCATGTGAAAAAGTTCGAATCGCTGATGTATTTATAGTGCGGCCTCAAGTCATGATTTTTGATGCAATTGTGCCAACGTTTTTCATGAGTGTCGGCCATGTAAGAATGCATCCACACACCAAATATTTATATTCTGAGACTAATACTTTTGAGAACAGCTCTCATGGAGTAAAAGTCATGCATGTGAAAAAGTTCGAATCGCTGATGTATTTATAGTGCGGCCTCAAGTCATGATTTTTGATGCAATTGTGCCAACGTTTTTCATGAGTGTCGGCCATGTAAGAATGCATCCACACACCAAATTTTTATATTCTGAGACTAATACTTTTGAGAACAGCTCTCATGGAGTAAAAGTCATGGATGTGAAAAAGTTCGAATCGCTGATGTATTTATAGTGCGGCCTCAAGTCATGATTTTTGATGCAATTGTGCCAACGTTTTTCATGAGTGTCGGCCATGTAAGAATGCATCCACACACCAAATATTTATATCCTGAGACTAATACTTTTGAGAACAGCTCTCATGGAGCAAAAGTCATGCATGTGAAAAAGTTCGAATCGCTGATGTATTTATAGTGCGGCCTCAAGTCATGATTTTTGATGCAATTGTGCCAACGTTTTTCATGAGTGTCGGCCATGTAAGAATGCATCCACACACCAAATATTTATATTCTGAGACTAATACTTTTGAGAACAGCTCTCATGGAGCAAAAGTCATGCATGTGAAAAAGTTCGAATCGCTGATGTATTTATAGTGCGGCCTCAAGTCATGATTTTTTATGCACTTGTGCCAACGTTTTTCATGAGTGTCGGCCATGTAAGAATGCATCCACACACCAAATATTTATATTCTGAGACTAATACTTTTGAGAACAGCTCTCATGGAGTAAAAGTCATGCATGTGAAAAAGTTCGAATCGCTGATGTATTTATAGTGCGGCCTCAAGTCATGATTTTTGATGCAATTGTGCCAACGTTTTTCATGAGTGTCGGCCATGTAAGAATGCATCCACACACCAAATATTTATATTCTGAGACTAATACTTTTGAGAACAGCTCTCATGGAGTAAAAGTCATGCATGTGAAAAAGTTCGAATCGCTGATGTATTTATAGTGCGGCCTCAAGTCATGATTTTTGATGCACTTGTGCCAACGTTTTCCATGAGTGTCGGCCATGTAAGAATGCATCCACACACCAAATATTTATATTCTGAGAATAATACTTTTGAGAACAGCTCTCATGGAGTAAAAGTCATGCATGTGAAAAAGTTCGAATCGCTGATGTATTTATAGTGCGGCCTCAAGTCAGGATTTTTGATGCAATTGTGCCAACGTTTTTCATGAGTGTCGGCCATGTAAGAATGCATCCACACACCAAATATTTATATTCTGAGACTAATACTTTTGAGAACAGCTCTCATGGAGTAAAAGTCATGCATGTGAAAAAGTTCGAATCGCTGAGGTATTTATAGTGCGGCCTCAAGTCATGATTTTTGATGCAATTGTGCCAACGTTTTTCATGAGTGTCGGCCATGTAAGAATGCATCCACACACCAAATATTTATATTCTGAGACTAATACTTTTGAGAACAGCTCTCATGGAGTAAAAGTCATGCATGTGAAAAAGTTCGAATCGCTGATGTATTTATAGTGCGGCCTCAAGTCATGATTTTTGATGCAATTGTGCCAACGTTTTTCATGAGTGTCGGCCATGTAAGAATGCATCCACACACCAAATATTTATATTCTGAGACTAATACTTTTGAGAACAGCTCTCATGGAGTAAAAGTCATGCATGTGAAAAAGTTCGAATCGCTGATGTATTTATAGTGCGGCCTCAAGTCATGATTTTTGATGCAATTGTGCCAACGTTTTTCATGAGTGTCGGCCATGTAAGAATGCATCCACACACCAAATTTTTATATTCTGAGACTAATACTTTTGAGAACAGCTCTCATGGAGTAAAAGTCATGGATGTGAAAAAGTTCGAATCGCTGATGTATTTATAGTGCGGCCTCAAGTCATGATTTTTGATGCAATTGTGCCAACGTTTTTCATGAGTGTCGGCCATGTAAGAATGCATCCACACACCAAATATTTATATCCTGAGACTAATACTTTTGAGAACAGCTCTCATGGAGCAAAAGTCATGCATGTGAAAAAGTTCGAATCGCTGATGTATTTATAGTGCGGCCTCAAGTCATGATTTTTGATGCAATTGTGCCAACGTTTTTCATGAGTGTCGGCCATGTAAGAATGCATCCACACACCAAATATTTATATTCTGAGACTAATACTTTTGAGAACAGCTCTCATGGAGCAAAAGTCATGCATGTGAAAAAGTTCGAATCGCTGATGTATTTATAGTGCGGCCTCAAGTCATGATTTTTTATGCACTTGTGCCAACGTTTTTCATGAGTGTCGGCCATGTAAGAATGCATCCACACACCAAATATTTATATTCTGAGACTAATACTTTTGAGAACAGCTCTCATGGAGTAAAAGTCATGCATGTGAAAAAGTTCGAATCGCTGATGTATTTATAGTGCGGCCTCAAGTCATGATTTTTGATGCAATTGTGCCAACGTTTTTCATGAGTGTCGGCCATGTAAGAATGCATCCACACACCAAATATTTATATTCTGAGACTAATACTTTTGAGAACAGCTCTCATGGAGTAAAAGTCATGCATGTGAAAAAGTTCGAATCGCTGATGTATTTATAGTGCGGCCTCAAGTCATGATTTTTGATGCACTTGTGCCAACGTTTTCCATGAGTGTCGGCCATGTAAGAATGCATCCACACACCAAATATTTATATTCTGAGAATAATACTTTTGAGAACAGCTCTCATGGAGTAAAAGTCATGCATGTGAAAAAGTTCGAATCGCTGATGTATTTATAGTGCGGCCTCAAGTCAGGATTTTTGATGCAATTGTGCCAACGTTTTTCATGAGTGTCGGCCATGTAAGAATGCATCCACACACCAAATATTTATATTCTGAGACTAATACTTTTGAGAACAGCTCTCATGGAGCCAAAGTCATGCATGTGAAAAAGTTCGAATCGCTGATGTATTTATAGTGCGGCCTCAAGTCATGATTTTTGATGCAATTGTGCCAACGTTTTCCATGAGTGTCGGCCATGTAAGAATGCATCCACACACCAAATATTTATATTCTGAGACTAATACTTTTGAGAACAGCTCTCATGGAGCAAAAGTCATGCATGTGAAAAAGTTCGAATCGCTGATGTATTTATAGTGCGGCCTCAAGTCATGATTTTTGATGCAATTGTGCCAACGTTTTTCATGAGTGTCGGCCATGTAAGAATGCATCCACACACCAAATATTTATATTCTGAGACTAATACTTTTGAGAACAGCTCTCATGGAGTAAAAGTCATGCATGTGAAAAAGTTCGAATCGCTGATGTATTTATAGTGCGGCCTCAAGTCATGATTTTTGATGCAATTGTGCCAACGTTTTTCATGAGTGTCGGCCATGTAAGAATGCATCCACACACCAAATATTTATATTCTGAGACTAATACTTTTGAGAACAGCTCTCATGGAGTAAAAGTCATGCATGTGAAAAAGTTCGAATCGCTGATGTATTTATAGTGCGGCCTCAAGTCATGATTTTTTATGCAATTGTGCCAACGTTTTTCATGAGTGTCGGCCATGTAAGAATACATCCACACACCAAATATTTATATTCTGAGACTAATACTTTTGAGAACAGCTCTCATGGAGTAAAAGTCATGCATGTGAAAAAGTTCGAATCGCTGATGTATTTATAGTGCGGCCTCAAGTCATGATTTTTGATGCAATTGTGCCAATGTTTTTCATGAGTGTCGGCCATGTAAGAATGCATCCACACACCAAATTTTTATATTCTGAGACTAATACTTTTGAGAACAGCTCTCATGGAGTAAAAGTCATGGATGTGAAAAAGTTCGAATCGCTGATGTATTTATAGTGCGGCCTCAAGTCATGATTTTTGATGCAATTGTGCCAACGTTTTTCATGAGTGTCGGCCATGTAAGAATGCATCCACACACCAAATATTTATATTCTGAGACTAATACTTTTGAGAACAGCTCTCATGGAGCAAAAGTCATGCATGTGAAAAAGTTCGAATCGCTGATGTATTTATAGTGCGGCCTCAAGTCATGATTTTTGATGCAATTGTGCCAACGTTTTTCATGAGTGTCGGCCATGTAAGAATGCATCCACACACCAAATATTTATATTCTGAGACTAATACTTTTGAGAACAGCTCTCATGGAGTAAAAGTCATGCATGTGAAAAAGTTCGAATCGCTGATGTATTTATAGTGCGGCCTCAAGTCAGGATTTTTTATGCACTTGTGCCAACGTTTTTCATGAGTGTCGGCCATGTAAGAATGCATCCACACACCAAATATTTATATTCTGAGACTAATACTTTTGAGAACAGCTCTCATGGAGCAAAAGTCATGCATGTGAAAAAGTTCGAATCGCTGATGTATTTATAGTGCGGCCTCAAGTCATGATTTTTGATGCAATTGTGCCAATGTTTTTCATGAGTGTCCGCCATGTAAGAATGCATCCACACACCAAATTTTTATATTCTGAGACTAATACTTTTGAGAACAGCTCTCATGGAGTAAAAGTCATGGATGTGAAAAAGTTCGAATCGCTGATGTATTTATAGTGCGGCCTCAAGTCATGATTTTTGATGCAATTGTGCCAACGTTTTTCATGAGTGTCGGCCATGTAAGAATGCATCCACACACCAAATATTTATATTCTGAGACTAATGCTTTTGAGAACAGCTCTCATGGAGCAAAAGTCATGCATGTGAAAAAGTTCGAATCGCTGATGTATTTATAGTGCGGCCTCAAGTCATGATTTTTGATGCAATTGTGCCAACGTTTTTCATGAGTGTCGGCCATGTAAGAATGCATCCACACACCAAATATTTATATTCTGAGACTAATACTTTTGAGAACAGCTCTCATGGAGTAAAAGTCATGCATGTGAAAAAGTTCGAATCGCTGATGTATTTATAGTGCGGCCTCAAGTCATGATTTTTTATGCAATTGTGCCAACGTTTTTCATGAGTGTCGGCCATGTAAGAATGCATCCACACACCAAATATTTATATTCTGAGACTAATACTTTTGAGAACAGCTCTCATGGAGTAAAAGTCATGCATGTGAAAAAGTTCGAATCGCTGATGTATTTATAGTGCGGCCTCAAGTCATGATTTTTGATGCAATTGTGCCAACGTTTTTCATGAGTGTCGGCCATGTAAGAATGCATCCACACACCAAATATTTATATTCTGAGACTAATACTTTTGAGAACAGCTCTCATGGAGTAAAAGTCATGCATGTGAAAAAGTTCGAATCGCTGATGTATTTATAGTGCGGCCTCAAGTCAGGATTTTTTATGCACTTGTGCCAACGTTTTTCATGAGTGTCGGCCATGTAAGAATGCATCCACACACCAAATATTTATATTCTGAGACTAATACTTTTGAGAACAGCTCTCATGGAGCAAAAGTCATGCATGTGAAAAAGTTCGAATCGCTGATGTATTTATAGTGCGGCCTCAAGTCATGATTTTTGATGCAATTGTGCCAACGTTTTTCATGAGTGTCGGCCATGTAAGAATGCATCCACACACCAAATATTTATATTCTGAGACTAATACTTTTGAGAACAGCTCTCATGGAGTAGAAGTCATGGATGTGAAAAAGTTCGAATCGCTGATGTATTTTTAGTGCGGCCTCAAGTCATGATTTTTAATGCAATTGTGCCAACGTTTTTCATGAGTGTCGGCCATGTAAGAATGCATCCACACACCAAATATTTATATTCTGAGACTAATACTTTTGAGAACAGCTCTCATGGAGCAAAAGTCATGCATGTGAAAAAGTTCGAATCGCTGATGTATTTATAGTGCGGCCTCAAGTCATGATTTTTGATGCAATTGTGCCAACGTTTTTCATGAGTGTCGGCCATGTAAGAATGCATCCACACACCAAATATTTATATTCTGAGACTAATACTTTTGAGAACAGCTCTCATGGAGTAAAAGTCATGCATGTGAAAAAGTTCGAATCGCTGATGTATTTATAGTGCGGTCTCAAGTCATGATTTTTGATGCAATTGTGCCAACGTTTTTCATGAGTGTCGGCCATGTAAGAATGCATCCACACACCAAATATTTATATTCTGAGACTAATACTTTTGAGAACAGCTCTCATGGAGTAAAAGTCATGCATGTGAAAAAGTTCGAATCGCTGATGTATTTATAGTGCGGCCTCAAGTCATGATTTTTGATGCAATTGTGCCAACGTTTTTCATGAGTGTCGGCCATGTAAGAATGCATCCACACACCAAATATTTATATTCTGAGACTAATACTTTTGAGAACAGCTCTCATGGAGTAGAAGTCATGCATGTGAAAAAGTTCGAATCGCTGATGTATTTATAGTGCGGCCTCAAGTCAGGATTTTTTATGCACTTGTGCCAACGTTTTTCATGAGTGTCGGCCATGTAAGAATGCATCCACACACCAAATATTTATATTCTGAGACTAATACTTTTGAGAACAGCTCTCATGGAGCAAAAGTCATGCATGTGAAAAAGTTCGAATCGCTGATGTATTTATAGTGCGGCCTCAAGTCATGATTTTTGATGCAATTGTGCCAACGTTTTTCATGAGTGTCGGCCATGTAAGAATGCATCCACACACCAAATATTTATATTCTGAGACTAATACTTTTGAGAACAGCTCTCATGGAGTAGAAGTCATGGATGTGAAAAAGTTCGAATCGCTGATGTATTTTTAGTGCGGCCTCAAGTCATGATTTTTGATGCAATTGTGCCAACGTTTTTCATGAGTGTCGGCCATGTAAGAATGCATCCACACACCAAATATTTATATTCTGAGACTAATACTTTTGAGAACAGCTCTCATGGAGCAAAAGTCATGCATGTGAAAAAGTTCGAATCGCTGATGTATTTATAGTGCGGTCTCAAGTCATGATTTTTGATGCAATTGTGCCAACGTTTTTCATGAGTGTCGGCCATGTAAGAATGCATCCACACACCAAATATTTATATTCTGAGACTAATACTTTTGAGAACAGCTCTCATGGAGTAAAAGTCATGCATGTGAAAAAGTTCGAATCGCTGATGTATTTATAGTGCGGTCTCAAGTCATGATTTTTGATGCAATTGTGCCAACGTTTTTCATGAGTGTCGGCCATGTAAGAATGCATCCACACACCAAATATTTATATTCTGAGACTAATACTTTTGAGAACAGCTCTCATGGAGTAAAAGTCATGCATGTGAAAAAGTTCGAATCGCTGATGTATTTATAGTGCGGCCTCAAGTCATGATTTTTTTATGCAATTGTGCCAACGTTTTTCATGAGTGTCGGCCATGTAAGAATGCATCCACACACCAAATATTTATATTCTGAGACTAATACTTTTGAGAACAGCTCTCATGGAGCAAAAGTCATGCATGTGAAAAAGTTCGAATCGCTGATGTATTTATAGTGCGGCCTCAAGTCATGATTTTTGATGCAATTGTGCCAACGTTTTTCATGAGTGTCGGCCATGTAAGAATGCATCCACACACCAAATATTTATATTCTGAGACTAATACTTTTGAGAACAGCTCTCATGGAGTAAAAGTCATGCATGTGAAAAAGTTCGAATCGCTGATGTATTTATACTGCGGCCTCAAGTCATGATTTTTTATGTAATTGTGCCATTTCTTTTCATGAAGGTCGGCCATGTAAGAATGCATCCACACACCAAATATTTATATTCTGAGACTAATACTTTTGAGAACAGCTCTCATGGAGTAAAAGTCATGCATGTGAAAAAGTTCGAATCGCTGATGTATTTATAGTGCGGCCTCAAGTCATGATTTTTGATGCAATTGTGCCAACGTTTTTCATGAGTGTCGGCCATGTACGAATGCATCCACACACCAAATATTTATATTCTGAGACTAATACTTTTGAGAACAGCTCTCATGGAGTTAAAGTCATGCATGTGAAAAAGTTCGAATCGCTGATGTATTTATAGTGCGGCCTCAAGTCACGATTTTTGATGCAATTGTGCCAACGTTTTTCATGAGTGTCGGCCATGTAAGAATGCATCCACACACCAAATATTTATATTCTGAGACTAATACTTTTGAGAACAGCTCTCATGGAGTAAAAGTCATGCATGTGAAAAAGTTCGAATCGCTGATGTATATTTAGTGCGGCCTCAAGTCATGATTTTTTATGCAATGGTGCCAACGTTTTTCATGAGTGTCGGCCATGTAAGAATGCATCCACACACCAAATATTTATATTCTGAGACTAATACTTTTGAGAACAGCTCTCATGGAGTAAAAGTCATGCATGTGAAAACGTTCGAATCGCTGATGTATTTATAGTGCGGCCTCAAGTCATGATTTTTGATGCAATTGTGCCGATTCTTTTCATGAGTGTCGGCCATGTAAGAATGCATCCACACACCAAATATTTATATTCTGAGACTAATACTTTTGGGAACAGCTCTCATGGAGTAAAAGTCATGCATGTGAAAAAGTTCGAATCGCTGATGTATTTATAGTGCGGCCTCAAGTCATGATTTTTTTATGCACTTGTGCCAATATTTTTCATGAGTGTCGGCCATGTAAGAATGCATCCACACACCAAATATTTATATTCTGAGACTAATACTTTTGAGAACAGCTCTCATGGAGCAAAAGTCATGCATGTGAAAAAGTTCGAATCGCTGATGTATTTATAGTGCGGTCTCAAGTCATGATTTTTGATGCAATTGTGCCAACGTTTTTCATGAGTGTCGGCCATGTAAGAATGCATCCACACACCAAATATTTATATTCTGAGACTAATACTTTTGAGAACAGCTCTCATGGAGTAAAAGTCATGCATGTGAAAAAGTTCGAATCGCTGATGTATTTATAGTGCGGTCTCAAGTCATGATTTTTGATGCAATTGTGCCAACGTTTTTCATGAGTGTCGGCCATGTAAGAATGCATCCACACACCAAATATTTATATTCTGAGACTAATACTTTTGAGAACAGCTCTCATGGAGTAAAAGTCATGCATGTGAAAAAGTTCGAATCGCTGATGTATTTATAGTGCGGCCTCAAGTCATGATTTTTTTATGCAATTGTGCCAACGTTTTTCATGAGTGTCGGCCATGTAAGAATGCATCCACACACCAAATATTTATATTCTGAGACTAATACTTTTGAGAACAGCTCTCATGGAGCAAAAGTCATGCATGTGAAAAAGTTCGAATCGCTGATGTATTTATAGTGCGGCCTCAAGTCATGATTTTTGATGCAATTGTGCCAACGTTTTTCATGAGTGTCGGCCATGTAAGAATGCATCCACACACCAAATATTTATATTCTGAGACTAATACTTTTGAGAACAGCTCTCATGGAGTAAAAGTCATGCATGTGAAAAAGTTCGAATCGCTGATGTATTTATACTGCGGCCTCAAGTCATGATTTTTTATGTAATTGTGCCATTTCTTTTCATGAAGGTCGGCCATGTAAGAATGCATCCACACACCAAATATTTATATTCTGAGACTAATACTTTTGAGAACAGCTCTCATGGAGTAAAAGTCATGCATGTGAAAAAGTTCGAATCGCTGATGTATTTATAGTGCGGCCTCAAGTCATGATTTTTGATGCAATTGTGCCAACGTTTTTCATGAGTGTCGGCCATGTACGAATGCATCCACACACCAAATATTTATATTCTGAGACTAATACTTTTGAGAACAGCTCTCATGGAGTTAAAGTCATGCATGTGAAAAAGTTCGAATCGCTGATGTATTTATAGTGCGGCCTCAAGTCATGATTTTTGATGCAATTGTGCCAACGTTTTTCATGAGTGTCGGCCATGTAAGAATGCATCCACACACCAAATATTTATATTCTGAGACTAATACTTTTGAGAACAGCTCTCATGGAGTAAAAGTCATGCATGTGAAAAAGTTCGAATCGCTGATGTATATTTAGTGCGGCCTCAAGTCATGATTTTTTATGCAATGGTGCCAACGTTTTTCATGAGTGTCGGCCATGTAAGAATGCATCCACACACCAAATATTTATATTCTGAGACTAATACTTTTGAGAACAGCTCTCATGGAGTAAAAGTCATGCATGTGAAAACGTTCGAATCGCTGATGTATTTATAGTGCGGCCTCAAGTCATGATTTTTGATGCAATTGTGCCGATTCTTTTCATGAGTGTCGGCCATGTAAGAATGCATCCACACACCAAATATTTATATTCTGAGACTAATACTTTTGGGAACAGCTCTCATGGAGTAAAAGTCATGCATGTGAAAAAGTTCGAATCGCTGATGTATTTATAGTGCGGCCTCAAGTCATGATTTTTTTATGCACTTGTGCCAATATTTTTCATGAGTGTCGGCCATGTAAGAATGCATCCACACACCAAATATTTATATTCTGAGACTAATACTTTTGAGAACAGCTCTCATGGAGTAAAAGTCATGCATGTGAAAAAGTTCGAATCGCTGATGTATTTATAGTGCGGCCTCAAGTCATGATTTTTGATGCAATTGTGCCAACGTTTTCCAACAAGGTCGGCCATGTAAGAATGCATCCACACACCAAATATTTATATTCTGAGACTAATACTTTTGAAAACAGCTCTCATGGAGTAAAAGTCATGCATGGGAAAAAGTTCGAATCGCTGAGGTATTTATAGTGCGGCCTCAAGTCATGATTTTTGATGCAATTGTGCCAAATTTCTCATGAAGGTCGGCCATGTAAGAATGCATCACCACACCAAATATTTATATTCTGAGACTAATACTTTTGAGAACAGCTCTCATGGAGTAAAAGTCATGCATGTGAAAAAGTTCGAATCGCTGATGTATTTATAGTGCGGCCTCAAGTCATGATTTTTGATGCAATTGTGCCAATATTTTTCATGAGTGTCGGCCATGTAAGAATGCATCCACACACCAAATATTTATATTCTGAGACTAATACTTTTGAGAACAGCTCTCATGGAGT
Organism: Haliotis rufescens; assembly: GCF_023055435.1. Lineage (NCBI taxonomy): Eukaryota > Metazoa > Mollusca > Gastropoda > Lepetellida > Haliotidae > Haliotis > Haliotis rufescens. The sequence goes on from NW_025964361.1 coordinate 18,320,015, forward strand.
AAAAGTCATGCATGTGAAAAAGTTCGAATCGCTGAGGTATTTATAGTGCGGCCTCAAGTCATGATTTTTGATGCAATTGTGCCAACGTTTTTCATGAGTGTCGGCCATGTAAGAATGCATCCACACACCAAATATTTATATTCTGAGACTAATACTTTTGAGAACAGCTCTCATGGAGTAAAAGTCATGCATGTGAAAAAGTTCGAATCGCTGATGTATTTATAGTGCGGCCTCAAGTCATGATTTTTGATGCAATTGTGCCAATATTTTTCATGAGTGTCGGCCATGTAAGAATGCATCCACACACCAAATATTTATATTCTGAGACTAATACTTTTGAGAACAGCTCTCATGGAGTAAAAGTCATGCATGTGAAAAAGTTCGAATCGCTGATGTATTTATACTGCGGCCTCAAGTCATGATTTTTGATGTAATTGTGCCAATTCTTTTCATGAGTGTCGGCCATGTAAGAATGCATCCACACACCAAATATTTATATTCTGAGACTAATACTTTTGAGAACAGCTCTCATGGAGTAAAAGTCATGCATGTGAAAAAGTTCGAATCGCTGATGTATTTATAGTGCGGCCTCAAGTCATGATTTTTGATGCAATTGTGCCAACGTTTTTCATGAGTGTCGGCCATGTAAGAATGCATCCACACACCAAATATTTATATTCTGAGACTAATACTTTTGAGAACAGCTCTCATGGAGTTAAAGTCATGCATGTGAAAAAGTTCGAATCGCTGATGTATTTATAGTGCGGCCTCAAGTCATGATTTTTGATGCAATTGTGCCAACGTTTTTCATGAGTGTCGGCCATGTAAGAATGCATCCACACACCAAATATTTATATTCTGAGACTAATACTTTTGAGAACAGCTCTCATGGAGTAAAAGTCATGCATGTGAAAAAGTTCGAATCGCTGATGTATTTATAGTGCGGCCTCAAGTCATGATTTTTGATGCAATTGTGCCAACGTTTTTCATGAGTGTCGGCCATGTAAGAATGCATCCACACACCAAATATTTATATTCTGAGACTAATACTTTTGAGAACAGCTCTCATGGAGTAAAAGTCATGCATGTGAAAACGTTCGAATCGCTGATGTATTTATAGTGCGGCCTTAAGTCAAGATTTTTCATGCAATTGTGCCGATTCTTTTCATGAGTGTCGGCCATGTAAGAATGCATCCACACACCAAATATTTATATTCTGAGACTAATACTTTTGAGAACAGCTCTCATGGAGTAAAAGTCATGCATGTGAAAACGTTCGAATCGCTGATGTATTTATAGTGCGGCCTCAAGTCATGATTTTTGATGCAATTGTGCCGATTCTTTTCATGAGTGTCGGCCATGTAAGAATGCATCCACACACCAAATATTTATATTCTGAGACTAATACTTTTGAGAACAGCTCTCATGGAGTAAAAGTCATGCATGTGAAAAAGTTCGAATCGCTGATGTATTTATAGTGCGGCCTCAAGTCATGATTTTTTTATGCACTTGTGCCAATATTTTTCATGAGTGTCGGCCATGTAAGAATGCATCCACACACCAAATATTTATATTCTGAGACTAATACTTTTGAGAACAGCTCTCATGGAGTAAAAGTCATGCATGTGAAAAAGTTCGAATCGCTGATGTATTTATAGTGCGGCCTCAAGTCATGATTTTTGATGCAATTGTGCCAACGTTTTCCAACAAGGTCGGCCATGTAAGAATGCATCCACACACCAAATATTTATATTCTGAGACTAATACTTTTGAAAACAGCTCTCATGGAGTAAAAGTCATGCATGGGAAAAAGTTCGAATCGCTGAGGTATTTATAGTGCGGCCTCAAGTCATGATTTTTGATGCAATTGTGCCAAATTTCTCATGAAGGTCGGCCATGTAAGAATGCATCACCACACCAAATATTTATATTCTGAGACTAATACTTTTGAGAACAGCTCTCATGGAGTAAAAGTCATGCATGTGAAAAAGTTCGAATCGCTGATGTATTTATAGTGCGGCCTCAAGTCATGATTTTTGATGCAATTGTGCCAATATTTTTCATGAGTGTCGGCCATGTAAGAATGCATCCACACACCAAATATTTATATTCTGAGACTAATACTTTTGAGAACAGCTCTCATGGAGTAAAAGTCATGCATGTGAAAAAGTTCGAATCGCTGATGTATTTATAGTGCGGCCTCAAGTCATGATTTTTGATGCAATTGTGCCAACGTTTTTCATGAGTGTCGGCCATGTAAGAATGCATCCACACACCAAATATTTATATTCTGAGACTAATACTTTTGAGAACAGCTCTCATGGAGTAAAAGTCATGCATGTGAAAAAGTTCGAATCGCTGATGTATTTATAGTGCGGCCTCAAGTCATGATTTTTGATGCAATTGTGCCAATATTTTTCATGAGTGTCGGCCATGTAAGAATGCATCCACACACCAAATATTTATATTCTGAGACTAATACTTTTGAGAACAGCTCTCATGGAGTAAAAGTCATGCATGTGAAAAAGTTCGAATCGCTGATGTATTTATACTGCGGCCTCAAGTCATGATTTTTGATGCAATTGTGCCAACGTTTTTCATGAGTGTCGGCCATGTAAGAATGCATCCACACACCAAATATTTATATTCTGAGACTAATACTTTTGAGAACAGCTCTCATGGAGTTAAAGTCATGCATGTGAAAAAGTTCGAATCGCTGATGTATTTATAGTGCGGCCTCAAGTCATGATTTTTGATGCAATTGTGCCAACGTTTTTCATGAGTGTCGGCCATGTAAGAATGCATCCACACACCAAATATTTATATTCTGAGACTAATACTTTTGAGAACAGCTCTCATGGAGTAAAAGTCATGCATGTGAAAAAGTTCGAATCGCTGATGTATTTATAGTGCGGCCTCAAGTCATGATTTTTGATGCAATTGTGCCAACGTTTTTCATGAGTGTCGGCCATGTAAGAATGCATCCACACACCAAATATTTATATTCTGAGACTAATACTTTTGAGAACAGCTCTCATGGAGTAAAAGTCATGCATGTGAAAACGTTCGAATCGCTGATGTATTTATAGTGCGGCCTCAAGTCAAGATTTTTGATGCAATTGTGCCGATTCTTTTCATGAGTGTCGGCCATGTAAGAATGCATCCACACACCAAATATTTATATTCTGAGACTAATACTTTTGAGAACAGCTCTCATGGAGTAAAAGTCATGCATGTGAAAAAGTTCTAATCGCTGAGGTATTTATAGTGCGGCCTCAAGTCATGATTTTTGATGCAATTGTGCCAAATTTCTCATGAAGGTCGGCCATGTAAGAATGCATCACCACACCAAATATTTATATTCTGAGACTAAGACTTTTGAGAACAGCTCTCATGGAGTAAAAGTCATGCATGTGAAAAAGTTCGAATCGCTGATGTATTTATAGTGCGGCCTCAAGTCATGATTTTTGATGCAATTGTGCCAATATTTTTCATGAGTGTCGGCCATGTAAGAATGCATCCACACACCAAATATTTATATTCTGAGACTAATACTTTTGAGAACAGCTCTCATGGAGTAAAAGTCATGCATGTGAAAAAGTTCGAATCGCTGATGTATTTATAGTGCGGCCTCAAGTCATGATTTTTGATGCAATTGTGCCAACGTTTTTCATGAGTGTCGGCCATGTAAGAATGCATCCACACACCAAATATTTATATTCTGAGACTAATACTTTTGAGAACAGCTCTCATGGAGTTAAAGTCATGCATGTGAAAAAGTTCGAATCGCTGATGTATTTATAGTGCGGCCTCAAGTCATGATTTTTGATGCAATTGTGCCAACGTTTTTCATGAGTGTCGGCCATGTAAGAATGCATCCACACACCAAATATTTATATTCTGAGACTAATACTTTTGAGAACAGCTCTCATGGAGTAAAAGTCATGCATGTGAAAAAGTTCGAATCGCTGATGTATTTATAGTGCGGCCTCAAGTCATGATTTTTGATGCAATTGTGCCAACGTTTTTCATGAGTGTCGGCCATGTAAGAATGCATCCACACACCAAATATTTATATTCTGAGACTAATACTTTTGAGAACAGCTCTCATGGAGTAAAAGTCATGCATGTGAAAACGTTCGAATCGCTGATGTATTTATAGTGCGGCCTCAAGTCAAGATTTTTGATGCAATTGTGCCGATTCTTTTCATGAGTGTCGGCCATGTAAGAATGCATCCACACACCAAATATTTATATTCTGAGACTAATACTTTTGAGAACAGCTCTCATGGAGTAAAAGTCATGCATGTGAAAAAGTTCTAATCGCTGAGGTATTTATAGTGCGGCCTCAAGTCATGATTTTTGATGCAATTGTGCCAAATTTCTCATGAAGGTCGGCCATGTAAGAATGCATCACCACACCAAATATTTATATTCTGAGACTAAGACTTTTGAGAACAGCTCTCATGGAGTAAAAGTCATGCATGTGAAAAAGTTCGAATCGCTGATGTATTTATAGTGCGGCCTCAAGTCATGATTTTTGATGCAATTGTGCCAATATTTTTCATGAGTGTCGGCCATGTAAGAATGCATCCACACACCAAATATTTATATTCTGAGACTAATACTTTTGAGAACAGCTCTCATGGAGTAAAAGTCATGCATGTGAAAAAGTTCGAATCGCTGATGTATTTATAGTGCGGCCTCAAGTCATGATTTTTTATGCACTTGTGCCAACGTTTTTCATGAGTGTCGGCCATGTAAGAATGCATCCACACACCAAATATTTATATTCTGAGACTAATACTTTTGAGAACAGCTCTCATGGAGTAAAAGTCATGCATGTGAAAAAGTTCGAATCGCTGATGTATTTATAGTGCGGCCTCAAGTCATGATTTTTGATGCAATTGTGCCAACGTTTTTCATGAGTGTCGGCCATGTAAGAATGCATCCACACACCAAATATTTATATTCTGAGACTAATACTTTTGAGAACAGCTCTCATGGAGTAAAAGTCATGCATGTGAAAAAGTTCGAATCGCTGATGTATTTATAGTGCGGCCTCAAGTCATGATTTTTTATGCAATTGTGCCAATATTTTTCATGAGTGTCGGCCATGTAAGAATGCATCCACACACCAAATATTTATATTCTGAGACTAATACTTTTGAGAACAGCTCTCATGGAGTAAAAGTCATGCATGTGAAAAAGTTCGAATCGCTGATGTATTTATACTGCGGCCTCAAGTCATGATTTTTGATGTAATTGTGCCAATTCTTTTCATGAGTGTCGGCCATGTAAGAATGCATCCACACACCAAATATTTATATTCTGAGACTAATACTTTTGAGAACAGCTCTCATGGAGTAAAAGTCATGCATGTGAAAAAGTTCGAATCGCTGATGTATTTATAGTGCGGCCTCAAGTCATGATTTTTGATGCAATTGTGCCAACGTTTTTCATGAGTGTCGGCCATGTAAGAATGCATCCACACACCAAATATTTATATTCTGAGACTAATACTTTTGAGAACAGCTCTCATGGAGTTAAAGTCATGCATGTGAAAAAGTTCGAATCGCTGATGTATTTATAGTGCGGCCTCAAGTCACGATTTTTGATGCAATTGTGCCAACGTTTTTCATGAGTGTCGGCCATGTAAGAATGCATCCACACACCAAATATTTATATTCTGAGACTAATACTTTTGAGAACAGCTCTCATGGAGTAAAAGTCATGCATGTGAAAAAGTTCGAATCGCTGATGTATATTTAGTGCGGCCTCAAGTCATGATTTTTGATGCAATTGTGCCAACGTTTTTCATGAGTGTCGGCCATGTAAGAATGCATCCACACACCAAATATTTATATTCTGAGACTAATACTTTTGAGAACAGCTCTCATGGAGTAAAAGTCATGCATGTGAAAAAGTTCGAATCGCTGATGTATTTATAGTGCGGCCTCAAGTCATGATTTTTTATGCAATTGTGCCAATTCTTTTCATGAGTGTCGGCCATGTAAGAATGCATCCACACACCAAATATTTATATTCTGAGACTAATACTTTTGAGAACAGCTCTCATGGAGTAAAAGTCATGCATGTGAAAAAGTTCGAATCGCTGAGGTATTTATAGTGCGGCCTCAAGTCATGATTTTTGATGCAATTGTGCCAAATTTCTCATGAAGGTCGGCCATGTAAGAATGCATCACCACACCAAATATTTATATTCTGAGACTAATACTTTTGAGAACAGCTCTCATGGAATAAAAGTCATGCATGTGAAAAAGTTCGAATCGCTGATGTATTTATAGTGCGGCCTCAAGTCATGATTTTTGATGCAATTGTGCCAACGTTTTTCATGAGTGTCGGCCATGTAAGAATGCATCCACACACCAAATATTTATATTCTGAGACTAATACTTTTGAGAACAGCTCTCGTGGAGTAAAAGTCATGCATGTGAAAAAGTTCGAATCGCTGATGTATTTATACTGCGGCCTCAAGTCATGATTTTTGATGTAATTGTGCCAATTCTTTTCATGAGTGTCGGCCATGTAAGAATGCATCCACACACCAAATATTTATATTCTGAGACTAATACTTTTGAGAACAGCTCTCATGGAGTAAAAGTCATGCATGTGAAAAAGTTCGAATCGCTGATGTATTTATAGTGCGGCCTCAAGTCATGATTTTTGATGCAATTGTGCCAACGTTTTTCATGAGTGTCGGCCATGTAAGAATGCATCCACACACCAAATATTTATATTCTGAGACTAATACTTTTGAGAACAGCTCTCGTGGAGTAAAAGTCATGCATGTGAAAAAGTTCGAATCGCTGATGTATTTATACTGCGGCCTCAAGTCACGATTTTTGATGCAATTGTGCCAACGTTTTTCATGAGTGTCGGCCATGTAAGAATGCATCCACACACCAAATATTTATATTCTGAGACTAATACTTTTGAGAACAGCTCTCATGGAGTAAAAGTCATGCATGTGAAAAAGTTCGAATCGCTGATGTATATTTAGTGCGGCCTCAAGTCATGATTTTTGATGCAATTGTGCCAACGTTTTTCATGAGTGTCGGCCATGTAAGAATGCATCCACACACCAAATATTTATATTCTGAGACTAATACTTTTGAGAACAGCTCTCATGGAGTAAAAGTCATGCATGTGAAAAAGTTCGAATCGCTGATGTATTTATAGTGCGGCCTCAAGTCATGATTTTTTATGCAATTGTGCCAATTCTTTTCATGAGTGTCGGCCATGTAAGAATGCATCCACACACCAAATATTTATATTCTGAGACTAATACTTTTGAGAACAGCTCTCATGGAGTAAAAGTCATGCATGTGAAAAAGTTCGAATCGCTGAGGTATTTATAGTGCGGCCTCAAGTCATGATTTTTGATGCAATTGTGCCAAATTTCTCATGAAGGTCGGCCATGTAAGAATGCATCACCACACCAAATATTTATATTCTGAGACTAATACTTTTGAGAACAGCTCTCATGGAATAAAAGTCATGCATGTGAAAAAGTTCGAATCGCTGATGTATTTATAGTGCGGCCTCAAGTCATGATTTTTGATGCAATTGTGCCAACGTTTTTCATGAGTGTCGGCCATGTAAGAATGCATCCACACACCAAATATTTATATTCTGAGACTAATACTTTTGAGAACAGCTCTCGTGGAGTAAAAGTCATGCATGTGAAAAAGTTCGAATCGCTGATGTATTTATACTGCGGCCTCAAGTCATGATTTTTGATGTAATTGTGCCAATTCTTTTCATGAGTGTCGGCCATGTAAGAATGCATCCACACACCAAATATTTATATTCTGAGACTAATACTTTTGAGAACAGCTCTCATGGAGTAAAAGTCATGCATGTGAAAAAGTTCGAATCGCTGATGTATTTATAGTGCGGCCTCAAGTCATGATTTTTGATGCAATTGTGCCAACGTTTTTCATGAGTGTCGGCCATGTAAGAATGCATCCACACACCAAATATTTATATTCTGAGACTAATACTTTTGAGAACAGCTCTCGTGGAGTAAAAGTCATGCATGTGAAAAAGTTCGAATCGCTGATGTATTTATACTGCGGCCTCAAGTCATGATTTTTGATGTAATTGTGCCAATTCTTTTCATGAGTGTCGGCCATGTAAGAATGCATCCACACACCAAATATTTATATTCTGAGACTAATACTTTTGAGAACAGCTCTCATGGAGTAAAAGTCATGCATGTGAAAAAGTTCGAATCGCTGATGTATTTATAGTGCGGCCTCAAGTCATGATTTTTGATGCAATTGTGCCAACGTTTTTCATGAGTGTCGGCCATGTAAGAATGCATCCACACACCAAATATTTATATTCTGAGACTAATACTTTTGAGAACAGCTCTCATGGAGTTAAAGTCATGCATGTGAAAAAGTTCGAATCGCTGATGTATTTATAGTGCGGCCTCAAGTCAGGATTTTTGATGCAATTGTGCCAACGTTTTTCATGAGTGTCGGCCATGTAAGAATGCATCCACACACCAAATATTTATATTCTGAGACTAATACTTTTGAGAACAGCTCTCATGGAGTAAAAGTCATGCATGTGAAAAAGTTCGAATCGCTGATGTATTTATAGTGCGGCCTCAAGTCATGATTTTTAATGCAATTGTGCCAACGTTTTTCATGAGTGTCGGCCATGTAAGAATGCATCCACACACCAAATATTTATATTCTGAGACTAACACTTTTGAGAACAGCTCTCATGGAGTAAAAATCATGCATGTGAAAAAGTTCGAATCGCTGATGTATTTATAGTGCGGCCTCAAGTCATGATTTTTGATGCAATTGTGCCAACGTTTTTCATGAGTGTCGGCCATGTAAGAATGCATCCACACACCAAATATTTATATTCTGAGACTAATACTTTTGAGAACAGCTCTCATGGAGTAAAAGTCATGCATGTGAAAACGTTCGAATCGCTGATGTATTTATAGTGCGGCCTCAAGTCATGATTTTTGATGCAATTGTGCCGATTCTTTTCATGAGTGTTGGCCATGTAAGAATGCATCCACACACCAAATATTTATATTCTGAGACTAATACTTTTGAGAACAGCTCTCATGGAGTAAAAGTCATGCATGTGAAAAAGTTCGAATCGGTGAGGTATTTATAGTGCGGCCTCAAGTCATGATTTTTTATGCAATTGTGCCAATATTTTTCATGAGTGTCGGCCATGTAAGAATGCATCCACACACCAAATATTTATATTCTAAGACTAATACTTTTGAGAACAGCTCTCATGGAGTAAAAGTCATGCATATGAACAGTTCGAATCGCTGATGTATTTATACTGCGGCCTCAAGTCATGATTTTTGATGTAATTGTGCCAATTCTTTTCATGAGTGTCGGCCATGTAAGAATGCATCCACACACCAAATATTTATATTCTGAGACTAATACTTTTGAGAACAGCTCTCATGGAGTAAAAGTCATGCATGTGAAAAAGTTCGAATCGCTGATGTATTTATAGTGCGGCCTCAAGTCATGATTTTTGATGCAATTGTGCCAACGTTTTTCATGAGTGTCGGCCATGTAAGAATGCATCCACACACCAAATATTTATATTCTGAGACTAATACTTTTGAGAACAGCTCTCATGGAGTTAAAGTCATGCATGTGAAAAAGTTCGAATCGCTGATGTATTTATAGTGCGGCCTCAAGTCAGGATTTTTGATGCAATTGTGCCAACGTTTTTCATGAGTGTCGGCCATGTAAGAATGCATCCACACACCAAATATTTATATTCTGAGACTAATACTTTTGAGAACAGCTCTCATGGAGTAAAAGTCATGCATGTGAAAAAGTTCGAATCGCTGATGTATATTTAGTGCGGCCTCAAGTCATGATTTTTGATGCAATTGTGCCAACGTTTTTCATGAGTGTCGGCCATGTAAGAATGCATCCACACACCAAATATTTATATTCTGAGACTAATACTTTTGAGAACAGCTCTCATGGAGTAAAAGTCATGCATGTGAAAACGTTCGAATCGCTGATGTATTTATAGTGCGGCCTCAAGTCAAGATTTTTGATGCAATTGTGCCGATTCTTTTCATGAGTGTCGGCCATGTAAGAATGCATCCACACACCAAATATTTATATTCTGAGACTAATACTTTTGAGAACAGCTCTCATGGAGTAAAAGTCATGCATGTGAAAAAGTTCTAATCGCTGATGTATTTATAGTGCGGCCTCAAGTCATGATTTTTGATGCAATTGTGCCAAATTTCTCATGAAGGTCGGCCAGGTAAGAATGCATCACCACACCAAATATTTATATTCTGAGACTAATACTTTTGAGAACAGCTCTCATGGAGTAAAAGTCATGCATGTGAAAAAGTTCGAATCGCTGATGTATTTATAGTGCGGCCTCAAGTCATGATTTTTTATGCAATTGTGCCAATATTTTTCATGAGTGTCGGCAATGTAAGAATGCATCCACACACCAAATATTTATATTCTGAGACTAATACTTTTGAGAACAGCTCTCATGGAGTAAAAGTCATGCATGTGAAAAAGTTCGAATCGCTGATGTATTTATAGTGCGGCCTCAAGTCATGATTTTTTATGCACTTGTGCCAACGTTTTTCATGAGTGTCGGCCATGTAAGAATGCATCCACACACCAAATATTTATATTCTGAGACTAATACTTTTGAGAACAGCTCTCATGGAGTAAAAGTCATGCATGTGAAAAAGTTCGAATCGCTGATGTATTTATAGTGCGGCCTCAAGTCATGATTTTTGATGCAATTGTGCCAACGTTTTTCATGAGTGTCGGCCATGTAAGAATGCATCCACACACCAAATATTTATATTCTGAGACTAATACTTTTGAGAACAGCTCTCATGGAGTAAAAGTCATGCATGTGAAAACGTTCGAATCGCTGATGTATTTATAGTGCGGCCTCAAGTCATGATTTTTTATGCAATTGTGCCAATATTTTTCATGAGTGTCGGCCAGGTAAGAATGCATCCACACACCAAATATTTATATTCTGAGACTAATACTTTTGAGAACAGCTCTCATGGAGTAAAAGTCATGCATGTGAAAAAGTTCGAATCGCTGATGTATTTATACTGCGGCCTCAAGTCATGATTTTTGATGTAATTGTGCCAATTCTTTTCATGAGTGTCGGCCATGTAAGAATGCATCCACACACCAAATATTTATATTCTGAGACTAATACTTTTGAGAACAGCTCTCATGGAGTAAAAGTCATGCATGTGAAAAAGTTCGAATCGCTGATGTATTTATAGTGCGGCCTCAAGTCATGATTTTTGATGCAATTGTGCCAACGTTTTTCATGAGTGTCGGCCATGTAAGAATGCATCCACACACCAAATATTTATATTCTGAGACTAATACTTTTGAGAACAGCTCTCATGGAGTTAAAGTCATGCATGTGAAAAAGTTCGAATCGCTGATGTATTTATAGTGCGGCCTCAAGTCAGGATTTTTGATGCAATTGTGCCAACGTTTTTCATGAGTGTCGGCCATGTAAGAATGCATCCACACACCAAATATTTATATTCTGAGACTAATACTTTTGAGAACAGCTCTCATGGAGTAAAAGTCATGCATGTGAAAAAGTTCGAATCGCTGATGTATATTTAGTGCGGCCTCAAGTCATGATTTTTGATGCAATTGTGCCAACGTTTTTCATGAGTGTCGGCCATGTAAGAATGCATCCACACACCAAATATTTATATTCTGAGACTAATACTTTTGAGAACAGCTCTCATGGAGTAAAAGTCATGCATGTGAAAACGTTCGAATCGCTGATGTATTTATAGTGCGGCCTCAAGTCATGATTTTTGATGCAATTGTGCCAATTCTTTTCATGAGTGTCGGCCATGTAAGAATGCATCCACACACCAAATATTTATATTCTGAGACTAATACTTTTGAGAACAGCTCTCATGGAGTAAAAGTCATGCATGTGAAAAAGTTCGAATCGCTGAGGTATTTATAGTGCGGCCTCAAGTCATGATTTTTGATGCAATTGTGCCAAATTTCTCATGCAGGTCGGCCATGTAAGAATGCATCACCACACCAAATATTTATATTCTGAGACTAATACTTTTGAGAACAGCTCTCATGGAGTAAAAGTCATGCATGTGAAAAAGTTCGAATCGCTGATGTATTTATAGTGCGGCCTCAAGTCATGATTTTTTATGCAATTGTGCCAATATTTTTCATGAGTGTCGGCCATGTAAGAATGCATCCACACACCAAATATTTATATTCTGAGACTAATACTTTTGAGAACAGCTCTCATGGAGTAAAAGTCATGCATGTGAAAAAGTTCGAATCGCTGATGTATTTATAGTGCGGCCTCAAGTCAGGATTTTTGATGCACTTGTGCCAACGTTTTTCATGAGTGTCGGCCATGTAAGAATGCATCCACACACCAAATATTTATATTCTGAGACTAATACTTTTGAGAACAGCTCTCATGGAGTAAAAGTCATGCATGTGAAAAAGTTCGAATCGCTGATGTATTTATAGTGCGGCCTCAAGTCATGATTTTTGATGTAATTGTGCCAATTCTTTTCATGAGTGTCGGCCATGTAAGAATGCATCCACACACCAAATATTTATATTCTGAGACTAATACTTTTGAGAACAGCTCTCATGGAGTAAAAGTCATGCATGTGAAAAAGTTCGAATCGCTGATGTATTTATAGTGCGGCCTCAAGTCAGGATTTTTGATGCAATTGTGCCAACGTTTTTCATGAGTGTCGGCCATGTAAGAATGCATCCACACACCAAATATTTATATTCTGAGACTAATACTTTTGAGAACAGATCTCATGGAGTTAAAGTCATGCATGTGAAAAAGTTCGAATCGCTGATGTATTTATAGTGCGGCCTCAAGTCATGATTTTTGATGCAATTGTGCCAACGTTTTTCATGAGTGTCGGCCATGTAAGAATGCATCCACACACCAAATATTTATATTCTGAGACTAATACTTTTGAGAACAGCTCTCATGGAGTAAAAGTCATGCATGTGAAAAAGTTCGAATCGCTGAGGTATTTATAGTGCGGCCTCAAGTCATGATTTTTGATGCAATTGTGCCAAATTTCTCATGCAGGTCGGCCATGTAAGAATGCATCACCACACCAAATATTTATATTCTGAGACTAATACTTTTGAGAACAGCTCTCATGGAGTAAAAGTCATGCATGTGAAAAAGTTCGAATCGCTGATGTATTTATAGTGCGGCCTCAAGTCATGATTTTTGATGCAATTGTGCCAATTCTTTTCATGAGTGTCGGCCATGTAAGAATGCATCCACACACCAAATATTTATATTCTGAGACTAATACTTTTGAGAACAGCTCTCATGGAGTAAAAGTCATGCATGTGAAAAAGTTCGAATCGCTGATGTATTTATAGTGCGGCCTCAAGTCATGATTTTTGATGCAATTGTGCCAACGTTTTTCATGAGTGTCGGCCATGTAAGAATGCATCCACACACCAAATATTTATATTCTGAGACTAATACTTTTGAGAACAGCTCTCATGGAGTAAAAGTCATGCATGTGAAAAAGTTCGAATCGCGGATGTATTTATAGTGCGGCCTCAAGTCATGATTTTTGATGCAATTGTGCCAATATTTTTCATGAGTGTCGGCCATGTAAGAATGCATCCACACACCAAATATTTATATTCTGAGACTAATACTTTTGAGAACAGCTCTCATGGAGTAAAAGTCATGCATGTGAAAAAGTTCGAATCGCTGATGTATTTATAGTGCGGCCTCAAGTCATGATTTTTTATGTAATTGTGCCAATATTTTTCATGAGAGTCGGCCATGTAAGAATGCATCCACACACCAAATATTTATATTCTGAGACTAATACTTTTGAGAACAGCTCTTATGGAGTAAAAGTCATGCATGTGAAAAAGTTCGAATCGCTGAGGTATTTATAGTGCGGCCTCAAGTCATGATTTTTGATGCAATTGTGCCAACGTTTTCCATGAAGGTCGGCCATGTAAGAATGCATCCACACACCAAATATTTATATTCTGAGACTAATACTTTTGAGAACAGCTCTCATGGAGTAAAAGTCATGCATGTGAAAAAGTTCGAATCGCTGAGGTATTTATAGTGCGGCCTCAAGTCATGATTTTTGATGCAATTGTGCCAAATTTCTCATGAAGGTCGGCCATGTAAGAATGCATCACCACACCAAATATTTATATTCTGAGACTAATACTTTTGAGAACAGCTCTCATGGAGTAAAAGTCATGCATGTGAAAAAGTTCGAATCGCTGATGTATTTATAGTGCGGCCTCAAGTCATGATTTTTGATGCAATTGTGCCAATTCTTTTCATGAGTGTCGGCCATGTAAGAATGCATCCACACACCAAATATTTATATTCTGAGACTAATACTTTTGAGAACAGCTCTCATGGAGTAAAAGTCATGCATGTGAAAAAGTTCGAATCGCTGATGTATTTATAGTGCGGCCTCAAGTCATGATTTTTGATGCAATTGTGCCAACGTTTTTCATGAAGGTCGGCCATGTAAGAATGCATCCACACACCAAATATTTATATTCTGAGACTAATACTTTTGAGAACAGCTCTCATGGATTAAAAGTCATGCATGTGAAAAAGTTCGAATCGCTGATGTATTTATAGTGCGGCCTCAAGTCATGATTTTTTATGCAATTGTGCCAACGTTTTCCATGAAGGTCGGCCATGTAAGAATGCATCCACACACCAAATATTTATATTCTGAGACTAATACTTTTGAGAACAGCTCTCATGGAGTAAAAGTCATGCATGTGAAAAAGTTCGAATCGCTGAGGTATTTATAGTGCGGCCTCAAGTCATGATTTTTGATGCAATTGTGCCAACGTTTTTCATGAGTGTCGGCCATGTAAGAATGCATCCACACACCAAATATTTATATTCTGAGACTAATACTTTTGAGAACAGCTCTCATGGAGTAAAAGTCATGCATGTGAAAAAGTTCGAATCGCTGAGGTATTTATAGTGCGGCCTCAAGTCATGATTTTTGATGCAATTGTGCCAAATTTCTCATGAAGGTCGGCCATGTAAGAATGCATCACCACACCAAATATTTATATTCTGAGACTAATACTTTTGAGAACAGCTCTCATGGAGTAAAAGTCATGCATGTGAAAAAGTTCGAATCGCTGATGTATTTATAGTGCGGCCTCAAGTCATGATTTTTGATGCAATTGTGCCAATATTTTTCATGAGTGTCGGCCATGTAAGAATGCATCCACACACCAAATATTTATATTCTGAGACTAATACTTTTGAGAACAGCTCTCATGGAGTAAAAGTCATGCATGTGAAAAAGTTCGAATCGCTGATGTATTTATAGTGCGGCCTCAAGTCAGGATTTTTGATGTAATTGTGCCAATTCTTTTCATAAAGGTCGGCCATGTAAGAATGCATCCACACACCAAATATTTATATTCTGAGACTAATACTTTTGAGAACAGCTCTCATGGAGTAAAAGTCATGCATGGGAAAAAGTTCGAATCGCTGATGTATTTATAGTGCGGCCTCAAGTCAGGATTTTTGATGCAATTGTGCCAACGTTTTCCATGAAGGTCGGCCATGTAAGAATGCATCCACACACCAAATATTTATATTCTGAGACTAATACTTTTGAGAACAGCTCTCATGGAGTAAAAGTCATGCATGGGAAAAAGTTCGAATCGCTGATGTATTTATAGTGCGGCCTCAAGTCAGGATTTTTGATGCAATTGTGCCAACGTTTTTCATGAGTGTCGGCCATGTAAGAATGCATCCACACACAAATATTTATATTCTGAGACTAATACTTTTGAGAACAGCTCTCATGGAGTAAAAGTCATGCATGTGAAAAAGTTCGAATCGCTGATGTATTTATAGTGCGGCCTCAAGTCATGATTTTTGATGCAATTGTGCCGATTCTTTTCATGAGTGTCGGCCATGTGAGAATGCATCCACACACCAAATATTTATATTCTGAGACTAATACTTTTGAGAACAGCTCTCATGGAGTAAAAGTCATGCATGTGAAAAAGTTCGAATCGCTGAGGTATTTATAGTGCGGCCTCAAGTCAGGATTTTTGATGCAATTGTGCCAACGTTTTCCATGAAGGTCGGCCATGAAAGAATGCATCCACACACCAAATATTTATATTCTGAGACTAATACTTTTGAGAACAGCTCTCATGGATTAAAAGTCATGCATGTGAAAAAGTTCGAATCGCTGATGTATTTATAGTGCGGCCTCAAGTCATGATTTTTGATGCACTTGTGCCAACGTTTTTCATGAGTGTCGGCCATGTAAGAATGCATCCACACACCAAATATTTATATTCTGAGACTAATACTTTTGAGAACAGCTCTCATGGAGTAAAAGTCATGCATGTGAAAAAGTTCGAATCGCTGATGTATTTATACTGCGGCCTCAAGTCATGATTTTTGATGTAATTGTGCCAATTCTTTTCATGAGTGTCGGCCATGTAAGAATGCATCCACACACCAAATATTTATATTCTGAGACTAATACTTTTGAGAACAGCTCTCATGGAGTAAAAGTCATGCATGTGAAAAAGTTCGAATCGCTGATGTATTTATAGTGCGGCCTCAAGTCAGGATTTTTGATGCAATTGTGCCAACGTTTTTCATGAGTGTCGGCCATGTAAGAATGCATCCACACACCAAATATTTATATTCTGAGACTAATACTTTTGAGAACAGCTCTCATGGAGTTAAAGTCATGCATGTGAAAAAGTTCGAATCGCTGATGTATTTATAGTGCGGCCTCAAGTCAGGATTTTTGATGCAATTGTGCCAACGTTTTTCATGAGTGTCGGCCATGTAAGAATGCATCCACACACCAAATATTTATATTCTGAGACTAATACTTTTGAGAACAGCTCTCATGGAGTAAAAGTCATGCATGTGAAAAAGTTCGAATCGCTGATGTATATTTAGTGCGGCCTCAAGTCATGATTTTTGATGCAATTGTGCCAACGTTTTTCATGAGTGTCGGCCATGTAAGAATGCATCCACACACCAAATATTTATATTCTGAGACTAATACTTTTGAGAACAGCTCTCATGGAGTAAAAGTCATGCATGTGAAAACGTTCGAATCGCTGATGTATTTATAGTGCGGCCTCAAGTCATGATTTTTGATGCAATTGTGCCGATTCTTTTCATGAGTGTCGGCCATGTAAGAATGCATCCACACACCAAATATTTATATTCTGAGACTAATACTTTTGAGAACAGCTCTCATGGAGTAAAAGTCATGCATGTGAAAAAGTTCGAATCGCTGATGTATTTATAGTGCGGCCTCAAGTCATGATTTTTTATGCAATTGTGCCAATATTTTTCATGAGTGTCGGCCATGTAAGAATGCATCCACACACCAAATATTTATATTCTGAGACTAATACTTTTGAGAACAGCTCTTATGGAGTAAAAGTCATGCATGTGAAAAAGTTCGAATCGCTGATGTATTTATAGTGCGGCCTCAAGTCATGATTTTTGATGCAATTGTGCCAACGTTTTCCATGAAGGTCGGCCATGTAAGAATGCATCCACACACCAAATATTTATATTCTGAGACTAATACTTTTGAGAACAGCTCTCATGGAGTAAAAGTCATGCATGTGAAAAAGTTCGAATCGCTGAGGTATTTATAGTGCGGCCTCAAGTCAGGATTTTTGATGCAATTGTGCCAACGTTTTTCATGAGTGTCGGCCATGTAAGAATGCATCCACACACCAAATATTTATATTCTGAGACTAATACTTTTGAGAACAGCTCTCATGGAGTAAAAGTCATGCATGTGAAAAAGTTCGAATCGCTGATGTATTTATAGTGCGGCCTCAAGTCATGATTTTTGATGCAATTGTGCCAAATTTCTCATGAGTGTCGGCCATGTAAGAATGCATCCACACACCAAATATTTATATTCTGAGACTAATACTTTTGAGAACAGCTCTCATGGAGTAAAAGTCATGCATGTGAAAAAGTTCGAATCGCTGATGTATTTATAGTGCGGCCTCAAGTCATGATTTTTGATGCAATTGTGCCAATTCTTTTCATGAGTGTCGGCCATGTAAGAATGCATCCACACACCAAATATTTATATTCTGAGACTAATACTTTTGAGAACAGCTCTCATGGAGTAAAAGTCATGCATGTGAAAAAGTTCGAATCGCTGATGTATTTATAGTGCGGCCTCAAGTCATGATTTTTGATGCAATTGTGCCAACGTTTTTCATGAGTGTCGGCCATGTAAGAATGCATCCACACACAAAATATTTATATTCTGAGACTAATACTTTTGAGAACAGCTCTCATGGATTAAAAGTCATGCATGTGAAAAAGTTCGAATCGCTGATGTATTTATAGTGCGGCCTCAAGTCATGATTTTTTATGCAATTGTGCCAATATTTTTCATGAGTGTCGGCCATGTAAGAATGCATCCACACACCAAATATTTATATTCTGAGACTAATACTTTTGAGAACAGCTCTCATGGATTAAAAGTCATGCATGTGAAAAAGTTCGAATCGCTGATGTATTTATAGTGCGGCCTCAAGTCAGGATTTTTTATGCAATTGTGCCAACGTTTTCCATGAAGGTCGGCCATGTAAGAATGCATCCACACACCAAATATTTATATTCTGAGACTAATACTTTTGAGAACAGCTCTCATGGAGTAAAAGTCATGCATGTGAAAAAGTTCGAATCGCTGAGGTATTTATAGTGCGGCCTCAAGTCATGATTTTTGATGCAATTGTGCCAACGTTTTTCATGAGTGTCGGCCATGTAAGAATGCATCCACACACCAAATATTTATATTCTGAGACTAATACTTTTGAGAACAGCTCTCATGGAGTAAAAGTCATGCATGTGAAAAAGTTCGAATCGCTGATGTATTTATAGTGCGGCCTCAAGTCATGATTTTTGATGCAATTGTGCCAAATTTCTCATGAAGGTCGGCCATGTAAGAATGCATCACCACACCAAATATTTATATTCTGAGACTAATACTTTTGAGAACAGCTCTCATGGAGTAAAAGTCATGCATGTGAAAAAGTTCGAATCGCTGATGTATTTATAGTGCGGCCTCAAGTCATGATTTTTGATGCAATTGTGCCAATATTTTTCATGAGTGTCGGCCATGTAAGAATGCATCCACACACCAAATATTTATATTCTGAGACTAATACTTTTGAGAACAGCTCTCATGGAGCAAAAGTCATGCATGTGAAAAAGTTCGAATCGCTGATGTATTTATAGTGCGGCCTCAAGTCATGATTTTTTATGCAATTGTGCCAAATTTCTCATGAAGGTCGGCCATGTAAGAATGCATCACCACACCAAATATTTATATTCTGAGACTAATACTTTTGAGAACAGCTCTCATGGAGTAAAAGTCATGCATGTGAAAAAGTTCGAATCGCTGAGGTATTTATAGTGCGGCCTCAAGTCAGGATTTTTGATGCAATTGTGCCAACGTTTTTCATGAGTGTCGGCCATGTAAGAATGCATCCACACACCAAATATTTATATTCTGAGACTAATACTTTTGAGAACAGCTCTCATGGAGTAAAAGTCATGCATGTGAAAAAGTTCGAATCGCTGATGTATTTATAGTGCGGCCTCAAGTCATGATTTTTGATGCAATTGTGCCAAATTTCTCATGAGTGTCGGCCATGTAAGAATGCATCCACACACCAAATATTTATATTCTGAGACTAATACTTTTGAGAACAGCTCTCATGGAGTAAAAGTCATGCATGTGAAAAAGTTCGAATCGCTGATGTATTTATAGTGCGGCCTCAAGTCATGATTTTTGATGCAATTGTGCCAATTCTTTTCATGAGTGTCGGCCATGTAAGAATGCATCCACACACCAAATATTTATATTCTGAGACTAATACTTTTGAGAACAGCTCTCATGGAGTAAAAGTCATGCATGTGAAAAAGTTCGAATCGCTGATGTATTTATAGTGCGGCCTCAAGTCATGATTTTTGATGCAATTGTGCCAACGTTTTTCATGAGTGTCGGCCATGTAAGAATGCATCCACACACCAAATATTTATATTCTGAGACTAATACTTTTGAGAACAGCTCTCATGGAGTAAAAGTCATGCATGTGAAAAAGTTCGAATCGCTGATGTATTTATAGTGCGGCCTCAAGTCATGATTTTTTATGCAATTGTGCCAATATTTTTCATGAGTGTCGGCCATGTAAGAATGCATCCACACACCAAATATTTATATTCTGAGACTAATACTTTTGAGAACAGCTCTCATGGATTAAAAGTCATGCATGTGAAAAAGTTCGAATCGCTGATGTATTTATAGTGCGGCCTCAAGTCAGGATTTTTTATGCAATTGTGCCAACGTTTTCCATGAAGGTCGGCCATGTAAGAATGCATCCACACACCAAATATTTATATTCTGAGACTAATACTTTTGAGAACAGCTCTCATGGAGTAAAAGTCATGCATGTGAAAAAGTTCGAATCGCTGAGGTATTTATAGTGCGGCCTCAAGTCATGATTTTTGATGCAATTGTGCCAACGTTTTTCATGAGTGTCGGCCATGTAAGAATGCATCCACACACCAAATATTTATATTCTGAGACTAATACTTTTGAGAACAGCTCTCATGGAGTAAAAGTCATGCATGTGAAAAAGTTCGAATCGCTGATGTATTTATAGTGCGGCCTCAAGTCATGATTTTTGATGCAATTGTGCCAAATTTCTCATGAAGGTCGGCCATGTAAGAATGCATCACCACACCAAATATTTATATTCTGAGACTAATACTTTTGAGAACAGCTCTCATGGAGTAAAAGTCATGCATGTGAAAAAGTTCGAATCGCTGATGTATTTATAGTGCGGCCTCAAGTCATGATTTTTGATGCAATTGTGCCAATATTTTTCATGAGTGTCGGCCATGTAAGAATGCATCCACACACCAAATATTTATATTCTGAGACTAATACTTTTGAGAACAGCTCTCATGGAGTAAAAGTCATGCATGTGAAAAAGTTCGAATCGCTGATGTATTTATAGTGCGGCCTCAAGTCAGGATTTTTGATGTAATTGTGCCAATGTTTTTCATGAGTGTCGGCCATGTAAGAATGCATCCACACACCAAATATTTATATTCTGAGACTAATACTTTTGAGAACAGCTCTCATGGAGTAAAAGTCATGCATGTGAAAAAGTTCGAATCGCTGATGTATTTATAGTGCGGCCTCAAGTCATGATTTTTGATGCAATTGTGCCAACGTTTTCCATGAGTGTCGGCCATGTAAGAATGCATCCACACACCAAATATTTATATTCTGAGACTAATACTTTTGAGAACAGCTCTCATGGAGTAAAAGTCATGCATGGGAAAAAGTTCGAATCGCTGATGTATTTATAGTGCGGCCTCAAGTCATGATTTTTGATGCAATTGTGCCAACGTTTTTCATGAGTGTCGGCCATGTAAGAATGCATCCACACACAAATATTTATATTCTGAGACTAATACTTTTGAGAACAGCTCTCATGGAGTAAAAGTCATGCATGTGAAAAAGTTCGAATCGCTGATGTATTTATAGTGCGGCCTCAAGTCATGATTTTTGATGCAATTGTGCCGATTCTTTTCATGAGTGTCGGCCATGTGAGAATGCATCCACACACCAAATATTTATATTCTGAGACTAATACTTTTGAGAACAGCTCTCATGGAGTAAAAGTCATGCATGTGAAAAAGTTCGAATCGCTGAGGTATTTATAGTGCGGCCTCAAGTCATGATTTTTGATGCAATTGTGCCAACGTTTTCCATGAAGGTCGGCCATGAAAGAATGCATCCACACACCAAATATTTATATTCTGAGACTAATACTTTTGAGAACAGCTCTCATGGAGTAAAAGTCATGCATGTGAAAAAGTTCGAATCGCTGATGTATTTATAGTGCGGCCTCAAGTCATGATTTTTGATGCAATTGTGCCAACATTTATCATGAGTGTCGGCCATGTAAGAATGCATCCACACACCAAATATTTATATTCTGAGACTAATACTTTTGAGAACAGCTCTCATGGAGTAAAAGTCATGCATGTGAAAAAGTTCGAATCGCTGATGTATTTATAGTGCGGCCTCAAGTCAGGATTTTTGATGCAATTGTGCCGATTCTTTTCATGAGTGTCGGCCATGTAAGAATGCATCCACACACCAAATATTTATATTCTGAGACTAATACTTTTGAGAACAGCTCTCATGGAGTAAAAGTCATGCATGTGAAAAAGTTCGAATCGCTGAGGTATTTATAGTGCGGCCTCAAGTCATGATTTTTTATGCAATTGTGCCAATATTTTTCATGAGTGTCGGCCATGTAAGAATGCATCCACACACCAAATATTTATATTCTGAGACTAATACTTTTGAGAACAGCTCTCATGGAGTAAAAGTCATGCATGTGAAAATGTTCGAATCGCTGATGTATTTATAGTGCGGCCTCAAGTCAGGATTTTTGATGCAATTGTGCCAAATTTCTCATGAAGGACGGCCATATAAGAATGCATCACCACACCAAATATTTATATTCTGAGACTAATACTTTTGAGAACAGCTCTCATGGAGTAAAAGTCATGCATGTGAAAAAGTTCGAATCGCTGATGTATTTATAGTGCGGCCTCAAGTCATGATTTTTTATGCAATTGTGCCAATATTTTTCATGAGTGTTGGCCATGTAAGAATGCATCCACACACCAAATATTTATATTCTGAGACTAATACTTTTGAGAACAGCTCTCATGGAGTAAAAGTCATGCATGTGAAAAAGTTCGAATCGCTGATGTATTTATAGTGCGGCCTCAAGTCAGGATTTTTGATGCAATTGTGCCAACGTTTTCCATGAAGGTCGGCCATGTAAGAATGCATCCACACACCAAATATTTATATTCTGAGACTAATACTTTTGAGAACAGCTCTCATGGAGTAAAAGTCATGCATGTGAAAAAGTTCGAATCGCTGATGTATTTATAGTGCGGCCTCAAGTCAGGATTTTTGATGCAATTGTGCCAACGTTTTTCATGAGTGTCGGCCATGTAAGAATGCATCCACACACCAAATATTTATATTCTGAGACTAATACTTTTGAGAACAGCTCTCATGGAGTAAAAGTCATGCATGTGAAAAAGTTCGAATCGCTGATGTATTTATAGTGCGGCCTCAAGTCATGATTTTTGATGCAATTGTGCCGATTCTTTTCATGCAGGTCGGCCATGTGAGAATGCATCACCACACCAAATATTTATATTCTGAGACTAATACTTTTGAGAACAGCTCTCATGGAGTAAAAGTCATGCATGTGAAAAAGTTCGAATCGCTGATGTATTTATAGTGCGGCCTCAAGTCATGATTTTTGATGCAATTGTGCCAACGTTTTCCATGATGGTCGGCCATGTAAGAATGCATCCACACACCAAATATTTATATTCTGAGACTAATACTTTTGAGAACAGCTCTCATGGAGTAAAAGTCATGCATGTGAAAAAGTTCGAATCGCTGAGGTATTTATAGTGCGGCCTCAAGTCATGATTTTTGATGCAATTGTGCCAACGTTTTTCATGAGTGTCGGCCATGTAAGAATGCATCCACACACCAAATATTTATATTCTGAGACTAATACTTTTGAGAACAGCTCTCATGGAGTAAAAGTCATGCATGTGAAAAAGTTCGAATCGCTGATGTATTTATAGTGCGGCCTCAAGTCATGATTTTTGATGCAATTTTGCCGATTCTTTTCATGCAGGTCGGCCATGTGAGAATGCATCACCACACCAAATATTTATATTCTGAGACTAATACTTTTGAGAACAGCTCTCATGGAGTAAAAGTCATGCATGTGAAAAAGTTCGAATCGCTGATGTATTTATAGTGCGGCCTCAAGTCATGATTTTTTATGCAATTGTGCCAACGTTTTCCATGATGGTCGGCCATGTAAGAATGCATCCACACACCAAATATTTATATTCTGAGACTAATACTTTTGAGAACAGCTCTCATGGAGTAAAAGTCATGCATGTGAAAAAGTTCGAATCGCTGATGTATTTATAGTGCGGCCTCAAGTCATGATTTTTGATGCAATTGTGCCAACGTTTTTCATGAGTGTCGGCCATGTAAGAATGCATCCACACACCAAATATTTATATTCTGAGACTAATACTTTTGAGAACAGCTCTCATGGAGTAAAAGTCATGCATGTGAAAAAGTTCGAATCGCTGATGTATTTATAGTGCGGCCTCAAGTCATGATTTTTGATGCAATTGTGCCGATTCTTTTCATGCAGGTCGGCCATGTGAGAATGCATCACCACACCAAATATTTATATTCTGAGACTAATACTTTTGAGAACAGCTCTCATGGAGTAAAAGTCATGCATGTGAAAAAGTTCGAATCGCTGATGTATTTATAGTGCGGCCTCAAGTCATGATTTTTGATGCAATTGTGCCAACGTTTTCCATGATGGTCGGCCATGTAAGAATGCATCCACACACCAAATATTTATATTCTGAGACTAATACTTTTGAGAACAGCTCTCATGGAGTAAAAGTCATGCATGGGAAAAAGTTCGAATCGCTGATGTATTTATAGTGCGGCCTCAAGTCATGATTTTTGATGCAATTGTGCCAACGTTTTTCATGAGTGTCGGCCATGTAAGAATGCATCCACACACCAAATATTTATATTCTGAGACTAATACTTTTGAGAACAGCTCTCATGGAGTAAAAGTCATGCATGTGAAAAAGTTCGAATCGCTGATGTATTTATAGTGCGGCCTCAAGTCATGATTTTTTATGCAATTGTGCCGATTCTTTTCATGCAGGTCGGCCATGTGAGAATGCATCACCACACCAAATATTTATATTCTGAGACTAATACTTTTGAGAACAGCTCTCATGGAGTAAAAGTCATGCATGTGAAAAAGTTCGAATCGCTGATGTATTTATAGTGCGGCCTCAAGTCATGATTTTTGATGCAATTGTGCCGATTCTTTTCATGCAGGTCGGCCATGTGAGAATGCATCACCACAACAAATATTTATATTCTGAGACTAATACTTTTGAGAACAGCTCTCATGGAGTAAAAGTCATGCATGTGAAAAAGTTCGAATCGCTGATGTATTTATAGTGCGGCCTCAAGTCATGATTTTTGATGCAATTGTGCCAACGTTTTCCATGATGGTCGGCCATGTAAGAATGCATCCACACACCAAATATTTATATTCTGAGACTAATACTTTTGAGAACAGCTCTCATGGAGTAAAAGTCATGCATGTGAAAAAGTTCGAATCGCTGATGTATTTATAGTGCGGCCTCAAGTCATGATTTTTGATGCAATTGTGCCAACGTTTTTCATGAGTGTCGGCCATGTAAGAATGCATCCACACACCAAATATTTATATTCTGAGACTAATACTTTTGAGAACAGCTCTCATGGAGTAAAAGTCATGCATGTGAAAAAGTTCGAATCGCTGATGTATTTATAGTGCGGCCTCAAGTCATGATTTTTGATGCAATTGTGCCGATTCTTTTCATGCAGGTCGGCCATGTGAGAATGCATCACCACACCAAATATTTATATTCTGAGACTAATACTTTTGAGAACAGCTCTCATGGAGTAAAAGTCATTCATGTGAAAAAGTTCGAATCGCTGATGTATTTATAGTGCGGCCTCAAGTCAGGATTTTTGATGCAATTGTGCCGATTCTTTTCATGCAGGTCGGCCATGTAAGAATGCATCCACACACCAAATATTTATATTCTGAGACTAATACTTTTGAGAACAGCTCTCATGGAGTAAAAGTCATGCATGTGAAAAAGTTCGAATCGCTGATGTATTTATAGTGCGGCCTCAAGTCATGATTTTTGATGCAATTGTGCCAACGTTTTTCATGAGTGTCGGCCATGTAAGAATGCATCCACACACCAAATATTTATATTCTGAGACTAATACTTTTGAGAACAGCTCTCATGGAGTAAAAGTCATGCATGTGAAAAAGTTCGAATCGCTGATGTATTTATAGTGCGGCCTCAAGTCATGATTTTTGATGCAATTGTGCCGATTCTTTTCATGCAGGTCGGCCATGTGAGAATGCATCACCACACCAAATATTTATATTCTGAGACTAATACTTTTGAGAACAGCTCTCATGGAGTAAAAGTCATGCATGTGAAAAAGTTCGAATCGTTGATGTATTTATAGTGCGGCCTCAAGTCATGATTTTTGATGCAATTGTGCCAACGTTTTCCATGAAGGTCGGCCATGTAAGAATGCATCCACACACCAAATATTTATATTCTGAGACTAATACTTTTGAGAACAGCTCTCATGGAGTAAAAGTCATGCATGTGAAAAAGTTCGAATCGCTGATGTATTTATAGTGCGGCCTCAAGTCATGATTTTTGATGCAATTGTGCCAACGTTGATCATGAGTGTCGGCCATGTAAGAATGCATCCACACACCAAATATTTATATTCTGAGACTAATACTTTTGAGAACAGCTCTCATGGAGTAAAAGTCATGCATGTGAAAAAGTTCGAATCGCTGATGTATTTATAGTGCGGCCTCAAGTCATGATTTTTGATGCAATTGTGCCAACGTTTTTCATGAGTGTCGGCCATGTAAGAATGCATCCACACACCAAATATTTATATTCTGAGACTAATACTTTTGAGAACAGCTCTCATGGAGTAAAAGTCATGCATGTGAAAAAGTTCGAATCGCTGATGTATTTATAGTGCGGCCTCAAGTCATGATTTTGATGCAATTGTGCCAATATTTTTTATGAGTGTCGGCCATGTAAGAATGCATCCACACACCAAATATTTATATTCTGAGACTAATACTTTTGAGAACAGCTCTCATGGAGTAAAAGTCATGCATGTGAAAAAGTTCGAATCGCTGAGGTATTTATAGTGCGGCCTCAAGTCATGATTTTTGATGCAATTGTGCCAACGTTTTTCATGAGTGTCGGCCATGTAAGAATGCATCCACACACCAAATATTTATATTCTGAGACTAATACTTTTGAGAACAGCTCTCATGGAGTAAAAGTCATGCATGTGAAAAAGTTCGAATCGCTGATGTATTTATAGTGCGGCCTCAAGTCAGGATTTTTGATGCAATTGTGCCGATTCTTTTCATGCAGGTCGGCCATGTGAGAATGCATCACCATACCAACCAAATATTTATATTCTGAGACTAATACTTTTGAGAACAGCTCTCATGGAGTAAAAGTCATGCATGTGAAAAAGTTCGAATCGCTGAGGTATTTATAGTGCGGCCTCAAGTCATGATTTTTGATGCAATTGTGCCAACGTTTTCCATGAAGGTCGGCCATGTAAGAATGCATCCACACACCAAATATTTATATTCTGAGACTAATACTTTTGAGAACAGCTCTCATGGAGTAAAAGTCATGCATGTGAAAAAGTTCGAATCGCTGAGGTATTTATAGTGCGGCCTCAAGTCATGATTTTTGATGCAATTGTGCCAACGTTGATCATGAGTGTCGGCCATGTAAGAATGCATCCACACACCAAATATTTATATTCTGAGACTAATACTTTTGAGAACAGCTCTCATGGAGTAAAAGTCATGCATGTGAAAAAGTTCGAATCGCTGATGTATTTATAGTGCGGCCTCAAGTCATGATTTTTGATGCAATTGTGCCAACGTTTTTCATGAGTGTCGGCCATGTAAGAATGCATCCACACACCAAATATTTATATTCTGAGACTAATACTTTTGAGAACAGCTCTCATGGAGTAAAAGTCATGCATGTGAAAAAGTTCGAATCGCTGATGTATTTATAGTGCGGCCTCAAGTCATGATTTTTTATGCAATTGTGCCAACGTTTTTCATCAGTTTCGGCCATGTAAGAATGCATCCACACACCAAATATTTATATTCTGAGACTAATACTTTTGAGAACAGCTCTCATGGAGTAAAAGTCATGCATGTGAAAAAGTTCGAATCGCTGATGTATTTATAGTGCGGCCTCAAGTCATGATTTTTTATGCAATTGTGCCAACGTTTTCCATGAAGGTCGGCCATGTAAGAATGCATCCACACACCAAATATTTATATTCTGAGACTAATACTTTTGAGAACAGCTCTCATGGAGTAAAAGTCATGCATGTGAAAAAGTTCGAATCGCTGATGTATTTATAGTGCGGCCTCAAGTCATGATTTTTGATGCAATTGTGCCAACGTTTTTCATGAGTGTCGGCCATGTAAGAATGCATCCACACACCAAATATTTATATTCTGAGACTAATACTTTTGAGAACAGCTCTCATGGAGTAAAAGTCATGCATGTGAAAAAGTTCGAATCGCTGATGTATTTATAGTGCGGCCTCAAGTCATGATTTTTGATGCAATTGTGCCAAATTTCTCATGAATGTCGGCCATGTAAGAATGAATCACCACACCAAATATTTATATTCTGAGACTTATACTTTTGAGAACAGCTCTCATGGAGTAAAAGTCATGCATGTGAAAAAGTTCGAATCGCTGATGTATTTATAGTGCGGCCTCAAGTCATGATTTTTGATGCAATTGTGCCAACGTTTTCCATGAAGGTCGGCCATGTAAGAATGCATCCACACACCAAATATTTATATTCTGAGACTAATACTTTTGAGAACAGCTCTCATGGAGTAAAAGTCATGCATGTGAAAAAGTTCGAATCGCTGATGTATTTATAGTGCGGCCTCAAGTCATGATTTTTGATGCAATTGTGCCAACGTTTTTCATGAGTGTCGGCCATGTAAGAATGCATCCACACACCAAATATTTATATTCTGAGACTAATACTTTTGAGAACAGCTCTCATGGAGTAAAAGTCATGCATGTGAAAAAGTTCGAATCGCTGATGTATTTATAGTGCGGCCTCAAGTCATGATTTTTGATGCAATTGTGCCGATTCTTTTCATGCAGGTCGGCCATGTGAGAATGCATCACCACACCAAATATTTATATTCTGAGACTAATACTTTTGAGAACAGCTCTCATGGAGTAAAAGTCATGCATGTGAAAAAGTTCGAATCGCTGATGTATTTATAGTGCGGCCTCAAGTCATGATTTTTGATGCAATTGTGCCAACGTTTTCTATGAAGGTCGGCCATGTAAGAATGCATCCACACACCAAATATTTATATTCTGAGACTAATACTTTTGAGAACAGCTCTCATGGAGTTAAAGTCATGCATGTGAAAAAGTTCGAATCGCTGAGGTATTTATAGTGCGGCCTCAAGTCATGATTTTTGATGCAATTGTGCCAACGTTGATCATGAGTGTCGGCCATGTAAGAATGCATCCACACACCAAATATTTATATTCTGAGACTAATACTTTTGAGAACAGCTCTCATGGAGTAAAAGTCATGCATGTGAAAAAGTTCGAATCGCTGATGTATTTATAGTGCGGCCTCAAGTCATGATTTTTGATGCAATTGTGCCAACGTTTTTCATGAGTGTCGGCCATGTAAGAATGCATCCACACACCAAATATTTATATTCTGAGACTAATACTTTTGAGAACAGCTCTCATGGAGTAAAAGTCATGCATGTGAAAAAGTTCGAATCGCTGATGTATTTATAGTGCGGCCTCAAGTCATGATTTTTGATGCAATTGTGCCAATATTTTTTATGAGTGTCGGCCATGTAAGAATGCATCCACACACCAAATATTTATATTCTGAGACTAATACTTTTGAGAACAGCTCTCATGGAGTAAAAGTCATGCATGTGAAAAAGTTCGAATCGCTGATGTATTTATAGTGCGGCCTCAAGTCATGATTTTTGATGCAATTGTGCCAACGTTTTTCATGAGTTTCGGCCATGTAAGAATGCATCCACACACCAAATATTTATATTCTGAGACTAATACTTTTGAGAACAGCTCTCATGGAGTAAAAGTCATGCATGTGAAAAAGGTCGAATCGCTGATGTATTTATAGTGCGGCCTCAAGTCATGATTTTTTATGCAATTGTGCCAACGTTTTCCATGAAGGTCGGCCATGTAAGAATGCATCCACACACCAAATATTTATATTCTGAGACTAATACTTTTGAGAACAGCTCTCATGGAGTAAAAGTCATGCATGTGAAAAAGTTCGAATCGCTGATGTATTTATAGTGCGGCCTCAAGTCATGATTTTTGATGCAATTGTGCCAACGTTTTTCATGAGTGTCGGCCATGTAAAAATGCATCCACACACCAAATATTTATATTCTGAGACTAATACTTTTGAGAACAGCTCTCATGGAGTATCAGTCATGCATGTGAAAAAGTTCGAATCGCTGATGTATTTATAGTGCGGCCTCAAGTCATGATTTTTGATGCGATTGTGCCAAATTTCTCATGAATGTCGGCCATGTAAGAATGAATCACCACACCAAATATTTATATTCTGAGACTTATACTTTTGAGAACAGCTCTCATGGAGTAAAAGTCATGCATGTGAAAAAGTTCGAATCGCTGATGTATTTATAGTGCGGCCTCAAGTCATGATTTTTGATGCAATTGTGCCAATTCTTTTCATGAGAGTCGGCCAAGTAAGAATGCATCCACACACCAAATATTTATATTCTGAGACTAATACTTTTGAGAACAGCTCTCATGGAGTAAAAGTCATGCATGTGAAAAAGTTCGAATCGCTGATGTATTTATAGTGCGGCCTCAAGTCATGATTTTTTATGCAATTGTGCCAACGTTTTTCATGAGTGTCGGCCATGTAAGAATGCATCCACACACCAAATATTTATATTCTGAGACTAATACTTTTGAGAACAGCTCTCATGGAGTAAAAGTCATGCATGTGAAAAAGTTCGAATCGCTGATGTATTTATAGTGCGGCCTCAAGTCACGATTTTTGATGCAATTGTGCCAACGCTTTTCATGAGTGTCGGCCATGTAAGAATGCATCCACACACCAAATATTTATATTCTGAGACTAATACTTTTGAGAACAGCTCTCATGGAGTAAAAGTCATGCATGTGAAAAAGTTCGAATCGCTGATGTATTTATAGTGCGGCCTCAAGTCATGATTTTTGATGCAATTGTGCCAACGTTTTTCATGAGTGTCGGCCATGTAAGAATGCATCACCACACCAAATATTTATATTCTGAGACTAATATTTTTGAGAACAGCTCTCATGGAGTAAAAGTCATGCATGTGAAAAAGTTCGAATCGCTGATGTATTTATAGTGCGGCCTCAAGTCAGGATTTTTGATGCAATTGTGCCAAATTTCTCATGAAGGACGGCCATATAAGAATGCATCACCACACCAAATATTTATATTCTGAGACTAATACTTTTGAGAACAGCTCTCATGGAGTAAAAGTCATGCATGTGAAAAAGTTCGAATCGCTGATGTATTTATAGTGCGGCCTCAAGTCATGATTTTTTATGCAATTGTGCCAATTCTTTTCATGAAGGTCGGACATGTAAGAATGCATCCACACACCAAATATTTATATTCTGAGACTAATACTTTTGAGAACAGCTCTCATGGAGTAAAAGTCATGCATGTGAAAAAGTTCGAATCGCTGATGTATTTATAGTGCGGCCTCAAGTCAGGATTTTTGATGTAATTGTGCCAATTCTTTTCATGAGTGTCGGCCATGTAAGAATGCAACCACACACCAAATATTTATATTCTGAGACTAATACTTTTGAGAACAGCTCTCATGGAGTAAAAGTCATGCATGTGAAAAAGTTCGAATCGCTGATGTATATTTAGTGCGGCCTCAAGTCATGATTTTTGATGCAATTGTGCCAACGTTTTTCATGAGTGTCGGCCATATAAGAATGCATCCACACACTAAATATTTATATTCTGAGACTAATACTTTTGAGAACAGCTCTCATGGAGTAAAAGTCATGCATGTGAAAAAGTTCGAATCGCTGATGTATTTATAGTGCGGCCTCAAGTCATGATTTTTTATGTAATTGTGCCAATTCTTTTCATGAGTGTCGGCCATGTAAGAATGCATCCACACACCAAATATTTATATTCTGAGACTAATACTTTTGAGAACAGCTCTCATGGAGTAAAAGTCATGCATGTTAAAAAGTTCGAATCGCTGATGTATTTATAGTGCGGCCTCAAGTCATGATTTTTGATGCAATTGTGCCAACGTTTTTCATGAGTGTCGGCCATATAACAATGCATCCACACACCAAATATTTATATTCTGAGACTAATACTTTTGAGAACAGCTCTCATGGAGTAAAAGTCATGCATGTGAAAAAGTTCGAATCGCTGATGTATTTATAGTGCGGCCTCAAGTCATGATTTTTGATGCAATTGTGCCAATTTTTCTCATGGATGTGGGCCATGTAAGAATGCATCCACACACCAAATATTTATATTCTGAGACTAATACTTTTGAGAACAGCTCTCATGGAGTAAAAATCGTGCATGTGAAAAAGTTCGAATCGCTGATGTATTTATAGTGCGGCCTCAAGTCATGATTTTTGATGCAATTGTGCCGATTCTTTTCATGCAGGTCGGCCATGTGAGAATGCATCCACACACCAAATATTTATATTCTGAGACTAATACTTTTGAGAACAGCTCTCATGGAGTAAAAGTCATGCATGTGAAAAAGTTCGAATCGCTGAGGTATTTATAGTGCGGCCTCAAGTCATGATTTTTTATGCAATTGTGCCGATTCTTTTCATGAAGGTCGGCCATGTAAGAATGCATCCACACACCAAATATTTATATTCTGAGACTAATACTTTTGAGAACAGCTCTCATGGAGTAAAAGTCATGCATGTGAAAAAGTTCGAATCGCTGATGTATTTATAGTGCGGCCTCAAGTCATGATTTTTGATGCAATTGTGCCGATTCTTTTCATGCAGGTCGGCCATGTAAGAATGCATCCACACACCAAATATTTATATTCTGAGACTAATACTTTTGAGAACAGCTCTCATGGAGTAAAAGTCATGCATGTGAAAAAGTTCGAATCGCTGAGGTATTTATAGTGCGGCCTCAAGTCATGATTTTTGATGCAATTGTGCCAAATTTCTCATGAAGGACGGCCATATAAGATTGCATCACCACACCAAATATTTATATTCTGAGACTAATACTTTTGAGAACAGCTCTCATGGAGTAAAAGTCATGCATGTGAAAAAGTTCGAATCGCTGATGTATTTATAGTGCGGCCTCAAGTCAGGATTTTTGATGCAATTGTGCCGATTCTTTTCATGCAGGTCGGCCATGTAAGAATGCATCCACACACCAAATATTTATATTCTGAGACTAATACTTTTGAGAACAGCTCTCATGGAGTAAAAGTCATGCATGTGAAAAAGTTCGAATCGCTGATGTATTTATAGTGCGGCCTCAAGTCATGATTTTTGATGTAATTGTGCCAATTCTTTTCATGAGTGTCGGCCATGTAAGAATGCATCCACACACCAAATATTTATATTCTGAGACTAATACTTTTGAGAACAGCTGTCATGGAGTAAAAGTCATGCATGTGAAAAAGTTCGAATCGCTGATGTATTTATAGTGCGGCCTCAAGTCATGATTTTTGATGCAATTGTGCCAACGTTTTTCATGAGTGTCGGCCATGTAAGAATGCATCCACACACCAAATATTTATATTCTGAGACTAATACTTTTGAGAACAGCTCTCATGGAGTTAAAGTCATGCATGTGAAAAAGTTCGAATCGCTGATGTATTTATAGTGCGGCCTCAAGTCACGATTTTTGATGCAATTGTGCCAACGTTTTTCATGAGTGTCGGCCATGTAAGAATGCATCCACACACCAAATATTTATATTCTGAGACTAATACTTTTGAGAACAGCTCTCATGGAGTAAAAGTCATGCATGTGAAAAAGTTCGAATCGCTGATGTATATTTAGTGCGGCCTCAAGTCATGATTTTTGATGCAATTGTGCCAACGTTTTTCATGAGTGTCGGCCGTGTTAGAATGCATCCACACACCAAATATTTATATTTTGAGACTAATACTTTTGAGAACAGCTCTCATGGAGTAAAAGTCATGCATGTGAAAATGTTCGAATCGCTGATGTATTTTTATAGTGCGGCCTCAAGTCATGATTTTTGATGCAATTGTGCCAATTCTTTTCATGAGAGTCGGCCAAGTAAGAATGCATCCACACACCAAATATTTATATTCTGAGACTAATACTTTTGAGAACAGCTCTCATGGAGTAAAAGTCATGCATGTGAAAAAGTTCGAATCGCTGATGTATTTATAGTGCGGCCTCAAGTCATGATTTTTGATGCAATTGTGCCAAATTTCTCATGAAGGACGGCCATATAAGAATGCATCCACACACCAAATATTTATATTCTGAGACTAATACTTTTGAGAACAGCTCTCATGGAGTAAAAGTCATGCATGTGAAAAAGTTCGAATCGCTGATGTATGTATAGTGCGGCCTCAAGTCATGATTTTTTATGCAATTGTGGCGATTCTTTTCATGCAGGTCGGCCATGTAAGAATGCATCCACACACCAAATATTTATATTCTGAGACTAATACTTTTGAGAACAGCTGTCATGGAGTAAAAGTCATGCATGTGAAAAAGTTCGAATCGCTGATGTATTTATAGTGCGGCCTCAAGTCACGATTTTTGATGTAATTGTGCCAATTCTTTTCATGAGTGTCGGCCATGTAAGAATGCATCCACACACCAAATATTTATATTCTGAGACTAATACTTTTGAGAACAGATCTCATGGAGTTAAAGTCATGCATGTGAAAAAGTTCGAATCGCTGATGTATATTTAGTGCGGCCTCAAGTCATGATTTTTGATGCAATTGTGCCAACGTTTTTCATGAGTGTCGGCCATGTAAGAATGCATCCACACACCAAATATTTATATTCTGAGACTAATACTTTTGAGAACAGCTCTCATGGAGTAAAAGTCATGCATGTGAAAAAGTTCGAATCGCTGATGTATTTTTATAGTGCGGCCTCAAGTCATGATTTTTGATGCAATTGTGCCAATTCTTTTCATGAAGGTCGGCCATGTAAGAATGCATCCACACACCAAATATTTATATTCTGAGACTAATACTTTTGAGAACAGCTCTCATGGAGTAAAAGTCATGCATGTGAAAAAGTTCGAATCGCTGATGTATTTATAGTGCGGCCTCAAGTCATGATTTTTTATGTAATTGTGCCAATTCTTTTCATGAAGGTCGGCCATGTAAGAATGCATCCACACACCAAATATTTATATTCTGAGACTAATACTTTTGAGAACAGCTCTCATGGAGTAAAAGTCATGCATGTGAAAAAGTTCGAATCGCTGATGTATTTATAGTGCGGCCTCAAGTCATGATTTTTGATGCAATTGTGCCAAATTTGTCATGAATGTCGGCCATATAAGAATGAATCACCACACCAAATATTTATATTCTGAGACTTATACTTTTGAGAACAGCTCTCATGGAGTAAAAGTCATGCATGTGAAAAAGTTCGAATCGCTGATGTATTTATAGTGCGGCCTCAAGTCATGATTTTTGATGCAATTGTGCCAAATTTCTCATGAAGGACGGCCATATAAGAATGCATCCACACACCAAATATTTATATTCTGAGACTAATACTTTTGAGAACAGCTCTCATGGAGTAAAAGTCATGCATGTGAAAAAGTTCGAATCGCTGATGTATGTATAGTGCGGCCTCAAGTCATGATTTTTTATGCAATTGTGGCGATTCTTTTCATGCAGGTCGGCCATGTAAGAATGCATCCACACACCAAATATTTATATTCTGAGACTAATACTTTTGAGAACAGCTGTCATGGAGTAAAAGTCATGCATGTGAAAAAGTTCGAATCGCTGATGTATTTATAGTGCGGCCACAAGTCACGATTTTTGATGTAATTGTGCCAATTCTTTTCATGAGTGTCGGCCATGTAAGAATGCATCCACACACCAAATATTTATATTCTGAGACTAATACTTTTGAGAACAGATCTCATGGAGTTAAAGTCATGCATGTGAAAAAGTTCGAATCGCTGATGTATTTATAGTGCGGCCTCAAGTCATGATTTTTGATGCAATTGTGCCAACGTTTTTCATGAGTGTCGGCCATGTAAGAATGCATCCACACACCAAATATTTATATTCTGAGACTAATACTTTTGAGAACAGCTCTCATGGAGTAAAAGTCATGCATGTGAAAAAGTTCGAATCGCTGATGTATTTTTATAGTGCGGCCTCAAGTCATGATTTTTGATGCAATTGTGCCAATTCTTTTCATGAAGGTCGGCCATGTAAGAATGCATCCACACACCAAATATTTATATTCTGAGACTAATACTTTTGAGAACAGCTCTCATGGAGTAAAAGTCATGCATGTGAAAAAGTTCGAATCGCTGATGTATTTATAGTGCGGCCTCAAGTCATGATTTTTTATGTAATTGTGCCAATTCTTTTCATGAAGGTCGGCCATGTAAGAATGCATCCACACACCAAATATTTATATTCTGAGACTAATACTTTTGAGAACAGCTCTCATGGAGTAAAAGTCATGCATGTGAAAAAGTTCGAATCGCTGATGTATTTATAGTGCGGCCTCAAGTCATGATTTTTGATGCAATTGTGCCAAATTTCTCATGAAGGACGGCCATATAAGAATGCATCCACACACCAAATATTTATATTCTGAGACTAATACTTTTGAGAACAGCTCTCATGGAGTAAAAGTCATGCATGTGAAAAAGTTCGAATCGCTGATGTATGTATAGTGCGGCCTCAAGTCATGATTTTTTATGCAATTGTGGCGATTCTTTTCATGCAGGTCGGCCATGTAAGAATGCATCCACACACCAAGTATTTATATTCTGAGACTAATACTTTTGAGAACAGCTGTCATGGAGTAAAAGTCATGCATGTGAAAAAGTTCGAATCGCTGATGTATTTATAGTGCGGCCTCAAGTCACGATTTTTGATGTAATTGTGCCAATTCTTTTCATGAGTGTCGGCCATGTAAGAATGCATCCACACACCAAATATTTATATTCTGAGACTAATACTTTTGAGAACAGATCTCATGGAGTTAAAGTCATGCATGTGAAAAAGTTCGAATCGCTGATGTATTTATAGTGCGGCCTCAAGTCATGATTTTTGATGCAATTGTGCCAACGTTTTTCATGAGTGTCGGCCATGTAAGAATGCATCCACACACCAAATATTTATATTCTGAGACTAATACTTTTGAGAACAGCTCTCATGGAGTAAAAGTCATGCATGTGAAAAAGTTCGAATCGCTGATGTATTTTTATAGTGCGGCCTCAAGTCATGATTTTTGATGCAATTGTGCCAATTCTTTTCATGAAGGTCGGCCATGTAAGAATGCATCCACACACCAAATATTTATATTCTGAGACTAATACTTTTGAGAACAGCTCTCATGGAGTAAAAGTCATGCATGTGAAAAAGTTCGAATCGCTGATGTATTTATAGTGCGGCCTCAAGTCATGATTTTTTATGTAATTGTGCCAATTCTTTTCATGAAGGTCGGCCATGTAAGAATGCATCCACACACCAAATATTTATATTCTGAGACTAATACTTTTGAGAACAGCTCTCATGGAGTAAAAGTCATGCATGTGAAAAAGTTCGAATCGCTGATGTATTTATAGTGCGGCCTCAAGTCATGATTTTTGATGCAATTGTGCCAAATTTCTCATGAATGTCGGCCATATAAGAATGAATCACCACACCAAATATTTATATTCTGAGACTTATACTTTTGAGAACAGCTCTCATGGAGTAAAAGTCATGCATGTGAAAAAGTTCGAATCGCTGATGTATTTATAGTGCGGCCTCAAGTCAGGATTTTTGATGTAATTGTGCCAATTCTTTTCATGAGTGTCGGCCATGTAAGAATGCATCCACACACCAAATATTTATATTCTGAGACTAATACTTTTGAGAACAGCTCTCATGGAGTAAAAGTCATGCATGTGAAAAAGTTCGAATCGCTGATGTATTTATAGTGCGGCCTCAAGTCATGATTTTTGATGCAATTGTGCCAATTCTTTTCATGAAGGTCGGCCATGTAAGAATGCATCCACACACCAAATATTTATATTCTGAGACTAATACTTTTGAGAACAGCTCTCATGGAGTAAAAGTCATGCATGTGAAAAAGTTCGAATCGCTGATGTATTTATAGTGCGGCCTCAAGTCATGATTTTTGATGCAATTGTGCCGATTCTTTTCATGCAGGTCGGCCATGTGAGGATGCATCCACACACCAAATATTTATATTCTGAGACTAATACTTTTGAGAACAGCTCTCATGGAGTAAAAGTCATGCATGTGAAAAAGTTCGAATCGCTGATGTATTTATAGTGCGGCCTCAAGTCATGATTTTTTATGCAATTGTGCCAATTTTTCTCATGGAGGTGGGCCATGTAAGAATGCATCCACACACCAAATATTTATATTCTGAGACTAATACTTTTGAGAACAGCTCTCATGGAGTAAAAGTCATGCATGTGAAAAAGTTCGAATCGCTGATGTATTTATAGTGCGGCCTCAAGTCAGGATTTTTGATGCAATTGTGCCAATTTTTCTCATGGAGGTGGGCCATGTAAGAATGCATCCACACACCAAATATTTATATTCTGAGACTAATA
Source organism: Haliotis rufescens (assembly GCF_023055435.1). NCBI lineage: Eukaryota > Metazoa > Mollusca > Gastropoda > Lepetellida > Haliotidae > Haliotis > Haliotis rufescens. Next base: position 18,358,817 of record NW_025964361.1, read on the forward strand.
CTTTTGAGAACAGCTCTCATGGAGTAAAAGTCATGCATGTGAAAAAGTTCGAATCGCTGATGTATTTATAGTGCGGCCTCAAGTCATGATTTTTGATGCAATTGTGCCGATTCTTTTCATGCAGGTCGGCCATGTGAGAATGCATCCACACACCAAATATTTATATTCTGAGACTAATACTTTTGAGAACAGCTCTCATGGAGTAAAAGTCATGCATGTGAAAAAGTTCGAATCGCTGAGGTATTTATAGTGCGGCCTCAAGTCATGATTTTTTATGCAATTGTGCCGATTCTTTTCATGAAGGTCGGCCATGTAAGAATGCATCCACACACCAAATATTTATATTCTGAGACTAATACTTTTGAGAACAGCTCTCATGGAGTAAAAGCCATGCATGTGAAAAAGTTCGAATCGCTGATGTATTTATAGTGCGGCCTCAAGTCATGATTTTTGATGCAATTGTGCCGATTCTTTTCATGCAGGTCGGCCATGTAAGAATGCATCCACACACCAAATATTTATATTCTGAGACTAATACTTTTGAGAACAGCTCTCATGGAGTAAAAGTCATGCATGTGAAAAAGTTCGAATCGCTGATGTATTTATAGTGCGGCCTCAAGTCATGATTTTTGATGCAATTGTGCCAAATTTCTCATGAAGGACGGCCATATAAGATTGCATCACCACACCAAATATTTATATTCTGAGACTAATACTTTTGAGAACAGCTCTCATGGAGTAAAAGTCATGCATGTGAAAAAGTTCGAATCGCTGATGTATTTATAGTGCGGCCTCAAGTCATGATTTTTGATGCAATTGTGCCGATTCTTTTCATGCAGGTCGGCCATGTAAGAATGCATCCACACACCAAATATTTATATTCTGAGACTAATACTTTTGAGAACAGCTCTCATGGAGTAAAAGTCATGCATGTGAAAAAGTTCGAATCGCTGATGTATTTATAGTGCGGCCTCAAGTCATGATTTTTGATGTAATTGTGCCAATTCTTTTCATGAAGGTCGGCCATGTAAGAATGCATCCACACACCAAATATTTATATTCTGAGACTAATACTTTTGAGAACAGCTCTCATGGAGTAAAAGTCATGCATGTGAAAAAGTTCGAATCGCTGATGTATTTATAGTGCGGCCTCAAGTCATGATTTTTGATGTAATTGTGCCAATTCTTTTCATGAAGGTCGGCCATGTAAGAATGCATCCACACACCAAATATTTATATTCTGAGACTAATACTTTTGAGAACAGCTCTCATGGAGTAAAAGTCATGCATGTGAAAAAGTTCGAATCGCTGATGTATTTATAGTGCGGCCTCAAGTCAGGATTTTTGATGCAATTGTGCCAACGTTTTTCATGAGTGTCGGCCATGTAAGAATGCATCCACACACCAAATATTTATATTCTGAGACTAATACTTTTGAGAACAGCTCTCATGGAGTTAAAGTCATGCATGTGAAAAAGTTCGAATCGCTGATGTATTTATAGTGCGGCCTCAAGTCACGATTTTTGATGCAATTGTGCCAACGTTTTTCATGAGTGTCGGCCATGTAAGAATGCATCCACACACCAAATATTTATATTCTGAGACTAATACTTTTGAGAACAGCTCTCATGGAGTAAAAGTCATGCATGTGAAAAAGTTCGAATCGCTGATGTATATTTAGTGCGGCCTCAAGTCATGATTTTTTATGCAATTGTGCCAACGTTTTTCATGAGTGTCGGCCGTGTAAGAATGCATCCACACACCAAATATTTATATTCTGAGACTAATACTTTTGAGAACAGCTCTCATGGAGTAAAAGTCATGCATGTGAAAAAGTTCGAATCGCTGATGTATTTATAGTGCGGCCTCAAGTCATGATTTTTGATGTAATTGTGCCAATTCTTTTCATGAAGGTCGGCCATGTAAGAATGCATCCACACACCAAATATTTATATTCTGAGACTAATACTTTTGAGAACAGCTCTCATGGAGTAAAGGTCATGCATGTGAAAAAGTTCGAATCGCTGATGTATTTATAGTGCGGCCTCAAGTCATGATTTTTGATGTAATTGTGCCAAATTTCTCATGAACGACGGCCATATAAGAATGCATCACCACACCAAATATTTATATTCTGAGACTAATACTTTTGAGAACAGCTCTCATGGAGTAAAAGTCATGCATGTGAAAAAGTTCGAATCGCTGATGTATTTATAGTGCGGCCTCAAGTCATGATTTTTGATGTAATTGTGCCAATTCTTTTCATGAGTGTCGGCCATGTAAGAATGCATCCACACACCAAATATTTATATTCTGAGACTAATACTTTTGAGAACAGCTCTCATGGAGTAAAAGTCATGCATGTGAAAAAGTTCGAATCGCTGATGTATTTATAGTGCGGCCTCAAGTCATGATTTTTGATGCAATTGTGCCAATTTTTATCATGGAGGTGGGCCATGTAAGAATGCATCCACACACCAAATATTTATATTCTGAGACTAATACTTTTGAGAACAGCTCTCATGGAGTAAAAGTCATGCATGTGAAAAAGTTCGAATCGCTGATGTATTTATAGTGCGGCCTCAAGTCATGATTTTTGATGCAATTGTGCCGATTCTTTTCATGCAGGTCGGCCATGTGAGAATGCATCCACACACCAAATATTTATATTCTGAGACTAATACTTTTGAGAACAGCTCTCATGGAGTAAAAGTCATGCATGTGAAAAAGTTCGAATCGCTGAGGTATTTATAGTGCGGCCTCAAGTCATGATTTTTTATGCAATTGTGCCGATTCTTTTCATGAAGGTCGGCCATGTAAGAATGCATCCACACACCAAATATTTATATTCTGAGACTAATACTTTTGAGAACAGCTCTCATGGAGTAAAAGTCATGCATGTGAAAAAGTTCGAATCGCTGATGTATTTATAGTGCGGCCTCAAGTCATGATTTTTGATGCAATTGTGCCGATTCTTTTCATGCAGGTCGGCCATGTAAGAATGCATCCACACACCAAATATTTATATTCTGAGACTAATACTTTTGAGAACAGCTCTCATGGAGTAAAAGTCATGCATGTGAAAAAGTTCGAATCGCTGAGGTATTTATAGTGCGGCCTCAAGTCATGATTTTTGATGCAATTGTGCCAAATTTCTCATGAAGGACGGCCATATAAGATTGCATCACCACACCAAATATTTATATTCTGAGACTAATACTTTTGAGAACAGCTCTCATGGAGTAAAAGTCATGCATGTGAAAAAGTTCGAATCGCTGATGTATTTATAGTGCGGCCTCAAGTCATGATTTTTGATGCAATTGTGCCGATTCTTTTCATGCAGGTCGGCCATGTAAGAATGCATCCACACACCAAATATTTATATTCTGAGACTAATACTTTTGAGAACAGCTCTCATGGAGTAAAAGTCATGCATGTGAAAAAGTTCGAATCGCTGATGTATTTATAGTGCGGCCTCAAGTCATGATTTTTGATGTAATTGTGCCAATTCTTTTCATGAAGGTCGGCCATGTAAGAATGCATCCACACACCAAATATTTATATTCTGAGACTAATACTTTTGAGAACAGCTGTCATGGAGTAAAAGTCATGCATGTGAAAAAGTTCGAATCGCTGATGTATTTATAGTGCGGCCTCAAGTCATGATTTTTTATGCAATTGTGCCAACGTTTTTCATGAGTGTCGGCCATGTAAGAATGCATCCACACACCAAATATTTATATTCTGAGACTAATACTTTTGAGAACAGCTCTCATGGAGTTAAAGTCATGCATGTGAAAAAGTTCGAATCGCTGATGTATTTATAGTGCGGCCTCAAGTCACGATTTTTGATGCAATTGTGCCAACGTTTTTCATGAGTGTCGGCCATGTAAGAATGCATCCACACACCAAATATTTATATTCTGAGACTAATACTTTTGAGAACAGCTCTCATGGAGTAAAAGTCATGCATGTGAAAAAGTTCGAATCGCTGATGTATATTTAGTGCGGCCTCAAGTCATGATTTTTTATGCAATTGTGCCAACGTTTTTCATGAGTGTCGGCCGTGTAAGAAAGCATCCACACACCAAATATTTATATTCTGAGACTAATACTTTTGAGAACAGCTCTCATGGAGTAAAAGTCATGCATGTGAAAATGTTCGAATCGCTGATGTATTTTTATAGTGCGGCCTCAAGTCATGATTTTTGATGCAATTGTGCCAATTCTTTTCATGAGAGTCGGCCAAGTAAGAATGCATCCACACACCAAATATTTATATTCTGAGACTAATACTTTTGAGAACAGATCTCATGGAGTAAAAGTCATGCATGTGAAAAAGTTCGAATCGCTGATGTATTTATAGTGCGGCCTCAAGTCAGGATTTTTTATGCAATTGTGCCAATTCTTTTCATGAAGGTCGGCCATGTAAGAATGCATCCACACACCAAATATTTATATTCTGAGACTAATACTTTTGAGAACAGCTCTCATGGAGTAAAAGTCATGCATGTGAAAAAGTTCGAATCGCTGATGTATTTATAGTGCGGCCTCAAGTCAGGATTTTTGATGTAATTGTGCCAATTCTTTTCATGAGTGTCGGCCATGTAAGAATGCATCCACACACCAAATATTTATATTCTGAGACTAATACTTTTGAGAACAGATCTCATGGAGTTAAAGTCATGCATGTGAAAAAGTTCGAATCGCTGATGTATTTATAGTGCGGCCTCAAGTCATGATTTTTGATGCAATTGTGCCAACGTTTTTCATGAGTGTCGGCCATGTAAGAATGCATCCACACACCAAATATTTATATTCTGAGACTAATACTTTTGAGAACAGCTCTCATGGAGTAAAAGTCATGCATGTGAAAAAGTTCGAATCGCTGATGTATTTTTATAGTGCGGCCTCAAGTCAGGATTTTTGATGCAATTGTGCCAATTCTTTTCATGAAGGTCGGCCATGTAAGAATGCATCCACACACCAAATATTTATATTCTGAGACTAATACTTTTGAGAACAGCTCTCATGGAGTAAAAGTCATGCATGTGAAAAAGTTCGAATCGCTGATGTATTTATAGTGCGGCCTCAAGTCATGATTTTTGACGTAATTGTGCCAATTCTTTTCATGAAGGTCGGCCATGTGAGAATGCATCCACACACCAAATATTTATATTCTGAGACTAATACTTTTGAGAACAGCTCTCATGGAGTAAAAGTCATGCATGTGAAAAAGTTCGAATCGCTGATGTATTTATAGTGCGGCCTCAAGTCATGATTTTTGATGTAATTGTGCCAATTTTTTTCATGAAGGTCGGCCATGTAAGAATGCATCCACACACCAAATATTTATATTCTGAGACTAATACTTTTGAGAACAGCTCTCATCGAGTAAAAGTCATGCATGTGAAAAAGTTCGAATCGCTGATGTATTTATAGTGCGGCCTCAAGTCATGATTTTTGATGTAATTGTGCCGATTCTTTTCATGCGGGTCGGCCATGTGAGAATGCATCCACACACCAAATATTTATATTCTGAGACTAATACTTTTGAGAACAGCTCTCATGGAGTAAAAGTCATGCATGTGAAAAAGTTCGAATCGCTGATGTATTTATAGTGCGGCCTCAAGTCATGATTTTTTATGCAATTGTGCCAATTTTTCTCATGGAGGTGGGCCATGTAAGAATGCATCCACACACCAAATATTTATATTCTGAGACTAATACTTTTGAGAACAGCTCTCATGGAGTAAAAGTCATGCATGTGAAAAAGTTCGAATCGCTGATGTATTTATAGTGCGGCCTCAAGTCATGATTTTTGATGCAATTGTGCCAAATTTCTCATGAAGGACGGCCATATAAGAATGCATCACCACACCAAATATTTATATTCTGAGACTAATACTTTTGAGAACAGCTCTCATGGAGTAAAAGTCATGCATGTGAAAAAGTTCGAATCGCTGATGTATTTATAGTGCGGCCTCAAGTCATGATTTTTTATGCAATTGTGCCAATTCTTTTCATGAAGGTCGGCCATGTAAGAATGCATCCACACACCAAATATTTATATTCTGAGACTAATACTTTTGAGAACAGCTCTCATGGAGTAAAAGTCATGCATGTGAAAAAGTTCGAATCGCTGATGTATTTATAGTGCGGCCTCAAGTCATGATTTTTGATGCAATTGTGCCAACGTTTTTCATGAAGGTCGGCCATGTAAGAATGCATCCACACACCAAATATTTATATTCTGAGACTAATACTTTTGAGAACAGCTCTCATGGAGTAAAAGTCATGCATGTGAAAAAGTTCGAATCGCTGATGTATTTATAGTGCGGCCTCAAGTCATGATTTTTGATGTAATTGTGCCAATTCTTTTCATGAAGGTCGGCCATGTAAGAATGCATCCACACACCAAATATTTATATTCTGAGACTAATACTTTTGAGAACAGCTCTCATGGAGTAAAAGTCATGCATGTGAAAAAGTTCGAATCGCTGATGTATTTATAGTGCGGCCTCAAGTCATGATTTTTGATGTAATTGTGCCAATTCTTTTCATGAAGGTCGGCCATGTAAGAATGCATCCACACACCAAATATTTATATTCTGAGACTAATACTTTTGAGAACAGCTCTCATGGAGTAAAAGTCATGCATGTGAAAAAGTTCGAATCGCTGATGTATTTATAGTGCGGCCTCAAGTCATGATTTTTGATGTAATTGTGCCAATTTTTTTCATGAAGGTCGGCCATGTAAGAATGCATCCACACACCAAATATTTATATTCTGAGACTAATACTTTTGAGAACAGCTCTCATGGAGTAAAAGTCATGCATGTGAAAAAGTTCGAATCGCTGATGTATTTATAGTGCGGCCTCAAGTCATGATTTTTGATGTAATTGTGCCGATTCTTTTCATGCAGGTCGGCCATGTGAGAATGCATCCACACACCAAATATTTATATTCTGAGACTAATACTTTTGAGAACAGCTCTCATGGAGTAAAAGTCATGCATGTGAAAAAGTTCGAATCGCTGATGTATTTATAGTGCGGCCTCAAGTCATGATTTTTTATGCAATTGTGCCAATTTTTCTCATGGAGGTGGGCCATGTAAGAATGCATCCACACACCAAATATTTATATTCTGAGACTAATACTTTTGAGAACAGCTCTCATGGAGTAAAAGTCATGCATGTAAAAAAGTTCGAATCGCTGATGTATTTATAGTGCGGCCTCAAGTCATGATTTTTGATGCAATTGTGCCAAATTTCTCATGAAGGACGGCCATATAAGAATGCATCACCACACCAAATATTTATATTCTGAGACTAATACTTTTGAGAACAGCTCTCATGGAGTAAAAGTCATGCATGTGAAAAAGTTCGAATCGCTGATGTATTTATAGTGCGGCCTCAAGTCATGATTTTTTATGCAATTGTGCCAATTCTTTTCATGAAGGTCGGCCATGTAAGAATGCATCCACACACCAAATATTTATATTCTGAGACTAATACTTTTGAGAACAGCTCTCATGGAGTAAAAGTCATGCATGTGAAAAAGTTCGAATCGCTGATGTATTTATAGTGCGGCCTCAAGTCAGGATTTTTTATGCAATTGTGCCAACGTTTTTCATGAAGGTCGGCCATGTAAGAATGCATCCACACACCAAATATTTATATTCTGAGACTAATACTTTTGAGAACAGCTCTCATGGAGTAAAAGTCATGCATGTGAAAAAGTTCGAATCGCTGATGTATTTATAGTGCGGCCTCAAGTCATGATTTTTGATGTAATTGTGCCAATTCTTTTCATGAAGGTCGGCCATGTAAGAATGCATCCACACACCAAATATTTATATTCTGAGACTAATACTTTTGAGAACAGCTCTCATGGAGTAAAAGTCATGCATGTGAAAAAGTTCGAATCGCTGATGTATTTATAGTGCGGCCTCAAGTCATGATTTTTGATGTAATTGTGCCAATTCTTTTCATGAAGGTCGGCCATGTAAGAATGCATCCACACACCAAATATTTATATTCTGAGACTAATACTTTTGAGAACAGCTCTCATGGAGTAAAAGTCATGCATGTGAAAAAGTTCGAATCGCTGATGTATTTATAGTGCGGCCTCAAGTCATGATTTTTGATGTAATTGTGCCAATTCTTTTCATGAAGGTCGGCCATGTAAGAATGCATCCACACACCAAATATTTATATTCTGAGACTAATACTTTTGAGAACAGCTCTCATGGAGTAAAAGTCATGCATGTGAAAAAGTTCGAATCGCTGATGTATTTATAGTGCGGCCTCAAGTCATGATTTTTGATGTAATTGTGCCAATTCTTTTCATGAAGGTCGGCCATGTAAGAATGCATCCACACACCAAATATTTATATTCTGAGACTAATACTTTTGAGAACAGCTCTCATGGAGTAAAAGTCATGCATGTGAAAAAGTTCGAATCGCTGATGTATTTATAGTGCGGCCTCAAGTCATGATTTTTGATGTAATTGTGCCAATTTTTTTCATGAAGGTCGGCCATGTAAGAATGCATCCACACACCAAATATTTATATTCTGAGACTAATACTTTTGAGAACAGCTCTCATCGAGTAAAAGTCATGCATGTGAAAAAGTTCGAATCGCTGATGTATTTATAGTGCGGCCTCAAGTCATGATTTTTGATGTAATTGTGCCGATTCTTTTCATGCAGGTCGGCCATGTGAGAATGCATCCACACACCAAATATTTATATTCTGAGACTAATACTTTTGAGAACAGCTCTCATGGAGTAAAAGTCATGCATGTGAAAAAGTTCGAATCGCTGATGTATTTATAGTGCGGCCTCAAGTCATGATTTTTTATGCAATTGTGCCAATTTTTCTCATGGAGGTGGGCCATGTAAGAATGCATCCACACACCAAATATTTATATTCTGAGACTAATACTTTTGAGAACAGCTCTCATGGAGTAAAAGTCATGCATGTAAAAAAGTTCGAATCGCTGATGTATTTATAGTGCGGCCTCAAGTCATGATTTTTGATGCAATTGTGCCAAATTTCTCATGAAGGACGGCCATATAAGAATGCATCACCACACCAAATATTTATATTCTGAGACTAATACTTTTGAGAACAGCTCTCATGGAGTAAAAGTCATGCATGTAAAAAAGTTCGAATCGCTGATGTATTTATAGTGCGGCCTCAAGTCATGATTTTTGATGCAATTGTGCCAAATTTCTCATGAAGGACGGCCATATAAGAATGCATCACCACACCAAATATTTATATTCTGAGACTAATACTTTTGAGAACAGCTCTCATGGAGTAAAAGTCATGCATGTGAAAAAGTTCGAATCGCTGATGTATTTATAGTGCGGCCTCAAGTCATGATTTTTTATGCAATTGTGCCAATTCTTTTCATGAAGGTCGGCCATGTAAGAATGCATCCACACACCAAATATTTATATTCTGAGACTAATACTTTTGAGAACAGCTCTCATGGAGTAAAAGTCATGCATGTGAAAAAGTTCGAATCGCTGATGTATTTATAGTGCGGCCTCAAGTCAGGATTTTTGATGCAATTGTGCCAACGTTTTTCATGAAGGTCGGCCATGTAAGAATGCATCCACACACCAAATATTTATATTCTGAGACTAATACTTTTGAGAACAGCTCTCATGGAGTAAAAGTCATGCATGTGAAAAAGTTCGAATCGCTGATGTATTTATAGTGCGGCCTCAAGTCATGATTTTTGATGTAATTGTGCCAATTCTTTTCATGAAGGTCGGCCATGTAAGAATGCATCCACACACCAAATATTTATATTCTGAGACTAATACTTTTGAGAACAGCTCTCATGGAGTAAAAGTCATGCATGTGAAAAAGTTCGAATCGCTGATGTATTTATAGTGCGGCCTCAAGTCATGATTTTTGATGTAATTGTGCCAATTCTTTTCATGAAGGTCGGCCATGTAAGAATGCATCCACACACCAAATATTTATATTCTGAGACTAATACTTTTGAGAACAGCTCTCATGGAGTAAAAGTCATGCATGTGAAAAAGTTCGAATCGCTGATGTATTTATAGTGCGGCCTCAAGTCATGATTTTTGATGTAATTGTGCCAATTCTTTTCATGAAGGTCGGCCATGTAAGAATGCATCCACACACCAAATATTTATATTCTGAGACTAATACTTTTGAGAACAGCTCTCATGGAGTAAAAGTCATGCATGTGAAAAAGTTCGAATCGCTGATGTATTTATAGTGCGGCCTCAAGTCATGATTTTTGATGTAATTGTGCCAATTCTTTTCATGAAGGTCGGCCATGTAAGAATGCATCCACACACCAAATATTTATATTCTGAGACTAATACTTTTGAGAACAGCTCTCATGGAGTAAAAGTCATGCATGTGAAAAAGTTCGAATCGCTGATGTATTTATAGTGCGGCCTCAAGTCATGATTTTTGATGTAATTGTGCCAATTTTTTTCATGAAGGTCGGCCATGTAAGAATGCATCCACACACCAAATATTTATATTCTGAGACTAATACTTTTGAGAACAGCTCTCATCGAGTAAAAGTCATGCATGTGAAAAAGTTCGAATCGCTGATGTATTTATAGTGCGGCCTCAAGTCATGATTTTTGATGTAATTGTGCCGATTCTTTTCATGCAGGTCGGCCATGTGAGAATGCATCCACACACCAAATATTTATATTCTGAGACTAATACTTTTGAGAACAGCTCTCATGGAGTAAAAGTCATGCATGTGAAAAAGTTCGAATCGCTGATGTATTTATAGTGCGGCCTCAAGTTATGATTTTTTATGCAATTGTGCCAATTTTTCTCATGGAGGTGGGCCATGTAAGAATGCATCCACACACCAAATATTTATATTCTGAGACTAATACTTTTGAGAACAGCTCTCATGGAGTAAAAGTCATGCATGTAAAAAAGTTCGAATCGCTGATGTATTTATAGTGCGGCCTCAAGTCATGATTTTTGATGCAATTGTGCCAAATTTCTCATGAAGGACGGCCATATAAGAATGCATCACCACACCAAATATTTATATTCTGAGACTAATACTTTTGAGAACAGCTCTCATGGAGTAAAAGTCATGCATGTGAAAAAGTTCGAATCGCTGATGTATTTATAGTGCGGCCTCAAGTCATGATTTTTTATGCAATTGTGCCAATTCTTTTCATGAAGGTCGGCCATGTAAGAATGCATCCACACACCAAATATTTATATTCTGAGACTAATACTTTTGAGAACAGCTCTCATGGAGTAAAAGTCATGCATGTGAAAAAGTTCGAATCGCTGATGTATTTATAGTGCGGCCTCAAGTCAGGATTTTTTATGCAATTGTGCCAACGTTTTTCATGAAGGTCGGCCATGTAAGAATGCATCCACACACCAAATATTTATATTCTGAGACTAATACTTTTGAGAACAGCTCTCATGGAGTAAAAGTCATGCATGTGAAAAAGTTCGAATCGCTGATGTATTTATAGTGCGGCCTCAAGTCATGATTTTTGATGTAATTGTGCCAATTCTTTTCATGAAGGTCGGCCATGTAAGAATGCATCCACACACCAAATATTTATATTCTGAGACTAATACTTTTGAGAACAGCTCTCATGGAGTAAAAGTCATGCATGTGAAAAAGTTCGAATCGCTGATGTATTTATAGTGCGGCCTCAAGTCATGATTTTTGATGTAATTGTGCCGATTCTTTTCATGCAGGTCGGCCATGTGAGAATGCATCCACACACCAAATATTTATATTCTGAGACTAATACTTTTGAGAACAGCTCTCATGGAGTAAAAGTCATGCATGTGAAAAAGTTCGAATCGCTGATGTATTTATAGTGCGGCCTCAAGTCATGATTTTTTATGCAATTGTGCCAATTTTTCTCATGGAGGTGGGCCATGTAAGAATGCATCCACACACCAAATATTTATATTCTGAGACTAATACTTTTGAGAACAGCTCTCATGGAGTAAAAGTCATGCATGTAAAAAAGTTCGAATCGCTGATGTATTTATAGTGCGGCCTCAAGTCATGATTTTTGATGCAATTGTGCCAAATTTCTCATGAAGGACGGCCATATAAGAATGCATCACCACACCAAATATTTATATTCTGAGACTAATACTTTTGAGAACAGCTCTCATGGAGTAAAAGTCATGCATGTGAAAAAGTTCGAATCGCTGATGTATTTATAGTGCGGCCTCAAGTCATGATTTTTTATGCAATTGTGCCAATTCTTTTCATGAAGGTCGGCCATGTAAGAATGCATCCACACACCAAATATTTATATTCTGAGACTAATACTTTTGAGAACAGCTCTCATGGAGTAAAAGTCATGCATGTGAAAAAGTTCGAATCGCTGATGTATTTATAGTGCGGCCTCAAGTCAGGATTTTTTATGCAATTGTGCCAACGTTTTTCATGAAGGTCGGCCATGTAAGAATGCATCCACACACCAAATATTTATATTCTGAGACTAATACTTTTGAGAACAGCTCTCATGGAGTAAAAGTCATGCATGTGAAAAAGTTCGAATCGCTGATGTATTTATAGTGCGGCCTCAAGTCATGATTTTTGATGTAATTGTGCCAATTCTTTTCATGAAGGTCGGCCATGTAAGAATGCATCCACACACCAAATATTTATATTCTGAGACTAATACTTTTGAGAACAGCTCTCATGGAGTAAAAGTCATGCATGTGAAAAAGTTCGAATCGCTGATGTATTTATAGTGCGGCCTCAAGTCATGATTTTTGATGTAATTGTGCCAATTCTTTTCATGAAGGTCGGCCATGTAAGAATGCATCCACACACCAAATATTTATATTCTGAGACTAATACTTTTGAGAACAGCTCTCATGGAGTAAAAGTCATGCATGTGAAAAAGTTCGAATCGCTGATGTATTTATAGTGCGGCCTCAAGTCATGATTTTTGATGTAATTGTGCCAATTCTTTTCATGAAGGTCGGCCATGTAAGAATGCATCCACACACCAAATATTTATATTCTGAGACTAATACTTTTGAGAACAGCTCTCATGGAGTAAAAGTCATGCATGTGAAAAAGTTCGAATCGCTGATGTATTTATAGTGCGGCCTCAAGTCATGATTTTTGATGTAATTGTGCCAATTCTTTTCATGAAGGTCGGCCATGTAAGAATGCATCCACACACCAAATATTTATATTCTGAGACTAATACTTTTGAGAACAGCTCTCATGGAGTAAAAGTCATGCATGTGAAAAAGTTCGAATCGCTGATGTATTTATAGTGCGGCCTCAAGTCATGATTTTTGATGTAATTGTGCCAATTTTTTTCATGAAGGTCGGCCATGTAAGAATGCATCCACACACCAAATATTTATATTCTGAGACTAATACTTTTGAGAACAGCTCTCATCGAGTAAAAGTCATGCATGTGAAAAAGTTCGAATCGCTGATGTATTTATAGTGCGGCCTCAAGTCATGATTTTTGATGTAATTGTGCCGATTCTTTTCATGCAGGTCGGCCATGTGAGAATGCATCCACACACCAAATATTTATATTCTGAGACTAATACTTTTGAGAACAGCTCTCATGGAGTAAAAGTCATGCATGTGAAAAAGTTCGAATCGCTGATGTATTTATAGTGCGGCCTCAAGTCATGATTTTTTATGCAATTGTGCCAATTTTTCTCATGGAGGTGGGCCATGTAAGAATGCATCCACACACCAAATATTTATATTCTGAGACTAATACTTTTGAGAACAGCTCTCATGGAGTAAAAGTCATGCATGTAAAAAAGTTCGAATCGCTGATGTATTTATAGTGCGGCCTCAAGTCATGATTTTTGATGCAATTGTGCCAAATTTCTCATGAAGGACGGCCATATAAGAATGCATCACCACACCAAATATTTATATTCTGAGACTAATACTTTTGAGAACAGCTCTCATGGAGTAAAAGTCATGCATGTAAAAAAGTTCGAATCGCTGATGTATTTATAGTGCGGCCTCAAGTCATGATTTTTGATGCAATTGTGCCAAATTTCTCATGAAGGACGGCCATATAAGAATGCATCACCACACCAAATATTTATATTCTGAGACTAATACTTTTGAGAACAGCTCTCATGGAGTAAAAGTCATGCATGTGAAAAAGTTCGAATCGCTGATGTATTTATAGTGCGGCCTCAAGTCATGATTTTTTATGCAATTGTGCCAATTCTTTTCATGAAGGTCGGCCATGTAAGAATGCATCCACACACCAAATATTTATATTCTGAGACTAATACTTTTGAGAACAGCTCTCATGGAGTAAAAGTCATGCATGTGAAAAAGTTCGAATCGCTGATGTATTTATAGTGCGGCCTCAAGTCAGGATTTTTGATGCAATTGTGCCAACGTTTTTCATGAAGGTCGGCCATGTAAGAATGCATCCACACACCAAATATTTATATTCTGAGACTAATACTTTTGAGAACAGCTCTCATGGAGTAAAAGTCATGCATGTGAAAAAGTTCGAATCGCTGATGTATTTATAGTGCGGCCTCAAGTCATGATTTTTGATGTAATTGTGCCAATTCTTTTCATGAAGGTCGGCCATGTAAGAATGCATCCACACACCAAATATTTATATTCTGAGACTAATACTTTTGAGAACAGCTCTCATGGAGTAAAAGTCATGCATGTGAAAAAGTTCGAATCGCTGATGTATTTATAGTGCGGCCTCAAGTCATGATTTTTGATGTAATTGTGCCAATTCTTTTCATGAAGGTCGGCCATGTAAGAATGCATCCACACACCAAATATTTATATTCTGAGACTAATACTTTTGAGAACAGCTCTCATGGAGTAAAAGTCATGCATGTGAAAAAGTTCGAATCGCTGATGTATTTATAGTGCGGCCTCAAGTCATGATTTTTGATGTAATTGTGCCAATTCTTTTCATGAAGGTCGGCCATGTAAGAATGCATCCACACACCAAATATTTATATTCTGAGACTAATACTTTTGAGAACAGCTCTCATGGAGTAAAAGTCATGCATGTGAAAAAGTTCGAATCGCTGATGTATTTATAGTGCGGCCTCAAGTCATGATTTTTGATGTAATTGTGCCAATTCTTTTCATGAAGGTCGGCCATGTAAGAATGCATCCACACACCAAATATTTATATTCTGAGACTAATACTTTTGAGAACAGCTCTCATGGAGTAAAAGTCATGCATGTGAAAAAGTTCGAATCGCTGATGTATTTATAGTGCGGCCTCAAGTCATGATTTTTGATGTAATTGTGCCAATTTTTTTCATGAAGGTCGGCCATGTAAGAATGCATCCACACACCAAATATTTATATTCTGAGACTAATACTTTTGAGAACAGCTCTCATCGAGTAAAAGTCATGCATGTGAAAAAGTTCGAATCGCTGATGTATTTATAGTGCGGCCTCAAGTCATGATTTTTGATGTAATTGTGCCGATTCTTTTCATGCAGGTCGGCCATGTGAGAATGCATCCACACACCAAATATTTATATTCTGAGACTAATACTTTTGAGAACAGCTCTCATGGAGTAAAAGTCATGCATGTGAAAAAGTTCGAATCGCTGATGTATTTATAGTGCGGCCTCAAGTTATGATTTTTTATGCAATTGTGCCAATTTTTCTCATGGAGGTGGGCCATGTAAGAATGCATCCACACACCAAATATTTATATTCTGAGACTAATACTTTTGAGAACAGCTCTCATGGAGTAAAAGTCATGCATGTAAAAAAGTTCGAATCGCTGATGTATTTATAGTGCGGCCTCAAGTCATGATTTTTGATGCAATTGTGCCAAATTTCTCATGAAGGACGGCCATATAAGAATGCATCACCACACCAAATATTTATATTCTGAGACTAATACTTTTGAGAACAGCTCTCATGGAGTAAAAGTCATGCATGTGAAAAAGTTCGAATCGCTGATGTATTTATAGTGCGGCCTCAAGTCATGATTTTTTATGCAATTGTGCCAATTCTTTTCATGAAGGTCGGCCATGTAAGAATGCATCCACACACCAAATATTTATATTCTGAGACTAATACTTTTGAGAACAGCTCTCATGGAGTAAAAGTCATGCATGTGAAAAAGTTCGAATCGCTGATGTATTTATAGTGCGGCCTCAAGTCAGGATTTTTTATGCAATTGTGCCAACGTTTTTCATGAAGGTCGGCCATGTAAGAATGCATCCACACACCAAATATTTATATTCTGAGACTAATACTTTTGAGAACAGCTCTCATGGAGTAAAAGTCATGCATGTGAAAAAGTTCGAATCGCTGATGTATTTATAGTGCGGCCTCAAGTCATGATTTTTGATGTAATTGTGCCAATTCTTTTCATGAAGGTCGGCCATGTAAGAATGCATCCACACACCAAATATTTATATTCTGAGACTAATACTTTTGAGAACAGCTCTCATGGAGTAAAAGTCATGCATGTGAAAAAGTTCGAATCGCTGATGTATTTATAGTGCGGCCTCAAGTCATGATTTTTGATGTAATTGTGCCAATTCTTTTCATGAAGGTCGGCCATGTAAGAATGCATCCACACACCAAATATTTATATTCTGAGACTAATACTTTTGAGAACAGCTCTCATGGAGTAAAAGTCATGCATGTGAAAAAGTTCGAATCGCTGATGTATTTATAGTGCGGCCTCAAGTCATGATTTTTGATGTAATTGTGCCAATTTTTCTCATGGAGGTGGGCCATGTAAGAATGCATCCACACACCAAATATTTATATTCTGAGACTAATACTTTTGAGAACAGCTCTCATGGAGTAAAAGTCATGCATGTGAAAAAGTTCGAATCGCTGATGTATTTATAGTGCGGCCTCAAGTCATGATTTTTTATGCAATTGTGCCAATTTCTTTCATGAAGGTCGGCCATGTAAGAATGCATCCACACACCAAATATTTATATTCTGAGACTAATACTTTTGAGAACAGCTCTCATGGAGTAAAAGTCATGCATGTGAAAAAGTTCGAATCGCTGATGTATTTATAGTGCGGCCTCAAATCATGATTTTTGATGCAATTGTGCCAATTGTTTTCATGAGTGTCGGCCATGTAAGAATGCATCCACACACCAAATATTTTTATTCTGAGACTAATACTTTTGAGAACAGCTCTCATGGAGTAAAAGTCATGCATGTGAAAAAGTTCGAATCGCTGATGTATTTATAGTGCGGCCTCAAGTCATGATTTTTTATGCAATTGTGCCAATTTTTCTCATGGAGGTGGGCCATGTAAGAATGCATCCACACACCAAATATTTATATTCTGAGACTAATACTTTTGAGAACAGCTCTCATGGAGTAAAAGTCATGCATGTGAAAAAGTTCGAATCGCTGATGTATTTATAGTGCGGCCTCAAGTCATGATTTTTGATGCAATTGTCCCAAATTTCTCATGAAGGACGGCCATATAAGAATGCATCACCACACCAAATATTTATATTCTGAGACTAATACTTTTGAGAACAGCTCTCATGGAGTAAAAGTCATGCATGTGAAAAAGTTCGAATCGCTGATGTATTTATAGTGCGGCCTCAAGTCATGATTTTTGATGTAATTGTGCCAATTCTTTTCATGAAGGTCGGCCATGTAAGAATGCATCCACACACCAAATATTTATATTCTGAGACTAATACTTTTGAGAACAGCTCTCATGGAGTAAAAGTCATGCATGTGAAAAAGTTCGAATCGCTGATGTATTTATAGTGCGGCCTCAAGTCATGATTTTTGATGTAATTGTGCCAATTCTTTTCATGAAGGTCGGCCATGTAAGAATGCATCCACACACCAAATATTTATATTCTGAGACTAATACTTTTGAGAACAGCTCTCATGGAGTAAAAGTCATGCATGTGAAAAAGTTCGAATCGCTGATGTATTTATAGTGCGGCCTCAAGTCATGATTTTTGATGTAATTGTGCCAATGTTTTTCATGAAGGTCGGCCATGTAAGAATGCATCCACACACCAAATATTTATATTCTGAGACTAATACTTTTGAGAACAGCTCTCATCGAGTAAAAGTCATGCATGTGAAAAAGTTCGAATCGCTGATGTATTTATAGTGCGG
Source organism: Haliotis rufescens (assembly GCF_023055435.1). Classification (NCBI taxonomy): domain Eukaryota; kingdom Metazoa; phylum Mollusca; class Gastropoda; order Lepetellida; family Haliotidae; genus Haliotis; species Haliotis rufescens. The sequence goes on from NW_025964361.1 coordinate 18,376,963, forward strand.
CCTCAAGTCATGATTTTTGATGCAATTGTGCCGATTCTTTTCATGCAGGTCGGCCATGTGAGAATGCATCCACACACCAAATATTTATATTCTGAGACTAATACTTTTGAGAACAGCTCTCATGGAGTAAAAGTCATGCATGTGAAAAAGTTCGAATCGCTGATGTATTTATAGTGCGGCCTCAAGTCATGATTTTTTATGCAATTGTGCCAATTTTTCTCATGGAGGTGGGCCATGTAAGAATGCATCCACACACCAAATATTTATATTCTGAGACTAATACTTTTGAGAACAGCTCTCATCGAGTAAAAGTCATGCATGTGAAAAAGTTCGAATCGCTGATGTATTTATAGTGCGGCCTCAAGTCATGATTTTTGATGCAATTGTGCCAAATTTCTCATGAAGGACGGCCATGTAAGAATGCATCACCACACCAAATATTTATATTCTGAGACTAATACTTTTGAGAACAGCTCTCATGGAGTAAAAGTCATGCATGTGAAAAAGTTCGAATCGCTGATGTATTTATAGTGCGGCCTCAAGTCATGATTTTTGATGCAATTGTGCCAATTCTTTTCATGAAGGTCGGCCATGTAAGAATGCATCCACACACCAAATATTTATATTCTGAGACTAATACTTTTGAGAACAGCTCTCATGGAGTAAAAGTCATGCATGTGAAAAAGTTCGAATCGCTGATGTATTTATAGTGCGGCCTCAAGTCATGATTTTTGATGTAATTGTGCCAATTCTTTTCATGAAGGTCGGCCATGTAAGAATGCATCCACACACCAAATATTTATATTCTGAGACTAATACTTTTGAGAACAGCTCTCATGGAGTAAAAGTCATGCATGTGAAAAAGTTCGAATCGCTGATGTATTTATAGTGCGGCCTCAAGTCATGATTTTTGATGTAATTGTGCCAATTTTTTTCATGAAGGTCGGCCATGTAAGAATGCATCCACACACCAAATATTTATATTCTGAGACTAATACTTTTGAGAACAGCTCTCATCGAGTAAAAGTCATGCATGTGAAAAAGTTCGAATCGCTGATGTATTTATAGTGCGGCCTCAAGTCATGATTTTTGATGTAATTGTGCCAATTCTTTTCATGAAGGTCGGCCATGTAAGAATGCATCCACACACCAAATATTTATATTCTGAGACTAATACTTTTGAGAACAGCTCTCATGGAGTAAAAGTCATGCATGTGAAAAAGTTCGAATCGCTGATGTATTTATAGTGCGGCCTCAAGTCATGATTTTTGATGTAATTGTGCCAATTCTTTTCATGAAGGTCGGCCATGTAAGAATGCATCCACACACCAAATATTTATATTCTGAGACTAATACTTTTGAGAACAGCTCTCATGGAGTAAAAGTCATGCATGTGAAAAAGTTCGAATCGCTGATGTATTTATAGTGCGGCCTCAAGTCATGATTTTTGATGTAATTGTGCCAATGTTTTTCATGAAGGTCGGCCATGTAAGAATGCATCCACACACCAAATATTTATATTCTGAGACTAATACTTTTGAGAACAGCTCTCATCGAGTAAAAGTCATGCATGTGAAAAAGTTCGAATCGCTGATGTATTTATAGTGCGGCCTCAAGTCATGATTTTTGATGCAATTGTGCCGATTCTTTTCATGCAGGTCGGCCATGTGAGAATGCATCCACACACCAAATATTTATATTCTGAGACTAATACTTTTGAGAACAGCTCTCATGGAGTAAAAGTCATGCATGTGAAAAAGTTCGAATCGCTGATGTATTTATAGTGCGGCCTCAAGTCATGATTTTTTATGCAATTGTGCCAATTTTTATCATGGAGGTGGGCCATGTAAGAATGCATCCACACACCAAATATTTATATTCTGAGACTAATACTTTTGAGAACAGCTCTCATCGAGTAAAAGTCATGCATGTGAAAAAGTTCGAATCGCTGATGTATTTATAGTGCGGCCTCAAGTCATGATTTTTGATGCAATTGTGCCAAATTTCTCATGAAGGACGGCCATGTAAGAATGCATCACCACACCAAATATTTATATTCTGAGACTAATACTTTTGAGAACAGCTCTCATGGAGTAAAAGTCATGCATGTGAAAAAGTTCGAATCGCTGATGTATTTATAGTGCGGCCTCAAGTCATGATTTTTGATGCAATTGTGCCAATTCTTTTCATGAAGGTCGGCCATGTAAGAATGCATCCACACACCAAATATTTATATTCTGAGACTAATACTTTTGAGAACAGCTCTCATGGAGTAAAAGTCATGCATGTGAAAAAGTTCGAATCGCTGATGTATTTATAGTGCGGCCTCAAGTCATGATTTTTGATGTAATTGTGCCAATTCTTTTCATGAAGGTCGGCCATGTAAGAATGCATCCACACACCAAATATTTATATTCTGAGACTAATACTTTTGAGAACAGCTCTCATGGAGTAAAAGTCATGCATGTGAAAAAGTTCGAATCGCTGATGTATTTATAGTGCGGCCTCAAGTCATGATTTTTGATGTAATTGTGCCAATTTTTTTCATGAAGGTCGGCCATGTAAGAATGCATCCACACACCAAATATTTATATTCTGAGACTAATACTTTTGAGAACAGCTCTCATCGAGTAAAAGTCATGCATGTGAAAAAGTTCGAATCGCTGATGTATTTATAGTGCGGCCTCAAGTCATGATTTTTGATGCAATTGTGCCGATTCTTTTCATGCAGGTCGGCCATGTGAGAATGCATCCACACACCAAATATTTATATTCTGAGACTAATACTTTTGAGAACAGCTCTCATGGAGTAAAAGTCATGGATGTGAAAAAGTTCGAATCGCTGATGTATTTATAGTGCGGCCTCAAGTCATGATTTTTTATGCAATTGTGCCAATTCTTTTCATGGAGGTCGGCCATGTAAGAATGCATCCACACACCAAATATTTATATTCTGAGACTAATACTTTTGAGAACAGCTCTCATGGAGTAAAAGTCATGCATGTGAAAAAGTTCGAATCGCTGATGTATTTATAGTGCGGCCTCAAGTCATGATTTTTAATGCAATTGTGCCAAATTTCTCATGAAGGACGGCCATATAAGAATGCATCACCACACCAAATATTTATATTCTGAGACTAATACTTTTGAGAACAGCTCTCATGGAGTAAAAGTCATGCATGTGAAAAAGTTCGAATCGCTGATGTATTTATAGTGCGGCCTCAAGTCATGATTTTTTATGCAATTGTGCCAATTCTTTTCATGAAGGTCGGCCATGTAAGAATGCATCCACACACCAAATATTTATATTCTGAGACTTATACTTTTGAGAACAGCTCTCATGGAGTAAAAGTCATGCATGTGAAAAAGTTCGAATCGCTGATGTATTTATAGTGCGGCCTCAAGTCATGATTTTTGATGCAATTGTGCCAACGTTTTTCATGAAGGTCGGCCATGTAAGAATGCATCCACACACCAAATATTTATATTCTGAGACTAATACTTTTGAGAACAGCTCTCATGGAGTAAAAGTCATGCATGTGAAAAAGTTCGAATCGCTGATGTATTTATAGTGCGGCCTCAAGTCATGATTTTTTATGTAATTGTGCCAATTCTTTTCATGAAGGTCGGCCATGTAAGAATGCATCCACACACCAAATATTTATATTCTGAGACTAATACTTTTGAGAACAGCTCTCATGGAGTAAAAGTCATGCATGTGAAAAAGTTCGAATCGCTGATGTATTTATAGTGCGGCCTCAAGTCATGATTTTTTATGCAATTGTGCCAACGTTTTTCATGAGTGTCGGCCATGTAAGAATGCATCCACACACCAAATATTTATATTCTGAGACTAATACTTTTGAGAACAGCTCTCATGGAGTAAAAGTCATGCATGTGAAAAAGTTCGAATCGCTGATGTATTTATAGTGCGGCCTCAAGTCATGATTTTTGATGCAATTGTGCCAAATTTCTCATGAAGGACGGCCATGTAAGAATGCATCACCACACCAAATATTTATATTCTGAGACTAATACTTTTGAGAACAGCTCTCATGGAGTAAAAGTCATGCATGTGAAAAAGTTCGAATCGCTGATGTATTTATAGTGCGGCCTCAAGTCATGATTTTTTATGCAATTGTGCCAACGTTTTTCATGAGTGTCGGCCATGTAAGAATGCATCCACACACCAAATATTTATATTCTGAGACTAATACTTTTGAGAACAGCTCTCATGGAGTAAAAGTCATGCATGTGAAAAAGTTCGAATCGCTGATGTATTTATAGTGCGGCCTCAAGTCATGATTTTTGATGCAATTGTGCCAAATTTCTCATGAAGGACGGCCATGTAAGAATGCATCACCACACCAAATATTTATATTCTGAGACTAATACTTTTGAGAACAGCTCTCATGGAGTAAAAGTCATGCATGTGAAAAAGTTCGAATCGCTGATGTATTTATAGTGCGGCCTCAAGTCATGATTTTTTATGCAATTGTGCCAACGTTTTTCATGAGTGTCGGCCATGTAAGAATGCATCCACACACCAAATATTTATATTCTGAGACTAATACTTTTGAGAACAGCTCTCATGGAGTAAAAGTCATGCATGTGAAAAAGTTCGAATCGCTGATGTATTTATAGTGCGGCCTCAAGTCATGATTTTTGATGCAATTGTGCCAAATTTCTCATGAAGGACGGCCATGTAAGAATGCATCACCACACCAAATATTTATATTCTGAGACTAATACTTTTGAGAACAGCTCTCATGGAGTAAAAGTCATGCATGTGAAAAAGTTCGAATCGCTGATGTATTTATAGTGCGGCCTCAAGTCATGATTTTTGATGCAATTGTGCCAATTCTTTTCATGAAGGTCGGCCATGTAAGAATGCATCCACACACCAAATATTTATATTCTGAGACTAATACTTTTGAGAACAGCTCTCATGGAGTAAAAGTCATGCATGTGAAAAAGTTCGAATCGCTGATGTATTTATAGTGCGGCCTCAAGTCATGATTTTTGATGTAATTGTGCCAATTCTTTTCATGAAGGTCGGCCATGTAAGAATGCATCCACACACCAAATATTTATATTCTGAGACTAATACTTTTGAGAACAGCTCTCATGGAGTAAAAGTCATGCATGTGAAAAAGTTCGAATCGCTGATGTATTTATAGTGCGGCCTCAAGTCATGATTTTTGATGTAATTGTGCCAATTTTTTTCATGAAGGTCGGCCATGTAAGAATGCATCCACACACCAAATATTTATATTCTGAGACTAATACTTTTGAGAACAGCTCTCATCGAGTAAAAGTCATGCATGTGAAAAAGTTCGAATCGCTGATGTATTTATAGTGCGGCCTCAAGTCATGATTTTTGATGCAATTGTGCCGATTCTTTTCATGCAGGTCGGCCATGTGAGAATGCATCCACACACCAAATATTTATATTCTGAGACTAATACTTTTGAGAACAGCTCTCATGGAGTAAAAGTCATGGATGTGAAAAAGTTCGAATCGCTGATGTATTTATAGTGCGGCCTCAAGTCATGATTTTTTATGCAATTGTGCCAATTCTTTTCATGGAGGTCGGCCATGTAAGAATGCATCCACACACCAAATATTTATATTCTGAGACTAATACTTTTGAGAACAGCTCTCATGGAGTAAAAGTCATGCATGTGAAAAAGTTCGAATCGCTGATGTATTTATAGTGCGGCCTCAAGTCATGATTTTTAATGCAATTGTGCCAAATTTCTCATGAAGGACGGCCATATAAGAATGCATCACCACACCAAATATTTATATTCTGAGACTAATACTTTTGAGAACAGCTCTCATGGAGTAAAAGTCATGCATGTGAAAAAGTTCGAATCGCTGATGTATTTATAGTGCGGCCTCAAGTCATGATTTTTTATGCAATTGTGCCAATTCTTTTCATGAAGGTCGGCCATGTAAGAATGCATCCACACACCAAATATTTATATTCTGAGACTTATACTTTTGAGAACAGCTCTCATGGAGTAAAAGTCATGCATGTGAAAAAGTTCGAATCGCTGATGTATTTATAGTGCGGCCTCAAGTCATGATTTTTGATGCAATTGTGCCAACGTTTTTCATGAAGGTCGGCCATGTAAGAATGCATCCACACACCAAATATTTATATTCTGAGACTAATACTTTTGAGAACAGCTCTCATGGAGTAAAAGTCATGCATGTGAAAAAGTTCGAATCGCTGATGTATTTATAGTGCGGCCTCAAGTCATGATTTTTTATGTAATTGTGCCAATTCTTTTCATGAAGGTCGGCCATGTAAGAATGCATCCACACACCAAATATTTATATTCTGAGACTAATACTTTTGAGAACAGCTCTCATGGAGTAAAAGTCATGCATGTGAAAAAGTTCGAATCGCTGATGTATTTATAGTGCGGCCTCAAGTCATGATTTTTTATGCAATTGTGCCAACGTTTTTCATGAGTGTCGGCCATGTAAGAATGCATCCACACACCAAATATTTATATTCTGAGACTAATACTTTTGAGAACAGCTCTCATGGAGTAAAAGTCATGCATGTGAAAAAGTTCGAATCGCTGATGTATATTTAGTGCGGCCTCAAGTCATGATTTTTTATGCAATTGTGCCAACGTTTTTTCATGAGTGTCGGCCGAGTAAGAATGCATCCACACACCAAATATTTATATTCTGAGACTAATACTTTTGAGAACAGCTCTCATGGAGTAAAAGTCATGCATGTGAATATGTTCGAATCGCTGATGTATTTTTATAGTGCGGCCTAAAGTCATGATTTTTGATGCAATTGTGCCAATTCTTTTCATGAGTGTCGGCCATGTAAGAATGCATCCACACACCAAATATTTATATTCTGAGACTAATACTTTTGAGAACAGCTCTCATGGAGTAAAAGTCATGCATGTGAAAAAGTTCGAATCGCTGATGTATATTTAGTGCGGCCTCAAGTCATGATTTTTTATGCAATTGTGCCAACGTTTTTCATGAGTGTCGGCCGTGTAAGAATGCATCCACACACCAAATATTTATATTCATGCATGTGAATATGTTCGAATCGCTGATGTATTTTTATAGTGCGGCCTCAAGTCATGATTTTTGATGCAATTGTGCCAATTCTTTTCATGAGTGTCGGCCATGTAAGAATGCATCCACACACCAAATATTTATATTCTGAGACTAATACTTTTGAGAACAGCTCTCATGGAGTAAAAGTCATGCATGTGAAAATGTTCGAATCGCTGATGTATTTTTATAGTGCGGCCTCAAGTCATGATTTTTGATGCAATTGTGCCAATTCTTTTCATGAAGGTCGGCCATGTAAGAATGCATCCACACACCAAATATTTATATTCTGAGACTAATACTTTTGAGAACAGCTCTCATGGAGTAAAAGTCATGCATGTGAAAAAGTTCGAATCGCTGATGTATTTATAGTGCGGCCTCAAGTCATGATTTTTATGTAATTGTGCCAATTCTTTTCATGAAGGTCGGCCATGTAAGAATGCATCCACACACCAAATATTTATATTCTGAGACTAATACTTTTGAGAACAGCTGTCATGGAGTAAAAGTCATGCATGTGAAAAAGTTCGAATCGCTGATGTATTTATAGTGCGGCCTCAAGTCATGATTTTTTATGCAATTGTGCCAACGTCTTTCATGAGTGTCGGCCATGTAAGAATGCATCCACACACCAAATATTTATATTCTGAGACTAATACTTTTGAGAACAGCTCTCATGGAGTTAAAGTCATGCATGTGAAAAAGTTCGAATCGCTGATGTATTTATAGTGCGGCCTCAAGTCACGATTTTTGATGCAATTGTGCCAACGTTTTTCATGAGTGTCGGCCATGTAAGAATGCATCCACACACCAAATATTTATATTCTGAGACTAATACTTTTGAGAACAGCTCTCATGGAGTAAAAGTCATGCATGTGAAAAAGTTCGAATCGCTGATGTATATTTAGTGCGGCCTCAAGTCATGATTTTTTATGCAATTGTGCCAACGTTTTTCATGAGTGTCGGCCGTGTAAGAATGCATCCACACACCAAATATTTATATTCTGAGACTAATACTTTTGAGAACAGCTCTCATGGAGTAAAAGTCATGCATGTGAAAATGTTCGAATCGCTGATGTATTTTTATAGTGCGGCCTCAAGTCATGATTTTTGATGCAATTGTGCCAATTCTTTTCATGAGAGTCGGCCAAGTAAGAATGCATCCACACACCAAATATTTATATTCTGAGACTAATACTTTTGAGAACAGCTCTCATGGAGTAAAAGTCATGCATGTGAAAAAGTTCGAATCGCTGATGTATTTATAGTGCGGCCTCAAGTCATGATTTTTTATGCAATTGTGCCAAATTTCTCATGAAGGACGGCCATATAAGAATGCATCACCACACCAAATATTTATATTCTGAGACTAATACTTTTAAGAACAGCTCTCATGGAGTAAAAGTCATGCATGTGAAAAAGTTCGAATCGCTGATGTATTTATAGTGCGGCCTCAAGTCAGGATTTTTGATGTAATTGTGCCAATTCTTTTCATGAGTGTCGGCCATGTAAGAATGCATCCACACACCAAATATTTATATTCTGAGACTAATACTTTTGAGAACAGATCTCATGGAGTTAAAGTCATGCATGTGAAAAAGTTCGAATCGCTGATGTATTTATAGTGCGGCCTCAAGTCATGATTTTTGATGCAATTGTGCCAACGTTTTTCATGAGTGTCGGCCATGTAAGAATGCATCCACACACCAAATATTTATATTCTGAGACTAATACTTTTGAGAACAGCTCTCATGGCGTAAAAAGTCATGCATGTGAAAAAGTTCGAATCGCTGATGTATTTATAGTGCGGCCTCAAGTCATGATTTTTTATGCAATTGTGCCAATTCTTTTCATGAAGGTCGGCCATGTAAGAATGCATCCACACACCAAATATTTATATTCTGAGACTAATACTTTTGAGAACAGCTCTCATGGAGCAAAAGTCATGCATGTGAAAAAGTTCGAATCGCTGATGTATTTATAGTGCGGCCTCAAGTCATGATTTTTGATGCAATTGTGCCAACGTTTTTCATGAGTGTCGGCCATGTAAGAATGCATCCACACACCAAATATTTATATTCTGAGACTAATACTTTTGAGAACAGCTCTCATGGAGTTAAAGTCATGCATGTGAAAAAGTTCGAATCGCTGATGTATTTATAGTGCGGCCTCAAGTCATGATTTTTGATGCAATTGTGCCAACGTTTTTCATGAGTGTCGGCCATGTAAGAATGCATCCACACACCAAATATTTATATTCTGAGACTAATACTTTTGAGAACAGCTCTCATGGAGTAAAAGTCATGCATGTGAAAATGTTCGAATCGCTGATGTATTTTTATAGTGCGGCCTCAAGTCATGATTTTTGATGCAATTGTGCCAATTCTTTTCATGAGAGTCGGCCAAGTAAGAATGCATCCACACACCAAATATTTATATTCTGAGACTAATACTTTTGAGAACAGCTCTCATGGAGTAAAAGTCATGCATGTGAAAAAGTTCGAATCGCTGATGTATTTATAGTGCGGCCTCAAGTCATGATTTTTTATGCAATTGTGCCAAATTTCTCATGAAGGACGGCCGTATAAGAATGCATCACCACACCAAATATTTATATTCTGAGACTAATACTTTTGAGAACAGCTCTCATGGAGTAAAAGTCATGCATGTGAAAAAGTTCGAATCGCTGATGTATTTATAGTGCGGCCTCAAGTCATGATTTTTTATGCAATTGTGCCAATTCTTTTCATGAAGGTCGGCCATGTAAGAATGCATCCACACAACAAATATTTATATTCTGAGACTAATACTTTTGAGAACAGCTCTCATGGAGTAAAAGTCATGCATGTGAAAAAGTTCGAATCGCTGATGTATTTATAGTGCGGCCTCAAGTCAGGATTTTTGATGTAATTGTGCCAATTCTTTTCATGAGTGTCGGCCATGTAAGAATGCATCCACACACCAAATATTTATATTCTGAGACTAATACTTTTGAGAACAGCTCTCATGGAGTTAAAGTCATGCATGTGAAAAAGTTCGAATCGCTGATGTATTTATAGTGCGGCCTCAAGTCAGGATTTTTGATGCAATTGTGCCAACGTTTTTCATGAGTGTCGGCCATGTAAGAATGCATCCACACACCAAATATTTATATTCTGAGACTAATACTTTTGAGAACAGCTCTCATGGAGTAAAAGTCATGCATGTGAAAAAGTTCGAATCGCTGATGTATTTATAGTGCGGCCTCAAGTCATGATTTTTTATGCAATTGTGCCAAATTTCTCATGAAGGACGGCCATATAAGAATGCATCACCACACCAAATATTTATATTCTGAGACTAATACTTTTGAGAACAGCTCTCATGGAGTAAAAGTCATGCATGTGAAAAAGTTCGAATCGCTGATGTATTTATAGTGCGGCCTCAAGTCATGATTTTTAATGCAATTGTGCCAATTCTTTTCATGAAGGTCGGCCATGTAAGAATGCATCCACACACCAAATATTTATATTCTGAGACTAATACTTTTGAGAACAGATCTCATGGAGTTAAAGTCATGCATGTGAAAAAGTTCGAATCGCTGATGTATTTATAGTGCGGCCTCAAGTCATGATTTTTGATGCAATTGTGCCAACGTTTTTCATGAGTGTCGGCCATGTAAGAATGCATCCACACACCAAATATTTATATTCTGAGACTAATACTTTTGAGAACAGCTCTCATGGAGTAAAAGTCATGCATGTGAAAAAGTTCGAATCGCTGATGTATTTTTATAGTGCGGCCTCAAGTCATGATTTTTGATGCAATTGTGCCAATTCTTTTCATGAAGGTCGGCCATGTAAGAATGCATCCACACACCAAATATTTATATTCTGAGACTAATACTTTTGAGAACAGCTCTCATGGAGCAAAAGTCATGCATGTGAAAAAGTTCGAATCGCTGATGTATTTATAGTGCGGCCTCAAGTCATGATTTTTTATGCAATTGTGCCAACGTTTTTCATGAGAGTCGGCCATGTAAGAATGCATCCACACACCAAATATTTATATTCTGAGACTAATACTTTTGAGAACAGCTCTCATGGAGTAAAAGTCATGCATGTGAAAAAGTTCGAATCGCTGATGTATTTTTATAGTGCGGCCTCAAGTCATGATTTTTGATGCAATTGTGCCAATTCTTTTCATGAAGGTCGGCCATGTAAGAATGCATCCACACACCAAATATTTATATTCTGAGACTAATACTTTTGAGAACAGCTCTCATGGAGCAAAAGTCATGCATGTGAAAAAGTTCGAATCGCTGATGTATTTATAGTGCGGCCTCAAGTCATGATTTTTTATGCAATTGTGCCAACGTTTTTCATGAGTGTCGGCCATGTAAGAATGCATCCACACACCAAATATTTATATTCTGAGACTAATACTTTTGAGAAGAGATCTCATGGAGTTAAAGTCATGCATGTGAAAAAGTTCGAATCGCTGATGTATTTATAGTGCGGCCTCAAGTCATGATTTTTGATGCAATTGTGCCAACGTTTTTCATGAGTGTCGGCCATGTAAGAATGCATCCACACACCAAATATTTATATTCTGAGACTAATACTTTTGAGAACAGCTCTCATGGAGTAAAAGTCATGCATGTGAAAAAGTTCGAATCGCTGATGTATTTATAGTGCGGCCTCAAGTCAGGATTTTTGATGTAATTGTGCCAATTCTTTTCATGAGTGTCGGCCATGTAAGAATGCATCCACACACCAAATATTTATATTCTGAGACTAATACTTTTGAGAACAGCTCTCATGGAGTTAAAGTCATGCATGTGAAAAAGTTCGAATCGCTGATGTATTTATAGTGCGGCCTCAAGTCAGGATTTTTGATGCAATTGTGCCAACGTTTTTCATGAGTGTCGGCCATGTAAGAATGCATCCACACACCAAATATTTATATTCTGAGACTAATACTTTTGAGAACAGCTCTCATGGAGTAAAAGTCATGCATGTGAAAAAGTTCGAATCGCTGATGTATTTATAGTGCGGCCTCAAGTCATGATTTTTTATGCAATTGTGCCAAATTTCTCATGAAGGACGGCCATATAAGAATGCATCACCACACCAAATATTTATATTCTGAGACTAATACTTTTGAGAACAGCTCTCATGGAGTAAAAGTCATGCATGTGAAAAAGTTCGAATCGCTGATGTATTTATAGTGCGGCCTCAAGTCATGATTTTTGATGCAATTGTGCCAATTCTTTTCATGAAGGTCGGCCATGTAAGAATGCATCCACACACCAAATATTTATATTCTGAGACTAATACTTTTGAGAACAGATCTCATGGAGTTAAAGTCATGCATGTGAAAAAGTTCGAATCGCTGATGTATTTATAGTGCGGCCTCAAGTCATGATTTTTGATGCAATTGTGCCAACGTTTTTCATGAGTGTCGGCCATGTAAGAATGCATCCACACACCAAATATTTATATTCTGAGACTAATACTTTTGAGAACAGCTCTCATGGAGTAAAAGTCATGCATGTGAAAAAGTTCGAATCGCTGATGTATTTTTATAGTGCGGCCTCAAGTCAGGATTTTTGATGCAATTGTGCCAATTCTTTTCATGAAGGTCGGCCATGTAAGAATGCATCCACACACCAAATATTTATATTCTGAGACTAATACTTTTGAGAACAGCTCTCATGGAGCAAAAGTCATGCATGTGAAAAAGTTCGAATCGCTGATGTATTTATAGTGCGGCCTCAAGTCATGATTTTTTATGCAATTGTGCCAACGTTTTTCATGAGTGTCGGCCATGTAAGAATGCATCCACACACCAAATATTTATATTCTGAGACTAATACTTTTGAGAACAGATCTCATGGAGTTAAAGTCATGCATGTGAAAAAGTTCGAATCGCTGATGTATTTATAGTGCGGCCTCAAGTCATGATTTTTGATGCAATTGTGCCAACGTTTTTCATGAGTGTCGGCCATGTAAGAATGCATCCACACACCAAATATTTATATTCTGAGACTAATACTTTTGAGAACAGCTCTCATGGAGTAAAAGTCATGCATGTGAAAAAGTTCGAATCGCTGATGTATTTTTATAGTGCGGCCTCAAGTCAGGATTTTTGATGCAATTGTGCCAATTCTTTTCATGAAGGTCGGCCATGTAAGAATGCATCCACACACCAAATATTTATATTCTGAGACTAATACTTTTGAGAACAGCTCTCATGGAGCAAAAGTCATGCATGTGAAAAAGTTCGAATCGCTGATGTATTTATAGTGCGGCCTCAAGTCATGATTTTTGATGCAATTGTGCCAACGTTTTTCATGAGTGTCGGCCATGTAAGAATGCATCCACACACCAAATATTTATATTCTGAGACTAATACTTTTGAGAAGAGATCTCATGGAGTTAAAGTCATGCATGTGAAAAAGTTCGAATCGCTGATGTATTTATAGTGCGGCCTCAAGTCATGATTTTTGATGCAATTGTGCCAACGGTTTTCATGAGTGTCGGCCATGTAAGAATGCATCCACACACCAAATATTTATATTCTGAGACTAATACTTTTGAGAACAGCTCTCATGGAGTAAAAGTCATGCATGTGAAAAAGTTCGAATCGCTGATGTATTTTTATAGTGCGGCCTCAAGTCATGATTTTTGATGCAATTGTGCCAATTCTTTTCATGAAGGTCGGCCATGTAAGAATGCATCCACACACCAAATATTTATATTCTGAGACTAATACTTTTGCGAACAGCTGTCATGGAGCAAAAGTCATGCATGTGAAAAAGTTCGAATCGCTGATGTATTTATAGTGCGGCCTCAAGTCATGATTTTTGATGCAATTGTGCCAACGTTTTTCATGAGTGTCGGCCATGTAAGAATGCATCCACACACCAAATATTTATATTCTGAGACTAATACTTTTGAGAACAGCTCTCATGGAGTTAAAGTCATGCATGTGAAAAAGTTCGAATCGCTGATGTATTTATAGTGCGGCCTCAAGTCATGATTTTTGATGCAATTGTGCCAACGTTTTTCATGAGTGTCGGCCATGTAAGAATGCATCCACACACCAAATATTTATATTCTGAGACTAATACTTTTGAGAACAGCTCTCATGGAGTAAAAGTCATGCATGTGAAAAAGTTCGAATCGCTGATGTATATTTAGTGCGGCCTCAAGTCATGATTTTTGATGCAATTGTGCCAACGTTTTTCATGAGTGTCGGCCGTGTAAGAATGCATCCACACACCAAATATTTATATTCTGAGACTAATACTTTTGAGAACAGCTCTCATGGAGTAAAAGTCATGCATGTGAAAATGTTCGAATCGCTGATGTATTTTTATAGTGCGGCCTCAAGTCATGATTTTTGATGCAATTGTGCCAATTCTTTTCATGAGAGTCGGCCAAGTAAGAATGCATCCACACACCAAATATTTATATTCTGAGACTAATACTTTTGCGAACAGCTCTCATGGAGCAAAAGTCATGCATGTGAAAAAGTTCGAATCGCTGATGTATTTATAGTGCGGCCTCAAGTCAGGATTTTTTATGCAATTGTGCCAACGTTTTTCATGAGTGTCGGCCATGTAAGAATGCATCCACACACCAAATATTTATATTCTGAGACTAATACTTTTGAGAACAGCTCTCATGGAGTTAAAGTCATGCATGTGAAAAAGTTCGAATCGCTGATGTATTTATAGTGCGGCCTCAAGTCAGGATTTTTGATGCAATTGTGCCAACGTTTTTCATGAGTGTCGGCCATGTAAGAATGCATCCACACACCAAATATTTATATTCTGAGACTAATACTTTTGAGAACAGCTCTCATGGAGTAAAAGTCATGCATGTGAAAAAGTTCGAATCGCTGATGTATATTTAGTGCGGCCTCAAGTCATGATTTTTTATGCAATTGTGCCAACGTTTGTCATGAGTGTCGGCCATGTAAGAATGCATCCACACACCAAATATTTATATTCTGAGACTAATACTTTTGAGAACAGCTCTCATGGAGTAAAAGTCATGCATGTGAAAATGTTCGAATCGCTGATGTATTTTTATAGTGCGGCCTCAAGTCATGATTTTTGATGCAATTGTGCCAATTCTTTTCATGAGAGTCGGCCAAGTAAGAATGCATCCACACACCAAATATTTATATTCTGAGACTAATACTTTTGAGAACAGCTCTCATGGAGTAAAAGTCATGCATGTGAAAAAGTTCGAATCGCTGATGTATTTATAGTGCGGCCTCAAGTCATGATTTTTTATGCAATTGTGCCAAATTTCTCATGAAGGACGGCCATATAAGAATGCATCACCACACCAAATATTTATATTCTGAGACTAATACTTTTGAGAACAGCTCTCATGGAGTAAAAGTCATGCATGTGAAAAAGTTCGAATCGCTGATGTATTTATAGTGCGGCCTCAAGTCATGATTTTTTATGCAATTGTGCCAATTCTTTTCATGAAGGTCGGCCATGTAAGAATGCATCCACACACCAAATATTTATATTCTGAGACTAATACTTTTGAGAACAGCTCTCATGGAGTAAAAGTCATGCATGTGAAAAAGTTCGAATCGCTGATGTATTTATAGTGCGGCCTCAAGTCAGGATTTTTGATGTAATTGTGCCAATTCTTTTCATGAGTGTCGGCCATGTAAGAATGCATCCACACACCAAATATTTATATTCTGAGACTAATACTTTTGAGAACAGATCTCATGGAGTTAAAGTCATGCATGTGAAAAAGTTCGAATCGCTGATGTATTTATAGTGCGGCCTCAAGTCATGATTTTTTATGCAATTGTGCCAACGTTTTTCATGAATGTTGGCCATGTAAGAATGCATCCACACACCAAATATTTATATTCTGAGACTAATACTTTTGAGAACAGCTCTCATGGAGTAAAAGTCATGCATGTGAAAAAGTTCGAATCGCTGATGTATTTTTATAGTGCGGCCTCAAGTCATGATTTTTGATGTAATTGTGCCAATTCTTTTCATGAAGGTCGGCCATGTAAGAATGCATCCACACACCAAATATTTATATTCTGAGACTAATACTTTTGAGAACAGCTCTCATGGAGTAAAAGTCATGCATGTGAAAAAGTTCGAATCGCTGATGTATTTATAGTGCGGCCTCAAGTCATGATTTTTTATGTAATTGTGCCAATTCTTTTCATGAAGGTCGGCCATTTAAGAATGCATCCACACACCAAATATTTATATTCTGAGACTAATACTTTTGAGAACAGCTCTCATGGAGTAAAAGTCATGCATGTGAAAAAGTTCGAATCGCTGATGTATTTATAGTGCGGCCTCAAGTCAGGATTTTTGATGCAATTGTGCCAAATTCTTCATGAAGGACGGCCATATAAGAATGCATCACCACACCAAATATTTATATTCTGAGACTAATACTTTTGAGAACAGCTCTCATGGAGTAAAAGTCATGCATGTGAAAAAGTTCGAATCGCTGATGTATTTATAGTGCGGCCTCAAGTCAGGATTTTTGATGTAATTGTGCCAATTCTTTTCATGAAGGTCGGCCATGTAAGAATGCATCCACACACCAAATATTTATATTCTGAGACTAATACTTTTGAGAACAGCTCTCATGGAGTAAAAGTCATGCATGTGAAAAAGTTCGAATCGCTGATGTATTTATAGTGCGGCCTCAAGTCATGATTTTTGATGTAATTGTGCCAATTCTTTTCATGAAGGTCGGCCATGTAAGAATGCATCCACACACCAAATATTTATATTCTGAGACTAATACTTTTGAGAACAGCTCTCATGGAGTAAAAGTCATGCATGTGAAAAAGTTCGAATCGCTGATGTATTTATAGTGCGGCCTCAAGTCATGATTTTTGATGCAATTGTGCCGATTCTTTTCATGCAGGTCGGCCATGTGAGAATGCATCCACACACCAAATATTTATATTCTGAGACTAATACTTTTGAGAACAGCTCTCATGGAGTAAAAGTCATGCATGTGAAAAAGTTCGAATCGCTGATGTATTTATAGTGCGGCCTCAAGTCAGGATTTTTGATGCAATTGTGCCAACGTTTTTCATGAGTGTCGGCCATGTAAGAATGCATCCACACACCAAATATTTATATTCTGAGACTAATACTTTTGAGAACAGCTCTCATGGAGTAAAAGTCATGCATGTGAAAAAGTTCGAATCGCTGATGTATTTATAGTGCGGCCTCAAGTCAGGATTTTTGATGCAATTGTGCCAAATTTCTCATGAAGGACGGCCATATAAAAAAAGGAACACCACACCAAATATTTATATTCTGAGACTAATACTTTTGAGAACAGCTCTCATGGAGTAAAAGTCATGCATGTGAAAAAGTTCGAATCGCTGATGTATTTATAGTGCGGCCTCAAGTCATGATTTTTTATGCAATTGTGCCAATTCTTTTCATGAAGGTCGGCCATGTAAGAATGCATCCACACACCAAATATTTATATTCTGAGACTAATACTTTTGAGAACAGCTCTCATGGAGTAAAAGTCATGCATGTTAAAAAGTTCGAATCGCTGATGTATTTATAGTGCGGCCTCAAGTCATGATTTTTTATGCAATTGTGCCAACGTTTTTCATGAAGGTCGGCCATGTAAGAATGCATCCACACACCAAATATTTATATTCTGAGACTAATACTTTTGAGAACAGCTCTCATGGAGTAAAAGTCATGCATGTGAATATGTTCGAATCGCTGATGTATTTTTATAGTGCGGCCTCAAGTCATGATTTTTGATGCAATTGTGCCAATTCTTTTCATGAGTGTCGGCCATGTAAGAATGCATCCACACACCAAATATTTATATTCTGAGACTAATACTTTTGAGAACAGCTCTCATGGAGTAAAAGTCATGCATGTGAAAAAGTTCGAATCGCTGATGTATATTTAGTGCGGCCTCAAGTCATGATTTTTTATGCAATTGTGCCAACGTTTTTCATGAGTGTCGGCCGTGTAAGAATGCATCCACACACCAAATATTTATATTCATGCATGTGAATATGTTCGAATCGCTGATGTATTTTTATAGTGCGGCCTCAAGTCATGATTTTTGATGCAATTGTGCCAATTCTTTTCATGAGTGTCGGCCATGTAAGAATGCATCCACACACCAAATATTTATATTCTGAGACTAATACTTTTGAGAACAGCTCTCATGGAGTAAAAGTCATGCATGTGAAAATGTTCGAATCGCTGATGTATTTTTATAGTGCGGCCTCAAGTCATGATTTTTGATGCAATTGTGCCAATTCTTTTCATGAGTGTCGGCCATGTAAGAATGCATCCACACACCAAATATTTATATTCTGAGACTAATACTTTTGAGAACAGCTCTCATGGAGTAAAAGTCATGCATGTGAAAAAGTTCGAATCGCTGATGTATTTATAGTGCGGCCTCAAGTCATGATTTTTGATGCAATTGTGCCAATTGTTTTTCATGAGTGTCGGCCATGTAAGAATGCATCCACACACCAAATATTTATATTCTGAGACTAATACTTTTGAGAACAGATCTCATGGAGTTAAAGTCATGCATGTGAAAAAGTTCGAATCGCTGATGTATTTATAGTGCGGCCTCAAGTCATGATTTTTGATGCAATTGTGCCAATTCTTTTCATGAGTGTCGGCCATGTAAGAATGCATCCACACACCAAATATTTATATTCTGAGACTAATACTTTTGAGAACAGCTCTCATGGAGTAAAAGTCATGCATGTGAAAAAGTTCAAATCGCTGATGTATATTTAGTGCGGCCTCAAGTCATGATTTTTGATGCAATTGTGCCAACGTTTTTCATGAGTGTCGGCCGTGTAAGAATGCATCCACACACCAAATATTTATATTCTGAGACTAATACTTTTGAGAACAGCTCTCATGGAGTAAAAGTCATGCATGTGAAAATGTTCGAATCGCTGATGTATTTTTATAGTGCGGCCTCAAGTCATGATTTTTGATGCAATTGTGCCAATTCTTTTCATGAGTGTCGGCCATGTAAGAATGCATCCACACACCAAATATTTATATTCTGAGACTAATACTTTTGAGAAGAGATCTCATGGAGTTAAAGTCATGCATGTGAAAAAGTTCGAATCGCTGATGTATTTATAGTGCGGCCTCAAGTCATGATTTTTGATGCAATTGTGCCAACGTTTTTCATGAGTGTCGGCCATGTAAGAATGCATCCACACACCAAATATTTATATTCTGAGACTAATACTTTTGAGAACAGCTCTCATGGAGTAAAAGTCATGCATGTGAAAATGTTCGAATCGCTGATGTATTTTTATAGTGCGGCCTCAAGTCATGATTTTTGATGCAATTGTGCCAATTCTTTTCATGAGTGTCGGCCATGTAAGAATGCATCCACACACCAAATATTTATATTCTGAGACTAATACTTTTGAGAACAGCTCTCATGGAGTAAAAGTCATGCATGTGAAAAAGTTCGAATCGCTGATGTATTTATAGTGCGGCCTCAAGTCATGATTTTTGATGTAATTGTGCCAATTCTTTTCATGAGTGTCGGCCATGTAAGAATGCATCCACACACCAAATATTTATATTCTGAGACTAATACTTTTGAGAACAGCTCTCATGGAGTAAAAGTCATGCATGTGAAAAAGTTCGAATCGCTGATGTATTTATAGTGCGGCCTCAAGTCATGCTTTTTTATGCAATTGTGCCAACGTTTTCAATGAAGGTCGGCCATGTAAGAATGCATCCACACACCAAATATTTATATTCTGAGACTAATACTTTTGAGAACAGCTCTCATGGAGTAAAAGTCATGCATGTGAAAAAGTTCGAATCGCTGATGTATTTATAGTGCGGCCTCAAGTCATGATTTTTGATGCAATTGTGCCAACGTTTTTCATGAGTGTCGGCCATGTAAGAATGCATCCACACACCAAATATTTATATTCTGAGACTAATACTTTTGAGAACAGGTATCATGGAGTAAAAGTCATGCATGTGAAAATGTTCGAATCGCTGATGTATTTTTATAGTGCGGCCTCAAGTCATGATTTTTGATGCAATTGTGCCAATTCTTTTCATGAGTGTCGGCCATGTAAGAATGCATCCACACACCAAATATTTATATTCTGAGACTAATACTTTTGAGAACAGCTCTCATGGAGTAAAAGTCATGCATGTGAAAAAGTTCGAATCGCTGATGTATTTATAGTGCGGCCTCAAGTCATGATTTTTTATGCAATTGTGCCAATTGTTTTTCATGAGTGTCGGCCATGTAAGAATGCATCCACACACCAAATATTTATATTCTGAGACTAATACTTTTGAGAACAGCTCTCATGGAGTTAAAGTCATGCATGTGAAAAAGTTCGAATCGCTGATGTATTTATAGTGCGGCCTCAAGTCATGATTTTTGATGCAATTGTGCCAACGTTTTTCATGAGTGTCGGCCATGTAAGAATGCATCCACACGCCAAATATTTATATTCTGAGACTAATACTTTTGAGAACGGCTCTCATGGAGTAAAAGTCATGCATGTGAAAAAGTTCGAATCGCTGATGTATTTATAGTGCGGCCTCAAGTCATGATTTTTGATGCAATTGTGCCAATTTTTCTCATGAAGGTCGGCCATGTAAGAATGCATCCACACACCAAATATTTATATTCTGAGACTAATACTTTTGAGAACAGCTCTCATGGAGTAAAAGTCATGCATGTGAAAAAGTTCGAATCGCTGATGTATTTATAGTGCGGCCTCAAGTCATGATTTTTGATGCAATTGTGCCAACGTTTTCTATGAAGGTCGGCCATGTAAGAATGCATCCACACACCAAATATTTATATTCTGAGACTAATACTTTTGAGAACAGCTCTCATGGAGTAAAAGTCATGCATGTTAAAAAGTTCGAATCGCTGATGTATTTATAGTGCGGCCTCAAGTCATGATTTTTGATGCAATTGTGCCAACGTTTTTCATGAGTGTCGGCCATATAAGAATGCATCCACACACCAAATATTTATATTCTGAGACTAATACTTTTGAGAACAGCTCTCATGGAGTAAAAGTCATGCATGTGAAAAAGTTCGAATCGCTGATGTATTTATAGTGCGGCCTCAAGTCAGGATTTTTTGATGCAATTGTGCCAATTGTTTTCATGAAGGTCGGCCATGTAAGAATGCATCCACACACCAAATATTTTTATTCTGAGACTAATACTTTTGAGAACAGCTCTCATGGCGTAAAAAGTCATGCATGTGAAAAAGTTCGAATCGCTGATGTATTTATAGTGCGGCCTCAAGTCAGGATTTTTGATGCAATTGTGCCAATTCTTTTCATGAAGGTCGGCCATGTAAGAATGCATCCACACACCAAATATTTATATTCTGAGACTAATACTTTTGAGAACAGCTCTCATGGAGTAAAAGTCATGCATGTGAAAAAGTTCGAATCGCTGATGTATTTATAGTGCGGCCTCAAGTCATGATTTTTGATGCAATTGTGCCAATTTTTCTCATGGAGGTCGGCCATGTAAGAATGCATCCACACACCAAATATTTATATTCTGAGACTAATACTTTTGAGAACAGCTCTCATGGAGTAAAAGTCATGCATGTGAAAAAGTTCGAATCGCTGATGTATTTATAGTGCGGCCTCAAGTCAGGATTTTTTATGCAATTGTGCCAATTTCTTTCATGAAGGTCGGCCATGTAAGAATGCATCCACACACCAAATATTTATATTCTGAGACTAATACTTTTGAGAACAGCTCTCATGGAGTAAAAGTCATGCATGTGAAAAAGTTCGAATCGCTGATGTATTTATAGTGCGGCCTCAAGTCAGGATTTTTTATGCAATTGTGCCAATTTCTTTCATGAAGGTCGGCCATGTAAGAATGCATCCACACACCAAATATTTATATTCTGAGACTAATACTTTTGAGAACAGCTCTCATGGAGTAAAAGTCATGCATGTGAAAAAGTTCGAATCGCTGATGTATTTATAGTGCGGCCTCAAATCATGATTTTTGATGCAATTGTGCCAATTGTTTTCATGAGTGTCGGCCATGTAAGAATGCATCCACACACCAAATATTTTTATTCTGAGACTAATACTTTTGAGAACAGCTCTCATGGCGTAAAAAGTCATGCATGTGAAAAAGTTCGAATCGCTGATGTATTTATAGTGCGGCCTCAAGTCAGGATTTTTGATGCAATTGTGCCAATTTTTCTCATGAAGGTCGGCCATGTAAGAATGCATCCACACACCAAATATTTATATTCTGAGACTAATACTTTTGAGAACAGCTCTCATGGAGTAAAAGTCATGCATGTGAAAAAGTTCGAATCGCTGATGTATTTATAGTGCGGCCTCAAGTCATGATTTTTGATGTAATTGTGCCAATTTTTCTCATGGAGGTCGGCCATGTAAGAATGCATCCACACACCAAATATTTATATTCTGAGACTAATACTTTTGAGAACAGCTCTCATGGAGTAAAAGTCATGCATGTGAAAAAGTTCGAATCGCTGATGTATTTATAGTGCGGCCTCAAGTCATGATTTTTTATGCAATTGTGCCAATTGTTTTCATGAGTGTCGGCCATATAAGAATGCATCCACACACCAAATATTTATATTCTGAGACTAATACTTTTGAGAACAGCTCTCATGGAGTAAAAGTCATGCATGTGAAAAAGTTCGAATCGCTGATGTATTTATAGTGCGGCCTCAAGTCATGATTTTTGATGTAATTGTGCCAATTTTTCTCATGGAGGTCGGCCATGTAAGAATGCATCCACACACCAAATATTTATATTCTGAGACTAATACTTTTGAGAACAGCTCTCATGGAGTAAAAGTCATGCATGTGAAAAAGTTCGAATCGCTGATGTATTTATAGTGCGGCCTCAAGTCATGATTTTTTATGCAATTGTGCCAATTGTTTTCATGAGTGTCGGCCATATAAGAATGCATCCACACACCAAATATTTATATTCTGAGACTAATACTTTTGAGAACAGCTCTCATGGAGTAAAAGTCATGCATGTGAAAAAGTTCGAATCGCTGATGTATTTATAGTGCGGCCTCAAGTCAGGATTTTTTATGCAATTGTGCCAATTGTTTTCATGAATGTTGGCCATGTAAGAATGCATCCACACACCAAATATTTATATTCTGAGACTAATACTTTTGAGAACAGCTCTCATGGAGTAAAAGTCATGCATGTGAAAAAGTTCGAATCGCTGATGTATTTATAGTGCGGCCTCAAGTCATGATTTTTTATGCAATTGTGCCAATTTCTTTCATGAAGGTCGGCCATGTAAGAATGCATCCACACACCAAATATTTATATTCTGAGACTAATACTTTTGAGAACAGCTCTCATGGAGTAAAAGTCATGCATGTGAAAAAGTTCGAATCGCTGATGTATTTATAGTGCGGCCTCAAATCATGATTTTTGATGCAATTGTGCCAATTGTTTTCATGAAGGTCGGCCATGTAAGAATGCATCCACACACCAAATATTTTTATTCTGAGACTAATACTTTTGAGAACAGCTCTCATGGCGTAAAAAGTCATGCATGTGAAAAAGTTCGAATCGCTGATGTATTTATAGTGCGGCCTCAAGTCATGATTTTTGATGCAATTGTGCCAATTCTTTTCATGAAGGTCGGCCATGTAAGAATGCATCCACACACCAAATATTTATATTCTGAGACTAATACTTTTGAGAACAGCTCTCATGGAGTAAAAGTCATGCATGTGAAAAAGTTCGAATCGCTGATGTATTTATAGTGCGGCCTCAAGTCAGGATTTTTTATGCAATTGTGCCAATTTTTCTCATGAAGGTCGGCCATGTAAGAATGCATCCACACACCAAATATTTATATTCTGAGACTAATACTTTTGAGAACAGATCTCATGGAGTTAAAGTCATGCATGTGAAAAAGTTCGAATCGCTGATGTATTTATAGTGCGGCCTCAAGTCATGATTTTTGATGCAATTGTGCCAACGTTTTTCATGAGTGTCGGCCATGTAAGAATGCATCCACACGCCAAATATTTATATTCTGAGACTAATACTTTTGAGAACGGCTCTCATGGAGTAAAAGTCATGCATGTGAAAAAGTTCGAATCGCTGATGTATTTATAGTGCGGCCTCAAGTCATGATTTTTGATGCAATTGTGCCAATTTTTCTCATGAAGGTCGGCCATGTAAGAATGCATCCACACACCAAATATTTATATTCTGAGACTAATACTTTTGAGAACAGCTCTCATGGAGTAAAAGTCATGCATGTGAAAAAGTTCGAATCGCTGATGTATTTATAGTGCGGCCTCAAGTCATGATTTTTGATGCAATTGTGCCAACGTTTTCTATGAAGGTCGGCCATGTAAGAATGCATCCACACACCAAATATTTATATTCTGAGACTAATACTTTTGAGAACAGCTCTCATGGAGTAAAAGTCATGCATGTTAAAAAGTTCGAATCGCTGATGTATTTATAGTGCGGCCTCAAGTCAGGATTTTTTATGCAATTGTGCCAACGTTTTTCATGAGTGTCGGCCATATAAGAATGCATCCACACACCAAATATTTATATTCTGAGACTAATACTTTTGAGAACAGCTCTCATGGAGTAAAAGTCATGCATGTGAAAAAGTTCGAATCGCTGATGTATTTATAGTGCGGCCTCAAGTCATGATTTTTGATGCAATTGTGCCAATTTTTCTCATGGAGGTCGGCCATGTAAGAATGCATCCACACACCAAATATTTATATTCTGAGACTAATACTTTTGAGAACAGCTCTCATGGAGTAAAAGTCATGCATGTGAAAAAGTTCGAATCGCTGATGTATTTATAGTGCGGCCTCAAGTCAGGATTTTTTATGCAATTGTGCCAATTTCTTTCATGAAGGTCGGCCATGTAAGAATGCATCCACACACCAAATATTTATATTCTGAGACTAATACTTTTGAGAACAGCTCTCATGGAGTAAAAGTCATGCATGTGAAAAAGTTCGAATCGCTGATGTATTTATAGTGCGGCCTCAAGTCATGATTTTTTATGCAATTGTGCCAATTTCTTTCATGAAGGTCGGCCATGTAAGAATGCATCCACACACCAAATATTTATATTCTGAGACTAATACTTTTGAGAACAGCTCTCATGGAGTAAAAGTCATGCATGTGAAAAAGTTCGAATCGCTGATGTATTTATAGTGCGGCCTCAAATCATGATTTTTGATGCAATTGTGCCAATTGTTTTCATGAGTGTCGGCCATGTAAGAATGCATCCACACACCAAATATTTTTATTCTGAGACTAATACTTTTGAGAACAGCTCTCATGGCGTAAAAAGTCATGCATGTGAAAAAGTTCGAATCGCTGATGTATTTATAGTGCGGACTCAAGTCATGATTTTTGATGCAATTGTGCCAATTTTTCTCATGAAGGTCGGCCATGTAAGAATGCATCCACACACCAAATATTTATATTCTGAGACTAATACTTTTGAGAACAGCTCTCATGGAGTAAAAGTCATGCATGTGAAAAAGTTCGAATCGCTGATGTATTTATAGTGCGGCCTCAAGTCATGATTTTTGATGTAATTGTGCCAATTTTTCTCATGGAGGTCGGCCATGTAAGAATGCATCCACACACCAAATATTTATATTCTGAGACTAATACTTTTGAGAACAGCTCTCATGGAGTAAAAGTCATGCATGTGAAAAAGTTCGAATCGCTGATGTATTTATAGTGCGGCCTCAAGTCATGATTTTTTATGCAATTGTGCCAATTGTTTTCATGAGTGTCGGCCATATAAGAATGCATCCACACACCAAATATTTATATTCTGAGACTAATACTTTTGAGAACAGCTCTCATGGAGTAAAAGTCATGCATGTGAAAAAGTTCGAATCGCTGATGTATTTATAGTGCGGCCTCAAGTCAGGATTTTTGATGCAATTGTGCCAATTTTTCTCATGGAGGTCGGCCATGTAAGAATGCATCCACACACCAAATATTTATATTCTGAGACTAATACTTTTGAGAACAGCTCTCATGGAGTAAAAGTCATGCATGTGAAAAAGTTCGAATCGCTGATGTATTTATAGTGCGGCCTCAAGTCAGGATTTTTTATGCAATTGTGCCAATTGTTTTCATGAATGTTGGCCATGTAAGAATGCATCCACACACCAAATATTTATATTCTGAGACTAATACTTTTGAGAACAGCTCTCATGGAGTAAAAGTCATGCATGTGAAAAAGTTCGAATCGCTGATGTATTTATAGTGCGGCCTCAAGTCATGATTTTTTATGCAATTGTGCCAATTTCTTTCATGAAGGTCGGCCATGTAAGAATGCATCCACACACCAAATATTTATATTCTGAGACTAATACTTTTGAGAACAGCTCTCATGGAGTAAAAGTCATGCATGTGAAAAAGTTCGAATCGCTGATGTATTTATAGTGCGGCCTCAAATCATGATTTTTGATGCAATTGTGCCAATTGTTTTCATGAAGGTCGGCCATGTAAGAATGCATCCACACACCAAATATTTTTATTCTGAGACTAATACTTTTGAGAACAGCTCTCATGGAGTAAAAAGTCATGCATGTGAAAAAGTTCGAATCGCTGATGTATTTATAGTGCGGCCTCAAGTCATGATTTTTGATGCAATTGTGCCAATTCTTTTCATGAAGGTCGGCCATGTAAGAATGCATCCACACACCAAATATTTATATTCTGAGACTAATACTTTTGAGAACAGCTCTCATGGAGTAAAAGTCATGCATGTGAAAAAGTTCGAATCGCTGATGTATTTATAGTGCGGCCTCAAGTCATGATTTTTGATGCAATTGTGCCAATTTTTGTAATGAAGGTCGGCCATGTAAGAATGCATCCACACACCAAATATTTATATTCTGAGACTAATACTTTTGAGAACAGATCTCATGGAGTTAAAGTCATGCATGTGAAAAAGTTCGAATCGCTGATGTATTTATAGTGCGGCCTCAAGTCATGATTTTTGATGCAATTGTGCCAACGTTTTTCATGAGTGTCGGCCATGTAAGAATGCATCCACACGCCAAATATTTATATTCTGAGACTAATACTTTTGAGAACGGCTCTCATGGAGTAAAAGTCATGCATGTGAAAAAGTTCGAATCGCTGATGTATTTATAGTGCGGCCTCAAGTCATGATTTTTTATGCAATTGTGCCAATTTTTCTCATGAAGGTCGGCCATGTAAGAATGCATCCACACACCAAATATTTATATTCTGAGACTAATACTTTTGAGAACAGCTCTCATGGAGTAAAAGTCATGCATGTGAAAAAGTTCGAATCGCTGATGTATTTATAGTGCGGCCTCAAGTCATGATTTTTGATGCAATTGTGCCAACGTTTTCTATGAAGGTCGGCCATGTAAGAATGCATCCACACACCAAATATTTATATTCTGAGACTAATACTTTTGAGAACAGCTCTCATGGAGTAAAAGTCATGCATGTTAAAAAGTTCGAATCGCTGATGTATTTATAGTGCGGCCTCAAGTCAGGATTTTTTATGCAATTGTGCCAACGTTTTTCATGAGTGTCGGCCATATAAGAATGCATCCACACACCAAATATTTATATTCTGAGACTAATACTTTTGAGAACAGCTCTCATGGAGTAAAAGTCATGCATGTGAAAAAGTTCGAATCGCTGATGTATTTATAGTGCGGCCTCAAGTCATGATTTTTTATGCAATTGTGCCAATTTCTTTCATGAAGGTCGGCCATGTAAGAATGCATCCACACACCAAATATTTATATTCTGAGACTAATACTTTTGAGAACAGCTCTCATGGAGTAAAAGTCATGCATGTGAAAAAGTTCGAATCGCTGATGTATTTATAGTGCGGCCTCAAATCATGATTTTTGATGCAATTGTGCCAATTGTTTTCATGAAGGTCGGCCATGTAAGAATGCATCCACACACCAAATATTTTTATTCTGAGACTAATACTTTTGAGAACAGCTCTCATGGCGTAAAAAGTCATGCATGTGAAAAAGTTCGAATCGCTGATGTATTTATAGTGCGGCCTCAAGTCATGATTTTTGATGCAATTGTGCCAATTCTTTTCATGAAGGTCGGCCATGTAAGAATGCATCCACACACCAAATATTTATATTCTGAGACTAATACTTTTGAGAACAGCTCTCATGGAGTAAAAGTCATGCATGTGAAAAAGTTCGAATCGCTGATGTATTTATAGTGCGGCCTCAAGTCATGATTTTTTATGCAATTGTGCCAATTTTTGTAATGAAGGTCGGCCATGTAAGAATGCATCCACACACCAAATATTTATATTCTGAGACTAATACTTTTGAGAACAGATCTCATGGAGTTAAAGTCATGCATGTGAAAAAGTTCGAATCGCTGATGTATTTATAGTGCGGCCTCAAGTCAGGATTTTTGATGCAATTGTGCCAACGTTTTTCATGAGTGTCGGCCATGTAAGAATGCATCCACACGCCAAATATTTATATTCTGAGACTAATACTTTTGAGAACGGCTCTCATGGAGTAAAAGTCATGCATGTGAAAAAGTTCGAATCGCTGATGTATTTATAGTGCGGCCTCAAGTCATGATTTTTGATGCAATTGTGCCAATTTTTCTCATGAAGGTCGGCCATGTAAGAATGCATCCACACACCAAATATTTATATTCTGAGACTAATACTTTTGAGAACAGCTCTCATGGAGTAAAAGTCATGCATGTGAAAAAGTTCGAATCGCTGATGTATTTATAGTGCGGCCTCAAGTCATGATTTTTGATGCAATTGTGCCAACGTTTTCTATGAAGGTCGGCCATGTAAGAATGCATCCACACACCAAATATTTATATTCTGAGACTAATACTTTTGAGAACAGCTCTCATGGAGTAAAAGTCATGCATGTTAAAAAGTTCGAATCGCTGATGTATTTATAGTGCGGCCTCAAGTCATGATTTTTTATGCAATTGTGCCAACGTTTTTCATGAGTGTCGGCCATAAAAGAATGCATCCACACACCAAATATTTATATTCTGAGACTAATACTTTTGAGAACAGCTCTCATGGAGTAAAAGTCATGCATGTGAAAAAGTTCGAATCGCTGATGTATTTATAGTGCGGCCTCAAGTCATGATTTTTGATGCAATTGTGCCAATTTTTCTCATGGAGGTCGGCCATGTAAGAATGCATCCACACACCAAATATTTATATTCTGAGACTAATACTTTTGAGAACAGCTCTCATGGAGTAAAAGTCATGCATGTGAAAAAGTTCGAATCGCTGATGTATTTATAGTGCGGCCTCAAGTCAGGATTTTTTATGCAATTGTGCCAATTTCTTTCATGAAGGTCGGCCATGTAAGAATGCATCCACACACCAAATATTTATATTCTGAGACTAATACTTTTGAGAACAGCTCTCATGGAGTAAAAGTCATGCATGTGAAAAAGTTCGAATCGCTGATGTATTTATAGTGCGGCCTCAAGTCATGATTTTTTATGCAATTGTGCCAATTTCTTTCATGAAGGTCGGCCATGTAAGAATGCATCCACACACCAAATATTTATATTCTGAGACTAATACTTTTGAGAACAGCTCTCATGGAGTAAAAGTCATGCATGTGAAAAAGTTCGAATCGCTGAT
This sequence comes from Haliotis rufescens, assembly GCF_023055435.1. NCBI lineage: Eukaryota > Metazoa > Mollusca > Gastropoda > Lepetellida > Haliotidae > Haliotis > Haliotis rufescens. The sequence continues at coordinate 18,406,790 of NW_025964361.1, forward strand.
GTATTTATAGTGCGGCCTCAAATCATGATTTTTGATGCAATTGTGCCAATTGTTTTCATGAGTGTCGGCCATGTAAGAATGCATCCACACACCAAATATTTTTATTCTGAGACTAATACTTTTGAGAACAGCTCTCATGGCGTAAAAAGTCATGCATGTGAAAAAGTTCGAATCGCTGATGTATTTATAGTGCGGACTCAAGTCATGATTTTTGATGCAATTGTGCCAATTTTTCTCATGAAGGTCGGCCATGTAAGAATGCATCCACACACCAAATATTTATATTCTGAGACTAATACTTTTGAGAACAGCTCTCATGGAGTAAAAGTCATGCATGTGAAAAAGTTCGAATCGCTGATGTATTTATAGTGCGGCCTCAAGTCATGATTTTTGATGTAATTGTGCCAATTTTTCTCATGGAGGTCGGCCATGTAAGAATGCATCCACACACCAAATATTTATATTCTGAGACTAATACTTTTGAGAACAGCTCTCATGGAGTAAAAGTCATGCATGTTAAAAAGTTCGAATCGCTGATGTATTTATAGTGCGGCCTCAAGTCATGATTTTTTATGCAATTGTGCCAACGTTTTTCATGAGTGTCGGCCATATAAGAATGCATCCACACACCAAATATTTATATTCTGAGACTAATACTTTTGAGAACAGCTCTCATGGAGTAAAAGTCATGCATGTGAAAAAGTTCGAATCGCTGATGTATTTATAGTGCGGCCTCAAGTCATGATTTTTTATGCAATTGTGCCAATTTCTTTCATGAAGGTCGGCCATGTAAGAATGCATCCACACACCAAATATTTATATTCTGAGACTAATACTTTTGAGAACAGCTCTCATGGAGTAAAAGTCATGCATGTGAAAAAGTTCGAATCGCTGATGTATTTATAGTGCGGCCTCAAATCATGATTTTTGATGCAATTGTGCCAATTGTTTTCATGAAGGTCGGCCATGTAAGAATGCATCCACACACCAAATATTTTTATTCTGAGACTAATACTTTTGAGAACAGCTCTCATGGCGTAAAAAGTCATGCATGTGAAAAAGTTCGAATCGCTGATGTATTTATAGTGCGGCCTCAAGTCATGATTTTTGATGCAATTGTGCCAATTCTTTTCATGAAGGTCGGCCATGTAAGAATGCATCCACACACCAAATATTTATATTCTGAGACTAATACTTTTGAGAACAGCTCTCATGGAGTAAAAGTCATGCATGTGAAAAAGTTCGAATCGCTGATGTATTTATAGTGCGGCCTCAAGTCATGATTTTTTATGCAATTGTGCCAATTTTTGTAATGAAGGTCGGCCATGTAAGAATGCATCCACACACCAAATATTTATATTCTGAGACTAATACTTTTGAGAACAGATCTCATGGAGTTAAAGTCATGCATGTGAAAAAGTTCGAATCGCTGATGTATTTATAGTGCGGCCTCAAGTCAGGATTTTTGATGCAATTGTGCCAACGTTTTTCATGAGTGTCGGCCATGTAAGAATGCATCCACACGCCAAATATTTATATTCTGAGACTAATACTTTTGAGAACGGCTCTCATGGAGTAAAAGTCATGCATGTGAAAAAGTTCGAATCGCTGATGTATTTATAGTGCGGCCTCAAGTCATGATTTTTGATGCAATTGTGCCAATTTTTCTCATGAAGGTCGGCCATGTAAGAATGCATCCACACACCAAATATTTATATTCTGAGACTAATACTTTTGAGAACAGCTCTCATGGAGTAAAAGTCATGCATGTGAAAAAGTTCGAATCGCTGATGTATTTATAGTGCGGCCTCAAGTCATGATTTTTGATGCAATTGTGCCAACGTTTTCTATGAAGGTCGGCCATGTAAGAATGCATCCACACACCAAATATTTATATTCTGAGACTAATACTTTTGAGAACAGCTCTCATGGAGTAAAAGTCATGCATGTTAAAAAGTTCGAATCGCTGATGTATTTATAGTGCGGCCTCAAGTCATGATTTTTTATGCAATTGTGCCAACGTTTTTCATGAGTGTCGGCCATATAAGAATGCATCCACACACCAAATATTTATATTCTGAGACTAATACTTTTGAGAACAGCTCTCATGGAGTAAAAGTCATGCATGTGAAAAAGTTCGAATCGCTGATGTATTTATAGTGCGGCCTCAAGTCATGATTTTTGATGCAATTGTGCCAATTTTTCTCATGGAGGTCGGCCATGTAAGAATGCATCCACACACCAAATATTTATATTCTGAGACTAATACTTTTGAGAACAGCTCTCATGGAGTAAAAGTCATGCATGTGAAAAAGTTCGAATCGCTGATGTATTTATAGTGCGGCCTCAAGTCAGGATTTTTTATGCAATTGTGCCAATTTCTTTCATGAAGGTCGGCCATGTAAGAATGCATCCACACACCAAATATTTATATTCTGAGACTAATACTTTTGAGAACAGCTCTCATGGAGTAAAAGTCATGCATGTGAAAAAGTTCGAATCGCTGATGTATTTATAGTGCGGCCTCAAGTCATGATTTTTTATGCAATTGTGCCAATTTCTTTCATGAAGGTCGGCCATGTAAGAATGCATCCACACACCAAATATTTATATTCTGAGACTAATACTTTTGAGAACAGCTCTCATGGAGTAAAAGTCATGCATGTGAAAAAGTTCGAATCGCTGATGTATTTATAGTGCGGCCTCAAATCATGATTTTTGATGCAATTGTGCCAATTGTTTTCATGAGTGTCGGCCATGTAAGAATGCATCCACACACCAAATATTTTTATTCTGAGACTAATACTTTTGAGAACAGCTCTCATGGCGTAAAAAGTCATGCATGTGAAAAAGTTCGAATCGCTGATGTATTTATAGTGCGGACTCAAGTCATGATTTTTGATGCAATTGTGCCAATTTTTCTCATGAAGGTCGGCCATGTAAGAATGCATCCACACACCAAATATTTATATTCTGAGACTAATACTTTTGAGAACAGCTCTCATGGAGTAAAAGTCATGCATGTGAAAAAGTTCGAATCGCTGATGTATTTATAGTGCGGCCTCAAGTCATGATTTTTGATGTAATTGTGCCAATTTTTCTCATGGAGGTCGGCCATGTAAGAATGCATCCACACACCAAATATTTATATTCTGAGACTAATACTTTTGAGAACAGCTCTCATGGAGTAAAAGTCATGCATGTGAAAAAGTTCGAATCGCTGATGTATTTATAGTGCGGCCTCAAGTCATGATTTTTTATGCAATTGTGCCAATTGTTTTCATGAGTGTCGGCCATATAAGAATGCATCCACACACCAAATATTTATATTCTGAGACTAATACTTTTGAGAACAGCTCTCATGGAGTAAAAGTCATGCATGTGAAAAAGTTCGAATCGCTGATGTATTTATAGTGCGGCCTCAAGTCAGGATTTTTTATGCAATTGTGCCAATTTTTCTCATGGAGGTCGGCCATGTAAGAATGCATCCACACACCAAATATTTATATTCTGAGACTAATACTTTTGAGAACAGCTCTCATGGAGTAAAAGTCATGCATGTGAAAAAGTTCGAATCGCTGATGTATTTATAGTGCGGCCTCAAGTCAGGATTTTTTATGCAATTGTGCCAATTGTTTTCATGAATGTTGGCCATGTAAGAATGCATCCACACACCAAATATTTATATTCTGAGACTAATACTTTTGAGAACAGCTCTCATGGAGTAAAAGTCATGCATGTGAAAAAGTTCGAATCGCTGATGTATTTATAGTGCGGCCTCAAGTCATGATTTTTTATGCAATTGTGCCAATTTCTTTCATGAAGGTCGGCCATGTAAGAATGCATCCACACACCAAATATTTATATTCTGAGACTAATACTTTTGAGAACAGCTCTCATGGAGTAAAAGTCATGCATGTGAAAAAGTTCGAATCGCTGATGTATTTATAGTGCGGCCTCAAATCATGATTTTTGATGCAATTGTGCCAATTGTTTTCATGAAGGTCGGCCATGTAAGAATGCATCCACACACCAAATATTTTTATTCTGAGACTAATACTTTTGAGAACAGCTCTCATGGCGTAAAAAGTCATGCATGTGAAAAAGTTCGAATCGCTGATGTATTTATAGTGCGGCCTCAAGTCATGATTTTTGATGCAATTGTGCCAATTCTTTTCATGAAGGTCGGCCATGTAAGAATGCATCCACACACCAAATATTTATATTCTGAGACTAATACTTTTGAGAACAGCTCTCATGGAGTAAAAGTCATGCATGTGAAAAAGTTCGAATCGCTGATGTATTTATAGTGCGGCCTCAAGTCATGATTTTTTATGCAATTGTGCCAATTTTTGTAATGAAGGTCGGCCATGTAAGAATGCATCCACACACCAAATATTTATATTCTGAGACTAATACTTTTGAGAACAGATCTCATGGAGTTAAAGTCATGCATGTGAAAAAGTTCGAATCGCTGATGTATTTATAGTGCGGCCTCAAGTCATGATTTTTGATGCAATTGTGCCAACGTTTTTCATGAGTGTCGGCCATGTAAGAATGCATCCACACGCCAAATATTTATATTCTGAGACTAATACTTTTGAGAACGGCTCTCATGGAGTAAAAGTCATGCATGTGAAAAAGTTCGAATCGCTGATGTATTTATAGTGCGGCCTCAAGTCATGATTTTTTATGCAATTGTGCCAATTTTTCTCATGAAGGTCGGCCATGTAAGAATGCATCCACACACCAAATATTTATATTCTGAGACTAATACTTTTGAGAACAGCTCTCATGGAGTAAAAGTCATGCATGTGAAAAAGTTCGAATCGCTGATGTATTTATAGTGCGGCCTCAAGTCATGATTTTTTATGCAATTGTGCCAACGTTTTCTATGAAGGTCGGCCATGTAAGAATGCATCCACACACCAAATATTTATATTCTGAGACTAATACTTTTGAGAACAGCTCTCATGGAGTAAAAGTCATGCATGTTAAAAAGTTCGAATCGCTGATGTATTTATAGTGCGGCCTCAAGTCATGATTTTTTATGCAATTGTGCCAACGTTTTTCATGAGTGTCGGCCATATAAGAATGCATCCACACACCAAATATTTATATTCTGAGACTAATACTTTTGAGAACAGCTCTCATGGAGTAAAAGTCATGCATGTGAAAAAGTTCGAATCGCTGATGTATTTATAGTGCGGCCTCAAGTCAGGATTTTTGATGCAATTGTGCCAATATTTCTCATGGAGGTCGGCCATGTAAGAATGCATCCACACACCAAATATTTATATTCTGAGACTAATACTTTTGAGAACAGCTCTCATGGAGTAAAAGTCATGCATGTGAAAAAGTTCGAATCGCTGATGTATTTATAGTGCGGCCTCAAGTCAGGATTTTTTATGCAATTGTGCCAATTTCTTTCATGAAGGTCGGCCATGTAAGAATGCATCCACACACCAAATATTTATATTCTGAGACTAATACTTTTGAGAACAGCTCTCATGGAGTAAAAGTCATGCATGTGAAAAAGTTCGAATCGCTGATGTATTTATAGTGCGGCCTCAAGTCATGATTTTTTATGCAATTGTGCCAATTTCTTTCATGAAGGTCGGCCATGTAAGAATGCATCCACACACCAAATATTTATATTCTGAGACTAATACTTTTGAGAACAGCTCTCATGGAGTAAAAGTCATGCATGTGAAAAAGTTCGAATCGCTGATGTATTTATAGTGCGGCCTCAAATCATGATTTTTGATGCAATTGTGCCAATTGTTTTCATGAGTGTCGGCCATGTAAGAATGCATCCACACACCAAATATTTTTATTCTGAGACTAATACTTTTGAGAACAGCTCTCATGGCGTAAAAAGTCATGCATGTGAAAAAGTTCGAATCGCTGATGTATTTATAGTGCGGACTCAAGTCATGATTTTTGATGCAATTGTGCCAATTTTTCTCATGAAGGTCGGCCATGTAAGAATGCATCCACACACCAAATATTTATATTCTGAGACTAATACTTTTGAGAACAGCTCTCATGGAGTAAAAGTCATGCATGTGAAAAAGTTCGAATCGCTGATGTATTTATAGTGCGGCCTCAAGTCATGATTTTTGATGCAATTGTGCCAACGTTTTCTATGAAGGTCGGCCATGTAAGAATGGATCCACACACCAAATATTTATATTCTGAGACTAATACTTTTGAGAACAGCTCTCATGGAGTAAAAGTCATGCATGTTAAAAAGTTCGAATCGCTGATGTATTTATAGTGCGGCCTCAAGTCATGATTTTTGATGCAATTGTGCCAACGTTTTTCATGAGTGTCGGCCATATAAGAATGCATCCACACACCAAATATTTATATTCTGAGACTAATACTTTTGAGAACAGCTCTCATGGAGTAAAAGTCATGCATGTGAAAAAGTTCGAATCGCTGATGTATTTATAGTGCGGCCTCAAGTCAGGATTTTTGATGCAATTGTGCCAATTTTTCTCATGGAGGTCGGCCATGTAAGAATGCATCCACACACCAAATATTTATATTCTGAGACTAATACTTTTGAGAACAGCTCTCATGGAGTAAAAGTCATGCATGTGAAAAAGTTCGAATCGCTGATGTATTTATAGTGCGGCCTCAAGTCAGGATTTTTTATGCAATTGTGCCAATTTCTTTCATGAAGGTCGGCCATGTAAGAATGCATCCACACACCAAATATTTATATTCTGAGACTAATACTTTTGAGAACAGCTCTCATGGAGTAAAAGTCATGCATGTGAAAAAGTTCGAATCGCTGATGTATTTATAGTGCGGCCTCAAGTCATGATTTTTGATGCAATTGTGCCAATTTCTTTCATGAAGGTCGGCCATGTAAGAATGCATCCACACACCAAATATTTATATTCTGAGACTAATACTCTTGAGAACAGCTCTCATGGAGTAAAAGTCATGCATGTGAAAAAGTTCGAATCGCTGATGTATTTATAGTGCGGCCTCAAATCATGATTTTTGATGCAATTGTGCCAATTGTTTTCATGAGTGTCGGCCATGTAAGAATGCATCCACACACCAAATATTTTTATTCTGAGACTAATACTTTTGAGAACAGCTCTCATGGCGTAAAAAGTCATGCATGTGAAACAGTTCGAATCGCTGATGTATTTATAGTGCGGCCTCAAGTCATGATTTTTGATGCAATTGTGCCAATTCTTTTCATGAAGGTCGGCCATGTAAGAATGCATCCACACACCAAATATTTATATTCTGAGACTAATACTTTTGAGAACAGCTCTCATGGAGTAAAAGTCATGCATGTGAAAAAGTTCGAATCGCTGATGTATTTATAGTGCGGCCTCAAGTCATGATTTTTTATGCAATTGTGCCAATTTTTCTAATGAAGGTCGGCCATGTAAGAATGCATCCACACACCAAATATTTATATTCTGAGACTAATACTTTTGAGAACAGCTCTCATGGAGTAAAAGTCATGCATGTGAAAAAGTTCGAATCGCTGAGGTATTTATAGTGCGGCCTCAAGTCATGATTTTTGATGCAATTGTGCCAACGTTTTCTATGAAGGTCGGCCATGTAAGAATGCATCCACACACCAAATATTTATATTCTGAGACTAATACTTTTGAGAACAGCTCTCATGGAGTAAAAGTCATGCATGTTAAAAAGTTCGAATCGCTGATGTATTTATAGTGCGGCCTCAAGTCATAATTTTTGATGCAATTGTGCCAACGTTTTTCATGAGTGTCGGCCATATAAGAATGCATCCACACACCAAATATTTATATTCTGAGATTAATACTTTTGAGAACAGCTCTCATGGAGTAAAAGTCATGCACGTGAAAATGTTCGAATCGCTGATGTATTTTTATAGTGCGGCCTCAAGTCATGATTTTTGATGCAATTGTGCCAACGTTTTTCATGAGTGTCGGCCATATAAGAATGCATCCACACACCAAATATTTATATTCTGAGACTAATATTTTTTAGAACAGCTCTCATGGAGTAAAAGTCATGCATGTGAAAAAGTTCGAATCGCTGATGTAGTTATAGTGCGGCCTCAAGTCATGATTTTTTATGCAATTGTGCCAATTTTTGTAATGAAGGTCGGCCATGTAAGAATGCATCCACACACCAAATATTTATATTCTGAGACTAATACTTTTGAGAACAGATCTCATGGAGTTAAAGTCATGCATGTGAAAAAGTTCGAATCGCTGATGTATTTGTAGTGCGGCCTCAAGTCATGATTTTTGATGCAATTGTGCCAACGTTTTTCATGAGTGTCGGCCATGTAAGAATGCATCCACACGCCAAATATTTATATTCTGAGACTAATACTTTTGAGAACGGCTCTCATGGAGTAAAAGTCATGCATGTGAAAAAGTTCGAATCGCTGATGTATTTATAGTGCGGCCTCAAGTCATGATTTTTGATGCAATTGTGCCAATTTTTCTCATGAAGGTCGGCCATGTAAGAATGCATCCACACACCAAATATTTATATTCTGAGACTAATACTTTTGAGAACAGCTCTCATGGAGTAAAAGTCATGCATGTGAAAAAGTTCGAATCGCTGATGTATTTATAGTGCGGCCTCAAGTCATGATTTTTTATGCAATTGTGCCAATTTCTTTCATGAAGGTCGGCCATGTAAGAATGCATCCACACACCAAATATTTTTATTCTGAGACTAATACTTTTGAGAACAGCTCTCATGGCGTAAAAAGTCATGCATGTGAAAAAGTTCGAATCGCTGATGTATTTATAGTGCGGCCTCAAGTCATGATTTTTGATGCAATTGTGCCAATTCTTTTCATGAAGGTCGGCCATGTAAGAATGCATCCACACACCAAATATTTATATTCTGAGACTAATACTTTTGAGAACAGCTCTCATGGAGTAAAAGTCATGCATGTGAAAAAGTTCGAATCGCTGATGTATTTATAGTGCGGCCTCAAGTCATGATTTTTTATGCAATTGTGCCAATTTTTCTAATGAAGGTCGGCCATGTAAGAATGCATCCACACACCAAATATTTATATTCTGAGACTAATACTTTTGAGAACAGCTCTCATGGAGTAAAAGTCATGCATGTGAAAAAGTTCGAATCGCTGAGGTATTTATAGTGCGGCCTCAAGTCATGATTTTTGATGCAATTGTGCCAACGTTGATCATGAGTGTCGGCCATGTAAGAATGCATCCACACACCAAATATTTATATTCTGAGACTAATACTTTTGAGAACAGCTCTCATGGAGTAAAAGTCATGCATGTTAAAAAGTTCGAATCGCTGATGTATTTATAGTGCGGCCTCAAGTCATAATTTTTGATGCAATTGTGCCAACGTTTTTCATGAGTGTCGGCCATATAAGAATGCATCCACACACCAAATATTTATATTCTGAGATTAATACTTTTGAGAACAGCTCTCATGGAGTAAAAGTCATGCACGTGAAAATGTTCGATTCGCTGATGTATTTTTATAGTGCGGCCTCAAGTCATGATTTTTGATGCAATTGTGCCAACGTTTTTCATGAGTGTCGGCCATATAAGAATGCATCCACACACCAAATATTTATATTCTGAGACTAATACTTTTGAGAACAGCTCTCATGGAGTAAAAGTCATGCATGTGAAAAAGTTCGAATCGCTGATGTATTTATAGTGCGGCCTCAAGTCATGATTTTTTATGCAATTGTGCCAATTTTTGTAATGAAGGTCGGCCATGTAAGAATGCATCCACACACCAAATATTTATATTCTGAGACTAATACTTTTGAGAACAGATCTCATGGAGTTAAAGTCATGCATGTGAAAAAGTTCGAATCGCTGATGTATTTATAGTGCGGCCTCAAGTCATGATTTTTAATGCAATTGTGCCAACGTTTTTCATGAGTGTCGGCCATGTAAGAATGCATCCACACGCCAAATATTTATATTCTGAGACTAATACTTTTGAGAACGGCTCTCATGGAGTAAAAGTCATGCATGTGAAAAAGTTCGAATCGCTGATGTATTTATAGTGCGGCCTCAAGTCATGATTTTTTATGCAATTGTGCCAATTTTTCTCATGAAGGTCGGCCATGTAAGAATGCATCCACACACCAAATATTTATATTCTGAGACTAATACTTTTGAGAACAGCTCTCATGGAGTAAAAGTCATGCATGTGAAAAAGTTCGAATCGCTGATGTATTTATAGTGCGGCCTCAAGTCATGATTTTTTATGCAATTGTGCCAATTTCTTTCATGAAGGTCGGCCATGTAAGAATGCATCCACACACCAAATATTTATATTCTGAGACTAATACTCTTGAGAACAGCTCTCATGGAGTAAAAGTCATGCATGTGAAAAAGTTCGAATCGCTGATGTATTTATAGTGCGGCCTCAAATCATGATTTTTGATGCAATTGTGCCAATTGTTTTCATGAGTGTCGGCCATGTAAGAATGCATCCACACACCAAATATTTTTATTCTGAGACTAATACTTTTGAGAACAGCTCTCATGGCGTAAAAAGTCATGCATGTTAAAAAGTTCGAATCGCTGATGTATTTATAGTGCGGCCTCAAGTCATGATTTTTGATGCAATTGTGCCAATTCTTTTCATGAAGGTCGGCCATGTAAGAATGCATCCACACACCAAATATTTATATTCTGAGACTAATACTTTTGAGAACAGCTCTCATGGAGTAAAAGTCATGCATGTGAAAAAGTTCGAATCGCTGATGTATTTATAGTGCGGCCTCAAGTCAGGATTTTTTATGCAATTGTGCCAATTTTTCTAATGAAGGTCGGCCATGTAAGAATGCATCCACACACCAAATATTTATATTCTGAGACTAATACTTTTGAGAACAGCTCTCATGGAGTAAAAGTCATGCATGTGAAAAAGTTCGAATCGCTGAGGTATTTATAGTGCGGCCTCAAGTCATGATTTTTGATGCAATTGTGCCAACGTTTTCTATGAAGGTCGGCCATGTAAGAATGCATCCACACACCAAATATTTATATTCTGAGACTAATACTTTTGAGAACAGCTCTCATGGAGTAAAAGTCATGCATGTTAAAAAGTTCGAATCGCTGATGTATTTATAGTGCGGCCTCAAGTCATAATTTTTGATGCAATTGTGCCAACGTTTTTCATGAGTGTCGGCCATATAAGAATGCATCCACACACCAAATATTTATATTCTGAGATTAATACTTTTGAGAACAGCTCTCATGGAGTAAAAGTCATGCATGTGAAAATGTTCGAATCGCTGATGTATTTTTATAGTGCGGCCTCAAGTCATGATTTTTGATGCAATTGTGCCAACGTTTTTCATGAGTGTCGGCCATATAAGAATGCATCCACACACCAAATATTTATATTCTGAGACTAATACTTTTGAGAACAGCTCTCATGGAGTAAAAGTCATGCATGTGAAAAAGTTCGAATCGCTGATGTATTTATAGTGCGGCCTCAAGTCATGATTTTTTATGCAATTGTGCCAATTTTTGTAATGAAGGTCGGCCATGTAAGAATGCATCCACACACCAAATATTTATATTCTGAGACTAATACTTTTGAGAACAGATCTCATGGAGTTAAAGTCATGCATGTTAAAAAGTTCGAATCGCTGATGTATTTATAGTGCGGCCTCAAGTCATGATTTTTGATGCAATTGTGCCAACGTTTTTCATGAGTGTCGGCCATGTAAGAATGCATCCACACGCCAAATATTTATATTCTGAGACTAATACTTTTGAGAACGGCTCTCATGGAGTAAAAGTCATGCATGTGAAAAAGTTCGAATCGCTGATGTATTTATAGTGCGGCCTCAAGTCATGATTTTTTATGCAATTGTGCCAATTTTTCTCATGAAGGTCGGCCATGTAAGAATGCATCCACACACCAAATATTTATATTCTGAGACTAATACTTTTGAGAACAGCTCTCATGGAGTAAAAGTCATGCATGTGAAAAAGTTCGAATCGCTGATGTATTTATAGTGCGGCCTCAAGTCAGGATTTTTGATGCAATTGTGCCAACGTTTTCTATGAAGGTCGGCCATGTAAGAATGCATCCACACACCAAATATTTATATTCTGAGACTAATACTTTTGAGAACAGCTCTCATGGAGTAAAAGTCATGCATGTTAAAAAGTTCGAATCGCTGATGTATTTATAGTGCGGCCTCAAGTCAGGATTTTTTATGCAATTGTGCCAATTTCTTTCATGAAGGTCGGCCATGTAAGAATGCATCCACACACCAAATATTTATATTCTGAGACTAATACTTTTGAGAACAGCTCTCATGGAGTAAAAGTCATGCATGTGAAAAAGTTCGAATCGCTGATGTATTTATAGTGCGGCCTCAAGTCATGATTTTTGATGCAATTGTGCCAATTTCTTTCATGAAGGTCGGCCATGTAAGAATGCATCCACACACCAAATATTTATATTCTGAGACTAATACTTTTGAGAACAGCTCTCATGGAGTAAAAGTCATGCATGTGAAAAAGTTCGAATCGCTGATGTATTTATAGTGCGGCCTCAAATCATGATTTTTGATGCAATTGTGCCAATTGTTTTCATGAGTGTCGGCCATGTAAGAATGCATCCACACACCAAATATTTTTATTCTGAGACTAATACTTTTGAGAACAGCTCTCATGGCGTAAAAAGTCATGCATGTGAAAAAGTTCGAATCGCTGATGTATTTATAGTGCGGACTCAAGTCATGATTTTTGATGCAATTGTGCCAATTTTTCTCATGAAGGTCGGCCATGTAAGAATGCATCCACACACCAAATATTTATATTCTGAGACTAATACTTTTGAGAACAGCTCTCATGGAGTAAAAGTCATGCATGTGAAAAAGTTCGAATCGCTGATGTATTTATAGTGCGGCCTCAAGTCATGATTTTTGATGCAATTGTGCCAACGTTTTCTATGAAGGTCGGCCATGTAAGAATGGATCCACACACCAAATATTTATATTCTGAGACTAATACTTTTGAGAACAGCTCTCATGGAGTAAAAGTCATGCATGTTAAAAAGTTCGAATCGCTGATGTATTTATAGTGCGGCCTCAAGTCATGATTTTTGATGCAATTGTGCCAACGTTTTTCATGAGTGTCGGCCATATAAGAATGCATCCACACACCAAATATTTATATTCTGAGACTAATACTTTTGAGAACAGCTCTCATGGAGTAAAAGTCATGCATGTGAAAAAGTTCGAATCGCTGATGTATTTATAGTGCGGCCTCAAGTCATGATTTTTGATGCAATTGTGCCAATTTTTCTCATGGAGGTCGGCCATGTAAGAATGCATCCACACACCAAATATTTATATTCTGAGACTAATACTTTTGAGAACAGCTCTCATGGAGTAAAAGTCATGCATGTGAAAAAGTTCGAATCGCTGATGTATTTATAGTGCGGCCTCAAGTCAGGATTTTTTATGCAATTGTGCCAATTTCTTTCATGAAGGTCGGCCATGTAAGAATGCATCCACACACCAAATATTTATATTCTGAGACTAATACTTTTGAGAACAGCTCTCATGGAGTAAAAGTCATGCATGTGAAAAAGTTCGAATCGCTGATGTATTTATAGTGCGGCCTCAAGTCAGGATTTTTTATGCAATTGTGCCAATTTCTTTCATGAAGGTCGGCCATGTAAGAATGCATCCACACACCAAATATTTATATTCTGAGACTAATACTCTTGAGAACAGCTCTCATGGAGTAAAAGTCATGCATGTGAAAAAGTTCGAATCGCTGATGTATTTATAGTGCGGCCTCAAATCATGATTTTTGATGCAATTGTGCCAATTGTTTTCATGAGTGTCGGCCATGTAAGAATGCATCCACACACCAAATATTTTTATTCTGAGACTAATACTTTTGAGAACAGCTCTCATGGCGTAAAAAGTCATGCATGTGAAAAAGTTCGAATCGCTGATGTATTTATAGTGCGGCCTCAAGTCATGATTTTTGATGCAATTGTGCCAATTCTTTTCATGAAGGTCGGCCATGTAAGAATGCATCCACACACCAAATATTTATATTCTGAGACTAATACTTTTGAGAACAGCTCTCATGGAGTAAAAGTCATGCATGTGAAAAAGTTCGAATCGCTGATGTATTTATAGTGCGGCCTCAAGTCAGGATTTTTAATGCAATTGTGCCAATTTTTCTAATGAAGGTCGGCCATGTAAGAATGCATCCACACACCAAATATTTATATTCTGAGACTAATACTTTTGAGAACAGCTCTCATAGAGTAAAAGTCATGCATGTGAAAAAGTTCGAATCGCTGAGGTATTTATAGTGCGGCCTCAAGTCATGATTTTTGATGCAATTGTGCCAACGTTTTCTATGAAGGTCGGCCATGTAAGAATGCATCCACACACCAAATATTTATATTCTGAGACTAATACTTTTGAGAACAGCTCTCATGGAGTAAAAGTCATGCATGTTAAAAAGTTCGAATCGCTGATGTATTTATAGTGCGGCCTCAAGTCATAATTTTTGATGCAATTGTGCCAACGTTTTTCATGAGTGTCGGCCATATAAGAATGCATCCACACACCAAATATTTATATTCTGAGACTAATACTTTTGAGAACAGCTCTCATGGAGTAAAAGTCATGCATGTGAAAAAGTTCGAATCGCTGATGTATTTATAGTGCGGCCTCAAGTCATGATTTTTGATGCAATTGTGCCAATTTTTCTCATGGAGGTCGGCCATGTAAGAATGCATCCACACACCAAATATATATATTCTGAGACTAATACTTTTGAGAACAGCTCTCATGGAGTAAAAGTCATGCATGTGAAAAAGTTCGAATCGCTGATGTATTTATAGTGCGGCCTCAAGTCATGATTTTTTATGCAATTGTGCCAATTGTTTTAATGAATGTTGGCCATGTAAGAATGCATCCACACACCAAATATTTATATTCTGAGACTAATACTTTTGAGAACAGCTCTCATGGAGTAAAAGTCATGCATGTGAAAAAGTTCGAATCGCTGATGTATTTATAGTGCGGCCTCAAGTCATGATTTTTTATGCAATTGTGCCAATTTCTTTCATGAAGGTCGGCCATGTAAGAATGCATCCACACACCAAATATTTATATTCTGAGACTAATACTTTTGAGAACAGCTCTCATGGAGTAAAAGTCATGCATGTGAAAAAGTTCGAATCGCTGAGGTATTTATAGTGCGGCCTCAAGTCATGATTTTTGATGCAATTGTGCCAACGTTTTCTATGAAGGTCGGCCATGTAAGAATGCATCCACACACCAAATATTTATATTCTGAGACTAATACTTTTGAGAACAGCTCTCATGGCGTAAAAAGTCATGCATGTGAAAAAGTTCGAATCGCTGATGTATTTATAGTGCGGCCTCAAGTCATGATTTTTTATGCAATTGTGCCAATTCTTTTCATGAAGGTCGGCCATGTAAGAATGCATCCACACACCAAATATTTATATTCTGAGACTAATACTTTTGAGAACAGCTCTCATGGAGTAAAAGTCATGCATGTGAAAAAGTTCGAATCGCTGATGTATTTATAGTGCTGCCTCAAGTCAGGATTTTTTGTGCAATTGTGCCAATTTTTCTAATGAAGGTCGGCCATGTAAGAATGCATCCACACACAAAATATTTATATTCTGAGACTAATACTTTTGAGAACAGCTCTCATGGAGTAAAAGTCATGCATGTGAAAAAGTTCGAATCGCTGATGTATTTATAGTGCGGCCTCAAGTCATGATTTTTTATGCAATTGTGCCAATTTTTCTCATGGAGGTCGGCCATGTAAGAATGCATCCACACACCAAATATTTATATTCTGAGACTAATACTTTTGAGAACAGCTCTCATGGAGTAAAAGTCATGCATGTGAAAAAGTTCGAATCGCTGATGTATTTATAGTGCGGCCTCAAGTCATGATTTTTGATGCAATTGTGCCAATTGTTTTCATGAATGTTGGCCATGTAACAATGCATCCACACACCAAATATTTATATTCTGAGACTAATACTTTTGAGAACAGCTCTCATGGAGTAAAAGTCATGCATGTGAAAAAGTTCGAATCGCTGATGTATTTATAGTGCGGCCTCAAGTCATGATTTTTGATGCAATTGTGCCAATTTCTTTCATGAAGGTCGGCCATGTAAGAATGCATCCACACACCAAATATTTATATTCTGAGACTAATACTTTTGAGAACAGCTCTCATGGAGTAAAAGTCATGCATGTGAAAAAGTTCGAATCGCTGATGTATTTATAGTGCGGCCTCAAGTCATGATTTTTTATGCAATTGTGCCAATTTCTTTCATGAAGGTCGGCCATGTAAGAATGCATCCACACACCAAATATTTATATTCTGAGACTAATACTTTTGAGAACAGCTCTCATGGAGTAAAAGTCATGCATGTGAAAAAGTTCGAATCGCTGATGTATTTATAGTGCGGCCTCAAATCATGATTTTTGATGCAATTGTGCCAATTGTTTTCATGAGTGTCGGCCATGTAAGAATGCATCCACACACCAAATATTTTTATTCTGAGACTAATACTTTTGAGAACAGCTCTCATGGCGTAAAGAGTCATGCATGTGAAAAAGTTCGAATCGCTGATGTATTTATAGTGCGGCCTCAAGTCATGATTTTTTATGCAATTGTGCCAATTCTTTTCATGAAGGTCGGCCATGTAAGAATGCATCCACACACCAAATATTTATATTCTGAGACTAATACTTTTGAGAACAGCTCTCATGGAGTAAAAGTCATGCATGTGAAAAAGTTCGAATCGCTGATGTATTTATAGTGCGGCCTCAAGTCAGGATTTTTGATGCAATTGTGCCAATTTTTCTAATGAAGGTCGGCCATGTAAGAATGCATCCACACACCAAATATTTATATTCTGAGACTAATACTTTTGAGAACAGCTCTCATGGAGTAAAAGTCATGCATGTGAAAAAGTTCGAATCGCTGAGGTATTTATAGTGCGGCCTCAAGTCATGATTTTTGATGCAATTGTGCCAACGTTTTCTATGAAGGTCGGCCATGTAAGAATGCATCCACACACCAAATATTTATATTCTGAGACTAATACTTTTGAGAACAGCTCTCATGGAGTAAAAGTCATGCATGTTAAAAAGTTCGAATCGCTGATGTATTTATAGTGCGGCCTCAAGTCATGATTTTTTATGCAATTGTGCCAACGTTTTTCATGAGTGTCGGCCATATAAGAATGCATCCACACACCAAATATTTATATTCTGAGATTAATACTTTTGAGAACAGCTCTCATGGAGTAAAAGTCATGCATGTGAAAATGTTCGAATCGCTGATGTATTTTTATAGTGCGGCCTCAAGTCATGATTTTTGATGCAATTGTGCCAACGTTTTTCATGAGTGTCGGCCATATAAGAATGCATCCACACACCAAATATTTATATTCTGAGACTAATACTTTTGAGAACAGCTCTCATGGAGTAAAAGTCATGCATGTTAAAAAGTTCGAATCGCTGATGTATTTATAGTGCGGCCTCAAGTCAGGATTTTTTATGCAATTGTGCCAATTTTTCTCATGGAGGTCGGCCATGTAAGAATGCATCCACACACCAAATATTTATATTCTGAGACTAATACTTTTGAGAACAGCTCTCATGGAGTAAAAGTCATGCATGTGAAAAAGTTCGAATCGCTGATGTATTTATAGTGCGGCCTCAAGTCATGATTTTTTATGCAATTGTGCCAATTTCTTTCATGAACGTCGGCCATGTAAGAATGCATCCACACACCAAATATTTATATTCTGAGATTAATACTTTTGAGAACAGCTCTCATGGAGTAAAAGTCATGCATGTGAAAAAGTTCGAATCGCTGATGTATTTATAGTGCGGCCTCAAGTCATGATTTTTGATGCAATTGTGCCAATTTCTTTCATGAAGGTCGGCCATGTAAGAATGCATCCACACACCAAATATTTATATTCTGAGACTAATACTCTTGAGAACAGCTCTCATGGAGTAAAAGTCATGCATGTGAAAAAGTTCGAATCGCTGATGTATTTATAGTGCGGCCTCAAATCATGATTTTTGATGCAATTGTGCCAATTGTTTTCATGAGTGTCGGCCATGTAAGAATGCATCCACACACCAAATATTTTTATTCTGAGACTAATACTTTTGAGAACAGCTCTCATGGCGTAAAAAGTCATGCATGTGAAAAAGTTCGAATCGCTGATGTATTTATAGTGCGGCCTCAAGTCATGATTTTTTATGCAATTGTGCCAATTCTTTTCATGAAGGTCGGCCATGTAAGAATGCATCCACACACCAAATATTTATATTCTGAGACTAATACTTTTGAGAACAGCTCTCATGGAGTAAAAGTCATGCATGTGAAAAAGTTCGAATCGCTGATGTATTTATAGGGGCGGTCGGGTAGCCTAGTGGTTAAAGCGTTCGCTCGTCACGCCGAAGACCCGGGTTCGAATCCCGACATGGGTACAATGTGTGAAGCCCATTTCTGGTGTCCCCCGCCGTGATATTGCTGGAATATTGCTAAAAGCGGCGTAAAACCATACTCACTCACTCACTCACTGATGTATTTATAGTGCGGCCTCAAGTCAGGATTTTTGATGCAATTGTGCCAATTTTTCTAATGAAGGTCGGCCATGTAAGAATGCATCCACACACCAAATATTTATATTCTGAGACTAATACTTTTGAGAACAGCTCTCATGGAGTAAAAGTCATGCATGTGAAAAAGTTCGAATCGCTGAGGTATTTATAGTGCGGCCTCAAGTCATGATTTTTGATGCAATTGTGCCAACGTTTTCTATGAAGGTCGGCCATGTAAGAATGCATCCACACACCAAATATTTATATTCTGAGACTAATACTTTTGAGAACAGCTCTCATGGAGTAAAAGTCATGCATGTTAAAAAGTTCGAATCGCTGATGTATTTATAGTGCGGCCTCAAGTCAGGATTTTTTATGCAATTGTGCCAACGTTTTTCATGAGTGTCGGCCATATAAGAATGCATCCACACACCAAATATTTATATTCTGAGATTAATACTTTTGAGAACAGCTCTCATGGAGTAAAAGTCATGCATGTGAAAATGTTCGAATCGCTGATGTATTTTTATAGTGCGGCCTCAAGTCATGATTTTTGATGCAATTGTGCCAACGTTTTTCATGAGTGTCGGCCATATAAGAATGCATCCACACACCAAATATTTATATTCTGAGACTAATACTTTTGAGAACAGCTCTCATGGAGTAAAAGTCATGCATGTGAAAAAGTTCGAATCGCTGATGTATTTATAGTGCGGCCTCAAGTCATGATTTTTGATGCAATTGTGCCAATTTCTTTCATGAAGGTCGGCCATGTAAGAATGCATCCACACACCAAATATTTATATTCTGAGACTAATACTCTTGAGAACAGCTCTCATGGAGTAAAAGTCATGCATGTGAAAAAGTTCGAATCGCTGATGTATTTATAGTGCGGCCTCAAATCATGATTTTTGATGCAATTGTGCCAATTGTTTTCATGAGTGTCGGCCATGTAAGAATGCATCCACACACCAAATATTTTTATTCTGAGACTAATACTTTTGAGAACAGCTCTCATGGCGTAAAAAGTCATGCATGTGAAAAAGTTCGAATCGCTGATGTATTTATAGTGCGGCCTCAAGTCATGATTTTTTATGCAATTGTGCCAATTCTTTTCATGAAGGTCGGCCATGTAAGAATGCATCCACACACCAAATATTTATATTCTGAGACTAATACTTTTGAGAACAGCTCTCATGGAGTAAAAGTCATGCATGTGAAAAAGTTCGAATCGCTGATGTATTTATAGGGGCGGTCGGGTAGCCTAGTGGTTAAAGCGTTCGCTCGTCACGCCGAAGACCCGGGTTCGAATCCCGACATGGGTACAATGTGTGAAGCCCATTTCTGGTGTCCCCCGCCGTGATATTGCTGGAATATTGCTAAAAGCGGCGTAAAACCATACTCACTCACTCACTCACTGATGTATTTATAGTGCGGCCTCAAGTCAGGATTTTTGATGCAATTGTGCCAATTTTTCTAATGAAGGTCGGCCATGTAAGAATGCATCCACACACCAAATATTTATATTCTGAGACTAATACTTTTGAGAACAGCTCTCATGGAGTAAAAGTCATGCATGTGAAAAAGTTCGAATCGCTGAGGTATTTATAGTGCGGCCTCAAGTCATGATTTTTGATGCAATTGTGCCAACGTTTTCTATGAAGGTCGGCCATGTAAGAATGCATCCACACACCAAATATTTATATTCTGAGACTAATACTTTTGAGAACAGCTCTCATGGAGTAAAAGTCATGCATGTTAAAAAGTTCGAATCGCTGATGTATTTATAGTGCGGCCTCAAGTCAGGATTTTTTATGCAATTGTGCCAACGTTTTTCATGAGTGTCGGCCATATAAGAATGCATCCACACACCAAATATTTATATTCTGAGATTAATACTTTTGAGAACAGCTCTCATGGAGTAAAAGTCATGCATGTGAAAATGTTCGAATCGCTGATGTATTTTTATAGTGCGGCCTCAAGTCATGATTTTTGATGCAATTGTGCCAACGTTTTTCATGAGTGTCGGCCATATAAGAATGCATCCACACACCAAATATTTATATTCTGAGACTAATACTTTTGAGAACAGCTCTCATGGAGTAAAAGTCATGCATGTGAAAAAGTTCGAATCGCTGATGTATTTATAGTGCGGCCTCAAGTCATGATTTTTGATGCAATTGTGCCAATTTTTCTCATGGAGGTCGGCCATGTAAGAATGCATCCACACACCAAATTATATATATTCTGAGACTAATACTTTTGAGAACAGCTCTCATGGAGTAAAAGTCATGCATGTGAAAAAGTTCGAATCGCTGATGTATTTATAGTGCGGCCTCAAGTCATGATTTTTTATGCAATTGTGCCAATTGTTTTAATGAATGTTGGCCATGTAAGAATGCATCCACACACCAAATATTTATATTCTGAGACTAATACTTTTGAGAACAGCTCTCATGGAGTAAAAGTCATGCATGTGAAAAAGTTCGAATCGCTGATGTATTTATAGTGCGGCCTCAAGTCATGATTTTTGATGCAATTGTGCCAATTCTTTTCATGAAGGTCGGCCATGTAAGAATGCATCCACACACCAAATATTTATATTCTGAGACTAATACTTTTGAGAACAGCTCTCATGGAGTAAAAGTCATGCATGTGAAAAAGTTCGAATCGCTGATGTATTTATAGTGCGGCCTCAAGTCAGGATTTTTTGTGCAATTGTGCCAATTTTTCTAATGAAGGTCGGCCATGTAAGAATGCATCCACACACCAAATATTTATATTCTGAGACTAATACTTTTGAGAACAGCTCTCATGGAGTAAAAGTCATGCATGTGAAAAAGTTCGAATCGCTGATGTATTTATAGTGCGGCCTCAAGTCATGATTTTTGATGCAATTGTGCCAACGTTTTCTATGAAGGTCGGCCATGTAAGAATGCATCCACACACCAAATATTTATATTCTGAGACTAATACTTTTGAGAACAGCTCTCATGGAGTAAAAGTCATGCATGTTAAAAAGTTCGAATCGCTGATGTATTTATAGTGCGGCCTCAAGTCATGATTTTTGATGTAATTGTGCCAACGTTTTTCATGAGTGTCGGCCATATAAGAATGCATCCACACACCAAATATTTATATTCTGAGACTAATACTTTTGAGAACAGCTCTCATGGAGTAAAAGTCATGCATGTGAAAAAGTTCGAATCGCTGAGGTATTTATAGTGCGGCCTCAAGTCATGATTTTTGATGCAATTGTGCCAATTTTTCTCATGGAGGTCGGCCATGTAAGAATGCATCCACACACCAAATATTTTTATTCTGAGACTAATACTTTTGAGAACAGCTCTCATGGAGTAAAAGTCATGCATGTGAAAAAGTTCGAATCGCTGATGTATTTATAGTGCGGCCTCAAGTCATGATTTTTGATGCAATTGTGCCAATTGTTTTCATGAATGTTGGCCATGTAACAATGCATCCACACACCAAATATTTATATTCTGAGACTAACACTTTTGAGAACAGCTCTCATGGAGTAAAAGTCATGCATGTTAAAAAGTTCGAATCGCTGATGTATTTATAGTGCGGCCTCAAGTCATGATTTTTGATGTAATTGTGCCAACGTTTTTCATGAGTGTCGGCCATATAAGAATGCATCCACACACCAAATATTTATATTCTGAGACTAATACTTTTGAGAACAGCTCTCATGGAGTAAAAGTCATGCATGTGAAAAAGTTCGAATCGCTGATGTATTTATAGTGCGGCCTCAAGTCATGATTTTTGATGCAATTGTGCCAATTTTTCTCATGGAGGTCGGCCATGTAAGAATGCATCCACACACCAAATATTTATATTCTGAGACTAATACTTTTGAGAACAGCTCTCATGGAGTAAAAGTCATGCATGTGAAAAAGTTCGAATCGCTGATGTATTTATAGTGCGGCCTCAAGTCATGATTTTTGATGCAATTGTGCCAATTGTTTTCATGAATGTTGGCCATGTAACAATGCATCCACACACCAAATATTTATATTCTGAGACTAATACTTTTGAGAACAGCTCTCATGGAGTAAAAGTCATGCATGTGAAAAAGTTCGAATCGCTGATGTATTTATAGTGCGGCCTCAAGTCAGGATTTTTTATGCAATTGTGCCAATTTCTTTCATGAAGGTCGGCCATGTAAGAATGCATCCACACACCAAATATTTATATTCTGAGACTAATACTTTTGAGAACAGCTCTCATGGAGTAAAAGTCATGCATGTGAAAAAGTTCGAATCGCTGATGTATTTATAGTGCGGCCTCAAGTCATGATTTTTTATGCAATTGTGCCAATTTCTTTCATGAAGGTCGGCCATGTAAGAATGCATCCACACACCAAATATTTATATTCTGAGACTAATACTTTTGAGAACAGCTCTCATGGAGTAAAAGTCATGCATGTGAAAAAGTTCGAATCGCTGAGGTATTTATAGTGCGGCCTCAAGTCATGATTTTTGATGCAATTGTGCCAATTTCTTTCATGAAGGTCGGCCATGTAAGAATGCATCCACACACCAAATATTTATATTCTGAGACTAATACTTTTGAGAACAGCTCTCATGGAGTAAAAGTCATGCATGTGAAAAAGTTCGAATCGCTGAGGTATTTATAGTGCGGCCTCAAGTCATGATTTTTGATGCAATTGTGCCAACGTTTTCTATGAAGGTCGGCCATGTAAGAATGCATCCACACACCAAATATTTATATTCTGAGACTAATACTTTTGAGAACAGCTCTCATGGAGTAAAAGTCATGCATGTTAAAAAGTTCGAATCGCTGATGTATTTATAGTGCGGCCTCAAGTCAGGATTTTTTATGCAATTGTGCCAACGTTTTTCATGAGTGTCGGCCATATAAGAATGCATCCACACACCAAATATTTATATTCTGAGATTAATACTTTTGAGAACAGCTCTCATGGAGTAAAAGTCATGCATGTGAAAATGTTCGAATCGCTGATGTATTTTTATAGTGCGGCCTCAAGTCATGATTTTTGATGCAATTGTGCCAACGTTTTTCATGAGTGTCGGCCATATAAGAATGCATCCACACACCAAATATTTATATTCTGAGACTAATACTTTTGAGAACAGCTCTCATGGAGTAAAAGTCATGCATGTGAAAAAGTTCGAATCGCTGAGGTATTTATAGTGCGGCCTCAAGTCAGGATTTTTGATGCAATTGTGCCAATTTTTCTCATGGAGGTCGGCCATGTAAGAATGCATCCACACACCAAATTATATATATTCTGAGACTAATACTTTTGAGAACAGCTCTCATGGAGTAAAAGTCATGCATGTGAAAAAGTTCGAATCGCTGATGTATTTATAGTGCGGCCTCAAGTCATGATTTTTTATGCAATTGTGCCAATTGTTTTAATGAATGTTGGCCATGTAACAATGCATCCACACACCAAATATTTATATTCTGAGACTAATACTTTTGAGAACAGCTCTCATGGAGTAAAAGTCATGCATGTGAAAAAGTTCGAATCGCTGATGTATTTATAGTGCGGCCTCAAGTCATGATTTTTGATGCAATTGTGCCAATTCTTTTCATGAAGGTCGGCCATGTAAGAATGCATCCACACACCAAATATTTATATTCTGAGACTAATACTTTTGAGAACAGCTCTCATGGAGTAAAAGTCATGCATGTGAAAAAGTTCGAATCGCTGATGTATTTATAGTGCGGCCTCAAGTCAGGATTTTTTGTGCAATTGTGCCAATTTTTCTAATGAAGGTCGGCCATGTAAGAATGCATCCACACACCAAATATTTATATTCTGAGACTAATACTTTTGAGAACAGCTCTCATGGAGTAAAAGTCATGCATGTGAAAAAGTTCGAATCGCTGATGTATTTATAGTGCGGCCTCAAGTCATGATTTTTGATGCAATTGTGCCAACGTTTTCTATGAAGGTCGGCCATGTAAGAATGCATCCACACACCAAATATTTATATTCTGAGACTAATACTTTTGAGAACAGCTCTCATGGAGTAAAAGTCATGCATGTTAAAAAGTTCGAATCGCTGATGTATTTATAGTGCGGCCTCAAGTCATGATTTTTGATGTAATTGTGCCAACGTTTTTCATGAGTGTCGGCCATATAAGAATGCATCCACACACCAAATATTTATATTCTGAGACTAATACTTTTGAGAACAGCTCTCATGGAGTAAAAGTCATGCATGTGAAAAAGTTCGAATCGCTGAGGTATTTATAGTGCGGCCTCAAGTCATGATTTTTGATGCAATTGTGCCAATTTTTCTCATGGAGGTCGGCCATGTAAGAATGCATCCACACACCAAATATTTTTATTCTGAGACTAATACTTTTGAGAACAGCTCTCATGGAGTAAAAGTCATGCATGTGAAAAAGTTCGAATCGCTGATGTATTTATAGTGCGGCCTCAAGTCATGATTTTTGATGCAATTGTGCCAATTGTTTTCATGAATGTTGGCCATGTAACAATGCATCCACACACCAAATATTTATATTCTGAGACTAACACTTTTGAGAACAGCTCTCATGGAGTAAAAGTCATGCATGTTAAAAAGTTCGAATCGCTGATGTATTTATAGTGCGGCCTCAAGTCATGATTTTTGATGTAATTGTGCCAACGTTTTTCATGAGTGTCGGCCATATAAGAATGCATCCACACACCAAATATTTATATTCTGAGACTAATACTTTTGAGAACAGCTCTCATGGAGTAAAAGTCATGCATGTGAAAAAGTTCGAATCGCTGAGGTATTTATAGTGCGGCCTCAAGTCATGATTTTTGATGCAATTGTGCCAATTTTTCTCATGGAGGTCGGCCATGTAAGAATGCATCCACACACCAAATATTTATATTCTGAGACTAATACTTTTGAGAACAGCTCTCATGGAGTAAAAGTCATGCATGTGAAAAAGTTCGAATCGCTGATGTATTTATAGTGCGGCCTCAAGTCATGATTTTTGATGCAATTGTGCCAATTGTTTTCATGAATGTTGGCCATGTAACAATGCATCCACACACCAAATATTTATATTCTGAGACTAATACTTTTGAGAACAGCTCTCATGGAGTAAAAGTCATGCATGTGAAAAAGTTCGAATCGCTGATGTATTTATAGTGCGGCCTCAAGTCAGGATTTTTGATGCAATTGTGCCAATTTCTTTCATGAGGTCGGCCATGTAAGAATGCATCCACACACCAAATATTTATATTCTGAGACTAATACTTTTGAGAACAGCTCTCATGGAGTAAAAGTCATGCATGTGAAAAAGTTCGAATCGCTGAGGTATTTATAGTGCGGCCTCAAGTCATGATTTTTGATGCAATTGTGCCAATTTCTTTCATGAAGGTCGGCCATGTAAGAATGCATCCACACACCAAATATTTATATTCTGAGACTAATACTTTTGAGAACAGCTCTCATGGAGTAAAAGTCATGCATGTGAAAAAGTTCGAATCGCTGAGGTATTTATAGTGCGGCCTCAAGTCATGATTTTTGATGCAATTGTGCCAACGTTTTCTATGAAGGTCGGCCATGTAAGAATGCATCCACACACCAAATATTTATATTCTGAGACTAATACTTTTGAGAACAGCTCTCATGGAGTAAAAGTCATGCATGTTAAAAAGTTCGAATCGCTGATGTATTTATAGTGCGGCCTCAAGTCAG
Source organism: Haliotis rufescens (assembly GCF_023055435.1). Lineage (NCBI taxonomy): Eukaryota > Metazoa > Mollusca > Gastropoda > Lepetellida > Haliotidae > Haliotis > Haliotis rufescens. The sequence goes on from NW_025964361.1 coordinate 18,433,166, forward strand.
GATTTTTGATGCAATTGTGCCAACGTTTTTCATGAGTGTCGGCCATATAAGAATGCATCCACACACCAAATATTTATATTCTGAGATTAATACTTTTGAGAACAGCTCTCATGGAGTAAAAGTCATGCATGTGAAAATGTTCGAATCGCTGATGTATTTTTATAGTGCGGCCTCAAGTCATGATTTTTGATGCAATTGTGCCAACGTTTTTCATGAGTGTCGGCCATATAAGAATGCATCCACACACCAAATATTTATATTCTGAGACTAATACTTTTGAGAACAGCTCTCATGGAGTAAAAGTCATGCATGTGAAAAAGTTCGAATCGCTGAGGTATTTATAGTGCGGCCTCAAGTCAGGATTTTTGATGCAATTGTGCCAATTTTTCTCATGGAGGTCGGCCATGTAAGAATGCATCCACACACCAAATTATATATATTCTGAGACTAATACTTTTGAGAACAGCTCTCATGGAGTAAAAGTCATGCATGTGAAAAAGTTCGAATCGCTGATGTATTTATAGTGCGGCCTCAAGTCATGATTTTTTATGCAATTGTGCCAATTGTTTTAATGAATGTTGGCCATGTAACAATGCATCCACACACCAAATATTTATATTCTGAGACTAATACTTTTGAGAACAGCTCTCATGGAGTAAAAGTCATGCATGTGAAAAAGTTCGAATCGCTGATGTATTTATAGTGCGGCCTCAAGTCATGATTTTTGATGCAATTGTGCCAATTCTTTTCATGAAGGTCGGCCATGTAAGAATGCATCCACACACCAAATATTTATATTCTGAGACTAATACTTTTGAGAACAGCTCTCATGGAGTAAAAGTCATGCATGTGAAAAAGTTCGAATCGCTGATGTATTTATAGTGCGGCCTCAAGTCAGGATTTTTTGTGCAATTGTGCCAATTTTTCTAATGAAGGTCGGCCATGTAAGAATGCATCCACACACCAAATATTTATATTCTGAGACTAATACTTTTGAGAACAGCTCTCATGGAGTAAAAGTCATGCATGTGAAAAAGTTCGAATCGCTGATGTATTTATAGTGCGGCCTCAAGTCATGATTTTTGATGCAATTGTGCCAACGTTTTCTATGAAGGTCGGCCATGTAAGAATGCATCCACACACCAAATATTTATATTCTGAGACTAATACTTTTGAGAACAGCTCTCATGGAGTAAAAGTCATGCATGTTAAAAAGTTCGAATCGCTGATGTATTTATAGTGCGGCCTCAAGTCATGATTTTTGATGTAATTGTGCCAACGTTTTTCATGAGTGTCGGCCATATAAGAATGCATCCACACACCAAATATTTATATTCTGAGACTAATACTTTTGAGAACAGCTCTCATGGAGTAAAAGTCATGCATGTGAAAAAGTTCGAATCGCTGAGGTATTTATAGTGCGGCCTCAAGTCATGATTTTTGATGCAATTGTGCCAATTTTTCTCATGGAGGTCGGCCATGTAAGAATGCATCCACACACCAAATATTTTTATTCTGAGACTAATACTTTTGAGAACAGCTCTCATGGAGTAAAAGTCATGCATGTGAAAAAGTTCGAATCGCTGATGTATTTATAGTGCGGCCTCAAGTCATGATTTTTGATGCAATTGTGCCAATTGTTTTCATGAATGTTGGCCATGTAACAATGCATCCACACACCAAATATTTATATTCTGAGACTAACACTTTTGAGAACAGCTCTCATGGAGTAAAAGTCATGCATGTTAAAAAGTTCGAATCGCTGATGTATTTATAGTGCGGCCTCAAGTCATGATTTTTGATGTAATTGTGCCAACGTTTTTCATGAGTGTCGGCCATATAAGAATGCATCCACACACCAAATATTTATATTCTGAGACTAATACTTTTGAGAACAGCTCTCATGGAGTAAAAGTCATGCATGTGAAAAAGTTCGAATCGCTGAGGTATTTATAGTGCGGCCTCAAGTCATGATTTTTGATGCAATTGTGCCAATTTTTCTCATGGAGGTCGGCCATGTAAGAATGCATCCACACACCAAATATTTATATTCTGAGACTAATACTTTTGAGAACAGCTCTCATGGAGTAAAAGTCATGCATGTGAAAAAGTTCGAATCGCTGATGTATTTATAGTGCGGCCTCAAGTCATGATTTTTGATGCAATTGTGCCAATTGTTTTCATGAATGTTGGCCATGTAACAATGCATCCACACACCAAATATTTATATTCTGAGACTAATACTTTTGAGAACAGCTCTCATGGAGTAAAAGTCATGCATGTGAAAAAGTTCGAATCGCTGATGTATTTATAGTGCGGCCTCAAGTCAGGATTTTTTATGCAATTGTGCCAATTTCTTTCATGAAGGTCGGCCATGTAAGAATGCATCCACACACCAAATATTTATATTCTGAGACTAATACTTTTGAGAACAGCTCTCATGGAGTAAAAGTCATGCATGTGAAAAAGTTCGAATCGCTGATGTATTTATAGTGCGGCCTCAAGTCATGATTTTTTATGCAATTGTGCCAATTTCTTTCATGAAGGTCGGCCATGTAAGAATGCATCCACACACCAAATATTTATATTCTGAGACTAATACTTTTGAGAACAGCTCTCATGGAGTAAAAGTCATGCATGTGAAAAAGTTCGAATCGCTGAGGTATTTATAGTGCGGCCTCAAGTCATGATTTTTGATGCAATTGTGCCAATTTCTTTCATGAAGGTCGGCCATGTAAGAATGCATCCACACACCAAATATTTATATTCTGAGACTAATACTTTTGAGAACAGCTCTCATGGAGTAAAAGTCATGCATGTGAAAAAGTTCGAATCGCTGAGGTATTTATAGTGCGGCCTCAAGTCATGATTTTTGATGCAATTGTGCCAACGTTTTCTATGAAGGTCGGCCATGTAAGAATGCATCCACACACCAAATATTTATATTCTGAGACTAATACTTTTGAGAACAGCTCTCATGGAGTAAAAGTCATGCATGTTAAAAAGTTCGAATCGCTGATGTATTTATAGTGCGGCCTCAAGTCAGGATTTTTTATGCAATTGTGCCAACGTTTTTCATGAGTGTCGGCCATATAAGAATGCATCCACACACCAAATATTTATATTCTGAGATTAATACTTTTGAGAACAGCTCTCATGGAGTAAAAGTCATGCATGTGAAAATGTTCGAATCGCTGATGTATTTTTATAGTGCGGCCTCAAGTCATGATTTTTGATGCAATTGTGCCAATTGTTTTAATGAATGTTGGCCATGTAACAATGCATCCACACACCAAATATTTATATTCTGAGACTAATACTTTTGAGAACAGCTCTCATGGAGTAAAAGTCATGCATGTGAAAAAGTTCGAATCGCTGATGTATTTATAGTGCGGCCTCAAGTCATGATTTTTGATGCAATTGTGCCAATTCTTTTCATGAAGGTCGGCCATGTAAGAATGCATCCACACACCAAATATTTATATTCTGAGACTAATACTTTTGAGAACAGCTCTCATGGAGTAAAAGTCATGCATGTGAAAAAGTTCGAATCGCTGATGTATTTATAGTGCGGCCTCAAGTCAGGATTTTTTGTGCAATTGTGCCAATTTTTCTAATGAAGGTCGGCCATGTAAGAATGCATCCACACACCAAATATTTATATTCTGAGACTAATACTTTTGAGAACAGCTCTCATGGAGTAAAAGTCATGCATGTGAAAAAGTTCGAATCGCTGATGTATTTATAGTGCGGCCTCAAGTCATGATTTTTGATGCAATTGTGCCAACGTTTTCTATGAAGGTCGGCCATGTAAGAATGCATCCACACACCAAATATTTATATTCTGAGACTAATACTTTTGAGAACAGCTCTCATGGAGTAAAAGTCATGCATGTTAAAAAGTTCGAATCGCTGATGTATTTATAGTGCGGCCTCAAGTCATGATTTTTGATGTAATTGTGCCAACGTTTTTCATGAGTGTCGGCCATATAAGAATGCATCCACACACCAAATATTTATATTCTGAGACTAATACTTTTGAGAACAGCTCTCATGGAGTAAAAGTCATGCATGTGAAAAAGTTCGAATCGCTGAGGTATTTATAGTGCGGCCTCAAGTCATGATTTTTGATGCAATTGTGCCAATTTTTCTCATGGAGGTCGGCCATGTAAGAATGCATCCACACACCAAATATTTTTATTCTGAGACTAATACTTTTGAGAACAGCTCTCATGGAGTAAAAGTCATGCATGTGAAAAAGTTCGAATCGCTGATGTATTTATAGTGCGGCCTCAAGTCATGATTTTTGATGCAATTGTGCCAATTGTTTTCATGAATGTTGGCCATGTAACAATGCATCCACACACCAAATATTTATATTCTGAGACTAACACTTTTGAGAACAGCTCTCATGGAGTAAAAGTCATGCATGTTAAAAAGTTCGAATCGCTGATGTATTTATAGTGCGGCCTCAAGTCATGATTTTTGATGTAATTGTGCCAACGTTTTTCATGAGTGTCGGCCATATAAGAATGCATCCACACACCAAATATTTATATTCTGAGACTAATACTTTTGAGAACAGCTCTCATGGAGTAAAAGTCATGCATGTGAAAAAGTTCGAATCGCTGAGGTATTTATAGTGCGGCCTCAAGTCATGATTTTTGATGCAATTGTGCCAATTTTTCTCATGGAGGTCGGCCATGTAAGAATGCATCCACACACCAAATATTTATATTCTGAGACTAATACTTTTGAGAACAGCTCTCATGGAGTAAAAGTCATGCATGTGAAAAAGTTCGAATCGCTGATGTATTTATAGTGCGGCCTCAAGTCATGATTTTTGATGCAATTGTGCCAATTGTTTTCATGAATGTTGGCCATGTAACAATACATCCACACACCAAATATTTATATTCTGAGACTAATACTTTTGAGAACAGCTCTCATGGAGTAAAAGTCATGCATGTGAAAAAGTTCGAATCGCTGATGTATTTATAGTGCGGCCTCAAGTCAGGATTTTTTATGCAATTGTGCCAATTTCTTTCATGAAGGTCGGCCATGTAAGAATGCATCCACACACCAAATATTTATATTCTGAGACTAATACTTTTGAGAACAGCTCTCATGGAGTAAAAGTCATGCATGTGAAAAAGTTCGAATCGCTGATGTATTTATAGTGCGGCCTCAAGTCATGATTTTTTATGCAATTGTGCCAATTTCTTTCATGAAGGTCGGCCATGTAAGAATGCATCCACACACCAAATATTTATATTCTGAGACTAATACTTTTGAGAACAGCTCTCATGGAGTAAAAGTCATGCATGTGAAAAAGTTCGAATCGCTGATGTATTTATAGTGCGGCCTCAAATCATGATTTTTGATGCAATTGTGCCAATTGTTTTCATGAGTGTCGGCCATGTAAGAATGCATCCACACACCAAATATTTTTATTCTGAGACTAATACTTTTGAGAACAGCTCTCATGGCGTAAAAAGTCATGCATGTGAAAAAGTTCGAATCGCTGATGTATTTATAGTGCGGCCTCAAGTCATGATTTTTGATGCAATTGTGCCAATTCTTTTCATGAAGGTCGGCCATGTAAGAATGCATCCACACACCAAATATTTATATTCTGAGACTAATACTTTTGAGAACAGCTCTCATGGAGTAAAAGTCATGCATGTGAAAAAGTTCGAATCGCTGATGTATTTATAGTGCGGCCTCAAGTCAGGATTTTTGATGCAATTGTGCCAATTCTTTTCATGAAGGTCGGCCATGTAAGAATGCATCCACACACCAAATATTTATATTCTGAGACTAATACTTTTGAGAACAGCTCTCATGGAGTAAAAGTCATGCATGTGAAAAAGTTCGAATCGCTGAGGTATTTATAGTGCGGCCTCAAGTCATGATTTTTGATGCAATTGTGCCAACGTTTTCTATGAAGGTCGGCCATGTAAGAATGCATCCACACACCAAATATTTATATTCTGAGACTAATACTTTTGAGAACAGCTCTCATGGAGTAAAAGTCATGCATGTTAAAAAGTTCGAATCGCTGATGTATTTATAGTGCGGCCTCAAGTCATGATTTTTGATGCAATTGTGCCAACGTTTTTCATGAGTGTCGGCCATATAAGAATGCATCCACACACCAAATATATATATTCTGAGATTAATACTTTTGAGAACAGCTCTCATGGAGTAAAAGTCATGCATGTGAAAATGTTCGAATCGCTGATGTATTTTTATAGTGCGGCCTCAAGTCATGATTTTTGATGCAATTGTGCCAACGTTTTTCATGAGTGTCGGCCATATAAGAATGCATCCACACACCAAATATTTATATTCTGAGACTAATACTTTTGAGAACAGCTCTCATGGAGTAAAAGTCATGCATGTGAAAAAGTTCGAATCGCTGATGTATTTATAGTGCGGCCTCAAGTCATGATTTTTGATGCAATTGTGCCAATTTTTCTCATGGAGGTCGGCCATGTAAGAATGCATCCACACACCAAATATATATATTCTGAGACTAATACTTTTGAGAACAGCTCTCATGGAGTAAAAGTCATGCATGTGAAAAAGTTCGAATCGCTGATGTATTTATAGTGCGGCCTCAAGTCATGATTTTTTATGCAATTGTGCCAATTGTTTTAATGAATGTTGGCCATGTAACAATGCATCCACACACCAAATATTTATATTCTGAGACTAATACTTTTGAGAACAGCTCTCATGGAGTAAAAGTCATGCATGTGAAAAAGTTCGAATCGCTGATGTATTTATAGTGCGGCCTCAAGTCAGGATTTTTGATGCAATTGTGCCAATTTCTTTCATGAAGGTCGGCCATGTAAGAATGCATCCACACACCAAATATTTATATTCTGAGACTAATACTTTTGAGAACAGCTCTCATGGAGTAAAAGTCATGCATGTGAAAAAGTTCGAATCGCTGATGTATTTATAGTGCGGCCTCAAATCATGATTTTTGATGCAATTGTGCCAATTGTTTTCATGAAGGTCGGCCATGTAAGAATGCATCCACACACCAAATATTTTTATTCTGAGACTAATACTTTTGAGAACAGCTCTCATGGCGTAAAAAGTCATGCATGTGAAAAAGTTCGAATCGCTGATGTATTTATAGTGCGGCCTCAAGTCATGATTTCTGATGCAATTGTGCCAATTCTTTTCATGAAGGTCGGCCATGTAAGAATGCATCCACACACCAAATATTTATATTCTGAGTCTAATACTTTTGAGAACAGCTCTCATGGAGTAAAAGTCATGCATGTGAAAAAGTTCGAATCGCTGATGTATTTATAGTGCGGCCTCAAGTCAGGATTTTTTGTGCAATTGTGCCAATTTTTCTAATGAAGGTCGGCCATGTAAGAATGCATCCACACACCAAATATTTATATTCTGAGACTAATACTTTTGAGAACAGCTCTCATGGAGTAAAAGTCATGCATGTGAAAAAGTTCGAATCGCTGATGTATTTATAGTGCGGCCTCAAGTCATGATTTTTGATGCAATTGTGCCAACGTTTTCTATGAAGGTCGGCCATGTAAGAATGCATCCACACACCAAATATTTATATTCTGAGACTAATACTTTTGAGAACAGCTCTCATGGAGTAAAAGTCATGCATGTTAAAAAGTTCGAATCGCTGATGTATTTATAGTGCGGCCTCAAGTCATGATTTTTGATGTAATTGTGCCAACGTTTTTCATGAGTGTCGGCCATATAAGAATGCATCCACACACCAAATATTTATATTCTGAGACTAATACTTTTGAGAACAGCTCTCATGGAGTAAAAGTCATGCATGTGAAAAAGTTCGAATCGCTGATGTATTTATAGTGCGGCCTCAAGTCAGGATTTTTGATGCAATTGTGCCAACGTTTTCTATGAAGGTCGGCCATGTAAGAATGCATCCACACACCAAATATTTATATTCTGAGACTAATACTTTTGAGAACAGCTCTCATGGAGTAAAAGTCATGCATGTTAAAAAGTTCGAATCGCTGAGGTATTTATAGTGCGGCCTCAAGTCATGATTTTTGATGCAATTGTGCCAACGTTTTCTATGAAGGTCGGCCATGTAAGAATGCATCCACACACCAAATATTTATATTCTGAGACTAATACTTTTGAGAACAGCTCTCATGGAGTAAAAGTCATGCATGTTAAAAAGTTCGAATCGCTGATGTATTTATAGTGCGGCCTCAAGTCATGATTTTTGATGCAATTGTGCCAACGTTTTTCATGAGTGTCGGCCATATAAGAATGCATCCACACACCAAATATTTATATTCTGAGATTAATACTTTTGAGAACAGCTCTCATGGAGTAAAAGTCATGCATGTGAAAATGTTCGAATCGCTGATGTATTTTTATAGTGCGGCCTCAAGTCATGATTTTTGATGCAATTGTGCCAACGTTTTTCATGAGTGTCGGCCATATAAGAATGCATCCACACACCAAATATTTATATTCTGAGACTAATACTTTTGAGAACAGCTCTCATGGAGTAAAAGTCATGCATGTGAAAAAGTTCGAATCGCTGATGTATTTATAGTGCGGCCTCAAGTCATGATTTTTGATGCAATTGTGCCAATTTTTCTCATGGAGGTCGGCCATGTAAGAATGCATCCACACACCAAATATATATATTCTGAGACTAATACTTTTGAGAACAGCTCTCATGGAGTAAAAGTCATGCATGTGAAAAAGTTCGAATCGCTGATGTATTTATAGTGCGGCCTCAAGTCATGATTTTTTATGCAATTGTGCCAATTGTTTTAATGAATGTTGGCCATGTAACAATGCATCCACACACCAAATATTTATATTCTGAGACTAATACTTTTGAGAACAGCTCTCATGGAGTAAAAGTCATGCATGTGAAAAAGTTCGAATCGCTGATGTATTTATAGTGCGGCCTCAAGTCAGGATTTTTTATGCAATTGTGCCAATTTCTTTCATGAAGGTCGGCCATGTAAGAATGCATCCACACACCAAATATTTATATTCTGAGACTAATACTTTTGAGAACAGCTCTCATGGAGTAAAAGTCATGCATGTGAAAAAGTTCGAATCGCTGATGTATTTATAGTGCGGCCTCAAATCATGATTTTTGATGCAATTGTGCCAATTGTTTTCATGAAGGTCGGCCATGTAAGAATGCATCCACACACCAAATATTTTTATTCTGAGACTAATACTTTTGAGAACAGCTCTCATGGCGTAAAAAGTCATGCATGTGAAAAAGTTCGAATCGCTGATGTATTTATAGTGCGGCCTCAAGTCATGATTTTTGATGCAATTGTGCCAATTCTTTTCATGAAGGTCGGCCATGTAAGAATGCATCCACACACCAAATATTTATATTCTGAGTCTAATACTTTTGAGAACAGCTCTCATGGAGTAAAAGTCATGCATGTGAAAAAGTTCGAATCGCTGATGTATTTATAGTGCGGCCTCAAGTCAGGATTTTTTGTGCAATTGTGCCAATTTTTCTAATGAAGGTCGGCCATGTAAGAATGTATCCACACACCAAATATTTATATTCTGAGACTAATACTTTTGAGAACAGCTCTCATGGAGTAAAAGTCATGCATGTGAAAAAGTTCGAATCGCTGATGTATTTATAGTGCGGCCTCAAGTCATGATTTTTGATGCAATTGTGCCAACGTTTTCTATGAAGGTCGGCCATGTAAGAATGCATCCACACACCAAATATTTATATTCTGAGACTAATACTTTTGAGAACAGCTCTCATGGAGTAAAAGTCATGCATGTTAAAAAGTTCGAATCGCTGATGTATTTATAGTGCGGCCTCAAGTCATGATTTTTGATGTAATTGTGCCAACGTTTTTCATGAGTGTCGGCCATATAAGAATGCATCCACACACCAAATATTTATATTCTGAGACTAATACTTTTGGGAACAGCTCTCATGGAGTAAAAGTCATGCATGTGAAAAAGTTCGAATCGCTGATGTATTTATAGTGCGGCCTCAAGTCATGATTTTTGATGCAATTGTGCCAATTTTTCTCATGGAGGTCGGCCATGTAAGAATGCATCCACACACCAAATATTTATATTCTGAGACTAATACTTTTGAGAACAGCTCTCATGGAGTAAAAGTCATGCATGTGAAAAAGTTCGAATCGCTGATGTATTTATAGTGCGGCCTCAAGTCATGATTTTTGATGCAATTGTGCCAATTTTTCTCATGGAGGTCGGCCATGTAAGAATGCATCCACACACCAAATATATATATTCTGAGACTAATACTTTTGAGAACAGCTCTCATGGAGTAAAAGTCATGCATGTGAAAAAGTTCGAATCGCTGATGTATTTATAGTGCGGCCTCAAGTCATGATTTTTTATGCAATTGTGCCAATTGTTTTAATGAATGTTGGCCATGTAACAATGCATCCACACACCAAATATTTATATTCTGAGACTAATACTTTTGAGAACAGCTCTCATGGAGTAAAAGTCATGCATGTGAAAAAGTTCGAATCGCTGATGTATTTATAGTGCGGCCTCAAGTCAGGATTTTTTATGCAATTGTGCCAATTTCTTTCATGAAGGTCGGCCATGTAAGAATGCATCCACACACCAAATATTTATATTCTGAGACTAATACTTTTGAGAACAGCTCTCATGGAGTAAAAGTCATGCATGTGAAAAAGTTCGAATCGCTGATGTATTTATAGTGCGGCCTCAAATCATGATTTTTGATGCAATTGTGCCAATTGTTTTCATGAAGGTCGGCCATGTAAGAATGCATCCACACACCAAATATTTTTATTCTGAGACTAATACTTTTGAGAACAGCTCTCATGGCGTAAAAAGTCATGCATGTGAAAAAGTTCGAATCGCTGATGTATTTATAGTGCGGCCTCAAGTCATGATTTTTGATGCAATTGTGCCAATTCTTTTCATGAAGGTCGGCCATGTAAGAATGCATCCACACACCAAATATTTATATTCTGAGTCTAATACTTTTGAGAACAGCTCTCATGGAGTAAAAGTCATGCATGTGAAAAAGTTCGAATCGTTGATGTATTTATAGTGCGGCCTCAAGTCAGGATTTTTTGTGCAATTGTGCCAATTTTTCTAATGAAGGTCGGCCATGTAAGAATGTATCCACACACCAAATATTTATATTCTGAGACTAATACTTTTGAGAACAGCTCTCATGGAGTAAAAGTCATGCATGTGAAAAAGTTCGAATCGCTGATGTATTTATAGTGCGGCCTCAAGTCATGATTTTTGATGCAATTGTGCCAACGTTTTCTATGAAGGTCGGCCATGTAAGAATGCATCCACACACCAAATATTTATATTCTGAGACTAATACTTTTGAGAACAGCTCTCATGGAGTAAAAGTCATGCATGTTAAAAAGTTCGAATCGCTGATGTATTTATAGTGCGGCCTCAAGTCATGATTTTTGATGTAATTGTGCCAACGTTTTTCATGAGTGTCGGCCATATAAGAATGCATCCACACACCAAATATTTATATTCTGAGACTAATACTTTTGGGAACAGCTCTCATGGAGTAAAAGTCATGCATGTGAAAAAGTTCGAATCGCTGATGTATTTATAGTGCGGCCTCAAGTCATGATTTTTGATGCAATTGTGCCAATTTTTCTCATGGAGGTCGGCCATGTAAGAATGCATCCACACACCAAATATTTATATTCTGAGACTAATACTTTTGAGAACAGCTCTCATGGAGTAAAAGTCATGCATGTGAAAAAGTTCGAATCGCTGATGTATTTATAGTGCGGCCTCAAGTCATGATTTTTGATGCAATTGTGCCAATTGTTTTCATGAATGTTGGCCATGTAACAATGCATCCACACACCAAATATTTATATTCTGAGACTAATACTTTTGAGAACAGCTCTCATGGAGTAAAAGTCATGCATGTGAAAAAGTTCGAATCGCTGATGTATTTATAGTGCGGCCTCAAGTCATGATTTTTTATGCAATTGTGCCAATTTCTTTCATGAAGGTCGGCCATGTAAGAATGCATCCACACACCAAATATTTATATTCTGAGACTAATACTTTTGAGAACAGCTCTCATGGAGTAAAAGTCATGCATGTGAAAAAGTTCGAATCGCTGAGGTATTTATAGTGCGGCCTCAAATCATGATTTTTGATGCAATTGTGCCAATTGTTTTCATGAAGGTCGGCCATGTAAGAATGCATCCACACACCAAATATTTTTATTCTGAGACTAATACTTTTGAGAACAGCTCTCATGGCGTAAAAAGTCATGCATGTGAAAAAGTTCGAATCGCTGATGTATTTATAGTGCGGCCTCAAGTCATGATTTTTGATGCAATTGTGCCAATTCTTTTCATGAAGGTCGGCCATGTAAGAATGCATCCACACACCAAATATTTATATTCTGAGACTAATACTTTTGAGAACAGCTCTCATGGAGTAAAAGTCATGCATGTGAAAAAGTTCGAATCGCTGATGTATTTATAGTGCGGCCTCAAGTCAGGATTTTTGATTCAATTTGTCAATTTTTTTCATGAAGGTCGGCCATGTAAGAATGCATCCACACACCAAATATTTATATTCTGAGACTAATACTTTTGAGAACAGCTCTCATGGCGTAAAAGTCATGCATGTGAAAAAGTTCGAATCGCTGATGTATTTATAGTGCGGCCTCAAATCATGATTTTTGATGCAATTGTGCCAATTGTTTTCATGAAGGTCGGCCATGTAAGAATGCATCCACACACCAAATATTTATATTCTGAGACTAATACTTTTGAGAACAGCTCTCATGGCGTAAAAGTCATGAAGACCTAATCTACCCCGGAATTTTCACGGGACTTTTCCTTAAGAGAAATCACATATATTTTTTTGAATATGTACTTTGGGCACAAAAACAAAATATGATGCAGTTATAGTATCGGATTCGGTTATAACTTCTTGTTTGCCCCGGAAATAAGGTTCAGTGCTATCGTCTGCGTTACTTTTACTCAATGACATTTTAATCGTCAGCTGGTATTTTATACTATGTAAATCATCTAATTCCTCGTTAATTTTCCCTGATACGATGGGCTTAACATCATTAACATCCATGTTGGAATTAATATCCATCCTCCAACCTCTTAGATATTTACCAACGCCCGCTGTGGGTACAAATTTTTACTCATCAACAGTGGGTTTATTTTTATCATCTGGTTGATTATTATCTAGTAAAGCGATCAATTCAGCTTTTCTCATTCGAGAATAACCTCTCAGCCCACTGTCTTTTGCTTGAGCTTTGAGTTCTCTAACAGTCTGGGGTTTGTTGTATTCCAAACCGAGTAAATTGATCAATCAGGCTTTCCTCATTCGAGAATATCCATGTAGAACACGTTGTTTTGCCAAAGCCTTCAACTCTCTGACAAAAACCATTGTGACCATGGTATATACAAAATGAATCAAATGTCTAAATGGTTGTTTTTCATATATAAATACGTATTCTCCCCAACCTATTCCTCTCATTGATGTAATCTCTCTTCCTAGCGTAAATAATCTGCTTCCTTACCTTATCAGCACCGTGACTCTTACATAAACAGTAACTACCTTTGACCCCAAACTCACAAACAGAACAAACGTAATTTTTAAAACCCTGTCTGATGGAATAAGAGTGGGTTCCACAGTAAACACCTACAGATGGCTTCTGACATTGAATCGATTTCCCCATGAATGTATATTTGCACAGATTCATGGTTATACATCTATCATATCATTTGTCTAAAAGGTAAACCACATCTCCACTGGTGAGTCATAGCTGTCATTGCTATTAATAGATTAGCAGTCAGGGTTATTTATAGATTAGCAGTCAGGGTTATTTATAGATTAGCAGTCAGGGTTATTTATAGATTAGCAGTCAGGGTGACATAGTGTGTTTACAGGTCATAGTGGTTGATAAGACTCACCCTGACTAGGTCATGGTTTATGCGTAGTTATTGTATAACTGAAAATTACAATGACTGATAACCCAAACATTATAGATGCTATCTCTCTGTTTTTTGTTCCTCTGATGGTGTATAAAACTGACTTATTGTTGGTCTCTGTATTGGGTCAAGTTTCTTTCCATAAACAAGGAAGTATTCGTGCATGGCAGATTCAACATCCTTAAAAGTTTGAATTGAATGTCCTTGCTTACGCAGTTCTTCATTAATAAAATCTAATCTTAATATCCAATTTCTGGTCCATTGAGACTGGGCTGCTTTGGGTTGTTCTAATGCAATATTATGTCGTTTACGCTCCTCTTCAACTTCTTTAGCGTTTGATTCCCTTAGAGTAGAAAATAAAAAATTACTCCCCGAAAAAGCTAGAGCATTAACAATAGCCCATTATCGCAATTGTTGCCATGTTCAATAATATAAAATATTCAAATGTTTAATTATGTCATTATGTCTTCTGGGATAAGACCTTGTTTGATGAGCATATCTTTTGTTGCCATAGCCAATATAATATCAAGAATTACCATACCGATATCATTACCATTAAAATCTAGCTTGGGTGGTGTACCTTTAGTAATCATTTAAGCTATATGGGCATAGCCAATGGCCAAGCCGCTGACCACCGCTGAATGATACGTTGCGTAAACCAACATTTTACCATCTGTAACTGGAGTAGTCATGCTTTTTATAACATTATATGGGGGCTAAGCTCTAACTGAACTTGTTGTTGTGTAATCGGGGGTGACGTTTTCTCTTCTCCGGTCTTATAAAACAACCATACCACTGTTACGTGTGGTATGAACGGCTGGGGTTCCCGCTAATACCACAAATAACAATTACAAGAATCACACAACAATCTCTGAAGGTTAAAGCTAGATTTAATAATTAAAACAAAGATAAGCATATAACAATTCTCAGTTAGTGGGCAAGGCACTCATACACATCTATTTAGGCAAAGCAATATGGAAAATGTGCAATATAGATAATAGTCACCTCAGATTTCTTGACATCACATTCCCAATGAATTCCATTTCACATTGTTCCAAACTTTTATATCACAGTTCACAGGATAACTGGGTAACTGGGTAAAAGTTTCCTCCTTTGAAGCGTCGACATGACCTTCTAACTTTGTCTCCGGACAAAACGCTGGGCTGAACTACCCTCGTTCAGTTAAACCATATTTCTCCCTCTCCAATTCTTTTTCCTTCCCCCTTTCTGTTCGATAACTTGCCCTCATATAGTAAACAAATTTCCAAGTAAGCTATCTACTTCAGCACACAACAAAAGGTTGATCGGCCACACCAATCAGTTACCAAGCCAACTCAAACTCCAATCACCCCACAAGCACGCTTCTCCCCGTCAGGCAGCTTGCTTCACTCAATCAAGCATGACGCCGTCCACCCAAAATGGACCCCTTGTGAACCACACAAATATACAACGTCACTCATAACACGAATGCTATAGCACCAACTCCTAGTGCATAGGGAGCCCAAGTTTTAATCGGACGGCTATGTTCAATATTTGAATTTTGCATTAGTTTTCTAGCCTTCCTCGCTAGCCCACCCTTCCTACCAGCTGAGATTTTCAAAGGATTGTGATTTCACAGTCGCTGGTATTTCCTCACTCTTGTTGTGATTGTGTTTCCACAATCTGTTGTGATTGTGCAATTGGGGTTATTTCCTTGTTCACTTGTTGTTGCGTCTCCACAATCTGTTGTGGTGTCAATTGAGTCTCCATTATTATTAAGTGAGCACATATGTTTAAATTGACAATACCTAGCCGTTATTAAAGCGGTGGTCACCGGAGCTAAGAACATTCCTTATCTATGATAAAACTCACAGCTTACTGCGCTTATAGCGTGTTCAATGAATGGGTCTTTCTCGAGAGATTCGCATAAATATGGGCGATGTTCTGCGAGGATAGGAAGAAACGTACTAGCTACGACTGTGTATAGTTGTAACATAGCCGACCCTATTGTTTTAGTCATGGTAGCTCCCAGTCTAGACTCATAACGTGCGTACAGATTTTTTATTTCTTCATCGGTCATGTTATCAATTTTTTCGGTGGTATAATTTTCCCCAAAATATTGGGAACATTTTCCACCAGCTACCAAAGCCGCAAGTCTTTCTCTATGTTTATCTGTATGTTCTTCTGCATGTTGATCTGGTTCTTTGAGCATTTGTTCGATGAGTTCGTCGCATTCCATAATGTAATACCTGAGGAGATATTTAAGTCTAACATAATAAAATATTGCATATCCAATATGGCATATCCAATTGCTATATTTGCTATATTTATGCTTAGCAGTTGCTATATTTTTGCTTAGCATTTGATATATTTTTGCTATGTTTGCTATGATTTTGCTATTTTTGCTATATTTTTTTCCTTAGCAGTTGCTATATTTTTTGCTAAGCAATTGCATAACCAGCTGGTTGGTTGGTTTTTAATATGAGTTTACAATGCTTCGTTGAAGCTAACAGTTTTCTGACTTTATCTCATTCGGGCTTGGTATAAATAACATCATTTTCGCGTAAACATTCCTCGAATGAATCTCGGTCTTTGCAATGAAACAGGGCTACCCATTTGGTCTGCTCTCTGAGATCTTTCAGGACAGAGTTGTATTTTTGAGTAAGTACCCAAACGCTATGCTGAGTATGCCAACCAGAGAAGGCTAAATATGAAAGCATATCTTTCTTTTTGGTAAGTTCTTTACTCGCACTGCAGTCGTCTATTATGAAAAGGGTTGATTCTCCTTTGTATTTTTCGTGACATACTCGTAAACAGTCTTGTAAACGATTGCCCGGATCAACTCTGTGCACCCCGGGATCATTCATTACCCAATCTCTCGATAGGTAGGTTTTATTAACGCTTATAGTCGGACACAGAATAATAATATGATCGAAAACATCCCGATAATGACTTCGTAAAATATCTAGAATAAAAGCTGTTTTTCCGCAGCCCGCAGATGATAGAGCAGTGCGGTTCTTTAGGTAAAAGATTATTAATAGATCGCTTGCACGAATCGTCCATTCTGTATATTAAGTTGCGCGTCCATAATCACGTTCAAATATATGTTTAATTTACCAGCCGCTTCCTGGTGCTTCGTTATTGGTATAGTAACACCCTCGCAAGCATTTTCTATTCTCCGCCTGCTGCCGTGTAGTTGGTCATCATCCGTTGTTCGCATGTCAAGCCACAGCGACTATTTCGTGGTAAGGAATTCAGCCATCGATACATCCCCGAGAGACAGATCTTTCATGACCGCGTTAACTTCTGCGCTTCGTTTTATAGAAGGGAGTTTTTTAATCTCATCCCACTGTTGATATGCTTGCATGCCTTGAGTATATAGTTGATTAGGCACGCCCTCGATAGTCAATTCTACTTTTGTAATCTTGGGATTGTAGAACGCCTCGGTATCTCTTGCAAATGCTTCAGAGGGGTCCTCGAACAACATCAAAATACCCTTCAACGATCTTGCGGGGACGTTTAGATTGATATTCCACGTTGTATCTCTCTTGTTCCTGGTTATCTTTCAATGGCGAAGCACGCGATCGTACAAAATGGCTAAACTTCCGGTATACTGGTTACGATACTCAAAACTTCATTACCGCTAATTTTAATCGCGATTTTCTTAACAATCGCACAACCTATGTTCTGAATGAGCTCTCTGCTAGCGTCGGCAGAATTCAAACTAATTGTAAATGATAGTCGTGCAGTACCCAGAACTAACACATCGTGTGCGCAGAGATTAGGAAAGCAAACCAGAAGCGTTTGATTCTGATCAATGGTACTCGGGTTATTAGTTATAGTTACAGACTGACGAATTGCTTTGATCCCCAATGGATCCCGAAGTCTACGTTGTGGGTTTAACTTGTGTCCGTATTGCGAAGACATTGTTATATTGAAATTATGTAACCTTATGTTTAATATAAAAATGGATGATATTAATCTAGATAACATAACTGATACTAGTACAATCGAAGAGGGTACTGATGAAACCAGCTTTGGTGGCGTGAATCTTAATGATGAACTTTTGCAATCAACCGTTAATGATTATTTCGATGCCTTAAAAGATAGCTCAATTGGTCGTGACTATTCAAAGTTTATGATAGATAGTAAAGGAATATTGCGACTGAGTGGCTCTCCGGATATTGATCTTATGAATTCTTGTACTCGCAAGCCCCTAGCTTTGTCTACGATAGCTAGTAAACACGGCATCAACATTGTTCGTAATGAATTAGGTTTTGTAGACTACTCACGAGAAAAGGTTTCTGCGAAGACTACTAAGGTTCTTTGGACTGCGCCTGCTGAACTCGGTAACATAGATAATTTGGAAGAAAGCTCGAAGCTGGCCTCGGACGGACTCAGAGAAATCTTGGATACCTACTACGATAATTCCACGGCCAGTGTACCATCCTCAGAGTTCAGTATTAGGGAATTATGAGGTCTTGACAAGGCAATGCAAAAAATGCGGGTAGAACTCATCAATAATATAGCCAAGCTATATAGCCAACTCGACAAGCATATAGCTTATGAGAAAACAAAACTTGAACAGGCGGGCGATGAATTCAGTAGGTGCGGCGTTGCTGAAAGATTGCGTAACTTAGAAGACGAAAGATCAGCCCGCCTCGAAGTGGCTTCCAGTAATAGAAAGGCACTTCGTTCACAAATCAGTCGAATTCGAGAAACTATCGATCAAGTCCTCAACGATGACACTACACTAGCTGATAAAACTAAAACATTGTTCAGAGAACAGGGGATAACCATTGCAAGTATTTTAACCGCATTAGGATTTATTATATCGACTTTGACTTTCGCGTTAACCGGCGGTACAGGCGGTACAGGAGGTGGCACACCCACTAGTGATAAAAATGGTGTAAAACAGTGGATAAAAAAGCATTTAAAGGCATTAGGAGAAGCAGTGGGAAAGCTCGCTGGGAAAGCCGCATCTGCACTTCCCGGTATAATAGGGAGTATTGTTTCCTGGTTCTTGAATTTATTAGCTAAGACCACCACTTGGCTTAGTCAAAACTTGTGGGCAAAAGAAAGCATTAAAACATGATAATATTCGGATACTCGCCGAAGCAAAGTTGAACAGCATTGAGGACCATATTTCAACAGCAATGGCTGATTGTAAGATATCCGATGAGGAGTTTTGTTTAGTTTTGTCAGAACTCGCCAAATACAACGTAATGAAGCAGGAGATTTGATCAAATTCTCGTAAGACCAGTGGTATTAGCGAAGATGAGAAAAAAAAGTTCATAGAACAGGGACAACAAGCGCGTCAATTATTCAGTGCCAAAACCAAAGAACTGGTTGGAGATTAAAAATAGATTGCTTACTATCATTAGATCACATTTAAACGAATGCTTACATAAGTATATAATAATGGAGAATTACAAACCAACAAAGGAAGAACTCGAAAAAGCTATCGAAGCATTTATGCTCAGGGACAAAATGATCAAATGGAGAGAATTACCACAGGGTATATATTATATCAGTGATGTCAAACCAACCAAATACGGTCATCAATTGTTTTTTCAAATTACCAAGAAGAGTATATAGTCTGGTCTCCTAGTAAAATGAACGAAGAACTTAGTAAAAATGTTCAATATCACTTTGTTCAAAATAATGGTATACGTATGAATAAAAATAATAGAGAATATTTTCATTACAATTTAGTTTTATGTTATGACGATCGTTGAATCACATCATCATTTTGACATAAAAAATTCACTCTGTAGTAGCAGTATAGGTATATAAATCTGTCTCCAGT
Organism: Haliotis rufescens; assembly: GCF_023055435.1. Taxonomy (NCBI): domain Eukaryota; kingdom Metazoa; phylum Mollusca; class Gastropoda; order Lepetellida; family Haliotidae; genus Haliotis; species Haliotis rufescens. Next base: position 18,452,951 of record NW_025964361.1, read on the forward strand.
GGAAGTGAGCCAGAACCATCATTACCTATACTACTGGGTGTAATTTAATATATTGTTCGTTTAAAGCCAGAATTATTTGACAGTTACCACCGTGTTGTGATGTGTGCATGTTATTGAGTGAGATTGTATTGTGACAAGCTGGCTGTTTCGTACATGAGGACATGTAAGTTTGTTGTTTTGTATGATTTCAGCTTGAATCTGCTTCATATAGTATACCTAGAACATTGACTGTTTGGATGCATCACTGCATAAAGCAGTGTATGAGAAAATGCTGAATCTGATGTTTATTGACTTGGAAACCTACAGTAGTCATTGCCAATTATCTAGCTGGCTTCCATTGCCCATTGCTATTCCTTTACCTATCAGTGTTAATTACCCCCGGCCTCCCGTTTGCCCATTGTCCAATTACATATCAATTATTTTATCCTTGCTTCCAGTTGTCCACTACTATCTGCGCTAATATTACTGTAAAGTGTTGGCTTGCTAATCACCTATCAGCGCCAATTCTCTGTTGGCTTCCCTTGTTAAGTTTCCATCTTTTGTAATCTTATTACCTTTGTTGTTCTTGCGTGTATAAATTATATGCTCTCTGCCTCATACTATTCATTCGCACAGGATTTGGCATCCATATCAACAAACCCAAAAAAGAAACAAAATCATATAGGCTCCCAAATAATCAATCAATTTTCACAGCCGAATTAATGGGGATAGTAACAGCCCTGCACAGCGATCAAATAAATAGACACCAAAAAACCCTAATCCTTTCAGACTCATTAAGTGGGCTCCAGGCCATAAAAAAAAAAACACAAACAAACCGCCCAAAACTAATACAACAGATAATTAAAAGCGCCAACAATCTACGTAAACTAGGTAAAGACATAAAAATAGTTTGGATCCCTGCCCACATTGGAGTGTTTGGCAATGAACACACAGACAAAGCAGCCAAATCAGCACTAAAATTAGAAGTAAGCATCAACCTACCAATATAAAAAAAACGAAACTAAAAGTATCACAAAGGAAAAAATCCTCCAAAAGGGGCAAAATAACTATCCGAAATCTGATTGCAAACTTAAACACCTGCTACAAAAGCCACTAAAAAAAAAAAAATCCATCATAAAACCAAAAGAATTGACAGAGTAATAACTAAACTACAAACAGGCCACACTTAGTTAAACTCCCACCTGCACCAAATTAAAAAACACCAAACCGGTAAATGCCCCCACTGCAACTTAAAAGAAACACCCAAACACGTAATACTATATTGCACACATTACCAGCAACACAGAACAACACTCCAATCCAAACTAAATTGCAACAATCAAATTACACTAGCAACTGTACTGAACCCCCTAAATGACTTAAAAACCTTTAAAGCACTAGGCATATATCTAATCAAAACAGGCCTACTTGGCCGCATTTAAAAAAAAAAGTACAACAAACAAGCTGCCAATAAACCCTAAAATTCTAAACCTATAAAAACACACAAACTCCTTTTAGTCTCCCCCACCCCCCACACCTTTTATGGCATATTTCAAAGTTCCAAAATTGTTCTCCAAATTAAGTGAGCAACCCTAAAGAGCCCCACCTAGGTTGCCTCACCTTTTCGGACATACCCTTTTTGACCAAACACCAAATGGCCTGGCGGGCCTGTGCGCGAAATACACATATGTCGGAAAGCGCACATTAAATTCCTAATTTAAGTAAGTTATTCATTCACGTGAAGGAGTAAGCACATACAGGTACTCCGAAACGTTGTGTTCCTCACAATAAAGATGTTGACATCTCTTCCCTTTGTGGGATCTTCTTCTAAAATGGGAGCCAAATATATTTTGAAGGACTTTGCTGACTTTGCCCATGTCGGGCCTTCATTTTAGGTAGGGGGCATGGGTGGCCAAGTCATCTAAGGCACCGCGATTCGCTGTGCAGAGTTGCGTTCCTTGGGCACGCCAGAAACCTATGATTGTGGGTTCGAATCCTGGTTTGCCACGATTATGTTTCTAGGTTTGTCACCAACATACCCATGCTCGTGGGTTTCACTGAAGTGGTAAACGTCTGAGTCCTGCATCACTTCGGGCTTTCCTCCCCCATTAAGCCGAGACGCCGTGATATAACGTATTCGACGTAATAAGCGCCCACAGCGATATTTGCTGATATATTGGCTAGTGAACAAGCCCAATTTGCATCCCTTCCGATTGATCAATGTACAAAGGACTTATTTATTCGCGTATAATACGCACTCGTGTGTTATATACACCCTTAATAATGGGCAAATAAATTCTGGAAAAATATATCTGTCCCATATAAACACTTCAGGCTGTTAGCATAAACCACGAAATTTATCTTTCATCTATGTTTTTTTTCACCAAAATAATATTCTAATAAGAGCCCCATATTTCTAATTTTGAGAGCGCCGCGGGCGCTTATTACGTCGAATACGGTAACTGGAATATTGTTAAAAGCGGCGTTAAACCCAACTCACTCACTCATTTTATGTAACATCTCAAAAATTGTGTTTTCCACAATGGGAGTTCATTCAATTCTATTTGGTAAGAAAATATATTGGAGAGGTCAATTATGACTTTGGAAACTTCAAGAAGTACTGGTCAAATTGTCATTTAGTTTCTTAATGCACTGCTTTTGCATGTGTACTGTCAGCATGTGTAAAAAGAAAATGTAACAGAACTCTAAAAATACCATTGTGATAGTTATTAATTTTGATTCAGTTACATCTTTGTAATTTTGTGTAACCTGTAAGCAATTGGTACATGTGAAGACACATTCTCAAAACAAATATTTTTCAGACAATTGCTTAATAACAGATTAATGTCATTGGCTGAGCAAATTATCATGGTTTCATGGATGTGTATGTAAAGTACGTATGTGTGTGTGTATGTGTTCGTGTGTGTGCGCTCGTGCTGTGTTGACTTTAAGAAATAGAACATGTTTAAATAATACGCTTAATGATTCATATTTGCTCTCATTATAATACTATAAATGGTTACATTGCAATGGTAAACTATAACATTTTAAAGTTCATTTAAACATACTACCATTGGCGTTTATCATGATCGGAGCACTAACAAACATTACCTCAACATTGCAATTTTTCCTGGAATGTACGCATTAATATATATATATTATGTCAGAGGGTAAGTGATGTGTCAATCGGACAGTGACAGTAGCCAATATAGTTCCAAGAGAAACCTGTTTCTTATACACTGGCGTAACTACATATATGCAAAACAACAATTGCCTTGACAAATTGTCTTTACTTGCCTTACGAGGCAATCCATCGGTCTGTCCGATAGAGTAACTGCCCTTTATCAAAGGGAAGATACTCTTACCCTAGTCTATGAAACGTCACGGCCACAGTCAGACGTAGACAGTCGGCCTGTCCTGTCATAACGTTATGAAGTGCAGTCAGATGTACACACAGCAACAAAATGAAACAAGGTAATAATTCGAACATATTTCGGCAAAATCCGACTGCTTTAATTTGTGGAAAAGGTTCCAAGCTGTAGAGATCTACAAGAACAGATATGTTAAGTGATCCCACTTGGCTTGTGCCCTCGCTAAATTGTTTCGCAATTTATATCTCTAACGTTGCCAAAACTTGTAAAATGACTTAGTTACGTCACAGTTAGACACTGATTTTCAGTATATTAGACTGTTCTTTTCATAATGATAGCAAGTATCCCAGTAGTTTCTCCACATTCCCGATGGTTAATTCTGACTCGATCGCCAAATGACAAGGGCTAAACAGTGAAAGTAGTCCCTACTCGACCTTTGATATTTGCATCTCTATCCACATATGACCCCAACGGATATCGTTTTTATCCGTTGGCTTTATCCTGCCGAGAAACCCACCCATTATATGATAAATACGGGTCCGGCGCTTCAGTAATATTACTATCCTGCTTCAGGGGGCTGTGGTATCGTATGGGGAAGATCTCATTACTCAAATTTGTAAGAAAACAATTAAGAACGTTAACTTGAATATGTTTATTTGCCTTCCGATCACCCTTCAATAGGAAACATACAAAAAAGTAGATTATGGTATTCTCACTGGAAAATGCATAAATTGTTACTCAACCTGGACTCACTAAGAAAAGATACAACTATCACAGTAATGTGCCCAACATAACGATGCACTTCATAATGGCAACAAATCTTGTTATTTCAGATCAACCTATTACAAGAGCAGAGTTAATCACACCCGAATTAATCAGGCAAGAATTCAGACATTTGTCATAAAAATCTCCTAATAACATCATGAATGACTATGACAGTTGTACTTTGCCCCATACTTCTTTCACGTTTTGTAAACAAAATATATTTTCTTCTGTCTCTCATGTTTTATGATTGCTTGATGTTATAGATCTTAGAATTTTATGGGCAATTGCACTATCATATTTTAGTTATTAATGACTAAATAATGACTAAGATATCGAATCTCAAGTTAGAATCCTATAATTTAATTAATCACAATTGATAGGCTTCTAAAATATGCTAAAATATAGGAAAAGTTAATACTTCATCAATGGTATCACATGCTTATACTCTAATTGTCATAAGAAGTCATGAGTGGTCTAACCAACTTAACACTATGCAGTGTTGAAGGCAATTGCTTTTATCATACTAATCAGTGAATGGCTTTAAACTACACTGCCATCAAATATGAAGTTCTAACATACAAGAATGAAGGGTCACTTTTATCCCACCATAATTTCTTTTGTTGCAGAGAATGTCGTACAGATCATATTACAGATGTGGGGCTTCTTTGGGTGCACACAGCATTGTCATAGTAGGTGAGACTGAGCCAGTAACTTTCTTCTGCTACAATACCATTCATTCTGAAATAAAACACAGGGAACCATCAGAAATGTCATCAATAAAGAAAATTTATATCCTATTTTCTGTGTTTATCACTGTTCTAAACACATATATCAATAACAATGCCTGGTCCCTTAAAAAATGTGACACAGTGAATGTCATGACATTGTTGATATTTCACAGTTTTCACTCAATTATTTTACGCAATTCTTAGAGAATATCTGCACCAGCATCTAATTTGAAGAGCCAAAGAAATGTTACCAAACAACATTATTTGTTCCTGAAAACAGAACAAGGCAAATATCAAACATGCTACTCTCATTGTCAAAATACATGAATTCACAACATCATTACATTATGATGTGAATGAGAACAAAACTGAAGGTATTGTATCCATAGTTTGGAAGACAGTCATATGTTCACTAATTGCACATGTAACTCACTTTAATCCTTCTGAATGCCACAATTGTCAATCAATATTGTGCAAGCCCACCACTGGCATAAATGAATGCACTAACTTGACGATGGGGTGAAGATGTGAGGCGTCTGATCATGAGAAATGGGATTCGACGTCATTATTTTTGGATGGATTGTGCTAACTGATCCTTGTTATAAGGGCTAACTGGTCGTGCTACAATTTGATGACCCATATGATCCCATAATCGTTCTAGAAGTGATAAGACCTGTGGTGAGTAAGACAGGAGATTATTGGCTAGCATGAAATCTCTTCCAAGACATGATGTATGACAGGTGTATGTTGCATCAAAAGCGGTAGTACGAAAGGTAGGAGAACTTAGTCAATGCAACGCTTACCAGATATATTAACTTCCAAAATCACAATATCTGTCTTGACTTGGCCACAGATGCTGCCCCAAACTAAAAATACCGCCAGTGTCTTGAATGCAACGTTGTGACTTTTGTTCTCCTTGTCGGCGGTAGACACTAGCTTGAATCATCTCTTGTCTGTGAACATGACTCTTAGCCAGTTCTGCAATGTCCAAGTCCAAGGCATGTGTCCTGACCACCCTGTTGGCCTATAACAGGCTATGAGCCTGGTGACTGTCATGCAGCTACAGCCAAAACTCCTTGCAACTTGGTTATTCGTTGATCCTTGACCTATCACACCAACAGCTTGTTCTCTCTGTTGTAGTGTTACTATTGGCATGTTATTTGTCATGAATGCCGACCTGTGATTTACAGTTTGTACCAACTGTACACTTTTAGTTCTGTCACAATCAAATAAAGAGAAAAACATCTTTTACTCCTTCAAAACTATTATCAAAGTTATATGGAAGTAAATGGTCGCAAGCTTGCAGTGAAAGCCTTCTCTGACTGCCCATTGCATTATCTTGATATCTTAAAGTTTTTCTTGCAGGGTCCTGAGTACTTGCTCTCCATTGACCTGGTCCTCCACATGGAGTTGTCACACACACTCACGATGGGTGCTAACCCTTGCAGATAGAGCACAAATGCATCATTTTACAGCCCTGCAGATTTCAAGCTGCCACGTTGTTGTAAGGTCTACAAATGTCCCGACCATATGGCGTGAAAGTACCTTTCTGTCTGTTACTCATTTACTGCTTTCTGACAAAAGTACCTGTCGACTACTTTAACTGCCATCTTTGGCAGTGCCGGGTGAACTTGCAGTACCAATTAGCAACCTCGTTCTACGCAAATGATATTTGGGCTTTCAATCTCTGCTTTCTTAGCTCTAGATGCAAAAGTCCAGTTCTAAATTTGTGCACTATGCCATGTCCGCCTCGTTTTTCCTCATTCTGCTGCTTAACCAAGCTGGCATGTTTTTTGCTCTCGCTGGTGTCTACACTCTCACCTCGCTGTCACAGCTAGCACTGGCTTGACCTGTACCCATGAATCTCTTCTCGTAACTGGCGGTTTTAGTGCCTGTAGCATCATTTTGCTGGTGCACACTGAAGTTACCTCAAATTACACACTATAAAAGTGAACTGATAAATTGTAAGTACATATTCCTTTTAGTATCTAGATGAATAGTTTGTAATTGACATTGGCCATATTTACTGTATCCAACAGTGATTTGTTTCACCATGGTCAAACAGATCTCACTGTGATGTCAATTTCCATGCCTCAACATACCTTAATACTTTTCAAGATTTTGGATAATAAACATTGTCTTATTCTATAACCCCTTGTCTGGCTGTCAGATTTCAGATTTGGTCACATCTTAATAAATTTGCTGTGAAAATTTTACTGCAAAATGTTACTTTCACTCATTGTGTCTCATTTTTATTAGCATTTTATTAAATATCTTGCTTATCATTGTATTGTGGATATGATGAGCATGACAATCTAGTAATCATTGTAATTAAATGTGTTACGGTTTCACATGGAAATACATGTACATGCCTTACCTGTATGTGTTGTCCATGTCCATGCTACATATACTGTGTTACATTAATTCATAAACACAAGTCTAATAAATAATGGCAATTGTATGAATTCACATAAATATTAATGATTATTGTGTTCTAATATGCCAACAGATATCACTTTTCAATTTGAGACAAAAAAAAAAACAATACGAAAACAATGTCGCATATATCACAGTTTAAGTTGCTTTCTATTTGTCTTTTAAAGGTGATTTTTTTATAAGCTCTTGACAATAAGTAAACAATGAAAGGTATTTTGTTTAAATCAAAACAATGCTGTATTTGGGGCCTTTTTTACAAGTTGTCGTTTTCAGGTGGAAAGAAATCATTACTTGAATTGTTTTCTATAGTCAGTTTGCTGCAATTTTGTACCGATGAAATGCAAAATAGTTTTCAATCCAAAAGCAACAATTTGTCTTAAATGAAAGTTGTTTATTTGTCCATATCAACTCATCACTATAATTTTAGATATTGTCATGAAGTAAAGGAAATGTTGTTTAACAAACTCTCATGTAATTGTTGGTGTTTTAATACATGTTGTTACAAGAGGGTCTGCTCTGTAAACTGAACATCCGCAAGTGAAATTTGCGAGTGTTAAGCCAACCCACTACTGTCTTTTCTGTATTAAAATCATGTCAAATCAAAAGTCTAAATCAGCAGCGTATCTTTCTGTAGTAGTTATTTAACGGAATATACAATGAGAATCTGTAAAATATTATCAAATCAATGTTAGTGGTGTTCTTGGTATTGTTATTCAGCTAATTTCAAATGCAAATAATAAAATAAACAGAACGAGCTCAATGTATCATTATAATGAAGGTTCATTAAAGTTTAATATCGTAAAAGAGATGGTTTAGATCATGCAACTATTATGGTTCTGTACTGAGGAACAAAACCTTCCAAATGGCATGCTGGTTTTCTTGGGGGAAATAATCAGCAAAGAACCGGAGTCACAGGAGACTAATTACAATTTTATTTACAAGAACAATTAAAAATGAAAAATTTACAATATCTTAGAAAATAGCTGGGGTGCCACAGAGAGTCGGTACAACCCCCTGGGTTGTGAGAGAGAGATCTGCTTGGTTAGAGCAACAAACCCCTTCTGCTTAACATTTTGCTTCTGTGTGTATTTAACAAAAATTAGAACAATAAAAAGGAACATGATTGGTTGATACACGATGGGCTGTGCCTTATGGTTAATGAATGGCTAGACAGAGGGGAATACTTAATCCTGTTAATCCTGTTGGACTGGCACTAATTTTGTTGACATATTTACTGGGTGCTTTGAAAGAGATTATGGTGTCACTATAGACGAGCTTGTATTGGGGCTAATCCTTAATGCACTGTAGACAAGCTTGTATGGGGGCTAACACTTAATGAGTCTAAATTGAAGTAATTGCTGAATGTTATTCTAATATAGGTGATGACAGATTTACTTAAATAAAATAGTTCAAGGTAATCTATAAGACTATGTAGACATATCTTTTGTCTGGAAGATGGGATCTTGATACCTTAGGCTAGCATTTATCTAAAAGCTTCAAATCTTTTAAACTATGTAGACATAACTCTTGTCTTATTGAATAGTATGTCTAGGAGATGCGCTCCCGTTACCTAAGGCTAGCATCTATCTAAAAAGCTATAACTGAAACTACTGATATTTTATATGTGCATTTTACCCCATGATTAGTATTACTTGCTAAACTATAATTATATGAAATGATGTATAAATATTACACCATGATAACTCATAAAAGCACTTGATGTGGATCTAATTATTATAGGAAAACTTAGTATAAATGTTATATCATGATAACTACGTCAACTATTTGGGTATAAGATGAAATGCCACTGAATGGAACATCAACTCTGTGGGCTGACCTTCATTTGGATGGGAAGGTGTTTTCCAGTACATTCAGTACACTGATAATGTGTCAGACAATGCTGACGTGAGTCTACCCATTTGTGGAGATGCTGTTCCAGTACTAGAAGTGTGAAAGAGATTTTGTCCCCCAATGAGATGGTGACCTTTCCCCTAATCAGCCAAAGAGTCTGTAAACCCTTGATGATCCAGGCAGAATTGACATAGGAAGGTTGGAGTTGAGATTTCACCTAAAGATGGACTGGGTAACGGAAAGGGGTGAATTCAGGTGAAGAATGCAACGAGTTCATCCAATGTTAGAATGATCAGAGCTGTGGTCTCCTGCGGAGTCGGATCTAGCAGATTGGTTGGAGAGACAGTGCCTGATTCAGAATCATCCGCCAACAATTTATAACTGTCTGAGATTGTGTCTAATACAACCTTGATGTTCTGAATAGATTGGATGTGATTCTTTAGGGTGAACTTGGAAGCTGAGAAATGCATGCGGCTCCCACATTAGTTCCCTCTGCTGTCAGAGAAGGTCGGGATCTGGATCTGCTGATTTGAAGTCATCCAGATATCCATGAATGCAAATTGTGAGTAGTGCAGATATCAAACAATTATACTTATTGTTTATAATTGTAAGAATACTACCTCTTTTACATCATTGCCTTAAATTCCTGTTTAGGCTGAGAATCAGGCTATGCAATTTCTTAAATTTTCAACAGACATCCTCTTCAATGCCAACATGTCTAATAGTTGTGAGGAAAACCCTATCCTTCGCAGGACATGCTACTGTGCATGTGCAAGGCAGGAAACCATAACTTCTTTCAAGCCATAACCCTCATCAACTAAATGCAGATTATTTGGGGAGGAGGGAGGGCCTCATTTCTGTAATAACGGTAGTATTCTTGGAATTATACACAATCATAACTATTGTTTGATAATTCTGTTGAATGCCCTACCTCTATTATAGCATAACCAATATAAACCAGATGGACTGGTGGGGTCTGGCATCTAGAATCCTTAAACAGTTGGCTTTTGTGAAGTAGGAATACATAAATACATGCATACCTATTGGGCGGAGAGGAAATAATGTGCCTAATATTTAGTTCTAGATCTTCCAGATTAGGCATTTGTGACGTCCCCTTACTTAATGTGGTATCTAAGACCTATTATGTCATGATTTCTGGCCATGGTGCCACTTCTGGTTCCTGATGTCATCTATGACTTCACTTCCGTTTGTTTTACCACTTCTAGACTATTATCCTACATGTTCCTTATGACGTCACTTCCATTTTTGCCCTCAGTGATAGTGAAGGTATATTTGATGTTATTCCAGTTCTGAGGTGTGATATGACATCACTTACGGAAGTAGTACTTTGATATGTCCCATACTATCATGTAGATACCATATATCACCTTATATACTTTCGATCTATGACGTCAATGTTAGCTGGTCATTTTCTCACTTTACTCAAGCAGACTAAGTTTCAAATGGCCAACTTTCCTGGAGTTCATGAGGTATTCTGAATTCTTCACCCCCTCACCTGTAAGAAGAAGGGGGGCAGGGATACATGGAGACATGGGCTGTCTTATCGCGGGACAGCTCGCCACTACTTGTTTGATGGATACTGTGTTCCAAGACACAAGACTTGTTGCCAGGTCTTATTTCATGAGCTTGGCGTTTGCTGTCTGTAATGGATGACTTCAGCCATCCTGCCACAGTAGCCTTGGTGATGCCTTTCTCTGATGAGGGCTTGCATAAGCTTGTGTTTCTCTGCTTTCTGTGGTTTTGAATAGCTGTGATGTATTTATCTCAGAATTCTGACAGGATAAAGTAGCATGTCTGGATGATCTGCACTTTTACTTAAGGGAGGTATCTTGTGGTCGAATGGGTCAATTGTCGATGACTGATCTTTTTTCAATAAATTCTGATAGCGACCTGGAAGATATTGGGCACCAGTCTTGTGCGTGTGTTAATCAGGAAATATCAGTAAGTGTAAATCAACATCCTGGATGTACCGTCCATAGCTGGGAGGAATGCTGTTTTCCTGGAAGTTATTAGTAATGTAGCATTATTAAGGATGGTTTCATCAATGCTGACAGTACGATTGTTAAATTCCGTTTTTGGAAAGTGCATGGTATTTCAAGTGCAAAGGCCAGTACTGGGTGAGTACCCATATAGAGGCCATCGTGTTGTAAGACATAGGCAAGAGTATATATATAACCTTCAAAAGTGCCATGTCTGAATTTCTTGTTGATTCCTGAGGTACAGCAAGAATTCAGCAATTATAGGTATTGTTATGTCCACGTCTCATAAGCCTCTTCCCCTTTGCCACTCGATGGACTTGTCCCATGTGTCTCCAAGACCTTGCCACTCTGTGAAGTTTATTAAGAGTAGCCGATTACTTGCATCTATGTCAAGATAATTTCCATGCATAAAGATGTAGGCTGTTGAGGCTGCCCTATAGTATGTCGGACTTCAGCTGGCACAGTAGATTGCAACACTCCAGTGGGTTCTTCCAGTAGGAAGGGTAGTAATCTTGAAAACCATGTCCTGTTGCACCAAGTCCTGTTGTGTCATGCCGGAGTTATGAGTATGATCATGCAACCCATGTGTTCTATTTTGCTCAGTACCCTGTCCAGGAGAGCCCAAAGGGGAATGTGCAGGTGAAAATTCCCTCTCAGTGCATGGATAGGGCATCTAATCTGCATGTATGTTCAGCTTCCCCAGTATGTGATGTGCTTCTATCCTGCAGCTCACAGAGTCTGCCAAGTCATATAAATGTGTAACATTCTCAACCAAAGGCTGTGACCTCATTTTCCTTGTGAATGCCCCTTCACTCAGTTGAGGTGATGTAGAGGTGGTCTACATGAGAGGTATGCCTGGCATGACGTTTTGACGGAGTAGCCATCAATTTAGTTCTGACAGATGTAGGGGTGACTATTGAGCCAAAATGACTATTGTGATATCAATAACTATTGCAAACAACTATTGATGTTGAGAGATGTTATTGCAATACTATTGCAAAAACTATTGTCAACCATTACTTCATCCTTTTAAGATAAAATATTTTGATAAACAATAAAACATTTGAAACCGGTCAACAAATCTGACGCAATTTAATCCTATTGTTATAATAGATCTATCTGGTTATAAAAAACTTGTTCATTGTTTATCTGGATTAATGTTTGCAATATATTTTATTAATTATATTCAAAATTTCATTCAATAATTATAATAATGTTTATAATAATTTTGGTAGATCGCACAACTCACTGTTAATTGCAACAACCACTGTCAGATTACCGCTATTGATGCCTTGTAACGACCTTTAGTTGCAAGAGAATGGATACACTTATCATAAATGCTGTACCTTTGATACCTTCATATTTGAGGCAGTTTGACTATTAAATGTCAACATAACGTTTTCGCAATAGAAATACTTGTAGCATGGGAAGCCCCTATAGTGACTTATCAAATTGTTCCATACTTTAAAAAAAATATCCTGCATATCACCTGTACCAAAATGTTATGCTTATGGTTCTTATGATATTAAGTATATATAGTGGCAGCTGCAACTAAAATAACACGATTGGAATATATTATTCCTGATAAAATAATAATTTCAGACACAATTTCTTCCGAACATTGCATTAAAATTCTTTTGAAGTTGTATCATTGGGTACCTTTTAACTGAGTCACTGGTAGATTGAGAGGAAACGTGTGCACAGCTGATTTGCTATTTCCGGCTTAGTTTACGAGAAAATACACACGGTAATCTTAATCTCTGCATATAAAACAATGACTTTGAGAGCAGGGAATACATTTGAAATGGTAAATCATCATGTCTAGTGATGTTTTATATCAAATTTCATACTTTTATTGACCAAGTTTGTTATACCTGTTTATTCACCTGCATTTGTTGAAAGGATACGATGTGGCTTTTTTGAAAGCGCATATTAATACTTGATATGTATGCAACAGCTGCCATAGTTTGTACTTTGTAACACGTAAATCATGGTCAGTTTCAAGGTGTTTCTTCAAAATTCTTAGGGACAGGTACTTATTTTCTGAGTGCAGTTTAACAATTGCACGTCTGACTTGATCCCTCTGAAAACTGTCTAATTTATCAACCCTGCGTGGTTTTGACATGTTCCCTACCTCCTTGGCCTGACTATTTGTATCTCGTCGATTAACAACATTTTTAAGTTTCTGAGGGGACATACCAAGAGCTTTTGAAGCTCGTTTCAAGAATTTATTAATTGCATAAAAAGGCTTTGCTCTTTCTGCTTTACTTCTAGAGAAATCATACACATTCAACATCAACTGTTTAACATCTGCTGAGTAGCGCATCTTGTCATTGAATGAACACGGTCACTGTGTAGCACGTGCAGACCGTGCTTGCGCTGTTCCTTCCACGGTTTGTCCCCCTACGTGTCATGTACACATTTCTATACAAAATTACATGATAGTTTCTTAAAGAACTTCATCCGTCATGGGTCTTAAATTAAACAAAATTCAGATTTTGTTGGGTACAGGGTATTCATGGACAAGTACCGTATTGATGTTTCATACAATTTTCTGGATTTCGAGTTATTTTGCAATTTATTGTTCTCATTTGGAGTCAAACGGACTGTAAAGTCAAACATTTCCATAGAGAGATCATTGCAATAACTGCATCCTGAATTAGGCGTTCAAGTGCTCTACATGGCTGGCATCTAGGCATCTCCAGTGACTTGATGTTTACCACACACAAAGTCGGCTTTGGTGATGAAGGCCTTATCCAACAATATGTTGTCAAACAAATTACCAGATCGGTCTTTTCTATTATATGGCTGACTGAGTATAGTTTTTTTACGCCGCTTTTAGCAATATTCCAGCAATATCACGGCGGGGGACACCAGAAATGGGCTTCACACATTGTACCCATGTCGGGAATCGAACCCGGGTCTTCGGCGTGACGAGCGAATGCTTTAACCACTACCCGACCGCCCCCTTTTCTATTATAACCCCGGTCTACTGTTAGACTGCCCTCAGCTAGTCTTGTCTTGTCTATCACATGAGGTGAGGGAAGATTATAGTGTGAAACAGACACCCAAAGTGTTCAAATGTGAGGAACAATCTTTTGCTTCTTTACATCTGGATACACAGGAAAGAAGGGAAGGTTTCCTGTCTTGCGCATGTGCAGTTGCATTTTCTGCGAAGGATATGAGTTTCCTTGCAACTATGAGATATGTTGGAAGTGAAGAGGACGTCTGTTGAAATACTTTTTTTTAAATTATCGTGTGAGTATCAGCCTAAACAGGAATTTAAGGATATGGTGTAATAGAGGTAGGGTATTTGAATGAGTGAGTGAGTGAGTGAGTATAGTTTTACGCCCCTTTTTAAATAAAGCAATATTCCAGCAATATCACGGCAGGGGACACCAGAAATGGGCTTCACAATATTGTACACATGTCGGGAATCGAACCCAAGTCTTCGGCATGACGAGTGAACGCTTTAACCACTAGGCTAGGTATTTGAAGGTATTAGGTGACGACTATAGCTGTAATCCTTGTGAATCACTATTGTGCTATTGATATTCTGAATGTAATAAATAACACCTAGATGAAATAAGTCTAAACCTAGATAAAAGCCAACAGGAAAATAAAGTGAGATTTCAAACCTAGCTTAGATGATGAGAGGCAACGAGGAATCATTAAACACTCACATTGCTCCATCACAGAACTGAACTTTAAGGTTACTGCCTTCTATGCCAGTAATCAGACCAGGGAGGTAGGTCAGTGCTTCATGATCTCTTAGTGCCAGTATCCTCTCCCCAAGTGTTAGCTTGTGTCTTCGTGTGAAGGCCCCAAACATGTGCACTGGACTCTGCATACTGCTGGTTCCATCACACCACTCTACCCTGTATTTGGGCTTTGCAGGAACCTTTTCAATAACTGAGCCTAGAGTAGAGAAGTAAAAGTATAATTCACCTATGCTCTTCTGTTGCATGTTTAGTTATGAATATATTGAGTATGATGAATTACTATATACAGATTTTTATCCTAAAACATCAGTATCATCATGTCTGCAAAATACACATGAAATGCTTCTGTTAATGTGTATATCAAATTTATTGCATCGTACAAAATATTAAGGCTTACTGATTATTATGATCTACCGGGTAATGTGTTTTGTGAATTCCACATATATTTTACTGAATTAGCCTAAAGCTAAACTTTGATGTGCTCAATAAATATATTGTAACAACATTTGTACTTGTGAGAACCAATATTACCTATACGATAGACTCCTGTTGGATAATGGCGTGCCACCACTGCTTGTCCAACCCATTGATTTTCACACTTGTGTATCTCTCTCACGTCATGTCTGTACTTAACTTGTGAGATCTTGTATACTTCATCACGTTGCAATACAGCAATTTTGTTGTCATAAAAGTGAACGCGTACTTTCAGTTGAGGAAGAAGCTCAACGATGAAGGCAGGAGCATAGCTGAAACTGTACTTTGGATGTAGGCCAACCACAGTGTCATTAACCTGAAATAGGAGCAGAGAAATTGATTGATCAAAATAATGTGCCTTGACTCTTAGCTCACCTATGTAGTAAAATTATCAACAAAGACAGACCTCAAACTGCATTATATACAGACCCTGTTGTCTTTAACAATGATAAGTCAAATCACTGGTTGTGTCGAGCTCACTGTCCAGTCCTGGCAAACTATTACTATATTTATCCCTGGTTTCACCTGGATGTAGTCAATTAAACTTTACGAAATCCTGGTTGCTAACAACGCGTGTGGTCTGACGTGGATTAATGAATAATTTGCATACTCGTATATGCAAGGGGTGACGTATGGTTCTCAGTAGGAAATGACAACTTGGAGACGATGGCTTGCGGTATATACAGTTTTACTTTATACATGTAGATATATACATACATAGGACACTATGTGCCAGGTCAGCACATAGTGGTAGTGGTTGTTGTCTAGGTGCCCCGGAGCACCCAGCCTAACCCTAGCTAGGCTAAGGGTAAGACCTTTCTTCTTTTCCTTTCTTTTCAATATATATAAATAATCTCTCTGGACCAAGGCTTAAATAGCCGAGGTCACCTGACATTTAGTAAGTAATAAATATAAATGTAAACAGTAATTCATCAGTGACAAACTTGCACATCTCGTTCAGGATGGCAGACGGTTGATGTACACAAAAATGGGGATTAACAATTAGGATTAGCGTCTTATAAATAACAGCAATTAAGTGTTTCAAGGCATATAGATGTCATGGCTCCAGGGTAATGAGCCTTTGCAATTAAATGTTCTACAGACAATGGGTGTCGTAAATCAGTCGCTATGACAACTTCCCTCTGTTACGTGAAGCTTGGACCCCAAGCTTACATGAGTCCAAATTGAATTGTGTGAACTTTTTCTCCAACGAAAACAACCATGCAAATGTGAACAAAATCAGTTACCGTACATGAAATCCTCATGCAACAAATATATCAATGCAATAACGGTATGAAAGTGATCATCTAGCCAATTTGATTAGTGCCAGATTGAAAACTAACCAAGTGATCTTTGTAATGTGCAATTTCACTACAAGGTTATTACCGCTTTGCACAGATTCAATAAATATATCATGGAGGTTCTTTGAATTCAGGAGTCTGGCTTGGCGGTGCGACTCAGTACCGAATAATGATAATGAGTAATGTCATAAAAAGAACGAATTAAACATCTCAGCAAATAGTTCGCATAAAGAAATTTGAAACCAGGAGTCTAACTTTATCGTGCGACTCAAACGGTACTTGTGGGTTCTATTGCCCTTTTAAGTACAATGGGTGCTCTTCCCATGTCTTTGACGGAGCTTGCCCAGATATTGTGGGTGCGATGCCCAAGAAAATAAAATCCTTAATTCCGACATCAAAACTCTGAAATGCTGAATACTGCTGTGCTGTTAATTACTTAATACTGACATACAATAAACATATGTGTGGGGGTGGCTCACCCTAGAATATCCCTAATCTGAATTCAAAGTCCTAGACAATACATTCAATTTTGTACCAAACTGTGCACATTAATAACTTGTAACAAATGACAAATTTTGTCGTTTAGATTTTTGAAATTACGACTCAAACTTTAAGGTGTGACTCGATAACCCTACAGCTTAGGTTTGTCTGGGCCCTAGCTGCAACTATATGTCTGGCGTGGCCTGGAGACATTTCAAACATTCCCTACAAAATAACTTCAAAGATCTAGCATGTCTAAAGATGTAAAATTGGAGTATATTGCACATATACAAAACTGAATTTTGGAAAGACACATTTGGCATTAACATACTGGCTTTGATTAAATATACCTGGTTGCACTATTCAACAGTCACACAATGTATATCCTTGATTGAGTCCATGTAAGTAAACACAAATTAGTAAGTCCCCATGAGATATCTTGTACACAGTGTCCTTCTTGTAGTTGCCCCTGAGGCGGTTTCTTTATTGTGCAGGGTCTGCAT
The DNA here is from genome assembly GCF_023055435.1 of Haliotis rufescens. Lineage (NCBI taxonomy): Eukaryota > Metazoa > Mollusca > Gastropoda > Lepetellida > Haliotidae > Haliotis > Haliotis rufescens. Next base: position 18,470,561 of record NW_025964361.1, read on the forward strand.
GAAGATGGCTGTGGTCGGGTCTCTGTGGGATAGGCGTGTATACTTCTTTTCTTAGATCATGTGCAGGAACAACATCTTGAAGGGGAAGTCTTAGCAGTGTTGCGAAGATATTCGAGCAGGGAAGGTTTGGGATCGGAAAACTTGTTCTTGATCGGAGAGGTTCTTGTTCTTTCTTCAATCTTGTTAAAGGCCATTTCTTCGTTCTTGGTGATTGTCCTTCAGGAAGGTAGTATATCCTTTTAATAAGAGACTGTCACTTCCTACAGTATTGTGAACCATATGCCATGCTGCAAAGAGGTACAGGAAAGGACAGACTAAGAAGTCTGTCATACCCGATAGTTCCACCAAAATAACAACGCGTGTGGTCTGACGTTGATTAATGAATAATTTGCATACTTGTATATATGCAAGGGGCTGACGTATGGTTCTCAGTAGGAAGTGAAAACTTGGAGACGATGGCTTGCGGTATATACAGTTTTACTTTATATATGTAGATATATACATACAAAAGACACTATGTGCCAGGTCAGCACATAGTGGTAGTGGTTGTTGTCTAGGTGCCCCGGAGCACCCAGCCTAACCCTAGCTAGGCTAAGGGTAAGACCTTTCTTCTTTCCTTATTTTCAATCTCTCTGGACCAAGGCTTATATAGCCGAGGTCACCTGACATTTAGTAAGTATTAAATATAAATGTAAACAGTAATTCATCAGTGACATACTTGCACATCTTGTTCAGGATGGCAGACGGTCGATGTACACAAAAATGGGGATTAACAATTAGGATAAGAGTCTTATAAATAACAGCAATTAAGTGTTTCAAGGCATATAGATGTCATGGCTCCAGGGTAATGAGCCTTTGCAATTAAATGTTCTTCAGACAATGGGTGTCGTAAATCAGTCGCTATGACATTGCCTCGATCTTAACTTACTGTATCAGAGTTAGAAATATCTGTTAAAACTAACCCTGATCAGTTGAACTCAAAATGATGATGAAATACACATAGATGCATAAATGTAGATGTGACAAGTGCTTCTATATTAGCTAACCGGGTCAAAAGGACCAAGGTGAGCTTATGCCATACCGTGGTATCAGTCGTCCGTCCGTCAATTATTTATTCAAACGACTACTTCTTCTGAACCACTAATTGGAAATTAAAAAAAATTGACTGGAAGCATCCCTAGGTGGTGGGGATTCAAAATTGTACAAATTGTGGATCTGACCCAAATAGGGCCAAATAGGGGTAATTTAGCTATATTGCTTTAAACGACTTTTTCTCTGGAACTAAGAGATAGATATCCCTGAATCAACCCTAGGTGTTGAGGATTCAAAATTGTACAAATGGAGGGGCTGACCCCCCAAGGTGCTGAGGGACGTGGCCAAATAGGGGGTAATTTGGCTATATTGCTTTAAACAACTTCCTCTCTGGAACTATCCCAATTATGTTTCTAGGTTTGTCAGCACCATACCCGTGCTCGTGGGTTTCACCGAAGGGGTAAACGTCTGAGACCTGCATCACTTCGGGCTTTCCTCCCACATTAAGCTGACACGCCGTGATATAACTGGAATACTGTTAAAAGCGGCATTAAACCAAACTCACTCACTCACTCACTCACTCCTCTCTGGAACTAAGAGATAGTTATAAACCATATTTGGTTGGAAGCATTCTCCAATGGTGGCGATTCAAATTGGAGAAATGGAGGGGCTGAACCCTACCCCCTGGGGACTGAGGGGTGGGGCTAAAAAGGTAATTTGGCAACATTGCTTTAAATGACTTTTTCTCTGGAACTAAGAGATGGACATCAACCATATTTGGTTGGAAGTATTCTCAGGTGGTGCGAATTCACAATTGTACTAATGGAGGGGCTGATTTTCCCCCAGGGGCTGAGGGACAGGGCCAAAAAGAGTTTATAACTTGGACACAGATAAGATCCCCACCGTATAACCATATGTACAATTGAGAGTATAATGAGAGGAGTGCACATATGCTAACAGGACTGGCCCTTCTGTTCATCTGTCCGGTACTCCCAAAGGAGTTAGAACCTTGACCATAACATGCAAACCAATATTATCCCAAACCTATAATAAACAGATACATTGTATACATTTGTTTGTTATGAAGAGAATAATATCTTTAATATGTTTTATTCTGGATCATAACATGGAAACAGTTCAGATCTTTATGCTACATTTGTATTTAGAGAAATACACGTTCATGCTGTCAGATTTGCCATCCACCCCTTTTAAATGCTGACAGAGTCAAAATTACGTTAATATTTGCAGTATTATATACATGTACAATGCAAATATATATTTTGTCATGATTGTGTAAATATGCAGGTGAGCGATGCAGGCCCTATGGGCCTCTTGTTTCTTATTGTATAAATGTTATATACATAACATGCACAATGTGGTACATTTGCTTTCTCTTATAAGGTCAAGTTGGATGTGTAGATCCACGGATGAGTCTAGCTATATCTCTGGTGCCCAGGAGTTCAAGAGAATGGGGCTTGACTGTATACCCTGTCATAACATTTTGACAGATTTTGCCACTTGAAACTGTCAGTGTGTGATTTTGCATCAAAATGTAAATATGAAATGTAGATTATGTAATGAATTTAAGGAGACTGCCCAACACATTTTCAGTGGATGCCCAGCTTTGGCACAAACACAGTATCTTGAGCGGCATGATGGAGTGGCTTGATCATTTTATTACCGTCTTCGCCATGCTTGTAGTTTTGACACAGAGGTCCATCCATGGTACGACCCAGAATATGAAGAGGGCATCATGGAAAATGATAAATACAAACTTCTTTATTTCTATATTTACCAATCTTTATGGGAGAATTAATTATGGTTTGATTAGCGTTTGGGCTCTTCTTGATAAAATTGTTTTGTGCACTTTTGAACACATTTATTTGTCTGATGATCCTCTTGTGAAGCATGTCAAGACTCACGATGAAAACAAGGCATTCCACAGTTTTCGTAAAGGAGCCAAGGATGTGGGACATAATCTCAATGTCAGTGTTGATTTTGTTGATGGTTCTGTACTGCTGGACGGTATAGAAATGATTGTCAACCATATCAAATCGGCCCAGACTCAGTTTTTCAAGGAAAGGCTATCTGAACGACCACTGCATCAAGTTTATATGCAGTGTGTTGAGAAGGTCAGAGTCCTTCGCTTAGATGAGGTTGGCTGGCCTGAAAAGTGAAACAGAAGGCTTTCTGTTCGCTGCTCAGGACTAGTCAGTTCTCTGAAGAAGAACTTTATCATTTGATTTGTGAGCATCATGACTGGAGCTCTGAAACAACCTCTTGTGAAAAAGGATTGGAACAAATCCTCTTTGCTAGTTATTCGAAGTAGGCTATGTTCCTTATCTGGGTAAAGTGACCTTATGGCAAAAGTAAACATTGATCAAAATCTATAAGGGCTGATCAATTGGAATTTAATGAGCCCATTTGCAATCATTACTAAAGCTGAATTCAGAGGTGGAGTTGATACACTTAATTCAGTAATGGATGAGAGTTCTGATTATATGAGGTGGAAAGTAAGCCTGATGACCAGGAAAAAATGGAGTTGAGTTGATTCCAGATATTACAAGCCACTTTTGTCCATTTTTATCAACAGAGAATAGCTAGTCACTTTGATGCCTGCAGAAATAAACTGCCTGGTTGTGTATTTGGTTCAAATGCTTCCTTTAGCATAACAAGTATTGTACTTAATACATGCAAACTGTTATACATCCTTCATTGTTAGGCTCTGAACCTTTCAGCCACCCTTTGTAGAACTCTCACGTGACACTATGGTAAAGCACCAAGATTATACTAAACTGGTAACAAACTAATTTGCAGAAAACTGATTACAACTTACTTTTATGATGTGGTTTGCATCATCTGACTCTGTAATGATGTCTTCTCTCCAAATTCTCTCTGCTTCTCCAGTACTGTCAACCACCATGTAGCTGAAGTCCTGGCAGTTCAACACAGTCCTCCCTGCATTCAGAATCAACTGTTGTACTAGCTTCATCAACACTAAATAATATGTAGTAGTTTAGATGATGGGGCATGTCTTCTTTGCATAAATCTATGTCATAAATAACCTCCATTTTGGAATAACCTGATAATATGTGTGAGTACACTATAGCCTGGTCATATCATATAACCTGATAATGAACTATAACCTACCTAAAACTAATAAAATTCTGAATCTTCTTAAAAGTCATAACAGTGGTAGAAACTAATAGTTTTAGCCCACAAGTCCTTATAATGATAACATATAGCAAAACCCTTAAAAAAGGGTATATTTCTACTAGTCCTTGTGATACCTTAACTATTGGGCAGTGTGGCAAGGACTACAGGACTAGTTTATTACGAACCGTTAAATATTTACTTGACAGACCAACCCTGTTTAAAATCTATCTCGTTTTCATAAGGCCTATTTAACATTGTATGAACGTCGGAGCTTGCCCTCACTCTATGAAGGTTCATACTCCAATGAACTCACACAAAGTGAAGGTCAATTCTTATAATTTTTGTATCACAATTTCTTACCTCAAAGGATGTAGGCCAAGATCTAAATACAATCTTATTTAGTATGTGTGACTTCATGTTTACTCTGACAGACAAACAACAACCAGCTATATCACGGAGTAAAATAGTTCCTCAAAAAGAGATGTGACATGGGCGTATGGATGCACAACTTGATTGGATGGTATAGATGTGTGGCTGTGTTCAAATCATATCCTCATTAGATGAGAAAGGTCTGTAAAGAACTACCTCAGTAAGTCAGTCACAATGACAGCGAGTCGTAATACATTTACATCAAGTACAAGACGTCAAAATGGCCAACATGATTAACATGACGGGAGAGATTTCCGAAATTGTTAATGAACCTGTGGCGGTTACATGTGTTAGTCATCATTGATCAACTGGCCAATCATTGAAAGGTGAATAAAGATGCATCAAACAGACACTGAGGTAAATTGGCCTACCTTTAGAATACAGTACCACAAACTTTTCAAACACGTGACAATACCCTATGACGAAACAGACACTAAGGTAAATTCTTAGATTGCTGGAGATGGTCAACATCAGCCTAGGCACGAATTGAGTCAATACTACGATAGTTTAGATGAGCATTTCATCGTTTGTTCATTAGGATAGGCCACAGCGGGGATATTCGTGAACAATCATGCAGTCACGCTCTCTGACAATTCTCAATGTATACTGAAATGCTGAGACCAAGAACAAAGGTTCTAAATGATCAGAAAGAACGCTTATGTATGTTTTCGTGCTAGGTATTCCCAGGGGTTTCCCCAGGAATGTGGAATAGTCCGTCAGTGTTTACGTCCTCTTGTCCTCTTGTCCAATGTAGAAGCTGTATATCGTGTAAACTTCAAATTAAAAAATGATATTAGAATATGCTTCAGAGGTATGGGATAACTGCAGTTAAGAAAATTCCGAAAAAATTAAAATGATACAACTCAAAGCCGCTCGTATAGTAACAGGTCTCCCTAAATTCTCAAGATCGAGAGACAGGATGGGAATCACTATCTGATAGAAGAAAAAATAGAAAAATTGTATTGTTAATAATCTATGTCCATCGTATTTACATGACACGTTACCACCAAAAGTATCAGCTATTAGTAAATATGAGTTACGAAATAAGAACAATATGAATATGCCGCATAAGCGAACCACTACATACCAACATTCATTTATACCTTCTTCAATCAAACTATGGAATGAGTTACCCCCGGAATACAGAAGTGTAACATCATTGTAAAATTTTAAACAGATGATTAAAACAACCATTGCAGCTCCACCTCCATACATCTTAACCGGCAACCAAAGAGCTTGTTACATACAGGTCTAAGGCATTCTTGCAGTTCCCTAATGCAGATCTCTTCAAAGTTCATTTATCTGATACTTTGTCCTGCTCTTGTGGAAACCCATGTGAAAACAACATACACTTCTTTCTTAAATGTCCTAATTACACTATTCTCAGAAATATCATGTTCTCGAACATTTTAAAAGCTGGAGCTATGTGTACAATACAAAATATTCTCTACGGTGATGAATCTCTGGCTGAAAGTGTCGATCTCATCTTCAACAGCGTTAAAAAATATATAATGTCGACTAATAGATTCGAGTCACTCTTTGTCATAAGTATAGAATATTTTATTAATTAATAATTACGACATTAGTATATAAACAGCATGCATGTATATGAATACATGGGTATGTCTGCCTCTGTCTGTAAGCATAATATATACGGGTATGTTTATGTCTGTATATGTTAGTGTGTGTGTGTGTGTGTAAATATGTGTTATATGTAAGTGTGAAGATATTGGAGAAGATATTGAGCAAATACAAAATTATCAACAGCCAAAGACAACACAAAAATCCTAGAAAGATTTTGACAAGTTCTAAATTTGATTCTGTTGTCATCACTCCACAGGTTTCTAAGTGCGGTGACAAATGTTGCCTTACTTGCAGCAGTATAATTGAAGGCTGTTCAGTCCAAATTACAAAGGACACTAAATTTACTGTAAAACAAAATATGACTCGTGATACTAGAAATGTTATTTACTTAATTGTTCGTAGTGGATGCAATGAAAAGTATATCGGAAAGACAGAACTTAAATTAAAAAGAATGAATCTTCACCGTTCACAAATAAAGCAGCCACACAACCGCATGATTCCACTCAGTGAACATTCAGATACATGTAGAAGCGGCAACTTTTTAGTTTTCCCTCAATATAAGCTAAATTTTGATCATGAACCTACATTGTTTCAAAAAGAGCAACATTTCATTCATAAATACCCGCCTAAGTTAAATGTAAAGGCGTAAGTTATTTGTCCATTGTCACCTTGGTATTGTGACGTCATAGTTTCCTAAATGTTATGACGTCACGTAACTATATGTTACTACTTCATGTCCGTTATTCAGTTATGGCCTGATGAGACTCGTACGTGGTACGAGTTGAAAGCGCTAGCCTATTAAAACTGTGTTCAATCTTACTCCACTTATTTAATTATTACTATATATATATATATATATATATATATATATACATATATACACATGTGTGTGTATGTATATATATGTGTGTATGTATGTGTATATATATGTATAATCAATGTCTGTACAAATACCATAGGGAAAGGGCCACCTAAGTTGGATAACTTTTGCCCAATCCCGTTGATCGTATATGTCAAAAATAGTCATAGCTACTGATTTACGACATCCATTGTCTGAAGAACATTTGATTGCAAAGGCTCATTACCCTGGAGCCATGACATCTATATGCTTGGTAACCTCCCAAAACCCCTACATCCCATTTCCCCTACAGCTTAAGACAACAAAGTTCACGGTCCGTGGCACTGCTAATCCCTAGTCTATTACCTATTTCATACAATGGAACAACCCAAGAAACACGAACAGATTGAGATAAATATTAAATTACAATTACGATATTATTCAAATTTCATAATACATTATAATAAAATGTTCATTTTTCAAAATTCATAATACATTATAATAAAATGTTCATTTTTCAAAATTCATAATACATTATAATAAAATGTTCATTTTCAAAATTCATAATACATGTACATTATAACAAAATGTTCATTTTTCAAAATTCATAATACATTATAATAAATTTCATCTCAAATGTTCAATTCACTCTTTATTCGAGCCTGAGGAAATGGCCAACCGTATCTAGAAACTGCATTGGGGATTTCACCTCTCTATTCAACTCGTCTATTCAAGACGGTTCTCCACCTCTCTGTACACTCTCTTCCTGCCTCTTGGAGCTGCTCCAAAGTCGAGCTGTAAAACCTTAGCTTGTTCTGCCTGTTCCACCTTCGGTGAGGGAGACCTCGGTTGAGTCGGTTATGAAAGCCTTCCAGGTTGTTGTTCGTCCTGGGACCTGTTGCACCGTGATGGTTCCACAGTGGTAGGGGGAATTGTGCTCCGTGGTCGACCCAGGTAGTGACGATGTAGTCGTTGAAGGCGACAGCTCTCGGTACATCTGGTGTGGTGTCCGTTGCGTCAACCCACGTGTCCTCTGTAGCATTCCTTATCACGGTTCCTACTGTCGTGAGTCTTCCTCTACATGTGGACTTGACACACTACCAGTGTACGCAAGTCAGTCTCTCGACGTTCTTAGTGTGAAGATAACCATCAAAAAGGACTTGGGGCTTTCCTCTCTGTGACATAACAAACTCAACATAGCGAAGCCCAGACATGTTGATGTCATGTTAGTCAGATTCAAGTATCTATATACTAAACCTAGCCATCTCAACTGTAAATCGTCCATCTCAGTGTAATAATTGTTTCTTCCTATTGTTATTTTTGTAATTTTAAAAAATTGTTTTCTCATCATATAGGCATCTTTCATTACACTTACATTATTTAAAAAAGAAAGAAATTCCCCTAGTCCCCTAAAGCTCTACCCCTTTCATTTCTACTACCTCTACTCCAGACCTTAATCTCTCCTTTAGGTGAGTTCATAATACCAGACAGGTAAATGCCGCGTGTTGTTTTAACTAATTGTAGGGGAACTGGGTTGTAGGGGAAATGGGATGTAGGGGTTTTGGGAGATAACCATATGCTTGGAAACACTGTATTGCTGTTATTTATAAGATGCTAATCCTAATTGTTAATCCCCATTTTTGTGTACATCGACCGTCTGCCATCCTGCTGATGAATTACTGTTTACATTTATATTTATTACTTACTAAATGTCAGTCTCCAAGTTGTCACTTCCTACCGAGAACCATATGTCAGCCCCTTGCATATACGAGTGTGCAAATTATTCATTAATTAACGTCAGACCGACACGCGTTGTTACTTCTACAGCTTTTTCAATTTTTTCTTTTGTTGGTCTGTAATTGCTCATTGTTATATACATATGTAAACATTTATCAAAATGCACATTTTTCATTGTATTGTAACCTACGTTTATAACGAACACCCTAACACGAACTGACGGATATAACAAACTATTTTTGGTCCCGTCCATTTGCTGTATATATGTTGTACATATGCTTATAATGAGCAACATATATAACAAATTAAAATTAGTTGTCCCTTTGAGTTCGTTATAAACGTAGTTTACTGTATTAAATAAAGATCAATATTAATTGATAAGGGATAAAATTTATTATAGCCCATGACGATTTGGAAAGGTAAAGGAGCAATACAAAAACGAGCTAAGGTATCTAAAGATCTTGCTAAGTTTGGTTAAAAAAACAAGCAATATGGCAAATATACCCGTACTTACCCATCCCATGATAGATACCGAGGAAAAAGTTTAATATTTCCATAACTAATTAAGTTCATCAGACTGACCTCTTGTTTCTTCCACATGATAAGGTAAGAAGGAAAACATATACTATAGTGGAAGAAGCTAGTCTGTACAAAGAGGCTGAACCATTAACCTCAAAAGTTTCAACTGAAGTTGCTAATGCACTGGAGTGCATATATAAACATGGACACTTAAAATGGCCTAAGTTATTTCAAGTGGATCCTGTAACTAAACTATAACCAAAGCACAATGTTACAATCAGGTGTGGCTAAACGGAGGCTCATCGTAGCCATGCTATTGTTGAAAGATTTAACTGAACATTGTTGAATGCTTGTTTGGTATCAATATGGGATTGAAATTAAATCAGATCAGTTAAGATCAACAGAATTGCTGATAAGTTTATCACCTGTTTCATCAGCCATAAATAATGAAGTAACAAAATTACCTGTCAAGAAGCCATCCGATGCTATTTAAATGAAATCTTTGACTTCTGAATCTTCAGCACCACAAGAGGTAAAGAACAAAAACTTCCAGATAGAGTAAGTGTAAGATATTTATACCATCCTGGTGAACTCGAGAGAGGTCAATGCCATGCATCTGATCCAGTTTATAACATTAATCGATTGTTTATCTTAACGATGGGTCAGGCAGAGGATTTGTATGAGAAGAGTTGCTTGTAGATCCCAGTGATTACAGTAGACCCAAGGATGCATATAGAATGCTCAGTCATTTGCATAAATCCAATATAACCACCAAATATCAATATGTATCTCTTAAATGCCATGTTTTGGCAAGTTTAGATATCAATGTTGCTTGTTATTGTCTGAATCTACTTATCAACATGACAATAAACGCTATAACAAGTTTCGTTTTCATTCATGTAAATACTTGTTGGAAACAAGTATGACCTATATGAGGTCCTCTCAGAATCAACTCAAACCAGTTGTTTCACAAGAGGTCGATGAGTTATCTCCCTTGTAGTTCATTTGCGGAAATTCAACATAACCACCAAATACCAATATTTGGATATAAATCAGAAACTTTTTATCCTCTGCTCATTTAGTTACATGTTTGTGTGATTCATGAACATTATTACGTGATGAACAGTGGAGAAAATGTCCCGGTGAATGCTGTAGCTTGACCTTGCAGGGTCATTATATACATGTACCTCAAAAGTCTCAACAGGTTTGTCATCCCCTGAGAAGTCTGGTAACTGTTTATTGGTACAGCTTGTACAATGGTATACCATTACCAATATATTAACTGCATTGGGATTCATTATATCATCTTTGGTTCTCACTTTAACTGGTGGTGGTAGTGGATACACAACTAAACCTACATCTAAGGATAAAGATGGCATAAAAAAAAGTGGATATAAAACATTTCAAGTCATTAGGAGGAGCTCCAGGAAAGTTTGCTGGGAAAGCTGCATCTGCACTTCCTGGTATGTGAGAAAGTATTGAATGCTGGCTCCTGAATTTATTCGCCAAGACCACTACTGCCGATGGGTTACAATATGTGGTGGTGGTGGTTGTTCAGATGTTACTGCTGCGTTTGGTTGAATTACTGAACATGGTTTAATTACAGTAGGTGACTGTGGTCTAAGTATTCCTGTTTCCACTGTGCTTGGTTGAGTTATTAAGGTGATGTTAAGATCTGCATTGATACCTAGTATTTGTTTATAAGTAGCAATTACAATTTTATTATTATAACCTGCCACTTGTCCAATCTTAAGTCCAATGTTACTTGGTGACAATACAGACATATTCCAAAAACATAGTCTACTTTAGGACCAGCATGCTGTAGTACATCATGATATCACTTAAGGGCAGATCAACAGGTAATGAAATATCCTATGATTTTTTCCCAAGCATTTTCAGCTTCTTGTGGTTGCTCAACCGTTTTGACAGTGAAAGCGACACCACACTTAAACTTCATATGATCATCACTCCTCTCATTACTTGAGAAAGAAAAGTCCTGTCCCTTTTCAGTAAAACATTGTTGACTTCTTTAACAGAGCATGTACCACTGTATGGAATACCTAGGCCATGGTTATCCCCCTGCTTGCACCAATCTGAATTTGTAGAAATAGCAACTTCACCATGAATACGTTCATTTGGCCGACAATTGTATGGGTTATTGGATGCATTCCATGCTTGATCCTGTGGTAATGGTGCACTTTTGTCTGTGTAGCCAGGTGGTGGTACTAACTCTGAATGAGTTATAGCCACATAAGTACCACCCACTTATAACCCCCTATAGCTAGTATTCATTATATACATATATACATTTTCATCTATTATCACCATCACTTCATTCTGTGTTCATTATATGTTGTCCTTGTCTGCAGTTGAATGTCAGCCAACTAACATCAACCTTGATACCCTTTTGCAGCCTCTGTAATTTCTCCAGCTGGACTTCCCTCTATCTATTTTTAGATATGTCCACCACTTCATGTGACTGTGATGTTGTTGCTGTTGCATTAGGTGTCTAAGAGGTCGCCTTCTGCCTAGGCAATTTCGGCTGACCTGTCCCTCTTTGGGACTCCTGTGTGTGAGAAGGGTTCACATATCTATTGTGAGTTCGGTGTTCACATAATTTCTGTTTTTGCATTGATATGATTTCTATTTTCATATATTGATATGATTTCATTTTTATCCTTGGCTGCTCTGTTTATATACGTTCGAGCAGCTGTCCATCTCTCAGATATAGAGTTAGTTTGGCCTTCGCTATTGCATCTCTTGGCTTTAGGAGATTTATTACAGATAGCGGATCTAACTGTAATTCTTGTTTTAACCTAGCCCGGGCTGGGGCATGGTCTTGACATTCTAGTAACACATGGTCAATGGTTTCAGCCTGATTGCAAGATGAACAAACCTTGTCATAGTGCTTTTTGTGACCGAGTCTGAGGCGTGAGATAGCAATTTCAATTTTCCTTTCATTTGAGTATGAGTTCGGCTTTTGTTGGACCTTGGGTTGAATTTTGTATAGCCATCTGCCGATCTTACTTGCGTCCCATTGGGCTTGCCATCTTTTTGCTATGGAGGCTTTGATTTTGCTTTTTATCTCTAGTTTACTAAAGGGAATAGGCTGTAATCCGCTTTGTCTAGAGCTAGCTTAGCCAGTGAGTCTGCTTTTTCATTTCCATGAATATCTATGTGAGAGGGGATCCAACACAGCTCCACCTGTTGCCCTTGGTCCGATAGTTTTGTATATTCGTATAGAATATTGTTGACTGTGTTTGGCCTGGAGTTTGAGTTTCTCCCACTGATGGCCTGAAGTGCACTTAGCGAGTCTGATAGGACGACTGCCTTTGCTTCCGGGAGTTCCGGTATGAGTTTGAGTGCATGATGAATTGCCTCCAATTCAGCCGTGTGACTGTGATGCATCTTGACTTCCTTTAATACCTGTTAGATGCTACCTTTGTTCTGATTGGCCCTTTGATCCACTTCTTTAAACTTCCTTTCTCACCTGCCCTCCTCATGCATTCTGCATGAACTCTTTATGGAGGGAGGACTCTTCTTTACAGGTGAGAAACATTTCAATATTCTTATCTCTTTCCATCCTGCTTTGGAAACAAATATATCCACAGAAAGGGTATCACAGCTTTTCATTAAAGTAAAATAAATTTAATTGCATTATTATTTAATTTGTTATATCTAAATATTTGCCAGTTCACACATTTTGTGTTACATTAATTGAGCACAGCGTCTTCAACCATGTGCTTCAACCCTGTGCTACCCCACTTATCCATATAAATTAATCTTTTTCCTTTTTGGCTTAAATTAAATCATAACAATTCTGCATGAACTCTTTATGGAGGGAGGACTCTTCTTTACAGCTTCCCTCCCACCATCTGCTACAAAGAAATAAATATCATCATCATCCAAGAACTGCCTCATGTTTTGACTAGCAGCCCAGTGGCTGGACATATCACACCACACCCGGCTACATCTGCAAGAATACGTCTGATGTGATAGTATACATGAAAAAAGAAAACAGACTTACGAAGTTTGTTAGTTGTGAGATGATCACTAACAGATACAACACATCCTGATGTAGCACACCATAGAGCACACCAAGTTGAGCTGGTTTTGCTAGAACTCAATTGGATTGGGGAACCAAGCATATACTGTTGTGCGGTTTGTTGCTGTGAACCTGTATTCTCTAAAGATAATAGGCAATTGAAACTGAGCACCAGAGACGTCAACTAAAATCACTGGGTATGTGAGGTCAGTTGTGTCTATACTATTTTCAGGATAAAATATTCCAGTCTTGTACATGGCATTTCTAGAGTGAGGGTGAAACGATACAGCGATATTCTGATGCATCGCGATACTTGACCAACGATTCGATACACGATACATGTGGGCCTATTTATGGATATGCCACGATACGGAATGCACATCCTAGAACAATGTCCCCTGGCTATTGCATGCTTCAATATAGCACTAACTCTGTGCAATGGAAATACATGTAGTGCGGGAATCCTCTACAGTGACTGGTCAAATTGTACCATACATAAAAATAGTCTGCAATAGCAATCACCTGTACCAAACTGCTACGCTTATACTTCTTATAATTTTAAATATATATAAAGTTTCACATAAAGTAACACGATATTAAAATATTTTATTCCTGATAAAACAAACAATAATTTCAGATACAATTTCTTCCGACTATTGCATCCAAATTCTTTGAAGTTATATTACTGGGTACTTTTTAACTGAATCACCGGTAGTTTGGGAGAAAACTTGTGTACAGCTGGTTGCTATTTCCGGCTTAGTTTATGAGACAATACACACGATAATCTTAATCTCTGCATATAAAACAATGCCTTGGACAGCAGGAAATAGAATGTTAATGGTAAATCATCGTGTCTGGTGATGTTTTATATCAAATTTCATATTTTTATTGACCAGGTTTGTAATACCTGTTTATTCACCTGACTTCGCTGAAAGGATACGATGTGTTTTTTTAAAAGCTCATAAAACTCGATAAATATGTTTTTTTACACTATGAATCATAAACAACTATTATTCTAATCCTTTTTTCATACTCTGATGCATACATTGTAGATCGTGTTAGGTAGGCAGAGCATGTACTGTTGTGTTGGTCATCTACCCCCTACGACTCCACCTCCATTAAGAGAGGGTATCACTGTCCCCTGATATTGTTGACATTATAATTTTTCTGAAAAAGAACCTGAAGTTGAACTATTCACACTGTGATGTGCATTGATTATTTTCTGGTGTTTGAACTTTAAGTTTCCTGCTGTTTTGAAATTTGACATGCTTTGACGGAGGGTAAGAGAAAGTTCCACTTTGAAGCTTAACAAGTAGTCTTGATATTATAAAATAATTTTGACTGTTCCAAAATCATGAAAGGTCCAATCCTGACATGCTAGAAGCCTTGAAATTTAATTTATGCTGGAGTACTGGAGTACTCTTTTTTTATCGTTGCGTATCGAGATACGTATCGTATCATGACCAGAATATCGAGATTCGCATCGTATCGTGACCTTCCTGTATCGTTGCAGCCCTAATTTCTATAATAAGTGCTTGTCATATTGAAGTTAAAAGTTAGTGTATTTATTTATTTAATATGTGTGTTACATTCCCAGGAATAACAAAAGGACTGCCTATTCAACTGCTTCGTGCTATGGATTAAACAATTGGACCACTCACAGTTGCTCTCTGTGATATAACATATTACCCAAGGTGGACCAATATAAGTTCTATGCGAGGTAATAATAAGTTATCAATGGATAAATAAAGCGACAAAGCCCTTTCTATATCCAATCGAATCTCTGCAAAAAGCAGAGTTGATAGCATAATTTTGTCTATATCATGAGTATGTGTTTATGAATCACTATGAAATAGTGATTATACCAGGTGTTCACAAAAAGGTGAGTGTATACTGCCCCAGCAGTAGCACCATCACAAACACATGCAAAGGCAAGTCAAATGTTCACCTGAAAAACAGGAACATATGGTACAAGTTAAAATAGGGAATTGCATCGGACATCATTTTTGTAACTGATGTGTCAAATTTTGAAATGTCCTCCACATGTCTATCATAAGACGGGACCGCCTCCGTGGTCTTGTGGTAGAGCGTCCGCCCGGAGAGCGGAAGGTCCAGGGTTCGATCCCGGGCCGCGTCATACAAAAAGACGTTAAAAGATTGTACTTGTTGTTACCCTGTCTGGCGCTCGGCATTAAGGGGCTAAAACAAGGACTGGTCGGCTCGGAGTCAGTATACTGTGTCTGATTGGGGTATTCATGTTAAACTGCGGCATGGTATCTCAGTGAGCTAGCCCTATAAATCGGCATCAGTCCGGACTAGTACAAGCAGCCACACACACACATACACATGCATGCACGTCGCTATATAAGTGCAATAATCTTGGACACGACGTTAAACCCAATTTCACCTCACCTCACCTATCATAAGACTTTTTGTAAGCTTTACTGTTGTCTTCAACATTAAAACCTTCATCAAGCAACTTCTGAGCAAGAGTCATATGACGCCCTTTGAAATCTTCTTGGTACAACTCAAAATAAGGAATTGCATCAGACATCATTTTTGTCACTGGTGTGTCAAATTTGGAAATGTCCTCCACATGTCTATCATTAGTCTTTCTGAAAGCTTCACTGAGGCCTTGAACGTTAAAACCTTGATCAAACAGCTTCTAAGCAAGAGTCGTAGGACGTTATTTGAAAGTTCATGCTCGACTGAATCTCAGAAGTTGTGAAATGTAAACACCAAAGGCAGGAACTGCTGGAATATTGCTCGACATGAAGGGAAAGTTTACTATTGGAAAGTTTAAGTCATTCCTCTTGTCATACAGTCTTGTGGAGAGTGTTTTGCCACTCAGATCTAAATATGAAACAGATGAGGCGGTCTCACTGGTCTTTCTAGTTCAGATGGGTGATTTAATTGAAGGGAATTGGCTATTTGATTGTTATTGAATGATATCAGATCATCTATATACCTGAGGCTTAAGTTAAACTTCTTGGCAAAATTACCTCGTTTTGACTTTGCCAATCCGAGCAGAAATTCTGATTCATATGCATGAAGAAACAGATCCAAAATTGGTGACCATGTGGATGCCTACTTCTTGCCTGAATGTCTTACCCACAAATTTGATGTAGATGTTATCGATGAGGAAGTCCAGCATTTCACATATTGTTTTCTCAGTAAACTTCAGATGGCATTTGCTTCATTTTTTACAAATTGTCCTGAACTTCTGAAGATAGATATGTAACTGTATCTGTGGTCACCACGTTTTGTAACAAAAGCCCCAAGGATCTAGGAATGAAGTTTTTCCTTAATGGAATAAGGGTGTACAAAGTTTAAAAATCAGCATGAATTGTGCTCCCCTCCATGGTGATCTGTTTCTTTATATTCATATGAATCAGAATTTCTTCTTGATTAGGAAAGTCAAAACAAGGGAATTTGGCCAAGATGATTAACTTGAGATTCAGGTATTTCAATCAGCTGATATTTTTAAATAACCATCAAATATCCAATGTAAATAGCCAGTTAAAACTGATTTACCCTCCTGAACTAGAAATAAATGAGACCAGTGAGACTTCCTTGTCTGTTTTATATTTAGATCTATGCATAAAGATTCAGCATGACAACTTCAACTCTCAAATAGTCAACTTCTCCTTTATGTTGAGCAATATTTCAGCAGCTCCAGCCTTTGGTTTTGACATTTTACAACTTTTGAGGTACAATCAAGCGTGCTCCTTCTTCGAAGATTTCAAAGTGTGTCATACGACATTTGCTCAAATGTTGTTTGATCAAAGTTACAACACTCAGTAAAGCTTTCCAAAAGTGTTATGGTAGACATGTGAAGGACATTTCTAATTTGACGCATTAGTGTTAAAAATGATGTCCGAAACAAATGCCAGTTTTGACTTGTACCACATGGTCCTGTGTTTTTTTCAGGTGAACAAATGACTTGCTTCTGCATGTGTGTGTCTGTGATGGGTGCCACTATTGTGGCAGGATACTCTCACCTGGTGTCAGCACTATTTGATAGTGATTCATAAACACATGCTCATGATAAAGTCTGAATTGTACAATTGACTCTTCTTTTAGCAGCCATTTCTTATGAAAATTTCTTTCTCACTTTTATTAACTGACAAAATATTAGACCATATTAATGATAACATAAGTGATAATAACTATAGGCCATATATATTGTACGATATTTCAACAACACGCAGGGGCAGGCTCAAAACGCTACACTGTTATTATCCAGAAGCTGCCTGTGAGGGGCTACAAGGTTAACAGTCATATTTCTGAATGGGCTTGTCATGGTCCTCATATGGAAAAAGCAGATTTGCAGTGTTTGGATTTACCAAAATTCTAGACATCATCCATGCTTAAAGAGAAAGGCTAACAAAGCTCTCTTTGCATTGAAGCAAATAAGAATTCGTTTTAAGAATATTCCTATCTCAGCCTTATTTAAGATTTTTGATATGCAAATAAAGCCGATATTGTTGTACTCGTCAGAAGTGTGGGGCTTTAACAAAATGCCAGCAGTTGAAAAATTTCATGTGAAATTTTGTAAGTTTGTTTTGGGTGTTGGAAATCATGTAACAATTGCAGCAGTATTAGGAGATTGTGGAAGATATGGATTGTATGTTGATTACCATAAAAGGTGTATTAAATATTGGTTACATTTATTATATCTACCTAATACTAGATACCCAAAGCAAAGTTATATACTATTGAAGTCTCTAGATGATGCTGTCGCATTACATGGGTCACATATGTTAAAAAAATGTTATTTGATTATGGATTGGGATTTGTTTGGATTTTGCAAGAAGTTGGTGATTGTAAAATATTTATTGATACTTTTGTATAAATACTGAAGATTGTTGTCAACAAGAATGGTATAGTAAAGTTTGTGAATCTCGTAAATTAATATTCTATAAAGAATTTAAGTTACTTTTGAACGATACGATCGTTTCTGTTACGATCTGGTGAGCTACCCTTGATGAAAAATGTTGGTAGACGCTGTGGTGTGGAATATTCTCAAAGATGAGTTCCATTTCATGTTAGTATGTCCATATCATAAGCATTTAAGAAACAGATAATTCCCAAAATACTACTGTCATAACCCATGTTTAAGAAAATTGTACTCTATAGTGTCATGCAATAAGCAATTGATGTTGATTAATTGTGCAAAGTTTATATAAACTCTCTATTTGTTAGACAAAACGCACATCTGTCTCAAAATTGATTTTTGTAATTTATTGTTTGGGGCCAATGGCCTTTCTTCTGAAATAAACTTTGAATTGAATTAAATTGAAAAATTGAGTTGAAAGAGAATGAGTAAAATGTTTATTTTCCTTTGTAAGAAATATTCCAGCAATATCACAGCAAGAATTCAACCCGGGTATGAGCGAAAGTTTTAACCACTAGACTACCACACTGTCTCTCATATGCTTAAAAGCCATAATTCATTTGTTTTCTATTGCTGAGTATCTTCCTTATTGTAGATGAAAATAATTTTATACACTTGGAGAAAAAAGAAAGAGGAGTAGAAACTTCAACTGAATGCAATATGTTATATTAGAAAGGCAGTTTTGCACTCTTTACTTATGGAACTAACGGGCTGTAACCTACTCACCTCTGTAGTACCAACCCTCATCCGTCCATCTTGCTAGGACTTCTTCTCTGTCTTTGACAGGAGGCAAGGACTTCCTCATCTCCAGAAGAGCGAGAGATTTGTGTTTGGTGTCTGTGAAATATTGACAAATTCATCATTATCTTCTTCCAAAGACAAAAAGAGCAATTTATCAAACAGTATTACACAACCAATAAACAAAAATAGGCAGTTTTCCTTTATCTACCACCTGATGAAATATGTTGAAGTAAACTGAAAATAATGATCACGATTTGTTGTGAATATGAATTTTTCTGGATATATTAAGTCAATTTCCAAGCGAGACAAATTCATAATCTTTGTAGAAAGTATTTAAATGTCCAAGTGAAAGTGATGAAATCAGACACTCTGTGGTCGTCTTCCGAAACAAACTTATTTGGGGGTGTGGCCTACAGGTACCGGTGTAGAGGTGCAGCGATGTGTGACAAACGTTTCATTGACTGATATGTGATTTTGAGCCGCTCTACACATACCGGTACAGTCAAATCAAACACTATAGGGGACTACTACCTCTATTAAATCATTTCCATATTCTTGTATTTTCACAGCAATCACACTATAACTAATTCTTCAGATTTTCAACAGAAGTCCTCACTGTTAACTATACGTAACTATAGTTGTCAACACAGAAGTACGAAACAGCTTGTAGCCCTTCTGTGTGCTGGAAAACCTCACTTTTCTCAAAACATCTGCCAACTAGAGGCAGATAAAAGGGGATGTGGGAGGGAGTACTTCTCATGTGAAAGAGGTAGTTTTCTTAGAATTATTAACAATGATTACTATTGTTCATTTAATTCTTACGAATCCTCTACCTTTGTTACATCATTGCCAGAATGTACAGAATGATAGGCGGGCTCTGCCTCTAGTAGACTCCCAGTACAGTTGACAGTAGACCTACATAGCTTGTGATAGCATCCATTAGTAGTCCTTTCCAAGTCCTAAGAGGAAAAACTAACTATTGAATCATCTCAAGAGGACTTAAAAGCTCAGTAGATATCATGTGGTACCTTCACTGGAATTACTGTTGTATTTGCTGTTAATGATGTCATTATATGTTCAAAACCCATCTCTCAGACCATCATTTGAAGTTTCTGGCGTAACTTCCAGTCTTATTGTACTTATATCATTATATAACATCATTCTATGATATCACTTGTGGTTTTGACGTCATTTCTGGTCTCATCATCACTTGTGACTTAAGGCTTTATTCAGCTATTTCCCTTTATGTAGCATACACTCAGAAGCTAAGATGTGCAAAAGGTCAGAGGAAGCGATCTGGGTGATCAGTTGTTGGAACCACTGCAGGAATCGTGTATCTGTGTCTCATTGATCTGAGAGTAGTTGACTGATTTTTGGCAACAAACTCTGGGAGATGTCTTAAGGTGATTGTTCTCCAGTCTGTTAGAAGGTAAACTTGAGTCGGTTTCAATTATCATAATTGTCCGAGAGAGGAGACCCGTGAAGATCCGGGGTATAATACCCATGCTTGCCATAAAGGCGACTTTGCTTGTGGTAAGAGGCGACTAACGGGATTGGGTGGTCAGACTCGCTGACTTGGTTGATGCATGTCATCGATCCCATATTGCATGGATCGATGCTCATGATATTAAACACTGGATTGTCTGGTCCAGACTGGATTATTTACATATAGCTGAAATATTGCTAAGTGCAGCGTTAAACAACAAACCAAACAAGAGGAAGTATTTTACATACACTTTAGTTGAATCATCTTACTTTGTTACATAAAGCCGAGCATGCACTGTTACTCCTCCCCTTAAACCATGCTTTCCGGTAAGACAGGTTTCTGTTACCGATGTTGTACCAGAAGAAATGCAGCCATGTTTTATTTCTGGAATAATATTCTACCATGAATTTGGAAATTACTCGATTCTGATTGGTCAATCAGAGGCTATTAAATCACAATAAACCCTCTCTGATTGCAATTGAAACAGCTGGTTTGACGGCTGCATCACCATGGAAGCTAATATTCATAGAATAGTGCTTCTTTCAGTCATTGTCAGTAGGCATATTTAAATAACTACATCTACAATTACAGGTTACAAAATGCACAGATGCAGTTTCTACAATATTCAAAGGATGTGTGGCAATACATTTCGTGCAGAAAACACAATATAAATGTACAGAGAGAATGTATTTACGTTTTGGAGACAACAGAGAGCTTGGAATTTGGTGCTTTTCTATATACGACTGTGACGTCTTATATTTTGCGTCACAATGAGCAATATGACGTCATAATGGTGACTTGCGGTGTAGAACGAAATCTTTGCAAAGCTTGCCTAGTTTTCTTTAGGGATGCCTTCTTAATGTTAGCTTAACAAGTTGACGTGCTTATATGCTTTGAGTCATTCAGATTGACAACCTACTCAAAACACTGGACTCAACACACCGCTTCACACAATACATTTGCTAACACCAAAGAGTTCGTGTTTTATTTATTCATGGAAGAATGAAGATAAACATACTGTGTTTTCAATGTAGAGCTAGGTCACCTGTAGATTTAACCACGCTAAATTTAACATCTACAGGTAACCTAGCCCTACATTGAAAACACAGTATGTGTATCTCCTAATTCTAACAAATATTAAGAATATTACCTCTATTATATCATTGCCATAAATCCTGTATTTAGGTTGCAATCACACTAAAAGTAAACTTTCAGATTTTCAACAGAAATCCTCTTCACTCTCAACTACCAGTATACAAAACTAGTTGTACCTGCAATAGCACTATCATACTACAGCAAACTAGTTGTACCTGCAGTAGCAATATCATACTACAGCACTTCCATGCACCAAGGTGGGAAAATCCTCACTTCTTTCCAAACTTCACACAACTAGATATATATATGATTGGGGAGTTGGGAGAGAGTACTTCTTATGTGATAGAGGTGGTATTCTTAGAATGATTAACAATGAGAACTATTGTTTTGATAATCCTTACGAATCCTCTACCTCTATTACATCATTGCAAGACTATACCAGAGGGTAGCCAGGTTTTGCCTCTAGTACACTCCCTATATAGTTGACAGTACATCAAGTAGACTCATATTACATTATCTTTGAGACTGGTTCAGATCCTGAGGAGATGACTTCCAACTCTTCACCTCAAAAATACTTGAAAATTGTGCAGTAGAATCCTTGTTTTGACTTACTGTTATATTGCTGATATTCTTATTAATTGTCTTTTAATCCTTCAAAGACATCATAACTTAGTAAATATTGGTTCTGATGTCTCTTCTGGTAGTATTCCTTCCGAAAAAGTTCTTTTGTATACAAATTGTAGTCCGGGACAGTCACAATGCAACTATTGCACAACCAAACATGAGCTTCTGGCAGTAGTAACATTCCTTAAGCACTTTAGACACTTTTTATATGGCAGAAAGTTTGTTTTTTGCGCAATGATCATGCCTCTTTGATTTGGCTGCAAAACTTCAAGGATCCAGGAGAGTGTCTTCTTACCCGGAGAGGCCCTGTTCCAGGTCCTTGAAGACAGGTCCGGAACCAAGCAGCCCAAGCTCCATGAGGCTCAGGAGGAGGACCAACAAGTATTGGTGAACTTTTCCAGTAATTTAAGTATCGTGTCATGCATATCCGTTCACATTTTTTCAGATTTAATGTTTGTGTATAGGCCTGAATCCTTTTATTTTGTTGTTGTTTATTTTGCTATTTATTTTTTATTTTGATTTTTTGATATCCCCTGCAGGTTTTTCTATATATTTACACTTGTTGATTTATCTACATTTGTTTTGCTTTTGTATCTTTGAGTGGGCAAAAAGGGTAACTTTTTTACTTTAACGGGGGGGGGGGACAAAGTGGTTGACTGTGGATTATTGTGGGTAAATTGTTATATTAGGTTGGTTGGTTGGTTGGTTTGTTGTTTTACGCCGCACTCGACAATATTCAAGCTATATGACGGCGGTCATAATGAGCATCGATCTGTGCAATTGGGATCGATGACATGCATCAACCAAGTCAGCGAGCCTGAACACCTGATCCCGTTGGTCGCCTTTTACGACAAGCATGGGTTGCTGAAGACCTATTCTATCCCGGGATCTTCACAGGTTTGATATATTTAGGAACGTAGTGGGTGGGTTAGTTTAAGGGGAGTTGAACGGCTGACGTTGTACCTATCTTTGTAGTCCTTATTGTAGTAGCTTATGCCCACACTGGCGTAGTGGGTGGGAAGACATGACGATGTCTCCTTGCATGCTCGGCTAGGCCGAAGCCATGATTGGGAGAGCCGAGATGTAAGGAGCGTGTTCATTGGCTGTGTCTGTTTTCCTGGTCACATGGTAAGTGTGTTGGCTTTGTAAGCCTACCCTGGGTAGGGAACCATCAGTTGTCACTCACCAGTATCTGGTAAGGAAGAGTCAACTCACGCGCCCTGAAGCAGGACCATATATTATTTCTTATACTGCTTTCGTTGGGATAAATGGGATGTTAGATTAGGAGATATGGGTTGGGGGAAAATAGAGTAGGGATTAAATAGGTTTGTCAGGAGCCTCCTAGAACATAGAAACAAAAGAATACTGCACAGGGAGAAGAGAACACAACGCAAAGCACCCTGTAAATCATCAGACCTTTAGTCATCCATTTTTATAGTTCTCCTGTCACTAGGCGCCTTTTACAGGCTTTAGAGGGCGCCCATTACATATGTGTCAGTTGGTTCATGAACCTACCTCATTTCTTAATATATGTGTCAGTTGGTGCAAGGACATACCTCATTTCTTAATATATGTGTCAGTTGGTGCAAGGACATACCTCATTTCTTAATATATGTGTCAGTTGGTGCAAGGACATACCTCATTTCTTAATACATGTGTCAGTTGGTGCAAGGACATACCTCATTTCTTAATATGTGTCAGTTGGTGCAAGGACATACCTCATTTCTTAATATATGGGTCAGTTGGTGCACGGATATACCTCATTTCTTAAAATATGTGTCAGTTGGTGCACGGATATACCTTATTTCTTAATATATGTGTCAGTTGGTGCATGAACAAACCTCATTTCTTAACATGTGTCAGTTGGTGCAATGACATACCTCATTTCTTAATATATGTGTCAGTTGGTGCAAGGACATACCTCATTTCTTAATATATGTGTCAGTTGGTGCATGAACAAACCTCATTTCTTAACATGTGTCAGTTGGTGCAAGGACATACCTCATTTCTTAATATATGTGTCAGTTGGTGCAAGGACATACCTCATTTCTTAATATATGTGTCAGTTGGTGCAAGGACATACCTCATTTCTTAATATATGTGTCAGTTGGTGCACGGATATAACATTTCTTAATATGTGTCAGTTGGTGCACGGACATACCTCATTTCTTAATATATGTGTCAGTTGGTGCACGGATATAACTTATTTCTTAATATGTGTCAGTTGGTGCACGGATATAACTTATTTCTTAATATGTGTCAGTTGGTGCACGGACATACCTCATTTCTTAATATATGTGTCAGTTGGTGCAAGGACATACCTCATTTCTTAATATATGTGTCAGTTGGTGCACGGATATAACTTATTTCTTAATATGTGTCAGTTGGTGCACGGACATACCTCATTTCTTAATATATGTGTCAGTTTGTGCAAGGACATACCTCATTTCTTAAAATATGTGTCAGTTGGTGCAAGGATATACCATTTATTTTATTATTTGTGTCAGGTCTTACCTTTGTTCTGTGTCTTTACCGGCATCAAACTGGAATGCTGGTCTTCATCAGAGGGAGATGTAAGAGCAACAGCACCTGTCAAGTCCTTGGCTTCAGTAGCATTTGACATCTCTCCCAAATCAGAGACAGACTCTTCATTATGATGGTGATGTGCATTCAGCAATCTTTGTGCCTATAATTCATTCATAGATGAAACAAACTGCTTGCAACAAACTGTTCTCCTAAAGATTAAACAATATTAAACATATGTCTGACTCAAGTTTTATGATCTTGTTCAACCAAATGCATATATAACTATTTTGTTTCCAATTTCAAAGATGTCTGCAGTAGAAAGGGAAAACATTCAAGTTTCAATGTATCTGTTCAATGGAGATATTTTTAAGTAATACTACTGCCAAGGTACTTTAGTTTACCTTGGACAATGAATCATTGAATCATTAAGAGTTAACAGAACTGCACTGTGACTTGAACTTGTATGCAGTGATATTTTCAATGACAAGGAAAGAGTTGTACTGTGAATAAAATCAATTGAGACAGAATGTTATAGATGTCTATATATAGACTATGTCGATATAGAACTATCGAGCAACGAAAACATCAAATGGTTTAGGATCCATGAACCAGAGCTTTTAAGACAGAACATATGTGCAAGGTGTTGTGAATTCAGTCTCTCTTGACACAAGTTTAATGCACAATTAACTACAATACTCAGGAAGGTTTACTTTATAAGATAGCTATCTGATGAAATGGAAAAAGTAACCAACTGTTTGAGTGGCATTCTAAAAGTTGATGATTTTACAAGAAAACATACACATTTATGAATAGCAACTTCTAGTTTATTGCATTTAGGGACTTTTCCATGTAAATTCTGATCATGCTGGATAATGGTGTAACAATCTTCATTAAAACGTCACTAAAGACCGAGCCTGGAAATTCCAACCTTGACATTTATAGTCAGTTAATGCCCTTGTGTCAGGAAGATGAACTAAAACTGACAATTGATGTAAGTGGTGTCTCTAGGTCTTGAAAACCTTCATCTCAAGACAATTGATGTGGAGTGTCTTGTCCCTACTCTGACCATATTCCCTGGGCAGTGGCTTCATCCATGTGTGCACCCCAACCTGTGGCTGATGCATCTGGGTAAAGATGATGGACTGGAGCAGGGTTCACAAGGTGGGAATACCTGTCATAACATTAGAGTTTAGCCAAGTCTGCATAGGACATAATTGCAGTCTTTCCCTGTAGGTAAGATCATATGGAGGGATAAGAAGCCCTTGGCATGACAACCACCATCGTTAAGATTGCGGTTGGCCAATTTAAATGCTTGCGCAATCACGTTCATGGCCCTGACATATCTGTCCTTTGGTGGTCCTAGAATGCCTCAGTGAAGTTGGAATCTGGCTCCCATGTCCTGGATTTGGTTGGATGTACCAGGTAAGTTAAAAACTGAATCAGGAGGATGGAGTTTCGTTGAAGTTGGACTGGTCTGCTGAGAGATATTCGCCTATGTATCCCTGAAGTCTCACATGACATAGATGAGAAAACCCGATTGTAGGGATGATGATAAATAGGTAAAACGCTATGGAGATTCCAAATGGCAGGACTAGAAACTCATATCTGTGATTGTTGGCCGTGAAACGCAGATAACGATGGCAACTTGGATGGATGGGAATATGTTTTTAGATTGATAGCCCAGTCTCATAACCTCAGAGATGTTCTGAATTTCTTGACCAATTCCATCTGAAATCAGAGGGGACACGCTACATAATACCTGTTGAGCACTTTGAAGTCTATGGTCATGCGCATGTCCCCTTGTTTTTTTTCACAATGAGCGAACTGATCTTTTGACAAGTAATATAAACTAGCAGGCAAAAGAAAGTTTTCACTGACTTCACTTGACCAAACACCAAAAACAAAGGCATATGTGAGATTTATGATGATTAATTTATAAACAGAAATCATTTTCCATGAATTAGAATGAAGATGCATTGTAATGCCGTTAATGCATTCTCCGCAAAACAAAAAGAAAGAGTGAAGGGGTCCAAATTAAAAATTACACATATCAGAGTCCATTGAAAAAGTGCATGAAGAGTCCATTAATGACACAGTAGTCGGGTAACACGTAATCAATAGCGAGTGTGACCACCCTGGGCATTCATGCACGCCAACACACGCCTCCTCATTGACGTCACAGAGATGTTCAATGGGGTTCATGTCTGGAGAACAAGGTGGCCAGGGCAATACGTTGACGTTAACGTTGTTCAGGTAGTCTTGAACAATTCGGGCGGTGTGAGGCCTTGCGTTGTCTTGTTGCAAAATTAATCCTCTTGGCTGATGTTGAATAAAGGGCACCACAACAGGTCTCAACACTTCATCCCTGTATCGCTGAGCATTCAGGTTTCCTTGGATGATAACCAGCCGTGTTGTAATCTGGCCACAAATGCCACCCCATACCATGACGCCTCCACCTCCAAACAGGTGAACTTCTCTAATGCAGTTTGGCTCCAGTCGCTCTCCCCTTTGTCGAAAAACTTGAACTCTGCCATCGTTCCTGAACAGACAGAACCGATTTTCATCTGTAAAGAGCACTCTCGCCCAGTCACGTCGCTGCCAACGATGTACAGTTCGTGCCCATTGCAGTCTGCGTTGACGGTGTAGACGGGTCAAGGCCATTCCAAGGAAGGGTCGTTAGACCTGTATACCAGCCGTACGAAGTCTTCTGATGGCATGCCCTAGTGCTGTTGCCGCCGTTGCCGTTGCCATCACACATCTGTTTCGGAGGTGAATCTGCCGGATGTAGCGGTCTTCGGCCGGTGTTGTCACTCTCGGTCTTCCCGATCACTAGTGTGCAGTGGGTAGAGCCCGCTCGATGCACTCCCCATGCTTAATGATCTTCTTGCCCAGGTGGGAAATGGTTGTGGACTCTTCTGCAGTCCCCTCAACAAGTGTCACCTTTTCTTTTGATGATTTACTCTTCTACGAGCTAACCATGGTCCAAATCATGATTGAGCCCTGGCTTCGTTGGAATCCTGAAATCTTTCGCCCTGTCTATGACAGTCTGAGAAGTCACTCTGCCAACTGTGAAGACAGTATCTCAATTCATCAGTGAAAAGTACTGGAGACCAATCCACGTCTGTCCAATAGATGTGATACTCAGCGTATCATTGCTCATTATTGCATTATTTCAATGTTTTTATGTTGGATGTTTTGTTGATATCATCAAAATTTGATCCTTTGCATTGAAAACTTTGAGTTGTATACTTTCGTAAAAAGAATTGAATAATATTTTTGATAAGCAGATAATTGAGGTAATACATCTGTACTTACCTATGACAAATCTATGAATTTAACACTGAGAAACAACCTAAACAATTACGTGCTAATATTAGACGAAAAACTGTCCTTGTTTATGTTAGTACACAATAGTGCATTTGGTCCTGGCTGATTGATCAGATTGGCGTTTGGACTTGTCAGTGATCACTGACCTACTTATTTACCAATTTGGCTTGTACTGGGTAACATCAAGTTTCCTAAACATTAATAAATCTCAATGTTCATGTCAATATACCAAAATGTGATGCTACATTATTGCTTTAGCTCTGAGACCAGACTGACGATCATGTCATTATTTTGAATGAAAAGAATATTATAAATCCCCGTAGATGCAGTGTAGACACCCTACAGACTTCCTTTGTATCACACATATTGTCAAAAATAATACACACCTGCCATCTCCTCTCCGTCTGCTCCTTAATCAGGTCTTCAATTGTTCTCTTTACTTCCTGGAATGACATTTCATGAATATTTACATAATAGTGCTGAATGTCTACAACAATTATTTCACTGCTAGAAAAGAATCTCATTTTCAATTGTAACAAGGTTCTAGACATTTTGGGTGGGGAAAGGGGTGCTGAATCATTTCCCTTTCGACATGGCTGCTCAACACCATGGTTCAAAACAAAGATATATAGAATTCAACAATTCACCTGATGAAAATACCCCCAACCGATCTGACTATTTGGCACTTTTTTTGGTTATTGAAGCTTACGAGAAAGAACCCATCAAACTGAATCCGTTTGCAATCTCTAAAGGTATCGCTGGTATCTGCAGAGAGGTTACAAATGTCACCAAACTTCAATCTGGTTTTCTCCTTGTGGAATGTGCAAAGAGACAGCAATCCGTCAATCTGCTCAAATTGAAAGAGTTTGTAAATATCAAGGTTGCTGTCTCTGAGCACAAGACACTTAACTCATGCAAGAGAATTGTCCGCAACAGAGCTTGCTGCCTGTCCGGCATGACCGAGGTGAAATAGTCAAAGAATTTCTCCAACAGTCTATCACAGCTGTCAAACAATTCACTGTCAAAAAAATTGGTGTGGTTGAACAGTCCAGCTTCACTTTCGCCTGTTCAAAGATTCAAAGCTGGTTATTGTTGCATTGGAGTGGAGGTGTATATCCCCAATCAACTGCGGTGCTACACCTGCCAAGCCTTTGGACATGGATCCAAGTCCTGCCATGCCTCTGCTGCTTGTTACCGCTGTCGTGACAAGCACGAGAGCACTGACTGCAGGAAGGATGTGAAGTGTTCAAACTGCGATGGGAACCATATGGCCTCATCTAAATCCTGCCCTGTGTGGAAACTCGAATCACAAATCATGGAAGTCTAAATTAAACAAAATCTCTCCTACCATGAACTCCTACTTTGAACATAGTGTTTACAATATGTTCAAGTCCCCATGATCCCCAGCTAGGTGGCCTTACTGGGGTTATTGGTGGCTTATAGCCCATGTTTTAAACTGTATTAATGATGTTGTTATGCCCAAATGTGTTTGATGAAATTTGTTTTAAATATAACTTTTCATAAATGACTCACTTGTGAATATATCGACTTAGTCTCATCGCTATATGGCTGAAATAATGCTGATGCGACATTAAATTCTAACTCACTCACTCATCAGCTTAATATTACATATCCTCTGGTAGATAATCCCGAACTCAGTTCATAAGGTAGTATCAGTCCCCTCCGATAGAACTTCAAAGCCCGCAGTCACTGTCCAAGTATGTATGTATACAAAAGCTGGTTACGTAACATGTGGTTTGATCCAATGTCTGTTTATCTGTTTAGACTGGCGTCTTGACAACTTATACCGGTGTAGATGAGTAATACTCTGGTCAGCTGCTAACTTTGTCTCCTTAAACTATCAGTTGGTTTATCTTTGCTTTTATTTCTTTTTCCAATTCATGTGTGTGTTTTCGTGTCCTCTGTGGGTGAGGCATTACTCTAATGTAGGCAGCATCACTAGTTAAGCACCATGACATCAATCATTATTATTGTTGTCTTATCTAATTCAAATCATCACAGATATTTCTGATATTTCTGGATATCTTCAGTCATAATGAGGACATAAGTTTGATAAAGCCCTAAATGTTGTGTTACAGTATTTCCCTAACTATAATTTTGTTGAAGCTTTCATTCAATGACGCTGCAGAAAATCACATAAAATTGCAATGATCATGCATGATAATCAAATGTACAAACACTTCGTTTGGATTATCAAAGTGGCGATTCCATCCGGCTTAGCTGTTTTGCAAATGAGCATGACAAGAGGCCGTCTGTAGAGACAGTCGAATTAAATTTTGAGGCAATATCTATACACATTTCTGAACACAGGTTGGTTATCCATAATCTATGAAAATTTTGATTTTACAAAGGACATATGTTAGTAAATTTCTTTGACCTAAACAAACAGGCAAATAGAAAGGTGGAAGATGGCGTTATTAGGAAATTTCCCTGATGGTTATAGTTTCATAAAAAAAAGTATCCCCGCAGTGCAAGCATTTTGGGAATTCGGATTGAGTGGCTGATAAGAAGACTGAGATTGACTTGGATCAGCTTTCTGTGTTTCATAGTTTGATATTTAATCCTGTCATGTAATGTCATGTCATGTCAATAGACATATAAAATTTGGAAAAAAGTTGATTTATTTGAGGCTGAAAATGAAGCCCAATTTTGCCCTTGCATATGGTTATTGTATACTATCGACTATCAGATGTAAACTGAACAAGAAGCTAAAGTCATCAATATCCCCCACCCTTTTAAATATGTGCATAAATCAAACTATGTATATGTCATATTCTTCATTACACCAAAAAGGTTTTGTGATTGCAAGTGACATTATGACAGATGACTAAACCGGAAAATGAAATCCTCATTTGAACCTTAGTTCAACTTGCAAAATCTGAAACAACACCTCAGTAGCAAAACCCACCAGTTCAGCATTGCCCGATACAAAGAAATGAGAAACATTCTATGCTACTACTGCTAATTTTTTATGCAAAAATGATGATGCGATTCAACGATCGTCATGATTCGTATTAGTGAGTGAGTGAGTGAGATTGATTTTACGCCGCATTTAGAAATATTCCAGCAATATCACGGCAAGGTATACCAGAAATGGGCTTCACACATTGTACCCATGTCGGGAATCGAACCCGGGTCTTCGACGTGACGTGCAAATGCTTTAACCACTAGGCTACCCGACCACCCCGATTCGTATTAAATGAAACATCAATATTAATTAATAATGGATAAAATTTACTATAGCCCACGAGGATATTGGAAAGGTATAGGAGCAATACAAAAATTTTCCACTGCGGCTAAGGTATCTAAAGATGTGGCCAAGGATTGGCTAAAGGAACAAGCGATTTGGCAAATATACTTAACAGCACCGCGTTATATCCTGAGGAAGAAGTTTGATGATATTTTTACAATAAATGAAGTTCATCAAGCTGACCGCTTGTTTCTTCCCCATGATAAGGTAAGACGCAAAATAGATAAATACGCTTTAACCGTAGTGGATGTGGCTAGTCGATACAAAGAGCCTGAACCATTAATCTCGAAAGATTCAACAGAAGTAGCTAATGCACTGAGTCGCATATATAAATACGGACCACTAAAATGGCCCAAGTTATACTGAACCAAATTAAAAACTTCACAATCCTAAAATTTTAACATTTTGACCAGTTATCATTGTGGGCCCTTTTTTGTGTATTTAAACAGTAATGGCCACGTATTGTCTTCAGATAACACCCGTTTTTGTGCAGGTGAATCGATGAAAATCATGTGCACAGCACTATAGTGGCAAAAGTGGTTTTTCATGTGCAACTGGTCATGTGGCCATAATACCGCACGTGTTTTCAGCCATACTTGTTAGCAGTCATTACCAAAAAAGAAAAACACAAGAAAACAAAAGTCTTTACGGCTATTTGTCATGCCACGCCTTTCAAATGTGCAACGTGAACGTGCCATCGGCAAGTTGCAGACGGGAACGTCTGTAGCTGAAGTCGCAAGGACGATGGGTTGTAGTCGACGGACTGTATATGATTTACAGACGCGTCTACAGCAAACGGGTACCACCGCTGATCGCCCTCGGCCAGTTCAACCACATGTGACGTCTGCGCAAACTGTTCGAAACCATCTGACAACTGCTCACCTTCAAGCACGACGGCCATACCGCGGGCCGATTCTGACTCAATTTCACAGACGTCAACAGCAATTGTGGGCACAGCGACACTTACGATGGACTCAGAGGAATTGGAATCAAGTCATCTTCAGTGATGAATCCTGATTTTATCTTCGATTTGCTGATGGTAGGGCGAGGGTGTGGAGGCGCTGTCATGAACGTTACGCCCAGTGTTGTGTACAGGAAGTTGACAGATTTCGAGGCGGAAGTGTCATGGTGTGGGGTGCTTTCTGTGGCAATGCACGTTCCAGGCTTCTTGTCATCCGTGGCGACCTCAACGCTGCTGCTTACCGCGACCAGGTACTGGCACCAGAACTTCTGCCTTTTATGGCAGCACATGGACCCGGTTTGATCTTCCAACACGACAAAGCCAGACCCCACACAGCAATTTTGACATGGAATTTCCTTCAGAATGCGGGAGTCAACGTCATGGACTGGCCGTCAAGGTCTCCTGACCTCAATCCTATCGGACACGTCTTGGATGCTCTTGGCAGAAGTCTGCGCACTCTCCAGAACCAACCACAGAATTTGCAAGATCTTGGCACCATTTTGCAGCAGCAATGGCGTCGTCTTCCCAATCATGTGTTCACAAGCATCACAAGGTCCATGCGGAGGCGTTGTGCGGCAGTTGTCAATGCACATGGTGGCCATACACGCTACTGAACTTGTGTGCCATCAGATTCTCGTGCTTGGGACTTATGATTTAAACTGTTGATGTTATCACCGAATACCGTAGGTGCTTGGAACAAATTATGGTTACCACCGTTAATTCAAATCCTTCTTTGGACATTAATTATTAAAAATTACCTTCTGATACATTTGTCCGTTGTATATCATATATGGGATTACTTTTCAAAATGTGAAGTTTTTAATTTGACTCAGTATATTTCAAGTAGATCCTGGTCGCGAGTTTATGGGATCAGTAACTAAACTATTGACAAAGCATGATGTTGAAATCAGGCTTGGTGAAAAAGAGGCCCACCGTAGTCAAGCTATCGTTGAAAGATTTAACCGGACATTAGCGAAACGTTTGTTTGGATATCAGTATGGGATTGAAATGAAATCAGATCGATTAAGATCAACCGAATGGGTGACACGATTATCAGCTGTTGTATCAGCACTAAATAATGAAGTAACAAGATTAATTGGGAAGAAACCATCCAATGTGATTCAAATGAAATCTGTTGAATTTTACATTACTTTTCTGCATATGTAGTGCAGCTAAGTCGTTATCAAATATCTTACTTCTGTTAAAAGCCGGACTGGCTATAAGTTTCGTGAGTCTTTCTTCCTCATTAGATCTGACTAATTTAACATCAACACGCTTCCTTAGATTCTCCATAGTTTTACTAAATACTGAGTTATTCATGAGCTTATGAAGGTTCTTTTCGAAATCCCCAAATCTTAAATCTGTGTTCAGTCTTATAGGGTTCCATCCAAGGTCTTTGATCAAACTTAAGAACTGAAGCTTTCTGTAGTGAACTATATATTTTGTCTTATTCATCAAATTTGGTACGAGTTTTTCTACGTAAGCTAACCTAGTATTGCCCATCAAGGAGTGTTGATATTCCAACATCCAATCTTTTTTAACCATTAATCTTTCGGGAGCTAGCGGATAACTGTTATGGTCTTTATGTAACTCTGTTGGATATTCCAAGTCAACTTCTAGTATGTACCCTTTATCGAAATCTGCGGGGATATCATTCATATCGACCCACTCAAAACCACCCGTGGGTAAAGGTTGACTCATAGCCCATCTGTACAAATTTTTGACATCGAGATATAATATGTGTGTATTGGGTTTACTCGGATCATATCCTTTCACTTATTTATTATTAGCCTTAGAATACCTTTTCGCCATCATCTATATACCACCTCTTAATCCTTTCTGAACAAACAAGTGCATATCGTAATCGGTGAGTAGTTTTAGTTCCACACCGGTCTTCTTCAACAATGCATCCCACGATAGTCCGGGACTGGAATAGTACCATGCCGAGTCCAAGCCGTATTGTTTTAAACATGTCTTTCTAAATATCTCAAATATATCGGCGAGTAACAGTACATCAGTTTTTAAGTACAGAACGTGATAATCACCTAAATTCACACAACCTAATTTATCCACACCGTCAGAGCGTGTTCATAATCGGTATCGATTATTTTAGATTCTGTTAAGTTACTATATAATGATTCAAGGGGTGGTAATTTAGTTTCTTCAAATCTAGACCAATCATCCATATATTCGTAAGGATACACACCTTTTCTTAGCAACAAATGCTGTGTTATCTGATCAGTATATTGATTTGTTATTGCAAAGTCATCGGGATTGTTCGCATTAGCTAAATTGTCCAGGGAAGATAACAGAAACTGTATGGAGTCTATGAATCTAAGCCCATTACTTTGCTTTATTCTAGCTTTCCCAGCCTTCTCCGTATAATGTATAGTTTTTAGTCAACGAGAATGATATATATTTTTCCATATTATTAGAAATGCATGTTAAGCCGCCGTCAGTCTTTGAGATAGCTTGCATGATGAGATGAGAATCATATCCTCTAAGGTTATGAAACACAACAGGGATGGGTATTGTTTGAGAATTCATTTTTAGTTTCAAGTTACACTCGTTATTCGCAGCTCCCCGATAATTACCCGTGACGTGGCAATGATCTCTTACGGAATCCCCATTCAGGGGCTTATTACAAACATGACAGCTCGTTGACTTCTTATAGGCCCTCCAATCACCCTTCGTCATACACATGGGTTTCTTACGCGATACATTTTCCCTGATTATTCTCTCTTCGTTTTGTTAATATTCTAGGAACTTTTCCGCTGCATCGGGACCTCTGTAAATCACGGGCGGGTTTGTTTTCCCATCATACCTTACAACTATATATCCAAACCCACAAGGAATATGTTCTTGAGTTTTGTATGTAAAACTACATTCAGTATTGTGTTCGGTATTTTCTATCGGTTTGATAAGTGTTTGAAGTCAGCGTAAATTATGTACGGTATTGGCATTTGATTACAATAATGTTCAAATTTTAATATAATTCTACCCTCTATAGGCATATCGATCCTGATAGCAGTCTGTCCAACACCTCAGCAGTCTTCTTTATGCGCTTCTAAAAGATCTAGTCTGTTGTACCCATGCAGGCATCTTTCACAGAAATATTTCTTTTCCTTATGTTTTTCACAAAATAGCCAGCTAAAACTCTTTATCCATGTATAATGATATTTACCATCTTTTTCGATCACAAATGAATTGATTCTGGCAATATGTTCTGGAGCGGAGCTTATCCTGTGTACAACAATTCCTTTAGGAGAATGTCCAAAACATTGATTGCTAAATTATTTTGCTTTTCCACCTTATCAATTTGTGAGATTGGTGTCGCTTTGTCTATACCATCAAGGTTGAGTCTGTCGTTTTGGGGATAGCTAGAAGGCCTATCCGGATGTTTGTCTGCGGGGAACATGGCAGATCTTATCATCATTCTGAAACAATTATATGCCATTCAAAGGTGGATCTTATAAACAATCGATTCTATCCACACCCCAACCCAAACCAGTGAGCTCTATTAGTCCAGCGTTCTAAAGTTTCTTGTATCCGCTGAATTGATGTATCTAATGATGCGCTTACAGAATCAGATTCAGTTATAACTTCTTGGTTTGCCTTGGAAATAAGGTTCGGTATATTCTGCATCATTTTTATTCTATGACATTTTAACCATTAGCTGGTATTTTATACTATTTAAATCATCTAACTCCTCGTTAATTTTGCTCGATACGATGGGCTTAACATCATTAACATCCATGTTGGAATTAATATCCATCTTCCAACCTCTTAGATATTTACCAACGCTGGCTGTGGGTACAAATCTTAATTCATTTTAATCAACATCAACTGATCGATTTGTATCAATATCAACTGATTGATTATTATCAACATTCAGTAAATCAATCAATTCAGCTTTTCTCATTCGAGAATAACCTCTCAGCCCACTTTCTGTAACTGGAGTAGTCTTTGCTTCATAACATTACATGAGGGCTTAACTCTAATTGACCTGCATCTAATTTTTTAACTTGTGGTGTTTTCTCTTCTCCGGTCTTAAAAAACAACCATACCAGTTTTAATCGTGCCAAGTTCAGTATTTGAATTGTGGGCCTTTGCCTTCCTCGCTAGCGCACCCTTCCTACCAGCTGCGACTTTTTCGCGGATTCTTCATCACTCTGACTTTTGGTGCAATCGCTTGTGTTTGTGGTGCAATTGGTGTTTCCTCGTTCACTTGCGGTATTTCCATCTCCATTATTAGTAAGTGGGCACGTATGTTAAAATTGACAATACCTAGCCATTATTAAAGTGGTGGTAAATGGCACTAAGAACATTCCATATCTATGATAAAACTCACAGCTTACTGCGCTTATAGCGTGTTCGATGGATGGGTCTTTCTTGAGAGATTCGCATAAATACATGCGATTTTCTGCCGGGATAGGAAGAAACGTACTAGCTACAACTGTGTATAGTTGTAACATAGCCGAACCTATTGTTTTAGTCATTGTAGCTCTCAGTCTAGACTCGTAAAGCGCGTATGTTTTTTTAATTTCTTCGTCGGTCATGTTATCAATTTTTTCAGTGGTATAATTTTCCTGCAAATATTGGGAACATTTACCACCAGCTACAAAAGCTGCGAGTCTTTCTCTATGTTTATCTAAAGATTTATCTACCATAGGTTCTGGCTCATCTTGGAGCAGTTGTTCGATAAGTTCATCGCATTCCATCATGTAATACATATTTAAGTCTCACATAATAAAATATAACATATCAAATACAGCCCGAAATAATAAACTGTTGCGAAAGGATGTGTATTTCAAACCACATTATTACATAATAAACGCTAATGTTTAAGTTATCATATTTTTGCTTTATTTTTGCTAAATTTTGCTATATTTGCTAAAATTTGCTATAATATAGCTATAATTTTGCTATATTTTTGCTAAATTTTGCTATATTTTGCTAAGCAGTTGCTATTAAGCTGTTGCTAAAATTTGCTAAACAGTTGCTTAAGTTTGCTAAACAGATGCTAAGCAGTTGCTAAAGTTTGCTAAGCAGCTGTTAAATTTGCTAAACAGTTGCGAAAATTTGCTAAGCAAATGCATAAGCAGCTGGTTGATTGGTTTTTAATACAAGTTTACAGTGCTTCATTTCCGCTAACAGTTTTCTGACTTAATTGAATTTGCTATAATATAGCTATAATTTTGCTATATTTTTTGCTATTTTTGCTATATTTTTGCTATATTTTGCTATATTTGCTAAAATTTGCCATAATTTTGCTATATTTTTGCTATATTTTGCTAAGCAGTTGCTAAGCTGTTGCTAAAATTTGCTAAACGGTTGCTAAAGTTTGCTAGACAGATGCTAAAGTTTGCTAAGCAGTTGCTAAAGTTTGCTAAGCAGCTGCTAAAATTTGCTAAACAGTTGCTCAAACAGTTTCATAAGCAGCTGGTTGATTGGTTTTTAATACGAGTTTACAGTGCTTCATTTCTGCTAACAGTTTTCTGACTTTATCTCGTTCAAGCTTGGTAGACATAACATCATTTTCGCGTAGACATTCCTCAAATGAATCTCGGTCTTTGCAATGAAACAGTGCTACCCATTTGGTCTGCTCTCTGAGATCTTTCAGAACAGAGTTGTATTTTTGAGTAAGTACCCAAACGCTATGCTCCATATGTCGTCCGGAGAATGCTAAATATGAAAGCATATCTTTCTTTTTGGTAAGTTCTTTACTCGCACTGCGATCGTCTATTATAAAAAGGGTTGATTCTCCTTTGTATTTTTCGTGACATACTCATAAACAGTCTGGTAAACAATCGCTCGGATCAACTTTGCACACCCTGGGATCATCATTTTATTAACGTTTATAGTCGGGCACAGAATAATAATATGGGCGAAAACATCCCGACAATCACTTTGTAAAATATCTAGAATAAAAGCCTTTTTGCCCGCAGATGATAGCGCAATGCGGTTCTTTAGGTAAAAGATTATTAATAGATCGCTTGCACGAATCTTTCATTCTGAATATTAAGTTGCGCGTCCATAATCACGTACAAATGTTTAATTTACCAGCCGCTTCGAAGAGCTTCGTAATCTGTAAAATAACACCCTCACTGGCATTTTCTATTCTCCACCAACTGCCTTGTAGTTGATCATGATATGAGTTCGTATGTCGAGCCATTGTGCATACTTCGTGGTAAGGAATTCAGCCATCGATACATTGACGAGAGACAGATCTTTCACGACCGTGTTAACTTCTGGGCTTCATTTTATAGAAGGGGGTTTATAATCTCATCCCAGTGTTGATATGCTCGCATGCCTTGACTCTATAGTTGATTAGGCAGGCCCTCGATAGTCAATTCTACTTTTATAATCTTCGGGTTGTAGAACGCCTCGGTATCTCTTGCAAATGGTTCAGGGTCCGCGAACAACATTAAAATACCCTTCAACAATCTAGCGGGGACGTTTGGATTGATATTCCACGTCGTACCTCTTTTGCTCCTGGTGATCTTTCGGTGTCAAAGCACGCGATCGTACAAAATGGCTAAACTTCCGGTATACTGGTTACGAATTTGTCTGGCTAATTCAGGATCTGATATTTTCAATAGAATAGCTTGTAGCATCTTCAGTAGCTTTGATTACTCTGCTGTAGTCATTAAAAGTGATTACGTATTCTAACCTATCGCCTAGGGATGCTTAATAAAAGGACATGTGACTATCTAGTAATTGAAAGTCGAGCGGAATATAGAATCGGTTTCCTAATGCATCAGCAACAGCCTTATCTTCAACGATGGTATTATCACCACTATCAGCACCCACACGCTGTCCATTGTTCTGATTACAAATACCTGGGTACTGTAAGTTTTCCCGTTCTTTAGCCGTTCTCCAGAGATCCATGTAACAGAAATATACATCGCTGTCATCAATACTCAAAACCTCATTACCGCTAATTTTAATCGTGATTTTCTTAACAATCGCACAACCTATGTTCTGAACAAGCTCCCTGGCAGTGTCAGTAGAAGTCAAACTAATTGTACATGATAGTCGGGCAGTTCCTGGAACTAACACATCATGAGCGCCGAGATTAGGAAAGCGAACCAGAAGTGTTTGATTTCTGATCAATGGTACTCGGGTTATTAGTTATAGTGACAGACTGACGAATTGCTTTGACCCCTAATGGATCCCGAAGTCTACGATGTGGGTTTAACTTGTGCCCGTATTGCAAAGACATTGTTTATATTAACATTATGTAACCTTATGTTGAATATAAAAATGGATGATTTTAATCTAGATAACGTAACTGATACTAGTACAATCGAAGAGGGTACTGATGAAACCAGCTTTGGTGGCATGAATCTTAACGATGAACTTTTGAAATCAACCGTTAATGATTACTACGATGACTTAAAAGAAGACAAAAAATATATTACCCCAATTGGACGTGACTATTCAAAGTTTACAATAGATAGTACAGGAATATTGCGACTGCATGGATCTCCGGATATTGATCTTATGCATTCTTGTACTCGTAAGCCCCTAGCCTTGTCTACGATAGCCGGATGTCAACATTATTCGTAATGAATTAGGTCTTGTAGACTACTCACAAGCAAAACTTCCTCCGAAGACTACTAAGGTTCTTCAGACTGTGCGTACTGAACTGGGTGCCATAGATAAGGATAATTTGGAAGAATGCGCGAAGCGGGCCTCGAGTAATAGAAAGGCACTTCGTTCACAAATCCGAGAAACTATCGATCAAGTCCTAAACGATGATACTACACTGGCCAATAAAACTAAAACATTGTTCAGAGAACAGGGGATAACCATTGCCAGTCTTTAAACCGCATTGGGATTTATCATATCGACTTTGTCTCTCGTGTTAACCGGTGAAGGTGGACCACCCTCACCACCCACACCGCCTAGTGATAAAAATGGTGTAAAAGAGTGGATAAAAAAGCATTTAAAAGCATTAGGAGAAGCACTGGGAAAGCCGCATCTGCACTTCCCGATATAATAGGGAGTATTGTTTCCTGGCTCTTGAATTTATTAGCAAAGACCGCCACTTGGCTTATTCAAAACTTGTTGGCACTGATCGTAGCAATTGCTGGGCTGTTGTACTTATCCGTTAAAGTCTATTTATCCAAATAATGAGTAAACCAGCCGCGACTCCACCTACTATAAGCGCTGTTTTTTCATCGATATGTTGTTGATTTTTAGCTGCAATATGTGGCTGTTGTGGTTGTGCGTCAGTAGATGGATGTCTCGGTGACTGCGGCTTGACTATTCCCCTTATGCCTGTGTTTGTTTGCGTTATTAATTCTGTGTTAATATCTGAATTTATACCTGTTTTTTGTTGATCGGTAGCAACCACAACTTTATTGTTATAGCCGATCACTTGGCCGATCTTAAGTTCCATATTACTCGGAGACATGTAAAGTCCTGCCCCATAAACGTAGTCTAAATTAATAGCATTCTCTACGTTTGCGACAAACTGTTTTTGTGCATCGAGCGCCATCCCAGAACTGATTATTCCCGTTCGTGTTTGCGATTGTGCACCAAGAATTGCTCATACATAAGTTCTTATTGATTCATTAACTCTTACAACTCCTGGGTTAGTAAAATTATTTTCTGTTTTATCATTAAGAAATTCATTCCAAGCATTTCCAGGTGGTTGCTCAACCTTTTGGACGGTGAAAGCAACATCACCCTTAAAGTTCATAGGATCGCCTCTCCACTCATTACTCGAGAGAGCAAAGCTCGGGTGAAGCCGACCTCTTTTCAGTAAATCATCGCTGACTTCGCACCAGAGGCACTTACTAAAATCGACTGATTCGTAATGTAAGTTGATTTCATATTTAAGTTATGATATAGTATCTTTGTATATTTAATATGTATGTTACACTCCCAGGAATAACAAATGGCAAGTCTATTCAACTGCATCAATAACTCAGCTGGGCAACTTGAAGTCGCTCTCTGCGATGTAATGTATTACCCGAGGTGGACCAATATAAGTTTTGCGAGAAGAAATAATGAGTTATTACTAATTGAAACCAATAGTAGAATCAAACCCATCATTATACCTGATGGGTATTACAGCCTATGCTCACTCAATGATGAAATTTTTAAGCATTTGGGAGTTAGTCTCACACAAAATGAGTCGAATGGGATGCAGATTTTAAACACTGGAGAAAAGGATGTAATTCTTATCCCGAACATAGCAGCTAAACTTGGATTTAGAAGAGGAAAAGTATCACCCAACGAAAATTTGTTCCCTATAAAGAGTTGTGCATCCATCTTGATCAGATCAGTCCAACGGATAATATTCAACTCGAAAGTCCTTCAACATTGCTAAGAGCTATTCCAGTGAAAGATGAAAAATATAATAGCGGTGGAACAGAATCTCTCATTACAATATAAAAAGTGAAAGCGGGGTATTATTTCAGACCACAAAATTTCGGTATTAGATGTAAAACATCAACCTGTACATATAGGATACTTGAGTGTAACACTCCATATTATAAGTAATGGTTGATTCATCAGGCCCTGGAACGCATAACCTTAGACAATGTAATACAATTGCGCTTTCTGATCTTGGAGACACAGAAGGGTTCGATAAACCCAGTACCGATGGTACAAGATAATGTATACAAGCGGAAAGAAGTTGTATACACAGCTAATCTAGGAGATTTAAGTGATGTCGACATTAGTAGACTCAATAAAAACAGTTCATACAATCTTATTCGCAATGATGATAATGAATGGACTATGGTTGAAGCAAAAATCGAGTGGCTGCTGAATATCATCATTGCCCCACCATATGTGATGACGGGTAAGGGACATCATTAAACTAAGATAATGAATAGTGGGATCATACTCGGGGCTTATATCCCCTCAAAACAAAAGTGTGTTAGTCGCTCCCCTGCCAGAAAACCCAGGTCATATGTTATTGAGTCGTCCATCATTAAAAAATGTCAGTTTAAATTTGGTTACTGAATTCAATGATATAAAAAATAACTTGAATGCTGTACCTGATCTTTCTACACTTATTATTGAAGTCTTGTTTGGAGATGCACCAGAAGATGCCCTTGAAATATTACCAGGTCTATCAATTAAATGGCTTAAGAAACACGAGTGTCAACATTGCAGTATTATTTATATGGGAGCATCCCTTGAGGGGTCCAAGTTAATAAAGGTAAAAGCATTTCTCTTACTAAAATATTTATGCCGTATAATATACATTTGATAAGGTTGATGTATACTCTCAAAACATGTAAGCAAGACCAATTAAAGACAAATATATGATATAATAAAATACATTATGGGTTTATATCCGGTGCTTGATGAAGCATCTGAAAAGATGGATACTGTTGATGGATTTCGATTACATCAAATAAGTGACATAAAACATCGAATAGAGAAGGAGAGGGAGTTGAGACTTGATTGTATAAAAAGTATCGTAGAGCCGTTAATGCTCTCGATGGAGTTGACATTGCGCTTGTAATGGCTGGCATGGGACTTGGTGTAGCCGGTGTTGGTTTATTATCAACTATAATCGCCACGCATATCGTACTTGGTATGGAAGTAGCAGCTGGAGTCTCAGGACTGGCAGGAATATCGATCAAATTTAGTTCCTGTAAGTTGCAAAAGAAAGCATTAAAACATGATAATATTTGGATACTCGCCGAAGCAAAGTTGAATAGCATTAAGGATAATATTTCAACAGCAATGGCTGATTGTAAGATATCCAAGGATGAGTTTCGTTTAGTGTTGTTAGAACTAACCAAATATAACGCAATGAAGCAGGAGATTCGATCAAA
This sequence comes from Haliotis rufescens, assembly GCF_023055435.1. Lineage (NCBI taxonomy): Eukaryota > Metazoa > Mollusca > Gastropoda > Lepetellida > Haliotidae > Haliotis > Haliotis rufescens. Next base: position 18,513,637 of record NW_025964361.1, read on the forward strand.
TTCTCGTAAGACCAGTGGTATTAGCAAAGATGAGAAAAAAAAGTTCATAGAACAGGGAAGACAACAAGCGCGTCAATTATTCCGTGCCAAAACCAAAGAACTGGTTGGAGATTGAAAATAGATTGTTTCCTATCGTTGGATCACACCTCATAAAAATACAATAATTTAAACGAATGCTTACATAAGTATATAATAATGGAGAATTACAAGCCAATCAAATGGCGAGAATTACCACAGGGTATATATTTTATCAGTGATGTCAAACTAACCAAATACGGTCATCAGTTGTTTCTTTCCAATTTCGAAAAAGAGTATATAGTCTGGTCTCCTAGTAAAATGAACGAAGAACTTTGTAAAAAATGTTGAATATCACTTTGTTCAAAATAATGGTATGCGTATGAGTAAAAATAATAGAGAATATTTTCATTACAATTTAGTTTAGTCTCATGACGATCATTGAATTGCATCATCATTCCCTCTGTAGTAGCATAGGTATAGGTATATAAATCTGGCTCCAGTGGAAGTGGTCCAGAATCCCCATTACCTATACTACTTGTCATGATGTCATATGTGGTTTATGATGTCACTTCTGGTCATATCATCACACTTCACATCTTCAAAAATAATGGATTGAAACATAAAAGCTCAACCTGGACATACGTTTGTTGAAAACGGGTGCTGTATTACTTTTCAGTCTCAGTATATTTAGCCTTTTTCAGTATCTACCAGATAAAGGTGCCAAATGAATATTATTCACTTTGTTTCTAGTCATTCATTTAATTATGTGCTGCCATGATCATGAGGAACACTGAACAGTCTCAAAATAATTTTCCCCAAAGGTTGATTTCAGTTGGCTTTTTTATAGTGTTTAATGAGAACTTATCAACAGTTTGTACTGGACTATGAAACATTAAAACATAAATTCCTGTGATTGTAGGTCATTATAAAGCGAAGTTAATAGTACTTCCTGTTTGGATTATGTCAATTACAGTTTTGGAATGATGACAACCTTCCAGCAACTTATGATTGGGGCAAAACTGCAGAATGTTTTATTTACTAATCTATAATTATAAGTAAAGTGAGTGAGTTAAAATTTAACGTCGCATCAGCATTATTTCAGCTATATACCGAAGACTAATATTGTCATTATACAGAAATGTCCACAATGACAAACCAAATATTCATTTTGTAAATGTAGGAACAATAATTCACACAATCTTGGAATTGAAAATGCCCTTGAGATGATAATAGTTGTGTTTAATGTTGCAAAATATCTACTTTCATCCTTGGTATGTATATGAATGGTTTAAAGAAATATAATTAATGAGAACCAGGAATGTGCAAATGTGAAATTGATATGTTTTTTTAAAATGAGCTCAACTGGTCTTCAAGCAGTTGAACCATCATATTGCTTGAGTGTGGTGTTAAACAACAAAGAAAAAAAACAATCAAGTACTTAAACTAGTAATATAAATGGAAATAAAAACCTCCTGTTCTTCTCTATGTTTCAGGTCCTGATTTTGCAATTGTTTCTGCAGTTTCTTCAGCCTTTCCTCATGTTCCTTCAGCCTTGCAGTCAAACTGTCATGGGGACCTAACACTAGTTCATGTGGAAGGACATCAAAAGTGGAATCAGGTCTGCATGATGAGTCATCATTGTTATCTGAATGTTGTTTCTCCATCTTGCTTTCATGTGTAATGATGTCATTATCAGGTTCTGATGCTGCATGACTCTTACTACTAATACTATTTGTTTCAAATGGTGAGCTTGAGCTGCACTGAGTCAAGCTTGATTGGCAGCTATCGCAAGATTCAGCTACTTCACCCTCTGAATTGGAACTTGACCCTGATGGTTGAGTATGACGATTTTCAGAGTGATGCCTGGACATATTGCGATGCTTCTTTCTCCCTCTGTCGCTCTTATCGTTAATGTGATCCTTCAGTTTATTTTCCATAGGTCGTCTGTGTTTCTGTTTATTTTCAACAGCTGCTTCATTGTTTCCTCCGTCTTCATATTGAACTGAAATCACACATTACAAAATAATTATTTTGAAAATATAGTGAAATATATAATTTGTGAAAATGTATTAGATGTGGAGTTTAAAGTAGAGAATATAGTGCAACTACACTGTAGCTAATCTACATACAGTTTATGATTTAAAAAATGACAATACCATATCAAATGAAATTCAAATATTTCTTGTTTAATAATATTCAGCAATAACAAATATGAAAGAAGAACGTATAATTTTGTGTAAATATAATTAATACAAGCCTCTCTACTTATGTTGCCCGCATGGGCACAATATAATGTCTGAAGCCTATTTTGTGTGTCCCCCGAATAATATTCCTGGAATATTGCCACACTCACTCACTCATTACTTATTTTGCATTATTTCCCTGTCAACATCGAACAATAGTTATGATTGTTAATAATTCTAAGAATACTACCTCCATTACATCTTTGCCATAAATCCTGTACTTTTGCTTCAGTCACACTACCTAAAATTTTCAAATTTTCAACAGACGTCCTCTTCCCTATCAATCACACACAACTGGTTGTTCCCCAATAGCATCATAACCAATCAGCTATGACATATGCAATGGCAGGAACCTCACTTCTTACCACATCTAGCCACTAGAGGTAGATGAATTGGGGAGGTGGGTGGGAGTACTTCTGATGTAATAGAGGTTGTATTCTTAGAATTATTCACAATAACTATTGTTTGAAAATTCTTACGAAACTTCTACCTCTACCCGGTGGGATCTGCCTCTAGTAACTCCCTGTGTAATTGACAGTAATCTCTTCAGGAAACCATTATTCTCTTATTCTAATCCTAACTCGAGATAATTTACCCTTGAAATACCCCCTGAGGACTTGAAAATCAGAAAGTCTCAAGAATCGATCAAATATGTGATACTTTCACTAGAATTACCAAATTTTTGCTGATCTTGTTGGTAATAATGAATTCATTTCTGGTCTATTCCTACCCAATGACGTCATTTCTTGTTATATTTTGATTTGTGACACTAATACCGAAGCAAACGTCACTTCTGGTTGTGACGTCACTTCCGGTTTGTCACTTCCTTTTATTGGATAAGGACATCTCTCAAGGTCTATTTCTACCAAAGACATCATTTCCTGATTAGATGGCTTTGTACTGCTGACGTCACTTCCGATTATGATATCACTTCCGGTGATGACGTCACTTCCGGTCACTAGAGGCAGTTAATACTCAAGGTGCTCCTAATCCATCCTACACCTAATAGACGGGATAAACAAGGGTGTACTCGTAATCCTGATGCTGCTGGTGTTGGCTCTGATGGGACATAAAAGTCTGTCTGGGTGATCCACTGTTGGACAAAATGCAGGAATAGTATAGTGTCTATGACCTAGCGGTCCCATTGTGGTTGATTGATTCTTGGCTACGAAATCTAGGAGCGATCTCAGATTTATTGAGGTCCAATGTGGATCATGAGTGAGACTAGAATAATTCCTGGATTTTTGGAGTAAAGTAGCCTTAGCCAAGGGCTCGTAAGGCTCTGTTAAAAGTGCTGATAGTACCACAGATAGATTCCACTTGGGAAAGATACGAGGTGTGCCAACACCTTCTAGTAGAAAGGATCTCATTAGTCTGTTTAGAATGGGATGATTTCCGATTGAGAGTCTGTCATGTTGTAGAACAGAGTGAAGAGCCGATCTGTAACCTTCTATCGTCCCATGTCGGAATTTATTGTCCTGACGTAGATGTAGTAGAAAATCCGCAACCATGGGGATGGATATAGCATTAGTTACAATCCCTTGTCGTCTTCTCCACTGGACGAACTTGTCCCATCTGGTGTCATATAAAAGGGAGGATGAAGGTCTCCATGATCTTGCCAGAGCTTCCGAGAAAAGCTCAGACTATCCCGATGTCTGCATCTTCTGCCTGATAACTTCCAGGCTGTAATATGAAGGCTGGGCAGATTGTCATGGACAATTCTTGACTTGGGTTGTCGTAGATCTTGACAGAGAGGTAACTGGATAGGTTCTTCCATTAGTAGTCTTAGATGTTTGGGGAACCATGCCCTGCTGGGCCAGATTGGTGCTATCAGGATTATCATGCAATCCGTCTCCTCCACCTTGTGGATGACCTAGTCTAGGAGAGACCATGGTGGGAATACGTATGCATATATACCCGTCCAGTCCATGGATAGTGCATCAATCTGGTGAGCTCTTGGGTCGGGAACTGGACTGACATAGACCGGAAGTTGATTGTTCTGACAGGTGGCAAATAGATCTAGGTGAGGTGTGTCCCATAACTTGGTTATCCAAGCAAAGATCTGGGGATGCAAGGTCCATTCTGTTGACACTATTCTTTCCTGGCAGGAAAGGCCATCTGCAAGGATGTTCAGTTTCCTGGGTATATGTCTTGCTTCCATCCGGCAATTGATGGAATCTGCCAAGGCAAACAATCGTGAAGTCTCCGTCATCAGGGATCTGGATCTGGTTCCTCCTTGTTTCTGGATGTAAGCCACTACTGCGGTGTTGTCCATGGCTATGAGGATTATCGATTGAGATAGACATATCTGCCATGCCAGGATGGTATAATAGATGGCCTTCATTTCCTTGCAGTTGATATAAAGGAACTTCTCTCCTGTTCCAAGATCCCTGTACAGTGAGATTGTCCATGTGGGCTCCCCATCCCGAATCTGACACGTCTGTGAATAGATGGTGTTCGGGCGTCGGATAAGTCAGAGGGATGTGTTCATCACATGCTCTCTGTGGGTCCACCTATGCAGGTCTCCTACTAAGTTGGTAGGTAATTGAGTCTTGAATTCTAGGGTTTGGGATCGTAGTGAATTGATCCATGTCTGTAGAGGACGTAGCATCAACCTTCCTGTGAAGGTCATATCCTGTAGAGATGTTAAGTTGCCTAGAAGAGACATCCACCACCTCAATGACTTGCTGGGTTGACTTGATAGTAATTGAATCATCGTGATAGTCTTGACGAAGCGATCCTCGGGTGGCCATAGATATCCCTAGTTTAGTTGGAATCTTCCTCCAATGTATATGATGTCTTGAACCGGAGAGGTCTCGGACTTGGAGGGATTGACTAGGAAGCCTAGGAAGGTCATAGGTTGGACCAAGAATATCCTGTTCTGGTGAAACTGAGCTTCCTCTTGGTCTGCAGCCAGGAAATTGTCCAGGTATCCATGGATTCGGACTAGCTCAATGTGGGCAAACCAGGTGACTGGCGCTGTAAACCTGGTGAATAGCCAAGGGGCTATTGATATCCCGAATGGTAAAACCTGGAACTCGCAACGTCAACCATTGATCACAAAGTGCAGATATTTGCGTGATGATGGGTGTATCGGGACGTGAAGATTGGTATCTTGTAGATCGAGGCTGATGAGCCAGTCTCTAGTCTTAAACATTGACCGTAACTTCCGTACAGATTCCATCTGGAATTTTGACGGAGTAACCAGGAATTTTTTTTAGGATCTTTAGGTCGATTATCATCCTCAAGTCGGTCGTATTCTTCTTAGGGACTAGGAATACAGGAGAATAAAAGCCCTTGGTGTTGTTGTTCTCCGCTAGTCTCCGAAAGGCTTGCTTCTTTAGTAGCTTCCTGACTACTAGATCTGCTGCCACTAGATTGGCTCACCCTAGATGAAATCTGCGTCCGACGGCTTGAGTCTTGTTTCTTGAAGTGCAGTTTGTATCCGTGAGCCACGACGTCTAGAATCCAGCAGTCGGACGTAACTTGCGTCCAATTTTTAGCGAATGACAGAAGGCCCCTGCCACTGGTTCCGGAGTCGGCATTACGGTAAGCGTAAATCGCAGTCCATAGACATAACCAATCGTAAGGGTCTATAACGTCGGAGTGGCTGGCAGGGTAGTCAGAATCTGCGTTTGCCTTTGCCTCCAGATCTTCCACGGCGATAGGATCCTCGTTTCTTTAAGTCTGGCTGCCAAAAAGATTCCTGAGAATCGTACTCAGACTGGGTTGGAATAAATCCTACCCGGAGGGGACAAACTTCTTCTTATGAGGCTGTTTATATGACAAGTCTTTCTGGTCCCAAGAACGCTTCTGAGGGTGGGAAGATCCATGAGCCTTGGCAGCTAGGCTTGGCATCGTTCCGTTGTTTCTTGTCTGACTTCGTCTATTACATGTCCCAATTTCCCACTGAATGTCATGGGAGCAGATATCGGTTGTGACATTATCAACCTCTTTGTTTGGTTATAAACAGCTTTAGAATGAATCTGAACTAGAAGTTGTTGACGCTGTAGCCATAATAGTTGTGAAGACATCCAGACTTGGGTGGAGAGTAAGTCTTCCTGCATTCTTACTTTAGTGTCTAGTAGGCTGTGGATGAGTCCGACTTGATCAGTCCTGATAGTCATAGGCATGTCTCCAGTTATGCCTTCATAACATGTCTGTAATGGTGGAATGATGTGTCTGATTTCGGCGACAAACCAGTTGATACTCGCACCAATGTCCATTGAGTATCTGGAAACTGATGACAGATCCTTAATCCGCGAAGCAGGTAACATGACATTAATACTAAGGTTGGGTACTAGCTTAAATAAATCTTCATCCAAACTTGGATAATCCGCAAGTGATCCAAACTTTGATAATCTGCAAGTGGAGCATCATGCGACTTATATAACTTCCGTTTCAATGGCAGCAGTAAGGTTAGTCATTCTTCATGTCTAAGCTTGAGTAGATTTTCAGACATCTGGTCTACTACCATGCTTGCATAACTTGGCGAAGGTAATGTCTGGTGGATGTGTTGAGAGGATGTAGGAGCATGACATCCCCCATCTTCCGGCATCTCAGGTGATGAATTTTCTCAGGAGGTTGGAGTACAGGCATGAGGTGATATAATTCCTCGATGAGTTCTACAAACATAAATCCCTCCATATAATCCCACTAGGTTGAGTCGTCAGCCTGATTAATGTCTTCATAATACTCCGCTTCCACTTCCGTGTGACCGTGGGTAGCTCCTGTAGGGGTTGGATATTCGTGGTCGTCCGCCACGTATTCCCCATGCAGTTTGTCATCAACCGGTGTCCATGATTCAGGTATGAAGTCTGTGCGGTTTGTGATGGCTGTTCGTGAGTAACGAGTCCCGTTCAGTAATCCTCATCTCAGTCGCCATAACGGTCGGTTGGACAGTCCTGTGTGGTCCGTGCGGCTGGCTTGGGTACCATCTGTTGATGGATTAGCCGTGGAGTCCGTGCTGTAACTACAGTCGGCTGTGTGGACGGCTGGGTTAGTAGATTTGCAGACATCTGGTCCGTGCGGCGACTGTACAGTGTCTTAGCTGGAAAGTATGGCCTTGCGGTACCCTGCTGGGATCCAAGCAAAGATCTAGCTGCCCATGTATCATGGTAGGGAAAAGCCTGCAAGCTTATACCCCGCTGGTCTGATGGCTGGTCGGATCGGCTGACCGTACAGCTGATCGGTTGGTTGGACAGCTGGTTGGCTGGCTGGCTGGCTGGCTGGCTGGTTGGTATGGTCGGCTGGGGTAGGCCCTACGGCTGTGTGCGTTGCAGAAGCAGATGGCTGTCCCCCATGCGTTCTCTTGACCTGGGGACTCTTCTTAGCCAGAGCTGCTTGTCTCATCATCTCCATTTCTTCTTTAATTTCTGAGAACATTGTCTTAAACATCATTCTCATCATGTCTTGTTGCTGCTTTAGGAAATCTTTAGCATGCTCATAGAGAGCGCAGGAGATGGATGTTCTGCTGGCGTTGGGCTGGGATTAGTGGTAGGAGGCGCTGGGGAAGCGACAGGGGCCTGAACTGTGTCAGTAGCAGTGATGACCTCTACTTTCTTCTTAGCCACTTCACGTCTCTTAGCCAAACACCTAACACCAGCTTGCGTGCGATTGTCACTCCAGTAAGCAACCTTATTAATATCTACTTACTGTGTCTGTTTTATAGAAAACTATTAGAATAATCTTAGATTAATGTGACTAACTTGTGAGTTTGTTTCAAGGTGTCAATAGCGGTAATCTGACCGTGGTTGCTGTCAATAACGGTGAATTGTGCGATCTTCTGATAGCTTAACACACGATTTCGCCAAAATCATTTAAAACAATATTAAAAGGAATTTTGAATAAAATTAATGAAATAAGTTACAAACATAAGTCCAGATATACAAAGAACACTTTTTATAGCCAGACAATGTAATTACATGATTAATTTGTGAATTTCAGTATGGATTTGTTGACATGGTATTTCCGGTGTTACGTGCTCAAGGTAATGTCTTTCCATGGGGAAAAAACCCATCAAGGTTACAACTATATCAATAGGTGTTGACACTAGCACACACAGGGAAGATGTGAGGTTCCTGCCACTGCATACGTCATAGCTTGATTGGTGATTGACAGTGAATAGGACGTCTGTTGAAAATCTGAAAATTTTAGTTTGTGTGAAGGAAGCCAAAATACATGATTTATGACAAAGATGTAACAGAGGTAGAAGTTTTGTAAGAATTACCTGAGTCACGCCTACAAGATACAATGGATACCGAGCCACACTTGTTAACACAAACATCAAATGAAAACAATAATCCAGGAGCAGAACAGACACAGCGACCAACACCATTTAAAATATGCTTGCATAGAACAATCCAACACACACAGCTGACAGTCCCCCTGACCACCACTCGATATACACACCTGAACAACACTCAATACACACAGCTGACAGTCCCCCTAAACACAGGATATTCACAGCTGAAAGAACCCCTGACCATCACTCAACACACAGCTGAAAGACCCCCTGAACACCACTCGACACACAGCTGACCATCACTCAACTTACACCTGACAGACCCCCTGACCACCACTCAACACACACACCCGACAGACCCCTGAACACCACTCTACACACAGCTGACAGACCTCCTGACCATCACTCAACTTACAGCTGACAGACCCCCTGAACACCACTCGACACACAGATGACAGACTCTCTGAACACCACTCGACACACAGCTGACAGACCTCCTGACCATCACTCTACACACAGCTGACAGACCCCCTGAACACCACTCGACACACACCTGACAGACTCTCTGAACACCACTCGACACACACACCTGACAGACCCCCTGACCACCACTCAACACACACACCCGACAGACCCCTGAACTCCACTCTACACACAGCTGACAGACCTCCTGACCATCACTCAACTTACAGCTGACAGACCCCCTGAACACCACTCGACACACAGCTGACAGACTCTCTGAACACCACTCGACACACAGCTGACAGACCTCATGACCTTCACTCAACACACAGCTGATAGATCCCTGAACACCACTCGACACACACAGCCGACAGTCCCCTGAACACCACTCGAAACACGCAGCTGACAGTCCCCCTGAACACCACTCTACACAATCTGCTGACAGATTATTGCGATGCCTTAAAAGAAGATAAAATATATATCGAAACAATAGTTATCATTGTTAGTAATTCTAAGAACACTACTTCTATAACATCTTTGCCATAAATCCTGCATTTTGGTTTTCAGTCACACTAACTAATATTTTCAGATTTTCAACAGACATGATGTGCGCAATGGCGGGAATCTCACTTCTTTCCCACATCTAACTACTAGAGGTAGATGAATAGGGGAGGTGGGTGGGAGTACTCCTGATGTAATAGAGGTAGTATTCTTAGAATTATTAACAATAATAACTTCTGTTCGATAATTCTTGCGAAACCTCTACCTCTATTACATCTTTGCCAGAATATACCAGGGGGACTCTGCGTAACTGACAGCAAACCTCTTCTCGAAACCATTATTCACTGATTCTTATCCTGACTCTTGTTAGTAAAATGATGTCTTTTCTGGTCTATTTCTACTCTATTTCTTTCTTGTTAAATTCGGATTTGTGACACTATTAACGGTGCTGACGCCACTTCCGGTTGTGACGTCACTTCCGGTTTGTCACTTCCCTTTCACTGGATAATGCTGTCTCTTATTACTTCCAAAAGACGTCATTTCTTGATTAGACAGACCTTGTACTGCTATTTCCAGTGCTGACGTCACTTCTGGTTATGATCTCATTTCCGGTGATGACGTCACTTCCGGTAATGACGTCACTTCCGGTAATGATGCCACTTCAGGTTCAGTCTCTTCCGGTTCTGACGTCACTTCCGGTCATTGGTATCCATGAAGCAAGACTCATGGCTAGGGCTCCAAGATGTGGTGTGGAATTCTGTGCCTGTGTATAACTTGCTGCGACGGCAGCCTTAAGCCAGGCCATTATTGTAGCCTTGGTGATGTCCTTGTTGTAATGAGTCTTGCAGGATATAGACCTAGGTCTCCTTCCATGGCGTCTATGTGGGTCTGTGACCGAGAGAAAGAACTTGAGGGCTCTGATAGGACATACGCATAAAAGTCTGTCTGGGTGAGTCACTTTTGGTCCCAAGGCAGGAATGGTATAGTGTCTATTGCCCATCGTCCCCATGGTGAATTTTGGCTACAAAATCTGGGAGCGATCTTAGAGTTATTGAGGTCCAATGTTGATCATGGGTGAGACTAGAATAGTTAAAGGCATGGAGTTCTGAAACACTTGCTGCCATACTCGTAAGGTTCCGTTAAAAGTGCCCATAGCACAACAGAAAGATTCCACTTGGAGAAGATATGAGGTGTGCAAACATCTTCTAGTGGAAAGGATCGCATTAGTCTGTTTAGGCGACATTTTTTTTATTTGTTGGTTTACAGATGCACCGCTCTTTCAAAGTCCAAATGTTAAAAAAAAAAAAAAAAATGAAAATCTTTTTTTTATTACCGCCGATCTTTTCGACAAAAAGTTCAAACAAAAAAAGATTTCTTTTCCTCGTCGAGCGTAAAGCAAAGGGAAGTCACTCTGATATTTCTTGCTGGGATCCTTCTCTAATACCATCAAAGCTTGTCAACGCAAGGACAGTGGTGACCAGTTTTATAAACTATTTCAACACTGTTGGCCGTTCAAAGCCATAAGTCACACCGCACGGTAAACCGTCCAAGCCACATCAAAATAGTTTATAATTATATTAACCTACTTGTCATATCATTCATTTCTTAAATCTATCACATTTCACAATGTCTGAAATATGTATTCCATTTGATTTTATCTTTTTTTTAACTTATAGATTAAAAATATATTCACTTGACAATATTTCCCGCAATGTTATTGAAAATAAAATTCTCGGACACACTTCGACAACGGGTCCTCATGCGCTGAAACGTCTTTATTTACAAAGTAATAAAATCATCAAAAATGTATCTATAAAAGTTGCCAAACTGACATCATAGTTATTATTTCCAACTTTTCGTGCGATCGCATATCGTAAGTCAAATGACATCTCGGCTTTCGTCGCCTGGATTTCTCGGCTCGGACACAATATCTTAATGCCAAAATATATGCATAAGAAATCTTTGTCACAGCTCGTAACCTAGCTCTATGCATCCATAAAGTTCCATATTTTAAATATATATCGCGATTTCAGGCTAAAACGTTCAGAATAACATGATTTAACCCAAACCTTTCGCCAAAGGCTGAAAATTATCGTTGCTGTAATTTGATTAGCTGCCTTAGGTCACGTGCTTAAATTTGACCAATCACGACACTTGTAGCAGATTTTGTTGGTGAAACAATATAAGTTTTTTTAATGTATACTGACATGGCAGGACGTATGTGTTATTCATACGAAGCTTTGAAAACCGAGGTATTTCCTCATGTTAGTGAGCGGACAGCCACTATCATCGGGAAATGGTTGATGACAGATATTATTTGTAATTCTTTTTCAAATAATGTTCCAACAACGTAAACAAATGAAAATTAAAAAGAAATAGGTAAATGGATTTTATTAATTCTTATATTTGCCGAAAAAATCGTTGGATTTGCGCTAAATTTGGACGTTATGAATGTTTAAGCTTACACTATTATTTATTTAAAACGAACTTTATTTAGTTGTTCATGAATTATTTAAATAATGAAATACACACAACTTTCATATTTATAAACAATAGGATTAATTAGAACTTTCAAATAGTGTATGGCCAAACATGTAGTAGCAAAGATGTTAATTTCAGCAGATAATTCCTTGATAAATGTTGGTTTCATCTATCACACAACAGTCTCTGGGAACTTGGTGTCACAGCAGTAATCTTCTGGTTGGCTGGTGTTGAAAGAGTTTAACGTTGCCCATGCTGCCAAAATAGCAGCGTCTTTCATGCATTTCCACCCATGACATGAATATTGTTATGTTGCCATCCTTGCACAAGCTGAGTGCCAGGGATATAATAAAATGTTCTTGAAAAATTGAGTTATTTTACTTTTATTACGCCAGGATATTTTTTTTCATACCTACCTACCTAACTTTTTAGGACAAAATTCAGGTAAAAAAAATGTGAGAGGCTTTTTTTTTTTTTTTTTTAATTGGCCTGCCTCACTTTTGAAATGAGTTTGAAATCCATAAACCAAGAAATAAAAAAAGTGTCGCCTTAGAATGGGATGGTTTCCAATTTAGAGTCTCTCATGTTGAAGTACAGAGTGAAGAGCCGATCTGTAGCCTCCTATCGTCCCATGTCAGAATTTGCTGGACTTGGGTTGTCGTAACAGATCTCGACGAGAGGTAACTGGAGAGGTTCTTCAATCAGTAGAGTTAATAGTCTGGGGAACTGTCATGGGCATTAGATATGTACATAAGTTTTGTAATGATGCTGTATACTAAAAACAACTGTTAGAAAACCTTTAATGGTAGTTATTCATAAAATATACTTTAATGCACAAAATAGCAAAATATAATTTTGCAATGTTCTAAATCACCTAAATATTAAAACATAAATACTTTGTCACGTAAACCAAAACATGCAATAATTATCCCTATTGAAATATTGTTAATCTAAATGCCATGTAAGCTATGACTTAATTTGGGTGTCTAAGTATCAATGTAAACAAACCTTAATCCCCATAATCCAACTAAGTAAACATAACCCTAAATCACCTAAATATTAAAACATAAATACTTTGTCACGTAAACCAAAACATGCAATAATTATCCCTATTGAAATATTGTTAATCTAAATGCCATGTAAGCTATGACTTAATTCGGGTGTCTAAGTATCAATGTAAACAAACCTTAATCCCCATAATCCAACTAAGTAAACATAACCCTAAAATAACATTGTCTCTACCACTTAATTACCTCTGTATTCAATAAGTCTAGACAGCACCCTAATTTACCTAGTGTTAATCATCTAAAACAATAGATGTCACCTGCTAGCTAGTTAGCTTCAAAGGATACACATCTTAAGGTTCCAAATAGTTGCAAACCTTATAACATTCAAATAAATGTTAATCCCTAATACGGTTGGTCAACAGAACCTAACCTTGTGATTGGTCAACTTACCCAAACCGATGGTATATCACATATAAGTTAGTATAAATATTGGTCCGGAAGGAGTGTCTTCAATACCAAAACTCAAATAGCCAAATCAGGAAAGTACTCAAAAAAATAAAAAATAAATAAATAAACGAAAAGTACTACACCCATCCAAAAAAATCGACATAATAATTACTAAACTACAAACAGGCCACACCAAACTGAACAAGAGTTTGCCACTAATGTGGCTATATCCCTCGCCCCTGTTGCAGAATTTATGACATAATTAAATCTAAACAAACCCTAACCTTTTTTAACCGAGGTGGAACTTGTCATGGAAACTGTAAAAAAAAGAAGAGTTTGGAACCTAAGTCCATTTTGCTGCCATGGAAACGTAAAGAAATAAAAATTTCAAAAATTTCTAAATAGCAAAAGGCACCAGTTCAGCATGTACCTGACAAACCTGCAAAGTTTGATGAAAAAATATTGAACGGTTTATGAGTTATGCTCCGAAAACGAACCCTACCCTCACAGAACCTCATCTTGTTGCCATGGAAACGTAAAGAAATAAAAATTTCAAAAATTTCTAAATAGCAAAAGGCACCAGTTTAGCATGTACCTGACAAACCTGCAAAGTTTGATGAAAAAATATTGAAGGGTTTATGAGTTATGCTCCAGAAACGAACCCTACCCTCACAGAGCCTAAGTCCATCTTGTTTCCATGGAAACGTAAAAAAATAAAAATTTCTTAATAGCAAAAGGCACTAGTTCAGCATGTACTTGACAGACCTGCAAAGTTTCATGAAATAATATTGAATGGATTCTGAGTTATGCACCTGAAACAAAACGTGATGGACGGACGGGCGGACGGGCGGAGCCCGTTTCTATAAACTACCTAATCTAACAACCACCCAACACAGACAGCTCCCTTAGTTCGTCCTCCACCCACTCTTGGCATTCATTCCATATCTCTAAATTTCAAAATTACTATATAAGCAACCACTAAAGCCTCCCTCCTGGGTTGCACAAACTCACTTTTCCCCTTTTCGGAAACACATTCAATGGCCTGGCCTGGCCTGTGTGCGACATATGCTTGCAGTCGGAAAGCGCACGTTAAATCTCCAAAGTAAGTAAGTGTCTTCAGACTTTCTCTCGCCTTCCTAGGAACATGCTTGGTCCCTGGGAAGTCTATGTATGCTCACCATTGTTGTATATATTTCTTAGCTACTTATACATATGATGTTCATGAAAATAAATCTGTGTATATTGTACTAGTTGTCTCTTGTTCTACCTGGCTAAGCTACCCCTTTTTGTCAGAACATGATAGTTGGCGGAGAATCCTTAGGATTTCGACCAAGAGACCTAGTGCATCATAGATTTGCTATATGAACACATCAGTTTACTGATGTTATGGTGAACCAGCATCAACACCAAGACTGAACAGTGGAAAGAGACAGCTTCCTCCAGGAGATTCAAGTTCATCAAAGATTGTAAATATTGCTTACATTGTTGATAACTTTGTTCTATACCTTTGGTTATTTCATAGTATATTGCTACATCTTGAATATGGCTAAACAGGAGGTAAGGTTTGCCTTGGATAGTAACTCCAAACAGAGTGAAATCCCCAGTGTCTCTTTAATTGCACCTTTGACAAAAAAACCTTGTTATGGCCAACATGAGTACATATCATACAAATTGTTTGGTCGATACAGGTGTATCAGTCTCATATGTTTCACAAAAGTTTTTTAAACTAGCCTACCCTAACCATAAAACAGGACTAATTAGTTGCATTTAAACACAAATCTAGTGTAAACTTTATTTTAGTGCAGATCAACATGTTTGGGTTTCTTGATCTCGCTCTCAGACATGTGAAGATCCACTGTCACGTTGTTTCACAGTGTTACTGGAGACGCTTCTTGAACTTTTTACATTGGTATTTTGCATATCACATGACCATATCAAATGGCGGCCCGCAGGACTCGTGGAAAGGACGATATTCTTATAATATTTCTTTCATGGATAAGTTGTGAAATATAAAATGAGATAACCGCTTTTTGGGAGGTGAGCTTAAAATAACGAATACACTGTAGAATTACTGTGATGATGAGTGACCCATTCTCTTGGTCAAATTATATTTTGTTTGTTATAAATCACAAATGTAGTGTTAACTTTATTTTAGTGCACATCAACATGTTCGGGTTTGTTGATCTCACTCTTGGACATGTGAAGATCCATTGTCAAGTTGTTTCGTTATTAAAAAAACACACACAAAAATGGAGATGATGTAGGAGCATGACATCCCCCATATTCCGGCATCTTAGGTGGCAAATTTTCTGTCATAGGAGGTTGGAGTACATGCATAAGGACGGTGATATAACTCCACAAATGTATGTCCCTCCATATAATCCCGCTGGGGTGAATCGTCAGCCTGATCAATCTCTTCATAAAACTCTGATTCCACCCCCGAATGACCGTGGGTACCTCCTTGGGGGTGTGGATATTTGTAACAGTCCCTACACTTCATGTGTTCCCCCATGCGGTTCATCATCCACTGGTGTCCAGGATTCCGGTAAGGTTCGTGCGTCTTGTGATGACTGCCCGTGTATAACCGAGCCCCTATGGTAATCCTTGTCTAGGTTAGCTAGTCGGTCGACTGGATGCATGGTCCCGTGTGGTCTATGCGGCTGGCTTGCGTACCGTCGGTTAATGGTAATCATACGGTAGGTCGGTTAGCTGGACAGTAGGAAGGTTAACCGTGGAGTCTGTGCGGCCACAATACCGTGTATTAGCTGGAGAGTATGGCCTTGCGGTACCCTGACAGAACCCAAGCGAAGATCTAGCTGACCGAGTATCACAGAAGGATAAAGATTCAGAGCTTTTACCTGGGTGGCTGGGGTAGGCCCTACGGCCGTGGATGTTGCAAAGACAGATGGCTGTCCCCCATGCGGTCTCTTGACCAGGGGACTATTGTTAGCCAATACTGTCTGTCTACTCTTTATAATCTCCATTTCTTTGTTTAAGCCTGAGAACCGTGTCTCAAACATCGCCTTCATCATTTCTTGCTGGAGAGCAGGAGATGATTCTTCTGCTGGAGTATGTGTAGGAGACGCTGGGGTAGAATCAGAGGCCTGATCGGTGTCGGCTGCCGTGATGACTTCAACTTTTTTCTTGGCCGCTTCATGCCTTTTAGCCTTAGTTACAGCCTCAGCTAACTTTACGAAGGCTTTCTTAGATGTTTTGGTGCATTGCTCGCATCTTGCCTCCTCTGTGCATATCGCCTCTCTGCACCTCCAGCAGCTACTACGAGGATCTCCTGCGATCATCAACCGACCACACTTCTTGCAAACAGGAGTAGAGGGAGACTCCATTACGACCTCACATCCACACCAGCTTATACTCATGTGCGTGCGATTGTCACTCCAATTAGCAGCTATTAATATTGACTTACTGTGTCTGTTTTATAGAAAACTATTACAATAATCTTAGATTAATGTGACTACTACCAAGTGCTAGATAGTTACAACTATAACACTAGGTGTTGATTCTAGCACAAACAGGAAAGAAGTGAGATTCTCGCCATTGTGCACGTCATAGCTTGGGTGGCTATGGTGCTATTTTGGGAAAAACTAATTGTGTGATTGACAATTGAAGATGTCTGTTGAAAATCTGAAAAATTAGTTAGTGTGACTGAAACCAAAATACAGGATTGATGGCAAAGATGTAATAGAGGTGGAGGATTCACAAGAATTATGTTACTCCTATTGGCTGTGACTATAGATAGTAAAAGAATACTGTGACTGCGTGGCTCTTCAGATATTGATGTTATGAATGATTGTAATCAGAAACCCCTAGCATTTTCTTCAATAGCTGGGCGTGGTGGTTGGATCATCCTTATTCACAATGAATTAGGTCTTGTAGACTATGACAGCTCACAAGCAAAACTTTCTGCAAGGATCACTTAGGTTCTTCAAACAGTGTGAACTGACTTGGTGCAACAGTGGCTGACATAGATCAAGATAATTTGGAAGACATACCACAATATGCTAAAGAGACTTCAGATGGGATTGAAGAAATCTTGGCTACCTATGATTATTCTTAATTACAGGCACCGTCTTTGCAGTACAGTATTAGAGAAATACGAAGCCTGGACAAGGCAATGAAAACGATGCGGGGATCTTTTAAAGTCAGTTAACTCTCTTGCCTCGGGAACATGACAGCTTATGAGAAGACAAAACTTACATAGGCAGAGGACGAATTCAGTATTTGCTGTTTTGCTGAAATATTGCGGAATTTAGAAGACGAAAGACCAGTCTGCTTAGAAGTGGCTTCAACTAATAGATCTAGAGAAGCATTTTGGTCACAAATCAGTCAATTTTGAGAAACTATTGATCAAGTCCTCAATAATGATACTACACTGGCCAAAAGAATTAAAATATTGTTCAGAGAACAGGGGATAACTACTACCAGTATTTTAACCCCATTGGGATTTATTGTATCAAGTTTGGTTCTCGCTTTAACTGGTGGTGGCACCTATGCTCCTACACCACCTTCACCGCCTACACCGCCTAGACCAACTACACCACCTAGCATTAAGGATGGTGTAAAAGAGTGGATAAAAAAGCATTTTAAGTCATTAGGAGAAGCTCTAGGAAACCTTGCAGGGAAAGCTGCATCTGCACTTCCTGGTATATTAAGGAGTATTGTATCCTGGCTCCTAAATTTATTAGCTAAGACTGCTACTTGGCTTAGTGAAAACAAGTTTGTTGATTTTGAGTCACAATATGTGATGGTGGAGTTTTGTTACTTGTTAAGTGAATCACATGATTTGATGACTGGCTTGACTATTCCGGTTTTGCCTGTGCTTTGTTGAGTTAATAAGTCAGTGTCGAGATCTGAATTGATACCTAGTGTTTGTTTATCAGTAGCAATTACAATTTTATTATCATAACCTACCACTTCACCAATCTTAAGTTTCATGTTACTTGGTGACATATATGGGCCTGTTCCAAAAAGACACTGGTAGTCTACTTTAGATCCATCATACTGTAGTAGCCTACATCTCGATATCGCTTAATAGCCAAAGGTGGATCAATGGGTGATGAAATAGCATCCTCTACATTCGCAGCAGACTGCTTTTGTGTATCAAATGCTGTACCTACACCATGCAATGTTGTTTGTACGTGTTTGTGACTGAGCTCCAACAAGAGCCGATACCAAAGTGTTGATTGAGTCAATAAGTCTTTCAATGCCAGGCCAAGTAAAACCTTCTGATTTATTTTAAATGAATTTTTTTTCCAAGCATTTTTAGCATCTTGTGGTTGCTGAACCTTTTGGACAGTAAAGCAACACACCATTAAAGTTCATAGTAGACTTGAATTATTATTATTTATTTAATTATAGCTTCTCACAAATTGAGATATAAGTAAAAATAGATTTGCTCTATTTTCATTTTCCAATTACTGGAATGAATGAATTATTAGTATTATCAACCAAGCCATTTGATATCTCAATGATCCACCACATCGTATGAGGAGACGGCAGTGTTCATATTCCACATAGCATTTATGATTTTTTTTAAAATAGGTAATATGTTACCCAAACCCTCATTTTGTCAAAATGTGCAATTTTTATTTTCCCATTGCAAATTTCATTTATAATAGATTTATACAACACATATATGTCACTGTTTGCAAATACCTTTTCTATGTAGGATATTATTGAAGGTTTGCCTAAAATCAATGATTATTTAAACCACCTAGGAGGTACATTTGAAGGTCAATGTCACTTTGAAGGTCAAGTTTTAAATTAATACATAGATAGTATTAAAAAAGCTACAAATGTAAACTAATGTCCAAAAGAAACGATACCACATGTATGAAAGGACATTACAAAAAAACTAAAAGATACAGACATTTCAAATTGGTATATGACTTGTGAGTAATGTTTTCAGAGTATGTACACAAAAATTCATTGTAATCAATCCTTTACAATCATGAGGACAGACATGCAAAGATGCGGGGGGTCCAAAATGAAAATTTCATTTGTACACAGTTGATGAGTCAAGTGTGGAAAATGTCACAACACACGTCTCAAAGTCATGTTAGTACCGGTAATGTCCTACGTCTACGGGCTGATGACGTTGGGGGGGATGCGTTGCCATTCATGGAGGTTAACTGGAGGCACAGGGTGATTCCTGACTTTGCGGTCGAGAATGTCCCACATGTGTTCGATTGGGTTCATGTCCGGTGAACATGCCGGCCATGGTAAAACGTGAATGTTGGCGTTTGCTAGGAAGTTCTGGGTCAGCCTTGCCGTGTGAGGCCTCGCATTATCGTGCTGGAAAATGATAACATTAGGCTGAATTGGATGAATGGCACCACAACTGGTTGTAAGATGTCATCACGATAACGCTGGGCATTCAGGTTTCCTCGAATAACGACGAGTCTCGTTTTGACATCACCACAGATTCCACCCCAAACCATGGCCTGACTTGATGGATGCAGTTTGGTGCCAAACGTTCACCTACTCTTCGGTACACACGCTGCTAGACGTCGTCCCTGAAGATGCAAAATCTGCTTTCGTCAGACGTGCCCAGTTCCACCGTTGCCACCGTCGAAGTCGCCTGGCCCATATCCGTCTGTTGAGTCGGTGTTGAGGTGTCAGGAACGCTCCGCGGTAGGGGCGACGTGCTTGGATACCATGTGCCCGCAGTCTCCTGTACACGGTTTGTCGACTAATCACTTGTCCCAGTGCCGTCTGTGCCGTCCGTGCCGTTACGTAGCGGTTCCGAAGGTGAAGTACCCGGATGTGGCGGTCTTCAATAGGCATGGTCACCCGTGGTCTCCCGGTTCTCGGCCTGTCTGCTGGCCGACCTGTTTGACGCAACCGCTGCATTAACCTGGTGACGGTTATGCACGCGCATCCTAACCTTCTGGCGACATCGCGGTGCGTTAGCTCCCTGTTGGAGCATTCCTACGGCTCTCTCTCTCTCAATCGCTGTCGAACGTGGCATTTCTTTTGTGTGCTTTTTGTTGCTGTGATCCCAACGTGTCGGGTCAGCAGTTTTATACAGAAGATATGCACGTGCATTTCGTGTTACGGGACGGAAGTCATTTGGGCAAATTTCACGCTTTTTTTCTCAATTGATCAAATGTTCCCGGTTTTTTCGACCGAATACGTTTGGTTTGGAACATAGGATAGGCAAAAGTACCTTTTCAGATGAAAATTAACTCTTCATAATAAAATATTTAGAAAAATGTATGGTATCGTTTCTTTTGGACATTAGTTTACATACAACTTTCATTACTGGTTCTGGGTATGCTTGGTTAAGCCCTATAGAATATACAAAAAAACAAACAAAAAATAGAATATACAAAGAAACAAACAAAAAATGTGCACAAGAAGATCAAAATAGCTGCTCCCCCTCAAAATGGACAGTCAGCTGATACTGTGGACTCAATCTCAAGACACATATAGGTATATAAGGAAAAGAATTTATGGTCATCAACTTCTTTATTATGAGGAACACAATGTTCAGGAGTAAATACTATCTCTATGAAGCAGAGAACATATATATTTTCCTTTAGTCTTCCTTTAGAAGACAAAAATATAATTTTAACATGTTCTATGTAGCTATGACAAATGCATTCCTAGTGACATTTGTGGGAAAAGACAACTGAACCCAACCCCAAACAATGCCTATATATAAAGCATATCCCCAATACTTTTAGAAAAGAATGTTATAGTGCCCAATAACACCCTTCTGGTGAGTTTAAAGGGACAGGTTGGCAACCGTTCTGAAGCTTTGATTGTAAACAATAGCCGATAACCCCCGAGCTTACTCAGCTCTGCTCGCTTTATTCCGTTTCTGCTCCAGTGACCACACCGCTAGAGTAGGCTTATCACGTGACCAGACTTTTCTCATTTGTAAACAAATGCACATATTCTGAAATATGAACAGACGGGCACAATGCATGCCTTTCGGTGCACTTTACATATAGGTTTTGTCTAATTATATTAATTTACTACTACAACTGCGAGAGTGAGGTGCAGGACAATATCACTTTCACCCATCAGATTGACTGTATAGCCCTCAGTAGGGCTTCCATGACAGGACGTGTAGGATACATACGAAAATGGAAATAGTTTTTCATGTTTTAGGATATTTCCTCAATAAAAGTTAAACGTGTTATGATGAATGTTTATCTAAATTTGTAGACTCATCTGAATGAAAACAAAGAAAAACACATGACTGGACTGTGTAAGATGTGACAGAGGTTCTCGGCTCTATTACACATCACTGCCATAATTCTTGTACTTTTGCTATAATCACACCAAACCTAATCGTCAAAATTCAACAGTGAGTGAGTATGGTTTTACGCCGCAATACGTTTTATGCAATATTCCAGCAATATCACGGTTGGGGACACCAGAAATGGGCTTCACACATTGTACCCATGTCGGGAATCGAACCCGGGTCTTCTGCGTGACGAGGGAACGCTTTAACCACTAGGCTACCCGACCGCCCCCAAAATTCAACAGAAGTCCTCTTCACTGTCAATCACATACAACTAGTTGTCAAGATAATAGTTCCACCATGTGGGATCCAGCTCTTCAGTTTGTTAAGGCAGGAAAACCTCACTTCTTGCCTGTGTGTGCTAGAGTCAAGATAAGATTTACAAATGAGTCTATTCTCTAGCACTTAGGTCATGTAGTCACTAGTAGGGGTGACTATTGGTGTGGAAATCACTCTTGCGATAACTATTGATATTGAAAGAACTTATAGCTATTGCGATAACTATTGATATTGCAAGCAACTATAGGATAAGTATCAATAGTTTTCAGTGTATGATTTTAGATGGATTTTAGAGTTGAATTAAACCTTGGAACTGAAGTTTCCTTTGAATGTGATAACCATAAAAACAAATAAAAAGTAAAGTTTGAGATATTGAGACAGATTTATTTTTTCTTTACACTAATAATTTAAGAAAAAGAAACTTCCACATTACCATGTGTAAATTACTACCACTCATGATCAAAAGAAACAAATTTGAACAGCATTGCATGTATTTTATTGATATGGTAAATACAATCGAAACTATCGATATTCCTAACTGAATCAATACTATTGATCGGAAACCAATTTAACAATCAATTTATTGATTTTAAGTGCTTACCAATAGCAATATCTCGATATTTTGATTTATCATGACACCCCTAGTGACTAGATAACTAAAATTCAGTTATTAGTTATTTTCTACTGTTCATCTATTCAACACTTAAGAAGGGCCTTTTGGTAAGGGACCACATCAAAAGTTCAATGTCAGATAAAAAACTTTAGTGGCCTTTTTCATGACACATTCTTGTGTTTTTTGCTGTTTTTTCTCTGCACAGCAAATTTTGATGAGTGGATCACCCGTACTCCTTCATCAATGTAGTGAAAATGTTCAGTAGTGGAACAGCAGTCATGGTGAATACATCATTTTTAGTTATATAACTGAGAGCACATATTTTTCTTTATCTTGCGCTGTCGTGGTGCACCTAATGGTACCTAAACGGTTAGGCTGACTGTCAATATAACCACTTCTGGATGACGGTGATCTCTGCATCCTTACTGGTTATGGTGGCAGAAACCGTGCTCTTACATGAATTCTGTGCAGATCATGTGTTGATAATGGATGATGACCAATTACTCGTAGAATATGTACAGGGTCCATATGGTGGCCGGGATAACACAGAAACAGATGATGATTTGCTGCCCTAAGAATCCATGCAGGGTCCATGTAGTGGCCGGGATAACACAGAAACAGATGATGATTTGCTGCCCTAAGAATCCATGCAGGGTCCATGTAGTGGCCGGGATAACACAGAAACAGATGATGATTTGCTGCCCTAAGAATCTGTGCAGGATCCATGTGGTGGTTGGGATGATCCCTTAACAGATGGTATGTTCCATGAGACTGCGGCCTCTTGGTTGGAGATACTTCTGAGGATAATCTTCTCTGCATTGTTTCAGCTGCTCAAGCTCGGTTGAAAATGCAGACTGGCGTGATTCAAAGAGGGACTCCATGGCTGACTTTTGATTGACTCAGGCAGGGAAGGAGTCTTAAGTATCACAGGGTAGGCCGTGGATCTATGATAGGTATGGTCTGGAGAGAAGATAAAGACATAATTGTGTCTATTTCTTTTGTCACCGTTTCCTTTCGATTTGCTTTCTTAATGGAGTCCAATTAGTTTTTAGAAGGCCGACTTGGTGAGAAAAGTACACTGATCACATCTGTATTCCTCCATACAAACAGCATCTCAGCACTTTCAGCAAGAGTGTACAGAGCTCCAGATATCATGAATTGACCGCACTTCCTGCAAATGGTGGGGGAGGCTGAGGACGCCATGACGGGATCACAACAAACCTCCCAACCCGTTATTTACATGATAACTTGTAACTAACCTACTGAAGACGACTTAATTAGTAGAATCATTATGTAACTAACTATCGGAAAACACTGAAACTAGTGTGAAAACTTCATAGCGCTGGAAAAAGAACGAGACTTAAAAAGTTGATATTCACTCTAACACACAGAGTAAAGAGGTTGGGACACTGAAGAGCTGTAATTGCTCGGTGCTATTGCAGGTATGACTAGTCGTGTACAGTTGACATTGAAGAGGTCTTGTGTTGAAAGTCTTAAGATATTAGTTTTAGTGTGATTGCAGCCAAAATACAGGATTATGGCAATGATATAACAGAGGAAGAGTATTCGCAAGAATTATTTTACCTTTTTAGTGTTGCGACATCACACCGAATGTGTGCTGCCAAAAGCACTCGATCATAGTCACATCTAATTTATATGAAGTGTTTATATTTGTATTTCCTTCACATTTTGTCATGCCACCACTGGGGAGAGACATTCTTCCTTGAGAGACAGACTGATATAGATCTTTTACAGAAAATAAACTTTTTTAAACCATCCTCATGTGTCCATTTCATGTGACCTTGGCCAAGTGACAAAGAGAGGGGTCAGGTCTCACCCTTAGCCTTAACTTAGGGTTAATTTCAACCAATCTGTTGCTGGTATAGACAATCGCTTATGGTTGGAGGCAAGCCAAAAGTTACAGTTACAGTTGTTATCCAAAGTGTTCGATTGTGGCATAGACTGCATGAAATATGTGTTGAACTTGATTAATGTAACTAGCCTGATTTGTGCTAGATTTGCATAAGAGGGTACATACCACTGATTTTAACATCAGGTTCTGGAGGTTGTTGAATTTTACTGAAAGAAACCAAAGACATGTTATTTGTCAGTAGCAGATGAGTAGTATAGGTAATGGGGGTTCTTCCGCAAACCCCCTGGAGCTAGATTTATATACCTATACTGCTACTACAGATGGAATTATTTATGCAAAAATGATGATGCAATTCAACAATCGTCATGAGATTAAAATAAATTGTAATGAAAATATTCTTCTATTATTTTTACTCATACACATACCATTATTTTGAACAAAGTGATATTCAACATTTTCACTTAGTTCTTCGTTCATTTTACAAGGAGACCAGACTATATACTCTTCTTGGTAATTGGAAAGAAACAATTGATGACCGTATTTGGTTAGTTTGACATCATTGATCATTCTCTCCATTTGATATTTTGTCCCTGAGCATAAATGCTTCAATAGCTTTTTCGAGTTCTTCCTTTATTGGTTTGTAATTCTCCATTATTATATATTTATGTAAGCATTCCTTTAAATGAATGTATGATTTTTTATGCGGTGCGATCCAACGATAGGAAGCAATCTATTTTTAATCTCCAACCAGTTCTTTGGTTTTGGCACAGAATAATTGACGCGCTTGTTGTCTCCCCTGTTCTATGAACTTTTTTTCTCGTCTTAGCTAATACCACTGGTCTTACGATAATTTGATCGAATCTCCTGCTTCATTGCGTTATATTTGGTGAGTTCTGACAACACTAAACTAAACTCATCCTCGAGCGCCGGATATAAACTCATAGTGTAATAGTATATAATATAATAGTCTTTAATTGGTCTTGCTTCAATGTTTTGAGAGTATACATCAACCTTATTAAATGTATATCATACGGCATAAATATCTTAGTAAGAGAAATGCTATCACCTTTAATAATTTGGACCCCCTTAAGGGTTGCAACGGGTGATGCTCCTACATAAATAATACTGCAACGTTGACGCTCGTGTTGCTTGAGCCATTTAATTGATAGACCTGGTAATACCTGGAAGGCATCTTCCGATGCATCTCCAAACAAGACTTCAATAATGATTGTAGAATGATCGGATATATCCTTCAAGTTATCTTTAATATCATTGAATTCAGTAACCCAATTTAAACTAACATTTTTTGATGCCGGACGACTCAATAACATATGACCTGGGTTTTCTGGCAGGGGAGAGACTAACACACTTTTTCGTTTTGATGGGATATAAGCCCCGAGTACGATCCCACTATTCATTATCTTAGTTAATTGATGTCCCTCACCCATCATCACATATGGTGGGGTAATGACGATATTCAGTCCTTTAAGTGATCTGGTCGTGCTGTAGTGTTCGTTCATTCATGAACAACACCTCCCGAAACAGCGCCACAAAATACGCTTCAAAGGGGACACCGATGGCACAACCGGATCATCCCAAGTAAGTCTAGATATCTGTCAAGATAGTTTAAACAGACTTCATTTCACCACGCTTATCCTTTTACGTTAAATCAAATTGAAAGTTGCGAAAATGGTCGGGTGCGTCACGCTCAAGGGACGCGCTCGATCGGCAGTCGTATCGTACATTGTAAATCGATTTATAGATCTAGCTCAATTATATGTCTGTAGGAGCTCTATGCATAACTTATATAGAATGCAAACCGAATTTGATGCGTGTGACTATCTTGTTTGGTTTAATAAAGTGTTTGTAAATATCTCTCGTTCTCATGAATTTCTTCAGTTCTGCCTTGTAATCGCAAAATGAATGACGTCTCGCGATTTTTTATGAATGAAAACAGTAGTCCCGGTGTGACAGAGGTCACGGTTATCCAATCAAAATGAATAAAACAAGGTCAACCTTGTACGACACACGTGTGACGTACGGATTTAGTATCTTACCACCTGTATCTTCACCACGTGGGTAATAATTATAATATCTTCTCCAATGACTAAAATCAGCATCCCATTCAACTCATTTTGTGTGAGACTAGCTCCCAAAGGCTTAAAAATATCATCATTGAGTGAGCATACGCTGTAATACCCATCAGATCACAGAATATATGGATTAAGAATGAACAAGACATCAATATCCCCCTTAAATACAAAGAGATGGATCGATAAGGATGGTGTAACTACCTATGCTTATGGTTATGGTGGTAATACTGTATCGTTGGGAACTATGAGCAACTCTTCTCGTACAAATGCCCTGCCTGGTCCATCTTTAAGATAATAAAGAATAGGCTCTCCTTCTTTCGTAACCAACCAACTTATGTTATATATCTAAAGGGACCAAATCGTAATCGGTTGCACGACGTAGGCCCCCCTCCAGTTCACCGGGCTGGTATAAATATCTTACGCTTACTCTATCCGGGAGTTTTTATTCTTTGCCTCTCCTCGGTGCTGAAGATTCGGAAGTCACAGGTTTCATTTTAATCGCATCGGATGGTTTCTTCCCGATTAATCTCGTTACTTCATTATTCAGCACTGTTACAACAGCTGATAATCGTGTCACCCATTCAGTTGATCTTAATCAATCTGATTTCATTTCAATCCCATACTGATAGCCATGCAAACAAACGTTTCGCTAATGTCCGGTTAAATCTTTCAACGATAGCTTGACTACGGTGGGCCTCTTTTTCACCACGCCTGATGTCAACATCTTGCTTTGTTAACAGTTTAGTTACTGATCCCATAAACTCATGACCGGGATCTACTTGAAATAGCTTAGGCCATTTTAGTGGTCCGCGTTTATATATGCGTTTATATTAGCTACTTCTGTTGAATCTTTCGAGGTTTATGGCTCAGCCTCTTTGTATCGACTAGCCACATCCACTACGGTTAAAGCGTATTTATCTATTTTGCGTCTTACCTCATCATGGGGAAGAAACAAGAGGTCAGCCTGATGAACTTCATTCGTTGTAAAAATATCAAACTTCTTCCTCAGTATATAACGCGGTGCTGGTAAGTATATTTGCCACATCGCTTGTTTCTTTAACCAATCCTTGGCCACATCTGTAGATACCTTAGCTGCGTTGGCTAATTTTTGTATTGCTCCTTATACCTTTCCAATATCCTCATGGGCTATAGTAAATTTTATCCATTATTAATTAATATTGATGATTCTTTTAATACGATTCATGACGATCGTTGAATTGCATGATCATTTTTGCATAAAAAATTCCATCTGTAGTAGCAGTATAGGTATATAAATCTAGCTCCAGTGGTGTTGCGGCAGAACCCCAATTACCTAAACTACTAGATGTATTGCGTGCATGATTTCACATGTATAACCAGGAATACTTTGTGCAAATGTTAATATGTGTTATGGCCCTCATGAATTGGTGCTGGACTTGCTGAATATTAGCAAACATGTGACCTGTTTAGAAACTGAATTTGTCTTAATTATAATCTGGAAACCAATTTGATAGTTACCGAAGCCTCATGAACACATGGTTGGCCATCAAATTTGAGCAAACTTGCAATGTTTGTTCAAGGTATCATCTGAAAGAACTGTTTCAGTCATTATCAAGTAAGCTCTGGCATATTAGTGATGACTTTTAGGAGCATTTCTGTCTAAGGTGAACATCATTTGATGAATACTTACAAATAGATGCCATTTTCTTCACGCAACATTTGACAGATGTGGTCCACAGTGAAGTCAAATCTTTCTTTGCTGATCTTCACCAAGTGTCGTCTCATAGTCACTATCTATAAAGGTGTATAAGAGGTTCAAGATG
Source organism: Haliotis rufescens (assembly GCF_023055435.1). Taxonomy (NCBI): domain Eukaryota; kingdom Metazoa; phylum Mollusca; class Gastropoda; order Lepetellida; family Haliotidae; genus Haliotis; species Haliotis rufescens. The sequence continues at coordinate 18,541,972 of NW_025964361.1, forward strand.
TATATTGTTCGGCTGACTCAGTAACCAATTTATGAATCTTATAGAATTATTTATACAAAAAGTATAGATAATTTTTCAAAGGATTTTCTTCAACCATGCTTTCATGACAACAAACTGTATACATATCAAAAAGTAAAGGAAACCAAGTAATGTTTTGGTTTTCTGTACAATTGTATTGTATTGAACATAATATTCATTTCAGTTTGCAGAATAGCACACTCCTCCAGGAAATGGTATTTAGAAATTATTTATACATTGTGATAATACAAAGTCAGGATGTTAGCAAACATCCAATTAACTACACATTTCCCAATCTGGCTTCGAAAAATAAAATAAAATAGTGCCATGGCACTGCAAGTGAACTTGATGTGTAGACAACAGTTTAAAATGTCAACAAAGACAACCATGTCCCTCAGTAGGTTCATATATTCAATCAATAATGGTTACAAGAACTTGACATTCAATATCGCTGATTGCCAGCTAGCACATGGAATACATCACACATGAAGCAAGTGAAGCAAAACCGATTTACCTCCCCTAGACTGCTACATGCCTGCATAGCAAATACACAACACCCTTCCTTCCTTTAATTGTATGTTCTGTTTTTCAGATTTCACACAATAACACACATTCTCAGTACCTTTTTGTGTTTAACTTAATGTAACTATCTTAGCCATAATAAAATAATCTATCTGAAACTTCTCAAATAATTCACTGTATGTACCCACTCAACACCTGAGTAATTCAAATCACATGCTATCTATCAGTCTCTCAGGCTGTCGACTAACTCTTGCTGACCATCTCAGTGGAGTGTCTCCTTTCACTGAGGGTGGTGACCCTGGTGGTTATTATTAGGAATGACACCTCATTCGTCAGGAGTGCAAAGATTCCCTGGACGGAGCCAACTGTCCAGCGACGACCGATAAGACATTGAGATCAACTAGACCTGCATTGAACGGACCCCCATTGCCAAATGTGCAAATAGCCACTCCTATGCTACTTGAAGCAGGTAATGCGGATGATATACAAAGGGTTCTCCCGTGAGTTGGTACAGGAGCCAACATCGAAGAGCCCCAACATGTAGTGTTGCCTGTTCTGTTGATGCTAACTATATCTAGCCAACTCAGCAACATCCTGGATATGCTGGGCAAGAGGATGGCTAAAGAAAACTTCTCAGAACTTAACAGGCATGCAGGGGGAAAGTACACTTAATTCCGGGGTAACGGCGTCGGTGGTGGCTAGAAATCCGGACGTGTTGTCTTTCAGCAGTGCAGACTCGGGAGTTTCCCGTGACATCACACCACGCGCAGGGTCAGGTGCAGGGTCAACCAATCTTGGAACAGGGGGTTCCCTGAACTTCCAGGCTGATGCTCAGTGCTCACGTCCATCAAGTTGTACAAGAGAAAGTATGGAGAGGTGAGTTTGTGGATTTGACTTTATTGTTGTCAAGCGCACAGTCGCATGATGATTATGATGCATTTGAGATGGAGATGGATTCATCGGGTAATCTGCGGTTCTCGCTTGCCAAGTAGGGTAACGCCAGGGCACTTAACATAGGTCAATGGACATGAGCTTTTCACATTTATATGAGTAAATACGTGGTAAAACATTCTTCTCAGCCTACCATTTAGGGCATGTTGGCATACATGGAAACAATCCGTAATGCCGCCGCCTGCTCCAGGCTGGTCCCCAGGATAAGAGGTACCTTAGAAGGGAAGTCGGTAGTGGGCACCACAAGAATGAGTGCGAGTACCTCCACTTCTTGACCCATGAAGTCAGGGGGTATAGCAATAGTAGCCTCAACATACCTCCATGCACCTCCAGTAATGAGCTGATTTGGTTGAGTGTCAAGTGAGGGAGGTAGGCTCTGTAGAAGCTTTCAGAGATAGATACTGGCCAATCCTTCAAAGGCGTGCTCCTCAGCCTTCACATGTGCATTGTTTGGGTTCCCAACTACATTGGAAAGCACCTTTTGTTGAGAGCTTTTGTTAGAGTCCTCAGTTCACTCCATAACTGGGACTCTTAGAAGTTTAAATCAGGGCAATGCTGGTGACCCCTTTTAAGCCCTGGCCTTCCACAATCAATACAGAACTGATGATTGTTGTGGGGGAGGGGGTTTATCACCAACCTGCTTTATTAAAGTTTTATTTGTTTCGGCACCTTTGAAGGGAGCTTGGCCTTGACTCCTGGTGGGTGGTTTGTAAGAGGAGGCTTGAGCAGACCTGAGCTCAAGAGAGTGAACTTTATCCCTGATAGACTTAAGGTCTTAAAGCCTAGAGAGCACATCCTCCATCTCACGACCACATGGTACAGGAGTGGTAACGGGACACTGATGTGCCTCCTTAGGGGTAAGCAGTTCCTCCTCCACCCCATGTACAGCAAGCAGCAGTTTGCTGTACTCGAGACCAGAGTCAAAGTGATGACGAGTTGCCTGCTTCAAAGCATCCTGGGCCAACCCCATCCAGAAATGGCTTCGAAGCAAGGTCATGGCAGCATTTGGTGAGAGCATTCCTGAGACTTTGATCTTTGAGATCAAGTCACGAAGTCTACAACTCCAAGCTGGCGCATACTCGTTTATTTCCTGGCGAGCTGTGTAAAAGCGCTCCATGAGCTCCCAGTATTTCAGGAATTGACTAGGCTGAGCAGTTGGAGTGTACCCAGGTATAGAATGCCCATGGGTAAATGTCTGTTCAAATGGTGCCCCAGTCGGACGTGTAACAACATGCAACTTCTGTGAGTAACAGGTTGATGAACCCTGGGGTTGGTTATAGCTGAAGAGTGACCCGTAGGGCCTAGGCAAAGTTTTAAGCAATTCTATCCTAGGACTAGGGCCTTGTGGGGGTATTGTCTGCTGGGGAGGCTTCATTGGTATGTGTGACCATACATCATGCAACAAAGGAGACCCCAGAGGTGAATATGCTAGCAGTGATGATAGCCCAGGTGTGTGTATGGAGGGGCAACAACCCATTGGCTATCCACGGGAGGTGGAGGCACATGAGGCCGTAACAAGGTATCTCCAGACCCAACATCAGCTTTATAAGTGGTCTGAGGTGGATGTGGATTAGCGTCATCTGCTAGACGGGAGATTATACTAGTACGGACTAAGAGAGTGAACTTTATCCCCGATAGATGACAGTGCATCCGGAACTTGTGTATCCTTGCCTGGTCTACATTAGATCATAAAATCAAAATTCTTCAGAGCATCCCTCCACCTTGCAAATTTACCTCTTGGCTCCTTCAGACTGAGAAGATATGTCAGTGGCTTGTGGTCTGTTATAACCGTAAACTGGTTTCCCTCAAGGTAAACAGCAAATTTGTCCAGCACCCACACAATGGCAAGACACTCTTTCTCAGTAGCGGAATAGTTCTTTTCAACTCCTGTCAGTGCTCTTGACGCATACTCTACCACCCTCCCATCTTGCGTGAGGATGGCCCCTAAGTCGACATCACTCGCATCAGTCTCAACCACAAACTTCTTGGTAAAATCAGGATCAACCAAAATAGGAGCTGACAACAGTTTCTCTTTTAGGTTCACAAAAGATGACTCACATTCATTTGTCCACTTAAATACAATGGTTTTTTGTGTCAAATCTGTCAGAGGCTTCACAATGTCAGCAAATCCATGAATGAATCTTCTACTTGGCCTGATGATCCCCCGTTGTAAGCCATCATCCACAAACTCAGAAATCTTTTTCAACGCATCATGTGACACTCAACGAGGTTTATGAGACACAGGTGCTGCATTTCCAGTTGGTATTGAATGTTTAATCAGGGTTGTGTTGCCTGTTTCACCTTCCATTGAAAAAAAGTCGCCATTATCTTGTATTACCTTGTAGATGTGCTTTTTATCATTTTCAGCTACATGATAATTATTTGACAATGTTCGAGCCATCTCGTCAACCTTCATACTTCTGTTTGCCTCCTTGTCGCTGTTGATTTGAAGACTTGCAATAACAGGTGAATCATCAGAAGTGGGTGAAAATGTTGCAACCACCGATCCAGCAGTTAACTCTGTTGTGGTATTGTAGGGGTTGGTAAGGTGAAGTAGCACTTTGTTGTTGTTTCGCACTGTATTGAGTACTCGACCACACCCTATTCCAAAACTTTCACATCCAAAAATGCCTGCTGACTCTAGCACTCCTGTTATACCTGGTGAGACCGAGGATGAAACAGTTCCATGTACAATATTCATACTTCTGGGTGGCACTTTAACTGAATGTTCCACGTTCACATGACACACACTGACTGTTGGTGAGACACTGAAGCATGAGTATTACTCATACAGAATCATACAGAATGTCAATTTCCATACTAAATTTCATATCCAGTTGTGAGAATAAGTCCATCCCAATTATAGCTGGATACATTGAATTCTTTACCACAGTGAAACAGTGTTCTTAAATTTTCTGTTTTTCCACCTTGCATGATGTAACTATATCCCATGCAGTTCCCATATCAGCCCCTGACACAGTATTAGGTACTAACAATGGAGGAAGACTCAAGTTGCCGGTAAACTCAAACAATGTTTACTTGTTAAGATCAAAACAATAACTCTGGTATCACTGTCATGACATCATCACAAGACTCACACAACCATTCCAAACTATGTTAACATTGCGTTCTATTTATAGAAATACTTCCGGGTTTAGAGTTACCTCCCTTACATCAATATCATGCTTAGTGTTTGAAAAATTCATCACCTTTTTGCAATGGTGTGTTCAGCAAAAGTTGTCTAACCGGCAAGCTAATGCATGACCTCAATGATTTTCTCACTGGGGGAATTGCAGGGACGAAGAGTGTGGTGACAAGCTTGATACATGCTTCTGTACTTTCAAGGAGCTGCTCGTTCAAGTGGCACATGAGAAGACAGTAGGTCCTGCGTCTTGCTTAACATTCCTACGTCTTGAAACCGACACAGACAGGATGCAGGTCAGAATACCCCAGGAAAAGATTGTAAATATCACCATGATCATACATAATATGCTGTTAAGCTTAACTTCATGTGCCCAGCAATACCCATGGGTAGACCATTTGGCCACAGACTGATTGATGCCTATGCCAAGGTAAGTCATCAAGCACACCATGTTCACATCGCGCAGGGAGTTCGGGAGGACATAGAGGTTTGCATGGCTAGGGTTCTTTGGGGGATTTAACGGTGTCAGTTTTTCAGAATCAAAAGTGGGCTGACAATACATAGCTGCAGCGGTTCACTGACGCAGCCAGCACAATAACAGGCATACTTTAACAGGAACTGGGCAACAGTCTCTGGCCCCGGAGTGGGTGAGGGATTGCTCAACTCGAGCTCGTGACATGACACTGCTGAAGCTGTTTCCGATTGTGCTGTCAGTTTGTCTGTGGGGCACAGCCTTTGTAACAGGAAAGTACTTTTCTTTTGTGGTAACCAAGCTGTAGTGTCAATCATCAATAAACCATCTTCAAAGACGCCTAGAATCATGTCACTGATTAGGCAGCTATAGTGCTGCAGTGCCTCAAAAACAACATTTTGTTCAAGGCAGGATATATAATGACACAGATTCCCTGTCGATATTTCACTGGGAACGATTCCGCAATGCAGCTCCAGCAGCCAACTTGCAATCCACGCCACTTCCAGACTATCTCTGGCAGAGCTAACAATTGAGGCAGAGAGGCTTCTTCTGCCATACTTGGTGGCAATCATGTGAGCAACTTACCAGGCAAGAACCCAAGCGTTGCAAGCTTTCAGAGCATCACAGAACCTGTCTGGCCGGTTCCAATCACTCACCTGGTACATTTCATAGCTCAACTGTCAGTGTCCAGATGTATCCGGACGTATTTGGACGTATAATGGCTGGTATTTCAACGTACCATAGGTAGATCAGAGCATGGTAGATCACACCGGCCACTTTGTTATTACTAGAATGATTACCAGGTAAGCAAAAGTGTCAAGAGAGATAGGATCACAGAAAACCAGAAAACCTGTTCGAAGTAATTGCAAACAACCTGCAATTTGTCTGTTCTCCTACCTATGAAATAAGATTGTTCAAAGCAGTATATTGCTTGGCCTTCTTTAGTTTCTTTCGGGTGAGTGAACTCGTGCAAACCAAACAATCTCAGCCAGGGTGCGCTTTCTTAGCAGTCAAAGACACTACTAAGACAGTAACAGGCACACTAAGGCATTCGAAAACAGACAGGCTGTCACAAAGTATTGTTGTTTCCATTTCTGCAATACCTGACCACAATCTGTGTCCAGTGGTTTCAATTAAAGCATACCTAACACTACGATCGCAGGGTCAGACTCAAGCCTTCGTATACTTTGATAAATCTCCCCTGACCCGGTATCAATTCCAGGCTGTGCTAAAAACGGCACTGGCACAAAGCGGCATCTGCACAGCAGCAGACTCTTCGCATTCCTTCAGGATTGGCACAGCAGCTTGTAATGGAGTGAGTTCAGATTTGATACATCACTTTAGTAGGTGGGGGTCAGAATGTTATAAAAGCTATATACATATACCTACAACGATTTAAATTTCCCAACCGTGCAAGAACAGTTTTCTTCCCATTGATTTGTGTTTTCAGTATGGTTGGTGGGGTCCAGCTTCCTGACCCAGGCAAGGCAGCACCTACAGGACAATAACTTTGGTATCCTGGTGGGATGTCTCTGGTTGGCAAGGGGCAGCATGAGGTGGGAGGAGCTGACCAAGGTGATGGATGCCCAGGTCAACACGGGTAACATGGTGGGTGAACATGAGCGCGAATGGTCGTGGTTGTGGGGAAACACCTTGGTGCTGGTGGCCGGGTGCTGGTGGACTGTATTACAAGTTACATTTGGCATACATCCCAAATTATACAGGATAGGGTTACCCACTTTACAGCAGGAACCAATTTATCCATTCTGCTTCACGGCAAATGGCTTAATGTCAGCTTTACAGCAGATGGTCAGCTTGGCAACAATAGTTGCCCTCGCTCATTATTTGGTAATGGTACTTGGCTGACAGCATAAGCTGCATAGCAACATGGGTTGCTTGGCAACGGTTGCTGTATTGGTAAGCAACATGGGTTGCCTGGCAACGGTTGTTGCAGGGCAGTGGTGGCTACATTGAGGTTCGCTTACAAGAGTTAAGCTCATTTTCTGCAGTCACCAGTACCTCCACATCCACAACCATTTCATCCAAACAACATCTCTTATCTTAATTTCAAGTTCCGCTATCATGCATGATAGCGGAGACCAACCTAATGGGGTCATTTCCTTATAAAATTACAGTGACAAGATCTCTTGACTCTGTCAGGTGTGTGGCTATGTTCCAAATCAAAAGCAATATTCAATAATTTAATATTAATTGCTTATTTTATTCACAATGTAAATTTAGCAGTAACTTCTCTAAATGTTCTTTGAGGAGTACATGTTCGCTGCAAAATCACAAAGAAAACAATGGATTAGGCCATAAAAGGAAACGCCAAATGCTAAACACAAGCACAAGCACAAACACAAGACAAGCTTCATTCTTAGGCCACATGTAAAAAAAAATTCTTTATAGATGTTTTACAGGAAAATACCTGTAGGTAGTTTGGATTATAAAAACAAAACTCTGAAGGAAAAAATCCATTTTAACAGCATTTCTGTTGACGGATCAGTAAAGTAAGTAAAAAAAAGTGTGGCTTTACCATATTGTGAATTCTCAAGGATTAAACCATATATCTACTGACACAAAACCTAATCTAAAACAGGAAATACAATTTGCCTGGTCTTCTGAGAACTTTGAAATTCTTATTCATAGAACTACACTAAACTACTGTCCCTTGGTAGGTTAACACTTACTGTCTGACTGTTGTAAACAAGCACTGAGTAGAATGAAGCAATCTTCCCAGATGGTATCTGCATTATACCCGGTATGTAACAATCAGTGTCATTTGTCAAGTTAATCACACGCACAAGCACATAGTCACCAACCTGCAACAATGAATAAGCATCCTTGTGATCTAACAATCAAATCAAACTGCACATAATTGACCATTATTATGAAATTGATACATGGTAAATGGAACCCTTTTTTTCTGTGAATACAAAATGCCATAAAGAAAGTGGTAAAATGCAAAAAATGTTATATTTAGGACCACACTTTCTTAGTAAAGTATTAATTCTAGTACTTTGGGGGGTTGAGTCCCATCCGGGATTCAGGCATTGTGTATTCATAGTCAAGGGAGCTGTGCCAATTTACACTTGTCAGTGGCTGAGTGGGTGCTGGCAGTTTGGTGCTTGACTCTGAGAGTGTGGGTTCAAATCCCACTCAACCCAAGAAAAGTACCAGAATTTGTACTTTACTAAGAAATATAACACTTGTTCCTCTTTTTTATGTTAGGATTAGGTCTTAAATGTAAATGGATTATAGTCCTAGTGATTGGAAATCCTGTTTGGAGTGATGTTATGTACCTCAAGCAACCTATACTGAACAACAAAAGTTCCTGTGACATTGAATAAGATTTAATGCAAAGTAATGTTTTTTACCAAATCTGAAACAATTTCGGTTTGCAACAGATAAAAGACTCCTGTAAGTGTTCAAATGGTTTAATTTGCCATACTGACTTTTTCATAAAAACATGAACATGCCAAAATGTCAATTTACAAATCAATAGTCCGACTCAAGCAAGCAACACATCTTCGTCTCATGGAATGGACCAGGCGTCGAACAAAGTCCTGTGGGATATCTGTCCATATCTGCTGGAGCATGTTTTGAAGTTCCTGGAGTGTCTGTGGAACACGTGGTTGACGTTGAAGGCGCCGATCCATCTCATCCCACATGTGCTCGATTGGTGAGAGATCAGGGGAGCGAGCCGGCCGGGGTATGACATTCACGTTGTTTTGTTGACGAGAATCCTGAACAAGTCGAGCAAGGCCGGGCATTGTCATGTTGAAAGGTAATGCCTGGGCCATGACAACACAAAAACGGTAGAACAACTGGGCCGATGATCTCGTCGCGGTAGCGCTGTCCATTGGGATTTCCCTCTACCACTATCAAACGGGTCCTCTGTCTTGCTGTAATCCCACCCCAAACCATAACGCTGCCGCCCCGAACCGTTCTTCTCCCATGACATAATGATTGATGTAACGTTCACCTTGACGTCGGTATACTCGAATCCGTCCCTGTTGTGGCTGAGGTGAAAACGAGACTCGTCAGTGAATAGAACTTGTCCCCACTGCATGGCCATCCAGCGTAGACACTGTCTGCACCACTGTAGACGTGCTTGACGGTCGTTTCATGTCATAATGGGACATCTGGTGGGTCTTCTGGCAACAATCCCTGCACATCTGAGGCGACGACGTACGATTTGTGAAGATATTCGTCGAAGGCCAGGGATGCCTCTTGCAGTCACTGTTGCTGGCTGGAATCGATTTCATAGGTGTGTTGTTCGAAACCAGTTGTCTTGTTGATTATTGGTTATGCGTGGCCTGCCACTACGAGGATGGTCTCTGACTGCATTCGTCTGTTGCCAACATTGCCATAAACACCAAACGGTGTTTCTGTGGACGTTAAATTGTGTTGCAACATCACGTTGACTCGATCCTGCTTCAAGCATACCAATGGCTCACAGACGCTCATTTTCAGACAGGTGTGGCATTTTGCAATGTTGAATAATTGCGTAATATTGTTGTTTTTCTGAGTGGTTGTTGTCAGCACGATGCTAAACAATGCATACGGAATCCTGTTAACGCACATGTTTTTATAACCATTCTTGGTTAGTGAAATGCATGGGGCTTGCATAAAAGTCGACTTTTGCATGGAATGCATGCTTTTCTGTAGCAGTTGCGTTTTTGTGACTTGATTCCATACATGTACTACAATATTGAAAACCAGACTTTACTTGTTTGAAATATACACTAAAATATTGGTGTCACAGGAACTTTTGTTGTTGAATATATTTATAGACCTACCCTCAGAGGAGGATTACTAACAGCTCCTCTTGTTGGTAGGATAAACTTTGTACTGATCTTCATGGTCTTCTCATCAAAGTAACGCCTCACTCTAGCATAGTGAGGGTTGGGACAGGCCACAACAACACCTGGGAAAAATCAAATTGGAATATGTTGAAATGAGCAAAGTCTAATTCTCATTAATGTTAAAACTTTCATAGTTTCATCGTCAAATGTTAATTTCACATTTCTTTAATAATACAGATCTTGTGGACAATAACATACATTGTCCTTTTGCCAAAACAGGATTAAAGGTATATAGTGTCTCTTTTGAAAATTGGAAAAGCTTATATGAGTTCCAAGTGTCATGTCTCTAGAAGAATAATACTTTTGAAAAATTCAATCTACCTTCTAATATTATGTGTCATGTTGCCACATTCCTGTCTAAACTATGCAAATAAAAGTCTTTCAATAAGTTCAGTGTGCGCCATTTATATGATACAAAAACAGCAATACCAATCTGCGAGTTATTTCATCTTATCGCTTCCAAGTACAACTCTTAAAACATTGGCAGAGAACATTGTACTATACAGTGCTCCTGTATAATAGACGGTCCCTTGTACCAGTGCACATGCGCAATCAGAACAAGCACCAGATATAATTATAAACACGCCTGTGTTTCAACCTGTTCAATACTTGTTTAGTTATTGTCATTTCACGCTGGTTCTCTCAAGTAAAGTGATCGAACAAATGGAACTCTGTTCTTATTTAATTGGTACCTTCCAGAGGTTTGAACAAAACCATAGGCCCAGCACTGGACAAAATATCATCCATTCCAAACAATCCAAAACTTGGAAATACCACCATTCCAAATGGAAATATGACTATTCCAAAATTTGTCAAGGTCATATTTCCAAGCTTGGATTTGTTTGGATTTGTTTGGATATGTTTGGATACAACATGTCATAATCATATCTGTTAAACGTTGTACAACTTTTGACCTTATGTGAGATTAGTAATGACATGAAAGTAAATAATTAAGAGTATTTTGGCACTATTTACCACGAAAAGACCAAATCATGAGCAAATTTAACTAAAAGAATTTCTGTCATTTAAAGTGGCTTCTCTTTATATTCAATTTCTTATCTTCCTTGTCTATAATCATATGACATTAATTATGAACTTTGAACAATTAAACAAATATTTTGTTTTCCCATACCAACTTACCGTTGTCGTAGAACAAAGACCGTTTCGAGAATAGAGGGCCTCATTATTATAATTTGAACTAATATACATATGTACATAATAGTACTAGGTATAAATGAATTTTGATAAGTGTTCGTACAAGAATATGAACTTCGAATTATCTCGGAATTATGCGCAACACATAGGGCTGGAAACTTTATAATTGGTCTGGACCTATCTGACGGTATTTCAAAACAGGGAACAAGATTTCGTCAAATGAATCATTGAGCCAGGAATGCAACGATTTAAATGCTGACAAAATGAATAAACATATCTGGAACAGAGTAGACTGTTCATGCGGACAATTATATGCCACGTCTATTGCCAATGAAGTTTATCACCCCATGTTATAGCATTTGTTTCATATAAAAGATAGAAGCCAAATAAATGGGACAATTAGTTGTTATGAATTAGCTTTACCTCTGTGACATATTACGCAACTAAAGGTGAATATGTTTATCAAATAATCAATTACAGTAATTAACCTAGTGTCCTTATTTATACAAAATTTTAATTACGTATTGGGGTACAATATATAATACACATATACACGGAATGATTTCTTTTTTCGTCAATTTAATCATAACCCAAATCATACAAATCGAACATGTGAAAATAAAAGTAGTGACTAACTTTATGATCAAGGGTATAAAAACTCAATTGTATCTATTAATCCTAATAGTATAACAATAAATCCTGTGTATTTATTGAGCATATTTAGATACATTCGGATCTACGACCGCAGTCATATAATCAATCAAGGAAAGTATATTAGATTGAATTAAAAATGTGCTATCACTAAAACAAAATTTTCCGTTATCCACGTAAGCCTAAACCTGGGAGAAATAAAGTTCTGGTCTGTTCTGAAGACGCCGTCATGATTAGTTGGCGCCAGTCTAGACTGTCCAATCAACGTGAATATACAAACCGTGATGTTACTTGACCAGTTGATGACACCTGTCAAACTCAAAGTGCCCCTGGTCCTCCACCCACCATGTGTAATACTTTAGCGCACTTGATTGTTTTATTTGCAGTTATATCACTGTTAGGCTGAGTGATGAGAGAAATCATTTTGTTGTTTTTGTTAACGATCGTTTCCATTTTAAACGTGGTAACCTTATAAGTGACTAACTTTTTTATCATGATGAAATGAAAAATATTAAAATAATCAGAGGGACTGACGATCGCATTTTTCGCATAAATGTCATGCTCGCATTAATTTCATGATTTACTGAAGATAGATTTGAACATTTCTGAGCAACGATAATGTTTGGGTAAGGGAAGTTATCTTGTCTCCGCTTGCAAATGGATTCAATCGGGCGAGCAGTTCCGAGATCACAGCTTGACTGTTCGGTACGGCCGAAAGGCGGCATCCATGTTGTTCACGTTCCGCTGATCACGGGGCCTCATTTGTCTGTATTCTGCTTATGAGCCGGGATGCGCATGAAACACGGGTGTCAAAACGAATATATTTACCAATTATATGTACTGTCAATTAGCCAGTTCAAGAGACAATACCCTGATTCTACCACCTTTAGGTGTAATTACGTTGTAAGCCCCTGGTTCAAGGTTCGTCTGATCTCCCGTCATAAAACCACGATGTTTATTTACCTGGAGCCTCAGACAGCGCCGACTTCCTGTGTACATGTACGTACATGGCAATAAATAGTTTGACAGTTGTTTGACGGAATCAGTCAATAATTATTGACACAGTGATGTAATTAAAATTTGTCACTATTGACAACTCCTATTTTGATTTTTCTATTGTTCAGCTGTATTTTCGATCAGTTTTATATGTATAAAAAATCTTCTCTAGTATTTATAAACCAAACCTAAAAACATTATATAAGAAAAATTGTGTGTTTAAAACAACCACGCAAGTAAGATTTCAGCCGTAATATTACTTCACAGATTACACATCTTATATGCTGCAAACGCAGCGAATGTAATGTTACTACGTCACAGCTGCCTCGGTAATTAAGGGCTGGAATGTTTTTGTGAAGGCAGTTAGAGCAGACAAATTTCCCCCCTCGCTGTATAATGACGGTCGCTAACCATATACATGTATTTTTTCGTGTTTTTGGCTTGATTTGATTGTCCTTTGGTGAAAACAAATGTTCAATTGTGAAAGCAAACCCTTTTCCCCAGAACGTTAAAAGACAGGAGACTTTGTTTTTGTCTGAAATATCAACGTTGAAGTCGTTTATATATTCGGAAATCCATATTATGGTAAATATTTATTAAATGCAGATCCTGTTTTGTATATATGTATATATTATTATGTTAATATGGACAATGGTAAAATTCATTATCACAGTTTAAGTGCTATTCATAAATGTATGTAAATCTGCTTCGTGATGAATGAAGCATGGCAATAAATGTATGCATCTGATTCTTCATTTGTTCTGTATTCTTAGATGAGAATGAGTTTCGTTAATGATGATCACTCTCACAGATTATTTGATAAGAGGATAGGACTTTAACTGGAGAATAGTTATGAAAAATAAATATATAAGTATAGGCGGTCTGTGCACATGTGGTGAAACTGATACCTCATTGATTTGATAATCGGGACTTGGAAATCATAGTCTGTCATTAAATTGATTTTAAAATATATGGTTTTGACTGTAGTACGTCCTGACATGATAATATTATGTTGTAAACAACTTATCTTATCTTATGTTAAGTAAAACAATTATTGATAACTTCCTGAATTCCAATTGTTCAATGAACAGAATTATTCAAAGGTCTGGCGTGAGACAACAATAAATTAGATGTTACCAAAGATTGTCCATTTTATGATCTTAGGCACATCTCGGCGCACTTACATGTGAGCCGTCTAGACGACTGTCTGTTTTATATTTAAATGGCAGCTGCCATCCAGCCGAATACTTATAAATCTTGAGACCTATTATTGTCTTGTCGAGTCAAGTGCGGGTCTCTCACTCACTTAAGGAGAATGCGACTGTAAAAGCCCCTCGCTAGACAGACAAGTAGTGAATGTTTGAGATAAGTTTATTATTTATTATATATAGTTTAAACTTAATAGATAATTCATAGTCTTTTTATTGTTCAAATTACTAATAAAACATATTTTAACTTGTTCCTTCTAAACATACTCCCAAACAATTCCAAACCATTCCAAGTCATTCCAAACATTTCCTTTGTTGGAAATATGTTTGGAAATGTTGCCAATCTAATTTTGGATTTTCCGTAAAGATCGATCCTTCAAAGCTTTGGAAAGGTTTGAATGAGCGATCTTTCAAAAGCAATCCAACGTTCATTCCAAATTGGAATGGACGCTCCTTGGTCTTGAGCAGGGTGCATGCATCTTGTGATGGTAATCAGGAGCCACTGGCAGCCACTGTGTATAACACCATCTGCCCAAGAATCTGAGCTCCACTAAGGGGTCCGACTATTTAATGTCCAGGAAGGTCTGGGAGTGTCCGGAAACGTCTGTGATATTTCATCGGATGTCCGTGAGTTTAATAAAAAAGTTAACACTTTAGTAATGGTGGTCCTGCGTTAGGAGAGTAGGATCAATTGCCTTGTTTATACTTCATTGATAAGTGTAATTTAAAATTGAAGAAAATGGATATGAATTATAATAGGGTACATAGGAAATGGATAGTTCCTGGTTTATAGAAATTAATACTTTGATAAGCCCATACTGACCAGCTAACAAAAATTAGTAATGAGTGAAAAATAAGATATATCAAATAAGACCCAATAGAAAGTGAATGAATTTGGAGAATAGACTTCCTGTAAGAAATAATGTTGTACAGAAATAAGAGTGAATATAATGGTACATGTATCAGTGAGAATCAAGAATTTATCAAGAAGAATCGGAGCGGTATGAAGCCATGTTGAGTAGGAGATTTGCAATAAAAATAACCTTGTATGACTTTAACCCATGTGAACAATTGGGAGACAGATCTAAAGAAAAACATGAATATCACAAATAAAATACACACATTAATGTCACTTTAAATTAATTAATACAAGAACATAATTAAATGGATTGTTGTTATTCAGTATCATTCCCCGGAAGCTCTCAGACAATCCCCTGACACTCCCGGAGGCTCTGGATGTTATTTAGAAGGACCGCCACTAAGGAAGGAGACTCCCAGTTAGGAAGTAGAGTATTGAATCATTACTATCATATGAAAGTGAATTACCATATTATCACATTCATTGAAATACCAGTGTGACACAAAGGCTAGCTAGAAGGGAGGCACTTAACTTTATCATGCACATGACCTCGAGTTACAGTCATCCAAACATACAAAAATGAGATACCCAGGAGGCTAGAGACATCAGTGATAGCTGAGATCACTCTCATCTGAGAAGGCCCGGATAATGCTTTTAGATTTTTTTATTACAACCTTGCCTTAGTGACAACAATTGTTGCTTTGTCGCCAGGAGTAGTATAGGTAATGGAGATTCTGGACCACTTCCACTGAAGCCAGATTTATATACCTATAATGCTACTATAGAGGGAATTTTTTATGTGAAAAAGATGATATGATTCAATGATCGTCATGAGACTAAACTAGATTGTAATGAAAAGGGCTCTAGCTCATCACCACTTGGAGCCATTTTCGAACCTATCAATGCTTCTATGATATAAATTTTTATAGGTAATGGGGATTCTTGACCACTTCCACTGGAGCCAGATTTATACACCTGTACTGCTACTACAAAGGGAATTTTTTATGCAAAAATGACGATGCGCACAAACGATCGTCATTGATTCGTATTAAAAGAAACATCAATATTAATTAATAATGGATAAAATTTACTATAGCCCACGATACAAAAATAATACAAAAATTAGCTGCTGGGGCTAGGGTATCTAAAGATGTGGCCAAGGTTGGTTAAAGAAAAAAGCGATGTGGCAAATATACTTATCAGCACTGCATTATATACCGAGGAAGAAGTTTGATATTTTTACAACGAATGAAGTTCATCAGGCTGACCTCTTGTTTCTCCCCCATGATAAGGAAAGACGCAAAACGTATAAATACGCTTTCATTAACCTTGAAAGATTCAACAAAAGTAGCTAATGCACGCGGACAACTAAAATGGCCCAAGTTATTTCATGTAGATCCTGGTCGAGAGTTTATGGGATCAGTAACTAAACTGTTAACAAAGCACGATGTTGCAATCAGGCGTGGTGAAAAAGAGGCAGACAGTAGTCAAGCTATCGTTGAAAGATTTAACTGGACATTAGCGGAACGTTTGTTTGGATATCAGTATGGGATTGAAATGAAATCGGAACGATTAAGATCAACCGAATCGGTGACACGATTATCAGCTGTTGTATCAGCGCTAAATTATGAAGTAACAAGATTAATCGTGAAGAAACCATCCAATGCGATTAAAATGAAATATGTGACTTCCAAATCTTCAGCACCGCTGAGAGGTAAAGAATAAAAACTTCCGGATAGAGTAAGCGTAAGATATTCATACATGTCCGGTGAACTCGAAGGAGACCAACGTCGTGCAACCGATCCGATTTGGTCCCTTAAGATATATAACATTAGTCGGTTGGTTACGGAGAAGGCGAGCCTATTCTTTATTATCTTAAAGATGGACCGGGCAGGGCATTTGTACGAGAAGAGTTGCTCATAGTTCCCAACGATACAGTATTACCACCATAACCATAAGCATAGGTAGTTACACCATCCTTATCAATCCATCTCTTTGTATCTAGGGGGATAATGATGTCTTGTTCATTCTTAATCCATATATCCTGTGATTGTCACTTCTTTAAGTGTTCATCTCGTGTTTAAATGTTCCACCATTGAATAATGCTTCTTTATACTGTTCGTGTTTGATATGCTTTTTACCACATACTTCTTAACTCCTTTAGTTTTTCTTATCTCCCCATTATCAGCCTTGTTTATAGAATACATCTTAGGTCTTAATCCACCAGACTCCAATATAGGGGTCCAGCACATTCATCCTTCATCTTACCTAACACCTTCTTATTTACTACGCTGTGCAGTGGATTATCTTTTGGGTAATCGCTCGTGTCGTACACATCTATTTTTTCTGCCATATCTTTATACACATCCTCCGTTTGTATTTCCATCAACAAAGAATCTGTGTCGGTATATAACACCTCACCTATCACCGTATTGCTTCTTAAGTTTGTTGTAATAAAAGTCATACATTAAGTGTTTTGACAAGTCAAAAATACTCATACCAACGTACAACGGTCTGTTGAATTTTATATTACTCTTCTGCATATGTAGTGCGGCTAAGTCGTTATCAAATATCTTACTTCTGTTAAAAGCCGGACTGGCTATAAGTTTCCTGAGTCTTTCTTCCTCATTAGATTTGACTAATTTAACATCAACATGTTTCCTTAGATTCTCCATAGTTTTACCAAATACTGAGTTATTCATGAGCTTATATAGATTCTTTTCGAAATTGCTGGTAGCCATCTTTCTTAAATCTGTGTTCAGCCTTATATAGGGCTCTATCCAAGGGCTATGATCAAACTTTAGAACTCTGTGTATTTTCTTTAGTTTCATACCTAACTATAGATATAACTGAATATTTCTGTAGTGAACTATATATACTAGCCACATAAAGAAACTGTGCACGGAGAAAATATATTCTGGATTGAAATACAACACAGTAAGAACAAAATGATGCAGACGCTGTAGCATCTGAATGATCGGACCATGAGAAAATGTCAACGGGACCTGAACAACATCTGTTACGATGACGTCAGAAGATCAAAATGGAGTAGGGGGTCAAATGACAAAGTCACAAAGTCAATAACGGGTATGACCACCCTGTGCGTGAATCACAGCAGTGCATCGGCGACGCATGGAGTCCACCAAATGGGCCTGGAAGGCCTGGAGAATGGCCTGCCATATCCTCCTCAAATCCTGTGCCAAGTCATGGACGTTATCTGGAGGATGTGGAAGATGACGAAGACGGCGCTCCATTTCATCCCACACATGCTCTATCGGGGAGAGATCTGGAGAAATTGCAGGCCATGGCAGTAACATGACATTGTTATGGTGAAGGAAATCCATTGCGACCCTAGCCGTGTGAGGACGAGCGTTGTCCTGTTGAAATGTCAATCCCTGGCCATGACGTTTCAGGAAAGGAATGACCACAGGCCTCAGAATCTGATCTCTGTAGCCAACACCGGTGAGATTGCCCTGAACAACCACCAAAGGGGTTCGGTGCCGTGCTGTTATCCTACCCCAAATCATCACAGAGCCACCTCCAAAACGATTCCTCTCCACAATACAGTTGCATGCATAACGTTCTCCCAAACGCCCGTAGACACGTTGGCGCCCGTCACTGTGGGAAATGTTGAACCTCGATTCATCTGTAAAGACAACATTTCTCCACCATATTCGAGGTTGGCGAACATGATTTCGACACCATCTTAGACGGTTGACTCGATGACGGTGTGTCAGGATGGGACGTATGGCAGGGCGTCGTGGTCGAAACCTGTACTGACGTAAACGATTCCTGACAGTGTTGGGATGGATACGGCGCAGTCCAGGAATTGTCTGGGACGTCGTTATACTGCCATTTTGGAACCTGTGTCGGGGATGTGTAACTCAAATCCATCTGTCCTGTCTTGGCTTCGTTACTCGGGGACGTCCTGAACGTGGGTGGTCGGCAACGTCATTTGTGTTCTGATAACGCCTCACCAATGCCGATATCGTGTTACGATGGCATTGGAAATGTGTTGCCACCTGTAGTTGCCTCATTCCCGCTCGGATCATTCCAATTGCTTCATGACGCTGTGCAGCTGTCAGTCTTGGCATGATTTGCTTGTGATATGCGTGTGTCTGCGCCTGAGAAGTTTTGAATTTTTGAATGACCACAGATCATGCTTTCCAAAGTGACAGCGAATTTTGAGTTGCACATGCTGTGTACAGCTGCACAGGATGCACGTGCAGTAACACATTGCAAGTTCATAGGCCCCCATCAATGACGTCATATCGCATGGCACGTGCATGAGCGTTTGAATGTCTCCAATAATTGCTGTGTTCAAACCTATCTTTCATATATGGACGGTGTGCCCTTATATCTATATTTTCTCCGTGCACAGTTTCTTTATGTGGCTAGTATAGTTTGTCTTATCCATCAAATTTGGTACAAGTTTTCTACGTTACCTAACCTAATATTACCCATCAAGGAGTGTTGATATTCCGACATCCAATCTTTATTAACCATTAATCTTTCAGGAGCTAGCTGATAACTATTATGGTTTTTATGTACATAATCGGCATCGGTTATGTTAGATTCTGTTCAGTTACTATATAATGATTCAAGGGGTGGTAATTTAGTTTCGTCGAATATAGACCAAGCATCCATATATTCGTAAGGATATACACCTTTTCTTAGCAACAAATGCTGTGTTAACCGATCAGTATATTGATTTGTTATCGCAAAGTCATCGGGATTGTTCGCATTAGCTAAATTGTCCAGGGAAGATAACAGAAACTGTACGGAGTCTATGAATCTAAGTCCATTACTTTGCTTGATTCTAGCTTTCCCATCCTTGTCCGTGTAATGTATAGTTTTAGTCAACGAGAATGATATATATTTTTCCATATTATTAGGAATGCACGTTAAGCCGTCGTCGGTCCTTGAGATAGCTTGCATGATGAGATGAGAATCATATCCCTTAAGGTTATGAAACACAACAGGGATGGGTATTGTTTGAGAATTCATTTTTAGTTTCAGGTTACACTCGTTATGCGTGGCTCCCCGATAATTACCCGTGACGTGACAATGATCTCTTACGGAATCCCCATTGAGTGGTTTATTACAAACATGACAAATCGTTGACTTCTTATAGGCCCTCCAATCATCCCTCGTCATACACATTGGTTTCTTACGTGATACATTTTCCCTGATTATTCTCTCTTCATTTTGTAGGTATTCTAGGAACTTTCACGCTGCATCGGAAACTCGATAAATCACGGGTGGCTTTGTTTTCCCATCATACCTATATATCCTAACTATATATCCAAACCCACAAGGAATATGTTCTTGCGTTTTGTATGTAAAACTACATTCAGTATTGTGTTCGGTATTTTCTATCGGTTTGATAAGTGCTTCGAAGTCAGCCTAAATTATGTACTGTACTGGCATTTGATAACAATAATGCTCAAATTTTAATATATTTTTTCCTTCTTTAGGCATATCGATCCTGATAGCAGCCTGTCCAACACCTCTGCAGTCTTCTTTATGCGCTTCTAATAGATCTTGTCTGCTGTACCCATGCAGACATCTTTCGCAGAAATATTTCTTTCCTTATGTTTTGTTTAATCGCATAATAGCCTGTTTAAACTCTTTATCCACGTATAATGATATTTACCATCTTTTTCGATCAGAAATGAATTGATTCTGGGAATATGTTCTTGGGCAGAGCTTATCCTGTGTACAACAATTCCTTCAGAAGAATGTCCGAAAACATTTATAGCTAAATTATTTTGCTTTTCCGCCTTATCAATTTGCGAGATTGGTGTAGGTTCGTCTATACCATCAAGGTTGACCCCAAGGTTTTTGGATAGCTAGAAGGCCTATCCGGATGTTTGTCTGCGGGGAACATGGCAGATCTTATCATCATTCTGAAACAGTCATCGCCTTTATTTTTTACATTAATTATGTCTTTTTTCTTTTTATAATACGAGGGTAAATCTATATAAGATCCACATTTGAAAGGCATATAATTTGCTATATCTTAATATAAACTATCGATTCTATCAACACCCCAACCCGAACCTCTATTAGTCCAGCGTTCTAAAGTTTCTTGTATCCGCTGAATTGATACATCTAATGATGCGCTTATAGACTCAAATTCGGTTATACATTCTTGATTGCTCCGGAAATAAGGTTCGGTATATTCAGCATCATTTTTACTCAATGACATTTTAACCGTTAGCTGGTATTTTATACTATTTAAATCATCTAACTCCTCATTAATTTTGCTCGATACAATGAGCTTAACATCATTAACATCCATGTTGGAATTAATATCCATCTTCCAACCTCTTAGGTATTTACCAACGCCAGCTGTGGCTACAAATCTTAATTCATTTTTATCAACATCAACTGGTTGATTTTTATCATCAACAGCGGGTTTATTATTATCTAGTTAATCAATCAATTCAGCTTTTCTCATTCTAAAATAACCTCTCGGCCCACTTTTTTTCACTTGAGCTTTGAGTTCTCACACAGTCTGGGGTTTGTTGTATTCCAAACCGAGTAAATCAATCAATTCATCTTTTCTCATTCGAGAATAACCATGTAGACCACTTGTTTTGCCAAAGCCTTATACTCTCTGACAAAAACATTGTGATGCATAACTACATGTGAATTAATCTCTGATTGGTTTGAATTCTACCCAATCTATTTCTCTCATTGCGTTAATCCTTTTTTCTCTCATAAATAATTTGAAATCGTTTCTTGTCAGCACCGAGATTCTTACATAAACAGTAACTACCTTTGACCCCAACCCACATACTGAACACGTATAATTAACATACCCTTTTCTAATTGCAATGGCACGTATCCCACAAAAATCTGCCATACAGCTCTTTCCACAATTTTGTGATTGGCCCATGCGTATGAATTTACATCTTAATGTGCCCCTCGCCATTGTGATAAATATACACTTCCAGTATCATTTGTCTAATGTGTGTCAGCCGGGTCTCTGCCCAGCCTAGGTGTCATGAGCAGTCAGCCAGTCAGCGCTATTTATAGCTGAGCAGTCAGGGTTATTAATAGCTGAATAGTCAGGATTATAAATAGCTGATAAGACTCAGCCTAACATAGTATGTTGACAGGTCATAGCTGATACGAAATAGATCATAGCTTATGTGTAATTGTGTAGCTGAAAATGGCAACTACCGACAACCCAAAAACTATAAACACTATCTCGCAGTCTTTCTGAGCCTCTGACGGTGTATAAAACGGACTTATTGTTGGCCTTGGCATTTGGTCAAGTGTCTTTCAATAAACAAGGAAGTATTCATGCATGGCAGATTCAACATCCTTAAACGTTTGAATTGAATGTCCTTGTTTACGAAGTTCATCATGAATAAAATCTAATCTCTCCATTCTGCGCCTGGCCCATTGTGACTGATCTGTTTCGAGTTGTTCTAATGCTTTATTATGTCGTTTACGCTCCTCTTCAATTTCTTTAGCGTTTGATTCCCTCATGGTAGAAAATAAATAATTACTCCCTGAAAAAGCTAGAGCATTAACACCAACCATCATCGCAATTAATGCCATTTTGGGTTCAATAATACTATACCGGTATATAAAAAATATTCAAATGTTTAATTACTTCATTAGGTCTTCTGGGATAAGCCCTTGTTTGATTAGCATATCTTTTGTGGCCATTGCTAGGCCTACATTTAGAACCATCATACCGATATCATAACCATCATTTTAGCTATATGAGCATAGCCAATGGCCAAGCCGCTGACCACCGCTGAATGAAACGTTGCATTTACCAGCATTTTACCGTCTGTAACTGGAGTAGTCATTGATTTATAACATTACATGAGGGCTTAACTCTAATTGAACAGCATCTTGTTCAATCGGGGATGGTGTTTTCTCTTCTCCGGTCTTAAAAAAACAACCATACCACCGCTATAATGCCTATAGCATAGGGAGCCCAAGTTTTAATCGGACTATGTTCAGTATTGTGTATTAGTTTTGCCTTCCTCGCTAGGGCACCCTTCCTACCAGCTGCGACTTTTAGAGGATTCTAAGTCAATCTCACTTGTGGTGCAATCAGTGTTTGTTGTGATTGTGCAATCGCTTGTGTTTCCTCGTTCACTTGCGGTATTTCCATCTCCATTATTAGTAAGTGGGCACGTATGTTTAAATTGACAATACCTAGCCGTTATTAAAGCGGTGGTAAGTGGCGCTAGGAACATTCTGTATCTATGATAAAACTCACAGCTTACTGCGCCTATAGCGTGTTCAATGAATGTGTCTTTCTCGAGAGATTCGCATAAATAAATGCGATTTTCTGCCCGGATAGGAAGAAATGTACTAGCTACAACTGTGTATAGTTGTAACATAGCCGAACCCAGTCTAGACTCGTAACACGCGTATTGTTAATTAATTTCTTCGTCGGTCATGTTATCAATTTTTTCAGTTTTTATTTTTTAACTGTTGGACAAAGCCACATGCTTCTGTTTATAAACATTGGATCTTTAATCCTAAAATAGACCATACTTATTTCAACCAATCAGAAGTACTTCCGGTCCTAATTAGACTTTTGTTTACTTCCGGGATGTGGGGCCCGGGGCATTAACATGGATCTTTGCTAGAATGTTGCGGTGTGTCTTTTCAAAGGTATGAAACTGACCATTTATCAGATGGCTATCTAATCTGCTGTATTTCCCAGTGTTTGTCTTGATAAATGATAAAAAGATGTGATACCAAAGTGACTTGAACAGTCATGACAGCGATGCACTGACTAGTTACTAGATATTACCCCAGTGTTATTGGTTTTCAGAATATTCGCAAGTTTCAATCTGATTACACAAAAAACGGTAAACATCATTATAAAAGACATTTCTTTCTTAGAAACAAGTCACTATCTGAGTATTTACAATGTCTATGTGATGTTACGTCCCCGGTTATAGCGTGAGTAATCTCGATAAACATGCATGTCAGAAAAAATATGATCCAACGATATTATAGTATTAAACATAATTTTGTGTGAACCCTTTCAGAAAGTTAAATGACAAACAAAAATCGTCAAATAGATCTACTTCACTTTGTTGATACAATGATGGGATCGCAGCAGTGGTGCATTGATTATAAATGAAACTATACTTATACTGTGGAAATTTCTTCAGAAGACTATTTCAGTTTCTTACTTTGATGTTAAAACCAAATATAAGTTCTTTTCAAAGAATAACATTTACCTGTTTGTTGGAATAGTGCAAAAAAGAATGGATATATTTCTTGACTATATTGTTTGGTGTCATTTGAGCCTGGTATGATTGAGTGTAGTTAGTATACTGGATGTGACATACTACATACTAGTGATACACTAGCGCTTTGTTATGTTTGTTGTGTGGCAAAAGTGATATAGCTTTTCTGCTAGAGTAAAGCAGCATTTCTCTATTGAGATTACAGCACATAAGATAAGTAGAAGTAAAATCCTAGCCATGATCACCAGCACACAGTATGTCAAATACTAAAGATAGTACAGTGAGGGATGAAAACAGCGATGGAAGTCCAAGTTATCATTCTATGTTATTTGTTGAGTGTTTATATCTGTTCGTTTTATAATAAAACCCTTCTCTGTAGGTATAGTATGTATATTAACACGATTATTTGGATCAATACACAGGTGGACAATAAGCACCTCAACATGTTAATAGTGCAAAAACTATACACCAATGAGGAGGTATACAGACTGCTGTGCCCATGTCTCTGTTGGGTCCGGCTTTTGTCATTTGTATACTGGCATATCGCACATGACGTGTGTGAGGTGTTGGTGTACAAATGGCAGATGACGGATGTCACAGGGATGTGGATATGCAGCCAGGTGGTACACAATGAAAATTACGATGCAGTATGATGTATAATTATAGCTCTTTGGTACTATGAGCACATTTATGATGACAATAAAACAACCATGTATTGCTCTCGTTACTTGCATGTATTACTTTACTTATGTTTAATTTCGTTGATATATGTGTGCTATGCGGCGGTTAGCAGCAGTTTGCCCATCACACATTGTTTACACTAAGTGACGACAAAGGTGCTGCTACGTTATACATATTTATGCAGGTCATGCTGGCCTAGCTTGTACCAGCTATTTAATTCCCTTCTCTAAAGGCACTCTTAACCTTTACAGTTTATTGCTTAGACAACGGCTTGTGCCATCGACAGACACATCTGTCGTGTCTTAACTATTTGTTTTGACAGGAAGGAAGTTTGACAGGAGCATGTGCAGATACGCATTTCCTCCCAGGAAGCTTACAAACCTTCCTCCCACGCATGCGCAGTCTGTACATGTCCGCAGCATTGTTATCATTTGTAAACAATGACAAGCAGTTTTTAATCGAAGCAATCTTGCCACCCCACGCTTGTTACTCGAGTTGGAATTAGCGTCGTCGTGCTTCACAGTAATAATGCCACCTGTGAGACGAAAAAAGACACCCAAGTCGTCTAGGAAGTCAGCCGCTCCAGGGCAATCGGGTAACGCAGAATCTCATGTCCATCTTCAGAATGCTGACACAGGAGAAATTCTTCACAAGGAGAATGTAAACTTTCCAGGGTCTTCCACAGCATTCCAGTCTTCAGTCCATGTACATGCCACAGGGAGACCGGCTACAGTAAGAAGCAATGTCAGAAGAGATCAATGTCCATACCAGACATTCCCTCGGAACTGGTCACTGCCCAATATCTGCAGCTATATCAAAGATACACAACCAAATTCCTCAGTGCCTGTAAATTTCTTCATGGATGCTCCGTCCCATACTAGTCACGGTTACGCCTTGTACACTGCCAGATTTGCCAAGGACAACCCCTTCGTAGTGGAGCCGGAAAGTAACCTCACAGCAATACCACAACAAATCATGGATGGTACTACACCAGAGGTGGAAGTGGTCTCGGCTACACTCCGTCGCCAAATATGTGAAGGTTGAGACATTAACTTAGCTCTTCTTCCTATGCCAGATGATCTTTCAACTCCGTCCAAAACAATACATGTCGATAACATGGAGTTACTTCTTAAGGGGTCTAGCAATGGTGATTCCAGATTGCGGCAGTCATTAACAATTGGCAACTTCATTATTGCATTCGGCCGCTATAAGGACATCATGATTAGTCACTGGCCACAACGCAGGAAAGAAATGGACAAGTATCAGCGCACCATCATTGAAATTCATGCACAATACCAAGATTTAACTTACTACCAGCACCACAAGCATTTCTCGGCAAAGGCGGCAGCATTACTGGAGCAGCAAAACTGGAAAGTTAACTGGGGAAAAGTGGATGCTGAGTTATACAGGACAATATTCACTGGACGACGACTCAATGCCTGTCAACTTTGTCACGACGTCGAACATTCTACACAGGTCTGCTCACTGGTTTCTACCTCTCAAACTACCAAAGCACAGCCATCACACAATGACGCCCCAGATCAACAGTGGCAGTCAGACAAAAGAGCAGATCGCCATGGACGAGCAATCATTATCCACCAAGGCATTCCAATTTGTAATAATTATAATGCCGACACGTGCATCCATGTCAACTGCAAATACAGACATCTGTGTTCATTTTGTCGTAAACCCAACTCTGCCCTGAAGTGCCGAAGTCTAGACACAGAAGAAAGTACCAGCAAAAGGAAAGATAAAACCTCTTCAAAGAAGAACTGACTAGGTGCAACTCCCTCCTCTGTATCCGTCCAACGCCTAGCTGCCTACCTGCTCATCCATCCAGACAACGAGTTTGTGACAAGACTAATAACAGGGCTGACAAACGGATTCTTTACAGGGTATTCAAAACCCTCCTGCTCAGTCAAAATTCTGTAAGAATCTACTCTCTGCCAATAAAAATCCAAATGCTACTAATAACTTATTACAAACAGAGCTAAACAAGGGTTACCTCATTGGTCCTTTCACAGAGTCCCCTTTTCCCTGTCATCGCATCAATCCCATAGGGATTATCGAAGGCAAGTACTCTCGGAAACAACGCATGATTGTTGATTTATCAGCACCTCATAACGACCATGACAATCCCAGTTTAAACTCGCTCATCGACAAAGAACAGTACTCCCTGGTGTATGTCAAGCTGGATGACGCCATACAAATCATCAAACATCTTGGACGACACGCCTATCTGTGCAAAGCTGATATTGTGGATACTTTCAAACTGATACCCATACATCACTCTCTCTGGCATCTACGTGGTATCCATTCGGACAATTGCTTGTACTACTTTACCAGACTGGTCTTCGGATGCAGATCAAGCCCAAAAATATTTGACCTGTTATCTCAAGCCATCTGTTGGATAGCAACCCATGTGTACCACATTCCTCATATTCTTCATCTTCTTGATGATTTTCTCACAATAGATGCAAATGAGGACGATGGCAATGCAACCATTAGTAAATTGTGACATCTCTTCAATGATCTCAAGATTCCTTTGTCTCCAAGGAAAACAATTGGCCCTACGACATGTTTAAAGTACCTGGGTATCATCCTAGACACTGACAAGATGGAAGCGCAACTCCCAGTTGATAAAGTAGCTAGGATCATTGCTATTGTCAATTCAGTTCAAGAGAGAAGAAAGGTCACCAAACAATAACTGTTGAGTGTATTAGGACATTTAAATTTCGCAATGCAGGTAATTAAACCAGGTAGAGCCTTTGTTAGCTACCTGCTCAAGCTTCCGTCCCCCAACTACATCACCATGTCAGTCTTACCCAGGAGTGCAAACTAGACTTCTCGATGTGGCGTTCATTTTTAACAGACTGGAACAGCAAATCATTCTTCTACAAAGACGAGATCACAGCACCAGAGAAAGAACTCTACACAGACGCTGCAGCATCCATTGGTTATGGTGCTTATTTTCGGGGTAAATGGTTCGCACAGCAGTGGCCAACAGGCTTGCTCGATATCCTGAATGGTGACCTGTGACCTGCTGCTACAACTTGGGGAAATCACTGGTTAAGGAAAACCATTAAGTTCATCTGAAGTTTCGGGTATCCCGACAAGTAAGTCCATAGCAGCCACTACGGGGGAACATCCCTCTAGGCGATAAGGTTTTCCTTTCGACTAGTTTTAAGTGTAGGTTTATTATGTGGTAGTCGGATGGGGGGAAATTAGTTGTAGGAAAAATATGTAGAAATAAGGACTTAGGTAGGTTGGAAAGTAAGAAATAAGTTAAAATGTAGGTTTTGTAAGGTATTTATTTAGTATAGTTATTGGAATAGTGGTGTGGGGGAGAAGAAGGTGTAGGAGAAAATAGGATAAATTAGGCAGTTAAGGATAAGGAAATTTAGGCCAACAGTAAAGGTTTAATTGTGTGTGAGTGCTTTCTTTTTGTATTTTTCTTATTTATTGTTAATTTGTACTTTTTGTTATTTTTAATAAATCATCTAATTATGATTTTGTCTTAGTTTTGTTTTGGCAAAGTTTTGAACCTGACAAACCATAGAACCTCGAGAGAGTACACTGTTCATGACTGATCACAGTAGAACACAACGCAAAGTCCGAAATTATATGAACAGGGTTCAAACTTAGTACTCTCCGATTGCAATCCTGTCACTGGGCAGCCCGCTAGAGGGCGCCTGCCGTGACCCGGATTTGGCATGTGATCTTGACAATGCTGAAATGAAATAGTCTAGGTTTTTTTTTATTGCCATATAATCTTGTTGTAGATTTGATTTTTATTCTGTACAAACAGGACCTTCTTGTTATTTTTTTTCGGAAAGTCTTTATTCTTCTGTCAGGATTTAGTTGTGAAATATGATGTCTGAGGATACTCATGCTTTATTTTCCCTGTCAGCAAGTCAGGGTGAGCAAACATCCGGTTTGGATACTGATCTTATGGATTTGTCTGAAACACATCACACTGGAGTTGTAACATCAACACCGTATCCAACTACTAGTAATGTTGATTCACAGTCACAACTGCATAGTGTTACTACACAGTCAATTCTTGATAGGCCAATAGATACTGAAACATTAGGCCTAAACCCAGAAGAAACAAATTCTAGATTAAACCATGGGTTTGCTTACGATGGGGGCAGTAGACAGGAAAATCGTTCAGTACTTTTTGGTACCCCTAATCAAAACTTAGACAAACCAAGGGTCCAAGTAGATTTTTCCCAGCACAGGCAGAGGTCATCCTCTGCAGCTGGAGTTGCTTTTGGCCCGTCTGGTAATGGTTCTTTGCTAGATTCCAGTATGGCAGGTGATACAATTTTTCAAAGTGACACTAGTTCTCCGTTTGTTCAACCATATTTGACTAAACCCATCTGTCGGGAAGTTAGACCAGATGTTTTTGATGGTAAAACGTGCGATTGGCAAGATCTTTTAGTTCATTTTGAAAACGTTGCCGCATGGAATGGGTGGACTAGTGGTGAGAAAGCACAGCAATTGACCATGTGTCTATGAGGAAGTGCACAAAAGTTGCTCAGTAGCCTTACGCTTATACAGTTGAGTGATTACAATGCCATAAAAAGTGTGCTTACACAGAGATTTAATCCAAAGGAAAGAAGTGTAGCTTTCAGATCTGAGTTGCACGTGATTGATCAATTTCTGACAGGATTGACAAACTTCAATATGAAGAAGCATATTGCTTTCGCTCATCCGCAAACTTTAGAGGAAGCTATAGCACACGGTATTGAATATGATGCAGTTGAGGAAAATTGAAGCAAAAAGCCAGAAACTTCTGATAGGGTTGCTGTAGTATCTCAGACAAGTACTGACGAAGGTTTAACTGTAGAGGCAGTTAGCAAATTGATAGATCAGCGGTTGGAAAAGTGTACTAGAGTCCCACAGAAATCTAAGAAATTTAGTTGTTTCATTTGTCAAGAACCTGGACATCCAAGGGACAAATGTCCTTATTAGGCTTCGTTGGGTTTACCTGGATCTTCTGTATCCACGGGATCTAAAGGATCTGTAGGGACTAAGACTAACATGGGAAACTGAGTCAGGCTGGGATCGGGGCCGAGATTTCAGCCGGGTTAGAACAAAATGTTAGGCCTACTGAAGGAAGTATGACAGTGTTATCCTCACAACATGACATTAGTAGTTCTGATGTACGAGAACAGGTAGTGTTACACGCTGATACCAATGGGAAATCTTGTCTTTTTCTAGATGTTGAATTGAGGCAGGTACCTTGTAAACTATTGGTAGATACAGGTTCTCCTGTTTCATTGTTGTCATACCAAGATTTTCTGAGATTAGGCCTAGAAGGTGTTACATTCAGTAAGGTTGATAAGGAATTTTTCACAGCTACTGGTAGTCCAGTGAATGTGTATGGTTGTGCAACATTTGAGTTTTCCTGTTGGTAGTGCACAGTTTGTGCAAGAGTTTGTTGTTGCAAACCTAGGACATTTGAGTAGTATTATTGACTTGGATTTCCTGGAGACCTATGATTGTGACATTATGATTAGGCGTAAGATTCTTAAAACTTCACAAGCCAAATTGAAGCAGAAAACTTACAACTATTCTCGCATACAAATCGCTGACAAGGTCGCTGTACCTGAAGGTTCAGAAAAGTTCATTGAATGTAGGCTAATGGGTCCCTTTTCTTCAGAGTATGGTTTGATTGAGCTAAATGACCAGTTACGCAGTAGAGGCATTTTCGTAGCTAAAAGTTTAGTCAAGCCTAAAGATGAGAAGGTCATAGTGTTAGTCTTAAACCTTAGTAATAAGGGAGTTTCTTTGAACAGTTCATCACTAATAGTTACTGTTAGTACTGTCAGTCAGGTAGTTGAGTGTTGTGGTGATCATCAGCAGAAATCTGTCAAAAAGGAGTTACCTCCTCATTTGCAGCCTTTGATAGACAGTAGTTCAAATGAGCTTACCGCTGAGCAGAAACTAGCATTGACTCAGTGTTAGAGTATGTTTTTGTTGATGTTGATGTTTTTGTAGGAGAAGATGGATCTTTAGGACAAGCAAATGTGGTTACCCACACAATAGATACATCTGGGGCGATCCCCATCAAACTTCCAGCTAGAAGGGTACCTTTAAGTAGGAAACAAGTGATTGAAGAAGAAGTTGATAAGATGATAGCTCATGGTGTCATAGAGGCTAGTGACAGTCCATGGTCAGCGCCAGTTTGTTTAGTGACCAAGAAAGATGGTTCCTGTAGATTTTGTGTTGACTTTAGGAAACTGAACTCTGTCAGTAAGAGGGACGCATATCGGAAACATGATGGAATTTAGAAATTTTGATGACTGGTTTTGTATAGCTAATATATTTTCCAAAATTGTTTCCACACATGTAGATCATCATAAGTATCTGTGCTTTGTGTTAGTTTGAATTTATGAATTCTTTACCATATCTGTTAAGGCTGGATAGAAATTATTAATTTATTGATTTTCTTATATGATATTGTTCCATTTTTTTTATATGTTTTTATATCAACAATTTTTGGTCCTTTTGATAATTCTTCTTATGTAACTCCTCAATCAAATTTTTATTCAAAGGTGTTCATGGTGATCTACTTCCTCGTAGTGAACACTGGTAACGTGGGAGATTTTGGGGGAGGGGAGGTCAATTGTCACTAGAACTCAATCTTAGTTTTTAAAACATTGAAGTTAAAATCAGTTAGAAATATGTAATATTTCATTAATTAACAAACTATTTACTATTTGTTGTTGACCAGCAGGGATAATGGGGGTATGTGAGCTTTGCTCACTTCTTTCTTGTATCATAGAAGCTTTGATAGGTTGGAAAATGGCTCCAAGTGGTGGTGAGCTAAAGCCCTTTTCATTACAATTTAGTTTAGTCTCATGACGATCATTGAATCACATGATCTTTTTCACATAAAAAATTCCCTCTGTAGTAGCAGTATAGGTATATAAATCTGGCTCCAGTGGTAGTGGTCCAGAATCCCCATTACCTATACTACTCCAGTTGAAAACAAGAGGCTAGGCATCCTCCTGGTTTCTTCATGGCCTGAGGTTGCATGGGGACCCAGGCCTGGTTCCCTCTAATGTAATAGAGATGCACATGTAGCAGGACGTGGAGTCATGACCCACAGATGACATTTTACCTAGCTTGCTGACAGGGTTAATTTCTTTGGTCATGTGGACAAGGATCAGATCAGAAGGTCTGGGGTTCAAATGGCCGCTACTCATAAGTTAAGGCAGAGCTAACCGACACAGGCCCAGTTGCTGAAATACAGTCAGTTGATTGTGTAAGGGAGACAACTCAATATCTAAAATAAAAATTTGTCTACAGTGTGAGTTGCTCCCCTTTGTGTAAACAACCAGATGAACACTCACTTCCTTGGGAACAAAGGATGCAAGATAACTTTGATCCAGAGGATCAACATAGTGTACAGAAATTTTGTAGCATACCTACCTATTAATGCAAGTACCTATACTGTCATAAAGTGCACACATATAACCCAGAAGAAAAAACAAATCGTAATTTGCATGTGGTACTTCAGTATCAGGAATGAGAATATGGTACATTTCAGTTTAAATAATAATGTAATATAAATGAAGAAAACAACAATATTAGAAAAATAAAACTAGTAATATGTTTTCACAAGAATGACTTCCTGAAACATTTGTTATTTTTTTCAAGGAACATGGGGTAATTAAGTTGACACAATCATAGCAGTTTACATATGATACTGTTGACATTGATATATCAACAGTGGTAAAGCTTATTACAGCGATATACTGTGTAGGGAAATAGGTGGGATAGAGCTAGACTGACACCCTGCCCTTCGCCTCCTAGCGGGTGCAGGTGAGTAGCCGACTGGAACTGTGGTATTGTCTCTTTGTCTATTGTTCCAAGTTCCATGGTTGTGAGCTCGGAAGGTTCTCCCTCCGGGACCTGATGTACATCCTTGCCTGATGTTACAAATGTTAGGCAAAACAATTCAGATATTTCATATATACTCTTCAAAAACATGTTAATACCAAGTATTAGATTGACAAGTGTTGATGACAAGTGTTAATGTCAGCGAAACTTAAGACCAAAACATATCCGAGAGTTTGCACCTGCTTCACGCATTAGCGCCACACATGTACATAGGGTGTCATTCCTGATTTTGACACTTTCAAGGAAGGACTGGGGACTATTATTTCTGTCAATCTTATTGATATTGGCATTCTGGAACTGGCAGAAGTCAGGGTGCAGTGGCCAATACGATCGATGTTTCACCGTCAGTGATTAGCAGACTTATGGAACAGATATCAACAAACCCAAAATGTTGAAATGAACATCAAGCTAATGTCAACCCGAGTGGTTATATTGTGGGGAAGCATCACTATGACTGGGCGAACCTCACTCCATAATGTGAAAGGAAGGGTCAGTACTATTGGGACAACATTCTGACACACTTTTTGGTCCCATTCAGGATGACAACACCCTTGCTCACATTACACGAATCGTGACTGTTCACCAACAGCAGCACAACATCCACAGATTGCTGTGTCCAGCAAGGAAACCTGACCTGTTTCCTACAGAACACATCTAGGATATGAGACGTGTGTGTCAATGTCAAGGGCCATCCACCACCTTGGCTGAACTTGGCGCTGCAAGAGGAGTTGGACAAACTATCTCAAATCGGTATTGGGAGACTCAGGATGCCCAGTATGCCTCATCGAGTAAATGAATGTTTGACAAATTGTGGCAATACTATGCTCTGATCCAAAAATCTACAAGGTTAAGCTTTCCACAGCAGCCTGTAGTTTAGCATATTTTGGTTTCTTCTGTGGTGGCACATTTCATCATAGATACCTTGGATACAGCTATTTTAATCAACGACTTTCGGATAAAAAGCAGACTTTAGGCACGCCTCAAGTTCTCCAAAACAGACCAAACAGAGAAAAGCACCTCGATTTTCATTAAGGTGGCACCTACTTCCCCACTGTGTCCAGCTGCAGTGATGGCAAGTTAAAAGTACCTTTAGACCACGACTCCAAATATCTTTGTTTTGGAAGCTGATTACAGAGTATGAGATTTTAACACTTTCACTTGGACATTTGAATACTCTTTATATATATTATGAATTGTTCTTTCTCAGAAATGGACTAAATGTATCTAGGAAATTGATATTCGTTACAAACTTGCAATTACTTTTTTCAGTTTACTGGCCCATTAAGGTCACTCAAATTCAACTACATCCCTGCCACCGATGCCAGCCTTGTACGATGAGGTGTTATCTCTCTGCAACACCTGTGCCTGATAGCAGTGATGCCAACAGTCTACAGCCATGGAAGACCAACCCATCGACATGGCCATGTCATCCCTGACTATTTCAAGGAAACAGGAGAAGATTTTCTGCTTCACAACAAGATCCAATCTATTTTCACCTCTGAATAGTGTATATTCATTGTAACATATCATGTATGGATTGAATAAAACAATGGGAATGAAATATAACCTGGAAAATATATTTTATGCTGTTGTCTATTTTTTAAACAACCCTACCCAAGCACAAGACTTTACTTGCAAACACATGCACCGCCCATTGTTTTAGTCAATGGAAAGGAGAGAACTTGTTTTAAGGTGTGGAACACATGGGACAATGAAGTGCAGATTAGGCCCAAATAATAAGGTCGAATTAGCATATGAAAATACATTTCTGCATTGTGAAAGAATTTAGTAACACAATCAAGTTTATGTTCTCTGTGTAAGCAAGTTTCAGTTATTTCACCTGTGACATAAATGTGATTTTGAATTGGAGCTCCTATTTATATAATATATAAACATAATATACACTCCTGCCAAAAGATTGTAACAAAGGGTGATAGTTATTGTTTTTTTCATCAAGCATATCTGTTTTCCTTATTACTCATGCCATTGTCATGAAGTTATTTGTGATTAATTAAAATGTTTACCTTCATAGTACATTCCATCATGTTTATCCCTGGCAATGACTTTCTGGCCACTTAGATTGGCCAGTAGTCCCTTCTCATGCTTCTGAACTATCTTCTGAACTGCATCAGCATTACTGGCATCAAATGTAGATGTGTTTCCTGCTGCCAGTGCTTCCTCCTCTCCAGCTGCTTCTTGCTGCATGTTACCACCATGCTGTTTGCTCTGCCATCTGCTCTCCAGCTGTCCATGCAGGGGGATGTGGAAAAGAGAGAGAATTTGTTTATTAGGGTCTCACCTCTACATTCATGACATGAAAAACAGTTATATGAAACATGAATAATGTAAATGCCAACCTTTCAGGGTTTATTAACTATATGAATTGGTGTTACTATGAGTTAAGTGTTATAATTACAATGGCACATGACATGTTTTACCCACTACATTAACATACCCATTAACATTGAAAGGTAATATTGTGGTAACACCAAAGACATTTAGCTACATCTAACCCTATGTTAGAGTGTTAGATCCTTATACCATTGTCAAACAAGGCTGAATAATATTACATGGTACAGAATATATATGGTTGTTGAAGGGTTAACAGTAATAACAATTGCATACATGAGAGGGATTAACATGAGTGGGTTAAAAAGTAACAACAGAAGAATAATACTGTACCAAAATGAAGGAAAGAGAACACATGATCAGGATGCCTAGTTAAGCCTGTTCACAATTGCACAGTTTTAGAACCTACCCTGAAATGTTGCTCCTAATTGTAATAGAGAAGCTGTTCATCCATATATCTTATCCTTAATTAGTACTCCAAATTCTAAATGCCCATCAAAGACGTTAAACAGGATTAAGTATACATAGGTGGGGTGAGTATTGCTTTATGAGTTCAAAGTAGGTGGATAGGATGAAATAGCCTTGATCTCTGTAGATTAATGGCTTGTAGGGATTTTCACCTACATAGGATTGTTCACAGTTACAGTCAATTTTTTAAACTACACCTTTAGGTCCTTTGGGTTTGGTTGTAGTTCTGCTGTTGGCTCTATGTAGGGTATTGAGGGAGGTGGAGTAGGTGTCAATATTGGCAGATGATGTGGGAAGCTTTTCCTATAAATGGGAGGGTGAAGTGGAAGGGTGCTGATTCTGGTTTGAACAAAAAACTCAGCAACATAAAACTCACCACAGATCAGACAAACAGCAAAGGCCTGAAGTACATCCCTACCAGTCCACTATGAAAACCATGATGTCTTCATCACTAGTATCGAGAAAGGTCTTCAGCAACTCGCACCAGGGGGTATGATCGATTACCTGTGTCACCTGATCTGTGACATTTTTGCTAAAAGCCTAACCAAAAACCTCACCCGAGCTGAGAGCAAGCCATCAAAAGAACTGAGATAAGACCATCAAGAAAGCTCCTGCTGACAAGGTCAAGGCCACAGTCATCATGAACACCGTCCACTTCCAAGATCTAATCAACAACATTCTCCAAGACCCCACCACCTTCTCCAAGTTGATGAAGGACCCAACTGCCAAACTTCTACACCAACATAAAGCCTTCCTCAAACAACTTTGAAATTAGCCAAGTACTTCACAACAAACTCTCCAGCAACCACCCCCAACCACCCTCTGCCAGAGCCAAAATCCAAGGGAACACTCCTAAAGCCTGTCTACTTGTGTGCTCCTGAGATACTGTCTTTTATAACTTTGCCCAACACCTCACCAGAATTCTTGCTACCTTAGGAAAATCAGCTGACTCCTTTATCTCACACTCCACTGACTTCTGCTCCAAACAGGGGCACGGGTGGCCCAGTCGTCTAAGGCGCCGCAATTCGCTGTGCAGTGTTGCATCCGCCTGGCCCGCCAGAAACCTATGATTGTGGGTTCGAATCCCGATTTGCCTTGATTATGTTTCTAGGTTTGTCAGCACCATACCCGTGCTTGTGGGTTTCACCGAACTGGTAAACGTCTGAGACCTGCATCACTTTGGGCTTTCCTCCCACATTAAGCTGACACGCCATGATGTAACTGGAATACTGTTAAAAGCTGCGTTAAACCCAACTCACTCACTCACTCTGCTCCAAACTCAAGAACATCACCAAACCAGATGAAATCATCAGTTATGATGTAGTTGACCTATTCACCAACATACCCATAGATGACACTCTGTAAATTCTCCGCCGCTGCATCACTGAAACGCCTCTGAAAACCAGAGTGGAACAAATACTACCAACAGATACACGGCCTACCCATGGGGTCCCTACTCTCTCCTATCCTAACTGAAATCTACATAACCTTCAAACAGCAAGCCCTCACCACATCACCCATCCAACCCATTTGCTGGTACAGAAAAGTTGATGATACCTTTGTCATCCTTAAACAAGACAAGACCAAACCTTACTACTACAAAATATAAACCAACAACATCCCCGTGTACTGTTTATCATTGAAACAGAAAGGAATAACCAACTACTTTTCCTAGATGTCCTTGTCTCCAGAACCACAGCCAACAGAATCCAAACCAGTGTCTACCGAAAGGCCACCCACACCGATCAGTACATCCACTTCAACTCCAACCATCACGTCAGAAATAAGACTGACATCATCTGCTGACTCAGATTTATCCACCCATACTTGTCGACAAAGTCATCTCTATACTCCATCCCACACCCAGATCTACGACCCTCAAACATGAATCAGCACCCTTCCACATCACCCTCCCATTTATAGTAAAAGCTTCCCACATCATCAGCCACCTCCTCAATCAGCAAGCCAATATTTACACCTACTTCACCAGATCCACCTCCCTCAATAGAGACAAAGGCAGAAACACAACCAAACTCTAAGAACCTAAAGGTGTAGATCATAAAATTGGCCAAAAGTGTGGCCAGTCCTATATAGGTGAAACATCCTGCCCCATCCACAACAAAATCAAAGAGCACAAAGCTTCAACCATCAGATCAGACAGTAACTCAGCCATCTTGGACCATATCAGCAACTGCTCTAATCACAACATCAACTGGAATAATGACCAGATCCTCTCCAACAACCTCCATGACTTCACTAAAAGAAAACTGTCCATCATGTTGTTATAGGAATCTCCTTTGGTTATTTGTATTTAACCTATTCATGTTAATCTCTCATGTATGCAATTGTTGTCACTGTTAACCCTGTACCTACCATATATATTCTGTACCATGTTTCATTATTTAGCTTTGATTGACGACGGTATAAGGATCTATAACGAAAAGATGCCATTACAGTAAAATGAAGAACTTGTTATCCATAAATTGTGTCTACTTTATCATCCATCAACTTCTAAGAAATGCCTAACGAACAATTCAAACCAAGGACATATTAAGTAACACCAAGAACATATCAAGTAACACCAAGGATGTATTAAGTAACACCAAGGGACTTAGTAACCCTAAGGACATATTAAGTAACACCAAGAACATATTAAGTAACACCAAGAACATATTAAGCAACAGCAAGGATGTATTAAGTAACACCAAGGGCATTAAGTACTCCTAAGGACATATCAAGTAACACCAAGGACGTATTAAGTAACACCAAGAACATATTTAGAAACACCAAGGGCAGACAGTCAATATACAATACAATAGGGATTAGCAATTGGGATTAGCATCTTATAAATAACGTCAATTAATTTATTCCAAGGCATATACATGTCATGGCCCAGGGTAATTAGACTTTGGAATTAAATGTTTATTCAGACAATGGTTGTGACCATATTATGGACATCATTCAACAATTGTGGTCTTCTAGGACAGTGGTCATGATCAGTGCATTCTTCTAAAGGGAATTCGAAAGGATTAAGAATTGATAATTGATGATTGGTAATAAAGAAATGATAACACTCCCATGTGTGTCAAACTAATTTTACAAAACTTGTGTAAGATTTTTCATGTATTACGCACACTCTCGTTCAGGAAATACAAGAATTCTGACACTCATTTCGTATTATCAGTAGGACACACATTTTAATACAAAATCTCTATGTTTGCCGTTAACAATGGGTCCTCTGACCTGGGCTCAAAATGCACAGGTTTCGGCATCCATATATCCCAACCAATGAAAGAATCAAATTCCTATAGGCTCCCAAATAACCGGTCAGTCTTCACGGCCAAGATAATAGGCATGGCTACAGCCCTATACAACCCTCAAATAAAAAAACATAAAAACATCCTAATTTTTATTCACTAAATGGACTACAAGCTATTAAAAACAAAAACAGAAAAAGACAACCAAAACTGATACACCAAATGCTTAAAAGCTCAAAACAAATCGGTAAACTTGGCAAACAAATAGAATTCCTATGGATCCCTGCCCACGTCGGAGAGTTTGGAAAGGAACATGCTGACCAAGCAGCCAAAGCGGCCCTAAAACTATCAGAAATAAGCCTAAACTTACCAATATCAAAAAATGAGATAAAGAGCATCGCTAAGGATTTTTTTTTCCAAAAGTGGCAAACAAATTTCCAAAATTCAAACTGTCAACTAAAGCTATGCTTCAAAAGCCACTCAAAATACTAAAACCCATAATGAATAAAAAAAATATGACAGGGCAATAATCAAACTACAGACAAGTCACACAAAACTAAACAACTGCCTACACAACATAAAGTTACATAAAACAGGTAAATGCACCCACTGCAACCAATAAGAAACACCAGAACATGTACCACTACACTGCACCCACTACAAACAACACAGAACAATGCTCCAAACCAAATTAGGTATTAACAATCAACTAACACTACAAACACTCCTAAATCCGCTTTACGATGCACCAAATTTCTGAAATTTTAAACCTAACCGCCCACACTACCTTCCGCCCCCCAGATTGCCTCAACTTTTTAGACATACCCTCCTTGGCCCATGTGCGAAATATGCATAATGTCGGATAGCGCACGTAAAATCTCCAATTGGTTAGCTATTAACAGTAGATATTCTCACGATTGAACCTAACTGAGAAAGACATGTTTTATTTACTGACTTCACTGCATTATTTCACTTCCGGTTGTCTGATGAAACCTCCCAGACTAATTTGGAAGCTCCCTGAAAATTCCCGGACATTAAATAGTAGGATCCCATAATCTTGCTGAGATTTATAAGAAATTATTGACAAAAGGATTAATGAGACAAACAAATACGAAACAAGAAACAGTGGAGTTTGCAATGTTGTACATGTTCCTCAAATCACCTCTATTGTATTCTTTGCATTCTGACCATAGTTTAATATCCTTGAGACAGTAAATGGTTTTACTGTTTTAGAGGGGAAAACACTGTAGCATGTCAAGAAAAAAACAAACCTTTGGAAATGTGATTATTGCTGGCTTTGGGGTTTTCTGCCGAACAGCTGTGACAGTGTATCCTTTTCCAAATTTGTTTTTATCCACTGTAAATTTCACAGGTTTGTCTCTTCTTGATTTTCTCATAATTTAGCACAAATATTTTGTTGACACTGAATTTTTAAAAACCTCAATTCTTAATGGCTGTCATGTACAAGGATCAGCACAGTGGTCTTGCTGTTTGATTGAGCTGGTTTCAAAACAGAATTTGTCTTATCCCTCAGCTAGATATACACCTACTCTTGTCCTGCATGGTCTACCAGTGCCTCAGGCAGGTTGGATAAATACCCTCGCTCAGCTTGCATTATACCAGTTTAACCACACCACAAGTGCAAACACGTGTTATCAAAGAATAGCTGTGTTTGGCTCAACCAAGTGTGTCTTTTGTTGTTAAGTTAGGTTGTCATAGAGCATTCAGTACTGTGTTGTCACATATCCACACTGCATACACAGCTAGGTCACCTTGCCTCTACCAGTCCGCACTAAATAATTGGAGAAAAAACATACCATACACCTCTGTAAACCCTTTGCTATGTCATAGCTGGGGACTAACACACTTGCAATATATTTATAACAATGTCTTCTCCAATATGATACAGTCTATTAATCAAAGAGGACAAAAATATGCGTTGGCTGAAGCTGTTCGTTGTTCACTGTGTATGATATTGACCTTATTCAGTGTACACCAGAACAGTGTCAACTGTCAATAATGTGTTTGTTTACTTGTAGCCATGACGATGAAATAGTCACATACACCACTTACCTCCCTTTTTAAACAAGCTCTGTGGATTATTGATCACCTGATCATTGTGATGTCTCTTATTTCAGGGCACAAGCTGGTAAATGACATTGTGAAAGAGCTTTATCACAACTCTTACAACTATATAAGGGGGGGTGGGGAAGCATGTCAAAATTGACCTTTTCTTAAAATAATTATTTTTTAAATTTGAACATAATTAAGGGAATGGTCAATATATGGGGGGTGGGGGGTGGGGGTGTTGGGATAGTGGTAATTATTGTTCAGTGTCTGTATCAATTGTCATGACTCTGCCATAACATGTCCATATTAATTCCTATGGCAAAGGAAAGTATGGTCATTAACGACCAAGTATGGTGCACATGCTCTGCAGACACACATGATGTTGCTTATGAATAATTTGCATACTCGTATATGCAAGGGATCGGCGTATGGTTCCCAGTAGGAAGTGACAACTTGGAGACGATGGCTTGCGGTATATACAATTTCACTTTATACTGGTAGCTATTTACATACAAAAGACACTATGTACCAGGTCTTGGTGCCCCGGAGCACCCAGCCTAACTCAAGCTAGGCTAAGGATAAGACCTTTCTCTCTCTTTCTCCCTTACTTACTTACTTATATTGGAGATTTAACGTGCGCTTTCCGACTGCAAGCGTATGTCGCACACGGGCCCGCCAGGCCATTTAATGTGTTTCTGAAAGGGGGAAAAGGAAGTGGTGGTGCAACCCAGGAGGGGGGTTTAAGGGTTGCTTATAAAGTAATTTTGAGATTTTGAGATTTGGAATGAATGCCAAGAGTGGGTAGGGGGTGCATTAAGGGAGCTTTGTGTGGTGGGTGGTTTGTTAGTTTATGTGATTTTGGTTTTAATAGTTTATTTGGGGTTTAAATGTGACTAGTTAGTCCTGTTTTAATTAAGTATATGCCTAAGGCTTTGAATTTTTCTAATTTATTTTGTGGATTTAGGATTGATTCTGGAGTAAGTGCAGTATTAAGATTTAGGGTGGTTTGTAGTGTTGTTCGGCGTGTTTGTTAGTGTGTGCAGTGGATGAGTACGTGTTTTGGTGTTTCTTGTTGTTTGCAGCGTGGGCAGGTTCCTGTTGCGTGTAGTTTAGCTATTTTAAGGTGGTTATTTAGTTTGGTGTGGCCTGTTTGTAGTTTAGTGATTATTCTATCGATTTTTTTGGATGGGTGTAGTATTTTTGGTTTAGTTAGGGTTTTTTAAGGACTTTTCTGATTTGGCTATTTGAGTTTAGGTATATATTTTGCCATTTATTGGTGAATTTTTGCTTAGTGACACTTTTAATTTCTGATTTTGAGATAGGTAGGTTTAAGCTTATTTCTGGGAGTTTAAGGGATAATTTGGCTGCTTTATCAGCGTTTTCATTGCCAGGGATTCCTACGTGGGCTGGGATCAAAATGAATTCTATCTGTTTGCCTGCCATAGTGAAGTCGTTTGAGCTTTTGAGTATTTGGTTTATTAGTTTGGGGCATTTTTTTGTGTTTATATTTTTGAGGGCTTGCAGTCCACTGAGGGAGTCGTTTAGAATAAGGATTTTTGGTGGTTTTTTTAGATTGCTGATTGTGTAGGGCTGAGGCCATGCCCATTAGTTTCGGCCGTGAATATGAATTGGTTGTTTGGGAGTTGGTAGGATTGGGTGATTTGATGGTTGTGTGATGTGGGATCCGAAACCTGTGTGTTTGGAGATCGGATCTGAGGATCCGTCTGTGTATATGTGACACCAATTTGGCCAATTTTCGTGTATGTATGCTAGTGTGGTGCTTTTAGCGATGTTAGTGTAGCAGGGCATGGAGTCATCCTACAGATGACATCCTTACCTTGTCAGCTTGCTCATGGGGTTAACCTCTTTGGTCATGTGGACAAGGCGTCCGACCTCATATCAGAAGGTCCGTGGTTCAATTCCCATAACGGAACTCGGAAATTTTATGGCCGCTACATCAGGGTCAGTCTGTTTATTTAGTGTTGTGTCTATCTTAGGTATTTTAAGTTTTGGGGGTGAAGATATTAGTAGTATAGATGATGGGGGTTCTGGCTCACTTCCACTAGAGCCAGATTCATATACCTATACCACCAATACAGAGGGAAATTCTTACGTCAAAATGATGATGCGATTTAACAATCATCATGATTCGTATTAAAAGAAACATCAATATTTTTACTAATGTAAGCATTCGTTTAAATATGATCCAATGATAGGAAGCAATCTATTTTTAATCTCCAACTAGTTCTTTGGTTTTGGCACGGAATAATTGACGCGCTTGTTGTCTCCCTTGTTCTATGAACTTTTTTTTCTCATCTTCGTTAATACCACTGGTCTTATGAGAATTGGATCAAATCTCCTGCTTCATTGCGTTG
The DNA here is from genome assembly GCF_023055435.1 of Haliotis rufescens. Classification (NCBI taxonomy): domain Eukaryota; kingdom Metazoa; phylum Mollusca; class Gastropoda; order Lepetellida; family Haliotidae; genus Haliotis; species Haliotis rufescens. Next base: position 18,585,167 of record NW_025964361.1, read on the forward strand.
TATTTGGTGAGTTCTGACAGCACTAAACGAAACTCATCCTCGGATATCTTACAATCAGCTAATGCTGTTGAAATATGGTCCTCAATGCTGTTCAACTTTGCTTCGGTGAGTATCCGAATATTATCATGTTTTAATGCTTTCTTTGCAACTTACGAGAAATGAATTTTATCGCTATTCCTGCCAGTCCTGAGACTCAGGCCGCTATTTCCATACCAAGTACGATAGGCGCAGCGATTATAGTTGATAATAAACCAACACCGGCTACATCGAATCCCATGCCAGCCGTTACAAGCGCGATGTCAACTCCATCGAGAGCATTAACGGCTCTACGATACTTTTTATACAATCCAAGTCTAAACTCCCTCTCCTTATCTATTCGATGTTTTATGTCGCTTATTTGATGTAATCGAAATCCATCAACATTATCCAACTTTTCAGATGCCTCATCGAGCGCCGGATATAAACCCACAGTGTATATTATTATATTATATAATAGTCTTTAATTGGTCTTGCTTAAATGTTTTGAGAGTATACATCAACCTTATCAAATGTATATTATACGGCATGAATATCTTAGTAAGAGAAATGTCGACACTCATGTTTCTTTAGCCATTTAATCAAAAGACCTGGTAATATTTCGAAGGCATTTTCCGGTGCATCTCCGAACAAGACTTCAATAATAAGCGTAGAAATATTAGGTATTGCACTCAAGTTCTGTTTAATATCATTGAATTCAGTAACCAAATTTAAACTAACATTTTTTACTGCCAGAGGACTAAATAACATATAACCTGAGTTTTCTGGCAGGGGAGAGATTAACACACTTTTTCGTTTTGATGGGATATAAGCCCCGAGTACAACCCCACTATTTATTATCTTAGTTAAATTATGTGCCTTACCCGTCATCACATATGGCGGGGTAATGATGATATTCAATAGCCAATCGATTTTTGCTTCGACCATAGTCCATTTATTATCATCGTTGAGATTAAGATTATACGAAGTGTTTTTATGGAGTCTACTAACGTCGACATCGCTTAAATCTCCTAGATTACCTGTGAATGTAACTTCTTTCCGCTTGTATACATTATCTTGTAAGTGTAAAGCGTATAACTTACCATTGGTACCGGGTTTACTGATTCCTTCTGTGTCTCCTAGATCGGAAAGTGCAATTTTATTACATTGTCTAAGGCTAATGCGTTCCAGGGCCTGATGAATCAACCATTATTTATAATATTGAGTGTTACACTCAAGTATCCTATATGCACAGGTTGATGTTTTACATCTAATACAGAAATTTTGAGATCTGAAATAATACCCCGCTTTAATTTTTTATATTGTAATGTTGAGAAAGATTCCGTTCTACCGCTATTATATTTTTCATCTTTGACTGGAATAGCTCTCAACAGAGTAGAAGGACTTTCGAGTTGAATATTATCCGTCGTGCTTATCTGATCAAGATGGATGCACAACTCTTTATAGGGAACTAAATCAGGTAATTTATCTCCATGCTGTGTTTCGTTGGATTGCATTATTCCCGTTCTAAGATTAAATCCAAGTGTAACTTCTAAGTATGGGAGAAGAATTACTTGCTTTTCACCAAAGGTCAAAATAAACATCCCATTCGACTCATTTGGTGTGAGACTAACTCCCAAAGGTTTAAAAATTTCATCATTGAGGGAGCATACGCTGTTATACCCATCAGGTATAACAATGTTAGTGAAGGAACCATTATCATATAGCTGTATATCATTATTTCTTCTCACAAAACTTATATTAGTCCACTGTGGGTAATACGTTACATCACATAGAGCGACTTCAAGTTGACCAGCTGAGTTATCGATAGTATGAAGCAGTTGAATAGACTGACCATTTGTTATTCCCGGGAGTGTGACATACATATTAAATATACAATGATACTATATCATAACTTCAATATGAAATCAACTTACATTACGAATCAGTCGATTTTAGTAAGTGCCTCTGGTGCTAATGTTTTTGTTAAATTCTCTGATATCTTTGAAAAGTACAGGGTCACGGCAACTAGCGATATAATGGTGCACGATTGGTTTCACAATCCAATGCAATTTTGGCAGAACCAGTTAAACTTTGCCATATGGTGTGCCACAACAGGATGTGGTGTATCTCTTTATGCCCCAGGATTTGAACTAAATAAGTCTGTTTTATCATTTCACGTGTACTATCAGATTAGACGTATACTTAAAGAAATTAGTGCTCCATTGCCACAGGATCGAGCATGGAATTCCACAAATAATCTATACAATAGGTTCGCATATGAGCGTATGTGTCAGGAATTTGGTATTTCTACTAGTAAAGATTGGCATATTAAAGGACTTAACCATGGTCTAGGTGTTCCGTACAATGGACAAATAACTGTTAAAGAAGAAAGTGATGATTTAGTTGAAGAAATTCACCAAAAACCAATCAATCCATTTAGGTTGTTACAGACAAACAAACTTTATGTAAGAATACATGATCTTTATTTAAAAAAGGAGATATTATGAGTTTTAAGAGTGGTTTAATTTATATTGTTACAAAATTTGTACAACTGAACAATACCGCAAACGCTTGGAATGAATTTCTTAATGATAAAACAGAAAATAAATTTACTAACCCAGGAGTTGTAAGAGTAAATGAATCAATAGGAACTTATGTATGGGCAATTCTTGGTGCACAATCACAAACACAAACAGGAATAATCGGTCCTGGGACGGCACTCGATGCACAAAAACAGTTTGTTGCAAACGTGGAGGATGCTATTAATTCACCAGTTGACATACCATCTTCTATAAAGCGTTATCAAGATGTATTACAGTACGCTCAATCCAAAGTGGACTATGTTTATGCGCCAGGACTATACATGTCTCCTAGTAATATGGAACCTAAGATCGGTCAAGTGATAGGTTATAATAATATAATTGTTATTGCTACCGATCGACAAAAACCAGGTATAAATTCAGATATTAACACCGAATTAATAACGCAAACAAACACAGGCGAAATGGGAATAGTCAAGCCACAGACACCACAACCATGTACTAACGCACAACCACAAGTGCCACCACATATTGCAGCTAAAAATCAACAACATATCGATGAAAAAACAGCGCTTATAGTAGGTGGAGTCACGGCTGGTTTACTCATGATTTGGTTAAATAGTTCTTAGCGAATTGATTTGGTTAAATAGTCTTTAGTGGATACGTACAACAGCCTAGCAATTGCTACGATCAGTGCCCACAAGTTTTGACTAAGCCAAGTGGTGGTCTTAGCTAATAAATTCAAGAGCCAGGAAACAATACTCCCTATTATACCTGGAAGTTCAGACGTGGCTTTCCCAGCGAGCTTTCCCAGTGCTTCTCCTAATGACTTTAAATGCTTTTTTATCCACTCTTTTACACCACCCCCTTCACTAGGCGGTGTGCCACCTCCTGTACCACTGGTTAATGTGAGAGTCAAAGTCGATATAATAAATCCCAATGCGGTTAAAATACTAGCAATGGTTATTCCCTGTTCTCTGAACAATGTTTTAATTTTATCGGCCAGTGTAGTATCATCGTTGAGGACTTGATCGATAGTTCCTCGAATTAGACTGATTTGTGATCGAAGGGCCTTTCTATTACTGGAAGCAGCCGATCTTTCGTCTTCTAAGTTACGTAATCTTTCTGCAACGCGGCGTCTACTGAATTCATCACCTGCCTGTTCAAGTTTTGTTTTCTCATAAGCAATATGCTTGTCGAGTTAGGATAGCTTGGCTATATTATTGATGAATTCTCCCCGCATTGTTTGCATTGCCTTGTCAAGACCTTGTAATTCCCTAATACTGAACTCCGAGGATGGTACACTGACCGTGGAATTATCGTAGTAGGTATCCAAGATTTCTCCGAGTCCGTCCGAGGCCACATTCGAGCTTTCTTCCAAATTATCTATAGTAACCAAGTTCATCACGCACAGTTCGAAGAACCTTAGTAGTCTTCATGGAAAGTTTTTCTCGTGAGTAGTCTACAAAACCTAATTCATCACGAACAGTGCTGATGCCGTGTTAAGCGGCTATCGTAGACAAGGCTAGGGGCTTACGAGTACGAGAATTCATAAGATCAATATCGGGAGCGCCACGCAGTCGCAATGTTCCTTTACCATCTAATTCAAACTTTGAATAGTCATGACCAATTGGGCTAACATCTTTAAAGGTATAGTAATAATCATTAACGGTTGATTATAAAGGTTCATCGCTAAGATTCATGCCACCAAAGCTGGTTTCATCAGTACCCTCCTCGATTGTACTAGTATCAGTTATGTTATCTAGATTAAAATCATCCATTTTTATATTAAACATAAGGTTACATAATTTTAATATAACAATGTCTTCGCAATACGGACGCAAGTTAAACCCACATCGTAGACTTCGGGATCCATTAGGGGTCAAAGCAATTCGCCAGTCTGTAACTATAACTAATAACCCGAGTACCATTGATCAGAATCAAACACTTCTGGTTCACTTTCCCAATCTAGGTCCTCATGATGTGTTAGTTCCGGGAACTGTCCGACTAGCATTTACAATTAGTTTGAATTCTACAGATGCTAGCAGGGAGCCTGTTCAGAACATAGGTCGTGCTATCGTTAAGAAAATCGCGATTAAAATTAGTGGTAATGAGGTTTTGAGTATCGACGATAGCGTTGATATATCTGTTACATGGATCTCTGGAGAACGGATAAAGAGCGGGAAAACTTACAGTACCAGGGTATTAGTAATCTGAACACATTGAGACTGCGTGTGGGTGCTGATAATGGTGATAATACCATCGTAAAAGATCTTGCTGTTGCTGATGCATTAGGTAGCCGATCCTATATTCCGCTCGACTTTGAATTACTAGATTCCAACATGCCCTTCTATCAAGCATCCCTAGGTGATAGGTTAGAATACGAACTCACTTTTAATGACTACGGTAGAGTAATCAGAGCTGCTGAAGATGCTAGCTATTCCATTGACAATATCTCACTGGAGTATGATATGGTAACAGATCCTGAATTAGCCAGACAAATTCGTAACCAGTATACCGGAAGTTTAGCTATTTTGTACGATCGAGTGCTGCGACACCGAAAGATCACGAGGAGCAAAAAGATACGATGTGGAATATCAATCTAAACATCCCCACAAGATCGTTGAAGGGTATTTTAATGTTGTTCGAGGGCCCTTCTGAAGCATTTAAAAGAAATACCGAGAAGTTCTACAATCCCAAGATTACAAAAGTAGAATTGACTATCGAGGGCGTGCCTAATCAACTATATAGTCAAGGAATGCTAGCGTATCAACAATGGGATGAGATTAAAAAACTCCCTTCTATAAAACGAAGTCCAGAAGTTAACGTGGTTGTGAAAGATCTATCTCTCAGGGATGTATCGATGGGTGAATACCTCACCACAAAGTACGCGCTATGGCTCGACATGCGAACCACGGACGATGACCAACTACACGATAGTGGGCGGAGAATAGAAAATGCTAGCGAAGGTGTCACTATACAGATAACGAAGCTCCAGGAATCCAATGGTAAATTAAATATATATTTGTATGTTATTATGGACGCGCAACTTAATATACAGAATGGAAGATTCGTGCAAGCAATCTATTAATAATCTTTTACCTAAAGAACCGCACTGCGCTATCATCTGTGGGCAAACGGGTTGTGGAAAAACAGCTTTTATTCTAGATATTTTACAAAGTCATTATCGGAATGTTTTCGACCATATTATTATTTTGTGTCCGACTATAAGCGTTAATAAAACATACCCATCGAGAGATTGGGTAATGAATGACGATGGGGTGCACAGAGTTGATCCGGGCAATCGTTTACAAGACTGTTTACGAGTATGTCACGAAAAATACAAAGGAGAATCAACCCTTTTCATAATAGACGACTGCAGCGCGAGTAAAGAACTAACCAAAAAGAAAGATATGCTTTCATATTTAGCATTCTCCGGTCGGCATACTCTGCATAGCATTTGGGTACTTACCCAAAAATACAACTCTGTCCTGAAAGATCTCAGAGAGCAGACCAAATGGGTAGGACTGTTTCATTGCAAAGACCGAGATTCATTCGAGGAATGTTTACGTGAAAATGATGTTATTTATACCAAGCTTGAGCGAGATAAAGTCAGAAAACTGTTAGCTTCAACGAAGCATTGTAAACTCGTATTAAAAACCGATCAACTAGCTGCTTATGCAATTGCTTAGCAAAATGTAGCAACTGCTAAGCAAATATAGAAACTGCTTAGCAAAATATGACAAAAATATAGTAAATATAGCAAAATATAGTAAATTGAACATTAGCGGCTGTTATGTAATAATGTGGTTTGAAATCCTCATTCTTTCTCAACAGTTTATTATTTCTGGCTGTATTGGATATGTTATTTTCCATTATGTTAGACTTAAAGGGGCACTGATCTAACGCAATTCCCCGGACTGGTTGTTGCCTTTGTTATTGTTTTTTTCCCCGTGAGTACCCGGATGATACGCAACGCAACTGAGCGTGACCAGAGACTGGGCTACCGTCTGCAAGGACAGCTGAATATACTTGGAGGCTGGCGGCAATATTTGTTTTATGTATTTTTGCATAAACACTGATTGGTTAACCGTGATCTATAAAGATTTCGACAAAGGGCGCATATTAATTAATTTCTTCAGCCTAAACAAACAGACAAAAAGAACGGCGGAGCTCATCGGATCTCGTCATTTGGAAATACCCCAGATGGTTATAAATTAATACTAAAAAAAGTATCCATGCAGTGAAAGCGTTTTGGGATTTCGGATTGCGTCGCTAATACGATTATTACTCCCTTGTTGTCATCCACGTTTTCTCGTATAAGCCTATACTTGTGTATTTGTCGTCATTCAATTGATGCTCAGTTAATGAATTTATTACAGGTACAATTAGTGGTAGCACCACTTAGATTACCTGATGAAGGTTCCCATTTGGCATTTATTGTGTCTGGGGTAATATTCAATCTAAATCCAGGTTTGAAGTGAGGTAAAATGTGTGTTATGTAATATGCACGTGGCAGACCAGCAAGAGGTGAATAATCAGTTGATTTACATTTTTGGGTAAATCAACGGATCGTTCCTAGTCATCAAAGGATTAACAGAAAATATGTTGATTGATTAATGACTGTTATCTTGCACAGTGGATATGTCAAAAGTGAGTGTTTACATGTGTAGGTTTACTAAAACAAAGGGAATACACTTATATCATTGCGTGAAGTACCGATGTAAAAACAAATTACTTTGTTCATAGGGTTAACTGATAATACGTTGATTGAATGGTCATTGTTATCTATCACTGAATGGATTTTTTAGGAACCGTGGACGTTATGAAAATAGTTGTCACATGGGCTTTCTCAGCTGACCCTTGAGACTTGACACCTGTGTGAAACACCTAAAACAATCCAAGTGATCAGTTGAGAAACGAACACGGGTTATAATATCCCGAAACGATATATATCTTTTAAAATATTTGATTGTTACAGAGACACGTGACATCGATTAAGTTTCTTTGTACAGCTGCAGACGAGTGGGATATTGTTCCTTTGTGTGGATATTCACGGATACATTCCTCGAACAAGGAAGCTGCCTAAAATTTATACACATAAATTGGGTAGGTTGTAATTATGGTATTTGCATTTTGTTTTTCTTCATTTGCTGTAGCATTGAACCGATTCGTCCTTGTTTCTCTACGTCTTGGTTGGGAAATTCTTCAATGCGCGATAGACGTTGTTTCACAGGTCTTTTCCTTTGTAAGCTTGTATATATTACCGTCAATTTGTAAAATGTGATTCTCTCAGGCAATTTATAAAATATGTAAATATTTCATTTTGACTAGAAAATCTGTCCAGATTGATTAAGACGATCAAAAGAGCCTACAAACATCACAACAGATTATTATGTAGGATTAGAAGCCAAACAACATAGAAATGTATTTTTCAACGTTACATTTTCAGTCTCTTGGTGATGACATAAAACATCAAAATGTTTGGAATTCGTTATCATAATAATACAGATGGAAATGTTTTTCAGTCCCTTCGTAAAATAACTGAATATTTAGGCGTTTAATAAATTTGAAAATGTTACAAATATACACACTATAAAAAAAGCAATGCGCAGGTGAAATATTTACTTTGTGTTGCAAGTCAAAATAGTGTAAACGAAAATCGCAAAATTACCAAGCAAGTGACTTATCAAAACTTCGTCACCATTACCGATGCTACCCACAAAGATACCTACATTTCCTTATTATCTCGAAAACTGTATTTCATTTTGTTGATCAATGTGACCATACGCCCTTATTACTACCCATAAAAGTCACTAATGCGCTTACGAATGGCGCAGCAGAGGTCGCGAACTAGTCTAGATTTCTGCTATACATCCGGGTATTCACTGGGAAAAAACAATAACAAAAGCAACAATCAGTCCCGGGGAATTGCGTTAGATCAGTGCCCCTTTAAATATCTCCTTAGGTAATACATTATGGAATGCGACGAACTCATCGAACAAATGCTCAAAGATGAGCCAGATCAAGATGTAGATAAATCTTCAGATAAACATAGAGAAAGACTCGCCGCTTTGGTAGCCGGTGGAAAATCTAGACTAGGAGCTACCATGACTAAAACAATAGGGTCGGCTATGTTACAACTATACACAGTCGTAGCTAGTACGTTTCTCCCTATCCCGGCAGAACATCGCCCGTATTTATGCGAATCTCTCGAGAAAGACCCATTCATCGAACACGCTATAAGATCAGTAAGCTGTGAGTTTTATCATAGATACGGAATGTTCTTAGCTCCACTCACCAGAGCTCTATAAACGGCTAGGTATTGTCAATTTAAACATATGTGACCACTTAATAACAATGGAGATGGAAAAACAACAAGTACAAACCCCGATTGTATCACAACAACTGAACGAGGAAATACCACATTAAGTGAATGAGGAAATACCAGCGATTGCACAATTACCACAACAAGTCAGAGTGACTAAGAATCCTCGAAAAGTTGCAGCTGGTAGGACGGTGGGTTGGCGAGGAAGGCGAAACTAATGCATAATACTGAACAAAGTCGGCCCCCTACGTACTAGGGGTTGTTGCTATAACGGCGGTATGGTTATTTTATAAGACCGGAGAAGAGAAAACGTCACAAGTTCAAAAATTAGATGAGGTTCATTTAGAGTTAAGCCCTCATGTAATGTTATAAAAAGCATGACTACTCCAGTTACAGATGGTAAAATGTTGGTAAACGCAACGTATATTATTCAGCGGTGGTCAGCGGCTTGGCCATTGGCTATGCCCGTATAGCTAAAATGATTACTAAAGCCACACCACCAAAGCTAGATTTTAATGGTTAAGATATCGGTATGATGATTCTTGATATAGGATTAGCAATGGCAACAAAGGATATGCTCATCAAACAAGGGCTTATCCAAGAAGACATAATGAAGTAATTAAACATTTGAATATTTTATAAACATAGTATTATTGAACACAGTTTGAAACATCATGGCAACAATTGTGATGATGGTCGGTGGAGCTATTGTTAATGATCTAGCTTTTCGGGAGTAATTATTTATTTTCTACCCTGAGGGAATCAAACACTAAAGAAGTTGAAGGGAAGCATTAACCGTTTTCCAACTCCAAAAGCAGATTTGCCTGCTGTGACCTTGAAAATGGGGTCAAGGTCACCAAAACCGACTGGTGTCTGCGGTGTCTGTATATACACCATAGTATCAAATATGAAGACAATCCAGCGATTAGTTCTTGAGATATCGTGGCAACACCGTTTTCCAACTCCAAAAGCAGATTTGCCTGCTGTGACCTTGAAAATGGGGTCAAGGTCACCAAAACCGACTGGTGTCTGCGATGTCTGTATATACACCATAGTATCAAATATGAAGACAATCCAGCGATTAGTTCTTGAGATATCGCGGCAACACCGTTTTCCAACTCCAAAAGCAGATTTGCCTGCTGTGACCTTGAAAATGGGGTCAAGGTCACCAAAACCGACTGGTGTTTGCGGAGTCTGTATATACATCATAGTTCCAAATATGAAAACAATCCAGTGTTTAGTTCTTGAGATATCGCGGCAACAAACAGGTGGGACGTACGGACGGTCGTGAATACTATATCCCCCGCTCCGCGCTTTCGCGTGGCGGGGGACAACAACTCGAAGCAACCCAGTCACAATGGGCCAGGCGCAGAATGGAGAAATTAGATTTTATTAATGATGAACTGCGTAAACAAGGACACTCAATTCAAACTTTTAAGGATGTTGAATCTGCCATGCATGAATACTTCCTCGTTTATGGAAAGACACTTGACCCAATGCTGAGGCCAACACTTTCTCAGTTTTATACACCGTCAGAAGGACCATGAGATAGCATTTATAGTGTTTGGGTTGTCTGCAGTTGCTATTTATAGCTACACAATTATGCACAAGCTATAAATAGATCTGGCTGGTTGAGAGACTCGATATGTGCTTTTCATTTAGACAGATGATATGATAGGTGTATAATCATGAATCTGTGCAGATATACACTCATGGGGAAGCCAATTCAATGTCAGAAACCATGCGTTGGTGTATATTGTGGTACTCATGCTTTTTACATCAGACAAGGAAATGTAAATTATACATTTTCTGTATGTGGGATAGGTGTCAGATGTCATTATTGTTTATGTAGGAAACACGGCGCTGATAGGGTTAGGAAGCAGATTATTTACGCTAGGAAGAAAGATTACATCAACGAGAGGAATAGGTTGGGGAGAATAAGATATATGGAAATATAACCATTTAGATAAATGTCTCATTTTGTATATATACCACAATGGTTTTCGTCAGAGAGTTGAAAGCTTTGGCAAAACAATGTGGTCTACATGGTTATTCTCGAATGAGAAAAACTGAATTGATCGATCTACTTGGTTTGGAATACAACAAACCCCAGACTGTTAGAGAACTCAAAGCTTGAGTGAAAAAAAGTGGGCTGAGGGGTTATTCTCGAATGAGAAAAGCTGAATTGATCGCTTTACTAGATAAAAATCAACCAGATGATGTCGATAAAAATCAACCAGTTGATGACTTAAAATTTGTACCTACAGACGGTGTGGGTAAATATCTAAGAGGTTGGAAGATGGATATTAATTCCAACATGGATGTTAATGATGTTAAGCCCATCTTATCGAGTAAAATTAACGAGGAGTTAGATGATTTAAATAGTATAAAATACCAGCTGACGGTTAAAAAGTCATTGAGTAAAAGTAGCGCAGACGATAGAACTGAATATACGGAACCATATTTCCGTAGCAATCAAGAAGTTATAATCGAATCCGATACTATAAACGCATCGTTAGATACATCAATTCAGAGGATACAGGAAACTTTAGAACGCTGGACTAATAGAGGTTCGGGTTGGGGTGTGGATAAAATAGATAGTTTATATTTAGATATAGCAAATTATATGCCCTTCAAAGGTGGATCTTATATAGATTTACCCCCGTATTATAAAAAGAAAAAAGCCATAATTAATGTTAAAAAAAAATCTGATGACTGTTTCAGAATGATGATAAGATCTGCATTGTTCCCCGTAGACAAAAATCCAGATTGACCTTCTAGCTATCCCCAAAACGATGGACTAAACCTCGATGGTATAGACGAGCCTACACCAATCTCACAAATTGATAAGGTGGAAAAGCAAAATAATTTAGCTATAAATGTATTCGGACATTCTTCTGAAGGAATTGTTGTACACAGGATAAGCTCCGCTCCGGGACATATTCCCAGAATCAATTCATTTCTAATCGAAAAAGATGGTAAATATCATTATACATGGATAAAGAGTTTAAGCAGATTATTATATGATCAAACAACCCATAGGGAAAAGAAATATTTCTGTGAAAGATGCCTACATGGGTACAGCAGACAAGATCTATTAGAAGCGCATAAAGAAGACTGCAGAGGTGTTGGACAGAATGCTATCAGGATTGATATGCCTAAAGAGGGAAAAAATATATTAATATTTGAACATTATTGTAATCAAATGCCAGTACCGTACGTAATTTACGCCGACTTCGAAGCGCTTATCAAACCTATAGAAAATACTGAACGCAATAATCAAGATAGTAGTTTTACATACAAAACTCAAGAACATATTCCTTGTGGGTTTGGATATATAGTTGTAAGGTATGATGGGAAAACAAACCCGCCCGTGATTTACAGAGGTCCCGATGCAGCGGGAAAGTTCCTAGAATATCTACAAAATGAAGAGAGAATAATCAGGGAAAATTTATCGCGTAAGAAACCAATGTGTATGACGAGGGATGATTGGAGGGCCTATAAGAAGTCAACGAGTTGTCATGTTTGTAATAAACCCCTGAATGGGGATTCTGTAAGAGATCATTGCAACGTCACGTGTAATTATCGGGGAGCCGCTCATAACGAGTGTAACTTGAAACTAGAAATGAATTCTCAAACAATACCCATCCCCGTTGTGTTTCATAACCTTAGAGGATACGATTTTCATCTCATCATGCAAGCTATCTCAAAGACCGACGGTGGCTTAACTTGTATTCCTAATAATATGGAAAAATACATATCTTTCTCGTTGACTAAAACTATACATTATACGGACAAGGATGGGAAAGCCAGAATAAAGCAAAGTAATGGGCTTAGATTCATAGACTCCGTACAGTTTCTGTTATCTTCCCTGGACAATTTAGCTAATGCGAACAATCCCGATTACTTTGCGATAACAAATCAATATACCGATAGGTGCCGTCATTTGTTGCTGAGAAAAGGTGTATATCCTTACGAATATATGGATGATTGGTCTAGATTCAACGAAACTAAATTACCACCTCTTGAATCATTCTATAGTAACTTAACAGAATCTAAAATAACAGATGCTGATTATGAACACGCTCTGACGGTGTGGGATAAATTAGGTTGTAAGAATTTAGGCGATTATCACGATCTGTACTTAAAAACCGATGTACTGTTACTCGCCGATATATTCGAGATATTTAGAAAGACATGTTTAAAACAATACGGCTTGGACCCGGCATGGTACTATTCCAGTTCCGGACTATCGTGGGATGCATTGTTGAAGAAGACCGGCGTTGAACTAGAACTACTCACCGATTACGATATGCACTTGTTTATTGAGAAAGGATTAAGAGGTGGTATATCGATGGTAGCGAAAAGGTATTCTAAGGCTAATAATAAATAAGTGGAGTAAACCCGACACGCACATATTATATCTCGACGCCAACAATTTGTACGGATGGGCTATGAGTCAACCTTTACCCACGGGTGGTTTTGAGTGGGTCGATGTGAATGATATCAAAGTGGATGATATCCCCTCAGATTCTGTTAAAGGGTACATACTAGAAGTTGACTTGGAATATCCAAATTCATTACATAAAGATCATAACAGTTATCTGCAAGCTCCCGAAAGATTAATGGTGAATAAAGATTGGATGTCGGAATATCAACGCTCCTTGATGGGTAATACTAGGTTAGCTAAAGTAGAAAAACTCGTACCAAATTTGATGGATAAGACAAAATATATAGTTCACTACAGAGATCTCCAGTTATATCTATCGTTAGGTATGAAACTAAAGAAAATACACAGGGTTCTAAAGTTTGATCAAAGCCCTTGGATGGAGCGCTATATAAGGCTGAACACAGATTTAAGAAAGATAGCTACCAGCGATTTCGAAAAGAATCTATATAAGCTCATGAATAACTCAGTATTTGGTAAAACTATGGAGAATCTGAGGAAGTGTGTTGTTGTTAAATTAGTTAGGTCTAATGAGGAAGAAAGACTCACGAAACTTATAGCCAGTCCGGCTTTTAACAGAAGCAAGATATTTGATAATGACTTAGCCGCGTTGCATATGCAGAAGAGTAATATAAAATTCAGTACCGGTGTACGTTGGTATGAGTATTCTTGACTTGTCAAAACACTTAATGTATGACTTTTATTACAACGAACTTAAGAAGCAGTACGGCGATAGATGCGAGGTGTTATATACCGACAAAGATTCTTTGTTGATGGAAATACAAACCGAGGATGTGTATAAAGATATGGCAGAAAAAATAGATATGTACGACACGAGCGATTACCCAAAAGATAATCCACTGCACAGCGTAGTAAATAAGAAGGTGTTAGGTAAGATGAAGGATGAATGTGCGGGGACTCCTATAGTGGAGTATGTTGGATTAAGACCTAAGATGTATTCTATAAAGAAGTCAGATAATGGAGAGATAAGAAAAGCTAAGGGTGTTAAGAAGTATGTGGTAAAAAAGCATATCAAACACGAACAGTATAAAGAAGCATTATTCAACGGTAGAACATTCAAACACGAGATGAACTCTTTAAGAAGTTACAATCATAGGATATATTGATTAAGAATGAACAAGACATCATTATCCCCCTTAGATACAAAGAGATGGATTGATAAGGATGGTGTAACTACCTATGCTTATGGTTATTTAGGGCGGTAATACAATATTGTTGGGAACTATGAACAACACTTCTCGTACAAATGCCCTGCCCGGTCCATCTTTAAGATAATAAAGAATAGGCTCTCCTTCTTTCATAACCAATCGACTAATGTTATATGTCTTAAGGGACCAAATCGGATCGGTTGCGCGACGTAGGCCTCCTTCGAGTTCACCGGGCTGGTATAAATATCTTACGCTTACTCTATCCGGAAGTTTTTGTTCTTTGCCTCTCCTCGGTGCTGAAGATTCGGAAGTCACGGATTTCATTTTAATCGCATTGGATGGTTTCTTCACGATTAATCTTGTTACTTCATAATTCAGCGCTGATACAACAGCTGATAATCATGTCACCCATTCGGTTGATCTCAATCATTCCGATTTCATTTTGATCCCATACTGATAGCCAAACAAACTTTCCGCTAATGTCCAGTTAAATCTTTCAACGATAGCTTGACTATGGTGGGCCTCTTTTTCACCACGCCTGATTTCAACATCGTGCTTTGTTAACAGTTTAGTTACCGATCCCATAAACTCGCAACCGGGATCTACTTGAAATAGCTTAGGCCATTTTAGTGGTCTGCGTTTATATATGCGACTCAGTGCATTAGCTACTTCTGTTGATTCTTTCGAGGTTAATGGCTCAGCCTCTTTGTATCGACTAGCCACATCCACTACGGTTAAAGCATATTTATATGTTTTGCGTCTTACCTTATCATGGGGAAGAAACAAGAGGTCAGCCTGATGAACTTCATTCGTTGTAAAAATATCAAACTTCTTCCTCAGTATATAACGCGGTGCTGGTAAGTAATATTTGCCACATCGCTTGTTTCTTTAACCAATCCACATGGCCACATCTTTAGATACCTTAGCAGCGGTGGCTAACTTTTTTATTGCTCCTATACCTTTCCAATATCCTCGTGGGCTATAGTAAATTTTATTCATTATTAATTAATATCGAAGATTGTTAAATCACATCATCATTTTGACATAAAAAATTCCCTCTGTATTGGTGGTATAGGTATATGAATCTGGCTCTAGTGGAAGTGAGCCAGAACCCCCATCATCTATACTACTATATTTGATTGTTTACTGTGTTGTTTGAGATTACTTATTTTGTGTTCATTTAGGTAATTGATTATTCTTTGGGATATTGGAGTAAGTAGTGGATGTTTCCGGGCTAGGGCTTCGTTTCTGGCGCTAATATTGTTGTTTATTATGTTTTGGATTAGAGGATTTGATTGGGACGTGGCCCAGAAGTTTAGGGTTAGTTGTTCCCTACGTAGTTGTAGTGGCATTTCTCCTGTTAAGGCCTGGAGTGATGTGCTGGAGGTGCCATGTTGAGTTCGTGTGATTAGTTTTAGAGCCTGATACTGGACTGAGTCTAGTTTTTTAATGAGAGAGTTGTTTAGGGTGTTGCCCTTGGAGGACCCCATCTCTTTCTCCCTCTGGACCAAGGCCTATATAGCCAAGATTACCTGACATTTAGTAAGTCATAAATATAAACAACAGTTATTCATCAGTGACATACTTGCACATCTCGTTCATGATGGCAGACAGTCAATGTACAATACAATGGGGATTAACAATTTGGGTTAGCATCTTAGAAATAACGGCAATTAAGTGTTTCAAGGCATAGAGATGTCAGGGCTCCAGGGTACTTAGGTACTTTGGTACTTGACCAAAATCTGCTTTGTTATTTTGATTTCAAATGATACATGCAACTTTCACCTGGCAGGAGTTCTAATATTATTTTTTCTCCCTTCAGTTTTGTTTCTTTACATACGAATACTGATGTTATCGGGGATGTCGGAATTGTGATACCCTTCTATCTCAGCAATTGATTCTTATCACACCTTGGTTCTGGGGATGATGGAGCTTGTTCAAATCATAAATCTGGGTGTTCAATTCCATTAATTGTAGGATGGAAGTAGGATGAACATTACACACAATAGGTCCTCAGATGTATTTCTGTTGCCTGACTGATATTTTCACAACACATATCTAAATGATACACTGAAGAGCACAGTACTAACTCATATCAGTTGATGAATTTTTAGGAGTCCAACTTCCAAAATACAGAGAGAGAACATTTCTGGTCAGCGGGGAGACTACTCCCTGACAACTAACAAATGCTCCCATCATTATTTTAAGCTCCTCCTCCTGCAATGAGTCCTAACTCTTTGTCTCTTTGTCTCAACAATAACAATGTTCCCTTATGTCAATTTCTGGTTGGGATTCAAACAATACTACCATGCTTTTCCTGACTGACGCATTCCTATTAAGCATCTGGTCAAAAGAGTACACACAAATAGTATCAGAAATATTCCTGACCTGCTGGCGCCAAAATATAAAGAAAAGTACTGTTAGTTAATTACTAATTAAGGACAGACCATTCCCTTTTTTCAACAACTTGCAATTACTCACCAGTGTACTGTAAGCCTTTGTTACAACTTTCAACTAGGAAATCTGAGTTACAGAATTTCCCAAAAAAAAGAATCCTACTATTATTGACCGGAACATGCTACAGTTTATGCTTATTGGTTCGTCAGATGCATACGCATATATTTACTCTGCACGAAAAAGAAATGCCAAAGTGATTTTAGATGTACATATATATCATATAAATAATCAACAGATAGTAACTGGCATACAAAATTGGCACACATCGTTCTCATTGAGCCAGGTTCCATATGGCACACATTTAACAGAAGGTTTTCAAGGTGTAGATCACCTGTTCTTAATATCTTGAATGGCATCATCGTCCCATGGAAGCAATCAGATCCTGAATTGTGGCCTAGGGAATGTCACCCATTCTTGCTGCAGTGCTTGTGCCAACTGTTGGAAATTCTGTGGTTCCTGCTGATGGGTTCACCGTCCCTGATCCACTCCATCCCAAAAGTGTTTGATTGGGTTTAAATCTGGTGTCCTGGAGGGTCATGGATGTTGTGATTCCTGAAAAAATCTGTTGTTTTTGTGTCTGTCTTTCCATGTGAGGATGGGCATCGTTGTGTTGGAAAATCACGTTTGCTTGTTGCATCATTATCCATCAACTGGTCAACAACCTTGCCAGCGTAACTGGGCCAAGGTCTGATGAATATGTCGAGACGATGTAGTAGCGTGACATTGGCATGACGAGCCAACACTTTAACACGATGCTACCCCACCAGCCCTTGCTTAATAGGAAGGACAAGTGACAGAAGAAGCTCATCCGTGTAACTTTGTGCTGTTAAATTCAGCAGAACTTGTACTAAGATGGCTGCCCCCGTTATCACACTACTACCAAATCTGTTAACTTCTTGTATGCAGTTTCGTTCCCCGCGATGCCTGTAAACACAAAGTCTCTCATCCACACTATGAAGCATAAATCATGTCTCGTCACTGAGCCAAACTTGTCTCCATCACAGCTGTTGCCATACTCTGTGACCTTGACACCACTGATGTTGTAGCCGACGATTCAGGTCCATCAAAATGACACATCAAACTGGTCATCTAGCATGAATACCTTCAGCTCGTAAACGGTTCTTCACTGTCTGGACTGATATCCCAAGCAATCTGGTATTGCCGTAGTTATAGAGGTGGTTGTGGCTCTTTCACATAAGCAACATAGCCATATGAATCTGTCCTGTGCTCTAGTAGAAAGATTTGGGAAGGTTCCATATGCCTCATAATGGTTCCATGGTCTTGTAATGGTGCTTGGTGCAACTTGGAAAAACCTGGCTATAGCTGGAGATGATTCTCCTGTTTGCAGTCGGCCGATGGAGTCGGCATGATTTCACTGTTCACCTGCTGTAAGATTATGGGCATGCAAATGAAAACCCAATGTTTTTATAGCCTAACAATAGATGTTGCACTTGCATGTCATGTTGGTGTGTTTTGGCTCCAGGCTCACATGTGGTTGTGTCTTTGTGATTTTTCCATCTTTTCATTCTTTCAACACAAATCAATCCAATTCCATGCAGAAATTACAAATTCATTTTTTATGTTAATTCTGTATGGATGTTGGCAACACTGTCAGATATTTATGATTTTACTATATTTTTGTTTCTTTTTTTTGCAGAGTATATATATAGAATCTACATGTAAAACATCAAGGAATAAAATAATACACTGTAATTTGATTGATTTACGCTAACAATTATTGTATCGTTTTTCACATGCATTTTGAATCACCGTCTTCGATCAAGGTCACATAGATCTACATTCATGTCACATGCCACTGTAAAATAATTACTTTCCATTGACTACAATCATTACGTAATCATCAGCAATGAATATCTGTATAACGCTCAATTCTTACAAAACTTCTACCTCTATTACATATCTGCCATAAATCTTGTATTTTGGCTCAATCACACAAACTAATATTTTCAGGTTTTCAACAGACATCCTCTTCACTGTCAATCACACAATTAGTTGCCGCCATGAAGTCTCATCACTACCCATGCCCTGACGTCTCAATGGCAGCAATATCCCTTTTTTCCTGTGTGTGTTAACACCTACTATAAAGGTAGTAACGATCTGGCACTTGGTAGTAAGTCACATTCACCAAAGATTATTCTAATACGTTTTCGATAATAATTAACAAACATATATGTATAAATTAATATTGCTCCTGGAGAGACAAAACCGCATGTAAGTATAGCTGGTGTTTGGAGATTTTGTGAGGTTGTCATGTTGTCTCCCTCTACCCTCGGGTGCAATAAATGTGGCCAATTCATGGTCTTGGGAGATCCTCATGAAAACTGCAAGAAGTGCAGAAGCACGGCCTGCAGCAAGGAGAAGAGATGTGAGCAATGCAATAACACATTTGAGAAGATCTCCAAGATGACAGAGGTTGTGACTAAGGCCAAGAGGCGTGAGGCTGCCAAGAAGAAAGTGGAGAACATCAAGATAACTGAGAAATCAGTTTCCACTTCAGTGCCTCTCCCCAGCCCACCCACAATCTTCTGTACTCACCATGAGTCTGATCCACCAACTGTTCAAAGAACAGCAGGAGATGGTGAAGGGCATTCTCGAGACCAAGCTGTCAGCAATGGGCTTGGAGATAGGCAAGATCATAGAGCTAGCTCTGGCAAAGACTATCCGATCTTCATCCACGGCCGTGGACCCATCTACAAGAGACCAGCAAGCTGAGCCGTACGGTCAGCCAACCGAGCAGTCAGTCGGCTAGCCAGCAGACCACCCAGCCGACCAGCCGGGTAGAAGCCAGCAGGCTTTACCCCTATCATGGGACAATACCGTACGGGAGCCGCACGGTATCCATGGACAGGCTATCCATGGCAACCAAGCCATCCAGCCACACCAGCCAGACGCCGGATGGTGGTCCCTTGGACCCCATGGGCCTGCCCTCCATGGCAACCCGGCCGACTGATAAGCCTTCCAGCCAGCCAGCCGTTAAGACTCTGTACGGCTGTCGCACAGACTCCATGGGCTCCACCGACTACAGCCACCAATGGCTACCCAGCCTACCACCACAGTTTACTGTATGACCTTCATCAACCAACGGCTCCCAAGCCAGCTGCACGGTCTACAG
This sequence comes from Haliotis rufescens, assembly GCF_023055435.1. NCBI lineage: Eukaryota > Metazoa > Mollusca > Gastropoda > Lepetellida > Haliotidae > Haliotis > Haliotis rufescens. Next base: position 18,605,259 of record NW_025964361.1, read on the forward strand.
GGGATTACCCAGCCAGCCGTCCAGCCTACAGGCTAGCCAGCCAAGAGGACAGCCACCACATGGCTACCATTACCCACAGACCACAAGCCACACGGAGACAGAGAGACAGATTATACCGGAATCATGGTCATCAGAGGATGACGAACCCTATGAGGTAGACCCGGAGTGCTACGATTATCCACCCCCTATGGGAGATACCCAAGGCCACTGGGAGGCGGAGTCAGAGGTTTTTGAGGATCTATTGATAACTCATCCCAACAAGATTACACCGAAGGAGCTAATTGATGAACTCTATCATCTTATGCCTTTGCTTCAGCCGCAGGTGACAGAAAATTCACCACCCCAGATGCCTCAATACGGGGGATGTCACGCTACTACATCGTCTCGACATATTCATCAGACCTTGGCCCAGTTACGCTGGCAAGGTTGTTGACCAGTTGATGGATAACATTCACAGACTCAAGCATGATGAATGACTACCTTTACCACCTATGAAACGGAAGTTATTTTGGACGCACAAGGCTACACTTCCCGAATTCCCAAATATTGATGAAGACTTCTACAAGTTGGTGTGCAATCCCGACACGAATGTTACATTATCAGCATTGAAAGAACCATGACCACCTCTACAACTACGGCAATACCAGATTGCCTGGGATATCAGTCCAGACAGTGAAGAACCGTTTACGAGCTGAAGGTATTCATGCTAGATGACCAGTTTGATGTGTCATTTTGATGGACCTGAATCGTCGGCTACAACATCAGTGGTGTCAAGGTCACAGAGTATGGCAACAGCTGTGATGGAGACAAGTTTGGCTCAGTGACGAGACATGATTTATGCTTCATAGTGTGGATGAGAGACTTTGTGTTTACAGGCATCGCGGGGAACGAAACTGCATACAAGAAGTTAACAGATTTGGTAGTAGTGTGATAACATGGGCAGCCATCTTAGTACAAGTTCTGCTGAATTTAACAGCACAAAGTTACACGGATGAGCTTCTTCTGTCACTTGTCCTTCCTATTAAGCAAGGGCTTGTGGGGTAGCATCGTGTTAAAGTGTTGGCTCGTCATGCCAATGTCACGCTACTACATCGTCTCGACATTTTCTTCAGACCTTGGTCCAGTTTCGCTGGCAAGGTTGTTGACCAGTTGATGGATAACATTCACAGACTCAAGCATGATGAATGACTACCTTTACCACCTAAGAAACGGAAGTTATTTTGGACGCACAAGGCTACACTTCCCGAATTCCCAAATATTGATGAAGACTTCTACAAGTTGGTGTGCAATCCCGACACGAATGTTACATTATCAGCATTGCGGTTCAAGGATTTCACATCGGTCTCCAGATACTCTATCGATATCAGAGCTTATATATAAATTGGTTTGTCGGTGGACACATCCCACCTTTACAACCATCCTATGAAGGAATTTCGCCAGAAACACCCATGACTACATGTATTAGGACCAATCAGGTCGGACTCATACATAGCCTACTAGACTCGATTGTCAGGATGCAGGAAGACTTACACTCCTGCCAAGTCTGGACTTCTACACAACTTCTAAAGCTACACTATCAACATCTTTTAGCCCAGATCAGATCCAGGGCCTAGATTTTTGAAATGATCGTAGCCCTGAAATGATCGTAAAGTTGTCGTAAGGAAATCGTAGGCTATTGTAGCCTATTTTCGAAACTATCATAGCCCTGAGATATCTTAAGTTTGTCGTAAATCTAAGATAGCCACATACCTGTCGTAAGGTTATTTCATCTTCATCCACGATGGCGGCATACTTTGCCATAGATATTTTGCCAAACAATAAGTCTGCTTTACGTTCAAACATTGACATTTCATTTTGTTAAACTTTGTGATTCAAACTGACACTTCGAAAACACGAAGAACACATCAATGATTCCACGTCAGAAATGTTCTTAATCGCGACAGCGATCCACATAACTGTGAAGTCGATAGCTTAAAATATATTTCTATCCAAGTCCATGCTGAAGAAGTATGAAACAACGTACCTTTGCGATAATTTGGGAAGGATAAAATGGAAGGTGTCGGCAGGCTACAGTAATGGCTGTGACCTTATTGATAACTCAGGGGCAGGCTACAGTAATGGCTGTGACCTTATTGATAACTCAGGGGAGCTAATCTTAGTTCATACTCTAGTTGAGAGTGGTTTCCCTTTGTATTCTCCCGGGACACCTTGCTCAATGTTCCGCTTTATATTTTCTGGATCACATGTGTGTCAATGCTTTAGTCTTTATTTTCGTATTTTATAAAATTTTATCAATCTACATATGTAAAAAAAACCATAAAGGTTTCGCATAAGTTTTTACATCTAAAATCGTGTGGGGCAGGAGGATTTGATAATTGAATTTTAACTATACAGTGTAGTATTTATTGACTTAACAAGGAAATACATGTGATCAAATATTTGTATACAATATTTAATATTTTTCTTGCAAAAGTAATTGTAATTTGTTTCATTTTAAATTCAATACCTATGTTATCTGTATCCTACTGAAAGACAAATATTTTATAAAAATGATTAAAAACTGTCTGTTGAACAATTGCATTCTTTAAAAACAGGTGATTATTGGCATATAGATGTATTCCATTAAATATAACAATTTACTGAAATTTTGACAGCAAAAGTTAAGCATAGATTTTCGTATCAACAAATCAAATAAAAAATTGCTTCCCATGCTCGCTCAGGTTATCGTCAAAATGTAGCATAGATTGCACATTGTCCAAAAAAGTTTATTGATTGAAATTTACTGATCAATATAAAATACACATTTTCAACACAATAATCTTTGCATTCAATAAACCGGGTTTCAAAATATTTTGGTCATTTTAATATTCAAGTCTACATCTTCCCGTTTTGTGTTTAAAAAAAATATAGATATACTTGAGACAATAAAATCGTTGTAGCGTTTAGGTTCAACCGACAAGTACAAGTAAATTATCCTCAGCAATGTTCTGTCCGACAAGCCAAACATCATTGAAATAAGTTCTGGAACAGATTTGACACATACAAAGTATTTCGCTCCTCAGCTAGATTTAAATGAAATCAGACAAATCAGTTTATTAGCTCTACTTAATCTAAAAGGATAGAAAATGACTACATTATATGTATGTTCACGTTAAGTTGTGGCGTGTTCCATGAGACTACATGACTTGACAATTCTTAAATTATCTCCCTTTGCGAATGAAAATTAGTGTCACTTTTAAATTTTGAAAAGAATTATGGATCTAGATAGATAAAAAAGTAATTTCATCATCTAAATACTAATAGCTTGATATTGTATTTAAGTCCTTGGTTAATTCATGAAATATATTGGAACATAAATAACAAAACAAACTTAAAGGGGCACTGATCTAACGGACTGGTTGTTGCCTTTGTTATTGTTTTCCCCCCGTGAGTACCCGGATGATACGCAACGCAACTGAGCGTGACCAGAGACTGGGGTACCGTCTGCAAGGACAGCTAAATAAACTTGGAGGCTGGAGGCAATATTTGTTTTACGCATTTTTGAACACTGATTGGTTAACTGTGATCTATAAAGATTTCGACAAAGGGCGCATGTTAATTCATTTCTTCAGCCTAAACAAACAGACAAAAAGAACAAGGGAGCTCATCGGATGTCGTCATTTGGAAATACCCCAGATGGTTATAGTTTAATACTACAAAAAATATCCATGCAGTGAAAGCATTTTCGGATTTCGGCTTGCGTCGATAATACGATTACTACTCCCTTGTTGTCATCCACGTTTTCTCGTATAACCCTACACTTGTGTATTTGTTGTCATTCACTTGATGCTCAGTTAATGAATTTATTACAGGTACAGTTAGTGGTAGCACCACTTATATTACCTGACAAAGGTTCCCATTTGGCATTTATTGTGTCTGGGGTAATTATTCAATCTAAATCCAGGTTTGAAGTGAGGTGAAATGTGTGTTATGTAATATGCACGTGGCAGCCCAGCAAGAGATGAATGATCAGTTGATTTACTTTTTTTTGTAAATCAACGGATCGTTCCTAGTCATCAAAGAATTAACAGAAAATACGTTGATTGATTAATCACTGTTATCTTGCACAGTGGATATGTCAAGAGTGAGTGTTTACATGTCTAGGTTTACTAAAACAAAGGGAATACACTCATATCATGGCGTGAGGTGCCCATGTAAAAACAACATACTTTGTTCAAAGGGTTAACTGATAATACATTGATTGATTGATCATTGTTATCTATCACTCTGGATGTTTTAGGAACCGTGGACTTTATGAAAATAGTTGTCACATGGGCTTTCTCAGCCGACCCTTGAGACTTGACACCTATGTAAAACACCTGAAACAATCCAAGCGATCAGTTGAGAAACGAACACGGGTTATAATATCCCGAAACGATATATATCTTTTAAAATATTTGATTGTTACTGAGACACGTGACATCGAATAAGTTTCTTTGTACAGCTGCAGACGAGTGGGATATTGTTCCTTTGTGTGGATATTCACGGATACATTCCTCGAACAAGGAAGCTGCCTAAAACTTATACACATAAATTGGGTAGGTTGTAATTATGATATCTGCATTTTGTTTTCCTTCATTTGAACCGATTTGTTCTTGTTTCTCTACGTCTTGGTTGGGAAATTCTTCAATGCGCGATAGACGTTGTTGTCACAGGTCTTTTCCTTTGTAAGCGTGTATATATTACCGTCAATTTGTAAAATGTGATTCTCTCAGGCAATTTATAAAATGTGTAAATATTTCAGTCATTTTGACTAAAAAATCTGTCCAGATTGATCAAGACGATCAAAAGGGCCTACAAACATCACAACAGATTATTATGTAGGATTAAAAGCCAAACAACTTAGAAATGTACTTTTCAACGTTACATTTTCAGTCTCTTGGTGATGACATTAAACATCAAAATGTTTGGAATTCGTTGTCATAATAATACAGATGGAAATGTCTTTCCGTCACTTTGTAAAATAACTAAATATTTAGACGTTTAATAAATTTGTTACACATTTGACAGTAAAAAAATATACACACTATAAAAAAAGCATATGCTCAGGTGAAATATTTACTTTGTGTTGCAAGTCAAAATAGTGTAAACGAAAATCGCAAAATTACCAAGCAAGTGACTTATCAAAACTTCGTCACCATTACCGATGATACTCACAAAGATACCTACATTTCCTTATTATCTCGAAAACTGTATTTCATTTTGTTGATCAATGTGACCATACGCCCTTATTACTACCCATAAAGTGACTAATGCGCTTACGAATGGCGCAGCAGAGGTCGCGAACTAGTCTAGATTTCTGCTATACATCCGGGTATTCACTGGGAAAAAACAATAACAAAGGCAACAACCAGTCCCGGGTAATTGCGTTAGATCAGTGCCCCTTTAACAAGCTTAGATTATCTTAAAAACTTGCTTGTGGGTGCGCTGCTTCGTGAACATTTTTTGTTTTGAGTGTTTCCACGTATAATGTTGGTGTTTACACTAATATAAACTTGACTTTTGACATAAACACAAAAATATACAGTATACATCACTTAACATCAGACTTGAACACGCATGTTAAATGCTGAACGCATATGCAGTTCGATCAAAGGTCTCGTCATTGTCATTTAGAATAATGTCCCTTACTTTTGTCCTTGACTTTGTTCGCGATTTGTTTGTATCATAAAGTTCTGCGAGCTCAGGAGAGGACCATTTGACGAGAAAATAGTGAAGTATCTTTAGGCACATTATTTCAATTCTAATAGCTAAAGTGTGGTAACACTACACTTATTGATTATAACATTTATTGGTTTTGAAAAATGCTATTGCATTGCACATGAATGCATTTTTGTGTTCGGTTAGTCATGGCATCTTTTATCATAAGAACAAAACGTCTACATGTATGACATATGTAGGATTGTACATTATTCAAATATGTGCATGTTAAACAATGTGACCTGACAATGTGATCATGAATTCCGTGTCACTTATCTATGTTGTTGTTATTGTCAGCAGCTGGGAAATCCCTGTGACATCACTGGGAAACACCCCGCTTTTTCAATCTGTAACACCAATGAGTTCTCTGTCAGAGTCACAACAGGTATCTGCGACAGGTTTACGATAGTTTCGAAAATATATCTTATCTTAACCTTAAGATATCTTATCTTTGAACGTAAGTTGTTAAGATTTATCTTAGCTAAGATCGTTTCGAAAATCTAGGCCCAGAGATATGTCAAACCAAACCAAGAAGTTCATGATGTCACAACCTATATCAGCGACTACAACATTCAACAGGAAATTGAAACATGTCATAGATGAAGTTAAACAAGACACAGCAGAATGTTTCCAAACTTCAACAGTAGACTAAGCTGCTGAAGCTCATGAATCATCCACCCAGATTACAAGAAACAGGGATATAATCGCCATAGAAGATCAGGAGGCAGAGGTGAACGCAAGTTCTGACTTCCTTACCACCCCCTCCGACGTTATAGACCCTTTTGACCTGGTTTTGTCTATGGACTGAGATTTACGCCTACCGTCTTTCAACATAAAGGCCACTCCGGGCACAGCGGGAAGGCATCTTCTGTCATACACTGAAAATTGGAAGCAAGTTAAATTACGCCCGACCACTGGATTGTAGACATCATGGCTCACTTCAGGAAACACCCAATTCTGAACAGACACGCTGTGGGCCGAAGATTCCACTTGGTCGGAGCCAAGTTAGCAGCTGCAGATTTGGCCGTCAGGAAACTACTAAACAAGCGAGCCATTCGGGAACTAAAAGAAACTAACAACACCAAGGGTTTTCACTTTCTTTTTAGTCCTGAAGAAAAATACATGTACCGAGATGAGGATGATTATAGACCTAAAGACCCTCAACAAGAGATATCTGGTACCTCCGCCAAAATTCCTAGGCTTCCTAGACAATCCATCCAAGCCAGAGATTTTCTCTGGTTTAAGACATTATATACATCGGAGCAAGATTCCAGCTAGACAGGGGATATCTATGCCAACCAGAGGATCTATTCGACAAGATGATAAAGATGATTCAATCACTTTCAAGTCAACCCAGCAAGTCGCTGAGGTGGTAGATGTCTCTTCTAGGCAACTAAACATCGCTACAGGATATGACCTTCAGAGGAAGGCTGATGCTCCATCCTCTACAGACATGGGTCAACTCTATACTCTGACAGCCTAGAGTTCCAGACTCAGTTACCTCCCAGATTACTACGAGACCTCAACTGGTGGAATCACAGAGAACATGTGATGAGTGACTTATCCGATGCGAGAACACCATCTGTTCACAGACATATCAGATTTGGATGGGGAGCTCATATGGACGATCTCACGGTACAGGGATTATGGATCATATCAACTGCAGGGAAATGAAGGCCATATATTATGCCATCCTTGAATGGAGGATACATCTTCATCTATCATCCGTTCTCATAGCCACGGACAACACCACCACAGTAGTGGCTTACATCCAGAAACAAGGAGAAACCAGATCCATCTCCCTGATGACAGAGACTACACAATTGTTTGCCTTGGCAGACTCCTTCAGTTGCCGAATGGAAGAGAGACATATACCCGGGAAACTGAACATACTGGCCAACAGTCTTTCATGTCGGGGGAGAATAGTGGCAACAGATTGGACATTACATCTACAGATCTTCACCAGGATAACCACGTTATGGGACATACCACATATAGATCCATTCCTCACTTGCCAGAACAGCAAACTTCCAGTTTATGTCAGCACAGTTCCCGACCCAAGAGCTCACCAGATCGATGCTCATTCGATGGATTGGACGAATCTATTTGCCTACTCATTCCCACCATGGTCCTTCCAAGACAAAGTCATCCACAAGGTGGAGGAGACAGCTTGTGTAATAATACTGATAGCTCAAATATGGCCCAGCAGGGCATGGTTCCCCAGACTACTAAAGCTACTAATGGAGGAACCTATACAGTTACCACTTCGTCGAGAAGTCCAGCATTTTTCATGACAATCTGCCCAGCCTACATCGAACCATCTGGAAGTTATCACGCAGAAAATGCAGACATCCGGATACTTTGAGCTTGCCTCAGAAGCTGTAGAAAGATTGTGGAGACCTTCATCCTCCCTTATATATGACAACAGATGGGACAAGTTTGTCCAGTGGAGAAGACGTCTAGGGATTTTTTACTAATGCCATATCAATCCCTATGGAAGCGGATTTTCTAATACATCTACATCAGGACACCAAATTCTGACACGATAGAAGGTTACAGATCAGCCCTTCATTCTGTACCTCACCTTATACGGATTATCAATCGGAAACCATCCCATTCTCAACAGACTAATGACATCCTTTCTACTAGAAGATATCAGAACTCCTCGTATCTTTCCCTGGTGGAATCTATCTGTGGTACTATCGGCATTGTTAACAGAACCTTACGAGCCGATGGCTAAAACTACCCTACTTAAAAAAGCCACCCATTTGTGGTGTCCCCCGCCGTGATATTGCTGAAATAGTGCTAAAAGTGGTGTAAAACCTCACTCACTCAAAAAGCCAGGAAAACATTGTTTCTCCTGGCAATGGCAAAAGCAGCAAGAGTTTCGGAATAAGATGCCTTAGACTACTCTAGTCTTACCCATGATCAACATTGGACCTCAATAACTCCCAGACTCCGTAGCCAAGAATCAATCTACCACAATGGGACTGTTGGGTCATAGACACTACACAATTCCTGCATTAGGACCAACAGTGGATCTCCCAGACAGACTCTTATGTCCCATCAGAGCTCTCAAGTTCTATCTCTGGGCTACAGACTAACATAGAAGCCATCCAGGATACTCTTCCTATCCTGTAAGACCAACTTAAACAAGGATATCACGAAGGCTACTTTAGCAGGCTGGCTAAAAGCAACAGTTGCATCAAGTTATACACAGGCTCAGAATTCTACGCCACGTCTCAGATCCTGCTCAGCTCACAAAATCAGAGCCCTAGCCATGAGTCTCGCTTCATGGACAACAGTCTCAGTAGAACAAGTAGTTTCTAGCTGTCAATGGGCCTTCACAAAACACCTTCACCAGCTTTTACTTGTGTGACCGTAAGTGAGAGAATAACCAGAAGTGACGTCAGCACCAGAAATAGCAGAACAGGGTCCTTCTAACTTTGGAATAGTAATAGACCTAGAGAGACGTCATTGACAAAAGGGGAAGTGACGTCAGAAGTGGAAGTAACATCAGAACTGGAAGTGATGTAATCGTCGGTATTAAAAGTCACAAATCAAGGTTAATTACAATAAAGATCAGCAAATATAAAGGTAAATCTAGTGAAAATATCACATATTTGACTGATTCTTGACACATTTCTAATTTTCAAGTCCTCAAGGGGAATTTCAGAGGAAATTATCTCAAGTAGGATTAGAATCAGTACGTTATGATTTCCAGAAGAGGTTTGCTGTCAATTACACAGGGAGTAACTAAAGGTTGATCCCACTGGGTCCCTCTGGTATATTCTGGCAGAGATTTAATAGAGGTAGAGATTTCATAAGAATTATCAAACAATACTTATCATTGTTAATTATTCTAAGAATACTACCTCTATTACAAACTATTGTTCAATTTTCCGAGAACAGGGGGTTTGGATCTTGGATGTCCATGGCAGCAGTATATTGAGGAATCAATGAATATATATACATATATATACATATAATACTTATTATTATGTCTTTACTCATTAGCACATAGAATCTGAGTGATAGTATCTAATTTGGATTGTGCACAATATAGACTCAATGAACTAAGGGATTTACTATCAGAAAGAAAGATAGTTGAAGCCGCAATAAACAAGGCTAAATCACAAAACTGTTTTGATCTTCTAAAACCTAAAGATATACCTAATGAGAGTGTTCTACCTTTGTTACAACCAATTATCCCCCAAACCCGGAAATATTTGGAAATGTTCAGGAGACACTGTTTTCTTAAAAAAGTGTAAAGAACTCAATGTCCCCAACTAACCTTATTAAAATTAAAACACAGAGCCATAATATTTAACAGATTCTAACTAGGGCTTCTTTCTCACAAGGAAAACAAGTATGTAAAACAGTACAAAAATGTGAAAATGATGCACTGAGAAAGTCAAAGGAAAGTTATTTTATTAATACTCTCAAACCAAAATTAAATGGGCTCAAGTAATTGAATTATTTTATACAATTATTTTACATGTTCCTGCCACTAAGTACTCATTTCTGTATTTTTGTATGTGTGGTATGCACACCCTACACGTTATGCATCTTACTGTGACGGCATTATATGTTAGATTGTACCATGACATCAAACATTCCTGAACACATCCCAGCATCATCATAGTCACCACCCAAACAAATGGGTCACGCACTATAATCCTGTGTGTTGTGACCTTACACAAATTAATCACCTGACTACCCCTGCCATATGATTCTCTTTCTTAGAGCTGACAGGCTAGAGTAGCTGGGAGGGCATACAGCATGATAAGTATATTAATATACAATTTAATGTATAACTAACAAATTTTTGAACTTATCCTTATCACTATGCATTTATCCCATGGTTGGATGGTAGGACACAGATACCCTTGCCTGTATTAGACTACAACCGTGAGATATACACGAGGAAGCTGGTGCAAAACAGAGATACAAACAATAAGTTATTACACTGCCTGGTGTCATTGATCCTGAGTGGGTAAAACCACCATAACAGGTGCTGTAACCCTTTTATGCTTGTCTAATGTAACATCATGAAATTGGGAATAACTTGTGTTACATGTTTTCACGTAGGACATCGTTACATGAACGACCACGTAGCATTGAATGGGGATCTATTCAGCCACAACTTATAACCAATCCAGAAGTGTCCAGTCAATCAGTTCTACAAGACAGACCCCACCGCTATCTCCTATGGTGAGCTCGTTTGGCAATTTGTTTAATGCTTTGTCAAAGCTATTAATGAAGCCCACAGGGTTGAAGCATGCTAAGACAAGAAGAGGTAGGATTGACAACATCCATTACAGGATCTTCAAACCAAAACTAAGACATCACATGCACAAGGTAGAGGTGAGTAGGTAAGAGCTTGGGACACCAACAAAACGACCGTGATTTTGAAGACTGGAGTCACCAATGGGTACTCAATCTGGGAACCCGAATTATAATAATGATAAATAAAGGCAGGATGTTCCAATATTTATTCAATACGTCCATGATATGGAGTACTGTGCTGCTGAAGAGAGTATGTGGTATCCGTCATCTGCACTGTTGAGCTGTGGGCAGTTGTTGCGCCATGAGCTGTCATCAATTTTTGCGCCAGGACCAATGGACCAAACTGGTAAAGGCCTTGAACGTGGGGGACTGAGATGTCAAGTCGATAATGGGAAGTGAAGACAGTATTTGACTTCCAGTAGCAAACTTCAATAATATCGGATCATGTGCAGTTGATGTCAAGGGCCATTGTGGAGGTGAAAGCTCTTGTCTCGTGTGGATTGGATGTCCTAGGAGGAGGCCATCAAACGAACATATGCCTGAAGATAATCGCTGAGACCATGGTTATGGGAGGCTTCAGTGGTGGCTGTCATTGATATTAGGATTAAGAGCCTCTTCCGGGAGCGTTGTAGAATATCAGAAGCCCTAAGGTAAATGCAGCTCGCTCTCACTGGGCATAAGGAGATGTCTTCATGGTCATCTGGGTTAAAAATGGATGCTGAAGAGGGGATAGTGAACAGCCATTCTGGTTGGCCTGGAAGTTGATTCTTTGCACTGAAGTCCCAACAAAGTACCAGATTGACCTACCCATGATGTACCCTTTCAAACCGGACTCTGGTGACATCAAGAGCATGTATCTCGTTAACTTGAGCAGCTCTTGCAAGGTCTAGGAGAAAAAACGTTTATAGGGTGACACACACAGCTCATATTTTCCAAGGGTTCATAGTCAGATGGCACAGGATGCCACTGAGGTCCCAAGTAGGAGAATGAAACTGAGACGATTGGTCAGCTAACTTGTAAGATCGAATGAGAGCCTGTAGTTCTACAATCATGGAATTGATCGAGTTAATTGCCGCTGATATGTAACCAGAGTTGAACCTTTAAGCTTCCGTGTAGACCCGAAGAGCAGTAAGTAATCGGCAACTTGTTGGGGAGAATCAGTGGTCAGTGTGGTGATCACACGTGCACGACAATATGGCCTTCCACTTAATGCCATAGAAGGCTTTAGTGGAGGTGTGACATCTGAAGAGACTGTGGTCTATGATGGGACGGCCTCAGACTTATTAGATCATCCCCTGGAGCAGCAGATGACAGGTGATTTTTGGTTGAGATTCATGGAATGCTAGGAGGGTTGATAACAGTAGTAGTCACAACTGCAATGTTGCTGTCTCTTGCCAGGACTGTGTGAATGTCTGTGGTCATAGGTTGAGCCATCATCAGTGGTTACAGGCACACAGGAATCAGTTGACTTGGGTGGGAACATCGTCATATAAAACAAGAGTGCTCTGAGAGCACAACATCCCCTGCATGAATTTTTTTAACGAGTCAAATGAAGCTCCGTAAAACAGGGGCAGTAACTCTGTCAAAATTAGTCGAAATGAAACGGGACTGTGATATGCGTATCATCAACATGTCGACATCTTGTGTGTAGAGTGTCAGGGATATTCTCTTGAAACTGTAGGAGGAGTTGTTTTCACAAGCTTAGTACCCTCTGTGAGACGGACAGACATACGGACGGACTGCGCCACAACATTATCCCCCCTTGGCCATTCTGGCCTGGCGGGGGATAAAAATGTCAGATACGACGTTCACTTCAATGAATAATTAAACAGGAGGTGGTTTGACAAACATAGAGGGAATGGCTGACTTGGTTACACGCTTGGATTTGTTAGATGATGTAGATGTTCTGCGTCTAAAGATTTTGACCGTTGATCAACCTTGCGTTTCTAGTATTTACGTATATAGTTACAAAAGGCTTGCTCAGTTAACTGGGAATAGCGATGATCTGGTTTACACAGCCCACGGCAGTCACAACAAAAATTGTGCGGAATGGCTGATAAAAAACTATGTGACCATTTCTTGCAGGCTGGGTGTATATAGTGATCAGTTCCCATATTTTGCAGTAGATTTTGATGTACGAGGAAACTCTTAAAAAAATAAAATGAAAATTATGATTCATACACTTTATCACACCATGGCGATAAGAAAGAGAATGATGTGGCAAGGGAAGTCAGGTGATCAAGTTGTGTAAGGTCACAATGGGATTACTGTGCATGACTCATTTGTTTGGGTGGTGATGCTGGTATGTATTCGGGCAAAAAGCTGGAAACTTTGTTTTAGCACATTTCCACACAAGGATTGAAAGAAGAAGGAAGAAGTGCATAGTGTGAGGTATTATAAGTTTTTGACTTGTACCATATGTTCCTGTGCTTTCGGGTTAATAATTGACTTGCCTTTGCATGTGTTTGTGACTTGTTCCACCGCTGGAGCAGAATATGCTCACCTCTTTGCAAATACCTGTTACCATCCCTATTTGGTAGTAATTTATACACACATGCTTTTGAGATAATCAGAATCATACAATGGACAATGCTATTAGCTGAGATTACTCATGATCGTTGAAAGGATTTAGTTAACACACCGACGTGCAAATCACAAGTTATACCATAGTAAAAATAATTATCAGAGTTCCTGATATTGCACATTACTTTTTGAACCTATTATCTATTACCAGTATCTCAAAAATAACATGTCCTTACAAATACTGACTGGTGGACCATGCTTGAGAAATTTAACACTCCATTCTCATCGTTCTAACTATATATAATGTCTTTGCGTCATATTGAATTTACAACAAATGACAACTTTTGTTAGGTTATGGAAAAAAAAGAAAATAAACAAAGTAGGCTGGTGGTAGAGTTGACAACGAACACAACATACATCATACCATATCACAGGTATCTTATTCCTCTGTATGTAGTATATTAGATACACTGCAAAAACCAGAACAAGTTATTATAACATGTTTTATATTTGTATTGTTTAGGATGTTACAAAATAAAACATATCTATTTCTTTGGAGTGATTGAGTGATTATTGTTTGATGCCGCATCATCAGTCATCCAGCTAGTTGAGTAAAGCAAAGATGGGCATCCCGTTATATAGCTTATGGTTCTCTTTTTTGGTGAAATAGCACACTTAAATCCTGTTTACTTCCCTAAGCATGGTTAAATTTGTTTAATGTTTGCATGCAAACTGATCGACATGTTTTTATGACATTTGATGAGAGCTTGATTTCATAGAATGTATCAAGGCTAACATAGAGCATTACTATGACGCGTGTGCGGGCATGTATGTGTGATGTGCTCATGTGATATATTGTCCAGTAATCCATGGGGTAGGGGAGTAGGTAAAGAATGGGAGGTATCTGTACAAGATATCAATGTATTCATACTTCTCCAGAGCTTCAGATCAGCTAGATATTTGCATAAAATATGCAAACTACATTTGTATACCACCATAACCCATTTGAGTTGCTTTGCGTACACAACGGGAACAGGAACCTGAGAACTGTCCCCGTCTGATAGACCTTTGAGTTAATACACTAATGTGGCATGAAGTTCAACCACAAAAACACTGCAACGACATCAAACTTCAGAAGATTCAAGAGCTTCCGTATGAGGCATTTTGCTCACTGTTTGAGTTGACAAATGAATTGATGTCTGCATTAAAAGAAAAGAATCACAACCTCAGCCTGAAAAGTTTGGCTAAAAAAACATAGAAATCCCTTATACTTATGCCTTTGTACAACTGACAAACCATAGGAAAGACAGATTCCACCCTGATCTTAGTTTTACCTAAAACACAAGTGTGATCATTCAAACCCCATTACAGATCTATTCTTTGGGGAGGATCTGGGTGAACAGATCAAAGAACAATCTGAAGTGAAAACTCTCGCTGGCAAACTTAATGATACCAGCAGAGGATGGGTCCCATCATCATGAATGCCAATAAAGATATGGTAAACGAGCATTTTTTACAACATGTACATGATGTAGAATATATGAGCCCGGATTACTATTGATCGAAGCCAGCTTCAGCACTTGATTCTGGAAACAGAGCAAGAAAGTTCGAAAGATGAGGTTCTTATATCAGACAACATATCATGTGAAGAAGTTAAGGCTGCTGAAATGGAAATCTGGAAGATTAATGTGAAGAAGTTGATGCAGAACAAAGAACGACTTCAACTAGATGGATATAGAGATTAAAGGCAACTGATGGTGCTGTTGTGCCCAAAGCAAGATTGTTGACAAGAGGCTTCGAAGAGAGAAATAATGAAGGCCTCCCAAGAGACTCGCCAACATAATCAAGTGAATCAAGAGATAGAGATTACTATCTGTCAGATACCATTTATCCTACTACTCGTTGTTTCAAAGCGTATCCAACTCGCTTTCACTTGTTACATACATTTTGAAGCAACTGGTTCAATAAATGGTATCAGACAGATAGTAATCTCTGTCTCTCTCTAATGCAGTCATCTGATTCTTACACACCCTAAAATAGCATCTTCTTAGCATCGAATCGATGCATTTTGTCTATTCTCATGATCGCAGTGGCACATTAATACATAACACAACAGTCATCATTGACGTCATCCGATATACTGCTTACTACTCATAAATAATGTGACCTTCCACAAAAACATTTCTGCTATATCTGTGGATTATCAAGTCGATGATGATAATGCATGATAAGATCAATGAACATGCTGGATGCCAAGTTATCAATTTTCACCTCAAAGAAATTACCAAATATGTACAACAATGTTTACTTCCATATGACACCACTACCAGTGACCAACTTTCACAAAATGGTGTGTACATTATGTGGGATCCTATATGTAAGTAATGTAGCATGTAAGTACAGTAAACTACGGTTATAACGAACACGCTTATAACGAACTGACAGATATAACAAACTTACTTTTTTGGTCCCGACTATTTGCTGTAGTTATGCTGTATATATCTTATAACGAACTACGGTTATAACAAACTAAAATTAGCAGTCCTTTTTAGTTCATTATAACCGTAGTTTACTGTAATCAGAAACAATCTGACAATCTGCTAACTGTTATTTGTTTTTATGTTTTCCAATTTAACCAAGAGATTTAGTCAGGAACTACCGTCTTCCTTGAGTGTGATTTTGCTTCTGTCATGGTGTCACACTGGATGGAATCTTTCCCAATTTCTGCTGAATTTACCTGATCATAGTAATGTATATATTTTTAATTCTATAATTCGTACGATGATACTCTTCCTATGAATATTCTCAAAAACGTGAGCCAATATATGCAACGATTAGACAAATGGATCTCTCAAAATAGGAGAGAATGCTACATAATGTAAAATCAGAATTTTCCTTGTTTACATTTCAAACAAGTGCAGTTTTCCTGAGTACAGTGTTTGTTTCCACACATACTTATATATTTCGCTTGATTTCATCTAGATAATTTGTATTGGTGACAAAGACCATTTGTCACTTGATTCTAATATGTATGAGGAATTCAGGGATGTATGTATTGCTGCTGAGTTTGAAAAACATGCAATGTAATAGGTGTCTCATAAACAGCATACATGGATGTGATTTTGTAAACACTAGATTCAATATGGCGGAAAGTACACTTCGGCATTTGTGTTTGCGTATTTGCAAAACATTCTAAATGATTCTAGGCTTTTCGAGAACATTTCAGAATTATCATATGGTGATTTGTTGAAAGACAGATAGAAATCTATCCATGATCACAAATTTGCTATTTATTAAAATCAATTCTTCGAGTAAAACTCTGATATTCAGATTTCTAAACATATAGTGATTGGTTTAGTAATGTATCAAAAATGGCAAGATTTCTGATGTACCTAATTTTCAGGTCACTTTCAGTAGTTTTACTTTGCCTAAAATGACAGTGGATGATAACACAGAAATGGGAATTTCCCACAGAATTCAAAAGTGTGAAGTCTATTAGTGTGCGTGATGCATTTTGAATTTTACTCGACTTTAAAGTAACAGCTGATTAAAAGAAGACATATATGTCACTGGCATCCAATGGGTAAGGCTCTAAAACCATAACATACAACACAGACATTGGTGAACATTCGACTGAAGCACGAACTACTTATGAATGACTTATGATAAGGAAAGTAGTCCGTCATAATCAGACATCGAGTCATCCCCATAGAGTAGCTAATAACGGGCCTGGAATTCGATCTCACACATATGTTTGATACCAGTTATCTCAAATGGGTTTCTCACCCACAGGTGTGTAAGAAACCTCTTCAACAAAGAAGTCAAGAGTCAGGAAAGATTGCATGTTTGATCCTGCTGTGTTTTGATGGTATGAATCCAATGGATCATAAAGTGGAATACTTGCAAGTTATGTAGATGACTTTATATGGAGTTTGAGTTTGAATCAACCATAAGATCAATACGAATGACGCAGGAAGGAATGACTGATTGCATGAAAAAGCAAAAAGCAAAGTCTGACAGAATCAACATGCTTATATCATATCTGAGCAAACCAAGCAAATCTTGCTTCCTCTCACCTGTGTTACAGATTGTAGATCACTGTATGACAAATGAAATCTTCACTTGTTGACAGAAAAGAAACTGATAATGGAAATTAATGACATCTAGGAAGTCATACAGATGGGAATGGTGAAAGAAGCGGCGTGGGTAGACAGACACACATGAACAACTGACTGACATTTAAAGTTTTGGTTTGACTCTGATAGTAGCCCCTTATTTTAGGTTGATAAAAGAAAATGTGGAGATTGATAACATTGGAAGGAAATCACAATATTGACAAGCCTAATATATGCTACTACTATGTGACGTCAGATTTGGGAAAGGAGCAGACATGACAGTTACGAGTGAAACGTCATGCCATGAGGTGTAACCTGCTGACTAATGTGAGCAACTTTTCACAATTAAACCGAGGTATCCATATTAACAACGTGACTTCAGTGGACTGTTTCAGTATTAATTGGAAAACTCATAGTACAATCCCATTGATGTGAAGGAAAACAAGAAGACAGAGCAAATGTAACATTGATTGCCCCTCCGTGGCCAACCCAAGTGTGATTCACCAAACTTCTCAAACTCACAGTAGACTACACACTGATCCTCCTGGACTGGACTCAGCTACAACATCTACCAACAGAAGAACCCACTGAGAAGAATACTCAAAGTTATATTCTTCAGATTGTCCGGGAATCTTTCCACTCAAGAGAATCTTCGGAAGGGTTACAACCATACTACTGGCATCATGGGGTGACAACATCCAACTAGAATGTGTTGTTACTCAAAAACATGTTTCCCCCTCCATTTTTTACACATCGGTTCAAATTGTTACCGATACTATGAATGTGTTTGCAAAACCCCAAAAACAATAACAGCAAATAATAGTCAGAAAAGACAATGGTTTCATGCAGAAATATTCATTAGCTGTAGAGTTTTGGTAGGAAATAAACGTTACTTTTTTTATACTCATTAAGTCCTAATTGTTGCAATAGAAAGTTAAAAATAAACATTGAAAAATGTGAAAAGGCGATAATTGAGCATGGGGGTCATTGCATATGTATAGTTTCATGCAAAAATAGTCATTTGCTTCAGAGTACATGTATTGGCTTGTAAATGAAGCCTAGAGTTGTTTGAGACTTAGTCGAAATTGTTGCCAAGGAAATTAACAAAATATAAATTAGAAAAAAATCAAAGTTGCAAAAGTCACCAGTTAATCTGATGGACAATGCATATGCCAAGTTTTCCTTAAAAATGTTGAAATGTTTTCAAGTAAAGCCCTGACACATACCCTACCATCATTTGACCAAAAAATTGAAACAGCAAATTGAGAGAGTATAGTTTTTCATTGTTTTTAGCAATATTCCAGCAATGTCACAGCGGGGGACACCAGAAATAGGCCTCACACATTTTACCCATGTGGGAAATCGAACACAGGCATTGTGCGTTATGGGGGAATGCTTTAACAAGTCTACCTCACCGCCCCCAAAATAGCAAAAGGCACAAGTTAGGCTAATGACCAATGCATATGCTAAGTTTCATTGTAATATGCATAATGTTTTTCAAGTTAATGGGAAAAAGAAGACAAAAACACTATAGGTCTTATCACATGTATGTTATTTTGTCACCAATGGGAAGGTAATCCTCTTTTACCAATTGTGAATCAGGTGCTGGAATTTCTTAGCGAGCTGATTCACAGTGGACATGGATATAGTTGCTTGTATACAGCAAGATCAGCTCTAACAGCCCTTGTCATGATAGACGATAGGCTCGTAAGGAGGGCATCACTTAATTAAATGGTTTATGAAACATGTTCTGCACAAAAGACTCATTACCAAGGGTATTCTGTTACATGGATTGTTGAGAAAGTGCTATGTTCAACACAGAACTACGGAGAATCACAAGACATTTTCTTTCCTGTCAGCTGTTTTGTTGTGCCTTCTTTCGGGACAGTATGTACAATCAGTGCATTTACCAAGAAGTGGGCAAAAAACACTATCAGCAGATGCATGAAGTTAGTGTTAGCTTGAGCTGGAGTGAACACTGCAATATTTAAACCACACAGTGTGATCTGCCGCAACTAGTGAAGCCTCGAGGTGTATGGTGCCACTACACTGAGGATGTCCACATTTAGAGGACATTACAATCTACCACTTACTGTAGACTTTTTGCATGAATGTCTTAAATGCAGCAAACATGTTGTAACCTTGCTACATTGAAGTTTCTTGTATAAATATATATTTTTAAACTTATCTGATCTCACACTTTGCATTGTTTGCATGTTCTCAGCTAATCCTACAGTGGAAACGATCCTTGAACCCATTTCCAAGGTAAAAATACACCTCCCCTGAACACATCCCTGTAACCATGGTCACCACTATCACCACTTGCCGTTGCAATGCATGGACCTTGTGCTACATGGACATGTGACCTGACCTGCTAACTCATTCTCTTTCTTTTAGCTCTCTAGAGTGGAGACATGTCTTTTCTGAAGGAGAATAACATTTATTCAACCAAAAAAGCTAAAAGGTAACCATTAAAAGCAACATGTTCCGGTTTGTCAAAGGTACCATTGTTGATCGATCCATTTTTACGTCCGACCTACCTCATGAATTGTCGGTACTGCCTCAATTTGTTGTCATTAGGATTGAGATGCCACCTACAATCACATCTTAGGCTTCTTCTCACAATGGCCTCGGTGATCGGCCAAAGGTTCGGTGATCAGACTTGGATCATCACGATTAATGAACCCCTCATCTTTCGACCACCCCACCCAAGGAAGATCAGCAGAGGTTCGTTGATCTAGATTGGGATTTCACCACTCTCTGGATAGACAGCCTCGTTGGGATAGGAAAAGATTGACAGGATCGTTTGACAAACCTTCACTAGGAGGAAGAGATGCCAACCATTATGCTTTTGAGCCTAAAATTATGCTGTTATGTTTGTCCTCCCTGAATCATATTTTACATTTTTTTCAAGAATTATTTTCATACATAAAATATCATGGAGAGCGAATTGTTCATGCACTTCATCACGGGAAGTATTATACAGGAAACTAATTGTATCTACACCAATATTTCTTTGATTTTTTATTCATGCACCGATTGTCTTTAAATGTAATATCCAGTTATGTATGACTGTTTAATAATCTCATACCAACTTTGACTGGAGTAGGTCAGATAGTTTTTCAGATATTGTAGTAAACGTCGGTACCTTAAATTACCCTCCAGACTATACCTATACGGGACAATCAACAACTCCAGCCACACTCAAACCAGCTACATCCGTCGCCAGGGACGTTCCATCTCTGCGTTTGGTGCATCTTTAGAAATCCTTGATTGCCAAAGGATATTCGAAGGGTGACTCGGTCAATCACAGCTGCACATCATACTTTGATGTAGGCCCTATACGATCACAAGTAAAGAACATTCAAAGAATATTGCAGAGCTACACTACACTTACAAGGTTGTACACTTGCAACTTACTTAGCTGCTATTAATTCAGTGATTGCTACGACCATAGGTATGAATGTTTCCACAGTGGTGGAACTACAATCCATGGGCTTGATGTATCTGGGTGTAAGATGGGACTTGTGGCTAAGAATCAACTCCCAGGACAGCGACCCAATTATTTACTATCCCTTTACTGTCTTCAGGTTTAGGCTGAGAGGATTGTGAATCTTTCACAGTGTTTGCATCACACTATTTGAGAGACATCTCAGTTTGGGACGTCCAGGGTCTGCACCAGTTTGGACCACTTGTACTGGTTCAACAACTGAATGCAGCCCGTCAGCACAGATGATGAAGTAACCATCACTGATACCAGTGATCTGGCTGGAACGTGTTGCCTTATCTTGTACATAATTGAAAGATATTTGAGTTTGTTAGACTTGTTTGTTAGTAGCTTGGGTTTCACAGACTTGCAAATCCCTCGGACAGATGATATTTGTCTGTTACTAGAGACTTCTTGTCTACAACATCTAAGTCACATGAACCCTCCACCCACTATCCTCTGCTCAAGGAGTATTGTTAGTTTGACTGGTTGGTTTGATGTATGTGGGAGGCAGTTTGAATGAAATCCGTGACTTCCGAATCTTCAGCACCGAGGAGAGGCAAAGAACGAAAACTTCCGGATAGAGTAAGGGTAAGATATTTATACCAGGCCGGTGAACTCGAAGGAGGCCTACGTCGCGCAACCGATCCCATATGGTCCCTTAAGACGTATGACATTAGTCGATTGGTTACGAAAGAAGGAGAGCCTATTCTTTATTATCTTCAAGATGGACCGGGTAGGGCATTTGTACGAGAAGAGTTGTTCATAGTTCCCGACGGTACGGTATTACCACCATAACCATAAGCATAGGTATTTACACCATCATTATCAATCCATCTCTTTGTATCTAAGGGGGATAATGATGTTCATTCTTAATCCATATATCCTATGATTGTAACTTCTTAAAGAGTTCATCTCGTGTTTGAACGTTCTACCGTTGAATAATGATTCTTTATACTGTTCGTGTTTGATATGCTTTTTTACAACATACTTCTTAACGCCCTTAGCTTTTCTTATCTCTCCATTATCGGACTTCTTTATAGAATACATCTTAGGTCTTAATCCCACATACTCCGCCATAGGGGTCCCAGCACATTCATCCTTCATCTTACCTAACACCTTTTTATTTACAACGCTGTGCAGTGGATTATCTTTTGGGTAATCGCTCATGTCGTACATATCTATTTTTTCTGCCATATCTTTATACACATCCTCGGTTTGTACTTCCATCAACAAAGAATCTGTGTCGGTATATAACACCTCGCATCTATCGCCGTATTGCTTCTTAAGTTCGTTGTAATAAAAGTCATACATTAAGTGTTTTGACAAGTCGAGAATACTCATACCGACGTACACCGGTCTGTTGAATTTTATATTACTCTTCTGCATATGCAACGCGGCTAAGTCGTTATCGAATATCTTGCTTCTGTTAAAAGCCGGACTGGCTATAAGTTTCCTGAGTCTTTCTTCCTCATTAGATCTGACTAATTTAACATCAACACGCTTCCTTAGATTCTCCATAGTTTTACCAAATACCGAGTTATTCATGAGCTTATATAGATTCTTTTCGAAATCGCTGGTAGCTATCTTTCTTAAATCTGTGTTCAACCTTATATAAGGCTCCATCCAAGGGCTTTGATCGAACTTTAGAACTCTGTGTATTTTCTTAAGTTTCATACCTAACGATAGATACAACTGGAGATTTCTGTAGTGAACTATATATTTTGTTTTATCCATCAAATTTGGTACGAGTTTTTCTACGTTAGCTAACCTACTATTACCCATCAAGGAGCGTTGATATTCCGACATCCAATCTTTATTAACCATTAATCTTTCGGGAGCTAGCGGATAACTGTTATGGTCTTTATGTAACGAACTTGGATATTCCAAGTCAACTTCTAGTATGTACCCTTTATTCACTTCGATATTATGGATATTAATAACATTGATATTATGGATATCATCGACCCATTCAAAACCACCCGTGGGTAAAGGTTGACTCATAGCCCATCCGTACAAATTGTTAGCGTCGAGATATAATATGTGCGTGTCGGGTTTACTCGGATTGTATCCTTCCACTAATTTATTATTAGCCTTAGAATATCTTTTCGCTGCCATCGATATACCACCTCTTAATCCTTTCTCAATAAACAAGTGCATATCGTAATCTGTGAGTAGTTTTAGTTCTACGCCGGTCTTCTTCAACAATGCATCCCACGATAGTCCGGGACTGGAATAGTACCATGCCGGGTCCAAGCCATATTGTTTGAAACATGTCTTTCTAAATATCTCGAATATATCGGCGAGTAACAGTACATCGGTTTTTAAGTACAGATCGTGATAATCGCCTAAATTCTTACAACCTAATTTATCCCACACCGTCAGAGCGTGTTCATAATCGGCATCTGTTATTCTAGATTCTGTTAAGTTACTATAGAATGATTCGAGGGGTGGTAATTCAGTTTCTTCGAATCTAGACCAATCATCCATATATTCGTAAGGATATACACCTTTTCTCAGCAACAAATGACGAGTTATCTTATCGGTATATTTATTTGTTATCGCGAAGTCATCGGGATTGTTCGCATTAGCTAAATTGTCCAGGGAAGATAACAGAAACTGTACGGAGTCTATGAATCTAAGCCCATTACTTTGCTTTGTTCTAGATTTCCCATCCTTGTCCCTATAATGTATAGGTTTAGTCAACGAGAACGATATGTATTTTTCCATATTGTTAGGAATGCACGTTAAACCGCCGTCGGTCTTCGAGATAGCTTGCATAATGAGATGTGAATCGTATCCCCTAAGGTTATGAAACACAACGGGGATGGGTATTGTTTGAGAGTTCATTTTTAGTTTCAAGTTACACTCGTTATGAGCTGCTCCCCGATAATTACCCGTGACGTGACAATGATCTCTTACGGAATCCCCATCCAGGGGTTTATTACAAACGTGACAACTCATTGACTTCTTATGGGCCCTCCAATCATCCCTCGTCATACGCATGGGTTTCTTACACGATAATTTTTCCCTGATTATTCTCTCTTCATTTTGTAGATATTCTAGGAACTTTCCCGCTGCATCGGGACCTCTGTAAATCACGGGCGGGTTTGTTTTCCCATCATACCTTACAACTATATATCCAAACCCACAAGGAATATGTTCTTGAGTTTTGTACGTAAAACTATTATCAGTATTGCTATGGTTGGTATTTTCTATGGGTTTGATAAGCGCTTCGAAGTCGGCGTAAATTACGTACGGTACTGGCATTTGATTACAATAATGTTCAAATTTTAATATATTTTTTCCCTCTTTAGGCATATCGATCCTAATAGCATTCTGTCCAACACCTCTACAGTCTTCTTTATGCGCTTCTAATAGATCTTGTCTGCTGTACCCATGCAGGCATCTTTCACAGAAATATTTCTTTCTAGCATGTTTTGTTTGATCGTATAGTAGCCTGTTTAAACTCTTTATCCACGTATAATGATATTTACCATCTTTTTCGATCAGAAATGAATTGATTCTGGGGATATTTTCCGGAGCGGAGCTTATCCTGTGTACAACAATTCCTTTAGAATGTCCGAAAACATTTATAGCTAAATTATTTTGCTTTTCCACCTTATCAATTTGCGATATTGGTGTAGGTTCGTCTATACCATCGAAGTTGAGTCCATCGTTTTGGGGATAGCTAGAAGGTCTATCCGGATGCTTGTCTACGGGGAACAATGCAGATCTTATCATCATTCTTAAACAGTCATCGGATTTATTTTTTACGTTAATTATGGCTTTTTTCTTCTTATAATACGGGGGTAAATCTATATAAGATCCACCTTTGAAAGGCATATAATTCGCTATATCTAAATATAAACTATCGATTTTATCCACACCCCAACCAGAACCTCTATTAGTCCAGCGTTCTAAAGTTTCCTGTATCCTCTGAATTGATGTATCTAATGATGAGTTTATAGTATCGGATTCGGTTATAACTTCTTGATTGCTACGGAAATATGGTTTGGTATATTCGGTGCTATCGTCTGTGTTACTTTTACTCAATGTCATTTTAATCGTCAGCTGGTATTTTATACTATGTAAATCATCTAATTCCTCGTTAATTTTACTCGATATGATGGGCTTAATATCGTTAACATCCATGTTGGAATTAATATCCATCTTCCAACCTCTTAGATATTTACCAACGCCGGCGGATGTGGGTACAAATATTAATTCTTGTTGATTATTCTCAACATCATTATCATTATCATCATTATCAATATCAACATTATCATAAGGTTGATTATTATCTAGTAAAGCGATCAATTCAGCTCTTCTCATTCGAGAATAACCTCTCAGCCCACTGTTTCTCGCTCGAGCTTTGAGTTCTCTAACAGTCTGGGGTCTGTTGTATTCCAAACCGAGTAAATCCATCAATTCAGCTTTTCTCATACGAGAATATCCACGAAGTCCACTTTGCTTTGCCATAGCTTTTAATTCTCTGACAAAAACCATTGTGGTTGAATGGTATATGCAAAATGAGACAAATGTCTAATTGGTTGTTTTCATATATCTAAATACATATTCTCCCCAACCTATTCCTCTCATTGATGTAATCTCTCTTCCTAGCATAAATAATCTGGTTCCTGACCCTATCAGCACCGTGTTCCTTGCATAAACAATAACGACCTTTGACCCCTATCCCGCATACAGAACACGTATAGTTAATGTTTCCGCGCCTGATGTAATAATTGTGTATGCCGCAGTAAAAAAAATCAACACAGCGTCTATTACAAAGAGTAGTCTTCCCCATGAGTGTAAACTTGCAGTTATTCATGGTATATACATCTATCATATCATTTGTCTAAATGCAAATCACATCTACACTGTGAGATATTGATTATGCTATTTATAGATCGCTCCAAAATAGGTCACTCTGACTTATGCATGGTATAGCTGAAAATCAATAGAGAAGTCAATCCCAACATGATAAATGTGACCTCTCGGTTCTTTTGTTCCTCTGACGGTGTATAAAACTGACTCATTGTTGGTCTTGGTATTGGGTCTAGTTTTTTCCCATAAACGAGGAAGTATTCGTGCATGGCATATTAGACATCCTTAAACGTTTGAATTGAATGTCCTTCCTTAATCAGTTGTTCATGAATAAAGTCTAATCTCTTCATTCTCTGCTGTATATATTGTAACTGGGCTGCTTGGTATTGTTCTAAAGCTTCGTTATGTCGTTTACGCTCCTCTTCAACTTCTTTAGCGTTTGATTCCCTCATACTGGAAAATAAATAATTACTCCCCGAAAAAGCTAGAGCATTAACAACAGCTCCACCGACCATCATCGCAATTGTTGCCATATTTATATGAATATAATATATTCAAATGTTTATATGAATATAAATATTCAAATGTTTAATTACTTCATTATGTCTTCCGGGATAAGTCCTTGTTTGATGAGCATATCCTTCGTTGCCATAGCTAATCCAATATCCAGAATGGCCATACCTATGTCATATCCATTAAAATCTAGCTTGGGAGGTGTGGCTTTAGTAATCATTTTAGCTATACGGGCATAGCCAATGGCCAAGCCGGTGACCACCGCTGAATGATACGTCGCGTTTACCAACATTTTACCGTCTGTAGCTGGAGTAGTCATGCTTCTTATAGCATTATATGAGGACTAACCTCTAACTGAACTTGTTGTTGCGGCGGGGGTGACGTTTTCTCTTCTCCGGTCTTATAAAAGAACCATACAGCCGCTATACCAGCAACTCCTACTAGTGCCCATGTTTTAATCGGATTAATATTTGAATTATTTATTAATTTCGCTTTGCGCGCCAGCCCACCCTTTCTTCCAGCGGCTATTTTTTTGGGGTTCTTAGTAACTCTAGCTTTCAGTATTTTCTCATTCACAGGTGGTTCCTCATTCACTTGTTGTGTGTTCACTTGTTGTTGCGTTTCCACAATCTGTGGTTCCTCGTTCACAATCTGTGGTGTCACCTGTGTCTCCATTTATATTATTAAGTGGGCACGTATGTTTAAATTGACAATACCTAGCCGTTATTAAAGCTGTGGTGAACGGAGCTAAGAACATTCCGAATCTATGATAAAACTCACAGCTCACTGCGCTTATAGCGTGTTCGATGAATGGGTCTTTCTCGAGAGATTCGCATAAATACAGGCGATGTTCTGCCGGGATGGGGAGAAACGTACTAGCTACGGCTGTGTATAGTTGTAATATAGAAGACCCTATCGTTTTAGTCATGGTAGCTCCCAGTGTAGACTTGTAACGCGCGTACAGTTTTTTAATTTCTTCGTCGGTCATGTTATCAATTTTTTCGATGGTATAATTTTCTCCCAAATATTGGGAACATTTTCCACCGGCTACCAAAGCCGCGAGTCTTTCTCTATGTTTATCTAAAGATTTATCAGCATGTTGATCAACATCAGATTCTTTGAGCATTTGTTCGATGAGTTCGTCGCATTCCATAATGTAATACCTAAGGAGATATTTAAGTCTAACATAATATAATATGACATATCCAATACAACCCGTAATAATGAACTGTTGCGAAAGAATGAGGATTTCGAACCACATTTTATGTCATATTAACCGCTAATGTTCAATTTGCTACATTTTTGCTACATTTTGCTATAATTTTGCTAAGCAGTTGCTACAATTTGCTATAATTTGCTAAGCAATTGCATAAGCAGCTGGTTGATCGGTTTTTAATACGCGTTTACAGTGCTTCGTTGCCGCTAACACTTTTCTGACTTTATCTCGTTCGCCCTTGGTATAAATGACATCATTTTCGCGTAAACATTCCTCGAATGAATCTCGGTCTTTGCAATGAAACAGCGCTACCCATTTGGTCTGCTCTCTGAGATCTTTCAGGACAGAGTTGTATTTTTGAGTAAGTACCCAAACGCTATGTTGAGTATGCCGACCGGAGAATGCTAAATACGAAAGCATATCTTTCTTTTTTGTGAGTTCTTTACTCGCGCTGCAGTCGTCTATTACGAAAAGGGTTGATTCTCCTTTGTATTTTTCATGACATACTCGGAGGCAGTCTTGTAATCGATCGCCCGGATCGACTCTGTGTACCCCGTCGTCATTCATTACCCAATCTCTCGATAGGTATGTTTTATTAACGCTTATAGTCGGGCACAGAATAATGATATGATAAAAAAACGTCCCGATAATGACTTTCTAAAATATCTAGAATAAAAGCTGTTTTTCCGCAGCCCGTTTGCCCGCATATGATAGCGCAGTGCGGATCTTTAGGTAAAAGATTATCAATAGATTGCTTGCACGAATCTCCCATTCTGTATATTAAGTTGCGCATCCATAATCACGTACAAATATATGTTTAATTTACCAGCCGCTTACTGAAGCTTCGTTTTCTGTATGGTGGCACCCTCGCTAGCATTTTCTATTCTCCTCCCACTGCCGTGTAATTGGTCATCGTCCGTTGTTCGCATGTCGAGCCATAGCGCGTACTTCGTGGTGAGGTATTCACCCATCGATACACTCCCGAGAGACAGATCTTTCACGACCGCGTTAACTTCCGGAGAACGTTTTATAGAAGGAAGTTTTTTAATCTCATCCCACTGGTGATACGCTAGCATTCCTTGGCTATATAGTTGATTAGGAACGCCCTCGATAGTCAATTCTACTTTTGTAATCTTGGGATTGTAGAACTTCTCGGTATTTCTTTTAAACGCATCGGAGGGGTCCTCGAACAACATTAAAATACCCTTCAGCGACCTCGTGGGGACGTTTAGATTGATATTCCACATCGTATCTTTTTTGTCCCTCGTGATCTTTCGGTGTCGCAGCACGCGATCGTACAAAATGGCTAAACTGCCCGTATACTGGTTACGAATTTGTCTGGCTAATTCGGGATCCGTTATCATATCTTACTCCAGCGAGATATTGTCAATGGAATAGCTAGCATCTTCAGCAGCTCTGATTACTCTACCGTAGTCATTAAAAGTGAGTTCGTATTCTAACCTATCGCCTAGGGATGCTTGATAAAAGAATCTGTTACCTAATGAGTCGGCAATGGCCTTATCTTTTTCGTTGGTATCAACACCATTTTCAGCACCCACGCGCAGTCTCAATGTGTTCTTATTACAAATACCTTGGTACTGTAAGTTTTCCCGCTCTTTATCCGTTCTCCAGAGATCCATGTAGCAATAGTATACATCGCTATCGTCGATACTCAAAACCTCATTACCGCTAATTTTAATGGCGATTTTCTTAACGATAGCACGACCTATGTTCTGAACGGGCTCTCTGTTAACGTCGGTAGAAGTCAAACTAATCGTAAATGCTAGTCGGACAGTTCCGGGAACTAACACATCGTGTGCGCCGAGATTAGGAAAGCGAACCAGAAGCGTTTGATTCTGATCTATGGTACTAGGGTTATTAGTTATAGTTACAGACTGACGAATTGCTTTGACCCCTAATGGATCTCGAAGTCTACGTTGTGGGTTTAACTTGCGTCCGTATTGCGAAGAC
Organism: Haliotis rufescens; assembly: GCF_023055435.1. Lineage (NCBI taxonomy): Eukaryota > Metazoa > Mollusca > Gastropoda > Lepetellida > Haliotidae > Haliotis > Haliotis rufescens. The sequence continues at coordinate 18,634,939 of NW_025964361.1, forward strand.
ATTGTTTATATTGAAATTATGTACCCTATGTTTAATATAAAAATGGCTAATTTTGAACATAATGACTTTGATCTAAGTACCTTTGATGATCCGAATCCAATCGAAGAGGGTACTGATGAAACCAGGTTTAGTAGTCTTAACGATGAACTTTTACAATCGTCTGTCAATGATTATTACGATGCATTAAAAGATGATAAAAATTATGTTATCCCAATAGGTCGTGAATATTCAAAGTTTATGCTAGATAGTAAAGGAATATTGCGACTGCGTGACTCTCCGCATATTGATCTTATGCATTATAGTACTCGTAAGCCCCTAGCCTTGTCTACTATAGCTGGTAAACATAGCCGCGAGTTTGTTCGTGATAAATTAGGTTTTGTAGAATATGGACGAGCAAAACTTCCCGCGAAGACTACTAAGGTTCTTAGGACTGTGCGGGAAGAACTCGGTAATACAGATGATTTGGAAGCAGCCTCTAACGTGGCCTCGGACGGACTCGGAGAAATCTTAGATACCTATTACGATAATTCCACATTACAGGTATCGGAGTTCAGTATTAGGGAATTACGAGGTCTTGACAAGGCAATGCGAACAATGCGGGGAGAACTCATCAATAATATAGCCAAGATATCCGAAATCGACAAGCATATAGCTTATGAGAAAACAAAACTCGAACAGGCGGGCGATGAATTCAGTAGACGCCGCGTAGCGGAAAGATTGCGTAACTTAGAAGACGAAAGATCGGCCCGCCTCGAAGCGGCTTCCAGTAATAGAAAGGCACTTCGTTCGCAAATCAGTCGTATTCGAGAAACTATCGATCAAGTCCTCAACGATGACACTACACTGGCCGATAAAATTAAAACATTGTTCAGAGAACAGGGAATAACCATTGCCAGTATTTTAACCGCTTTGGGTTTTATTATATCGACTTTGACTCTCTCGTTAACAGGTGGCAGTACAGGTGGAGGTGGTACACCGCCCAACGATAAAAACGGGATAAAAGAGTGGATAAAAAAGCATTTAAAAGCATTAGGTTCAGCACTGGGAAAGCTCGCTGAGAAAGCCGCAGCCGCACTTCCCGGTATAATAGGGAGTGTTGTTTCCTGGCTATTGAATTTATTAGCTAAGACCACCACTTGGCTTAGTCAAAACTTGTGGGGGTTGATCGTAGCAATTGCAGGGCTGTTGTACGTGTTCGCTAAGAACTATTTATCCACCAAATCATGAGTAAACCAACCGAGACTCCACCCACTACAAGCGCTGTTTTTTCATCGATATGTTGTTGATTTTTAGCCTCAATATGCGGTGGTACTTGTGTTTGAGCATTAGTAGATGTTTGAGCATTAGTAGATGTTTGCGGCTTGACTATTCCCTTTTCGCCCGTGATCGTTTGCGTTATTAATTCGACGTTAATATCTGAATTTATACCTGGTTTTTGTTGATCGGGAGCGATAACAATTTTATTATTATAACCTATCACTTGACCGATCTTAAGTTCCATATTACTCGGAGACATGTATAGTCCCGGCGCATAAACGAAGTCCACTTTGGATTGAGCGTACTGTAATGCATCTTGAAAACGCTTTATAGACGATGGTATGTCAACTGGTGAATTAATGGCGTCCTCCACGTTTGCGACAAACTGTTTTTGCGCATTGAGCGCCGTCCCAGAACCGATAATGGACGTTCGTGTTTGCGATTGTGCACCGAGAATTGCCCATACATAAGTTCTTATCGATTCATTAAATCTTACAAATCCTGGGTTAGTAAAATTATTTTCCGTTTTATCATTAAGAAATTCATTCCAAGCGTTTGCGGTATCGTTCAGTTGTATAAATTTTGTAACAATATAAATTAAACCACTCTTAAAACTCATAATATCCCCTCTCCAATCGTTACTCGAAAGTTCCCAGTCTTTATACCAATGATGAGTTTTTAGAAAATAATCAAACATTCTTATGTAAAGTTTGCTGGTATGCAACAACTTAAACGCATTAAATGGACCTTTGTTAACTTCTTTAAATAAATCATCGCTTTCTTCTTTGACGGTTATTTCCCCTGTGTAAGGAACACCTAGACCATGGTTTGCTCCTTTAATACGCCAATCTTTACTCGTAGAAATATTAAATTCCTGACAAATACGCTCATACGCGGACCTATTGTACGGATTATTTGTGGAATTCCACGCTCCATCCTGCGGTAATGGAGCACTAATTTCTTTAAGTATACGTCTAATCTGATAGTACACGTGAAATAATAAAACAGACTTATTTAGCATAAATCCTGGGGCATTAACAGATACGCCACATCCCGTTGTGGCACACCATATGGCAAAGTTTAACTGATTCTGCCCAAATTGCATCGGATTGTGAAACCAATCATGCACCATTTTATCGCTAGTTGCCGTGACCCTGTACTTTTCAAAGATATCGGGGAATTTAACGAAAAATTCAGCACCAGAGGCAGTTACTATAATCGATTGATTAGTAATGTATCTCGATTTCATATTTAAGTTATGATATAGTATCATTGTATATTTAATATGTATGTTACACTCCCGGGAATAACAAATGGTCAGTCTATTCAACTGCTTCATACTATCGATAACTCGGATGGACAACTCGAAGTAGCTCTATGCGATGTAACGTATTACCAACGGTGGACCAATATAAGTGCTGCGAGAAAAAATAATCTCTGACATCCAAGGGATGTTACAAGTTGTGTCCGAACATGTTCGCCTTTGTTCTATGCAACACGACCACTCCTTAGGATGGTGTGCTGTGCGAGGACATAAAACACTACCTACCCGACAAAATGAGAGTAGGTCCTAGTTGCACAAAGGGTTTATTAGAAGCAACCAATACACAATTAAGTTCTCGTCAGAATGAGCTTGGATGATGTGATCATCTTTGATCAGAATAGTAGGGCCTGTTTCCTCATTTATGTCTCAAAAATGAGCACTGTTTCAGGCAACTGCGCCAGTGACCTTCCAACCGTGGGATAAATTGTGATTGTGTAATTATGATGTACTATTTTCACAATACTGGCAGTGTTTATATATATATATATATATATATATATATATATATATATATATATATATATATATATATATATAAAAGCACAGTAAAGTTCTAACTCTCAGGCACAATATAGTAATAATTGAATAAGTGGAGTAAGATTGAACACAGTTTTAATAGGCTAGCGCTTTCAACTCGTACCACGTACGATTCTCATCATGCCATAATCAACAATAATAATAATAATAATAGCATACAGAAGGCGCTAAGTATTAAGCAACTAAAACTGAGAGAAAAGTCTGAAGAAAACAATATGGGGAATAATTTAACCCTAATCATGAAAAAACATTATCCATGGTTCAACGATACCTGCCTATTTTGAATCAAAGTATTAAAATGGAGAAGATATTATGCAAATACAAAATTATCAACAGCCAAAGACAACCCAAAAATCTTAGAAAGATTTTGACAAGTTCTAAATTTGATTCTGTTGTCATCACTCCACAGGTATCTAAGTGCGGTGACAAATGTTGCCTAACATGCAGCAATATAATTGAAGGCTGTTCAGTCCAAATTACCAAGGACACTAAATTTATTGTAAAACAAAATATGACTTGTGATACTAGAAATGTTATTTACTTGATTGTTTGTAGTGGATGCAATGAAAAGTATATCGGAAAGACAGAACTTAAATTAAAAAGAAGAATATTTCACCGCTCACAAATAAAGCAGCCACACAACCGCACAATTCCACTCAGTGAACATTTAGAAGCATGTGGAAACGGCAACTTTTTAGTTTTCCCGCTGTATAAGCTCAAGTTTGATCATGAACCTACATTGTTTCAAAAAGAGCAACATTTCATTCATAAATACGCGCCTAAGTTAAATGTAAAGGCGTAAGTTATTTGTCCATTGTCACCTTGGTATTGTGACGTCATAGTTTCCTAAATGTTATGACGTCACATAACTATATGTTACTACTTCATGTCCGTTATTCAGTTATGGCCTGATGAGACTCGTACGTGGTACGAGTTGAAAGCGCTAGCCTATTAAAACTGTGTTCAATCTTACTCCACTTATTTAATTATTACGAATATGAACAGAGGGAGAACAATGTTATTACGGCTCAACAAAATCATTTTGTTTATTAATCTGCATGTTATACATTCTATAAAGGTATTGTATTTTAGAAGTAAGACTTGTATTACATTATCATGTAAAGAAATGCCCTTAACCTTTACAATGAAAGATTTCAGTTCATCAATGAATTCACACAATAATCATATAACACCAATCTTTCTCCAACATGTTTTAAAGGTGTCTTCATGTAGAAGTCATTACAATTATAAGGCATCACAATGTAACTGTACACAATTTGTGTCACTATTGTGTGACTTTCTTCATATCTGTCCCATTGTTCTCATTCTACATCCTTCCCATCGAGATATCATCAGAAAACATAGTTTTGACGTTCATGGGTATGCTGACGACGATCAGCTATACATCAGCATCAAGCCCTTGGACGCACATGAATGTCAAACTCAAATTGAAGCCTGCATTAAGGATATCAAACACTGGATGTCATCAAACTTTCTTAAATTGAATGGTGACATTTTTAGACAGAATTCATCCAAACTGGAACAAGACATCGACTGCAGAATGTTCAATGCATGCCACTGTCAATTGAGGACACGCAGATATTTTCTTCAGATCAGGTGAAAAATCTTGGCGTCATCTTCACTCAAAACATGACATCAGATGAGCAAGCCCTTAACATTTCCGAACAAAAGTAAAAATCCGAAAATATCTTGACCCGGATACAACAAAGCTTTTGGTCCCTTCCTATATGTAACATCAAGGTTAGATCATTGCAATTCCCTCCTGAAAGGATCAAAGGCTATAGGTCACACATAAATAGACATATACAATGTGAATCACAAAAAATGTCTTGATATTCAGACTCAAAAGTCATATATAAAAGTCCTGAATTTGTGAAGCACAAAAGATCACAAGTTAAAAAGTTTATACACTTCACAAAACAGTGTGATGAATGAATTATTCATCCACGAAAGTGTACAAGATGTCCTTTTGCATGACCTCTTGAATCGAATTGACATCTGATGAATGATGAACTGCCTCTTCTCACTGTGCAAGTGATGATATTGATGAAGCTAGCAGCCCCACGTTGCGCGCCATTTTGTAGCTGGGTGTGGTATTTTGTGTCCAGCCACTGGGCTGCTAGTTATAACATGAGGCAGTTCTTGGATGATGATGATGTTTATTCATGGGTATCAGGTGATGGGAGGTAGCTGGAAAGAAGAGTCCTCCCTCCATAAAGAGTTCATGCAGAATGCATGAGGATTGAGGGCACCACCACCCGGCTACATATGGATAGAGATGCAAATATGAACAGTCAGACAGGTACTATACTTTCATTGTTTACAAACAAAGACGTTGTTGCCTTTGTCAATTGGAGATCGATTCAGAATTAACCATTGGGAATCTGGAGAAACTACTGGGATAATAGTTATCCTTATCAAAATAATAGTCTGATACTGAAAATCAGTGTCTAACTGGGACGTAGCTGAGACATTTTACAAAACAATATTGGGAAGCCTATCATTAAAGCTGTAATGGCAAACTTGCATAATAGGTATGGTTAACAAGGGTCATACCACGACTTCCAGTATTTAAGCCCTGGGCCCAATTACAGAAAATAACACTTTTTCATCTTAAATTAGTTATCCGAAATTAACCTAGGGCTCAGTTTCGGAATCTCACACTTTCTTTCCTAAATAGTGATCACCCTTTGATGAAAAAATCTGCTAAGTTGTTTCTTTTTTACAGTAAATTGTATATTTATATACTGTAAATCTTGAAATTAATGCGTCTCCAAATTAATATGATTGCTGATTGCTGACCCCAATGCAACTCAATATCAGTGCAACTCCCCCACCCAATCCCCAGTGGAATCAAACAAAAAATAGCACCACTTATTAGCACTGAGTAGAACACTTCTGTAAAAACAATTGACAATGTTTTCCTAAAAACAACACACAGTTTATATGTTTATTCTGTTGACTGGTATTAAGGAAGTTCAAAGGCAATGAAATAATTGAACCAACAACAGTTCACCCTGATTGGTATGCGGACAAGGTGTCAACAAACTTGAAGGCAGACAAACAAGAACAAAGGTTGTATAAGTGAGGAGCGTGATAAAGCCTATAGGTGTGCTTTGGGTTGTGTCGGCCTTGGACAAAGTGTTGCGTGGGTGCCGTCTGTCTGGACTGCTGGAGAGGTCAATGATGCCTATAGTTTCACATGAGTGGGTGGAACTCTTGACCCCAGCAGTGACAACTCACTGGATGCCTATTGTGTAATTCCTATTCTTTGAATGACATTGTTATATACTTGTTGAAACTGATGCTCAATAAAACGTGTTTGTGTTTATATTCAAGTTGGTATTTCTGCTATCCAAAGTGTGCAGTGAGGCCATATCTTATTGTTGATAGTCATTTTGGAGATATAGATGCAAAGTTTCATTAATGCGAATAAAGACCACTTGCATTTAATTTCATGATCACGTTAATTTGAAGATTTACAGTACTTATCCTATGAACTTATGCATTTCATCCTTCTTCTTTCCACCACCTTCAATCCACAAACCATCAAGATCAAGGCTATTTCATCCCATCTGCCTACTATAAACTCATTCAGCAATAATCCCCACACCTATGCAAACTTATCCTGTTTAATTGGCTTCATGTCACATTGGCTTCCACCTATGTGTTCTCTGTCCATCATGTTGTGACAGTATTATCCTTCTGTTGTCATAAGTTACTCATGTAAACAAATGTTTATACTGTTAATCCTCTACTGTCTATATATTCTGTACAATGTTCCTCATTCAGTCATGCTTGACAACGGTATAAGAACCTATGCAGACTGTTCCCTCCCATAACGTAGACCTCCAAAATGCAGACCTCCCAAAAAGCAGTTAAAATTAGCTCACTAATTAATTGGGCCATGCTGGTCACACCTAATTAATGAATGGACTGGTCCACTCCCCTGCTATGAGGGATTATCAATATGTTGAGACAATGAGCAGTAGTGGACAACAACAACATTGTCTTAAAAAAACTCCTCCTTTCTTTAATCTGCTCCCGGTACATCACAAATCTTATTCAAACATTACCTTTAAACAAGTTGTGGGATTTGTGTAAGAATATACCAAATGCCATGAACCAGTGCCCTGATGAGCGCCAATCTGATGCCATGAACGACTACATCGTTACGACATGGGTGGATGACGATGCCCCGTTCCCACCTCGACTGTGGAATCACCATGCGACACAAACAACAACCTAGAAGATTTCCACTCCAGAATCGGCAAGTCCCTCCAGCACAAGCATCCAAACATCTTCAGATTTATCGAACTGATCCAGAAGGTAGAAATTTCGGAGAGAGCGAAACTAGCGCAGATTCAATTTGGAGCAGTAGTCGGATGTAATACTGTAGAAGGGTCTGTAGCAATAACTGCTAAAACCATGCGCTTGTCCGACGTAGTTGACTGAGAGTCTGTCTGTAAAAGTTGAACGCTTGAATTAGTCGATAGTGAGGAGTTGGCAGGAATCTCATCATGAAGAAAACTGTCTGAGATAGCATCCTCCTCGACCAATAAGGACATGATAGTATAAGATAGTGGTTGCTTGGCAACAGATATTACAGTTGAACGGATGCTGGCCTTCGTTACTTAACCCATTTGGGATTCTTAGTAGAGGATGGTCCATGTTCGGTGTCCCATGATTTGGATCTCTGGTCAATGTTCCGCTTCTGTCATTTACATAGGTAACTAGTACAAGCCTCGTCCGATAGGCAGGAACAATCCGAGCAATGGATTCCGTGTTTGCAAACACCACGACAGTCACAGCCTAACTAATGCAGATCCAAAAGTGAAAAAATAAGACAAAACTTCTTGCTGGCTGGACATTTTATCTGGTCCTTCCCCATAAAGTTTGCTAGAAGTATACTTGAACTCCAGTCAAAAATAAGAAAAGGTAATGCAAGACATTTTCTCTAGACATGACACGTCTCCACATGGAGGTGAAGAGAAAGAGAATGATGTGGCATGGGGTGTCAGGTGATCAGACCACTTAAGTCACAGAGAACAGGATTATGGTGCATGACCCGATTGTTGGGATGGTCACCACGGTGATGCGTGGGGTGTTCGGGCGAAATGGGCTAGAAGCTGGAAACTTTGTTTTAGGACGCTTCCACACAAGGATTGGAAGAAGAAGGATGAAATGCATAGTGTGAGATAGGATAAGTTAAAAAATGATATAACATGAATTCTAACTTTGAACCAGACTTACTGTTGAATGGACATTGGGATTTCCCATGTGTAGTGAATCACCACATATTAGCTTTCGAAAGGAGTAAGTTATTAATTTAAGGAAGATCACTCCATCATAACTATCAGAACTTTAAGTCCATGGGTCTAAATACGGTATTATATCCGTTTTTAGGCCCATGAGCATAATTACTCATGGGCCTAAATACAGCAAACATGGCCAAAAAAGAATTAGCACACATTATCAGGAAAATCTATCTAAGCTGATGAAAACTTGTAAATCATTGTAAGAGGAAATATATCTTCTTCCTTTTGACTATAAATTCAAATATTACTTTTCACATACCATATCAATTTCAGAGATCATAATCAGATAGACATCAACTGAACTCAAACATTATAATTCACTGAACTATAAAATAAATAACTAAAACAATTAAAACAAACCATTAATTCAAAAAGAAGCTTTTTATTGAAGTTCAGGTGGAATAACATGCTAATACGGCTACACAGTTAAAATGTGATAAAAAAAGAATATTAGTAAATTTATCAATTCTAAAACCCAACAATTTCACTGCTGCAGACCAAACCATGAAGCAAAACATGATTTTACTCGTACAGCATTTTTTGGTAAAATACTAAAATGCAGATTTAAAATTATGAATAATGCTTGTTTTCATTTTGATTTTCGACAAGTGCTAACCCTCATTTACAAAGCTGCAATTCCTCTCACTTTAATCAAGCAGCAAACATGCACAACACAAAGAAACTAGCATATGTAAATAACATGCAGTCAAAAGGTGAAACAATGGCAATATAGAGCCAGAGCACTTTAGCTCACATGGGTATGTAGTAAAGAGTTTAAAATGTCAAAAAAGACCTTAAAGAATCTTTAAAAAAAGTTGCTGTCAGCACTGGTATTCAAATATTTTCAGCTTAGATACAGAGGACCTAAGTACAGTCAAGTCTTGTTAATCCGACACTCTTTAATCCGACAATCGCCTTTATACCACACTAATGATGGGAACCGATTAAATCAGTGCTATTTAGACCCGTTAATCTGACAGTCTCGCACTCTGACTCCGACACACCTAATTTGCAACGAATTACCAAAATCAATCATTAATCAGCCTTATTAATCTGACACAGTGATCAGCATACTCCGTGGTCATCTGCCTGCGGGTACACAGCCCATGTTTTGATGCGAGACACATCGGCTGGTACCGTATATGTCCGCAGATAAGCCGAATTTTGAGGACCAGAAAAAAGATCCTACCATTGGTAGCTGCATATTACAATGGCTGCAGAGATAAACTTGATTAACAATAAACAATTACCAGGTAATGCTTAAAATAAAGAAAATAGGATTAATCACATGCTTAGATTACCTCAATCTCATTAAAATCAGATACAAGTTCTCTCTATCGCCGAGGACATCCCATTACAGGTCACATCAACCTTTCACGAACTATGACCGACCAATGAAATGACTAACAGGAAGCCAACGTTAGCCACTAAGAAAGCCGCTTTCTTAAGCTTTGGGGTACCAGTTTCAGACTGGCAACTTCCATTCCAGACTATCCTTTATAAAGTATTTTGAATAAGTCATACAGTCTGTAACAGTTGTTTTGTGCTAAGCTTTAGAGGATGCATGACGAACGTTGACACTCCTTAATTTCATTTATCCGACATTCTCGTTTTTTCGACATAATCATATGCAACCAACGATGTCGGATTAACAGGACTTGACTGTATTAACCAAAATGAAACAAGTAACTAAATTTTAACAAAATGTCTAAATCTGCAAGAATACATGTCCTGTTGTATAAGACAGTCACAATTTATATGATAAGAAAGAGAATTTATGGATGTCAACTTCTTTATTATGAGGAACACAATGTTTCAGAGTAAATACTTACTCCTTCATCATGTGAATGAATTAATTCATTTATTCGCATGATGAAGGAGTAAGTATATACTCCGAAATGTTGTGTTCCTCATAATAAAGAAGTTAACATCCATAAATTCTCTTTCTTATGTGTATCACTTCTAAATGCCTTTCAAAGACTTAATATACATGAACAGTTAAATTTACTGTACACAAGTTTAAACTCTGAAATACCTTCTAAGGAATTTATTTTTTCTTCTAATTCAATCAATTTCTCTAGTGGTTTCACACAAAAACTATATAATCCTAATGATAATATTGTTTTTATAATATTTTTAACATACATGCCAGAGTTCAGCTTTCTCAGTCTTGCAATTTCAAAGGAGAAGATGCTTCGAGTCAAAAATGAAGGTTGAGAGCATTTAATAGCATTAATGGCCATAAGAAGTTTCAGCTTTCAGTGTGGTCAGTATATATCTTGAGCCCAACTACTAGCTTCACACAAATCCATAACATTTGAAAAAAGAGAAAGAGTATTGGCCATAAACAGATTTGTTTACATGGTTACTGTGGCGGCCATATTGAAAACAGGATTCTAACCTTTTGGACAGCCCCTGTTAGGTCTTATTTTCATTGGTCTTATTTTCTGAGGAATTACTGTTTACTTTACCAGGAAATGCATATGGGATATTTTAAGAGCATGGTCATAATGCAAAGCTCGAAATAAGGTCAAAATATTGTGAAAACAGAACTTATGTTGAGACCCAAAACTAACTATACATATACCCAGTTTCATTACCTTTTGAAAAAGAATGTCTGAGTAATGGCCATAAGTTTCAGCTTTTAGTATGGTTGAATTGAAGTGCAAAGGTCAAATGAAGGACAAAATTAATAATATCCCCAAAAACGGACCCATATATTCAGCCCCACTCTTTGTTACACATATACCTATAATGCGAAGTTTCATCTTTTTTGGTCAAGTGGTTTCTGAGGAGATGATGAGAATTTAGGAACAAAGTGCAAAGGTCAAATCAAGGTCAAAATAACAAAAAATATCTCAAATGGAACATATACGTTGAATCCCACAGCTAACTACACATGAACCAATTTACAAAGAAAATGACAGAGTGATGTTCATAATAAGTTTCAGTTTTTAGGGATGAAGTCCAAAGCTCAATTCAAGGTTAAAATTAAATATATCCCCCAAAATGGAACACATATGGTGAGTCTAATCCACTAACCAGGAACTACTAACAAATAAACAAATTTCATTAAATTTTGAACAACAATGGTCAAAAATAGGTTTCTGAATATGGCTACCTCTTGAAAACATTTCGGTGTCATCACTGGTGGGAACAAGCATGCAAAGTTTCAACTTCATTGGTCCAGAAGATTTCTGAGGAGAAGATGTTTACTGATGATGTGTGCCGGATGCCAGACAAACAGGCCATGACACAAGCTCACTTGACTTGCTGCCAGGAGGGCTGAAACTATTCCTATGCCTATTCACATTCAGGTACATAATGTACAAAAATAATGTCATATATTTACTGACAAAGTGTTAAAAGTGTTGACATAAGGTCACAATGGATTTGTCAAAGTGAGCCTAATTCAGCAGAACACATGCTGCCACATTTAATATTTGCTTTTCATGTTTTTCATCTTGTCAACACTAACAAAAACTAACAAAATAACAGGATTGGAAACAGCAACATAAGAAACAAGATCCTATGATTTATTGATTACTGTATTATTTATAGTTGTTTAAGTGTACCTGTCTTCTATAACGAATATAACAAGGCAAAGAGGGAATATGGATTGTGCATCGGCTGTAAGAGGTCAATTTTAATAATCACTTTTGTTCCTAGTTGAATTCTTGGTGAAACTTCAGGTGAATCATCGGTTTAATCAGCCTTGTTTACATTATTTTCAAGCTTCTGTTTTGTCACACCATTCTACCAAGTCAACATCTTACAATACCTATGTTTTGTATAAAAAGTTCTGGGCAAACAGAGCAAGTCATTGAAAGAGGGTGACTGTCTATCATGAAATAAGACTAATAATATGCACACATCATCATGTTCTAGAATACTGCAGGGGCTGACTAGTAAATATAAATGTTAAATGTTTAACAAAGAAAGCAAAATGTGAAAATTCTAGTGTCTGAATTTGTTTTGTTTTTTATTTAAATAATAAAATTAAAGTTTACAAAAGTGTCTTCCCATTATGACTACTGTTTCAATACACATACTTGATGGTTCTGTGACTGCTAATTACTACCTACAACCCCTATTTATACACATACTTGATGGTTCTGTTACTGCTAATTACTACCTACCACCCCTATATATACACATGCTTGATGGTTCTGTTCCTGCTAATTACTACCTACCACCCCTATTTATACACATACTTGCTGGTTCTGTTACTGCTAATTACTACCTACAACCCCTATTTATACACATACTTGATGGTTCTGTTACTGCTAATTACTACCTACCACCCCTATATATACACATGCTTGATGGTTCTGTCACTGCTAATTACTACCTACCACCCCTATATATACACATGCTTGATGGTTCTGTTACTGCTAATTACTACCTACCACCCCTATATATACACATGCTTGATGGTTCTGTTACTGCTAATTACTACCTACCACCCCTATATATACACATGCTTGATGGTTCTGTTACTGCTAATTACTACCTACCACCCCTATATATACACATACTTGCTGGTTCTGTGAATGCTATATTACTACCTACCACCCCTATATATACACATGCTTGATGGTTCTGTTACTGCTAATTACTACCTACCACCCCTATATATACACATACTTGCTGGTTCTGTGAATGCTATATTACTACCTACCACCCCTATATATACACATGCTTGATGGTTCTGTGAATGCTATATTACTACCTACCACCCCTATATATACACATACTTGCTGGTTCTGTGAATGCTATATTACTACCTACCACCCCTATATATACACATGCTTGATGGTTCTGTGAATGCTATATTACTACCTATCACCCCTATTTATGTCTCCAGATGAAATTGGATACCGAGTTGGTGTAGTCAAAATGGGGAACGTACAACACAGATTCCTTGTCATATTCATTTGATTTATTCATTTATTCATGAATTCAGCAAAGTGAAGGAAAGGTTGTGCACTTCTCGTGGAGAACACAAACTCTGCATTTGAAAAAGAGAAAAATTGAGAATAGCTCACGTTATGCAATAATGTCACACAGTGCATAGTGCCCTATTTAATCGGCAAGTTATGGTTTAAACACATCTTGAAATATTTCCTCTACCTTTGAAGCTAGCCACTGTGCACAACATGTCAACAAATTATTAAACAATTAAGTAAGTGCACAATCATTTTCACAAAACAAGTCCAGTTTATCAGCATTATGGGGTCCACTAAGACTGATAAAATGGAATGAAATGTTTGTTAATTTCCTTATTTGTTTCAGATTTATGCCACAATATGATAATGCATTTCTACATTATACTATGCAGTGGTTCATTAAATTTAGTGTTGAGTAATGACCAGCTGCAATTTTAAGAAATTTAAATGTACTCTTTTAATAAGGTTTGTATTTTCAAATCTCCAAATTAATATCGGGACTGCTATTGTGTCAAATGCTGATAACATTCAAAATAGAGGCAAGTTAACTTTTTGTGCTTTCATTAATACTGCAAAAAGAGCTTTTGTCGCATTTTACACTGACATGTTTATTGCTATTGTGAATAGCCGAACAGGTTTCTCAGAAAGGTATTCTCTGTGACTATTGGGAAAATATAGAATATAAGAACAAATAATATATAAAAAATAACATCTCTCATTAGACATTGTTCATGCATATATATATGACCAAAGTAAAGTTGATGACAGGAGTAGTCCATTATTCTATGGGTGGGCTCATTTTACTGTCTTACTTTTCAGTAGTCATAATAGGAATAGTCATATATGGGAGTGAAGTGTTAAAGGAATACCACTGAAAGGCAACACATGGATGAACTGGTGGAAAAGCACATACTGGTTACTTTAGTTCTAACTTCATCAGTGATTGTAAGCACGTTAAAATGTACGTTTAACATATCCTTATAAAAGAATTGACTCAGTTTCACTCACAAAAATCAAAATATAAAATATGCAAGCATTTATCACAAGTGCACCTAACATGATCGACACATAGATAGCCTCACATCGGCAACTGCTATTTGTATCAATCATATTATGTAAGAGAAAAATTCCATATAGAACTTCAGGACTGTTGGGCATGAAACTAGTACTGGCACGTCTGACTAATGGGAGGATAACCTGTTGGGAACTTTTATCTATGTGTGAAAAAGTCTCACTAAGTAGACATATAATGACATAAGTGACTTCTGTAAGTCATTTATGTACAACTGACCTCACTATCTACATTGGAAGGAGCAGTAATCTGAGCTAGGATGCCGGCACTGTCTGTGTCCTGAGGCAGCTGCATTTGCTGTCCAGTGGTCATTGACTGGTGAAAACTGCTGGTCTGTTCTGCAGCTGCCTTCAAATCTCTGGCTTGCTGCAGGAATTTCTGCCCCTTTTCTATCTCCTGCACCAGCAGTTTGACATCTTCTTCTTTCATTTGCCAGTCAGTTTCTGCCAAATCAGTTATCAAGCCTTCACGATTCTCAAAGAATGAGAATGGTTTGTTGGTCTCATATCTGAAATCAATTAATGCATTTTTTCTCAACATTATCATGATGGTAGGGAAATTAAGAAAAAATAATCTTGATTTTAAGAATAGTATCAATTATTCCTCTAATTTTATGGAAGTATGATATCTTTAAATATATGTGAATAAATCAATAAAATATTCACTAAACTAATGCTTCAACTAATAATGTTACATGGCCATACATTTCCTGGGGCGTTTATTTGTACCATTTATAACAAGAGAACAACAAGGAGTGTAAAACTTGTCAAAATGCCTCTGTTACTGTCAATAGGAGGTTACTTCTATTATTTTAAGCACAAAGATCAAAAGAATTAAAATCTGCAGGCATTATTCTTCCACCAACTAAATTTTCTGACATCTCAATATACTAGTTAATACATTAATGCAATGTATTGACAATAAAAATATATTCCATGTGTAGCACTTTGGTTTCCCCAGTAGTTGTTATTATCTGTGAAACAATTTGACTAGTCACCATTTGATATCAACCATCAGTCATCATGAAAAGAAAACAAACACCCTGAAGCCATGCTTCTTGAGAATAAAATCAAAATATTGTCTTTATATATCAAACAATAATTATCATTTTTAATAATTTAAAGAATATCTTTGTCAGAAATCCTGCATTTTGACTGTCATCACACTGTAAAACATTTCAGATTTTCAACAGAAGTTCTCTTCACTATCAACTATCCTGAACTGGTTGTGATACTAATAGTGTCTCCCTCCTTAAGCCTCTTGCATAAACACAGGCTGGCATAGTTAACAGTCTAGTTAATTTAAAAAGAGAAATTAACCTTAAAAAATATCAGTGATTTCCATCCAATTTGAGTCCTATTTCCTTCCAAATACAGTAATTTAGAAGATCCGGCCCTGTCCATTCAATGGACAATGAATCCACATGAAGAGCTCGGTGATCCAGCACCAGGCTGACATAAACAGGGAGCTTGTTGTGGAGACATGTGGTGAACAAGTCCTGATGATGTTTCCCACACCTATGTTATCCATTGAAAGTGTAGAGACCTCGCTGTAGCCACTATCCTCCCCACTGGCAGCATCCGTGTACAGGTGGTGTTTGGCTGCTGGGAATACAATCACAAGCCAATAATGTTGGAGAAAAAAGTTCTAACTTGTCCAAAGTTGACGACCGCATGATAAGTCCATCAATGCCTGGATGGGATGAAGAAGTCTCCCCCTGTAAGTCATGTCTTGTAGGGACATTAGATTCCAGAGTTAAGAAATCCAGCTTCGAAGAATGTAGAAGGGCCAATCTGCCAAATCAGTTACCATCTGCAGCATTTTGAGATAACAATCTTCTGGTGGACAATCTTCTCCTCTGTGAAGCTGGAATCTAGCTCCAATAAATATGATACCCTTTAACTGGCTGAGCTCCTACTTGGTTGGGTGAACCAAGCAGTTGAGATGAGAGAACACATTGTACCCATGTCGAGAATCGAACCCTGGTCTGCGGCATCCTTTTTTTATGGATATGGGTCTTGTCCTGATTGTCCGACCGAAAGTTGTCGATATATCAATACAGATGCACATGGTGGATGAGAGCAAAACTATTCGGTGTTCTAATCTAGATAAAAAGCAAAGGTGCAATGGTTTTCCTGCATCCTGGATGAATTGTTACATCTGATTCCATCTGGAATCTCAATGGGAATAACGGGTACTCATTGTTCAGAACTTTTTCATATTTATTAACATGTACATATTGGACGGTTTCTTTTTGGGTACACAGAAAAGGATACATGGCACACACGGATGATTAGGCCGGTATCAACTCATCACCTTGGCGGTACTTTCAATGTCAAGGACATGATCTTCAGCCTTTTTCCACAACTTCAGGAGTGATTCTTGCAAAAGAAGCAAGTATGAGGGTTTTGACATCTTTCAGCTTGAAGGTTGTGTTATTCTTAGCTATAAACCCTTTGCAGTTGGCCAGTAACCCATTCAATAACCCATCAGTACGCATGGAGACAGGTAGATCGGGTTATGTACAATTGTGTGTTTGGTTCGTTTTGATGGAGCAAGTGATAGCCACACCCTAGCTTGTCTGTCCACTCGATAGCCTGGTTGAGAACCAAAGATGAGTTAGCTGTTTCCCAGAGGCGACGATGGGAACACGACATCCTACATACTTTACCATCTCAAACACAACCGCATCTACCACATTTGGCTTGAGACCTGGCATCAGATGGTGAAGTTCCTCAATCAACTCAGGGAATAAATGTTGATGTTGGCATACTTTTCTGTCGGTGTTA
This sequence comes from Haliotis rufescens, assembly GCF_023055435.1. Classification (NCBI taxonomy): domain Eukaryota; kingdom Metazoa; phylum Mollusca; class Gastropoda; order Lepetellida; family Haliotidae; genus Haliotis; species Haliotis rufescens. Next base: position 18,652,206 of record NW_025964361.1, read on the forward strand.
ACTACCATTTTATGGTGAAATTGTTTCATGTTTTGTAGGGTATGAGTTTCCTGGCCTTACATGGCTGTCCTGAGTGGAGGATATTCTTTCATCTGTTTGTCCAACGGTTAGTGGTTGTCCTCAACCCTCTCCAACAGTGTAAGTACTTTTGGACCGATCAATGCTGTTCTGGCTGTCCAGACTGGCTTGTCCATTGGGGTCTAACACATCATTCCTTGATGAGACTGCCAGCAGCCAACCTGGGATCTGTACCGCATGGAGTTTAGGATGTAGTTATTTCTGTGACGACTTTGAACCAAAACCTCAAGTCTTGGACCGCTTATGCTGAACAACTGTCTGTATACTTCATGGCAAATGACATATAAAATGCAGAGAAATACCTGAACATTCTATTTCATATCATTGAAGCCAAGACTTACAGACTTATGGGAAATCTCATTTCTCCAGCTAAACCCACAACCAAATCATTCACTAGACTAGTGAACCTAAAGGAAACTCATTACAATCCAAAACCATCGAGGACAGTGCAATGTTTCAAATTTAACAGGTGTTTCCGCCAGTCATGTCAGTCAATATCACTATTTGTTGCAGAACTAAGACACATCCTAGAACATTGCATCTTCCCAAGGCAAGAGAGTTAACTGACTAAAAAAAGTCCAGTTTCCACCCTTGCCGAACTAGCCTGGTATTATGGAGTTACATTTTGGCTGGACTAACGAGTCTATGCATAGTCCAATCAAAATCGCGCACCGAAATCGAAATCCGGTTCGTAAACTGTCGTGCAGATTTCGGTCGATTGCAGGATTTGCAAAGCATATGCACCGCCAACTCGTTGTCAGCAGATATTTTCCAAACCTTTTCACGTTTTTAATCAAGGCGCTCACTTGATTTGATGCATTTCGCGATGTAAGACCCGTTTTATCACAATATAAATCATTGATCAGATCGTCCTGACTGGGAGCCACCATTTTGTGTGAAGCAAACGCAAGTAATATGAGAGGTGGAATCTGATTGGTCCATAGGAGAGGCTTAGAAGCGACAAAACTTGTAATAGCCACTGGTGGCGCTACGATCGAGCCTAGTAATTCGAGCCTAGTTCGGCAAGGGTGGAAACTGGACTTTTAAAGTCAGTAAACTCTCTTGCCTCGGGGAGATGAGAACATTGTGAATATGGCTGTAGTTTGGAAGACATGCTGAGAGATAGCCTTGTTTGTGAAGTGACCTCATTCAACATAGACTACTCTCAGAATCTGATCATAATTTTAAGTAAGCCTTTGACACTGAACCAAAGGGTTTATGTGTGATTCACTTCCCATAAAGACAGGGCAACTGGACCAATAACTATGATACACCATTTGTGTAATGGTTACATGTGATTCCAAAGGCATATGAGCATAAAAAACCTTGCAAATTGCTGAAAATGAATATTCAACTGTTTCTACTTTGTAAATAACAAAAAATAAATATGTAGACCAACAACTCTTAACTTTCAACAGTCCTACATTAACTGCTGTCACAAGAAGAAACGGGAGTACAGGTTAATATTAGAAGTGAGTATCATTCATATGTCCTGCATATTAATCGCCATTCAATATATAGTGCAGGTGGAAGAGCTCCCTGTACTTGTGATATCACAGCATGTCTGTATATTCCTTATGTCTATCATGAGACCTGTTTCTGGAGAAATGTAGCAGTGTAAATTAGAAAAGTATTAAGTTTTCACATAACATATCTTTGACGCATACCAGATACCTCCAAACTTACTTTTCTTTGGTACTCTCAGGCAAAGCATTCCAGACAATCTGATTCAGTCTCCTGAAAATAAACATCTAATGATTATGATTATTAAGACATGTTTTTGGAAGACAAGGTAAAACATGGGCATATGCACAGCTTATTTTCCACAACCACAGCAGCAAACCTAGTAACATAAAATCACATAAAAAGAATCCCAAAAGGTCAACTTAAAGGGACACACAAGAAAAAATACCCATATATACAAAATATACAATTTTGTATATTTGGTATTTCCAAAATATACAATTTTGTATAGTTGGTATTTCCAAAACTATACAATTTTGTATATATGGATAGATTTTACCACTGCTTTATTGAATTTTTTAACTCGTAAGAGGTTTTCTTGGGGTTTGAAACTAATGTTACCGAACAGTATTTTTGCACGTAACAATAACACGTTAATACTATTTCATTATGGCAACTATGTTTGGAGTGTTATGAAATAATTTTTATTTCTTGATGTTGACAGCATTTTAGATAAGAAATAGAACATTTGTGCAGATTTTAGTAACAGATAATGTAAATAATACCGCTGTCTTAATTAGATTGCGGTTTGAAAAAGCACTGTTTGTATAACGAAAGGCTGCTGCTGTTTTAATTAGGTCGGAGTTAGAAAAGCACTGTTTGTTTAACGAAAGGCTGCCGCTGTATAAACTTAATTGGGGTTAGAAAAGCACTGTTTGTATAACGAAAGGCTGCCGCTGTCTTAACTAGGTCGGGGTTAGAAAAGCACTGTATGTATGGGGAAAGGCTGCCGCTGTCTTAACTAAATCGGGGTTAGAAAAAACACTGTTTGTATAGCGAATGACAGACGCTGTCTTAAATAAATCGGGGTTAGAAAAGCACTGGTTGTATAACGAGAGGCTGTCGCTGTCTAAACTAGAATAACCACTAAACGGAATAGCAAGAGAGTAGCCTTTTAGCGATTGTCACGATCATTGCAAAATAATAGATAAAAAATCCATGAATTTAAAATTGTACAAGGAAACATATATAGGAAACACATCGTTGGAATAAATTCCTATTATATTACGTTCACGACATTAGTTCTTGAGTTTTCAAAGTAAAATTTAATATATATGTTTCTGTGATTTCATGTAATGGTGATTCTAAATATGAAATATTGGTTGATATTGTTTGTCAAACAGTTGTACACACCGTCCATTGTGATACTTCTACTTAAGGATGTTTGTTTAGTCAATTGGCATGCGTTCATTGTAAACAAGGATCATTAGTGTGAAAGGATTACTAAGTTTGTCATCCAGTATAATGCATTTCCACGATTAGCATAATTAGAACAGAGTTTGTAATTAGGTACATCCGGACTCCAGTTAATCAAGGCAGCTACATCAGTTGAGAGTGTGAGCAACTGGAGAAGAGGCGAGCAACTCAATGTGATTAATGAATTAGTGGAATTTAAATAAATAAACGAACGCCTGTCGCAAAAATGCTTTCGAACATTGAACACGCACAATCACAGATTTCTATGGTACATTTGAGGGTGAACGTGAACGAAGCCGTGCAGGATGCCTAACAGCGATTTGTCTTCAGAACACACAGTGAGCTCAGGTGAGTTTATTAATGATGATATTTTTATTCATTCATAAATATGGCGATCATGAGCGCTGACACTATATGTGTTCGCAATAGAACATTTGGAAGACTAGACACATATTGATTCACTATATGACTACATCAAATCCAGTATTTGTTTAATGCAACAGGTTTAAAGCATTCAAAATTGTGCTGTATTATAAAATACAATGAGTGTCGCTTCGTCTCCCATGTAAAATACATTAATTATTTGTTTTAAATATAATTTAATATTACTATGAGTTTTACATTATAACTAAAATTATGGAGTCTTGCATGTCGAGCCAACAAACTATTGTACATATTATTCACATTGGAATTTCTGTTTACTGTGTTTGCGGTGGGGTCCAGACAATTCCCCAAAGGGACAATTCCAAATACTACTGCATAAAATATTAATGCTGATTTGGAGAAAATTACCAAATGGATGAAAGTAAGTAAAATTGAATCCAGAGAAAACAGAAGCTTTCTATTTCACGTTAAATTAAAGTCTTCCCAAGTGCAAAACCTAATCTTAAAATGAAAGGAATTAATATTTATGACTTTGGGAATAATATTTCAGTCAGATTCTGATATTGACGAGTTAAAAAGGAAATCCCTATGATTAATTGCCTTAGAAGTCTTAGATACCTTTCTGGTGTCCACCGCCGTAAACCATACTCACTCACTCAGTTAAATAACTCCTTTCACATAAATCATTAGAAGTTATGAACAAGCATATAATGCCCATATTTGGGATAATTGTACCAAGAACAAGAATTAATCCTAGAATGTTTCCACTAAGATTCATTCCGGACGCTGAAATATTGCCGATGAGACGTTAAATTTTAACTCACTCACTCAATACGGACTATACAGACTTTCTGTGGGGCGATAAGGGGTACAGGCCACGAGAAAATATATAGAGAAACTAACACAGCCATTACACCTTTTTACAAGATGGAAAACATCTTTGCTGTTAGTAATTACATTTATAGAAATCAAACCAATATACAGGCTATATGTTGTAGAACAGAATGCTTTGCCAAGTTATTCCTACCTGATACCATTAATAATTTGAATAGTCATCTGATATAGAGGATTATTAAACTTGGACAGTGTGACTTATATACAGTTAAGCCATGATACCAGATTTTGTCACATAATCCTTTATCGCCTCGGACTCGGTTGTAGTGATTTAAACTTCCATCGGCTTAAAAGACAATATATTAAGAAACGATTCGCCTTTCTATTCTAAAGGCTAAGTGAGTTTATATTCAGTGGTTTATGGGAAACAATTTGTCAATTTAACTATTTTGAAATCGGTCCATGTACATCCTACGTTCGGGTGAATTTGCACTAATGTTATAACTTAAGAATTAATTCATATTTTAAAACACGTATTAAGTATTAAACAGTTAAATAGCTTTTCCATCGACCGCACCAAACTGTTGACCAATCGTTTTTCATGTATTCTACGTCAAATAAGATCAGAACACGTGTATAATTACAACATCCCCAGGATACCAATAACAACGAAATGTACAAATTAACAAACATGACCAACATTATTATTTCATGATAATGTAGGTGTCATGCATGTAATTATAGCTATATAAACATATGTTTAATTATTCAGTTTGTGTGAAGTCGGTCATAAATACAAGAAACAGTTGATTCTGAAATTCTTTAATCATGTACTTTTAAGTATATTTTCCCAATATTATGTTATCCCCAAAAGGGCAATTATATTCATGTTATATTTATCAGTCAATTTTTTAATACGAATTTGAACATTTATGCTACTTTGATTTTATAAGACCAATGTTGTTGTTACAGATTCAGGGACCGACTAGGTTCATTACATGTCATAAAAGTGCCGTGACATAATGTGGTGGCCATACATTCTCTAATTAACACCTGTCACAAAGGGACGGGCCATTTGGGTTTGTCCTCAGGGAATGTGTTATGCAATTTGTGTATTCACGAAATAACATTCAACAAGTCGGGTGATTAAGGATTGATGCATTTGTACTTCCTATAAATAAATGAATTACATTATTTTCTTAATCGTGTACGAAATACGCATAATGTCGGAAAGCGCAAGTTAAATCCCCAAATACTGACTTCGTTCCTAAATAAATCACAACCCTCACTTATAATTGTATCACTGTATCACTTTAAATTTTAATGATGTAAATCACGTATCTGTCACTTTTTAATGTAGAATACGTCAGTCACTCAACCAGTTCCACTATTATTTTCCCAAAAGATCAAAGATTAAAAACAGTTATCAAGATTTAATTTCCATATCGTTAGATATATTTAATCTTAACATTGAAACATCTTCATGTATTATTCTGTATTGAATGACATTAGATATATGCTCCTATACCGCCGCTGGTGTCTTAATTTGCAAGAATTAAACATTTAGTTTGCATCCAACCATGCGCGTCCCAAATTATACAGCGTCAAGCTTTCAGAGCTCCAAATAAGTTTTCCAAAGTAGAAATTAAGCAAAATGAATATTTATCAAGTTTCCTTTTGCTAGAACATATGCATGCTGTTATGGTTTTTCCAAAAAAAATCTTCGTTCTCTCTGTTGTTAACAATATTAAAACAACAAGTACTATAAAATATAATACGGAAATATATTACATATCATTTACGCATCCGGCTGCTCACAAAACAATGCTATTAAACAATATTTGTGTCCCAGGGACTGAATACCAATTAGACCAAGCCAGCTCTACAGATACTGACTCTCTCAAAGACAGCAAGCTACATTATACAGTTAATTGAAAACTGTAATCTCAAACATATCTAATGCTACTTCAACACTTTATCATATACTTAGCAGTTGAATATTCTGTAAAATTGAAATTAATCCTCTATTAGTTTACAGTGACGATTCTTGCAGGCTATATAATGCAGGCACGGCCCGTTATGTATCATTCAATCTTTATCTTTCTCACTTTCTTATAAAGGCATAATGATTGATAATCTCTTCTGTTGCAGTGGGAAATGTTAATTTATTGTGAGTAAGGCTAATCCCTTTCTCCAGACATAAATTGATCACTCACCAACAACTGACAAGGGATTACTCCTCGTTAAGGCAATACTAAGTGATACAATATACTGCAGATTAATTAACTAATTAAGGGTTAAATGAGATTGTTTACTCAGAGTGTGATGTAATCCGTTTGATGTCGAATTACAAAGAGTGAATCTTCAAAAAGGGTAAGCATACCCAACACTACCAGTAGCACCTGGCATTCCCAAATAGTGTTGTTCTAATACATCAAGCTATAATACTGACACGTTGCTTAAGGGTTATCGGAATAAATTTGAATTTGATTTTCACATATTCTCCTCCATTGCTCATGAGCATATACATGGATATACATACATATGCATTATAAATTTGAAATGCAATTGTAAATAAAGTTGTTGTTTTTCTTCAGAAGAGTCGTAACCGAGTCCTCGGGATACGCCATCGCAACCTTCCCGTCCAGAAGAAACAGAGGTACGAGGACGCATTAAAGATAGCTCAGTTGATGCCCTCCGAGGAAAGTAACTATGACGAAGACGGCATAAAGACTTTTTACAGTACGACCAAAGAACTGCGAGTCGACGGAACTGCAGATGGCGAAGAGGCTCGCAGATGAGACATACATTAAGAAGCTGGACAGTACAGCAGCTTTCCCTAAGGCAAGATGTGTCCGTTGACCACCATCCAAAAACCCATTCCCTGACATGAAGAAGGATATGTCATGGGTCAATACCGAGTATGGAATCCCGTGGTGTGGTGTGGTGTGGTGTGGTGTGGTGTGGTGTGGTGTGGTGTGTGTAACGTAATATATGTGGGTGGGTTAGTGACTGAATTTGCGGATGTGTGTGTTCGGTGTACTTCTATGGGGGGGGTGATGCGTATTTTGTCTCAAAAGCCAAAATGGTTGGTTGTTTAAATAGTGACACTTTAATAAACTATTCTTCTTCTTCTTCTTTTTGTTCATTGTCAAAATGCTGTGTATTACTTCCCAGACTGATGACATGTGTTATCATTTTTTATCTTCAAATATCACGATGTGCCCACTGATACCGTCATTATGTTGATTGCCTGATTGTTTAGAACTATCAGTCGCGATATGTTATATGATTGCTTTGTATAACATCGGCATGCTGTTCACTTTCATTGGGACTGGATGCTTTGCACAATAGCGATAGTATCTCACTGTTAATTATTTTTTTATCATTTGCATTTACATAAGTAAAGAACATATCAATTTAATCTGAATACGTCAATGTGTCAATTTCTTGTTCTAAAAGTACAGGTATAAGTATTCATATTCGACTTCTTATCATTTGTATTTGTAAGAATTTTTTAAAATTTTCTTGCGCCTGTTGTACATTACATTTATGGTCATAGTTTGTTGACTTTGCTAACAATATTAGACTGAGCCCCAAGAAATGTTTTGAACATTTGATTGCATTTTAAGCAATTTTGTGCCGTCTGGACAATATTCATACCAACAAATGTAACAGTGGCAAAATTAAAAAAAAAAAGATGGCGGATGTAAAATTTCGGAGTTAAATCAGTACTTTTAAAAAATCGGGAATAGTTTCTGCGCACCCGGCCACCTGGGTTCCAGCCACTAATGCCTAAGTCCACTTTTGCCTACAAATAAATAAAACAGTGTGGAATAAATCCTACACAATGAAAACAACATACCCATGCTAGGAATGAACTCTTTGAAATTTCTTTGAAATCATCAAATATCTGCTGGTGTATATACTATAAGAACTAATGCAATGATGCAGAAATGATGCACTGATAGTAGGTGTCGCTGAAAATCACTGGTGCATGACTTTGTTTATTGTAGGCCGTAGGCATTAGTGGATGTAGGCATTAGTGGACGAGGACGCCACCTGGGAGCAATACTGCCACAAACGTGCAATGTCCCTTTCCCCATGTTGAAGCATATTGAGAAAAGCATACCTTTGTACTTATTATCTTTTGTAAAACATAAAACATTAATACAACATATATCCCCGTGTTATGGGTTTTCGGACGCTGAATAAACATTCATAGTTTTTTCACATGAACAACTGTAAAACATCTCATTCACTTATAAAAGACAACTTTATCATAAAAAAAGTCATTATTGGATTATTAACAATTTCTGTGTGACACCTCTTCCCCCCCACCCCCTCCCGTTATAGTGCAAGTATTCAGGATAGAAAACGTATGATGTCCGGAAATGATCCCATGATTGTGTGATGAATAATAATAAAGGCAGGTTTGATGCTGAAAACTCGAAAACAGGACAATCCGCAACGGTTGTCCGGCAACACAATATTTTCGGAGTATTTTTAAAAAAATATCTTTCATTATATTTTGAAGAGGATTTTTCCAAGGACTGCCGTTTTTAAAAAAACCGCGATTTTCCGCGTTCCGCCTAGATTTGACATTATAACAATGTTTTCCCTACAATTAAACCGACACCTCAGAACAAACCAAATTCAACACTTTAAATTAATAATAAAATAGTTTTCATCCTCTGTGCAATCCACACTGTTGGCTAATCTGCCATGTGCACGAGAGCATGTTACAAATCACATCGCGGCCTCCCCGTACAAACGAATCCAAGCTCAGCACAAATTGATTTCAACACTTTCAAAACAGAAGTCACCGCCAATGCAATCACCCCCGACAGCTAATCCTCTCTGTGCATTTGACCATAAAGTCTACTCACATACCAAGCACCGCGGCAGGAAAAGTACCAGACGCCTCAATCGCTTACCCGTCAATATCATTGCAAGGAGAGTATGTACTCCCGCTAACAGTGTGGAGTACTAATTAAACATTCCAGTAATGTTACACGCCACTATATCAGTTTTTTTGTAACTTGCTGATACTATTTTGCACATACAAAACAATTATCCTCCCTTACAAACATATACAAAGAAACACAGTGCTCAACTTTAAACACTTCAATTTGCATATATATATAATAATTATACACAAATACATATATACAAATTTGTATATTTTTGTATATGTCGTATATACAAACTTGTATCATCATTCCAATCTTGTATATCCTTTGGAAATATCATCTTTCCAAAGGATATACAAGCTTGTATATGTGGATTTTTTTGCAGTGACAGTACATTGACAGTTCTCTGTGTTTTAAACCATGCATGACATAAATTCTGAGTGTGACGTCAGTTCTCAAACTAAAACAAGTGGAGAGAGAGAGAAAATTGAAAGAATTAGAAATTTAAAAAGAAAAAGAGAGAAATTCAGAGAGAGAAAGAGAAGAAAATAAATGGTAGGAAAGAGTTCAAATTAAGAGAATTGGAATTTCAAACATAATTCCCTTAAACATGCTCAAATTTCCTTTGCTGAGACAAGAAATGTCAGATAAGTTCCTCCTTTTCAACTGTAATAGGCACCAAAATCCTAACATCTATAAAAGGTGCCCAGTGACAGTAGAACCTTATAAATTGGTGACAAAAGGTTTGATATTTTACTTTGTTGCTTTGTGTTGTGTTCTCTTCTCTATGCGCAGTATTCTTTTGTCTATATGTTCTATGAGGCTCTTGACCGGGTTATCAACTCTAATTCATAGATAAAACACAAAGAGTGATGTTTGATTTAAAGTATACTTTAACAACAACAAAAGGGTGCAACCCTTCATCAGCTTCATTACGCAGAAAAATCCTACCTATTTTTCCCCCACATACAACTTACTCTTGTATTTTATATAGTACAACCACCCCTTTAACTCCCATAATAAAATATCCCAGAATAAACCTGTTTTATTCATATGCTTATTCTCCCCCACCCATAGCTAACATTAACCTAGTAACATTATCCCAAACAATAACAGTAATAACTAACGAAAAGTGAACAGATCTTGATTCAAGACCTGAGAGTCGACTGCATACTTTACCAGATGCTGGTGAAAGGACGACTGATAATTCCCTTACTTACTTACTTAGGTTGGAGATTTTATATGCGCTTTCTGACTGCAAGCGAATGTCGCACACAGGCCCGTCAGACCATTTAGTGTAGTTTGCGAAAGTGGAAGAAAGGGGGAAGTGCAACCCAGGAGGGAGGTTTAGGTGTTGCTTATATTATAATTTTGAGTTTTTGAGATTTGGAATGGATGCCAATGTGGGAAGTGAACTAAGGGAGCTGTGTGTGGTGGATGGTTGTTGGATTATGTAGTTTTTATTTGACATGTGTATTTGGAGTTTAGATGTGGTTAATTAGTCCTGTTTTAATTAGATATATAAGTTTTGTGAGTTATTTAGTGGGTTAAGGATTGACTCTAGAGTCAGTCTGGCATTTAGGTTTAGAGTGGTTTGTTGTGTTGCTCTGTGTATTTGGTAGTGTGTGCAGTGGATGAGTGCGTGTTCTGGGGTTTCTTGTTGGGTGCAGTGTGGGCATGTTCCTGTTGTGTGTAGTTTAGCTATTTTCCGGTGATTGTTTAATTTAGTATGGCCTGTCCCAAGGTAGTCTTATATAGCCCACACGCAGACCCAAGCTCCTCACAGTGATATCCCGTTCGCGGAGCTCTCTATACTACCGCTGCCACCAGTCAAAACTCCCCCAAGTGATAGATGACCACAACCATGCTTGGAGTTGAACTCGCAGCCGATTGACCGTTATGTTTACAAACAAGTGATGACTGTCGTTACGCCAAATACACTTATCCCTGCTTATTTACTTTCTTTGTTTATCACTTTAAATTTTTATTTCATTACATCTATCATGTAATTGATAAAGTAAGAATGTAAGAGAGAAGTTGGTTGATTTTCCGTTAGTTAGCAATCTCGAACCAATCTGATTATACAAACAACAAAGTAAATTCATCTGGAAAACATGGTCAGTCGTAAACCTTTTCAAAATGAACTATGATGGCATTCCCAAACACATAATCAAAAGTATGAACGAGACTACATTTGGGGTTAGAGGGCAAATTCCAAGATTCTTGTAATGGCTGCACCCACACTGGTGGCAGCAATGTTACCGAGAGTGTAAAGAAGGTGTCACCCGCTGGGAAGGAGCTTGGCGCAGACCATGTGCCCGGGAAAATGGCCACAACCAATGAACATGCTCCTTACATCTCGGCTCTCTCAATCATAGCTGCCGGCTAGCCGAGCATGCAAGTAGTGTGACATTGTCATGTCTCCCTTGATACTAATGCCCGCGTGAGCATAAGTTACTACAACAAGGATTACATAGATAGGTACTACATCAACCACCCAAAATGCACTTAAACTAACCCACCCATCGAAATATTTCAATTTACCCACCAAAATCCAGAGTAAACCACACAACTTTGAGAAGGTTGCAACAAATTTGAAATGGTTTCAAGTGCAATGGGTAATGCTTAGGCAAAGTGTTTGGATGGACAGAGTTTTCTTAGAGGATATTGCAAGAGTTACTGGTGAACCTCTTCATTTCGTTGATCTGGAGTCACATCTGGTGTCAGGTTTGGTGAAAGTTGGTATCAAGAAACCCAGTTCAAAGCATTGACTTGCTTGCTGGTAATGACTTTAGTGGGGTCCAAGATTTGGGCTGATCTCCTTTCCCTAGGATTTGCTTCCTATGAATCGGCGATGTTTCTGGTCAAAGGAACAAGAGGTGTCTTCTGGACAGGTAGGTTTATCCTTCCACCTGAAGGTTTGAAAACAATCCTTACCGGATGGGACATAGTTCTTTGAAGTGGCGCCCATGAAGGTGTAACGATTTTAGCAGTTGCTTTGTCTTCGCAAGTGATCGGAAACCGAACGATCTACGACTAGCATTCTGACAGGATCGGGTGTCATCGGCCAAGAGTCGTAGACACTGATTGGCTAGGCTGAAGAGCAAAGAAAGCCAGTCCCTGATTGGATATACAAGCTGTCGTTTCTGCATAAAAATCACGCTTCATGACTTGGTAGGCGGCCATTGAGAAGGCAGGTTAGCGTGGCTGGAAGGTTACTGGAGAGGGGACATTTTGTCGCCCTTAGGGTGTGTTGGTGGCTTAAGGTAATATATTTAGTCATGGCTCACTTCTAGACATGTTATTGAAATGATGTAGGATGTAAATTGTCGCATTATTATTTTGTAACACTCGCTGTCATCTCGAGTAACTGTCGGGGAAATACTTGACCTATCATTCTATTTAACACGTGCTAGGTTAGATAGATCTTTTTCAACCTGCCATTCCTATATTATTGAGTCAGAGCAGTGTTTGTTATATCATAGCTTGTTTTTGTATGAGAATGTTATTTCAATAAACTATATGTAAATCTGCTCCGATGTTGTACTTTAGTTCCCTGAGTCAAGCTGCTTTGAGCAATGGATTCGGACAGCCCGTAATTAGGGTTTAATTCAAGAACCTATTTCTATTTATGTACGAGCGTTGAGGTCGTTCAGGACTCGCGCAACGTTACAAAGGCATGGTCCAAGGTCGACTCTCGTGGTCTTTTGGCTTGAAAGGTCAAGATATGCACCTTTACAGGCAGGATGATTGTGGAAAATTGAAATCGTTGTCATTCCGTCGGACACCCTCTATAATCTTATCGCTTTATCGCTGAAAAGACAAAGGGGAGTGACAGTGTGCACCATAATCAACTTCTGAGGTTCTTCTGAGACAGCTCCAGATCTCACTTGAGCGAACAGATGTTGATGCTCAACAAAATCAGGATATCCAAGCTTGCATGGATAGCAGGTCTTTTTGCATCTTGACAATAGCAACCAATAGGCTATGGGTGAGCCCAACTTGATCTGTCCTGGTAAAGACTGGGGAATCCCCAGCAATACCTTCATAGGAATCCAACAAAAGAGTATTTGGGTGCTTCAGCTTTGGAAAAAGTATTCGTTAATCACATTGGAGTTTTTTAAAGTTTTCCCAGGTTTGATTGAAACTTGTGACATATAACAAGGTTGGTTGGTTGGTTTGTTGTTTAACGCCACACTCAGCAATATTCCAGCTATGTGACGGTGGTCTGTAAATAATCGAGTCTGGACCAGACAATCCAGTGATTAATATCATGAGCATCGACCGACGCAATTGGGATCGATGACATGCATCAACCAAGTCAGCGAGCCTGACCACCCGTCCCGTTAGTCGCCTTTTACGACAAGCATAGTCGCCTTTTACGACAAGCATGGGTTGCTGAAGATCTATTCTACCCCGGATCTTCACGGGTCGACATATAACTAGGACAGGGAAGTGTCTTACACATGTGTGACGATGCAGAAGGGTTGTGACATCCAGCATATTCCAACATTTGAGGTGAAATGTCTTCCTCCACTTTAGGTCTCAGACCTCTCAGACAAAAAGGTCAGAAAACGAGTGACATGGCTAATAATCAACTGGTAGAGAACCATCAGAGTCAAACCTGCCACTAAGTGCAGAATCTGAATCTAACAAGCCAGTCTCGACACGAAGACTGTAACCCTTGAGTGACCTTCATTCATCATATCACTGTCGCCATGGTGATCTCCTTATGGCTTTTTATCCAACAGGTGCCAACTTGCAAGCAAGTATTTCTCCCAAGTATGAAAGTGCTGACTGGTATCTTGCATGCAGCAGTGGCTAACAGGATCCTCATGAGGTGGCTGACTGGCTGTCAAAAGCCCACCGACGGTGCTGGTGATGGTTTTCAGATACCAGTAGTTTCATGTGGGCACGCATTAGTTCCAAGTCCCAAGTCCCTAGCAGTAGGGGACTCCCGAAGCTGTTTCCTTTTACACATGCTGTCCATGCAGTATCCATGGGGATCCTGTACAATCGTTGGCTGACGTCAGCAAAGGAGTGGGAAGTAACAGTTCCTGAAGATTCCTGTCCGGGCTAATTTGGAACATCTATGCGGAACATGAAGACTGCTGTAAGTCGAGAGCAAGAGAGATTGTCACTGAGTGTACTGATGGGGACAGGCTCGAAACGACCACAGTCCAGCTCTTGTGACTCTTGTTTCAAGATCCCATCATAGACGTGTGGCCTCTTGGCCAGGGATGCTTCTGAGTATGTGCTTTCTTTAAGGACTCGACCTTGGCAAACAAGGCTTTGTGTCTACTGTCGGACATCTTCACCATGTCCTGCTTCTGTTTCATGAACTGTTCAAAGATGCTCATGGACAATGGGAGTGTCAGGTCTGGTAGAGTTGAGGCGTTTATTGGTAAGGCCATTTTCTTCACCGCTTACTTATGTCATGCTTTTTGCGAGGCCGCCATCATATTGTTGAAGTTTGACTGCGACAAAGAGGAGCACTGCTCATACCTTTTATCCTCCCCTCATGCCAGTTCCCTGCATCTCCAACAGTCATGAACTCACAACACGTCTACCTGTCTACTTACATCAATATTCTTTAGCAATACAAAATTTTTTTTTATGGATAATTACTTATAAATTTAAAAGCAACAAAAACTGAAGATATTACTCAGCCTATTAAATATGTGATAGATTTTTAGATGTTCTCTCTAGCACAAAGGAAAGAAGGGGGGTTTTCTTGCCTTGCACAAGCAGAATGTTTCTGAGAAGCAAGATGCTATTACTGGCACAACTAGTGACAGTGAAGAGAACTTATTTTGAAAATCAGTTCTCGCAAAAATTATTTGCCAAAGGTGTAATAGAGGTTTGTATCAGCAGAATTATATGTGTTGCAGAGTTATTACCCTTCTGTTGGGAGTGGATACTTTTTGGCATTGAACTTTTGATGTCAAAGAAAAATTCAGATTGATTCATGGCAGTTGTATTAAGACTGAAAAAGGAAGGCGAAAAAGATTCACCGGACTTAGAAAAGGATATAAAATCCTTTCTCAAGAGCTATACATACCCATGATATTGGTCAATGGCCTGTCTAACCTGTTCTTGATACTTATTCAGGTCAACAGCATTTGGGCTGACCAATCGTATCTCCTGTCTGCTGCGGTTTGAAACATGAGCCAAAGGAATTATCTGAAAATGAATAAAAACATTTTCTGACAAATGGTCAAGCTTCTTCCTGAGCTAATATCTCCTGTTCTTACCAAAACTTTGTCACTGTCATAAAATTTAATGAAAGGGTAGATATAAGTAACTTGACTGAATTTGAACCAGGTACATGACATGAGAACCTAGATACACAAGTCAACACCAGGTTGCCCTTATCTCTATCAATTTATCAAAATTGAAACGTATGAACTAGTCTGAATAAATAAAATCTCAAATCTCTGATGACTGTGTCATGATTTTTAATGCAGTTAGTTCTTACTAGCTGCTTACTTGTTACAGTAATTTTGTGGCAATATCATCAATGGGAACTGCATCAATTGGATTATCATTGGTTGGATAATCTAAAGATCATGACGTGACATGGTGATCAACTTCAGCGATAGATGAAGCTATAGTACAGTATATAGATACAGTACATAATCCATAATCCACAGTTTGATGACGTCAAACATGTAAAATTACACATAACACAGGGATAAGTATTGTAGTATGGTAAATAAATCTTATAGGTATTGAGTATGTTCAAAGTTTGATGTTGTTAAGGCAATGAAGGGTTGGTCAAGGCACAAATTTGAATTAACCATAATCACCAAACATGTGCAAGGCATTCACAATGGAGAAGGAGACAGTTTGTCACGGCTGAACTTGCAGTATGAATGGCAGCTGCATCCAAACTTACTCAAACTCATGAATCACATCAGGGGGCCTCACCACGTGGACAGGTCACTTCACACACATGTACATCAGTAGGTTCTTAGACCCGTTAACATCAGGCATAAATTGGTTAGCGCAACAGGATAGGGGTGAGCTAAACAATTTTGTGAGACCACCATTCAGGATGATTCCACAGATCCTGGACACACTTGAGACCCACGGAGGTCACCCTACACTAGTAGCACTGCTGTGGAAAAGTCAGCAATGGTTCAGAAAGCTGACAAATATGCTTGTGTTTCAACCATTCAAACTTTCCAATTCACAACAAAACTTCCCTGTGAGGAATGCAACGCCATGCAGAACCATGCAAGAACTTCCGATGGAAATTGTTTGCCTCAAGAATTTATGGCCACAGAGACTCTTGTTGGAGGGCTTTGTCAGTTCAGTGCAGAGCAGAGTTACCCCTCTGTCTGGCCAATAGTACATTAGAGTCATACAAGAGGCTGACAAATTGAATGTATTTTGTAAGAAAATTGGTGCCCCATTCTCTCACGTTCCATCAACTACTTTCAGGGAATTTCTCTGTGTTATTACAGATAAATCACAATGGCCTGCATAACAGATAAAGTCTGCCATAGCAGCATCAAAGTGTCTCTGTGAGACAATGAGGAAAGCTGACTTTGCCACTGATAATGACATCAGATATTTAAGTAATGAAATCTGGAACGTTGGTTGTGAGACCTAAATCTAACTTAATACATGAGCATAATTTTAAATGTTGTACATGACATGGCCTGAAAATGAGTACCTGATGGCAAAGGGTCTGTGTGAGAAAACACAATGAGAACAGCAATGTTCGCCATCAGATGTGGTGCCACATGGCATGTTGTTCAGTCTGAAAGGTGAAATGACGGACTTGTTGTTCAGGTACATATCAAGGAGGATGGATCGCTTGACCTTGATTTCAGTGATACAAACAATGACAGTGACAGGTTGGGGTTTCCAGTGACAATACAACCAACGTTGGTTGAGGCTGTGGTCCCTGTTATTTGTTCTTGCCAAATGTGAATTTTGGACTTTATTCCTGTTATATGTGTAGCAGCGCGTGGAGTCAGATGACATCCTAACCTTGTCAGCTTGTCAGCTTGCCGGGTGTAAAAGATAATCCTTGTTGCAAACTTCTAGTTTCAAGGAAGACTGAAGAAAAGAAGCCTTGGTTGTAATTCGTATCCTCCTGTTCCCACATGGTACACTTGTCCAATAGCTTCTAAATGGCCAAAGTGACTGCTGCTGGTTTGGGACCTTCCAGAAAGGATCGATGGCCAATGAGATTGGTTTTTCATGGAAGCGAGGCTTGTATCCTTCCAGAACCACTTGTAGAATCCAGCAGTTTGAAGTGATGTACTTCTAATCATAGTGCCTAGTATCCAACTGTCAGCTGTACAGTGGTGCTTGGAAGGACGTAGTTTAAAAGAAATAGAAGAGAGGATGACATAGTTGAGCTTTTGTTAATTATTAGACTGGAAATGCTTCTACGATAAGGTTAGGTTTCAACATCCTTTGAAATGATTCTGAGTTTCCAGCACATTTGAGTTCCTGTGGAATTGCATTGAGAATGCCCCATCATCCGATGGTAATTTTGATTTGTGTGTGGTTTGTCTTCAGACTGCAGGCTTAATGATGGTATGTAAGGATCAATCAGGTCTCTCAGGTGTCTTGGCTCACTCTCTCAAATAGCCCTGTAAGTGAGGAGTTTTAAACTTAAACTGCTGTAGAATTAGTAGCCAGTGCAGTTGAATGTTAGCTGCTCTTGAGATGCTTGTTGCTCTGATGGCATGGTCTTGCCGAAGATGACACAAAGATTCTTCTCTCTGTCAAATCAAGTGATGCTGAAATGTCCATCACTAAGTGGCATACCAACTTTTTCCAACAATTCCACGAAAGGAATTACCTGGTTCATAATACCATAAGGAGATAAACCTACTGTGAATCAACTGTTTAGTGTGACTACATCAAATTTCAAACACAGTATTTTATCTCCATTCTACCATAATGACAACAGCACTTTGAAGACTGTGCTCTCTTGCAACTTGTAACAACACAGGGTACAAAAGTCTGCTATCTTAGAGCTTTTCGAAAGGGGTCACAGGTAGTAATATGTGTCAAATATTACTAAAGTTCTACAATTTAAGATTAAAGATATCACGGCAATTTGACTCCAGCCCATGAATGGAGAGGCAAATGACGCCATGCTGGACTCACAACACACCACCCAACTAATACTTATGTGAGTAACAATTAACCAACTTACTGAAGATGACTTCCTAGTATAGTTGAATTACTATGTAAGAACAAACTAGAAAACATTGAAAACTAGCTATTCTACAGTGTGAAAACACTACCAAAGTGCTGGAAAAAAAAGGAAAGTTGATCCTCCCTTCTAGCATGCACATACTACGTAATGCATATTTCATAATGCTTTAATAAAGATTAGTCGTTGGTAAGCACTACTAAATCAGTTATCTCCCCTTGGGACTCTCACCACACCAACTCTAACCAGGAGAAACCGTATCTGCAGAGATGTACACTGAATTTCAATTGCATGGAGTTCCAGAAGGGTGAGTACCTACATGTACCTGAGCAAGATGCATGGTTCTGTAATGGACCTTTGCATGACATTGATGCATTTGAAAATGGCAAACTTGTTCTTATGTAAATGACTTTGATAAAGTTGTGACTATCACTCTACCTATAGTCTGGAAGTTAATTTAAGGTACCGACGTTTACTACAATATCTGAAAAACTATTGGACCTACTCCAGTCAAAGTTGGTATGAGATTTTTAAACAGTCATTCATAACTGGATATTACATTTAAAGACAATCGGTGCATGAATAAAAAATCTGTCTATTTAGCTATCACTATATTTCATCAACAACCAGATCTGTTCGTCACGGGTGGAATGAGCATTCATTGTAACAGCCATCTGCATAATGCTACCCCTGCGTCACAGGGCCATATGACACAGTTGAACCAATCAACTCCTTATCAGTCAGATTATAAGTCTTATACTTATAACTTATAAAACTAATTATTAATGGAAAATCATATATGGGAGGCCCTGCCAGGGTTTTGTCAAAGATATCAAAGTGTATCATGAATATTATGCAACACTGGTTTTTGTTTATATTCTTAGATCACATAACATCATTGTGCACTCAGATCCCTGCATTTTGTTTGATATAAATGTTTTGCTCCATGCCATGCTTTATGATCCAGAATGACAGTCAATGTTATAACCCTTCCAGGGTCTCACCAATCAATGTGGGCAAGTATAGCATATACTGTTTGCCTTCAAGTCACTATACTGCAAAAGTTCTTAAAAGACTTCTGTTGAAATGTTTCTTTAAGACTGTATGTTTTTATGGACAGTGGTCTGTAAATAATCGAGTCTGGAACAGAAAATTCAGTGATTGATGTCATGAGCATCCATCAACACAATTGGGATACGATGACATGCATTAACCAAGTCAGCGAGCTTGACCATCCAGTTCAGTTCGTAGCCCCTTACGACCAGCATAGGTTGCTGAAGGCATATTCTAACCCCGATCTTCATGTAGTGGAGCGGCTAAGCAGAGAAAATGTGCATTTAATGATAAAAGCATGAAACTTTGCACATTTATACACTGATGCCAAGGGAACATTTTCAGATATGGAGGCACTCAAAATAATTTCATTTTGCACATGCACAGTAGATAAAGAAAAAATTTCCTTTCATGGCTACTGTTTTAGCTTTGTAACTACCAAAATGCACTAAAGTGACGGTTTTATAAAACAAAATACTGATCCACATACTGGTTAAATGTGTTGAAAATACAAAAGTCATTTTTACAAAAACTGGCCCTCGCACCAACAAAGTCCTTTGTATTTAAGCGAGGACTGTTTGCACTTGCATTGGTTGTTACACTGAACGATGTTGATTTTGGAGTCCAGCCAAGCAAGTCAGGTGATATTTTGCATTTATTGCAATGAGGTCACCACCCTCAATTTTGGACAATGACTCAGTCTCTTGCAGGTGTGTGGCCATAAGAGTCAGATTTTCTACAAAATATACAGGTGTTCTTGTCAAGAGACTGTTGTTTCTTGGCTTAGCACTTCTCTCAGGAGTTCCAGCTCTCTCCCTCTTTCGTGCTCTTTGCAGTTTGTTCACATTGAATTTTGTGTGACAAGATTTATGCCACTGTGCTTGATGCCTGATGAACTTGTCCACATCAATGTCCTTTCCAAAAGTGAAGGGGACTGGCAATTTATTCAGCTCCCTGAAAGCATTCACATTGTCCAGGAAGGATTTGTATGGCTCAGATCTGTCTTCAGCTCCCGGTGCATTTAAAGGGCATCAGAGTACTTCAGTGGAAGGCTGTTGGCATATGATACACAATGCCCAATCCATTATGTGGACGAATGAAATTTGTATGACGGCCTATTACAACAGTACAAGTTGCTTAACAGACATATAACAGTATAAGTTGCTAAACAGACATACCGTATTCGACGTAATAAGCTCTTATAAGCGCCCATGGCAATATTTGCTAATATATTGGCTAGTGAACAATCCCAATTGTACACAAGACTCATTTATTCGCGTATAATACGCACTCGTGTGTTATATGCACCCTCAATTATGGGCAATTAAATTCTGGAAAAATATAACTGTCGTACATAAACATTTCAGGCTGTCAGCATAAACCACGAAATTTATCTTTCAGCTCTGTTTTTTTTTCACCAAAATAATATTCTAATAAGACCCCCCTATTTCTGATTTGAGACCGCCCTGGGCGCTTATTACATCGAATACAGTATCTAACACATATTGATTGATTATTGGCACAAATAGTCATCAATTGACATTCTAAATAGCTTTATTGAATTCCTTGCCCCAGAAAATGTATATTTTGACCCCAATATTGACTTTCTAAGTGGTTTGGTTGAAACCTATGGTAATGGAGAGCATGTGGAAAAAATTGGATGCTTTTATCTGGCATGTCACTATCATCTTGCTGAGCTACCTGACTATCTGGACGTCCCTCAACTTCCAAAAGGAAGAGTCAATGAAGGAGACAGAAAAACTTATACTGTCAGATAGATGTATTACCATTGCTGAACTTAAGGAAGACACAGGTCTAAGCCTTGGATCCACTGGAACTATTATTCATGAATATATACAGATGAATAAGATATCTGCTTGTTGGTTGCCAAAATTTCTAAATTCTGATCTTAAGGAAAAAAGAACTGACATTGCCAGAGAAAATTTAGAGCTATTTGAGGAGGATTTCGTCAATTTCAAAAGAGATTAGTAACGGGTGATTCAACATAGGGGTACCACTATGATCCCGAGTCAAAACATCAATCCATAGAATGGCACTATTCCACTTCTCCGGCAACAAAGAAATTTAAGTCTTCAAGATCAGTGAAGAAAGTTATGGCAACTGTATTCTCGGATGCAAAGGGTGAGATCCTTGTTTATTACTTAGAAAGTCAAAAGACGAAAAGCGGCGAAGAATGCTGACTGCTGGAGTTCAACTCCTTCATGACAGTGCCTCTTGTCAATGTGCGACAATGTGGATTCCAATAGCTTCCTCACCCTCCATTCTTGCCAGACCTAAACTGAAAGAACACCTAAGTGGAAAGCGCTATGACGACAATGATGACCTCAAAGCTGCCATGAATGGGTTTCTCAGGGTGGCTTCAGAAAACTTCTTCCTGGCTGGAATTGAAAAGCTTCTCTATCAATATGAGAAGTGTATTGAAAAGCTGGAGAGTATGTTGAAAAATAAAATTAAAAACACTTTCGCAATACCAGGATGTTGAATACATTGAATAATTTGATTGGGTTGAGACATTTGGTGAGAGGTTGTCAACAACACAAATACAGTGGCATCGGCCATGTTATTCCAACTTCACAAACATCAACTGACTGGACAAGAGTGCTCTGAGAGCACAACATCCCCTGCATGAATTTTTTTAACGAGTTTATATTTTCTTTGTATTTTATGAAATAACAACAGTAGATGGCACTGCATTGGAAACAAATTGTGCAGAACATTTTGTTGGGAGTAATCCAGTCTGAATGCTAATGCCATAAGGATGTAGCTCACCCACAAAAGCCTTATACAAGGGAACTTACTATAGTTAGATATTGTGACATTTTCACAACAGAGACTAAATGACATTGTTTTATAATGGTTGTTACCTGAGGCAAGGTTGTTACCTGAGACAAAGTTGTACCTGTATCAGTTGACAAAAATGAGGATCATAAACCAGGGTAGTAACTCTGTTAAAATAAATCGAATTTATAACGACTGCTATATGTGTATCAATAACTCATGTGGTGTGTAGAGCGGCATGTGTTTAGAGCGTCAGGGATATTCCCTGAAAAATATTGACATCACAAAAACAGTACCCTCTCTCACAGTTGTGCAAATCGAGCTTCATAAACCAAGGGCAGTAATTCTCTCAACATGAAAAGAAATGAAACGTGACTGTGATATGGATATATTAAACATGTGCACATTTTAACTGTAGGAGGAGTTGATTTCACAAGCTTAGTACCCTCTCTCACAATTAGGCAAATGAAGCTCTGTAAAACAGGGGCAGTAACTCTGTCAAAATTTGTCGAAATGAAACGGGACTGCGATATGCAATCATCAACATGTCGACATCTTGTGTGTAGAGTATCAGGGATATTCTCTGGAAACTGTAGGAGGAGTTGATTTCACAAGCTTAGTACCCTCTCTCACAATTAGGCAAATGAAGATCCGTAAAACAGGGGCAGTAGCTCTGTCAAAATTAGTCGAAATGAAACGGGACTGCAATATGCATATCATCAACATGTCGACATCTTGTGTGTAGAGTGTCAGGGATATTCTCTAAAAGCTGGAGGAGGAGTTGATTTCACAAGCTTAGTACCCTCTCTCACAATTAGGCAAATGAAGCTCCGTAAAACAGGGGCAGTAACTCTGTCAAAATTAGTCGAAATGAAACGGGACTGCGATATGCGTATCATCAACATGTTGACATCTTGTGTGTAGAGAGTCAGGGATATTCTCTAACAGCTGGAGGAGGAGTTGATTTCACAAGCTTAGTACCTCTCTCACAATTAGGCAAATGAAGCTCCGTAAAACAGGGGCAGTAACTCTGTCAAAATTAGTCGAAATGAAACGGGACTGCGATATGCGTATCATCAACATGTTGACATCTTGGGTGTAGAGTTTCAGGGATATTCTCTGGAAACTGCAGGAGTTGATTTCACAAGCTTAGTACCCTCTGTGGGACGGACAGACGGACGGACGGTCAGACATACGGACGGACAGACAGACGGACAGACTGCGCCACGACATAATCCCCCTTCGGCCATTCTGGCCATGCGGGGGATAAAAAGCTGTGTGATGACAATTTTCCTTGACAAGACCAGTTTTCTTACTTTGATTTGGAGATATCTGAAGGCAAATCTACTTAAGCTGACAGATTGCAATACATGGAACTGCCAGGTATCCATTCTCCTGAGATTCACAAGGGATGGAAACCAGACACTCTACATATCTTCTTTTGTAATTGTCAAGTTGATGGTGTATAGTCTTCTTTGCAGATGGAACTTCTAGAAAATATTGCATCTGAGATTTATCAAGGATTTATGGATGGAGACCCTGTGCTCAAGGAGATGCTCAGGATCTGGAACATGTCAACAGAATTGGAAAAGTTGTTAGAAGATCGAATGGTATCACCCATAAGAATCTGCCCATGGTAGGTGGAGGCTGACACACAATGAATGAGGAGCTTTATTATGGGATACATTCACAATGTTTGCCTGATTACAAGAAGAATCAGAAACTGGCAATATAAGCCATAAAGACATCACCTGGACTCAAAAAGACAATGAAGATGTACTGAAACTAAAGACACAGTTTGAGAGATTCTGACATAACAATCCTGAACCAGTAAGTCTCGCAACTGGGGTCGCCACATCTGAAGACATTAAAGCTGATCTGTAAAATGTAAAGGCCAATGGACAGCATTTCCTGAGAAAATTTGTAACTGAACAGTTCATCAACAAGTCAAACAGTTTGAATGACATCATTCCTTGAAGAAAATCTAAGACCTTTGGTTCCTTGGACATAATTTAATTGCCAACTGAAAAGGTGACATCATTAATACCTAAGCCAATCATGATATCTTTCGTAGAATCATTGTTGCAATAGAGTCTGACTGTAATGTAGATGTAGACAGTCTACTGGGACAAGAACTGTCTGTTGGGAACTTGAGACCTACAGACAAGGCAGAACTAGAATCTTTCATAGTAAACAGTTCTTCAACTCCAGAACCACCCTCATTTCCTATGTCATCATGCAATATAATTGAAGCCTATAAATTGAAATAGGGATCGAAGCCTGCTATAAGCAAAGACGTTTGGTGATTTAACATCTTCCCGAGGCAAGAGAGTTAACTGACTATAAAAGTCCAGTTTCCACCCTTGCCGAACTAGGCTGCAATTATGGAGTTACATTTTGGCTGGACTAACGAGTCTATGCATAGTCCAATCAAAAATGCGTAACGAACAAGACATCCGATTCAAAACAACATTGATTTCAACATGCAGATTTTGGTTGACTGCAGGATTTGAAAAACATGTGTACTGCCAACTGAGCATCGACAGATATTTTACAAATTCAAGGTGCTCACGTGATTTGATGCACTTTACAGGTTAAGACCCGTTTTATTACAACATAGATCTTAATTATCGAGCAAGCTCATTAAAATCAGACCTTAGTTCTCGCTACCACTAAACAAAGATCTGAGGACATCCCATTACGGGTAACGTCAGCCGACCTTGCGCGAACTTTGACCGACCAGTAGAATGACCAATCAGAAGGCAGCTTTCTCGTGCTTTACGGCACTAATTTCAAATTGGCAACTACGCTTCGAAACATATTTTGACAAATTCTCGATTACAAATTTGAAACCTAAACAAAAAAAACATTCTGGAATGGCTGATAGATGGTGTAGATTGTATAGATTCAGTCGTTAAACCTGTAACTATCGTTCGGAATACCCCGTGTTAAAGTTTTCGAGGTTGTATGATTAGAAATCACATCCTGACTGTCATTTTCATGATCTGGTAAGCGATGCTCTCATTGGTCGGATGAAAGTTCGATCTGACGTGACCCCTAAGGGGATATCTTTAGATCTTTGTTTAGCGGTAGCGAGAACTAAGGTCTGCTTTTAATGAGATTGATTATCTAGAAGATCGTCTTGACTGGGCACCCCCATTTTGTTTGAATCAAATGCAAGTGATATGAGAGATGGAATCTGATTGGTCAATAGGAGGAACATAGAAGGGACATAACTCGTAACACCCAGTGATGGCACTACGATCAAGCCTGGAAATTCCAGCCTAGTTCGGCAAGGGTGGAAACTTGACTTCTATAGACAGTTAACACCCTTGCCTCGGGAAGATGGTGATTTAGCTGATGTCATCATTCAAGTTGTCATCTCAAACCTAACCACTTGTTGCTCTAGAGTGGATGTGGTCTTGGTAAGTCCTACACTAAAAGTGGAACAAGAGTTGTACTGGAGGTCAGAGACCAATAAACAGATTGACTGACAGTCAAGACATCAAACTACAAGACAGACAGATGCAATTCATTGGATTGAATGAGAACATGGCCAGTTTAGCAAGTTAGAAGTTTCAAACAATCTCATGTTAAGCTTAGACAAGGGAGGGAAACGGTCCTGAGTGGTGGATCTTATTGATCAGTGTTTCTCATCAACTCGCCAAGATGTTGCAAGTATGGCATCCAACCATGAAGAAGCTGACATTGGCATCAATCTTCACGTCATTTATTCTCAAACCTCATAATATCAATGCACTGTTGAGTTGAATAGACACTGATTTCATAAAACTACTGATTGCCTTCTACCAAATAAGCCTTGATGAAGACTGAAACATCTAAGGATCCCAGGTTCAAGGGGATTTCATCAAGGGTCTTTCAGATATTTGTTGCAGCCTAATGGCACTTAATGCCCTTACAGGATGTGACACAAGCCAGTTTTCAAGAATTTCAAGGAAATGTTAAGAGAAGAATCAAAAACTAATCATACATTTTAGCAGTGAACAGAACCCCACAACAGAGGAACGAGCGTGTGCAGAAGCTTTTGTTTGACAACTGTATGAACCTGGAACACATCTCACTTCCATTCACAGCCTGTGTTGATTATACTCCCAGAAAATGAAGAAACAAATGACAAATGACCACCAACGGAAGATGCCCTTTGTTTTCACTTAAAATAAGCTAACTATCAATCACTTGTCTGGAAACATTTCCATCCACCCAAAACAGTATTGCCATCACCCACTGACTGTGGATGGACAACTAAGATGGAAGTCTTCTGCCTCTATTCACAGCCAAAACTGCTGTTCCCGCAGCCGGTGTTTAACTTATAACTTGTTAATCAGGATGTCGCTGTCAGACAAGACAGTGCAAATGCACCAGATATGGACAAGACTGTAATGATGCTTGCAAATGTGCATCAGAAGAATACTGTCTCAACCCTAACAATGCTGATAGCAGTGAAAGTGATGTGGAATACACTTTTGTCACTGACTTTCCTACAAAATTCCTATTACTGGCCAACCTTGAGATCATAGAAATATGCACATTTGATGAAGTATAATTGCCTAAATTGTGAAAAAAAATGTTCTTAGAATATCTAGATAAGTTGCTGTGAACAAATGATTCTCTCAAAAATGTGTATAATATAACTTTATTACATTTGATTTGAAAAATGATCTGTTACAACTATGTTGGAAGTGATTTCTCTAGAGTTTATAATAGTTTCCGCATATTTGATCTTTGTATGACCTAACCAAGTGCCAACATGTATGAATGGACAGTATTACATGGTCTATGAAATATGGTAGTAAAACAAGTCTACCCTGAATGTTTAATGACTGTCATTTCTAACGCCTCTTTTGAGACTGGCTCCAAGACTATGATTGTTTCCACTTGATTAGGTGAGCTACGAAATCCCGTAACTCGTCAAATGACAAACCCACTGTGGAGGGAATGTAGGGGAAAAGGCGGCTGACCCAATGACTGGCTAGAGTCAACATGTTTGACACAGGCCAGAGTTCCAGCACCAGCCACAACCAAAGTAGCAAGTAAGTGGGTCACTACCAGCAATACAACTGAACTGTAGAGCATTGTAATCAGAAACATTTCAGTGTTTATCATATTTACCCGGTTGCAACTCTAAAATTAATGGCAGTGTGTGGTTGTATTACAACTTGTTCAGAAAAGCCTTGAAAAAGAAGTTATTTATGCAGACTCTTGCTACTTATAGTCTTAATGCCTCAGCTTCTTAAAATAGGCAACTGGTAAGAAGTAGCACGAACATGAGTGGAAAGGATATTGCAATGGTCATACGAAAAAAGGCTTTTCCAATTCTTATTTTGAAAATTGAATTGGAACCTCTGAACAAATTTCTCGTATCATCATGTGAAGTTTCAGCTTCATTGGTTCATTTGCTATGAGAAGATAAATACAGATCCCATGCTCACTTAAATTATGAGGACATAATTTTGCAACAACTTGGTGACAAACATCTATAGTGACTATATTTAAGACAAATTGGTTCATAGATGCTAGAAAAAATAAAAACATAGAAATTTTGCCACATTTTTTTTATGTTTGAGTGAAGTCTTAAACAAATCGAATCTTCTTATAGTCACTTCCATTCACAAAAATGTTTCAGCTTTCTAGACCTTGTGGTTCTTAAGAACAAGATTCTAATTGTTTTGAAAATTTGATGTGTTAAAATATAATCATAATAAAGAAAATAAAGATATCTTCATGCGAAGGAACATGCATGCTACATTTCAGCCTCATCAGTCAAGCAGTATCAGAGAAGATACTGCCCTGTAAAAGGTCTTTCTACTGCAAGAATCAGTGTGGGTCACAGGGTCATGTACATTTTCAGTAGTTCTCACAAGAAAGAGTCTCCTATTTGAAGGGCTGTTCTTTACCTTTGTCTTAATGACTGAAATAATAGGTCAAGGGAAAATTCTAGATGTGCATCTTTAAAAATGTCAAAATCACGCTGCGTTTTTTTTGTTAACCATGATGCATGTTACATTACATTTGCATAGCCATAACCAAGTTACACGATATGGAATCTGTACTTGGAAATGCATACAAGTTCTTTACACTTTAGAGAGATAGAGGGAAACCATTTATTGATTTAGATTTACCGAACTGCCCAAGCTATGGTGTTTTCAATTCATAACATCGAGTCTACGGTATGATAAGAAAACAAAACAGGTATAGGGGTGGTCTCAAAAACAAAACTGGGGCGTAAAAGGATTCAGACAGATTTGATACAGAGTGATTAGGCGTAAAGTGTACAAGCTTTATGAGCAGAAGGTAACCCTGACTTGTAGGAGAATTTGGGAGGAATTAAAGATACAATTAATGTTTCCCGGACTGCACTATTGCTCTCCAAGAGATGGGATTTCGATACACTGCGCATGGCGATGACCAAGCACTTTTCAGGGGAAAATATTCCATCCTGTCTATGAGGTCACATTATCTCCCAACCATTCATAACTATCACAGTCAGGGCGTCCAGATAGTTTACCTTGGTGAATCATTCCAGTGACTACATGTGGCTATCGGCAGATGGACGAAAAGCACCTATGGTACCATCAGGTAAAGGTAATCGTGTCATTGTTTTGCACGCTTCAACCCATAATAGCCAAGGGATGTTGAGATCTTTCAATATTTGTTCGTGAAACGTGTTCCGAGAGTACATAAGCACGCGTTCTGGTATTACACAATGTGTAATACAGCTGTATGTTTATTAAACGGGTGATCTCCTCACAGGCAAGTAATAAATGTTAAAATCTTACATTAAAGAAAGCAAAATATGAGGCAACAGACTTTTCAATTCACACTTTTATGTGGATTAAATCAGACTGCCACTGATCCAACAGTTCATCTATTTAACCTGGCTACTGAAAATATTAGATCTAGACTCAATCAATGCAACATCCTTCATAATTGCATTTAGCAAATAGAAGATGTTTCTCCTAATTGATTTACATATCTGACCAACCATGAGATAAGGGACCTTATGGGTGAAATTTCACATTTTGACTTTTTATTATATTTTAAAACTACAGCAACTTCGGAACACAAAAATACAATTCACAAGCTTCAATTCACATTTATTAAAGAGATACATGACATCACACATTGTCACTGAAGTAAGTTGACGTCAAACATCTTTATGACGTCGTAGCACAATTGTATCCTAGCACTGTTACAACCATTAATGTAAAAATTACTCTTAATGTAAAAGGGGCGGTCGGGTAGCCTAGTGGTTAAAGCGTTCGCTCGTCACGCCGAAGACCCGGGTTCGATTCCCGACATGGGTACAATGTGTGAAGCCCATTTCTGGTGTCCCCCGTCGTGATATTGCTGGAATATTGCTAAAAGCGGCGTAAAACCATACTCACTCACTTAATGTAAAATGTTTTACATTAAGAGTAACAACCCGCAACCCTTAATGTAAAAATAATTTTGTTTACATTAAGGGTAAATATCAAACATATCATTTCTGAAAAAGTAATGATTGCTTCTTCCTGGCATACCATACATACCTGATCAAACACTCTTGCAACAACATGTCTGTCCAGTATAGGAACATACTTTGAACGGTGAGGAACAAATGTGGGAGACAAAGCATCCAGGATAGTTAATCTTTTGGCCATAAGACTGTTCTTCTTCAACCACACCTTGGATGAAACATCATTGTCCCTGAAACAATAGCAACAGACTAACAAGAAAGTGTTTTCATTGCATGCAAAAGAGGAAGGAGCTCCATCCCAACCTACGCCCCAAAATGTTTCTCATCAGATACATGTACCCTGAACGACTTGAACTTCAGCAGTCAGGAGACAGCTGACCTCACCAATATATCTTTTAATATTCATCTATGATCCCTTATGTTGTATAATGTGGAACAACTTTTAAACACAAAGTCCCAACTCACGACCATTCTGATCTCAGCCCTCCACCTAAGTGTAACGGCCATAAAATTTCTGAGTCCCGTGATGGGATTCGAACCACGGACCTTCTGATCTGAGGTCGGACGCCTTGTCCACATGACCAAAGAGGTTAACCCCGTCAGCAAGCTGACAAGGTAAGGATGTCATCTGTGGGATGACTCCACGCCCTGCTACATACTCCCCCGTCAACAGAAGGCACGTCCCGGGCCGCATAGTAGGGTACTGAGGCTTATTTTGCTCAAATTTAATATGAACGTGCTCAGCCCCACGTTGGGCGCCAATGTAACGGCCATAAAATTTCCGAGTCCCGTGATGGGATTCGAACCACGGACCTTCTGATCTGAGGTCGGATGCCTTGTCCACATGACCAAAGAGGTTAACCCCGTCAGCAAGCTGACAAGGTAAGGATGTCATCTGTGGGATGACTCCACGCCCTGCTACATAAGGAATAACAGGCACAAAGTTTCAATGTCGAGTAAATGTTTCTCTAATTGTTAACAAACCTTTTTTAGGCTATGACCATGAGAAAGACCTTGACCCTTGACAGGGCAGATCAATGTGTCAAAACATTCCCAGTGCTATTATTGGAATGTTATCCCTGAAATGTTAAAGCAGCGAGAGCTTTAAAAAAAAGAGTATGTTACTGTCAGTATTTCTATATAAACATACTCTGCACAGACAATGAGGACTACCATAGTCTCTTGAGTGTATTGTGCAGCAACATATCATGCACACACCCCTCTAGGTGATTCAGTCATTTTCTTACAAAAAATCAACAAACTTTGGTCAAAACAAATTTCAAATTTTCAATAAAACATCGCCAGACATGATTTACCGTTTAAATTGTATTTTCTGTTCTGCTAGATTAAGATTACTGTGTGTATTTTCCAGTAAACTAAGCCGGAAACGGCAATCAGCTGTACACAAATTTTCTCCTGATCTGCCTGTGATTCGGTCTAAAATTACCCAACAATATCACTTCAAATTTTTTTGATACAATGATAGAAAGAAACTTAAGTCCAGATAAACAATGAACACTTTTAATAACCAGACAGTGTAATTACCTTAAAAAAGTTTGAGTACTTCAGTACAGATTTGTTGCCATGGTATTTTCATTGTTACATGCTCACGGTAATGTCTTTGCACGGGGGGGGGGGGAACTCATTAAAACTCTAAAGATTGATTCCATCATGACACATTTCCAAGCAAACACTACCAACTGATCCTGGAAGCAAAACAAGGCGAATCCAAACGAGTCATTAGGCCATAGAAATTGTCTCTTACAACCAGAGACAACAGTATTGTTGGAAATATCCTTTGATGACTGAGAATGATAAGGGAGGAAAAGGCGAAACTTGCCCCTCTAGAAAGTTTGCATCCTGGGGGAGAAAAATCTGAAGAGCATGGATAGGAAAAAGGAAACGTCTATTCCATATCTGTACCTACTTGAAGAAACAAAACCAGTATCTTCCACCATCTCTGCCCCTATGGCCCATCAAAAGAGCCCTGATTCATAGCCAAGAACTCTGGAACAGCTAGAGGCCGGAAAACTTTTCAATTTTTTATTGTACCTGACACCGCGTCTGGTGATCATGTTCAACAATTGGCTACGCCAACTGCCCGTCAAATAACTTGGATGCCAGCAACAGGACCTGAAACAGGGAATTTCGTATTTCTGGTGCTTGAGAATATCCTCTTAATGTATGGGACCCGTGAAGATCTGGGTTGGAATAGGTCCTCAACAACCCATGCTTGCTGTAAAAGGCGACTATGCTTGTCATAAGAGGCGACTAACGGGATCAGGTAATCAAGCTTGCTGACTTGGTTGATGCATGTCATGGATCCCAATTGCGTGGATCGATGCTAATGATATTAGTCACTGGTCTGGTCCAGACTTGATTATTTACAACCGCCCCCATATAGCTGGAATATTGCTGAGTGCGGTGTTAAACAACAAACTAACAAACCTACAAACTAAATGTATGGCCATGAATTCCAATAATGCATGCCAAACTGAGCCATCATGGCTTGTCATAACTAATGAATTCCGGGTTGACATCTCTTGCCAATGCGGCAGCAATGAAACAATACCCATAACCATTCAGTTGAGATAATAAACCATGTCAACCCAACAGAGATTAGCACTGTCAGGTGAAACCAAAGTCTCCTGTGTAAGAAACAGATTTTGGCCCATGGATGTTAGCCATAGACCGCAAGAGAACACCTAGTGGAGGAAGTATACTGTGTGCTGGTCTCAAATATAGGTAAACAAACACACACACACAGAAGATTAAAAGATTTTATTACGAGAGCATATGTATATGCACCTATGGCTATCACTTTTGATGAGAACAAAAGACAAATGGATGTGTTTAATGTAAGGCATACATTTAATATTAATTTCATATGGAAATCAAACAATAGTTATCATTGTTAATAGATGTTAAAGATGAAATGAATAGATGGTTTTTCCAGGCTTTGATTGCATATTGTATTGTTCTCATCTCTAGTTGACTTAAATGGAGCTTCATAAGGCCGCCAAAGCCACTGGATTGTTGAGTCCTCCATATGAGCTCCCAATCCCGGGTTGGATGGGTCCAGAAAAAGATGATAATGAAGTGTTTGAAATACCAATGGAAGGCCCTCCGTGATGTTCTCTCGGCAAGTCCACATCTGAGTTCCTCCATTAGACTTAATAGAGAATGGTCTTCTGACATCCAACCTGGATGAACTTACATAGTTCATCCATGCTCGTAAAGTCCAAAGTAGCAATGTTACCCTGAAAGTCCTGTAACAAAGTTAGGTTCATTAAAAAAGACCTCCACCAACTGAGGGTGTGGTTGGGTTAATCTGATACCTTGGATATGAGAAAACATTCCTTCAGTGGACAGATAAGCCCCTTATTTCGTTTTGTCTTGATCTGCTGATAGAAAATCGTACCCATGCAGATGCACTAGTTGAATGTGAGCAAAACTGATGATCGGAGCTTTGATTTGGGTGAATAGCCAGGGAGTGATGGAAATCCTGAATGGAAGCACTACAAACTTGTAGCGATGATTGTTGCTACAAATTGTAGGTCCTTTCTTAAACTCTGGATGAATGGGAACATGCAGAAAGGCATCTCCTGAAGATTTAGGCTGATCATCCAATCTCTGACCAAAAAGCCGTTCTAAGTTTTCAAAATGATGCCATCTGAAATTTCAGAGGCTGTGCAAAAAACCCTTCTTTAGACTTTCAGATCTATCATCTTTTTCATATCTGTTGTGTTCTTCTTGAGAACTAAATACAACTCAAGACAGAGATCTGTAGTTCTCAGTTCCTGATTCTACCATGTCATTGAAGAATGCCTGATTCTAATTGTTTAAAAAGGTTTCCTTTTTGCTGCAGAAACCTCTTTTAAATATATTAAGCCTTTTCACACAAAAAAGTGTGGGTATGCCTATACTCATAAACTACTTCTGCTTTCAAAATGCGCGACCACCTAAGCTAACTTTGCTAGACAGGACCTGGTATACTATCACGCTTGGTTGTCACCACTGTTGACAGTCTTAATAGTTGGCTTATCACCATAGACACCATCGACACAATAGTGCGGACACCATGTGTCAACAATTGACAAGCAGACACCTCCACTGTCACAGGCCACACCGAGGACCCTTTCTGACACCACGTCATCGCCGGGACCGTCTTCAGTGGGCAACACAGCACCAGCATTGGCGCCACCAGCAGTATGGAAGAGTCCTCTTTTCAGACGAGAGCTGTTACTGTATCTCAACAGCAGATGGCAGAGAGAGAGTTTGGTGATGCCATGGGGAACATTATTCGGATGCTTGTGTTGTTGAGAGAGACTCATGAGATGGTCCGAGCATCATGGTGTGGGGTGGAATTGGTCTTGCACAGAGGGTCCACCCTGTGGTCTTCCAGAACATCAGTCCAGGAAGAGGCAGTGGTGTCACAGCAGCTCGGTACATTGATCAAGTCTTGAGACCACACGTCATACCTCATTTGGCACATCGCCACAACCACGAGTTTCAGCGTGATAACGCCCGTGCCCAAACTACGAGAGCAACAAGAGACTTCCTCCAGCAGAATTGCATCAGAACCATGCATTTTCCTGCCCTCAGTCCTGATTTAAATCCCATTGAGCACCTGTTGGTCGAGATTCAAAGACGGCTGAATGACGTCCGACCAAGGCCGACAACTGCAGCTGAACTGCATCAGGCATTTCTCAGGGTGTGGGCTCAAGTGCCTATGGCCTTCATCAACCGCCTCATCCATTCTATGTATCGACATTGCATGGCAGTCATCAATGCACATAGCGGACACACGACTGACTTGTGATGCCATTTTCTCAGAGGCTAGTGTTGTGTTTCACTTTAAGAACATTTGACACTTTAATTTCAACCTTGATGATCAGTTTTGCCAAGTTTCATCTTTTTAATATGTCTCAAAGTACGTTGACAGTGTTTGGACAAATAAGGTTTCTCATATATCTATCCATGGTGATGTTTCTTTTGCCGTTCAGTATATATCAAACCCTAACCTGTAAAACACACACACACCCCTTAATTTGGAATTCCATTCGAATATCCTTTATCATGGTCATAATGAAAGTATGTCAGTCCAAATGTTTTATTGTACTTGTATATTTAAATTAAATACCTCTTAGTATAAGGTGGGTTCAGGTTTGTGCAAAATCATGTTTTTGCCATGAATATTAGCATTCATCAAAGGTTGTAACCCAAAACAGCTGTTAGTATTCCCTATGAATATTCACAATGAAATACTCATTTATTAATAATGCCAATGAAACACAGAGTTGCAACAGACTAGTTATTGTGATGATATTGGGTAACAACTAAAACTATACATACAGCACATATATGGACACAACATACATTTGGAGTTAATGGAATTCTCATGTTACTATCATGACTCAGCATCAGTCCCCCCCAAGCATTGGGGTGATATGACACTATGTGAAGGAGCACCTGCATACAGCTGTAGACTCAGTGTGGTGATTGAGCATCAATCCCCCCCAAGCATTGGGGTGATATGACAGTATGTGAAGGAGCACCTGCATACAGCTGTAGACTCAGTGTGGTGATTGAGCATCAATCCCCCCCAAGCACAATCCCCCCAAGCATTGGGGTGATATGACAGTATGTGAAGGAGCACCTGCATACAGCTGTAGACTCAGTGTGGTGATTGAGCATCAGTCCCCCCCAAGCATTGGGATGATATGACGGTATGTGAGGGAGCACCAGCATACAGCTGTAAGACTCAATGTGGTGATTGAGCATCAGTCCCCCCCCCCCCCCACCAAGCATTGGGGTGATATGACGGTATCTGAGGGAGCACCGGCAAGGTCGTGCATAGTCCCGTGAACTTCCTCCCAATCACACATAAGAACTGTATATCGTATTGATATTTCCTCTATTAGACGCCAGGTCTCCAATACAAGCCAGGTCTCTTATACACACCAGGTCAACTGCTCTTCCGAAATTAGAAGAAAATACTGTGTGTTAAATATCGGATGTTTTGGGGGACGATATGACCTTCCAGGCCATAACCCTCACTGCTTAGATGATGACACTACAAGACTTATTGAAGGCATATCTTTTGCATACAAATGATAACATTTATGTATCTGTTGGGGATATTTTCAGGGGCAAACAGGTAATTTCCTCATTGAAAAAACTAATAATGAAAGTAGAATATAACATTATAAAAGTGTTTAAAAAACAGTAGTGATGATGTGCTAAATGGGCTATTTTGCCTCACTGTAATTGTGGATGTCCACTTGTCGTATCATTTTAAAAAACATCACAATAATAAACTGTACAAATGCTGGATGAATCTCCACATGGTTTAAAGGGGCACTGATCTAACGCAATTCCCGGGGACTGGTTGTTGCCTTTGTTATTGTTTTTTCCCAGTGAGTACCCGGATGTATAGCAGAAATCTAGACTAGTTCGCGACCTCTGCTGCGCCATTCGTAAGCGCATTAGTCACTTTTATGGATACCGGTAGTAATAAGGGCGTATGGTCACATTGATCAACAAAATGAAACACAGTTTTCGAGAAAATAAGGAAATGTAGGTATCTTTGTGCGTAGCATCGGTAATGGTGACGAAGTTTTGATAAGTCACTTGCTTGGTAATTTTGCGATTTTCGTTTACACTATTTTGACTTGCAACACAAAGCAAATATTTCATCTGAGCATTGCTTTTTTTATAGTGTGTATATTTTTTTTCTGTCAAAATGTGTAACATATTTATTAAACGTCTAAATATTCAGTTATTTTACAAAATGACTGAAAAACATTTCCATCTGTATTATTATGATAACGAATTCCAAACATTTTGATGTTTAATGTCATCACGAAGAGACTGAAAATGTTACGTTGAAAAGTACATTTCTATGTTGTTTGGCTTCTAATCCTACATAATAATCTGTTGTGATGTTTGTAGGCCCATTTGATCGTCTTAATCAATCTGAACAGATTTTTTAGTCAAAATGACTGAAATATTTACACATTTTATAAATTGCCTGAGAGAATCACATTTTACCAATTGACGGTAATATATACACGCTTACAAAGGAAAAGACCTGTGAAAACGACGTCTATCGCGCATTGAAGAATTTCCCAACCAAGACGTAGAGAAACAAGAACGAATCGGTTCAAATGAAGGAAAACAAAATGCAAATACCATAATTACAACCTACCAAATTTAAGTGTATAAATTTTAGGCAGGTTCCTTGTTCGAGGAATGTATCCGTGAATATCCACACAAAGGAATAATATCCCACTCGTCTGCAGCTATACAAAGAAACTTATTCGATGTCACGTGTCTCTGTAACAATCAAATATTCTAAAAGATATATATCGTTTCGGGATATTATAACCCGTGTTCATTTCTCAACTGATCACTTGGATTGTTTCAGGTGTTTCACATAGATGTCAAGTCTCAAGGGTCGGCTGAGAAAGGCCACGTGACAACTTTTTTCATAACGTCCACGGTTCCTAAAAAATCCATTGAGTGATAGATAACAATGATCAATCAATCAACGTATTATCAGTTAACCCTTTGAACAAAGTATGTTGTTTTTACATCGGCACGTCACGCCATGATATGAGTGTATTCCCTTTGTTTTAGTAAACCTGTAAACACTCACTTTTGACATATCCACTGTGCAAGATAACAGTGATTAATCAATCAACATATTTTCTGTTAATCCTTTGATGACTAGGAACGATCCGTTGATTTACAAAAAAAAGTAAATCAACTGATCATTCATCTCTTGCTGGGCTGCCACGTGCATATTACATAACACACATTTCACCTCACTTCAAACCTGGATTTAGATTGAATAATTACCCCAGACACAATAAATGCCAAATGGGAACCTTGTCAGGTAATCTAAGTGGTGCTACCACTAATTCTACTTGTAATAAATTCATTAACTGAGCATCAAGTGAATGACGACAAATACACAAGTGTAGGGTTATACGAGATAACGTGGATGACAACAAGGGAGTAGTAATCGTATTATCGACGCAATCCGGAATCCGAAAATGCTTTCACTGCATGGATACTTTTTTTAGTATCAAACTATAACCATCTGGGGTATTTCCAAATGATGACATCCGATGAGCTCTGCCGTTCTTTTTGTCTGTTTGTTTAGGCTGAAGAAATGAATTAACATGCGCCCTTTGTCGAAATCTTTATAGATCACAGTTAACCAATCAGTGTTTATGCAAAAATGCGTAAAACAAATATGCCAAATGGGAACCTTGTCAGGTAATCTAAGTGGTGCTACCACTAATTCTACTTGTAATAAATTCATTAACTGAGCATCAAGTGAATGACGACAAATACACAAGTGTAGGGTTATACGAGATAACGTGGATGACAACAAGGGAGTAGTAATCGTATTATCGACGCAATCCGGAATCCGAAAATGCTTTCACTGCATGGATACTTTTTTTAGTATCAAACTATAACCATCTGGGGTATTTCCAAATGATGACATCCGATGAGCTCTGCCGTTCTTTTTGTCTGTTTGTTTAGGCTGAAGAAATGAATTAACATGCGCCCTTTGTCGAAATCTTTATAGATCACAGTTAACCAATCAGTGTTTATGCAAAAATGCGTAAAACAAATATTGCCTCCAGCCTCCAAGTTTATTTAGCTGTCCTTGCAGACGGTAGCCCAGTCTCTGGTCACGCTCAGTTGCGTTGCGTATCATCCGGGTACTCACGGGGGGAAAAAACAATAACAAAGGCAACAACCGGTCCGGGGAATTGCGTTAGATCAGTGCCCCTTTAACAGTATCAAGCAAGTTACCTGATATGTCTTTTTGCATTCCTTTTCCTCCTGTTTTCATTTTCTGTTGAAACTGAAAATAAAAAAACTAATGTGTAAGACTTTTCAAAAGTTGATTTTAAACGACAAGGCAACTCACCTGTTCAAAAAGCATCCGGTTAAAATTTGATTTGTTATTTTCTCAATGCTTTTAGAAAGTGTCAGTTAATCAGACAAATCATTCAAAACTGTTCACATGATGCTGAGCCTCCAATAAATATGAAACTTATTTCTGAGCTACAAATTTGAATATATTTATATAAGTATTTTATCTTGGTGGTGTCCACGATTATTGGTACAAAGGAAATTCTTGTCCCAGTGATATCACAGAGTAGAAAATCAGATCATAGTTTCTGCTATAATATGATCTGATTAGTGATAACTTGAATCACTTAGGTATAAAATCCAGATAACCAGATACATTTTCTTGGTCATCTGATTCACTTTACAAAGTTTGTTTTCATCTTCCAACCAGAGAGGAATTTGTGAACACTTACAAATCACATTATAAATTTCAAATTAATTTGTTAATCCATCCTGGGGGTAGATATTTTGATGATGACTGGTGACAAAGATATAATTATTTTCAAGTCTGTTAACATTTCATTGACATGAGATATGTAAAAATTATTTTCACACTGTTGATATGTAAGCATGAAATAATAGTTAAATTCCTGTTGTGTTCATTGTAATTCCTGCTTTCTGATTAGCTAAAATTGGTCACATGTTGTTGCATTCATTTCCCAATGAATGTAAAAAATTAAGCCACGCCCATCAAAGTAGACTACTTTTATTACTACGGAATGTCGGGAATCCCAATATATTACAGTTGATGGAATTTCCTTTCTCCTCACATGTATTGTCATGCACAGGGCATTTAGCAAAATTCATGCATATTCATTGTCCAAACTACCCTTTGAGACGGCCAAGAAAGAATGAAACAGCAGAAGTGCAGGCTCACTCGCTTGTTTTTTATGCAAGCATGGGTTCCACAAATTCAATGTCTTCAGGTCATTCCTCACCTGCATTTTTCCAACTGTGTCTTCCCCTTCTCAGGGAACTAATGTTTGAATCTGGTGGTAACTGAACATGTCATTTGAAACAGCCGCCTTCTCACGGACATTTTTGTTCCGGTTTGTTACAGTCTGAGTGTTGCAGTTCTTCTCTCCTATTGCCTTAATTGACAGATCCTGGCTGGATGTTGCGTAAATAAAATCTAGTGAAGGTATTGTGTGAACCCCATTGGCATCCAGCTATGACTTTTCAATGAACACGGATGACCAGGACGTCAGACTCAGATTTCATTGCCAGAGCTAGAATCCATAGTAGGAGGAGTATCTTGTTCTTGCTGATAACTTGTTGCTATGGTAGTCTTAAGTCATCTAGCAACCGTAGCTTTAGTGATATCTTTATCTGAGTGGGTCTTGCACGAGATGAAGAGACATCCTCGATGTCAGCGATGTGGATCAGTGGCTGTCAGGTAGAACTTATAGGGCAAAGGAGGCGATCAGGATGATCCACTGTAGGTGCCAAGGCAGGAATAGTATAATGTCTGTGACCCAATGGACCAGTAGCTGTGGACTAATTCTTGGCTATAAAGTCGGGTAAGGACCGCAAGGTGATGGAGGTCCAGTTGGGAGCATGAATGAAAATGGAATAGTCGAGAGCGTGGAGTTCAGATACTTAAGCTGCGGTAGCCACGGCTAGAAAAAATGCTGCTTTACGGGATTTTTGGAGGAGAGTAGCGTTTCCAAGAGGTTCTTATGGAGCGGCTAATAGAGCAGACAGGACGACTGATAAATCGGACTGACAAAGACCGGAAGTTGATGGTTGAGACAGGTCGCAAAGAGGTCCAAATGCGGTGTGTCCTAAACAGAGGTTATCCAATTAAAGACGTCTGGGTGAAAGAGCCTACTCCATGGGTACGATACTCACTCTCCAGGATAAGCTGTCCGCTAGTGTGTTCAGTTTGCTTGGAATATGTCTCGCTTCCATCCGGCAGTTGAATGAGTCGGCCAAGGTAAATAGCTGAGTAGTTTCCGTCATCTGTTAACGGGACTTGGTTCCGCCCTGTCTCTGAATGTAGGCCACCACTGTTGTGTTGTCTGTGGCAATCAGAACGGAAGATTTGATAAGACGATTTTCCAAGTCTGTAGAGCATAATGGATTACTTTCATCTCTCTGCAGTTTATGTGTATAGCTGTTTCCGTCTCGGTCCATAAACGCTGAACTTGGAGGTCGTCCATGTGAGCTCTCCAACCTGATTCTGAGGCATCTGTGAACAGGTGTTGTTCGGGAGCTGGTAAGGTGAGAGGAATCCCTGACATGACAAGATCTCGTTGAGTCCACCAGATTAGATCTTGACGTAGGTGGAGAGGTATGAGTACCTGTGTATCCAAGATAGTAGGGAATTGATCCAATTCTGCAGTGGGCGTGATTATCATATCTTGTAAAGAGGACAGCATTCCCATTAGAGACATCCACCATCTGATCGATGTGCATCCAATTTTCGGGGTATGACAAAAGACGCCCTTCCATCGGGCCCTGAGAAGGCTGAATGGAGGAAGTCGTGTATCATAATCTGTAGACAAAGCCTGTTCGATTGGATCTGCGACGTTTGGAGGGGGAAGAAACAAGTCATCTTCTGTCCCACAACCTCCGGACTTGAAACCTCTATGGCCTGATCCACGGCCTTTGGAGTCTGAGTTAGGAAAAGAGTCTGTCGATGGGTTGTCATAACGCCCGGATGCCTTGTAGGATTCCTTTCCTGACGGGATGTACTTCTTATGAGGCAGTTTGTGAAAGGAGGAATCCCTGGCCAGTTCCCATGATCGTTTAGATCTGAGATCCATGCACCTTGACTGCCAAGTTGATTGTAGAGACTTGGAATCTTTCTGTCGTGTCTTGTCGGACTTCATCCAAGATCATGCCCAGTTTGTTCTTAAACAAAGTTGATGATGTAACAGGCTGTGACATAACTGTCTGTTTAGCATGCTTGGAGACGGCCCGAGATCTGACTTGAGACAGGAGTTGTTGTCGCTGAAGCCATAGAAGCTGGGAGGGAGTCCAAACTTGTGTGGATAACATGTCCCCTTGCATGCGGATGATCGCATCCAGCAAGCTGTAGATAAGTCCCACTTGTTCCGTTTGGATGGTTTCTCCCGGGACATAATCAAAGGACATTGGTAGAGGCGGCATCGCGTCACGAATTCCGGCGATGAACCAATTCAGGTAAGTGCCAATGTCCATAGAGTACATGTTGACGGTATATAGGTCCTTGACTCAGCCAGCCGGGAGAGAGAGTTTGGTGTTAGGGGTCGTTCATCTGGTCAAGGATCCTGGGGTATAACTTGGCCACAGTAGTGTACAGTGGATATGAGTTGTTTATGAAGAAGCATGGCATCCAACAGTGTGGGAGTCATGCGGTGACCGGCTCAATCTGGTAACGGTAGATGTGGCTTCAGGTCGGCCCGTGTGGTCCGTGCGGGAGCCGTACGGGATCTTCAGTGGCTTAGTTGGTCGGCTCTGAGGGGGTAAGGCGTGCTTGCCACTACCCTACTGTTCATCAGGAAGTCGTGATCTGGACGTGCTGGTTGTCGTTGCGGATGACTTAGGCTCAGTAGACTACTTTGGCCGGGGAAGACTTCTGGGCCTGCAATTTCTTCAGTTTGTCTTCTTCCAAAATGATGGCAGCTAGTCGGGTGTTGATCAGAGCTTTCATGGAGGCCTGCTGTAGGGCGAACAACTTTTCCAGGGCGCTGATCTGGAACCCCGAGGCTTGATCTGGTTGGGGTGTCAAAGGGGTAGATGGCATAGAGATGGTCTCCTTGGTGGAAGATAGGATTGAGTCCACCTTCTTCTTGGCAGCCTCCTTGTGTTT
Organism: Haliotis rufescens; assembly: GCF_023055435.1. NCBI lineage: Eukaryota > Metazoa > Mollusca > Gastropoda > Lepetellida > Haliotidae > Haliotis > Haliotis rufescens. The sequence continues at coordinate 18,694,598 of NW_025964361.1, forward strand.
AGCCTTAACAATGGAGGCATTCGGCTTCATGAAGAAGGACTTGGAGAGGGGAGACCACAGGTATTATCTAAAGATATACAAATTTGATTATACAATTCAATTAACAGATGGATAATGGAATGAAAACCCAACTGGTATTATATAACAATTAATTGTCATGAAAATACCCGTAAAGTTGCTTAAATACAGGTCTTGATGAGTGATATTGGTCTGTAATTTGACACAACTGAATGATTTCCTTTCTTACACAAAGGCATAACATGCACTATTTTTCCATTCTTATTGACATGCATTTAAGTTAATGAAAGAATGAACCAAGAAACATAAAACAATACTCATGCTGTTTACTAATTTCTTTAATACGCTATTAATTATTCTGTCTGGACCAGGTAACAAACTATTTTTGAAGACATCTTATTATTTCAGATATTTCATTTTCTGTTAATTTATCAAAAATAAAAACATTCGGAAGAATGTCAGGGGCTTAGCAAATATGTTAATATTAAATAGAACTACATTTATATTTGTCATCCATTTCAAACTTCTGACGTCATCATGATACTCCAATCTACAATGGCTCTGAAAACGTCCCTTCCAGCTTGGATGACATCATTCCAGTGACTTCAAATCAGGATTCCTGGAGAACTTCTGTGAGACGACTGGGCTGCAACTACTTGTCCCAGAGTGTAAAGCCCTTTAAAGTCTTTAAAGGTTGAATATCACGCAAGTAGAAGTGAATGTGTTAGCAGTCTTCCACTGGCAATTTGACAGTAACTGTTCCATGGATTCTGAGTTCCAGGATGCTAGGCTGGTAAACAGTGCTCACATCGCGTGGTCTGTAAAAGGATCCAAACGCAGAAGTAGACAGATGTGCATGGCTGTAATGGTGGTGTCCACCAGCAAGCCTGCGTCAATGGCATCTGTGATATCTTTATGTGGATTTTTTTGTGGATAGGCCATTCTGTTGTTACTATTCTCTGGCTGAATAAGCTGTCTGCTAACATGATGGGCTTCCTTGGTATACAACAAGCTTCCATACTGCAGCTGATTGAGTCTTCCAAGGCAGCTTCATTAAAAATCAGGTCTTAGTTCTCGCTACCACAAAACAAAGATCTGAGACATCCCATTAAAGGTCACGTCAGGTATATAGTCATGACAATAGGGTTCTTCCAAATATTGGGGTTGCCAGACAGACAACATCAACTATCTTCCCAATCGCTTGTAATTCAGCTTTTTCGTAAAAAAGTCTTGAGATGAGATTAGTTAGTCACTGTCTTGTAAAACCCCAAGCTTAGCAGGCTACTCTGTGAAAATGGACATCACGTCACAATTGACCCAGTTTGCACTTGGAGTAATTATCATAAGAGTCTGCTGATTGTTGCAAAATAAATTTAGCATTATCTTACTGAAACATTGAAAATAAGTCTGTTCCTAATATCCCTGCTACAGGAAACTCATGCATAATTTCCAACTGTCACCTGGTAGTGTTTCTCAAGTTATGATCATCAATACCTTTGTGCTGTTCATGTTGCCGCTCAGCTTGTCTGTCAAACAGTTGTTTCGTTTCTGGCAAAAGCCACTTAGACCTGGTAAAACGTCCAGCGCTGTTCAGTGTGCGAAGGAGACTGGTACGAGTGTGACCTGTTGTCAAACATTCAAACAATAGATCTCACATAGGAATTATATCTTCTACATGGTCATTTCCATATCCACTAAACTTCAAATTAGTTCATACATTACATCCTAACTAAATAGCACAAAGGAAAAACTGATCTTCTTGTATCAACTAGGAAATGAGGCATTCTATGATAATACACTTTACATAACATACTTACAATAATACTAGTCAGTATGTTATCTCAACTTGCAACACAATAGCCAAACTTTTTGGAGTACTTGGAGTACACAAAGCCAACAAAGTCAACAAAGTCAACAAAGCTTGGACATTTACCAGGTGGATTTCTGATCGTTACATGTGACCTGTGAATCGCCAGGTCTCATCCTCTGCTTGATATCATATCAACAGGGTGGGAATAATGGTATTATCATAAGTTTTCCACATTTTCACTGCTATACTTACAATACCCGCTCAACTTTTAGACTTGAGACAGTAGCCCATGTAGGTTTACAATGTATCTTTTTTGACATATGATGTATGAACTGGTTAAGTGACTTCCTTCTATCAGCGTGATGGAAAAAATTGTAAGGACATTATATCTACATGGTATTATGTATTCACTATTTCATCTGATAATAAACTGTTATCTTTGGAGTCACCAAGCACCAATACTAAGTATGCTTATTGGGCAATTGTCAAAATCACAAAGTCCAATGAAATCATGTCTACTTAAGACAACATGGCAGTCTATATTCATTTCCAATATCCTCTGAGAATTAGTGGTAAATTTTAGTCCCTAAAAAACTTCCTCTTATTAATTATAACAAAAACCAAACACAAAGTGGAGCGAAGGGGAAATGCCATACTTTGAGTGTGGAATAGTCCTGAGGGGAAATATCCATGTGGGGCATTGTCCATGTGGGGAATGTCAGGACCAAAGGATATTGATGCAGGAACAACTGCCTTCCCACAAAATTATAGGAAATGAAAAGCCAGTTGGTAAGAGTACCATTTTAAGGTAGATAAACACATATCTAGATCAGTTTTTCTCAGGGTCAGAGACAGTGAGGGAAAAACTATCGTAGGTAGCACTTCAGAAGCAGCTGATTAATATGAGCAAGCAGTCTTAGCCTTCAGCTTTTGCTTGAAGTTCAAGAGATGCAATCAGCCTCCATGCTTAAAAAGCCTGCATTTCAAGAGGATGCCAAATAGTCTTCTGACATTTTCAGATAGTTGTGACAATGACAGTGCCATGAAGTCTCTAGAGGGAGTACACAGGCAGCGCTACTAATACCTTGAGGAAAGTGAAAACCAGGGTTGTGCTGGCCACCAAGGTGCTACCAGTCTCAGCCCTGAGATGGAAAAGTGTAAGTCTTGTGATTGAGTCTTGTGGCAAGAAGGTCATAGAGAGAACAATCCCAAGGCCACACTCATCTTAAGTGTCCCCATTTTTAATGACTTAAACTTTCCCCTTGATATGCCTTGCTATCAGGTGACCCTTGAACTGTCTGACACCAAACAAAGACGATACTAGCTGCATTGTCCAACTGCAATAGGTTCACCTTTTCAACTGAGAGAGAGGTAAACTGCCAGATTGACCTCTCAATTGCCAACACATTGATGTGGAAGGGATACACTACAGACTCCTAAAGCCCACTGGGTTGATAATGACTGAGAAATGTCTCAAGCCATTCTCAGCTGCCAATCTACCCAGAATCTACCCCCAGGGGGTATAATCGGGGAGTTCCTAGAATCTACCCAGGTGTAGATAATAATAAATTGTTAACGAATCAAAAAATTTAAAATGTTGTTTTATGCATGCAAAGAAGCCAATCTCACTCTCATATGTGAAGAGGGACAGACATGGTAGAGGAGGATGCAAGGGACAGTTCTGTTGCAGAATTCATGCTTCAAGTCATTGTATGAATCTGTCCCAATGCAGACCATCCAACTTTCCGGCTAGCTGAAGCTGAAACTGAAGTGCTTGTTTCACTAGTTTTGCCACTGTCAGTATCCTCAAAAAGGACTCTTTCTGACTAAAACTGTCCCAGCAGTACAGCTAGATTGGTGTATGTGATGAAATGGTAGTTGGCTGGAGCCGTAGTGAAATAGTATAAATCAAATTCTACACAGAGAAAAGTGTACTGATGCTCTCGGACAAGTTTTGATATCTTGGGATTTAGTACACGTCCCTATAGCACATAAACCCTGAACAAGGCACATATCTAAATTGTTTTGTTGGGATGTGTGAATCATCCAATCTACCCCCTTTTCCCAGAATCTACCCTTTTCCCAGAATCAACCCCAGGGATATACTCTGGGAGTTCCCAGAACTTACCTTGAGGTATAATCTCTAAAGGCAGGGTTCCACAACGGAATTTACTCAAAATACTTCTTTCATATCTATCAAGTGAAGCACTGACATACTTCTCAATATAAAAATCAGTTTTAAATTGTCTGTACATTCTTAGCTTATTACCATTTACTAAATTTCTATCATTCCATAATTGTTGCAGAATCAAATTCAGCTGAGGATATGTCAAAAACATTTGACTCAGTTAAAGCCCAGTTTAGAATAAGTAAAATTAAGTTTACATAAATGCCTATTCAGTACACATCTACTTTGTTTTAAAACATTCATATCCTGTTATTTAAATTGCCACACCAGTTCAAATATAAATACAGTCAAGTCTCGTTAATCCGACAATCTGCTTTATCCGACTCCGACACACGTAATTTGCAACGATTTACCGAAATCACTCATTAATCAGTCTTGTTAATCCGACACAGTGATCAGCATACTCCGTGGTCATTCCCCCCGCGAGTACACAGCATGTGTTTTGATGCCAGACAAGCCGGCTGGTAGCTGCATATTACAACGGCTGCAGAGATAAACTTGCTTAACAATAAACAATTAATGAACAATTAGTGTTTGTATTGTTATCTATCATATAGTTGTCTGATTTTTGATCACTAACGTTGATACTACTTAATTTTGTTTATCCAACATCCTCGTTAATCCGACATAATCATATGCAACCAATCATGTCGGATCAATGGGACTTGATTGTCATATAAAAACTCTGACTAAGACAATGACAATTGCTTTGTGAAATTTATTACGCCCATCTGACTATATTTGGAAGAATAAGAATGTAAATGGACAAATAATTAGATGCTTTTAATGATGTGATGTCTTCTCTAGTCAGAATATATTCTTTATACTGTGACACATGCCTCCCGAAACAAAGGTACTTACAGACACAAGTGCATACATATAATTGGTTTCAAAATGATTTTATATGCAATCAAAAGTAGTTAGGTCTATTCACAAAGCATATTAAAGCTTATTCAATAACATAAGTGTAAGACGTTTCCTCTCAAAATTCTCGAAACAAACTTTCGAACTTTCAAATTGATGATGACTAGAGTGAGTTAAAGTCATTGTTATTTGTAAGATATTTTTTATTAGTTTAAACAATATTTATTTCTTCTTTGCATGCATAAAACAACATTTTAAATTTTTTGATTCGTTAACAATTTATTATTATCTACACCTGGGTAGATTCTAGGAACTCCCCGATTATACCCCCTGGGGGTAGATTCTGGGTAGATTGGCACCTGAGAATGGCTTGAGACATTTCTCAGTCATTATCAACCCAGTGGGTTTTAGGAGTCTGTAGTGTATCCCTTCCACATCAATGTGTTGGCAATTGAGAGGTCAATCTGGCAGTTTACCTCTCTCTCAGTTGAAAAGGTGAACCTATTGCAGTTGGACAATGCAGCTAGCATGGTCTTTGTTTGGTGTCAGACAGTTCAAGGGTATACTCTGAAGTGGGGTAGATTTTGGCAGCTTACACTGGTCTCAATCCTCAAACCTCTGAAGAAGATAACTTGAGACCTCAACTGCCCCCTTGTCCAAGAAGAATTTCCCGAACTGCAGCATACCAGTGTCGGCAGTCAGTTTGACAAGTAGGGAAAGGAACTGAATCCATTATCTCTGACATGGACAAGACTCATCAAATCCATCGCTGCAACTCTACCCAGGATTGGCACTCACAGGGAAACCAAACTTTGACATTTGTGAATTGTGAACTTGAAAGGTTTTTGCTATTATGTAGCGAGTTGAGATAACTTACTGATTGGTACATTTTTCTGAATTTTAGCTATCCATATTTCCTTGTTAATAAGGGTGGCCCAGTCGTCTAAGGCGGCACGATTCGCTGTGCAGAGTTGCATCCCTTAGGCACGCCAGAAACCTATGATTGTGGATTCGAATCCTGGTTTGCCCCGATTATGTTTCTAGGTTTGTCAGCACCATACCCGTGCTCGTGGATTTCACTGAAGTGGTAAAGCTTTGAGAAAATAACAGTGTAAAAGCATGGTCACATTACAAAGGTCAAAACAAGACCAAACTGAAAAAATATGAAAAATGGACCATATGTACTGAATCCAACTACTTACTAAATATTCATTATATTTTGAACAAACATGGCTGACTAATGGTCACAAATAGGTTTTCACAGATGGCTGCCATGGTGGCCATATCAAAAATTGGATTTGGACTTCTTGAACAAATGTGGTGTGGCGGGAACAAGCAGCTCACAGATGATGACACTGATGTTGGACCAACAAAGGTTGAATGACATCACTTCCGGTTGAGCAAATACATATGCATTGCAACTGTAAAATAGAAAGTGACACGGCCATAGCTACATTGATAAGTAAGTTGCATGCACTTCCAGTTGAATGACTTCACTCCAGTTTGGGAAAACTCATGCCACAATACATGGATTTTAAACAGCTTAGTAGACCACAACCAAGATCAGAACCACTTTTTAAATACAAATTCCAATAGTCTAATAATAGTGTAATATTAACTATTCAAGTATTTAAACTGAAATCTAACTAGAAATAGTGTGACTACACAACCAAGTGCTAGAGTGTGAGACAGCTATAAAACAAGTGTTCACCCTTGAAGACAGGAAAGAAGTGAGGATTTTCCCGCCTTTGTGTACAATTAGCTATTATGTTATTAGATGTTATTACGCAAAATAAATTGTTCTGCATAGATGACAATAAAGAGGACTTCTGTTGAAAATCTGAAAATTAAGTTCTTGTGTGGTTGCAGCCAAAATATAGTAAACTGGAAATGTTGTAATAGAGGTAGAGGATTTTGTAAGCATTATGTTGGTTCAATATCGCTACTGGTGAAAGAACAGTTTGATAACTGCTGAGCAATGCTACCAGTTGTTTTTTTAACCACATGTGCAATTTTACTTGGCAATTTTATCGAAACAAGGCAGAGCATCTCTGAGGACAAATGCTTACTATTTTAAGATTACAACCAATGTGCTTTAGCATTTTTATTTGGGATATAATCATTCAAATAAATGTCAAAATTTCCTGATGTGTAAGTTATGAGAGTAGATTTGGGAAATGGTAATGTAAGTTTAGTGACATATGTATAAATACAGCAGAGATACAGTGGAAATAGGTATTTTGAGGAAAAAAACCTATTGTCATATTCTTTAGAAAGGCCTCTCAGAATCAGCCATAGAACAAAGTAATATTCCATTTGTTCCACAGGAGGACAATGCGGACTCCGACGTAAGCATTCACAAAATGCTGGTTTACAGATAACCACGATGATGATGTGATGGATATTCCTGGCCCTTGAGCTCATCGTAATGCCACTGAAAATGTCGGGCAGTTCATGAAGGACAATTTAATGTTGCAAAGTTGCAGCCTGAAAGTCTTGAGTGATGTAAGGACACGATCAGCAATCATGGACACGATGGTTGAATCTACCCATATCTACCATAGACAGTTTAATGACGAGTGTTTAATGACAAGTGCATCGACAAACAAGGTGCTCTCACTGACTATTAATATTGTCCTTGTGAAAGAATGGAGACATAAACAGCTTATCATATAAACAAAATGAAATATATAATGCATTTCTTTAAAAAACAATTCTGTCTGAAAAATTCCATATTTTTTTCACAACACTAGATAAGGATCAGACATGGAAAATTATGTTATTTAAAACAGTGTTATATGTTACATCAGTGCTGTTACCAACTTTATGTGGCAATCACAGTAAAATGTGAGGGATTTCCAAATGGACACAAGCTAAAATAGCCCGCAAATTATAGTATTGTGCATTTTAGTCAAAACATCATATGTATTACTGAATTTTACTACATGAGTTGGGTGTAACGCAGCTTCAAGAATATGCCAACTAGTTAGTTATACTAATTGCATAAGGACCCCCATTTTGAGACCAAGTCAATGTTGTCATGGATGGATGCATGGACAGTGTCCATTTTAATAACCCCGCTTAATGTGTTAATTAATTACAACTTACTAGTGATTTCATGTTATCCTGATGTCTAAATGGTTATACATAGGTTTGTTTTATGAGTTTAATTAAGCAACAATGACATTTCCTTCCATCATTTTATGCACTTTTCACTTTTTGAACATTTGTATATAACTTCCCTGTACCATGCTTGATTTCCCACGTGTTATTAATATTTTAATTTACCATGCTTTTTGATGTTGCCTTACCCCAGTCCACAGGTACAGCAAAACTACTTTGTGTCTGGTACTTTAATTCTTCACATGACTTCTTTTGCAAAATATATTATTCATTTTCGCAAAATAACTATTCATACAATTCTAATTTACATTTTACTTTTTATTTTATGAAATTCTACCACAGTGCTTTGGCTAATTTTGCCTACTTTAGCCACTCTGCATCTCAGCTAGCTACTACATTGTCAATAACCATATGCATATTGAAAGATATTTTCATGCATGACTTATTTGTTTACCCACCCACCTGACTTTTAACAAGTCTCATCTTCATGTCATCATTTATTACATTTCCTTACTATATTTTTATTATATAATTGCCTTTAATGTTCAATAAAATTGGGGACTGATTGCTGGTTTGGGCCTCAAAACATTCTCCTATAGGAGAAACTGTTTTGCCCTGCCCCCCCCCCCCCCCCCTCCCCCCCAATTTCTTTAAGTACCTGGCATTCTAAGGGTTAACAGGGACACATCCAGAGTGTTGTCACTTAGCCCTAGGGTCATTGGCAATCAGCCCCCTCAACTGCACAATCTTGTACATATGTCAATAAAAATATGATTCCATGTATTCATTGTTTTGTCATTGTTTGCACAAACGTAATGAACCAAGCAGTGGTGCAGTAAATCACTACTGATCATGTGATGAAGGTCAACCAAATTCAATTAGTCCTACTTGCTGTCAGCGGCTGTTTGTGTTGAGCGTGTGTGGTCTTCTGGTTTGATCTTTTGCTGATAGACTGTCGAAGAGATGAGCTAGATCTCAACCCATTTGAAGACAATGGGCATGTAGAGGGAACCAGAGACTGCTTTTCCTGGGGTGGAGCACTCTTTGGTCGTGGGAGGGGAAACTTTGGACAATACATATCTCTTGTATTGTCAGGATGTCCTGTTAAGGATTTGTCTATGCCCGGTAACTGGTTTTCACTGCAATGAATAATAGATATGAAAATATCATCATCAATATATAACATAAGAGATATGAGCTGTACATCTTATCTTGTTCTGACAGGACATCTCTACTGAGGAAGACAGATACAACTGGTGAAAAGAAAGAATATTAGGAATTTGTTTGTGTGCTGAAACCTACTGAATAATAGCCACATGCCAGATATCATAAAACAGAGACACAAGGCTCTGTAGCTCATTAGACATTTCATGATACTTCAATCTATGAACCTAAAGAAAACTTGGTGCAAAAGATTCCATGGAAAACATCATTTAGAACACTGATTATCATTGACACAAAGTTTAAGACCTGTGCCCAATGGTTCTTAAGAATAAATATTATTTGAACTATTGTAAAAATTGATTTAAAACATCAAAATTACTTCCACAATAAAAACACATTGATTTGAAAATGGGTTTGTGTATGATTCCTGCTATAAACTAAATTTCATATGAAGCTACAACACTGAAACAAATGACCATCATTTATTGCCACATGCACACACATCATAGTAATGAATGGAATGACAGGATATTCAGAAGTTTCCAAGCATGAATTCCGGATTTGATACTAGAGTCAACCTATTGTAGGTTTCAAATGCATTTCTTGATGTCCTTGGGTCTAAAATTTACAAAGGTAAAGCATTTAAATTTGTAAATTTCCAAATGTTTCCATACCTAAGAAATACCGTATTCGACGTAATAAGCGCCCAGGGCGCTCTCAAAATTAGAAATAGGGGGCTCTTATTAGAATATTATTTTGAGTTGAAAAATCGTAAATTTCGTTGTTTATGCTGACAGCCTGAAATGTTTATATACGACAGAAATATGTTTTCCATGATTTAATTGCCCATAATTAAGGGTGCATATAACATACGAGCACGTATTATACACAAATAAATAAGTCTTGTGTACGTAAACCACTTGGAAGGGGTGCTAATTGAGATTGATCACTAGCCAATATATTGGCAAATATCGCCGTGGGCGCTTATTAGAGCAGGGCGCTTATTACGTCGAATACGGTATGTATCATTTTGGGTATCAAGTCAATGTATACTTAACCGCAAAAGAAACATCACCATGGATAGATATATGAGAAACCTTATTTGTCCAAACACTGTAAACATATTAAATTGTAGACATATTAAAAAGATGATACTTGGCAAAACTGATCATCAAGGTTGGAATTATAGAGACAAATGTTCTCAAAGTGAAACACAACACTAGTCTCTGAGAAAATGGCATCACAAGTCAGTATCTCGTGTGTCCGCCATGTGCATTGATGACTGCCACGCAACATCGATACATGGAATGGATGAGGTGGTTGATGAAGGCCATAGGCACTTGAGCCCACACTCTGAGGAACGCCTGATGCAGTTCAGCTGCAGTTGTCGGCCTTGGTCAGACGTCATTCAGCCGTCTTTGAATTTCGTCCCACAGGTGCTCAATGGGATTTAAATCGGGACTGAGGGCAGGCCACTCCAGGGTTCTGATGCCATTCTGCTGGAGGAAGTCTCTTGTTGCTCTCGTAGCGTGGGCACCGACGTTATCATGCTGAAACTCGTGGTTGCGGTGATGTCAAAAATGAGGTATGGCGTGTGGTCTCAAGACTTGATCAACGTACCAAGCTGCCGTGACACCACTGCCTCTTCCTGGACCGATGTTCAGGAAGACCACAGGACCAATTCCACCCCACACCATGATGCTCGGACCATCTCACGAGTCTCTCTCAACAACACAAGCATCTGAAAAACGTTCCCCACAGTGTCGCCAGACTCTCTCTCTCTCTGCCATCTGCTGTTGGGATACAGTAACAGCTCTCGTCTGAAAAGAGGAATCTTCCCCACTGCTGGTGGAGCCAATGCTGGTGCCGTGTTGCCCACTGAATACGGTCCCGGCATTGACGTGGCGTCAGAATGGGTCCTCGGTGTGACAGTGGAGGTGTCTGCTCGTCAATCGTCGACACATGGTGTACGCACTAATGTGTCGCTGGTGTGTCACCATGGTCTGTCGAGCAGTTTCCACAGCAATAACAAAGCGATCTTGAAGATGCTATCACACAATCTGACGATCCTGACGCCGGGTGGTGACCCTTGGTCTTCCATTACGTGGTCGGTTATCTGTAGTGTTGGTGGTCTGGTACCATTGCTGGAGCCTGTATATAGTCCTTACATGGACTTGAAATGCATTGGCTACTTGCCGGGCGGTTTGTCCAGCTTGCAATTGTCCAAGGCCTTGGTGTAGCTGATTTCTTGTGAATCTTGGCATGTGGTAGCAATTCAATAACGAATGAATGTTATCCGATCTGGGTGGATTTGTTTAGGGCAAGAAATGGGGGAACGCGTGTGCATTTCAATTTGCACTGAACTCACGTGCATCGGGTAACCATGGCCGTTGCCGTGATGCGTTTGGGCGATCCGTTTTATTATAAAAAAATAATGTTAAATTTTAGAAACTTTGACAAAAATTACACAGATATTTAAATGACAACTTTTCATGCAATGTTACTTGGGGTGATGTTTCTTTTGCTTTTCAGTATATATAAACAGTTGATATATGTTCATACTACCGGTACTAAAATAAGATTATCATACATGTTTCCACCAGGTGAAATATTGACTTCACATTGCTTATTTCACATATGATGATGCTTTTATCATCAAGTCTTGTATGGCCTCATTAACCTTATAGCTCTTCAGGACTGGCTAAGCAAAACACAATTGTGCAAGCTGACACATTCCCATTAGGGCACCAGTCAATCTCATTAAAATCAGATCTTTGTTCTCACTACCGCTAAAGAAAGATCTGAGGACATCCCATTACGGGTCACGTCAGACCGACCTTGCGCGAACTTTGACCGACCAATGGAATGACCAATCAGAAGGCAGCTTTCTCGTGCTTTACGGCACAAATTTCAAATTGGCGACTACGCTTCGAAACATACGAGGGGTGTTCATTAAAGATTTCCCCTGACCCACTTCCAATGGACCTAGTGGAATGAAACTTGGCATAGGTATTAGTCTTTCTCCACATAGGAACCACCAAGAGTTACACACTTCTCCCATCGTTTTATGCAACTATGGATACCTCGCTTGTAAAGCCCTCATTTTGCGTCTCAAATCAGGACTTGACTTCAGAAATCAGTGTTTCATCATCTGTGAAACGTTTTCCCTTAAAAAAATGACTTCATGGTTGGAAAGAGGTGGAAGACAGATGGTGCAAGGTCAGGAGAGTAAGGAGGATGTGGAAGGATTTCATAGCCACAGGACTGCGCTTCTGTCTGGGCAACATGAGAGTTGTGTACTGGAGCATTGTCTTGCAGGAGACGGACACCCTTGGTCAGCATGCCACGCCTCTTAAGCTTGATAGGGTCCCGCAATTTCCGCAGCAGTGAAGCATAATAAGCTCCTGTAATTGTGGTACCCTTTGCCAAGAAATCCATTATCACTACTCCGTGCTGGTCCCAAAACACCGTGCGAATGACCTTGCCTGCAGAGGGTTTGACACGTGCCTTCTTTGGGGGTGGTGACTCCACATGATTCCATTGCATCGACTGAACTTTAGTCTCAGGATCATAGTGATGGACCCATGTTTCATCCTGTGTGATAAGTCTTTGGGCACATGTCCAAAAGATCCTTTGAGCAATTGACTCGTTCCTGCTTTTGGAAAGGTGTGAGCAACCTGGGAATCCATCGTGCAGACACCTTATGCATGTTCAAATTGTCATGGATGATTTTTTCCACAGACCCTACACTGATCTTGACATCTTGTGCTAACTGGTAAACAGTTATACGTCGGTCTGCCAAAATGGCGGTCTCCACTTGATGGATAGTGTCCTCATCAATGGCTGAATGGGGGCGACCAGGAATGGCAGCTGTTTCCACAGATGTCCGACCACACTTGAACTGGCGATGCCAGTGTTTAACAACGTCATATGATGGGGCATCTTCCCAATAAGTTGCTTTCATTTCATCGAAAGTTTCTTTTGGTGTGCGACCTTTCAAATATAAACACCTAATCACTGCTCGGTATTCTACTGGCTCCATTGTCACACCCTGCTCGATCATAACACCTGTAAAAGGGGAAAGATTAATAGTTCGGTGCTGCAAATTCAGACATAACCCATAGATACATGTATCATTACACATGTGAAATTTCAACCAAATATGATAACCCTAAGTGGTTTAGGGGAAATCTTTAATGAACACCCCTCGTATTTTAGCAAATTCTCGATTACAAATTTGAAACCTGAACAAAAAAAACATTCTGGAATGGCTAATAGATGGTCTAGATATTAAGGATTCAGTCGTTAAACCCGTAATTATCGTTCGGAATACCCCATGTTAAAGTTTTCGAGATTGCATGATTAGAAATCACATTCTGACTGTCACTTTCATAATCTGGTAAGCGACGAACTGATTGGTCGGATGAAAGGTCGTTCTGACGTGACCCCTAATGGGATGTCTTCAGATCTTTGTTTAGCAGCAGCAAGAACTAAGGTCTGATTTTAATGAGATTGGGCACCAGTTCAATCATTTCCCTTCACCAGATTGCAACCTCTTCAGATAATAGTGAGAGGGAGAGTGAAAGAGTTGATTGGGATCACACCTACGTCACAGCATTTGAAATATAAAAAGATGAAGATCTTGTACAGATATCTCTCTCCCCTCCCCAATGGGTGATTGGAAAATATAGTGAAAAACAAGACACCTCATAAGCACATCACAAATACATGCGCACACACACGTGCTCGGCCCACAATATGGTAAAGAGCTGTGCTAGCCTTGACATATTCATTGAAATCAAGCTTCAATCTAATCATACATAATTGTTCATCAGTTTTCAGTGCAAATATTTAACAAATGTAATCATGCGTAGAACGTAGATATGGTTCATGGTATGTATTTGACCAATTTAACAATAGAGAAGAATCTTCAAGATGAATAGATGCCATCTTTACTGCTATTTCTCAGTTATATGTCATCCATACTCACATAAAAGAAAATTGTAACATAAACTAAACACTATTAATATAAAACAGGTGAATGTTATGTTGTTTTGCAGAGTATCTAGTTTACTACACATAAAAGTATAACAGTAAGATGACATGCGATCTTTCTGCAAAGAATGCAAATCTAGTCATGTTACGAATGAAGTAGTAAATGTTACCAACAAAGGTCAAAGTACAAAACAAATTGACACCATATGAAAGGAAACACTAAAGAATGTCAGTGCAAACAAAAGGACATCAAAGCTAAAGGAAAACTTGACAATAAAGAATGGCGCTGCAATTCTGATTTGAATCAGCTTCTTCCACTGATCGAGTATATAAAAAGCATGCAATATGCAACACGACAGTGAGGTGCACAATTTATTACGTCATTTCTTGTGCACCCTCTGTGTGACATCATATATACATGACACAGGTACCCGAGCAGTAACTTTGGACTCATCCCTGCCCAAACTGGCAAGGATGGATGTAACAATGTTCAAGTTTTACACAACCCACTATCTAAGAGACAGGTGAAACTAAACATTGACATTTGTGATGTTTATTTAGTGCTATTTTGACATGTTCAACATATTCATTTTTGAAGGGAAACAACACTCCAACTTTAAGTCTTCTAGCCTGGGCCATTTTAATGAGCCTGCATAATCACCAGAAGCCAGTAAGCACCAGCAAACCCAACAAACTGGGTTTCTGACCAGCGAGGGGCCAACTGGAAAACCTTGTTGACAGCGAGGGTTAATCCAAGCATTTGACTAGATGATGCTTACTATAACCTTTCACCTTGCAAATTCATCTGCATTTGTAAATGTGTATGAACAGTCATGTAGTTTGGTATACAGAAAATATGTGTACATATTATTTTTGTAACAATGAAATTCAGTTTATATACAGAGCAGCCAAAATCCTTAGTTTCTTCTCATCCATGTTTCATGGTATAACTCTCCACCTGTATATCTGTCATCATTCACTTGATGCTCAGTTAATGGCTTTATTACAGGTACAATTAGTGGTAGAACTACTAAGATCACCTGAGAAAGACAGAAAAATATCTCAATAACGTTCACCGCCGCCTAAAGTATGAGGGTGTCAAAGGAATAAAGCACTCAGTACTTCGCATTGTGTCTGGGGTAATTATTTAATACACAATTGGGTCATACATCCAGGTCTGATGTGGTGAGTGTACTACATTTTATGTAATATGCCGGTGGCAGCCCTGCAAAAGAGGAATCATCAGTAGAGTTACAAAAGACATCAATCAAAGGATAACCAACAATACGTCGATTGATTAATCACTGTTATCTTGTACAATGTGGAAAAGTCTTTATATATGGGTGTAGAGTTTATTTCCTCCAAGTTTCAGGCCATACATTATATCAATAAAGTGTATGCATAAATACATGAAAGGAATATCATACATAAATAATATATCAGTGAATTGTGAGTGACTCGCGTAATCTAAAAGCGTGGTAGATATATTTAGCAAGTTGTGTAATAGTGTATTTACATTTGGAAGACATAAGATTTACAAATTTTTCATATGATGGATTAGTGTGAAAATATGTATCAATAAAATGTAAACGTAATGTTGAAAATGAAATTCAAATAAGAAGGAAATGATATTCATTTTCAGTGTAGATGAAGTCCAATTTTTGACATTGTGGGCAAAATCTTTTGTTTTCTTCTATATTGGTATGACGTCCAGTTTCGATCATAAGTTTATGGCAGCTGCATCGGAATCTTGTTAGAGTTTCTTTATAGATCTTCTTGTTTACTTCCTGAAGGTTCATTTCTATTGTTAATACCGATTTGAAAGTTAAATATGTTTTAAGTTTTGATTTTTGAAATAGGTTTTCAATCCAACGTTATTAACCACAGTCCACGATACGTTGTTTGAATTGTGAAATGAATATTTGCGGATCTCCAATATCTTGAATTATCCAGGCTTAGCCAAATCCATACTTGAAAAGAATGTTTTTTATATATGTTGCCCAGGATATACGGCCAGCTTCATCTAATTTGTACATCATTAAATACGTTTGCTTCGGTAGACGATCAGTGTTCATAGAGATTAATTTTGTCAAGTATTTAATACATTTACTAATATAATACACATATAATCGTTGTCTTCCAGTTTCACCAAGAACAGCGTCATAGCTTGCATTATTTGGTAGGTTAAGAATCCGTTTGTAATATTTAGTCTGTACCATCTCTATAGTTTCGTAGTATTGGAACCCCCAAACTTAAGAGCCATATATCAATATTGGTAAAACCATGGATTCGAACATCTTGATTGCAGTAGTGGTTGGTAATCCTCCACATAGATAGTTTATTTTATAGATATAATGACATACTTTTTCTGCTTGTTGTGCAAGTGTTGCCGTTGCTTTTGTCCATAGCAATTTAGGAGTGAAAAATAGTCCCAAATATTTATAAGATGAAACAGTCTCTATCTTTTCTTCTCTGTAAGTCCAATTTTCATAGTTCCTTAAACGTCCACCATTTCTAAAAACGATTATCTTTGATTTGTTCATATTTAGAGACAGTCCCCATTTTTTACAAAATTCACTTATACAGTTGATCTGTTGTTGTAATCTTCCAGTGGTATCGGCAGTGTTGGCAACATCATCGGCTTATAATAAAGAACAAATATTTGGTGCTTCTTCTGAGATGAATATTCCACGACAGTCAGATTGATTTAGTTCCTGACCAATTCATTTATAAACAGGCAAAAGAGTGTCGGGCTGATCATGCATCCTTGTCGCGTTCCAATAAAACAGTTAAAATATTCAGTTAAACCGTTATCAGTTCTCACACAAGCTTTTAATACGAATACATATCTCGTAGAATTTTTAGAACGTTTCCATGGATACCATATTTCATAAGCCGATGCCAAAGCAAGTTATGGTGAACACAGTCAAACGCTTT
Organism: Haliotis rufescens; assembly: GCF_023055435.1. NCBI lineage: Eukaryota > Metazoa > Mollusca > Gastropoda > Lepetellida > Haliotidae > Haliotis > Haliotis rufescens. The sequence goes on from NW_025964361.1 coordinate 18,711,697, forward strand.
ACTGAAGTCAATGAAGAGACAATAAAATCTCCCACCGGTTGATTTTGATAGATATTTCTGTATCATTCCATACAATGTGAAAATACTGTCGACTGTTGAGCGTCCTTTTCTAAAACCAAACTGGTTTTCATATATTATATTATTGTCATCACACCATAGCTGTAGGCGTTCGTTGATAATTTTTGTGAATATTTTCCCCAAAACAGGTAATAAAGAAATACCTCTTTAATTATTCACACTGTTCGTATCTCCATCTTTATACAGCGGACATATAACTGCTCTGCACCATGATTCCGGATAAACACCTGATTTCATTATCTCGTTAAACAGTTGCACACATATAGGAACAAAGAATTCCCATCACATCCTGGTGCTTTATTTGATTTCATGTTAATAATGGCTGTCTTCACTTCATCACTTGATATCTCTCTGTTTACATCTTCAGGCGATCCACGTTCACAAGCCTCACATACATCATTGTCATGCTGTGATATGTCTGATTTTACTAAATCTTCAATAGATGACTTCGAACTGGGAGAATTTAATAGATTCTGGAAATATGAAAACCATCCCCAAGAACTGATCCTGTTTGTTTTCCTGCAACATTTTATTTTCTTGATTTCCTTCCACAGTTTGTTATAATCACTTTTTATCTCATTAAATCTATCTCTGAGTGAACGCTGAAATTCATCTTGTTTCCGTTTGCATAATTCTTTAAAGGTTCGTCTGTGCTGTTTATATACTTGGTAATCTTCATCTCTATCCGTGTCTCTGAATCTATCCAGTGCAAAATACTTCTCCCACTTCACTCTATCACACTCTGCGTCCCACCATGCAGGCGGTTTGTAGGAGTTCTGCGCTTTTGGTCACGTGATCCCTGTCGCCTGCTCATCGCAGCAGCAGCTCTCGTGTACAGTCCGCATATGAGATCCACAGCGCTGTCTATATTCACAGAGATAGCTTCTTTGATATCATTTATAATGTTCGAAGAGGTTTCATCATGAAGTAAATCATTAAAACTGATAGCGTGATCTTTATTCCTAACTTATAATAGACGAACTTATCAACATGGTTATCAGTGTCTTCTAGGTTTTTGTTGTTTTTAATATCACAAATGAGAGGAAAATGGTCAGACTTATCCCACTCCAATATCTTGAATTGTTCAATATATGCAAACATGGTTGACGATGTAATGAGGTAGTCCACAACACTAAGACCATTATTTGCAGTACAGGTATATTCTCCCTTTTGATCCCCTGAAGTTCTTCCATTAACAATATGTATTGAATAGCTCTTACATATGTTGAGTAGTTTCCTTCCAAAATTATTAACTTGTTTGTCTTTATTCAAACGTGGTGAGGAGAAGATGTCACTAACATACCAGGCACTACAGCCATCAGGCAGATAATCAGCACTGTCATCTGATATAAAATCCTCTTTTTCGCCTGATCTGCTGTTAAAATCACCTGTTATCAGAATTTCTGCATCATATTATTTCACACAAAGCATCTTCAAGTTTATCTAAACTGTTGCCTTCCATATCCATGTAATAAGATGAGTGCTCTGGTGAAATCTTTATATAAGTTTTTATATATGTAGGTTTACGAAAGCAGACAGAATACACCCATGTCTGGGCGTGAAGTGCCATTGTAAAAACAACATACTTTGTTCAAAGGATTAGCCGATAATTACTCATTGTTATCTATATAACTATATGGATTTTTTTAAAGAACCGTGGACATCATGAGCATAGTTGTCATGTGTGCTATCTCACACAAGTTTGTCTGTATAGCTTCAGATGTATGGGATATTGTTCCTGTATTTGGAGATTACCTGATACATCCTCAAACAAAGCAACTGGCAAAAACTATACACATAACTTTTGTTGGTTGTAATTACTATATTTGTATTTTGTTTTCCTACACTTGCTGTGGCAAGACCGCGGGAGGCCTCATGTCATTGTTGATGATCCATTATCAGTGCTGATAAAATTATGTGGTGCTGTGAGGGGCTATATAACGAAACCAGCCTATCCTCCTCGGCAGAAAGACCGGCACTTTCACAAATTATGCATATTTCATAAAATGAAAAGTGGTAAAATGCCAAATTATTTATGTGATATGGTACCTGTAAAAAACTTCAATCATCCACATTACGAAACTAGAAAGCCTATGAGCCTTATTGCCAAACTGTGACTACATGTAGAACCCTGACCAAGGAACCCATCTGCCCAGTACTTTGGACTTATAGCTTTGATCATAGTCAGTGCCAATTATATAGCTGGCTTCCATTTGTCCATTGCTATTTTTTTCCATTCGGTGAAGGCAGCAGCACATAAATTGAATGGTAAACCCTTTTCTATCGTGGAGCAATTTCCTGAAGAGGTGAGCCAGTATAGGCGAGAAGTGCTAATGCCATTTTTGAGAGAGGCTTGACAGAAGGGTAAGCAAGCTTACATTGTGGTTGATAAGCTGTACATCAACAGAGTGCTTCAGGACGTTCACACCCCACCACCCTACAGGACACCCCGCAAGCAATCTGGTCAAGCATAGGAATGGGACGGTGGACACGAGTTCATGAGTGACTATTTTAGTATTTTTCACACCCCATGCTTACAAGACTCTGATCCTGGTATAGACTTTAGCCCCTGGGGTAAAAAGTCTAGACACAGCAATAGGGCTAAACTTTCAGAACAATCTGATAACTCAGCTGCCTCTGCTGTTCACAACATAACTTTATTTATTAATAACTCATGTACTGACAACTATAATCCTCTTGGTGTTTCAGGTCTACCTAAGGATTGCCCGTCTGTTGATGATGTGGTGAAAATTGACCCTCTTATACCATCGTCTGATGTAAAAATAGGTACAGTTACTCTCACCCAAACTGATAATTTTTCAGAAAAATCTCCTTTTCATATGTGTGGGGCTCCAAATGATCACCCCCAAACAACTGACTGCATGAACAAGCAAGTAAATAACAAGGACAATGATCTTGCTAAATATAATAATATTGCAAAAAATTGTAATGCAGAAAGTGAATCTCCCCCAGGAGATTATACTAGTGATAATAGTCACTCTATTTTATCATCCTCTGATGTTACAAATGGCACAGTCACTATCACCCAAAATAATGTACTTGCAACAAAATCTACATTTTATATGTCTGAGTTTCCTACTGATCACCCCCAAACAATTGATTGCATAAACAAGCAGATAAATAATAGGGCCAATGATATTGCTAAACATAATAACATTGCAGGCAATTGTATTCCAGAATGTGATTATTCCCCAGAAAAAAACACTGTTAATAAAAGTAAAACTATTGAAGCAAATCAGGCTGATGAGGTTGATGATGACATGTTGAAATGTGACTCTAATACACCATGCCCTGTCGTTACATATGACACAGTCAATCTTATCCAAAATAATTTATTTCAAACAACTTCTATTTTTCAGATGTCTAAGGCTCCCACTGAACACGCCCAAACAATTGGCTGCATAAACAAGCATGTAAATAATAGGTCCAATGATATTGATAAACATAATAACATGGTAGAGAATTGTATTCCAGAAAGTGAATCTATCCTAGGAGATAATACCCGTGGAAATGGCAATACTAATTATGCAAACCAGGCTGATGTTAATGCCGATGGAGATGATAATGATGATGAGGATGATGTTGATGAGGATGTTGATGATGTTGATGATGATATGTTGAAATGTGACTCTAATATACCATCCCCTGATGTTAAAATTGACCCAGTCAATCCTATCCAAAATAATTTATTACAAACAAAATCTATTTTTAATAAGTCTGAACCTCTCACTGAACACATCCAAAAAATTGATTGCATAAACGAACAGATAAATAATAGGGCCAATGATATTGCTAAACATAATAACATTGCAGAGAATTCTATTCCAGAATGCGATTATTCCCCAGGAGAAAACATTGACAATAATAGTAATACAAATTATACAAATCAGGTTGATGACGACGATGATGATGATGATGATGATGATGTGGTGAAATGTGACTCTATTTTATCATCCTCTGATGTTACAAATGGCACAGTCACCCTCATCCAAAATAATGTACTTGCAACAAAATCTACATTTTATATGTCTGGGGTTCCTACTGATCACCCCCAAACAATTGATTGCATAAACAAACAGATACATAATAGGGCAAATGATATTGCTAAACATAATAACATTGCAGAGAATTGTATTCCAGACTCTGAAGTTTCTCCAGGAGAAAACACTGGTAATACCAGTAATACAAATGATGCATATCTTGTTGATGTTGATGACGATGTGGTGAAATGTGACTCTATTTTATCGTCCCTTGATGCTACAAATTGCACAGTCTCTCAAATCAAAAATAATTTACTTGATACAAAATACTCTTCCCATATGTCTGAGGTTCCTTCCGATCACCCCCCAAATAATAGGGCCAATGCTATTGCTAAACATATTAACATTGCAGAGAATTGTATTCCAGAGAGTGAATCTTCCCGAGGAGACAATTCTGGTGATAACGATAATACTAATGATGCAAATCAGGTTGATGATGACGGAGGTGATGATGATGATGATGATGATGATGATGATGATGATTTTACAGAAAGTGATCATGCTGATGACCCTAAAATTAGAAATGATATTATTATAAATAAGTTAAAATTCCTAAGCTTAAATGTGTGTGGACTTAGAAAACGATTAGGGTACAAAGAATTTAATACCTTGCTCAAAAGTAGAGACATAATAGGCCTTCAAGAAACAAAAACTGATTCCTTGGATGACTTACAAATTGACGGATATACTCTATTTCTCCAAAATAGATCAGGAGCCCTGAGAAAATCAGGGGGATTAGGTATAGCAATTAGAAATAAATATGTAAACTATATCACTCCTACTGAGGTAAAGTGTGAGCATATTCAATGGATTAAAATTTGCAGAAAATTATTTAACTTGGACCAAGACTTCTACTTAGGCAATGCCTACATCCCGCCCGAGGGGTCAAAATATGTTACTGCTGATACGTTCTTTGAAATAGAAAAATCTATACTTGAGGTATTCTCAAATAGTGATTATGTTACAATCATCGGTGATTTTAATGCAAGAACAAGTGATTTATGTGATTATAATGTTTTTGATGAATATATAATTGATGAATTTGATCTAGATGTAAATGAGATAAGAAAAGAAATTGAGCCTGAATCTATACTGGATGACTTGAATTTGCCAAGGGTGAGGGGCACGCAGGATAGATTCAAGATAAATAACTTCGGGAATAAACTGATTGATATCTGTAAAAATCTGAATTTATTTATAGGAAATGGACGACTGGGTACGGATAGACTTATTGAAAAAACAACATGTAAGGACAAAACTGTAATTGATTATGTCATTGCTTCTCCAATGTGCCTACCCCTCTTTATAACATTTGATATACAGGAGTTCTCTCCCCTTTTCTCGGATGTACATTGTCCACTCACATTCTCTCTGACTGTGTCAATACCTAACTTAGAAAACCTGGAACCCCTTCAACCGAATAACATACATAAGGTATTGGATAAACCAAAACGTTACGACAGCAACAAAACTGACTTATTTCGCCAAAACATAAATATTGAACAAATAAATAAACTCACCCAACTAGCCCACGCAGCGCGTATCCAACAATGTGACCCAGTTTCCGTAAACAATCTCGGAGACAGCATAGCGCGTGTGCTAACTGACGCTGCACGTGCGGCATTTGGTGTAAGAAGCTGTAGTGGGGAAGCTGTGTTACGTAGTAAAACTGATAAACCATGGTTCGGAAATGAATTCAAAAAGGCAAGAAAAATGTTTAACAAAGCCAAACGTCGTTTTAGGAAACATAATACAGTAAAAAATAAAAGTGTTTACCGACAGCATTCGAAAGCTTATAAACAATGCATGGACAAACATATACGAAATTATAATAACCAACTGACCGAAGCTTTTCGCAAAAATATCAAACAATCGCCAAAAGATTTTTGGAAAATACTAAATAAACAACGTACATCAGAAAAGAAAAATATACCGGATATTACTATCTTTTTTGAATTTTTCAAAAAGATAAACCAGAACCCTAAACAAGATGAAGATGATTTTAATGAACATATTTTAGACGGGAATGTAAGTGACTGCAGTATTTTAAATGATGATATCAATACCGATGAAATTTTAAAGGCAGCAAAGAAACTTAAACGGAACAAAGCAGCAAGTCTAGATAACGTAGAAAACGACTATATCATTGACAGTGTCGATTTATTAGCCCCTTTATATACTGAATTCTTTAATTTAGTACTCGCCTCTAGTATTATCCCTGAATCATGGTTAACAGGAATAATAAAACCAATTTACAAACAGAAAGGTGACCCATCTGACCCAAATTCGTATAGACCGATAACACTGCTGAGTTGCTTTGGTAAGTTGTTTACAAGTATTCTAAATGACCGACTAAAACTCTTTTTAGAAGAAAACGATCTTATAACATCAGGGCAAGCTGGCTTCAGAAAGAATTTTTCAACGGCAGATAATGTATTTGTTATTCATATGTTAACACAGATATTAAAAACCAAAAAGAAAAAACTCTACTGTGCCTTTATAGACTTCACAAAAGCATTTGACACTGTCTGGAGAACTGGTCTTTGGACTAAAATGTTAAAAACAGGCATAAAAGGAAGATTCTTCAATTTGGTTAAAAATATGTATATGAACATAAAATCATTGGTAAAATCAAATGATACATTATCTGAGTATTTTCCATGTGAATCAGGCGTACGACAAGGGGAAAATCTGTCCCCCCTTTTGTTTTCAATCTTTCTCAATGACCTGGAAACCTTTTTAATCGACAACGAATGCGAAGGAATAAGTATCGATTGCTTAACGGATAATGAAGCCCAGGTCTGGATACATTTGATAGTACTCCTATATGCAGACGACTCTGTACTTTTTAGCGAAACCCCCAAAGGTCTACAAAACTCATTAGATGTGTTTCATGTGATTGTATAAGGTGGAGACTAAACGTAAATATATCAAAAACCAAGGTTTTAATTTTTGGAGGAGGTCCGGCTAAATCTTCCAAAAATATATTTTTTTTATATAAACGGCCTCTGGAAATAGTTGATACATATACATACCTAGGAATAAAATTCCATAGAAACAGAAGATTTGTTATGGGAATAAAAGCTCTGATTGAAAGTGCAACGAAAGCGATGTGCTACCTATTAAAAAGAGCTAGAAATGTAAATCTACCACTCGATTGTCTCCTAACTGCTTTTGATATTATGGTTGCTCCAATCCTTTTATATTGTTCAGATGTATGGGGGTTTGAAAATTTAGAAGTAATAGAAAAAACACACTTAAAATTCTTGAAACTTGCAGCCGGATTAAGAAACTCAACGCCAAATTATATGGTATATGGAGAACTTAACAGGGAACCAATATATATTAAACTGTTTAAACGTATAATAGCTTATTGGCACAAATTGACCTGCCAAAATGGCATAAATAAAATATCACACTTTCTGTACCGCTACATTATTTCTAAGTCTGAGAATAACAAAACTAATTTTCCATGGATTGTGTGTGTTCAAAAGATACTAAATGACGTCGGACTAAGTGAAATATTTCATAAACCATATATATGCTCTACAAATTGGCTAGTTTCAACGGTCGAACAGATACTTAGGGATCAGTTTATGCAAAAGTGGAGGGAAAGTATGGAGTCGAGTCCAAAGGGTATATATTATAAACACTATAAGCAAAACCCAAAATTTGAAAACTATCTGTTACTCCCTAAAGGCAACTATATGCCGATATTAAAATTTTGTACCTCAAATCACGATTTGCCCGTTGAGACTGGCCGATGGCAGAATATACCAAAAGAAGATAGACTTTGTCAACTTTGTGATTCACTCTCGGTTGGAGATGAGTTTCACTATCTCTTCAGATGCGAAGCTCTACTCCAACAAAGAATTCGGTATATTCCCAAAAAATACTACTTGTGGCCAAATATTTTTAAACTCTGTAAAACTGTTTCACCCAAAAGGCTTAAAGATATAAGAAATTTGTCCAGATATATTGTATGTCTATGCAAGTTATTAAGAAAGAACCGTTGACCCTGTCACTTGTCATGTTGATATCTTTTTGTATCTTCATATGTATATATATATAGCTGTAAACGCTCATGTACCACCGGTGGTGGTTTCTTTGAGAAATAAACTGAATCTGAATCTGAATCTATAACATATATCAGTGCTTATTACCCCCGGCCTCCCATTTGGCCATTGTCCATTGCCAATCAGTGATAATTTAAGTCCTGGCTTCCAGTTGTCCATTAGAATCAACTATAAGCGCATATTTACTGTTAAGTTTTGGCTTCCATTTGTCTATTGCTAATCACCTGTCAGCGCAAATTAGCTGTTTGCTTCCCTTGTTAAGTTTCCACCTTTGTCATCTTATTACTTTTGCTGTTCTTACAGGTACATATATATGTTCTCTGCCTCATAGTATTTACCGAGTGCGAAATAGCCAGAGGCTGAAGCGCTCGTCAAATCTCCAAATATCTCTCATAGTATTTATTCACCTGATGAAGGAGTAAGTATATACTCCAAACGTTGTGTTCCTCATAAAAAAGAAGTTGACATCGCTAAATTCTCTTCCTTATGTGTATCACTTCTAAATGCCTTTCAAAGACTTGAACAGATAACTTATGTGTATAGTACTGAGTCTGGCGAGTTAGTTACTCTGTGAGGAGTTACAATATTATATAGCAGTTGCTTTCATAGTTTATATCAATCTACAAATAAAATGACAAATGTAAAGTTAAAAAAAATGATATTCTTGGTTCTCAGGCACCGCCCACATCATCATAATGTCCACCTAACATTTCCTTAATATTTCCATTTTCAAAAAAATCAAAAAATCCTAATACTTAAAAACAATTATATCCAATATAGCACATAGTTACTTCCCTTTACGTGCGCACTGCTTTAATGCACATCTCGTGTTATGGTCATGGCAGCCATTTGACTTTGTATGCTTGTATATGTAGGGAGGCTCTTTCCCAGGTTGATGGTACACAACTGTTTATTTGGTTACATACTAGTTTGAACAAGCAAAAAAAAAAACAGCCAGCCCACCCGCACTTTATTTTCCAAAGTCATTGCCTGAGAACCAATTCTTTTATTTTAAGCCTAACGTATTATGATTTAATTAGATCAACAACTTCACAGAGAGTAGATAATACATAAAATATTATTTTTAGGCAGGATTCGTGGAAGAAGATTATTAAGAATAATTTATTACGAGTTGGATTAATGGCGTTTTTAAGAGTATTCCAGTTATATCATGGCATGTCAGCTTGATGAGTAAGGAAAACTTGAAGTGATGCAGGTTTCAGACATGTATCACTCCGGTGAAACCCACCAGCACGGGTATGGTGCTGACAACACTGGAAACACAATCGGGTCGAATCATAAGTTATATATTTCAAAATCTGACATCAATCAAAACTATGACCCTAAGACCTATGACTCCCTATAGCACAGCTAAGGGGCATAATGACCCCCAGTTTTGCGAGGCTAGGGCAACCCGTGTGGTTACCAGCTTGTCCTAGTAGAACATGATGATTGTGTTTCTCTGGATGCTGTCCTAAAGTCTGTCCACACACAGGGAATTGGTATTTAAGTTGGATGTGTCCACTTGCTGCCGACAAATGATCTCCATTTTTCCTACAAGAAAGAAGAAATTGTCCCCACTAACTTTGAGTTGACTGTTGACAGCCTCATTCCACATACGAAATTTCAGCACAAATGCAGGTGAGGTTTCTGCAACTTGTCATTTGGTTCTTGAGAGCTCAGTAATTGCCTTAAATAAATATCCGCACATATAGAACCAAGTCTTGTTTCATGCTGCCATCAGATCATTGGCTGTGTTCTATAGTTGATATGAATTGTGTACAAATATCATGAACCAGTTCATCTGACAAACACTGATTACATGTGGACATTCCAGTCACTCTTGTGTATCTAATTTTATTAGATGATGCAGTGTGTCGCAGAAATCAGTGTCTGTTCTCACTTTGTGAAACTGCGCCCACATCTCCTCTCTGCTTGTAACAATGGTGCTGCTTTTCCCAAAACCGGAAAATAAAATGTAGGTGTCAGGTGACTAGGCATGACTCTGAATCGGAAAGAGAACTAGCAATGTCACACATTTTTCCCCCACTTGCCAGATCCGACTTTTGTATTTCATTCTGAGCTAATGCATTTAAAGAATTGTGGACACTCCAGTAACGCAATTGAGACGGCGGACAAGAATCTACAGGATCTTCATGGTGATAAAACTGTGGGACATTCGGTGCACAAGTTTCACAGTAAGCCATCAGCACAATGTACCATAGACCAGAGGCATCATGTTGGATCTGGAAATAACAAACCTTGTTTTAGATGTGGAAAAACTACTCATGCTCCACATATGTGTTTTTATAAGAATGAGAAGTGTCATAAATGTGGAAAATGTAGCCATATTGTAAGAGTTTGCAGGTCAGAAGAATCAATTCCTCAGAAACAGAATTCTACGGCTAAATTCAAGGGATGACAGAAAGTTAATGCTTTAGTGAGTGAGGTGAACTCCTGTGGCCCAGGTAACAGCAGTATTAGTGTGGAAGACTTGTTTGAGAACTCGCAAATTCATGTTAGCCTTCAGCTAAAGGTGACCGTAACTACCCAAACCCCTACTACATAACAGTGGATGTTAATGGCACACCAGTGATTTTTGAGGTTGACATTGTGAATGAGCAGACGGCTCAAAGAATTGGTCTTCAGTCATCAACGTTGTACACATCACAACTACCCCTGTGAAGTCATACAGGACAGGAAGTTGATTTGAACAGTTATACTACTGTGGAAGTATCTTACCAGGAGAGATCTTACTCCTTACCGATTTCCCTAGCCATGGGTAATGGTTCCAATCTTCTAGGTCGTACATGGGTACAGCCTTTGAACTTTGACCTGAGGGATGTTTCGGTGAACCTAATGAAATCTACAGATTTGACACTTCATGATGCTCTTGAAAGACACTCAGCTGTTTTTGAGGAAGGTCTTGGAACACTTAAGGGATTCCATGCTCACATCTATGTGGATAAAGATGCAACTCCGAAGTTTTTCAAACCAAGATCTGTGCCATATGCATTACGTCAGAAGATAGAAGTTGAACTTGGTCGCTTGCTGAGTGAAGGCATTATTGAACCAGTCAAGCATTCTGAGTGGGCGTGTCCCATTGTGCCAGTCCTTAAACCTGATTCTTCTGCCAGGATTTGTGGAGATTTTAAACTGACAATGAATCAGTTTTCAAAATTGGAGCAATATCCAATACCGACATTGGAAGATTTGTGCACGAAGCTATCTGGAGGTGTAAAGTTCACCAAACTTGACATGAATCATGTGTATCAACAGTTAGTCTTGGATGAAGAATCCCGAAAGTATGTCATGATTAACACTCACAAAGGACTCTTTAAGTACACAAGATTGCCATTTGGAGTATCTTCGGCACCCGCTCTCTTTCAACGTATGATTGAAAGTATTCTACAGGGACTCAATTTCTCAGAAGGTTATCTCGACGAATTCATAAAGTCTGGAATCGACGACAGTGAGCATCCTCGTATTCTGAATGAAGTAATTCATCAATTGTCAGAAGCAGGATTACGTTTGAGAAGAAACAAGTGTGTCTTTATGGCTGATGAAGTTGAATATCTTGGCTATAGACTGGACAGCGAAGGTTTGCATCCAGTGGAGAAAAAGATTGCTGCAATTCAGGAAGCTAAGGTCCCTGAAAATGTGAAGGAATTGAGAGCTTATCTTGGTATTCTGAACCACTACTACAGATTTCTTCCAAATTTGCCTGACACTCTCTCCCCCTTGTACAAGTTGCTATAAAATGAAGTGAAATGGTCATGGAGTACATCTCAACAAAAAGCTTTTGAGAAGTCGAAGAACTTGCTTCAGTCTTCAGATGTCTTGATTCATTTTGACAGCTCCAAACCACTTTTATTGCAGTGTGATGCATCTCCCTAAGGAGTAGGTGTTGTGTTGGCTCACCAACTGCTTGATGGTTCGGAGAGAACTATAAGTTTTGCTTCAAGGACACTGACTAAGGCGGAGCAGAATTATTCTCAGCTTGATCGCAAAGGACTGAGTGTGATCTTTGGACTGCGAAAGTTTCATAGGTATGTTTATGGACGTCATTTCCAGATCGTGACAGATCACAAGCTGTTGGTGTCATTATTCAATGAGAATAATCCAGTGCCCCAGATAGTGTCTCCAAGAGTTCAGAGATGGTCAGTATTGTTGACTGCATATGACTATAAAATTGTACACAGGAAAGGTACACAGCATACCAATGCAGACGCATTGAGCAGGTTGCCAGCACCTGACTCAGGGAAGCCTATGGAAGAAGTGAGAGTCTTAATGCTTCAGGAATTGGACACATGCCCTCTGAAGTCTACAGACATAAGTATCCAGACTGGCAAGGACCGAACATTATCTATTGTTCTAGAATTTGTGATCCGAGGTTGGCCGCAGCGTGACAAGTTGGATGCCCACTATGAGCCGTACTACAGAGTTCGTTCTGAAATCAGTGTGATGGATAGATGCTTATTGAGAGGTTCGAGGGTCATCATTCAATTGAAACACAGGTCTGTCATATCGTCAGAGTTGCACCAGTCCCCTCCAGGAATCCCCAGGATGAAGGGCTTGGCCCGAAGCTATGTTTGGTTGCCGCATCTAGATGCTGACATAGAAACAACAGTAAACAGTTGTGATTCCTGCCAGGAAGACAGGAATTGTCCAAGTGTGGTCCTCTACATCCTTGGGAGTATCCTTCTCAACCTTGGCAAAGACATTGGTAGCATGTTGTAACTAATAATGCTACAGCTTTTGTTGGGGAAGAATTTGCTACATTCATGTCCAGGAATGGAGTTGAACATGTGACAACATACCCTCATCACCCGGCTGGGAACAGTTTAGCAGAAAGGGCGGTTCAAATAATAACAGATGGCTTAAAAAAGACAACTGGTGACATAGTTGCAACTCAACAACATAGGTTCCTATTTTCTTATAGAATTTCACCACAGTCTACAACTGGTGTATCACCTTCAATGTTGTTTCTTGGATGCAGATTGCGTTTGCGATTGGACTTGATGTTTCCAAACCTTACGTCAAAGGTGAAAAAGAACTAGAGAAAACTTGTGGATCAGTCAGCTCTAACGAAATGTAGGGCATTCAAAGTGAATGACTCGGTGTGGGTTAAGAACTTTGCTTCAGGTCCAAAATGGATTAGTGGACAAGTTGATAGTTTAAGTGGTCCATTGTCGTACATCATCAAGTTAACGGATGGAAGATTGGTCAGAAGGCATGTGGATCATGTCTTTATCTTCACCCCCAAGGGACGTGACTGAACGTTCAGATACTCCGGTAGAATCGCAGTCTTCACGAAGAATAGGAGTATGAATCAGACTTACCTGACACATCACAGGTAGATTCCCATGAGGAAAGTATCTCAGGGGATGTTTCAAGTGTACCAGATATGTCTGAACCAGGGGAGGAAATGCCGGTAGTGACATCGCCTGTAGCGCCCATGCTTCTTCATTCAACGAGAGTGAAGCAGCAACCGTCTTATCTGAGAGACTTTGAGTCAAAGTGGCATTTGAGTGAACTGTGACTGTCATTTGAAGTGAACTATGTGTCAAGGTGGCATTTGATTTAGCTGTGAATTACAGTGACTAGTATCAGGACTATAATACTTCAACAGATTATCAGTATTATTATGTGTCTAAAAAAACTTAACTTAACAATGTTTTCATTATGACTGTAACTTGTCAAGTTATCAGGGTTTTAGTACTTTACAAGGACCAGTGTTAAGTTACTTATGTGTCATTGTTAAGTTACTTATACTTTATGGAGACCCGTGGACTATGTTGTTATCAAAGGTTATATATTTGTTTCAAAGTAACTTAAATTTAGGAGGGGCGGATGTAATATCTGTAATTGAAACACAGTAGTTTTAAACTAAAGTCCGTTTGACTCCAAATGAGAACGATGAATTGCAAAATAACTCGAAATCCAGAAAAGTGTATGAAACATCAATACGGTACTTGACCATGAATACCCTGAACCCAACAAAATCTGAATTTTGTTTATTTTAAGACCCATGACGGATGAAGTTCTTTAAGAAACTATCATGTAATTTTGTATAGCAATGTGTACATGACACCAGGGGTCCGGAAAATTTAAAATCCCAATCGGACATTTGCATTTAGGCCACGCCCCCTTCAAATAGCGTATTTTAGTACGACTTTTCACACACATTACAAGTTTACGTATTCATAATGATGAATTATGAATTGTTTCAATTTCAATTGTTTAATTCACTGGACAATTAATAACAAATAATATCATTTTAGATTTACATGGAAAACATACGTTTGTTTCTGTTATAATAACGATCTGTTAACGTAGTGAACGGTCTAATTAATATTCATGAGTTATATTCATGAGTCTGCTCAAGTGTACGCGTTGTAACATTTGGATCGAGACTATTATCCCATATTTGGTTATCACGTGACCACACTGCATGACACGTAGGGGGACAAACCGTGGAAGGCACAGCGCAAGCACGGTCTGCACGTGTTACACAGTGACCGTGTTCATTCAATGACAAGATGCGCTACTCAGCAGATGTTAAACAGTTGATGTTGAATGTGTATGATTTCTTTAGAAGTGAAGCAGAAAGAGCAAAGCCTTTTTATGCAATTAATAAATTCTTGAAACGAGCTTCAAAAGCTCTTGGTATGTCCCCTCAGAAACTTAAAAATGTTGTTAGTCGACGAGATACAAATAGTCAGGCCAAGGAGGTAGGGAACATGTCAAAACCATGCAAGGTTGATAAATTAGACAGTTTTCAGTGGGATCAAGTCAGACGTGCAATTGTTAAACTGCACTCAGAAAATAAGTACCTGTCCCTAAGAATTTTGAAGAAACACCTTGAAACTGACCATGATTTACGTGTTACAAAGTACAAACTATGGCAGCTGTTGCATACATTTGGTTACAAATACAAAAAGATAACTGGAGAAAATAGGGCTGTGTTGTGTGAACGGTCTGAAATTGTTCGTCTCCGAAATCATTACCTTCGTACCATCAAGCAGAAACGTGAAGAAGGATATGAGCCCGTCTTCTTAGATGAGACATGGGTAAATGCGTCACACACAGCCAGCAGTCAGTGGGTACCCAGTGGTGACTGTAAGGAGTCTGGTAGAAAGTTACCAATGGGAAAGGGTGAAAGACTCATAGTTCTCCATGCTGGTTCTGCTAGTCAGGGTTTTTTCCCAGACTGTGACCTCGTCTTTAGAGCCAAGGCCAAAGACAACAGGGACTACCACACAGAAATGAACGGCAATGTATTTCTGGAGTGGGTGAAAGATAAATTAGTCTCTGCTTTGCCTACCAAGTCTCTCATTGTCATGGACAGTGCACCGTATCATAGTGTGCAGGATCCAGAAAGCAAGACTCCAACCTCTAATAACCGTAAAGGAGACATGGTTACTTGGCTGCGAGAGGAACATTACCTTTCCTTCTCGAGCGACGAAACCGCAGCTCTATGAAATCATCAAAACAATGAACCTGACCCCGTGTATAAAGTTGACAGTTACATCAAGGGTCAGGGTCACGCTGTCTTACGACTGCCACCTTATCACTGCGACCTGAATCCAATCGAGTTGGTATGGGGCATCATCAAGGGTGATGTTGGATGATGGAACACAACGTTCAAATTATGAGACGTTGAACAACTCGTAAAGGAATCCCTTGGTCGGGTAACAGTAGAAACATGGAGGCGTTGTGTGGCCACAGTCGTTGACGAGATAGAGCCACGTTATTGGTCACGAGATGGACTACGGCCAGCAACAGTCCAACCTATAATAGTGGCAATCAGTTCAGGCACCAGCAGTTCCGACGACGAGATCTATGGCATGAGCGAGTCAGATTGCCACTGATATTATCATGAGACGGCCCCTCTAACGCTCTGTCATTTCCCCTACCACAGAACGTGCAGTGCATGCGTGCTTGCGCTGTGCCTTCCACGGTTTGTTCCCCTACGTGTCATGTACACATTTCTATACAAAATTACATGATAGTTTCTTAAAGAACTTCATCCGTCATGGGTCTTAAAATAAACAAAATTCAGATTTTGTTGGGTACAGGGTATTCATGGTCAAGTACCGTATTGATGTTTCATACACTTTTCTGGATTTCGAGTTATTTTGCAATTCATCGCTCTCATTTGGAGTCAAACGGACTGTAGCTAGTGTATAATATTATAATAGGCCAACAGATGTCTGGTCTTGTAATGTGATTAGTTACATGTAAGCGCAATCACGTGCTGTTATGTAACATGTGACAGTCTTGAATAAACGGCCGGTCAAGTGGCAGCCTCGTCTCCCTACTCCCGCATATGTCGTTCCTCCCTGAGAACCCAACAGTTATTAAAATGTTAATGTTAACATGTATCTAGGCATAAGTCCATTATTATAAACAAAGTGTGCCTGTCAGGGAAATTTGAATTTATTTGGTTAAAAGTTTGATTTTTATATTTCTTAAATTCATAGTTATTTAAACATTGTATTTTGAGATTGAATTCAATGCAATAATATATAACTAAGCATTTAAACCTCCTGTTAACAGTGAAATATGTGATACCTCTAGTACAAAGACAGAAAATTACTTTTGTATATCAACATTAATTGGAAACCATTTAATACCACTTTGAGGAATTAATAAAGACATTTGCTGCAGACTTGGGACTGAATAACAGCCTCTAAGTAGGACAAGATACAATTTTCTGAACAGATCATAATCAATATCCACAAAGTAATTAAAAAAGTATGCTTATTAAGGCTCATTAATTCTTTGTTTAGAATTTTCTTTGATTTCAGTTTTCTGTTCAAAGGTAATCAAGGCGATATACACAATGAATACACATGATACAAGAGTCCGAAAAAACTAATGTATAAGTTTAATCATTATTCAGCAGTCAAATTGATTCTACATATAACATCATAGAATTTATGTATTTCTCTCATAATGTATGCCTTTATTTTAAAATTGATTCTACATATAACATCATAGAATTTATGTATTTCTCTCATAATGTATGCCTTTATTTTAAAATTCCAAAGGCCATGCATGTATATTTTTTTTATAAATTAATTATGGTAATAAGCCAAATTGTGTTCTCTTGACTCTTCTATTTAAAAAATCTGCGTATAAACATTATGTGACAGAAAACTATACTTTTTTGTTATTTTTTATGCATTTATTACCTCGTAAACCCGATCTTCTGTGTGCTTTAGTAGTATAGGTAATGGGGGTTCTGGACCACTTCCACTGGAGCCAGATTTATATACCTATACTGCTACTACAGATGGCATTTTTTATGCCAAAATGATCATGCGCTTCAATGATAGTCATAAGATTAAGTTAAATTGACTCCAGCTCACCAATACCTGGGGCCAATCATTGCTTTAGATGAGCCTAAATGGTAATAAAAATATTCTTTATTATTTTTATCAATAAAGCGATAATCAACATTTTTATTAAGTTCTTCGTTCATTTTACTAGGAGACCAGACTACATAACTACACTCTTCTTGTAAATTGATAAGAAACAATTGATAACCGTATTTGGTTGGTTTGACATCACTGATATAATAAAAACCTTGTGGTAATTCTCTCCATTTAATAGCTTTTTCGATTGTTGTCTCCATTATTATATATTTATGTAAGCATTTGTCTAAATGTGATCTAACGATAGTAAGCAATCTATTTTTAATCTCCAACCAGTTCTTTGGTTTTGGCACGGAATAATTGACGCGCTTGTTGCCTCCCCTGTTCTATGAACTTTTTTTTCTCGTCTTCGCTAATACCACTGGTCTTACGAGATTTTGATCGAATCTCCTGCTTCATTGCGTTGTATTTGGTGAGTTCTGACAACACTAAACGAAACTCATCCTCGGATATCTTACAATCGACCATTGCTGTCGAAATATGATCCTCAATGCTGTTCAACTTTGCTTCGGCGAGTATCCGAATACTATCGTGTTTTAATGCTTTCTTTTGTAACTTACGAGAAATGAAAATTGCTATTCCTGCCAGTCCCGAGACTTCAGCGGCTATTTCCATGCCGAGCACGATATGCGCTGCGATTATAGTTGATAGTAAACCAACACCTGCTACACCGAGTCCCATGCCAGCTGCTACAAGCGCGGTGTCAACTTTGTCCAGAGCATTCACGGCTCTGCGATACTTTTTATACAATCCAAGTCTCAACTCCCTATCCTTCTCTATTCGATGTTTTATGTCGCTTATTTGATGTAATCGAAATCCATCAACAGTTTCCATCTTTTCAATTGCTTCATCGAGCGCTGGATATAAACCCATAGTGTATATTACGATCATATAATAGTCTTTAATTGGTCTTGCTTAAATGTTTTGAGAGTATACATCAACCTTATCAAATGTATATTATACGGCAAGAATATCTTAGTAAGAGAAATACTACCACTTTTAATAATTTGGGTTGCAACGGGCGATGCTCCGATATGAATAATACTGCAACGTTGACGCTCGTGTTTCTTGAGCCATTTAATCGATAGACCTGGTAATATTTCGAAGGCATCTACCGGTGCATCTCCGAACAACACTTCAATGATAAGCGTAGAAAGATTAGGTATTGCACTCAAGTTAACTTTAATTTCATTGAATTCAGTAACCAAATTTAAACTAACATTTTGGATTGCCGGACGACTATATAACATATGACCTGGGTTTTCTGGCAGGGGAGAGACTAACACACTTTTTCGTTTTGATGGGATATAAGCCCCTAAAACGATCCCACTATTTATTATCTTAGTTAAATTATATGCCTTACCCATCATCACATACGGTGGGGTAATGACAATATTCAATAGCCACTCGATGTTTGCTTCGACCATAGTCCATTTTTTATCGTCGTTGCGAGTAAGATTGTACGAAGTGTTTTTCTTAAGGAGTCTACTAACAACGTCGACATCGCTTAAATCTTCTAGATTACCCGTGAATGTAACTTCTTTCCGATTGTATACATTATCGTGTAAGTGTAAAGCGTATAACTTACCATCGGTACCGGGTTTACCGAAACCTTCTGTGTCTCCGAGATCGGAAAGCGCAATTGCATTACATTGTCTGAGCATTCCAGGGCCTGATGCATCAACCATTATTTATAATATGGAGTGTTAAACTTAAGTATTCTATATGTACAGGTTGGTGTGTTACATCTAATACAGAAATTTTGAGGTCTGAAATAATACCCCGCTTTAATTTTTTATATTGTAATGACGAGAAAGATTCCGTTCTACCTCTATTATATTTATCATTTTTCACTGTAATAGATCTGAGCAGAGTTGAAGGACTTTCTAGTTGAATATTATCCGTTGTGCTTATTTTATCAAGATGGATACACAACTCTTTATAGGGAACTAAATCGGGTAATGCAAATACATTCACTGTGATGGTGGGTGGAAATAATACTGAACGTCAAATTCCAAGTGTAACAATTCCAAGTGTAATTGCTAAGTTCTCGTCAATAAGTATACCTTTTTCTCCAGTGTATATTTTCACTTTCCCATTTGACTCATTTTGTGTGATACTAATTCCATTAGGCTTAAAAAATTCATCATTGAGTGAGCATACGCTGTAATACCCATCAGGTATAATGAGTTCTTTATCAATACCACTGTTTTCACCTGGTATAAACATCACATTATTTCTTTTCACAGCACTTATATTGGTCCACAGCGGGTAATACATTACATCGCATAGAGCTACCTTGAGTTGTCCATCCAAGTTATCGATAGTATGAAGCAGTTCAATAGACTGACCATTTGTTATTCCCGGGAGTGTAACATACATATTAAATATACAATGATACTATATCATAACTTAAATATGAAATCGAGATACATTACTAATCAATCGATTATAGTAACTGCCTCTGGTGCTGAATTTATCGTTAAATTCCCTGATATCTTTGAAAAGTACAGAGTCACGGCAACTAGCGATAAAATGGTGCACTACTGGTTTCACAATCCGATGCAATTTGGGCAGAATCAGTTATACTTTGCCATATGGTGTGCCACAACGGGATGTGGCGTATCTCTTTATTCCCCAGGATTTATGCTAAATAAGTCTGTTATATCATTTCACGTGTACTATCAGATTAGACGTATACTTAAAGAAATTAGTGCTCCATTACCGCAGGATCGAGCTTGGAATTCCACAAATAATAATTATGATAGGTCCGCGTATGAGCGTATTTGTAATGAATTTAATGTTTCTACGAGTAAAGATTGGCGCATTAAAGGAGCAAACCATGGTCTAGGTGTTCCGTACAGCGGATAAAGAACTGTTAAAGAAGTCAGCGATGATTTAGTTAAAAAAACTCATCAACCATTCGATCCATTTAAATTCTTACAGATAGACAATCTTTTTGTAAGATTGCATAATCTTAATCATGGCTGGGAACTTTCGAGTAACGATTGGAGAGGTTCTCTTATGAGTTTTAAGGGTGGTTTGGCTTATATTGTTACAAAATTTATACAAATGAACGATACCGCAAACGCTTGGAATGAATTTCTTAATGATAAAACGGAAAATAATTTTACTAACCCAGGAGTTGTAAGATTTAATGAATCGATAAGAACTTATGTATGGGCAATTCTCGGTGCGCAATCGCAAACACGAACGTCCATTATCGGTTCTGGGACGGCGCTCGATGCACAAAAACAGTTTGTTGCAAACGTGGAGGACGCCATTAATTCACCAGTTGACATACCATCGTCTATAAAACGTTTTCAAGATGTATTACAGTACGCTCAATCCAAAGTGGACTTCGTTTATGCGCCAGGATTATACATGTCTCCGAGTAATATGGAATTTAAGATCGGTCAAGTGATAGGCTATAATAATAAAATTGTTATTGCTACCGATCAACAAAAACCAGGTATAAATTCAGATATTAACGTTGAATTAATAACGCAAACAATCACAGGCGAAAAGGGAATAGTCAAGCCGCAAACAACAACTATCGCTCAACCATCTACTAACGCACAAACATCTACTGAAGCACAAGTGTCACCGCATATTGCGGCTAAAAATCAACAACATATCGATGAAAAAACAGCGCTTGTATTAGGTGGAGTCGCGGCTGGTTTACTCATGATTTGGTTAAATAGTTCTTAGCGAACTGATTTGGATAAATAGTTCTTAGCGGATAAGTACAACAGCCCTGCGATTGCTACGATCAGTGCCCACAAGTTTTGACTAAGCCAAGTGGTGGTCTTAGCTAATAAATTCAAGAGCCAGGAAACAACACGCCCTATTATACCGGGAAGTGCAGCCGCGGCTTTTTCAGCGAGCTTTCCCAGTGCTGAACCTAATGCTTTTAAATGCTTTTTTATCCACTCTTTTATACCATCCGACGTAAGCGGTGATCCACAACCACCTGTACCACCTGTGCCACCGGTTAACGCGAGAGTCAAAGTCGATATAATAAATCCCAACGTGGTTAAAATACTGGCAATTGTTATTCCCTGTTCTCTGAACAATGTTTTAATTTTATCGGCCAGTGTAGTGTCATCGTTGAGGACTTGATCGATAGTTTCTCGAATTCGACTGATTTGCGAACGAAGTGCCTCTCTATTAGTGGAAGCAGCCTCGAGGTGGGCCGATCTTTCGTCTTCTAAGTTACGCAATCTTTCCGCTACGCGGCGTCTACTGAACTCATCGCCCGCCTGTTCAAGTTTTGTTTTCTCGTAAACTATATGCTTATCGATTTCGGATATCTTGGCCATATTATTGGTGAGTTCTCCCTGCATTGTTCGCATTGCCTTATCAAGACCTCGTAATTCCCTAATACTGAACTCCGAATATGGTGATACACTGACCGTGGAATTATGGTAGAAGGTACCCAAGATTTCTTCGAGGCCACCATCGAGGAAGCTTCAAAATTATCTGTGTTACTGAGTTCAGTACGCACAGTTCAAAGAGCCTTAGTAGTCTTCGTGGAAAGTCGTGAGTAGTCCACAAAACCTAATTTATCACAAACAGTGCTGATACCATGTTTACCGGCTATCGTAGACAAGGCTAGGGGCTAACAAGTACGAGAATGCATAAGATCAATATCCAGAGCGCCACGTAGTCGCATTATTCCTTTACTATCTATCTCAAACTTTGAATAGTCACGAACAATAGGACTATCAACTTTAAAGGTATCGTAATAATCATTGACGGCTGGTTTCAAAAGTTCATCATTTACGGTTGGGTTCAAAATTTCATCGTTAAGATTCATAAAGCTGGTTTCATCAGTACCCTCTTCGATTGGATTCGGGTTATCTAAATAATCTAGATCATAATCAGTCATTTTTATATTAAACATATGGTTATATAATTTCAATATAACAATGTCTCCGCAATACGGACGCAAGTTAAACCCACAACGTAGACTTCGAGATCCATTCGGGGTCAAAGCAATTTGTCAGTCTGGAACTATAACAAATAACCCTAGTACCATCGATCAGAATCAAACGCTTCTGGTTCGCTTTCCTAATCTCGGCGCACACGATGTGTTAGTTCCGGGAACTGTCCGACTAGCATTTACGATTATTTTGACTTCTACCAACGTTAACAGGGAGCCCGTTCAGAACATAGGTCGTGCTATCGTTAAGAAAATCGCCATTAAAATTAGCGGTAATGAGGTTTTGAGTATGGACGATAGCGATGTAGCTTTTTTTTTTAGATATTTTAGAAAGTCATTATCGGGACGTTTTCGATCATATTATTATTCTGTGCCCGACTATAAGCGTTAATAAAACATACCTATCGAGAGATTGGGTAATGAATGACGACGGGGTACACAGAGTCGATCCGGGCGATCGTTTACAAGACTGTTTACGAGTATGTAATGAAAAATACAAAGGAGAATCAACCCTTTTCGTAATAGACGATTGCAGCGCAAGTAAAGAACTAAGAAAAAAGAAAGATATGCTTTCGTATTTAGCATTCTCCGGACGGCATACTCAACATAGCGTTTGGGTACTTACTCAAAAATACAACTCTGTCCTGAAAGATCTGAGAGAGCAAACCAAATGGGTAGCACTCTTTCATTGCAAAGACCGAGATTCATTCGAGGAATGTCTACGCGAAAATGATGTTATTTATACCAAGCTCGAACGAGATAAAGTCAGAAAACTGTTAGCGGCAACGAAGCACTGTAAACTCGTATTAAAAACCGATTAACCAGCTGCTTATGCAATTGCTTAGCAAAATTATAGCAAAAATGTAGCAAAATTATAGCAACTGCTAAGCAAAATGTAGCAAAATGTAGCAAAATGTAGCAAATTGAACATTAGCGGTTAATATGACATATTATGTGGTTCGAAATCATCATTCTTTCGCAACAGTTCATTAGTACGGGTTGTATTGGATATGCCATATTATATTATGTTAGACTTAAATATCTCCTTAGGTATTACATTATGGAATGCGACGAACTCATCGAACAAATGCTCAAAGAATCTGAGCCTGATCAACAAGTTACAGATAAATCTTTAGATAAACATAGAGAAAGACTCGCGGCTTTGGTAGCCGGTGGAAAATGTTCCCAATATTTGGGAGAAAATTATACCATCGAAAAAATTGATAACATGACCGACGAAGAAATTAAAAAACTGTACGTGCGTTACGAGTCTAGACTGGGAGCTACCATGACTAAAACGATAGGGTCAGCTATGTTACAACTATACACAGTCGTAGCTAGTACGTTTCTCCCTATCCCGGCAGAACATCGCATGTATTTATGCGAATCTCTCGAGAAAGACCCATTCATTGAACACGCTATAAGCTCTGTGAGCTGTGAGTTTTATCATAGATACGGAATGTTCTTAGCTCCGTTCACCACAGCTTTAATAACGGCTAGGTATTGTCAATTTAAACATACGTGCCCACTTAATAATATAAAGAACGAAGTTCAAATAAATAATGGAGACTCAACAGGTGACACCACAACAGATTGTGAAAATGCAACAACAAGTGAACGAGGAACAACGAGTGAATGAGGAACCAGCGATTGCACCACAAACACAAAAACAAGCCAGAGTGACAAAGAATCCTTTGAAAATAGCAGCTGGGAGGAAGGGTGGACTCGCGAGGAAAGCGAAATTAATAAATAATTCAAATATTAATCCGATTAAAACATGGGCACTAGTAGGAGTTGCTGGTATAGCGGCTGTATGGTTGTTTTATAAGACCGGAGAAGAGAAAACGTCACCCCCAATGCAACAACAAGTTCAATTAGAGGTTAGCCCCCATATAATGCTATAAGAAGCATGACTACTCCAGTTACAGACGGTAAAATGTTGGTAAACGCAACGTATCATTCAGCGGTGGTCACCGGCTTGGCCATTGGCTATGCCCGTATAGCTAAAATGATTACTAAAGCCACACCTCCCAAACTAGACTTTAATGGATTTGATATAGGTATGATGATTCTGGATATTGGATTGGCTATGGCTACAAAAGATATGCTCATCAAACAAAAACTTATCCCGGAAGAAATAATGAAGTAATTAATTAAACATTTGAATATTTTATATTATTAAACTATGGCATCAATTGCGATGATGGTCGGTGGAGCTATTGTTAATGCTCTAGCTTTTTCAGGGAGTAATTTTTTATTTTCTAGTATGAGAGGTTCGGAGAAGAAAAGACATAATAAAGCTTTAGAACAACTAGAAAAAGCTCAGTCACAATGGGCCAGAAATAGGACATTAAGATTAGATTTTATTCATGAAGAACTGCGTAAGGAAGGACATTCAATTCAAACGTTTAAGGATGTTGAATCTGCCATGCACGAATACTTCCTCGTTTATGGGAAAAAACTTGACCAAATACCGAGACCAACAATGAGTCAGTTTTATACACCGTCAGAGGCTCCGAAAGACCGCGAGGTCGCATTTGTGATAATGGGGTTATCAGCTGTTGCAATTGTCAGCTATACCATGACCTAGCTAGGGGAGTCAGAGTGACAGCTAATCAATAAATCACCATGACAGCTAATCCATAAATAGCGTTGGCTGACTGCCTAATCAATAATGTAGATGTGATTTACCTTTTAGACAAATGATATGATATGTGTATTGTAACCTTAGGTTCCAGGTACTCTACCCTTCTACCTTTGGTCACTTGTCCTTATCAACTGCTCCTTGGTTCTAGGGATGATGTAGCTCTCTTGAAAATCACAAGTCAGATGGTTTGCTCCAGCCTCTTTTTATTTATGATAGAATTAATCATAAATATGTACACATGGTCCTCAGATTAGTTCTTGTTGTTGCCTGGTATAAATACAACACATACCTAGATGATGGTTGAAGAGCCTGATGGTTTTTCTGATGAACGTTAACTCTACTTCTTTTCTGACTCGGGATCCCAAAAACTACAGAGAACCGTCCTGTTCAGCTGTATGCTCCCGACTCCCCGCACCACTCTCGGACAACTCCCAAAATACTATCGGTGATGATTTTAGCTCCTCCCACCAAAATCATATTTGACATCATGAAAAATGAGTCATAATGGTCATTCCTCTAATGAACCCCAATTTCCATTGTAATTAGTTTTACCATCAAATACTCTTCTCGACTGACCACCTTGATTACTTCTCTAGGGTCATTGGTCAACTCGGACATACTCATATAATCAAATACCATCAAATACTCTGTCAGACTGGAAGGCACCGAATAGATACTTAATCATGTTATTTTGACATTCTAATCCAGCAGTAATACTCAGAACTATTTGACCACCACAAGACTAACAATTTTGTTCCATCCATTTATCTCCCGTCTGACATTTTTATTGCAAGACCAATTCTACTAATTCATTGTACTAATGAAAGGTAAACTCTATCACTTAAGAGAAGCAAAACCAATCATCACTCGCCCTAGGGGTTATGCCCTCACCCTGTACGGTCACTTCTCTCATATGCATCCATATTTTACCCAAAAGCTTAATTTAGTAAACTACATTTTAAGTAAATATTAAAAAAACCCTTTTTCCAAAATACCCTGGTTATACATGCCCTTCCCGTTGTAGAGCATGTCCCATGCGATTGACCAATGATAATAGAATATGAAATGGAAATACAATAGTACAATATGAATATGTAACAACTTGTGTGTGTATGCATCTGAGGACCAGAAAAATCAATACAATTAAATTTTACAAGGTAATGTCTCAGATAGGATCTGTCTTGGGTTGTACCTATCTGAGAATAATAACATGCCAAGACTTATAAAGGCATAATCAAACAATTCTTCTTTGTAACATTTACGCTTTTTCAGTAGATGCAGATTGGTAACTAAAACATTTTCTTAACATTTCGATCTTATATTTAAAGACATATGAGCATTTTCCTTCAGGCAAAAATCACAATAGTATCACAACACCAATAAACAACTGATGATCAGTTTCAGAGTTCTACGTATCCAATATATAATCTTACTATTCTTTGTCATCAACATGTTCCATGTCTGAATGTTCTATGACATATTCA
The DNA here is from genome assembly GCF_023055435.1 of Haliotis rufescens. NCBI lineage: Eukaryota > Metazoa > Mollusca > Gastropoda > Lepetellida > Haliotidae > Haliotis > Haliotis rufescens. The sequence continues at coordinate 18,738,431 of NW_025964361.1, forward strand.
ACTTACTCTGACTCTTATGGTCTTGATCCAATGGGAAAAGTTCTCCATATCAGATGATCAAAAATGTTCTATTAAATGTGGAAGTTTATTTAGAAATGATTCTCTCCATCATCTTATAGAATGAGGATGCTCATTCCTACACGTATGACAGCGAAAACTTTGACTCTGATGTCCAAAAGAGTTAATTGTCCAAAATTCAGTCATTTGTAAATCAAATAGGAAATTACTTTAAATTCATGCATTACACTCCATGAAGTCCTCTTTAACTGAAGATTACAACAGTTTATTCTTATAATTTCTCAAGTAAATGTTGAAATTTAGCTTCAGCATCTATACTCAGTAAACAAACAACATTTCACCTGACTCAACAATCACAATAGTTTGTTTTTGTTTTTTTGAATATCAAAACAACATCAACTTATCGTAAAGTCACTGGACATGCACCTATATAGAATATTGTCAAATGTCTCATTGGGCAGTGATCGCACGTGCAATCTATCAACAAATATTCAAGTCATCAAACATGCAATTCCTAATGGTAAAACTCTTCACAAGTGTTATTGTAGAACACATCTGCATCTACCAATACAGTATATGTTTTCAAACATCAATGAACTCCTGCAATGCAATGCACCATATACAACATACTGGTAACATATAACAGATAGATTTTCTCTCATGAAATTCAACATATGTTTTTCTCATATGGTAGGTGTACCCATTCATATATATTATACATAAATGCATATAGGTCAGCACAAAAACATAAAACATGTAGTAAAAGTTACATCTTGAATACAGTATAACATCAACATTTATACAAGAGGACACTAGTATGTCTGAGATCACTTAAATTTCTAAAACTGTGACATTTCAATGCTCTCCTTATTTTTGATAGAGTCCGCCTTAAGTGTCGGAAAGGTATCAACTCGGGTGATAGTACATTTTCTAACAATTTATATAATCCTGTGCTCAACTGATTAATCTTCCTTTCAACCATAGTAGCAAAATGTAACTCCTTTGCAACAAGTTGTATCCAATGTGTATACATGGCCTGAAACCATCGTATCTTACCATCCTCTCTCTACCTTTATTAGTTCAGGCAATTCATTATGATTTTCAATTATACCTTGCTTCAAACCGTCCATTCTGTCACTGGCCTTAGACATGTACGAACCCATGTAATCCTGTGACACATTAAAAGCTGCTTCTTCCGCTCTCATTCGATTTGATAAGATATTGATATGTTGATGTATTATGTTCACGTCACTGTCACGGCGGTACCAAATAAATTATGTGAGAATTCACCAATAAAAGGTGGCAATGCTCTCTTGGAGCAAGTCTGAGAACCAACAATTTGACCTTGAACAATAATGTTCCTGATCAAAGTAACCCCTTCTAACATGTCTTCGAAAGTGTCGTCATGTATGCGATAAGTAAAATTCAATATAGCCCTAATATTCTCATCACAGGATGTATGATTCACCTGAAGACTAATAGTAATATTCCCTCACGTCTCTCTAAGCAGAATTGGATTGTTAGAGATCTTCGGCAATTCAGTAGTGAATATATGATACCATGTCTGTTTGTACGTTAAGTCGTCCCATATATCTGAAGGTATTACCCCAGAGATAGATATCCGGATTGCATGTCGTCAATGGGTTCCAAATCATGAGTAGTGTCATCAAAGCTTTAAGTGCGAAGCCTAAGGGTCCTTTAGAACGCAAACATCCAAGTTGTCTCTCAGATTTTAAATCTGATCTCAGTTCCTACTCTGTTATTCCTATGAAGCCATATCTTCCCTAAGTGAAAACAATAAACAACAATCCCAATTGATCGTCACCAATGTACCATACAACATATTACTCTCTCATAAATAATGTCTAGCAACATTAAGTTAACCGCAGAACACAGCGCTTATGTTCATACAGTTCCCGTTCATGTGTCAATAATATGCTGTACTTGTGGGTCAGTTGAATATTTTTAAGTTAAAAAGGCCTTGTTTTTAAACAACTTCTGATTTCTTACATCTTCAATCCCATTAATATATAACCGTATGTCCCTTTTCACTCCTATTGTTGTGTCTTTGTCTGTGTCAGCATCATAACTCATGAAAAAAAACTCTTTAATATTCCGTCTGTACTCTCTTGAAACATTCCCTCTCCTCAACAGGAGGTATACAACAGCCTTCTGACTAGGCAAAACTCTTCTGTACAAATATGATTGGCCAATCATCTACATCCCACGACCGATTTATAGGTCTTCACCCAGGCTACGAGACAAATCGACCCTCTGTCCTTCGTCCCGAGTGAATTCATCGTTAGTCTTTCGACTGTCCTCAATATACTCAGCAACTTGAGGTAGAAACATATCTACCTCACCACTAGAGACTGTCAGGCATCTCTAGACTTGATCTTTCAAGCTTTGAAACAGCATAGGCATGTCCTCATCTATGTGTTTATATTCAAATAACGTAGGCATGTCTCCTCTACGTCCCTGTCGACATTATTACTACGTGGGCATGTCTCCTCCACGGCTTGACAGCGTAGGCATGTGACCTCTACGACTTACTATCATTTCATATCTACGTAGGCATGTTACCTCTACGACGTTGTTCATCATCTCATATCTACGTAGGCATGTTACCTCTACGACTTTTCATTATCATCCTTGATTTCCTATCTGGGTACCCATTTGCTTTGACACATGACACTATAACTTGGGACTAAAACCAACTTGTTATTATAACCTTGGATCTACATATCTTCCGTATATCATATACCTATATGATTGTCACACTTCCTTACGTGCAGTTCTATTGTTTACTTTTTGTTGTTTTCTTTCTTCACTTTCCCTGTCATTGTTCTTCTGACATGGAAATCCTCCACAATTTCTGAATTGAGAAACTCACTTAGGACCCCTTCTCTTTTTGAGACACCTGCTAATCGGACTTGGTATCGCATTCCTCTATGACTTATCAACTCCCATTTCATATTTGGATATCCATATTCCCGTCAATCAATGAGTCCTGTCAATATCAACATGGTTGAATGCTTTGTCACCTGTGGTGATAGGCATGGTATGTGTGTTGTCACTGTCTCCTAACTCTCCATACACATTGGCAATATCGACTTCTTCAATGACACCTATTGCTAACTTAATCTCTGAACTAGCAGGATTCATCAACCTAAACAATGGTACTTGATTGACAGATGAAGCGAGATATCTAGCACCTCACACGTAACCATTCTGCAATAGACTCAATCGGCTCAACAACGCCTAACTTAATGTACACCGGCAACAAAGTTTCATCGTATGGTGGTGGTACCACATCACATATACATGTAACAAGGTTGGTATTAATCTGAATAGGCAATGAACTTTGTCTCTGTAAGTCCATCCCACAAAGTCAAGCTATTATGGCTAATATCAATTTTAGCCTTTAGGCTTGTCACATAGGGCACTGTAAGTCTTTCCAGATATCTTAACCCTAATACTGCTGTGAGATAAGCCCACACTACAAGTCAAAACAACAATCTTGCTCAAATCACTTATCATTTCTATGATCTGGTTCTGTATTATTTCTCATTGTAAAAGAGTGGCCTATGATGTTACCAACATCATCAAAATCAATATTTGCTATATTCGCGGCAGGCTCAAATCCACATGTAGCACTGCCCCTGTTAACCCTTGCACACGTTTGACTTAATTAGAAAAGTAGAATCTGTTTAGGTGGCCTATCCTACAGCATTGAATACATCGCATAGATCTCCCAAGACTCTCAGACATACTAAAATGTGTCCTACCTCATTGTCCACAAATGTTCCATAATTGTGGTTGTGACACCCTATGCTCCTCCATGTTCATATTCCTTGGAGCAGGGCTCCAGTTTTGTCCACAGGGCACATCATTGTCACTCATGTCCCTGATATCAACATGTGTTGATGCACAACCACTTCTGTTATGTTGATGGAATGTTTGTGTCACGTTCTTCACTGGTTGTTGGTCCTCAGTACACTCAGTCCCAGTTTTAATGTACTGTTTTCTGTACATAGAGTCATCCTGATGCTCATATGAAAAGTTCCCTCCTGTTCGAGTATTTTCTGCACTGGTCAATAAGGATACTTGTCCAACGAGCTCCTCTATAACAGACACAAGTCTGTCATTCTCTGATGTGGCCAGTCCAAATGCAGCATCTGCTATTCTCGCACTTTCCAGGACTTGATCCTTGGTCTCATGCAATCTTGTCAAAATGAACTGTTTAATGTGAGGTTGAGAATTCCTAATGATGGCATCCATGATAAAGTTGTCGTCCACTCTATCAAGATGTTTTGCCTCATATTGCAATTCTTGAAGAAAGTCCTCAAAATCCTCAGACTGTTTCTGTTTCCTATTATAAAGCTTGTCTAGTCTTTCATATCTTTTTGCTGAACTTAGTTTGTACCTTGCAAGGAAAGCTGTCTTCACCTCATTCCAGGAATTGTCACTAAAGTCTTGAGCTTCATGCCACTTTAAAGCATTTTTGTCTAACCATAAACTAAATGCTGCCTTTGTCCTTTCTTCTGAATAATTATGTAAAGAATTAAATTTCTCATATCTGCTTAACCATGAACTTGCAATTTCTGGATCACTTCCATTGAATTTCTCAAGAGAAAACTGACTTAGGGAAAAAGCCCTTGCTAAAGCAGCAAAACTCTTGTCTAATTTGTCCTTATTTCCAAGTCCTCTTGAAAATAAACTGTCATTTGTCTCTGTAATATCAGAGGCAGAACAATTTTCATTGTCATGAAACATTTTGAATCACTTTGGTTCTTCTCTGACAATATGTCCAAATTCAACATCATAATTTCAAGACTTCTCGTGCTCATTGTTGGTGATGAGATAATAACAGTCCTATAATACTGCAGAAAGTTCCTATGCACACCAGTGTGCAGCAAGGGTCCTCCATCAGTGTGACTGTCCCACACTAGAAAATCAATATCACTGTTATGGTAGTAGCCGTACTACCAAAGAAATCAATAACACATGGGAAACTGACCACCCCACGGCTTTCAAACAGTGAGTATAGTTCACAAATACAAGGGTAAAACACCTCCCTCACAATAAATTTACGCTTTACAGGACATCACCTACCGTGAATGGCAAAAAGCATCGGCTCGTGTCAGGCTAACAACCATCAAGTGTCCAGCAACTCAGCTGCAGATGCAAACCGTTCAAACTTGTGATGAGCATGGTACGGTGATCTTAGAGCATTTCCGCCATATGTAACCTTAGGTTCCAGGTACTCTACCCTTCTACCTTTGGTCACTTGTCCTTATCAACTGCTCCTTGGTTCTAGGGATGATGTAGCTCTCTTGAAAATCACAAGTCAGATGGTTTGCTCCAGCCTCTTTTTATTTATGATAGAATTAATCATAAATATGTACACATGGTCCTCAGATTAGTTCTTGTTGTTGCCTGGTATAAATACAACACATACCTAGATGATGGTTGAAGAGCCTGATGGTTTTTCTGATGAACGTTAACTCTACTTCTTTTCTGACTCGGGATCCCAAAAACTACAGAGAACCGTCCTGTTCAGCTGTATGCTCCCGACTCCCCGCACCACTCTCGGACAACTCCCAAAATACTATCGGTGATGATTTTAGCTCCTCCCACCAAAATCATATTTGACATCATGAAAAATGAGTCATAATGGTCATTCCTCTAATGAACCCCAATTTCCATTGTAATTAGTTTTACCATCAAATACTCTTCTCGACTGACCACCTTGATTACTTCTCTAGGGTCATTGGTCAACTCGGACATACTCATATAATCAAATACCATCAAATACTCTGTCAGACTGGAAGGCACCGAATAGATACTTAATCATGTTATTTTGACATTCTAATCCAGCAGTAATACTCAGAACTATTTGACCACCACAAGACTAACAATTTTGTTCCATCCATTTATCTCCCGTCTGACATTTTTATTGCAAGACCAATTCTACTAATTCATTGTACTAATGAAAGGTAAACTCTATCACTTAAGAGAAGCAAAACCAATCATCACTCGCCCTAGGGGTTATGCCCTCACCCTGTACGGTCACTTCTCTCATATGCATCCATATTTTACCCAAAAGCTTAATTTAGTAAACTACATTTTAAGTAAATATTAAAAAAACCCTTTTTCCAAAATACCCTGGTTATAGTATAACCATGAATCTGTGCAAATATACACTCATGGGGAAATCGATTCAATGTCAGAAGCCATCTGTGGGTATTTACTGTGGCACTCACGCTTATAACATCAGAAAGGGTTTTAAAAATTACGTTTGTTCTGTATGTGGGATTGGAGTCAAATGTAGTTACAGTTTATGTAAGAGTCAGGAAGCAGATTATTTATGCTAGGAAGAGAGATTACATCAATGAGAGGAATAGGTTGGGGAGAATACGTATTTATATAAGAAAAACAACCATTTAGACAAATGAATTATTTTGTATATACCATGGTCACAATGGTTTTTGTCAGAGAGTTGAAGGCTATGGCAAAACAACGTGGTCTACATGGATATTCTCGAATGAGAAAAGCTGAATTGATTACCTTACTCGGTTTGGAATACAACAAACCCCAGACTGTTAGAGAACTCAAAGCTCAAGCGAGAAACAGTGGGCTGAGAGGTTATTCTCGAATGAGAAGAGCTGAATTGATCGCTTTACTAGATAATAATGATATTGATAATAATGATGATGATAATATTCAACAAGAATTAATATTTGTACCCACATCCGCCAACGTTGGTAAATATCTAAGAGGTTGGAAGATGGATATTAATTCCAACATGGATGTTAACGATATTAAGCCCATCATATCGAGTAAAATTAACGAGGAGTTGGATGATTTACATAGTATAAAATACCAGCTGACGATTAAAATGTTATTGAGTAAAAGTAGCGCAGACGATAGCACCGAATATACCAACCATATTTCTGTAGCAATCAAGAAGTTATAACCGAATCCGATACTATAAACGCATCATTAGATACATCAATTCAGAGGATACAGGAAACTTTAGAACGCTGGACTAATAGAGGTTCGGGTTGGGGTGTGGATAAAATCGATAGTTTATATTTAGATATAGCAAATTATATGCCCTTCAAAGGTGGATCTTATATAGATTTACCCCCGTATTATAAGAAGAAAAAAGCCATAATTAACGTAAAAAATAAATCCGATGACTGTTTAAGAATGATGATAAGATCTGCATTGTTCCCCGTAGACAAGCATCCGGATAGACCTTCTAGCTATCCCCAAAACGATGGACTCAACCTCGATGGTATAGACGAACCTACACCAATATCACAAATTGATAAGGTGGAAAAGCAAAATAATTTAGCTATAAATGTTTTCGGACATTCTAAAGGAATTGTTGTACACAGGATACGCTCCGCTCCGGAACATATTCCCAGAATCAATTCATTTCTGATCGAAAAAGATGGAAAATATCATTATACATGGATAAAGAGTTTAAACAGGCTATTATACGATCAAACAAAACATAAAGAAAAGAAATATTTCTGCGAAAGATGCCTTCATGGGTACAGCAGACAAGATCTATTAGAGGCGCATAAAGAAGACTGTAGAGGTGTTTGACAGACCGCTATCAGGATCGATATGCCTAAAGAGGGAAAAAATATATTAAAATTTGAACATTATTGTAATCAAATGCCAGTACCGTGCGTAATTTACGCCGACTTCGAAGCGCTTATCAAACCCATAGAAAATAATCAAGATAATAATCAAGATAGTAGTTTTACGTACAAAACTCAAGAACATATTCCTTGTGGGTTTGGATATATAGTTGTAAGGTATGATGGGAAAACAAACCAGCCCGTGATTTACAGAGGTCCCGATGCAGCGGGAAAGTTCCTAGAATATCTACAAAACGAAGAGAGAATAATCAGGGAAAAATTATCGTGTAAGAAACCCATGTGTATGACGAGGGATGATTGGAGGGCCTATAAGAAGTCAACCAGTTGTCACGTTTGTATCAAACCCCTGAATGGGGATTCCGTAAGAGATCATTGTCACGTCACGGGTAATTATCGGGGAGCCGCGCATAACGAGTGTAACTTGAAACTAAAAATAAATTCTCAAACAATACCCATCCCCGTTGTGTTTCATAACCTTAGGGGATACGATTCACATCTCATTATGCAAGCTATCTCAAAGACCGACGGCGGTTTAACGTGCATTCCTAATAATATGGAAAAATACATATCGTTCTCGTTGACTAAACCTATACATTATAGGGACAAGGATGGGAAATCTAGACAATCTAACAAATCAATATACCGATAAGATAACTCATCATTTGTTGCTGAGAAAAGGTGTATATCCTTACGAATATATGGATGATTGGTCTAGATTCGAAGAAAGTGAATTACCACCCCTTGAATCATTCTATAGTAACTTAACAGAATCTAAAATAACAGATGCCGATTATGAACACGCTCTGACGGTCTGGGATAAATTAGGTTGTAAGAATTTAGGCGATTATCACGATCTGTACTTAAAAACCGATGTACTGTTACTCGCCGATATATTCGAGATATTTAGAAAGACATGTTTAAAACAATACGGCTTGGACCCGGCATGGTACTATTCCAGTCCCGGACTATCGTGGGATACATTGTTGAAGAAGACTGGTGAGAACTAAAACTACTCACAGATTACGATATGCACTTGTTTATTGAGAAAGGATTAAGAGGGGGTATATCGATGGCAACCAAAAGGTATTCTAAGGCTAATAATAAATTAGTGGAAGGATATGATCCGAGTAAACCCGAAACACACATATTATATCTCGACGCTAACAATTTGTACGGATGGGCTATGAGTCAACCTTTACCCACGGGTGGTTTTAAGTGGGTCGATGAGAATGATATCGAAGTGAATGATATCCATAATATCAATGTGAATGATGCGAATAAAGGGTACATACTAGAAGTTGACTTGGAATATCCAAGTTCGTTACATAAAGACCATAATAGTTATCTGCTAGCTCCCGAAAGATTAATGGTTAATAAAGATTGGATGTCGGAATATCAACGCTCCTTGATGGGTAATAGTAGGTTAGCTAACGTAGAAAAACTCGTACCAAATTTGATGGATAAGACAAAATATATAGTTCACTACAGAAATCTCCAGTTATATCTATCGTTAGGTATGAAACTTAAGAAAATACACAGAGCTCTAAAGTTTGATCAAAGCCCTTTGATGGAGCCCTATATAAGGTTGAACACAGATTTAAGAAAGATAGCTACCAGCGATTTCGAAAAGAATCTGTATTTGCTCATGAATAACTCAGTATTTGGTAAAACTATGGAGAATCTAAGGAAGCGTGTTGATGTTAAATTAGTCAGATCTAATGAGGAAGAAAGACTCAGGAAACTTGTAGCCAGTCTGGCTTTTAACAGAAGCAAGATATTCGATAACGACTTAGCCGCGTTGCATATGCAGAAGAGTAATATAAAATTCAACAGACCGGTGTACGTCAGTATGAGTATTCTCGACTTGTCAAAACACTTAATGTATGACTTTTATTACAACGAACTTAAGAAGCAATACGGCGATAGATGCGAGGTGTTATATACCGACAAAGATTCTTTGTTGATGGAAATACAAACCGAGGATGTGTATAAAGATATGGCAGAAAAAATAGGTATGTACGACACGAGCGATTACCCAAAAGATAATCCACTGCACAGCGTAGTAAATAAAAAGGTGTTAGGTAAGATGAAGGATGAATGTGCTGGGACCCCTATAGCGGAGTATGTCGGATTAAGACCTAAGATGTATTCTATAAAGAAGTCCGATAATGGGGAGATAAGAAAAGCTAAGGGCGTTAAGAAGTATGTGGTAAAAAAGCATATCAAACACGAACAGTATAAACACGAGATGAACTCTTTAAGAAGTTACAATCATAGGATATATGGATTAAGAATGAACACGACATCATTATCCCTCTTAGATACAAAGAGATGGATTGATAATGATGGTGTAACTACCTATGCTTATGGTTATGGTGGTAATACCGTACCGTCGGGAACTATGAACAACTCTTCTCGTACAAATGCTCTATCCGGTCCATCTTGAAGATAATAAAGAATAGGCTCTCCTTCTTTCATAACCAATCTACTAATGTTAAATGTCTTAAGAGACCAAATCGGATGGGTTGCGCGACGTAGGCCTCCTTCGAGTTCACCGGGCTGGTATAAATATCTTACGCTTACCGTATTTTCTTGAGTATAGTGTGCACCCATGTATAATGCGCACCCCCCTCTAGCGGGTTCAATATTTTGGAAAAAAAAGAAATTTGAATATTATGCGCAGAAATTTTTTACACCGTACCCTTTCAGCGAAGTCCGGCAAACGAACAGGTGCTGAGAAACTTCGTCAGTACAAATTCGAAATTTGAGATAAAAAATCACCAGACATGTTTATTTACCATTTAAATAGTATTTATTGTTCTGCTAGGGTTTGTTTTATATTTAGGGATTAAGATTACCTTGCGTATTTTCTCGTAAACTAAGCTGGAAACAGCAATCAGCTGTACACACGTTTTCTTGGAATCGACCGGTGATTCGGTCAAGACACAACCAATGATATAACTTTATAAGATTTTTAATGCAAGGATCGGCAACAATTGTATCTGAAACTATTTTATTTATCAGGAATAATATATTCCATTATTTTCTTAATTATATGCAACCTTTACTAAACATATTTAAAATAATAATAACCCTAAGCGAAGCAGCTGATCGCTATTCCCGGGTATTATTTTTTACATGGAGCATGTCTCACAAGTCACCGTCAAGGCTCACGCGCACGTGATCGCGAGAATTTCATGTTGACATAGAATCGTCAAACAAAAACAAATATGACTTTTAACGAGTCAAAGTATGTCATTTATGATATATGTATCCATTCTCTGTCAACTAAAGTTTGTTTCAAGGCGTCAATAGCGGTATTCTGACCGTGGTTGCTGTTAATAACGGTGAGTTGTGCGATCTTCTGATCGCTTCACACACGATTTCGCCGAAATTAATAAAAACAATATTATAAGGAATTTTGAATAAAATCAATGAAATAAGTTACAAACATAAGTCCAAATATAGAAAGAACACTTTTTATAGCCAGACAGTGTAATTACATAATTATTTTGCGTACTTCAGTACGGATTTGTTGACATGGTATTCCCGGTGTTTCGTGCTCACGGTAATGTCTTTCCATGGGGGAAAAAAACATCCAAACTCATAATTCGTGTATAATGCGCACCCCCTTCTACACAGCTGTGTTTTTTCGAAAAAGTGCGCACTATACTCAAGAAAATACGGTACTCTATCCGGAAGTTTTCGTTCTTTGCCTCTCCTCGGTGCTGAAGATTCGGAAGTCACGGATTTCATTTTAATAGCATCGGATGGTTTCTTCCCTATTAATCTCGTTACTTCATTATTCAGCGCTGATACAACGGCTGATAAACGTGTCACCCATTCGGTTGATCTCAATCGTTCGGATTTCATTTGATCCCATACTGATAGCCAAAAAAAACGTTCCGCTAATGTCCTGTTAAATCTTTCGACGATAGCTTGACTGCGGTGGGCCTCTCTTTCACCACGCCTGATTTCGACATCGTGCTTTGTTAACAGTTTAGTTATCGATCCCATAAACTCGCGACGGGGATCTACTTGAAATAACTTAGGCCATTTTAGTGGTCCGCGTTTATATATGCGGCTCAGTGCATTAGCTACTTCTGTTGAATCTTTCGAGGTTAATGGCTCAGCCTCTTTGTATCCACTAGCCACATCCACAACTGTTAAGCGTATTGATACGTTTTGCGTTTTACCTTATCGTGGGGAGGAAACAAGAGGTCAGCCTGATGAACTTCATTCGCTGTAAAAATATCAAACTTCTTCCTCGGTATATAACGTGGTGCCGGTAAATATATTTGCCACATCGCTTGTTTCTTTAACCAATCCTTGGCCACATCTTTAGATACCTTAGCCGCCGCAGCTAATTTTTTTATTGCTCCTACACCTTTCCAATATCCTCGTGGGCTATAGTAAATTTTATTCATTATTAATTAATATTGATGTTTCGTTTAATACAACTCATGACTATTGTTGAATTGCATGATCATTTTGGCATAAAAAATGCCATCTGTAGTAGCAGTATAGGTATATAAATCTGGCTCCAGTGGAAGTGGTCCACAATCCCCATAACCTATACTACTGATTTGATTGAGTGGCCACAGAATCCAGAAATTGAGCTGTAATCTGTGCCGCACGAAGGATACCCATACATAGCTGCACAAGTCTTGCCAAGGCTCTGGTTTTCATAAGTCTTTTGTACCTTTGAATTGCAGTTACCGTGGACTATGATCGAGTTTTATAGAAACATGTAGAATATTCTGTTTTGATGGAACTGTGTGAAAATTTCTAGTAGCTAGTTAGACTGTATGTAAGGGGACAAGAACGTGCCTCTCGTATCATAAAGTGTGAATACTACACTTATTCTCATTAGATACCATTTTTACAAAACGAATGTACTTGCTATCGTATCTGACCGAGAGAAAACGAGGTCAGATACCATAGAGAGTTCACGAGTTTCTTAAAAATGGTATCAAACGAGAATGAGTGTGGCATTTTATTTATTACCCACATTACATTTGTATTTATGTGTGAATACATTACAACTTTCTTTCATAAACAGACCAAACTGAAACTGGTTGCAAATCTGGTTGCGTATGAATATTGATAAATGCCCAAATATGGGCATTGTTGACATTTCTGTGCATACAGATTAACAACATGTTCCTGCTGCTGTGTGTGCAAACATGACAGCAACAACGCTCATGATCTTTTTTCAAGAATTTCTTCAACTTATGGTAATTCAAGCGCATATTTGTTAGTACGCAGGTCAACTGTAAGAAAACTTTAAAAGTCAATTAGCGCCGCGCTTTTAATCTCGGACCAACACTCAGTCATTCACATCGACTGGGTCCCGACTGTGCGATCAAAATGGCTCATTTTCCTTGATTTATCAGCTCAATTTTATATCCTGTCCGTACCATTTTGGAAGAGGGAAATCAGAGTGCACGCCAAAGACATTTATGTTAACTGTACAACCCTATACTGAGGACGTGAAAATCAACAAACTCAAGTCTGGTTACATGTCAGTGACAGCTTTGAACAAAAGGCAAGGTCACCATCAAAATAAGATAAGACAACCGTGATCTACTCACAGCATTTTATGCTACAGATCCATAGGGAATGTTATTGTTCACATTGTGGATGTTTTGGGCCACAAAAACAGAAGTCAGGCACACTTCCACGGAGCTTTCGAATGATTTGTATCGGAACTGTTCACTTTGAGTGATCTAGTTGTGCAGTCGTGTATGTTCATTCATAAACAAACGCTTTCGGAAGCAATGTCACAAAATATGCTTCGAATGGGGACACTGATGACACAATCGGAGCATCCAACATAAGTCTAGATATCTGTCCAGATAGTTTAAACTGACTTCATTTCACCACGCTTAACCTTTCACGTTAAATCAAATTGAAAGTCGCAAAAGTGCTCAGGTGCATCATGCTTGATATAGTGACCCTTGATTGAAGATCTATCGATAGTTGTACATTGCATATGGATACAGCTCAATTATATAATGTCCGTAGTAGCTCTATGCATACCTCATATAGAATGCAAAGCAAATTTGATGCGTGTGACGATCTTGTTTGGTTTGATAAAGAGTGTGTATATGTCTCTCGCTTTCATCAGATTCCTTCAGTTCTTCCTTGTAGTTGTAAAAGTGAATGACTTCTCATGATTTTTTTATAAATGAAAGAAGTAGTTCTGGTGTGACAGAGGTCACGGTTATCCAATCAAAACGAATAAAACGAGGTCAACTTTGTACGACACATGTGTGACATATGGATTTAGTATCTTCCCACCTGTATCTTCACCACATGGGCAGAGCTCCAGATAAGCTTTTGGTGTTGTGGGTATTTTACCCATGCATCTTAAAATCATTGGGTATCAGTAATTCTATCTGGTTATTCAAATTTCTGTTAACCACTAATTTTTACACATGTTGGTATTTAAGTTAAATATTTAAAAACACTATTCATCTAGTCCTGCAAACTGGTGTCGTGATGGTTCGAGAGCTTTATAGGACTCAAAAATATCACGATACTTCCACAAGAAAGTTTGATGGCAAATGATCATGATGTAACTGTCATCGTGGACTTTGGCAAGGTTGACGGAATGCCCGTTTATAATTTCAAAATAAGTTGCTGACTTGGTAATCAAATACGCAGGGTTACTTCACAATATTTTGATGATACGCACAAGTTTTATTTTTGTAGCGTATCTGTATTAAATGTTCGTTGCGTATTTGATACGCTTGGATTTTATTTTACTGCGTATTTCTGCATTTCTGATGCGTATTATACGCAGATACACAGCTTATCTGGAGCTCTGCATGTGTAATAAATTATTATCACTGACTTTTGCCATCACCACTGAATTTTAGAATTTGGTACTGACCACTGCCATCATATTATGTATTGCCATTGAATATTGTACTACCACTCTATTGTGTACTGCCATTGAATATTGTACAACCACTCTATTGTGTACTGCCATTGAATATTGTGCTGCCACTCTGTTGTGTACTGCCATTGAATATTGTACTACCACTCTAGTGTGTACTGCCATTGAATATTGTACTACCACTCTAGTGTGTACTGCCATTGAATATTGTACTACCACTCTAGTGTGTACTGCCATTGAATATTGTACTACCACTCTATTGTGTACTGCCATTGAATATTGTACTACCACTCTATTGTGTACTGCCATTGAATATTGTACTACCACTCTATTGTGTCCTGCCATTGAATATTGTACAACCACTCTATTGTGTACTGCCATTGAATATTGTGCTGCCACTCTGTTGTGTACTGCCATTGAATATTGTACTACCACTCTATTGTGTACTGCCATTGAATATTGTACTACCACTCTATTGTGTACTGCCATTGAATATTGTACTACCACTCTATTGTGTACTGCCATTGAATATTGTACTACCACTCTATTGTGTACTGCCATTGAATATTGTACTACCACTCTATTGTGTACTGCCATTGAATATTGTACTACCACTCTATTGTGTACTGCCATTGAATATTGTACTACCACTCTGTTGTGTACTGCCATTGAATATTGTACTACCACTCTGTTGTGTACTGCCATTGAATATTGTACTACCACTCTGTTGTGTACTGCCATTGAATATTGTACTACCACTCTATTGTGTACTGCCATTGAATATTGTACTACCACTCTATTGTGTACTGCCATTGAATATTGTACTACCACTCTATTGTGTACTGCCATTGAATATTGTACTACCACTCTATTATGTACTGCCATTGAATATTGTACTACCACTCTATTGTGTACTGCCATTGAATATTGTACTACCACTCTATTGTGTACTGCCATTGAATATTGTACTACCACTCTATTGTGTACTGCCATTGAATATTGTACTACCACTCTATTGTGTACTGCCATTGAATATTGTACTACCACTCTATTGTGTACCTCCATTGAATATTGTACTACCACTCTATTGTGTACTGCCATTGAATATTGTACTACCACTCTATTGTGTACTGCCATTGAATATTGTACTACCACTCTAGTGTGTACTGCCATTGAATATTGTACTACCACTCTAGTGTGTACTGCCATTGAATATTGTACTACCACTCTATTGTGTACTGCCATTGAATATTGTACTACCACTCTATTGTGTACTGCCATTGAATATTGTACTACCACTCTAGTGTGTACTGCCATTGAATATTGTACTACCACTCTATTGTGTACTGCCATTGAATATTGTACTACCACTCTAGTGTGTACTGCCATTGAATATTGTACTACCACTCTATTGTGTACTGCCATTGAATATTGTACTACCACTCTAGTGTGTACTGCCATTGAATATTGTACTACCACTCTAGTGTGTACTGCCATTGAATATTGTACTACCACTCTATTGTGTACTGCCATTGAATATTGTACTACCACTCTATTGTGTACTGCCATTGAATATTGTACTACCACTCTATTGTGTACTGCCATTGAATATTGTACTACCACTCTATTGTGTACTGCCATTGAATATTGTACTACCACTCTATCGTGTACTGCCATTGAATATTGTACTACCACTCTATTGTGTACTGCCATTGAATATTGTACTACCACTCTATCGTGTACTGCCATTGTAATTGCTGAGCAGTAGTAAGTGTTGACTTGTAAATCTACTTAATATGGTTATACAATTGTTAATTGTATACCATTTGTTGGTTGTTTGTTGGTTTCACACTAAGTACTTTTATGTATAGATATTTTCAATTTGGGAATCGACACGTAAGGATATATGGTGTGTTATCTTGATATAATCATCATTACCATTACGCATTTACTTGAAACAAATCTGATGCACGTGGGACGTGTGTTGAGACTTGGAAGTAGGATGTTTAGGTAAGCAGGGAAGTTAAGTTAGGCTCCACTGCCAATGTGCCATAAGCTGCCCAATATGTGGTTGACTTCATGCTAGCAGGATACTGAGAACATGGTGATCGGATTACAATTAGCAGATGCATGTCAGAGATAGTGTCAGAAAATCTGTAGCGTTTCCTATTCAGGTTATGTAGGTCCGTGGTTCTGAGTAGAAGAAGTATTAAGAAATATGAAACAAGTATCTAAATTTGTACAATATTTCCTATCTGTCTTTGGGGCTATATTGAAATCATATTTGAACGTTTTGAACAAATTGGGGCGACATCATTGGTTGGAACAAGCATGTGAAGTTTCAGCTTCATTGGTCCAGTGGTTTCTGAGAAGATTTTACTGACGCCCCTGTCAATTAGGCCATGACATTAGGCCGGAATATGTCTCAAAACTGAAGGCCAAAACTTACCCGTGATACAGTTCACCTGGTATTCTTCAGGTTGTGCTACAAATGAAAGATGTGCCTAAGTGTCATAAAATCACCTACTTGGCTTCTCTCTTCAGATCATCCGTCTGTCTGCGCCATGCCATGGAGGAGCACTGATCCCGCAGGGTGGCTAGCTGCTCCAGATTATTTTGGCCATGCTTCAGTTCATGCTTCAGCAGCTGCACATCTTCACTCTGATATAATTGGTTTACAAAACCATAAGTGACATTTTAGAAGCTGTATATAGTATCAATGCAGACAGGAATTGACATATGGATTTCTACTTCTCTACTCTTACAATGTGGAGTTTTGGTTAAATGTTTTTAGGCGATATATTACAGATGGCATTGTAGCAGTAACAACACTGTCATTCTCTTCAGACAATCAGTCATCCAAAACCAACCCCCAGTCATAGTGTGGGAATTCTCCAAGTAAAATATCGAGGTCCAAGACGAAATTGCCTCAGAGAATGAAGTCGTCCCTGGCTGTGCCAAATGTAAATTGAAATAAATGTCCTGGGCTTATAAGGACACACATTTTGCAGAAGACACACATGTGCAGCGAATAATTTGCAGCCAACTGACATGTGCTAATGAGTGAGTGAGTGAGTTGGGTTTAACGCCGCTTTTAACAGTATTCCAGTTATATCGCGGCGTGTCAACTTAATGTGGGAGGAAAGCCCGAAGTGACGCAGGTCTTAGACGTTTACCACCTAGGTGAAACCCACGAGCACAAGTAACAAGTACCTAAAAAGTAACAATGGACGTTATTCTCATGACGTATACATTGCAAGAGCATTCATGAAAATGCTAAGAAAAGATTATAACCACCCGTTCTAGCGTTTTTCTATAGTAAATACATGTTTGTGTCCGCCATGTTCATCTAGTGGAGGCCGCCAATGTGCAGTCAGTGCTTGGGTCAGTGTAATGCCAGTGCAGCATACCTAGAGAACCAGGCTGGTATGACATAAACACGAATGTAATGTTGTTGTTTCTAGTGTGACGTCATTCTGACCTCATGTCACAATAAGATTCAAATGAAGTCAACAATGCCGTCCGAATGACGGCCACAATACACTTTTGTCTCATGACGTGATATGACCCTAAGGCACCCTAGTACCCTCATCAGTACCATGAACAAAGATCGACTGAAAGATATACATACTTCCTGTCCTCTAACATGCACATTACAGGTGGATTAAACATCATAACTTATGTAGAAGCACTCTCTTCATGACTGACATGAAAAGATGAAGCCATAATTCTGAATACTGACCTCCCAAGCTTCAGGTTGATCCGGATCTACACCTTTCTCAGAGAAATAGTGGTATCTTCCAGTGGTGGTACGAGCTAATTCATACAAGAAGCGGTTTGCTTCAGTGTCATTACAGTTGAAGGAGATTGTGTGGATAGGCACTCTATGCTTCATCTGTACTTGAGCTAGTATGGACTTTGGTGGCTGCACATGTAGAAATGTTGGCAGGGATGAAAAACATTCAAATTGACATGTACACAAACAAATGTTATGCCTCGTTCAAACAGCGTGATCTTGACCTTTAATGTCATCCAATCATATGTCAGAAAAATTACTTGGGTAAATTGGAATGTATCACTAGTATAAAATCTCTAACATCTGTCATAAGCATGTGACTGAAACTGTGGCGGAGTAGGTCGAATAGTAAGAAGGTACAGCATGAAAGTTGTAACATCCAATAACTAATTCAAACCAGTTGGAATTGACTATTCTTCACATCCATCAAATAATAGTTATCATTTTTAATAATTCAATGAATACTAGCTCCATTACATAAGTGCCAAAAATCCTGTATTTAGGCAGTCATCACATCATAAAATCTTGAGATTTTCAACAGAAGTCTTCTTCACTGACAACTATCTATAACCAGTTGAAATACTACAAGTATTTCCCTATCATAACCTCTGCAGATGTGCAGAAAGGAAATCTTCACATTTTTCCAACATCAGCCGAATATCAATGCAGAATATTGGGAATGTGAATAGGATTACTCCTGATTGAATAGAGCTAATATTCTTTGAATTAGTAGCATTGATAACTATTATTTGATAATTCTTACAAAAACATAGCCTCTCTTGCATCAGTGCCAGAATGCATCCTGGGGATTGGTGGATTCTAGGGTTCTAGGAATCTAGTAATAAATACCCTGGATAGTTAACATTCAAATGAATTTAACCCAAACTCCCATCAAAATTGGGTCTTTTCCCCTTAATCCAGTTCTTATTAGGTACCTAAAAGTTGGGTGCTAATATTTGGTCACATAATCCTGAAATCACCTCAAAAGGCCTGCTTTTGGAACAATGCCAAGGACAAAAGCAAACATGAGGTAAATTTCCATAGCACTATCATGTTCTGACTAAAGGGGGTAGCTTAGCCAGAAAGAAAAGAGACGACTAGTACAATATACACAGATTCATACAACAATGTTGAGCATACATAGTCTTCCCAGGTACCTAGCATGTTCCTAGTTAGGAGAGAGCAAGTCTTTACTTTACAAGTTGATATGTATACAAGAAGCACTATGTGTCAAGTCCTCACATGGTGGTAGTGGCTGTTGCGTTGGTGCTTCTGAGCAGCTAGCATTAACTCTAGCTTTGCTAAGGGTAAGACTATCCTATTTTCTGTCTCTGGCCCAAGGCTTATATATCCAAGGTCATCTGACACGGATTAAGTCATAAATATTAACAACAGTATTAATTAGCTTTGCTAAGGGTAAGACTATCCTATTTTCTGTCTCTGGACCAAGGCTTATATATCCAAGGTCATCTGACACGGATTAAGTCATAAATATCAACAACAGTATTAATTAGCTTTGCTAAGGGTAAGACTATCCTATTTTCTGTCTCTGGACCAAGGCTTATATATCCAAGGTCATCTGACACGGATTAAGTCATAAATATCAACAACAGTATTAATTAGCTTTGCTAAGGGTAAGACTATCCTATTTTCCGTCTCTGGACCAAGGCTTATATATCCAAGGTCATCTGACACGGATTAAGTCATAAATATTAACAACAGTATTAATTAGCTTTGCTAAGGGTAAGACTATCCTATTTTCCGTCTCTGGACCAAGGCTTATATATCCAAGGTCATCTGACACGGATTAAGTCATAAATATCAACAACAGTATTAATTAGAAGTGACATTGTTGCACAGCTCATTCAGGATAGCTAACAGTCAATGCAGAACACAATTGGGATTAACAATTAATAGCAACTAAGTGATTCTAGACATTTTAATGTCATGGCTAAATCTGACAATGGCTGTCCCTAATCAGTTGCTATGACAGAACTACCATTATATACACCTGGTTAAAAGTATCGCACCACCAAGATTTTTCATAATCAGAAAAGAGATGGGTACGGAGAAGCTGGAAAGAGATGGGTAAGAACAAGCTGGAAAGAAATAGGTAAGGACAAGCTGGAAAGAGATGGGTACGGAGAAGCTGGAAAGAGATGGGTAAGGAGTGAGTGAGTATGGTTTTACGCCGCTTTTAGCAATATTCCAGCAATATCACGGCGGGGGACACCAGAAATGGGCTTCACACATTGTACCCATGTCGGGAATCGAACCCGGGTCTTCGGCGTGACGAGCGAACGCTTTAACCACTAGGCTACCCGACCGCCCCAGATGGGTAAGGACAAGCTGGAAAGAGATGGATAAGGACAAGCTGGATAGAAATGGGTACGGAGTAGCTGGAAAGAGATGGGTAAGGACAAGCTGGATAGAAATGGGTACATAGGAGCTGGAAAGAGTTGGGTAAGGACAAGCTGGAAAGAAATGGGTATGGAGTAGCTGGTAAGAGATGGGTAAGGACAAGCTGGAAAGAAATGGGTACGGAGTAGCTGGTAAGAGATTGGTAAGGACAAGCTGGAAAGAAATGGGTACAGAGTAGCTGGTAAGAGATGGGTAAGGACAAGCTGGAAAGAAATGGGTACGGACAAGCTGGAAAGAGATGGGTAAGAACAAGCTGGAAAGAGATGGGTATGGAGTAGCTGGTAAGAGATTGGTAAGGACAAGCTGGAAAGAAATGGGTACGGAGAAGCTGGAAAGAGATGGACAAGGACAAGCTGGAAAGAAATGGGTACAGAGTAGCTGGTAAGAGATGGGTAAGGACAAGCTGGAAAGAAATGGGTACAGAGTAGCTGGTAAGAGATGGGTAAGGACAAGCTGGAAAGAAATGGGTACGGACAAGCTGGAAAGAGATGGGTAAGGACAAGCTGGAAAGAGATGGGTATGGAGTAGCTGGTAAGAGATGGGTAAGGACAAGCTTGAAAGAAATGGGTACGGAGAAGCTGGAAAGAGATGGATAAGGACAAGCTGGAAAGAGATGGATAAGGACAAGCTGGAAAGAGATGGATAAGGACAAGCTGGAAAGAGATCATATGGGAAAGGAGATCGGTAAGGAGAGGCTGGAAAGAGACTGGTAATAAGAAGCTGGAAAGAGATGGGTAAGAAAAAGCTGGAAAGAGATGGGTAAGGAGAATCTGGAAAGAGAATCCAGGGAATCCAGCACCAGGCTCAGATACACTGGGAGCTTGTATTTGAGGCATGTGGTGAACTAGTCCAGATGAGGCGTGTCCCACACCTACGCTCAAAATAATTCCGACTGGAGAGACCACTCTGTTGCTACTATCCTCCCCAGTCGAGGGTGCTTAAATATATGATATCCTCCACCAGATTGAGCCAGATTGGCAACAACTGGATTAGGAAGATGGTGTTCTGATGAATCTTGGTCTTTTCCTGAAATACCAACATGAAGTCGTCGATATATATGCACAGTGATGCACTAGATGGATGATTTTGACAGATTTAGTCGTACAGCCCGTAACTGTCATAACTGTTAATCTTTTCGAGGTTGCATGATTAGAAAACACATTCCAATTGTCTCTTTGGTACGACACTCTCATTGGTCAGATGAAAGGTTGTTCTGACGTGACTTGTAATGTGATGTCTTCAGATTTTTGTTAAGTGGTAGCCAGAACTAAGATCTGATATTAATGATATTGATTGAAGATCATGCACATATCAGTGGTGTTTTCCTTTGGTACAATGAAAACAGGAGAATAGAAATCTTGTCTGTGATCCACTTCCACACTTGTCCAACAATATAGAACTGACAGCCTGCTGGCCTGGGAGATAAGATCTGGTCAATGATAGAAGTGTAGCTTTAATGGTTCCAAAACCACACCACATAGAAACCAGTGCTTCCAATTTTTCGGCAAATGGCACCAATCGTCCAATACTGGTCCTGGAGTTGAATTTGGTAGGTGAGCTTTGTTTGTTTGTTGTTGTTTAACGCCGCACTCAGCAATATTCCAGCTATATGACGGCGGTCTGTATAAATAATCGAGTCTGGACCAGACAATCCAGTGATTGATAACATGAGCATCGTTCTACGCAATTGGGATACGATGCCATGAATCAACCAAGTCAGTGACTTCCTTGGCCGTATTGTCAAAGCAATCACTGTTTGAGATCCCATGGAAGTGGTGGGCAATGGCTACATGTCCTTTCTTCCACTATCAATTTGGCCCACACAGCTGTCCCATCAACTCGGCAATGGGAATACACAAGAAGATCCCAGTGGTTGGTCAGGTTTGTCCATGGATCCGAAATGCAATGGCCATCCTTGACCCAATCCAGCTATGAAGTAACCTCCCATGGTTGAACCGAGGCCGTCTGTATATCATATCCTGAGTGAGGTGGATCCAAGTAACTGCATTAGATCTGAAACAACTAGCCATATTAATTGCTCCCCCAATGCGGCCACCCAGCCAGGGGACCCTTCTCAGCATACAGGGGCAGATTGTAGCCATCTCTGGCAAGTTCACGTCCAGGCACTTGTCTGACATGGCCAGCTTGCTCTCCTGCTGGTCTTTCAGAACCGCCTCTGGGAAACATGGATGTGTGGTGTCTGGACTCAGTACTCCCAGTAGGAAATGTGTGGGTCACCCAAGACCTTCCAACACTCACCAATGTACAGAGACCCCATTTTGTTCCACTCAACATGTTACCGTCAAAGAAACGAAACCCCAAAGGTAAACCGAACCTCTTCAGCTTCATCTTCAGCCCAAGGCAAGGGCCTTAACTAACTATAAAAGTCCAGTTTCAATCTCGCCAATCCATCCATCAGATCCCAGCCATCTTGGCAACTGTGTGGTAGTCAAAACACTCACATCGTGATCAGGTAGTGGTATATGTTAATAAAATACTTGTAAATTAATATTATTGTTTAAGAGCCACAGATGAATAGCCTACTGTTGTCATTGACTGACAGAATATTTTATAAGGCAAACACTCGATCAATCTGTAAAATGTAAACAGTGAATGAAATTATGTGTGAAGTCATTTATCTAGCTCTAAGATGGATCCAATCAAAATACATTGATAATGTAAAAAATATACATGTTTGATGAAATTGAATAATCTGTATCAATGGGGAATTATAGTTTACGTTCAATGCACATTAACTTCTTATTCCATTCTCTGGAAACAAGCGTTGATTAAAAACACTTCTCTGTTACTCTTCTGCCCTACTGTCAGCGATGTGACTGCTGTGACGACTGTGCGTGTTGTTGTAGTTCGGCGAAATGCAAAATTTAATGGATATGACCAAATGTGTTAGGTTGCCGATGCTGTTGGTTCCAATAGCGGCTGTGTGGTGATGTGAACTGATGTTAGATGATAGTTACTACATTTATATCGCATTTGAAACTATTCCTTCCCACTTACCCACGATATTGCTTACATTAATTTTGATATTGCTTCTTTTTATTCAAATAAATAGGAGGACCTGAGCCTAAATACAGGATTCTGGCACTGACGTAATGGAGGTTTTGTATTCGTAAGAGTAATGTCAGAATGTGTATGGAGAGATACCAGTATTTGATCTTGCTCTGACATGGTAAGTAATCTCACATGTTATTATGATTCAGATATGAACATTCCGCAAAAGACCCGGTTTACCTGATCCGGTCTGCCGTCTGTCAGTAGATACATCGCCTGTGTATCCAGATCATTCATGGCATGGGTGATGGCTGCATATGTATTAGTGGAGCCCCAGCAACTGAGCCCCTGCACCCAGGCCCAGGCACTTTGTAGGCTACGCTCATTGACCTCCACCAGACGATCTCGCCAATATAAGCATTTGCTGTTAAAGCTCACCAGATTCAATTTCTTTTTGTGTCTCAGTTGCTCCTAAAAAAGATAAAACATTTCAACAGGATATTTCATTCACTTGAAATTTCTTTGAATTTTTTTCAACTTTGAAATAGCTAACTTAGCTAAGACATTACCATGTTTTACTTCCTTTATATACTCTTTAAAAAAAGAAACTATACATTCATAAATTTGATAAATTTGGACTTGATAATTTTTATATGGTAGAAATGGTATTTCTTAAGTAATCATTAAATTTCTTTAATTTTTCGAGTAAACATGCAGATTGCCCAAAACGTTATGTTGAGAAGTCGCGACGGAGAAATTCGCCCAAACGCAGCTGCAATGCCATAAACATGAAGCATGCAATTTTTTTAACTGTTGTGACAATTCCTTTGTCAGCAAGGATTAAAAGGCCAGGACAAAGACTGCTGACACACACATCAGAAAATCAGAAAATGAGCCGTTAAAATGCCACGTCTATCAGAAGCACAACGCAAAAACGCCATTGGCAGACTGCATGAGGGTGATACACGTTTGGTGATACATTTGGTTTTATCATTTTTTATCAATAGATTAAAAATTTATTCACTAATTCCCGCAATGTTATTGAAAATAAATTTCTCTGACACACTTCAACAACGGGTCCTCATCGAACAGGTCAAACAGCAAAATAAAGAGTTTCAAGCAAATCTTTAACTTTATTATACAAAGGAATAAAATCAACAAAAATATATCTAAAAGTTGCCAAACTGACATATAACTTATTATTTCCATCTTTTCGTGCGATCGCGTGTAATGTAAGTCAGATGACATCTCAGCTTTTGTCGCCTCGATTTCTCGGCTCGGACACAATGTCTTTAATGCCAAATTATATGCATAAGAAATCTTTGTCACAGCTCGTAACCTGGCACTATGCATCCATAAAGTTCTGTATTTTTAATATAGATCGCGATTTCATGTTTTAAACATGATTAATAACATGATTTAACTCAAACCTTTTGTCAAAGTCTGAAAATTATCATACACAAGGACAGTACCGTTGCTGTAATTTGATTGGCTGCCTTAGGTCATATGCTTAAATTTGACCAATCACGAACCTTGTAGCAGATTACATCGGTGAAACAATATAAGTTTTTTTAATGTATACTGTCATGGCAGCCTTTTACGTATGTGTTATTCATACGAAGCTTCGAAAACGGAGGTATTTCCTCATGTTAGTGAGCGGACAGCCACTGTCATTGGGAAATAGGTGATGACAGATATTATTTGCAATTCTTTTTAAAATAATGTTCTGACTATGTAAACAAATGAAAATAAAAAAGAAATAGGTAAGTGGATCTTATGAAATCTTATATTTGCCGAAAATCATTAAATTTTCATTTCTTTTTCAACTGGACGTTATGAATGTTTTAGCTTACATTATTTTTATTTAAAACGAACTTTACTAAGTTGTTAATGGATTATTTAAATAATGTAATAACTTTCATATTAATAAACAATAGGATTAATTGGACCTTTCAAATAGTGTATGGCCAAACTGTAGTAGCAAAGATGTTTTACAAGCAGATAATTTCCTTGGAAAATGTTGGCTTCATCTATCACACAAGAGTCTCTGGGAACTTGGTGTCACAGCAGTAGTTTTATGGTTGGCTGGTGTTGAAAGAGTTAAACGTCGCCCATGCTGCCAAAATAGCAGCGTCTTTCATGCATTTCCACCCTTGACAAAAATATTGTTATATTGCCATTTGTAAACAAGCCAGGGATATGAGTACCAGGGATATGATAAAGTGTTCTTAAAAAATTAAATTTGTTTTAGAATATTTTCTTAATACCTACCTAACTTTTGAGGACAAAATTCAATCAAAAAAAATCTCAGAGGCTTTTTTTTTAAAATTGTCCTACCTCACTTTTGAAATAAGTTTGAAATCTGTAAACCAAGAAAAAAAATGTTGCCCTACGAATCTTTATATTGCCAATAAATGTCAATAGTGTACACAACGCCAAAAAGGAGGTAATCGTCGCTGCATGGTCACATGTCATGTTTTCAGATGAGTACCGATTCACTTTGCAGTTCCTTGATAGGTGTGGTCATGTCTGGCGACATCAAAAATGAATAAACGATGTTATATGATGTTTTATAAAGATGATGATTGTGGAAAATATAACTGATAAATGATAAATGATAAAAACTATCTCATAATTTCTTAGATTTAAATACATAAGGCTCTATTTGTATAGAAACTTCAGATGGTTGAATGGGCGATCTTTTTGTTCCAAAGGGCAATAACTCTCCTTTTGAAATGATATAAGCGACGGTCCACCCTGTCGCTTCCGGTCTGGTTCCCGGATCAATGCGCGCTGCGACAACTAGAGACATGTAGAGACGGAGCCAAGCAGAAGACTTACCCTGTTGCACCTTCGTTCAAAAACGGTCGTTTATAACTGAATTTTTTTAACTAGAAGATATTTTGGAGTGATTATTAGTTTATAATATCAACATTTGTTGAGTCTTCAACTACAAGACAAATTGTCACTATGGAAAATAGCGGGAAAAACGTCATGAAAAACAGTATATTGCCACGGTATTTTCTACGTCAGAAAACAGCGAGGCATTCTGTCAGTCTGGGCTAACATATTGCATCGATGAAATAATGCAGACTCATTTTATTTATCAGCCTTTGTGTTATTTCCCACCACAATTCGAAGCATTCAAATCTCAACAAGTACCACCATTGACTTCAATTTAATAAAATTAGTGATACGCCTACATTTGCAGCACACAGGCATCTTTGACAGGCCTTTACCAATGATCTATATAGTAAGTATACATCCGTGCCTTAACAAATATTTAAAGAAGAAATAACGTCCAAAATAATAAAACAACTGATTTTAAATGTTACTTTTTATATCAAAATTAAAGTTGCATCTGAATATTTAAATTTATATTATTTTTTTAGAAATATGCCAAATAAAAGTCTACCATGC
Organism: Haliotis rufescens; assembly: GCF_023055435.1. NCBI lineage: Eukaryota > Metazoa > Mollusca > Gastropoda > Lepetellida > Haliotidae > Haliotis > Haliotis rufescens. The sequence continues at coordinate 18,765,681 of NW_025964361.1, forward strand.
ATCTATTAAGCACTCAGTTACTCTGACAGTTGCAATATACATATTAGTCATCATACTTTGAAATAAGAGATTTACCCATATTATTCTGCCCCTTATAACATGTGTCCCACCATTAAGTGCTCTGAGTCATCATCATAGGTGTTAATTAATTTATTGATCCATCATTTCTTACAGAATTCTGATACTCATGCTCTTAAAATAGTAGTAAATTACAGAGATTTGTCCCAACAAACAACACATCATACTGACTACCCCACAAAATGTGTATGATACATAAATAGATGTAAATCATAGTTTTATCTTCTTGTTTTAGTAACATTATATTTATTTAAATGTTGACAAATTATTTCCCATACAAACCCACACACTATCCTGCTGTAGCTATGTATCCTGATTTTCATTCAAAATTACTTCAAGATACCTGTATATAAAGTATATTTTGTAGATATTATTATCATATAGAAAATATGAATTAAGAAAGTTTTTCATCAAATCTTCTGATTGTTAAATAAATGCAAATTGAACCCCACAATCATTCCATGTAGATAAATGGATTTATTTATGTTATTTGTTTTTGCATATAACAGATTATACTTACATATGTTAAAGTCAGTGTCTATAATCAGGCCCAATATGTATATTGACTGAAAATCTCAGTCAATATGTATATTGACTGATTCACTCAGGCAAGGTTTATTTTTCTTAAATTTTCATTCATTTATTATTGCCTGAAAAATAGGACTGGATTTTAGACAGACTGACTGAAATGAACTAGACTGCATAATTTAATCTCCTCGTTTTAATTTGGATCTATTTTGATCTTATGAAGTTTAAAGTAACTTATGTAAGAAATTAAAAATGTTTTCACAATAACATTGATTGATTCTCCAAACATGAAAGAATACCAGAGTCATTTTTTTATGTTACTTATCTTTACTGGGATAATATTCAGTTCAGAAACAGATGACTGCTAAAAAGTCATGCACCTGTAATCAAATACTAGAACATATGCACAAGTATGCCAAGATATTAAATAAAATAATAAGTGTCATTGTGCAATGCAGATATCTGTTGGTGTGAAGAGAAAAAAGAATAACATTAATAATTTGTTTATGTTGGAATTTGAAACATCAGTTTAGAACAAGGAAACATAAAAAGCAAGGACTAATTAAGTTAAGAATGAGCTTTATCTGTGTTACAATCATATGATTATTGTCAATTCAAACTGGATGTAGACACTGCAATGTTACTACAATCAACATTATAGAGATTGAAAATTAGTATGAATATGTTGATTTATTTCATAAAAATTGTAGTTGGTAAGAATACTCTTGAATATGTATTTTAACTAATATATAGGGTCCTCAGTGTCTGAAAATTTATTTTTTTCTATTTTGTAAAATTTAAAAAAGGGAAAAATAATATATATCTTTCATTGATCATATTGAAATATAATCATTGTAGTATTTGGCAACAAACAGCCTCCATTCATACATGAAATCCTTTTATACAACATGCATCAATTAACCCTTAAATATCAGATTTTCAATGATTTCCATTTCCTTTATCTTAACATTGTATTTTGATATCGCATTGATGACATAATTTTACAGTGCCCGTTTCTCTTACAATCTCTTGAAAACATTTCTCATTGCTGTCAGTTATAGATCAGACAAATACTTACATGTGTTGCTGTCAATATTCACAACACTGAGGCAACAGGCAACTTCACATTTCGCGTACCGCTGTACAAACTGAAATGCATGCGTATGATGTAGCCTGCTCGGCGATACTACAACGTAGATATAGGAACGTATACAAAATCTGCTTAATTTTTAAAAGTGTGATATTCATACATCAAGGGCAACACTTTCAGTACCGATTGCAAAACGTCAACAAAGCGACCTGGAATGAACGATCAGCTGATCTCACCGCATCGCATGGAACGCCTATCTAGTGGTTAACTTACAATATATTCAGTCGTGGTCATCCCTGATGTATCATTAAACCAAGGAACATTTATTTCCGGGCATGACAATAGATAAATCATTGTTTAGGCGAAAAGATATGCTGTCCACACACAAGCGTGACCGTTGCCTATAGAAGTGAAGGTTATACTAGTTAACTGTCTATAGGCGTCATAGTAACATGTAGTGCTCGTATTGCGCATACCACATGCGCCGTCAGTTTTAGGTTGGACCGTCCGGGTCAGCGCACCTAGCGGGTTAGTGAAGGGAAGATAAATTGAAAAAGATCGCCCATTGTCACAGAGATTAAAGGATACATTTATTACAGATTGGAATTCAGTCCTAGATAATTAATCAAACTAGGTATTACAGAAGTTAAGAACTGTAGTTTGAACCTGAGCTGCTGCAGGTTATCTTCAATCCATTACAATTAAAGGGGCTTCTTCTCAGCTATCTAACACTGCCCACTATAGCTCACTAGATGCCGTGAGTCGATTTGCCCGCTAACGCAACTGGGCTACCGTCTGCAAGGACAGTTAAATAAACTTGGAGGCATTATTTGTTTTACGCATTTTTTAACACTGATTGGTTACCCATGATCTATGAAGACAAAGGGCACATGTTAATTAATTTCTTCAGCCTAAACAAACAGACAAAAAGAACGGTGGAAGTTCATCAGATGTTGATATTTGTAAATACCCCTGATGTTTATAGTTTAATTATTAAAAACATAGTATCCCTGCAGTGAAACATTATTAGATTTTTGTTTGCACGGATAATACTATTGCTATCTCTTTTTGTCATCCATGTTTCCTGGTATAACCCTTCACCTGTATATTAGTTGTCATTCACTTGTAGCTCAGTTAATAAATTTATTACAGGTATAATTAGCGGTAGCACCACTCAGATTACCTGACAAAGGTTCCCATTTGGCACATCTTGTGTCTGGGGTAATTATTTAATCTGGATCCAGGTTTGAAGTGAGGTGAAATGTATGTTATGCAATATGCACGTGGCAGTGCAGCAAGAGGAGTGATCAGTTGATTTACTTTTTTCGTAAATACGCAGATTGATTAATCACTGTTATCTTGCACAGTGGATATGTCAAAAGTGTTTATATGTGTAGGTTTACTAAAGCAGACTGAATACACATATCTGGGCGCGTAGTGCCGATGTAAGAACACCATACTTTTTTCAAAGGATTAACCAATAATATGTTGAGTAATTGCTCATTGTTATCTAACTCGATGGATTTTTTTAAGAACTGTGGACATTATGAAAATAGTTGTAACGTGGGCTTTCTCAGCTGACCATTGAGACATATAACACCTATGTGAAACATCCTGAAACAAACTCAGTTTATCAGTTGAGAAACAAACACGGGTCATAATATCCAGAAACACTTTATATATATTAAATTGTTACAGAGACACGTGACATCGAATAAGTTTCTTGGTACAGCTGCAGACATATGAGATATTGTTCCTTTATGTGGATATTCACGGATACATTCCTCATACAAGGTAGCTGCCTAAATTCATACATTTAACTTTGGTAGGTTGTAATTATGATATTTGCATTTTGTTTTCATTCATTTGCTGTTTCATTGAATAGAGTCATTCTTGGTCCTCTACGTTATCATTGGTAAAGTTCTTCGATGCGAGAGACGTTGTTTTCACAAGCCTTTTTGTTTCTAGGCATGTATATGTTACAGTCAATGTGTAAAATGTCATTCACTCAAGCAATTTCTAAAATGTCTAAATATTTCAGCAATTTACAATTTGACTGAAACATATGTCCATTTATTGACATTATTGTCCAACAGATTGACTAACATTTATTAAGAGTCTCCAAACGGTTTAAAACATCACAATAGACTAATAATGCTAGGATTAGAAGCCAAAAATATAGAAATGTACTTTAATCTCATTAAAATCAGATCTTAGTTTTAGCTACCACTAAACAAAGATCTGAGAACACCCAATTACGGGTTACGTCGACATTAGCCAATCAGAAGGCAGCTTTCTCTTGCTTTACAGAACTAATTTCAAATTGGCGACCAGGTTTCGAAACATATTTTGACAAATTCTCGATTACAAATTTGAAACTTTAACAAAAGAACATTCTGAAATGGCTAATAGATGGTCTAGATTGTGTGGATTCAGTCGTTAAGTCCGTAACTATCATTTCGGAATACCCCTTGTTAAAGTTTTCGAGGTTGCATGATTAGAAATCACATTCCGACTGTCACTTTCATGATCTGGTAAGCGATGCTCTGATTGGTCAGATGAAAGGTCGTTCTGATGTGACCCCCAATGGGATGTCCTCAGATCTTTGTTTAGCTGTAGCGAGAACTAGGATCTGATTTTAAAGAGATTGAATGTACTTCGAATTTCGTTTTCTAATAATCCTATCATTTTCAGTCTCTTGGTGATAAAATTAAAACATAGAAATGTTTGGAATTCGTTATCATAACATAAATGGACAGATTTTTCAGTCAATTTGTAAAATAACTGAATATTTAGGCATTTAATAATTGCCTTTGTGAAAATTTTACACATTTTGACTATAAAATATACACACGATAAAATAAGCAATGCTCAGGTGAAATATTTACTTTGTGTTGCAAGTCAAAATAGTGTAATACCAAGCAAATGACATTTCAAAACTTCGTCACCATTACGATGCTACACACAAAGCTAACTATATTTCCTTATGATTTCCAATACTGTATTTCATTTTGTTGATACGCCCTTTTACTATCAATAAGAGCGACAAATGCGCTTACGAATGGTGCAGCATAGGTCGCGAACTAGATTTCTGCTATATCATCCAGGTACTCACGGGGGAAAAAACAATAACAAAGGCATCAACCAGTCCCTGGTAATTGCTGTAGATCAGTGCCCCTTTAAACTCTTTGGGTATACTGTATTACACTTTAGATGTGGTATGTTACCACTGGAAATTGTAAGGGGAAGGCATTTGGGCTTGCAAAGAACTGAAAGAATCTGTCAACTATGTAATAATAGTGAAATTAACTGGTACATTTATTGATTGAATGATCTAGATTGTCTTCTATCAGAAACAAGTACATATCCTAATCAATATAACTTTATCCTGTTGATGGCTTCTGATAATAATGATTTAATTAGGTGATAAACATACTGTGTTTTCACTGTAACAAGGTAACAAATGGATTTAACCACGCAGCATGCTTTTACATCCCGCTACATCACTCAACACATGACAGGCATTGGGAACATGCAGCATAGCAACTTCGAAACTAACATGAGGTTCATCGTAATGATGACGTCATATTGCTCACTGTGATGCAAAAGACATCACAGTCATATGTAGGAAAGCGCCTATTTCCAAGCTCTTTCTGCAGATTTCTATCCTGTTTTTTGGCACAAAATATATTTGACACAACCTTGTAGTAACTGCAACTTTGCATTTTGTAAGTTATACTTGTACATATAATTATTTAAATATGCCTAACAAACTATTCTATTAATATTAGCTTCCGCAGTGATGTGGCCGTCAAATTGATTGTTTCAATCAGAGGGGGTAAGAATGTATAACCTAGCCATGTATATCTACACTGCATTCAACCATGGAATGTCACTGTTATAACAAATGTATGAGACTGAAGTACGTGGTGTGTGGGAAGTGAAAGTAAAGCAATAACCTGCTGTCACTTGTTGTCCTTTGCCTGAGGAATATATATTTTGTTTGTATTTTGTCATGAGTCGGAGGACTACATCAATAAGCTTGAATGATTGAGACGTTGACAATCAATCTGATATTTTAAAGTCTCAGTGTCAGTGTCAGTGTAATGAGCTATGAGATATGTAAGTGTTTAGATTTTGCTTTCACAAATTAGGGTACATCACTGACATAAGAGTAGGTACAGTGACATATCACCATGATTCATAAATCTTGGTTCAAATCCTTTTGCTACGCACCATTACAAGTTTCATTCGAATATTTCTTTCTTTCTGGTCTTTTACCCACCTGCATCAGCATGAATAGCTTCTCCTGCACAAAATGCATACTATTCTGCATGGATGCTGAGCAGTCCAACAGAATGTAGATGTTATCCTCCAGAACAGTACCAAACAGCTCCCTGCTCCCTTGTTTCAGCCAGTCAATTCTGGAAAAATAACAAAAGCTATATATTTACGACTTTTCTTGAGTATAACTATGCAAACATGTACAATAAACACTTCCCGCTTTGAAGTGCAGTTAAGTTGGATAAGGGTATTTAGTTAATAATACACCACAAAACTTTCATAGTCTGACGAATCACATCTTGGCTGAAGTCAGCATGAGAAAAGAAAGTGTCTAAACATGATTGGGTTAGTGAGTATGGTTTTACGCTGCTTATAGCAATATTCCAGCAATATCATGGCGGGGGACACCAGAAATAGGATTCTCACATTATCCCATGTGGGGAATCGAACCCTGGTCTTCGGTGTGACAAGCTAACACTTTATCAACTAGGCTACCTCCCCCCCCCTCCACTTCTGTAAACATGAACCTTATTGTATACAGTAGAACAAGGATATAACGAACACGGATACAGCGAACATACGGATACAACAACCTGTTAAAAAATCCCTGATTAACTCCTATATATTATCATATAAAAATTTACGCACATAACAAACTCTCTACAGCGAACTAACATATATAGTGAACTGATATCTGATCCCCAACAAGCCCAAATACCACTAATTAGTGACGTGTATAGGAAACTGAGAAATATTACTCCATGTCAAGTGTCACTGACAACTGGCTGTACCTAATCAGCGGCGAATCACCACAATAACTGGTGACGATTCAACTTGTTAAACTTGCATTATGTTAATCTTACCTGTCCATCTGACTAATCTTGTCTGTTAAACTAACATTGTTAATACAAGTCAACGGGAGGAAATGTATATAAATGTGTTTGTGTCTTGTGTTTTGTTTTAGCCAAGATTGCGGACAGTTCCGAGTGAAAACGTATATAACGAACAACGTATATAACGAACTGATTTTTCCGGTCCCTTGTAGTTTGTTATATCCATGTTCTACTGTATTATACTGCATGAATTCAACCTGGATATAACTTGCTTTGATACTTAGCTCTAGGATGAGACACTAACCAGCGACTTCAAGGGGATGGCAATCAAATACTTTATTACCCAAACACGCGCACAGCAACATCGGTTGGTAGCTGGAAGCGATGCATATAGCATTACCTTTACAACTGATAATAACAATAACATAACAGGCCTCAATTGGCTTAACTTCTTTTCTTCTTCTCTGAGAATGAAAACAAATCCTTTATGTAAGATTAGTAACAATAACTCCAGGTATTACCTGGAATAAGTGAATTTGTAAGTATAAACATGAACTACACTTTAGGACTTAAAAATCAAGACAATAGTCTCTCAATTAGCTTGGAGTTTTTCGTTGGCAAGTTGAGTGGTGAGGCAAAGAGCTAGTAGAGAGAATACGTGACCCTCTAAGGTGTGACAACTGTTTAGATGCACATGACTGTGGTGGCGCATAGACAGATGGTCCCTCTTCAAAGGTTGACCATACTTCCTGAAGCACCTTCTGTTGACACGTGTTGATTTCTGAATCAACTGAATCCGTGTGAAGCGCTGGATGTGAGAGCTCCTGCGGAATGGTTGGTGGCGAAAATGACACCATGTGTGATCAATCGATACTACCAAGTATCTGCAGCAGCCTTTAGATTTTAAACCATCAGAATAGAGATACACAATATCCCCAACAGAGAATGATATATCTGGAAGAACACGCCCACTTGGACATTTAGAGTGTTAACACGCTAGGCATGTTGATCCTCACTAAGTTGGTGGTCCGATAGTGGAATTTGTCAGTTGGAGAACTGATCTTGTGAAGTCCACATTACTCTTGCAAATAGACCACATGATCGAATTCGTGTGTTGAGTCAGGAGACAGCTGCTGCGAGGGTAAGCAACGGATTCTGATGAAGTATTTCAACCTCAAGTTCTTGGATAGCCTTTTCTGCTACCTGATTTTTATTAACATTTTTACTTCTTTCCAATTCCAAAGCAATGTTATATTTAGCCAACAGTGCGTAATTGACCAAAGTCTGGAACCCAGGAGCTGGGTCAACATGTATGACAGTCTTTGGTCCCTCCAGGGCAATTAAGGGAAAGCTGAGTTCAATCAGTGCATCACACAATGTTTCATGTCTCTCATTCTTGATGAAACAAGCACTTGTAAAAGATGTTACCATCTCCCTTACAACGAAGATAAACTTTTTCTCTCGCCTCATGATGTCTGCTGCCAGAGACCATCCAACTACGCTGAGTTGACTATTAGTGGAAAAAGGGATGACAACCTTTAGAATTTTAGAGATGGCCACACAATGGAGGCATGTGTTTGTGACACTATCTAAAGGCCTGTCCATATCCAGGGCATAGAAATGACATTTGGCAACAAGCTTGAGTTGATTTCAGGAGGGATGATCCAATTGAATGTGTAGTGCTTTAAAGCAGGCCGTCAAGAAAGTTTCTTGATACAATGATACACTCTCTAGACTATGATAAGTGATCAAACAGAGTAACAACTAACAAGGCATCACCTGAGATCTTAGCCACATTAAAATATCTTTTGATATCTTTGATATCTGAGTGCTTCTTTGAAGGTCTTGTGCCTTGTGAAAGGTGAGTATGAGTGCGTCTTAAGACTGAACACTCCGACTGTAGTGTGCGCCAAGTATTGCAGATCGTGTATGGTAACTTCACAGAGCCCTGAATCACCTCCTGAATATTGATGTTGAAAACTGTGGTCTGTTCCAATTGATTTACATATGAACAAACTTTGCATTATTGTTCATTGCATGCTGTAGCATTTCGACTTGCAAAGTCTGATGCAATATTGGCTGAGCCCTTAAGATTACGCACTGAAGCTTGAAATCTACAAACGGTGGACTGGAATGTGGATACCCTTGGGCAATTTGAGAATTCTCATTGACACAGCTTACTGTAAGCCTCAAAACATGGCTTACTGTCACTCAAAATACACACCTTGTCTTGTGACTGAATAATGATAGGACTGAAGTGCCTTGTTGCCACAGCAATAGATAAGTCTTCTATTTTACACAGAATCTATGTCACTTGTCTACCGCTCAGTTTGGCACTGAAGAAACCTGCCAAAAGTAAATTGCCTTCTCGCATCACATACATACCAAGTCCATGCCGTTTTACGGATCCACCTGTGACTATCCACAGTTGATCACTTGGTCTGGGTCGTGTGATGGGCCTTCTCGACTCTTGTGCCTCTTGTGCTTTGTGAAAGGAGTGCACTCGTTCCATTGACCAAGATATTTCGTCCTGTGATGCCTGGCCCCCAGTAGCTTCATCAAGGGGTGTGAGCAGGGAAGAACAGAGGGGTATCACTCTAGCTAAAACCATAAACCCCTATGAATGATCTCAATCCTGTCACTGTCTCTGGCAGGTAACAAGAAGCCAGTGTTAATACTCTGTGAGGATTTGCCTGATGAGTCCCTTGCCTCCATATCCAACCCAAAATAGTTGAGGACACAGGGCCAGTTATTGTTTTGGAAGGTGAAAGACGAAGGTTGTTCTTGTCTAAAGCTGCCAACACATTGGTGAGTGGAGAGTGTCCAAGTCATTTCCGCCAATATAAAGATCATTAGCTAGCTTAGCTATGTAGCCATCCTGCAACTGGTTGCCCAAAACATGACAGCAGTTTCTGATCCGGGCATTCCCATAGCACATCTTGCGTATGTCCTAACTCCCTTGCATGGAGAGATGACTCCGCAGTACTTCATAAACTTCACGTCAAGAGGGATCTGGTAATAGGCTTTGGTGACAATGATGAATTTCCAATTTGTCGTAAAATGGAGTCAACATTAGGCATCAACGAAGGTTGAGGTTTACTATACTGGCCTACCTCAGGAATGGCTGTATCGAGTCAGAAACCCCGCTGTTTTTCTACACAAGAAAGGAAGGATTGAGATACTCTATGGTGATACCAGCATTCTCTGGGCGAACAAATACTGCATTCTGCTCCAGTTCATCAAACTGTTGTTGCAGTTCCACTAATTTGGATTTGGAATACTGTGGAATTCTACCTTTCCTTTGAGGCGGTTGAACAGGGCCCATATTCACGGTAGCTTCAAATGGACCAGATGCACCATTGTAACCATCAGTTGGTGGACCAAAGACATCATCATATTCATGCAACAGTGATCTCAACTTGGTACTGTACTCCTCTGGAAACACCTTGTCTGGATCTACCTTAGCTCTGATAGAGTGGGAGTTGGGAGATGTAGATACAACTTTGTTGACAATGTGGTGAGTGCTGGAGTCTGATGGTGGATCATGTACAACAGCAAATTGGTGGATTTGGGAAACATGCTCCTCACTTTTCAAGTATTGTTAAACTTGGTTTGGTATTCATACTTTTCCTGCAACAACTGCAATGATCATAGGAATAGGCCACAGCTTGTGTGAGGTAGGAAGTCTCTGCAGGGTTCAAGAGTAAATTCTTGATCTTCTTTTACTATATGTCTGGAAGGGAAACCTTAATAAATTCACCGGACAATACAGTGGAGGGAGCTTTTGGGTCCCGAAACACATATTCCTGTTGATATGTTTACATCCTGGTTCTGACCACCAGACCTTCAAAATGAAACTTGCGATCACCTCTAGTCAGGTAAAAGCAAGTTTCGCCAACGACTGTCAAAGGTCATGTACCGTCTGTTTGGCGTGCGGATTGGTTACTTTTGGCTATTTCTAATCCTAGGGTTTTAGCAATGGAATGTCGTAACATATTTCCTGTAGCACCACTGTCAAAAGTTACATTGACAACATAATGATCATGGAACTCAGTCAAGTGTGGGGACTGTCTGTCCTGGCCACGGAGATTTGAAATACACTGTGGATAACAGGATTGACCATAAAATCTATTTCAGCTTCTGCCTCATCTGGATGTTGATCATCGTTTTCATCCAGTATGGCAGCAATTTGCCGTGCTTTAGCCATATATTTGTGATCCGACTCGACAAAAAGTTTCTACCATGTTGCACAGGGACTTGACTCCGAGGTCAATCTAATCCTGCTGCTGTTGTGCGCATGACACATACTTCCTCTGAGGCATGAATTTCATCTAGAAGCGATGTCAGCGATTTTGGGTTTATTGATGCTAAAGTCTTTGAGCTTAGTTCGGGCAATACCTCTGCTCAACAATTTTTGGAAGGTCTTTGTGAATGAGTTGCAACCAAATAAAATATAGAGCAATAGTTTGCGATTTGACCCAATAGTAATAGCATGTTCACTTTTTGCTGAGCAGAGCACTACCATTGGGAATATTCTCCCCATCATCTTGGAATCCACGTGAAGGTTCGTTTCTAGAACGTTTCAACCACATGAAGCCATCAACTAGATATGGTGCAAGAGACAGTACATATCAAGTTCTGCCTCCAATTGTCGAAAGTGTTTACAGTTTCTGTTTTCGATAAACACCATCGCTTTGGGGCATGATGTGTTTGAGCCCTAATGATAATGGGATGATTATGACACTTGTCAGATTCACACAATATTTGAATGCCTAGCCAGTCACATATACTTGAAAAGTCAACACTTGCCGGGGATATGATGGTCCGTAAGGAGTACTGGGTATTATCGCTGCCACTACCCCAGGGTGAGACACTAACCAGCGACTTCAAGGGGATGGCAATCAAACATCGGTAGGTAGATACAAACAGACTCAGATAGCATTACTTTTACATAAGGGTGTGGGGTATTACCGGTACACCGGTATATTGTGGTGCAAATATTCAGTAATACGTATTGCAATACGTTTGTAAATGTAGCAATATATTGGGGCAAATATAAGTAAGTATATTTATGTGTTCCTAATCGATACAGAGATAAAAAATAGTATCTTTCTGATACAACTTGCCTCTGACGATCTTTTTATCAATTAGCGTGTACACATCGGGACAATCAAGATCCTCACAGGGACAGCCCATTCGCGGAACTCTCTATACCAAGAGTATAACTATGGTGTCATGCGCTGGGAAGGAGCTTGTGCTACCATGTGACCGTATTATCTCCCTTGATCATTGCTGGGATACAAAATGGCAGATGATTTCGACATCGTCCCAAATAAGCGAGCTAAGGCTGATGTCTGGCAATTCTTGGGCTTGAAGAAACTGAAGGGGAAATCAAATGTTGAAGACAACATAGTGGTATGCCGTTGCCAGGCTGTATTGAGATATGTGGGAGGAACATGTAATCTCACAACACATGTGCGTCGGCATCACCCAGGATTACATTCGCCAACATTGCCGTCTACGTGCGAGAAAGTAAGTTTGAAGAATATTCTTCCACATCACAGAATTCCATTTCCCATTTGTTTGTATACTATATATACATACTCTAGCATCCCAAGCCACCAAAGCAATTTTAGCCATTAACTCTTTTCAAAGGAAAATTGGTAATATCACTTGTACAGATCTGTTTAAGGTTTTTGACTCTATGGTCACCCCCATCTTAACCTATGGCTCTGAAATTTGGGGTACTTGCTATTGTAAAAAAATCAGCCTGTCCAAATCGCGTCTTGTAAGCATTATTTAAAAGTAAACAAATCAACCTGCTCAAATATGGTTTTAGGGGAATGTGGGAGGTTTCCTTTACAACTCACTTACATGACTAAAGTAATTAAATATTGGTGCAGGCTCTTACATCTTCAACCCCACAGATTACCTTCCCAATGCTATTTAATGCTTAAATCTTTAGATGATGTTGGGCGGGTAACTTGGGTGACTAAAGTTAGAAATATTTTATTCCAATTTGGGTTTGGTTTTGTATGGCTCAATCAAGAGGTGGGTGACTCTGAAGCTTTTATTCTCCATTTTAAGCAAAGGCTCAAAGATAATTTACAGCAATTCTGGAGTGCTTCTGTAAACTCTTCTCCAAAATGTGATCTTTATAAGCATTTTAAATCCATGTTAAATGTTGAAAGGTACTTGTCATGTCCACTCCCTACCCATTTAAGAATTGTTTTTACTAAATTCAGATGTTCAAATTTTAAAATAGCTTTAGAAACTGGCAGATATAGTAAAACAGACCGTTCACTCAGATTCTGTAACTATTGTAGTAGTAAGGGAGTTAATGTCATTGAGGATGAATTTCATATACTCTTTAATTGTAATTTATATTCTGCCCTAAGACAAAAATACCTTGTTAATCTTCCTATGCCTACTCATTACAGTAATTCTCATGTAATAAATATTCTTAGTAATTATAATGAGCAAACATTATTTCTAGGTTGTAAATTCTTATATTATGCTCACAAAATAATTAATGATAAATTCTGTGCCCTGTAAATGTCATGCTCACATGTCTGTATTTTGGGGCATTGGCCTTTTACTGAATAAACATGTCTGTCTGTCTGTCTGTCTGTCTGTCTGTCATATGTTTATGGCATCAACAACTTATCCAAAAAATTTGCATCGTCACCAACAAAAAAAATGACAAAGTCAAACGATTTATCAATAAAGGATTCTGACAACACAGCGTGATTGTCATTAATACAGGATATAATGCTGATTAACTCATGAAAATGTAAATTGGCAATATATTGCAATACGTATCGCAATACAGGTTAAAGTATGGCAATAATATTGCAATACAGAATCCAGGTACATACAGAGCCCTACCTTTACAACTGATAATAACAATAACATAACAGGCATCTACTGGCGTAGAGACAATAAAACTGTTACTGAACAACATTCAATCTAGAAATCAAACAATAGTTATCATTGCTAATTCAATGAAAATACACTACCTCTGTTACATCAGTGACAGAAACCCTGTATTTTGACTGTCATCACACTGTAAAAACACTTCAAATTATCAACATAAGTTGCACTGTTAACTATCCATAACTCTTCGGGAAAATTTCACTTCTCTCCGACATCAGCAAACTAGATGTAGAATATTTAGGTAGTATTCTTATAAAAATTAACAATGATAACTAATGTTAGATAATTCCTACAAATAACAAAACCTCTATTACATCAGTGCCAGAATATACCTGAGTTATCAGAGGGTTCTGACATTTAGTAAAGCCTTGGAAAGTTAACAGTCTACTGAAATTAAAGAAAGAGATTAACTCCAAACTCTGTGATGCCTATACAATTTGGGTATTTTCCTCTAAATCCAGAGTTTGGGGTTACCTAATTGTTTCAGAAAACACCATTCTAGTTATTTTGACCAATATTTCTTGCACATCATCTAAAACCTCAACAAACGTCCCGTTTTCGGAATAATGCCAAGGAGATGGTAGATTAATGGTATACTTCCATAGAACTACCGTTATACTTGCATCCAATTTCCCTGTACATTTGGCATTACATTGGGATGTAAGATGAAAAGGGACCTGGTGATACATAGCATTCTCCTATTTGCTTTTAGCTAGTGACAATATGTGGCTGATAAGTGATTCCAAAACATGTTTGTGGAACAAAGTAGAGACAATTGATGGATAACAACGTCTTTATTTACTGTTGTTATCCATAAATTGTTTCTACTTTGTCATCTGTCAACGGGTGTCTATGTTAAGTAGCTAAATTCTGCCTGAACCATTGGAGTCACACTGGCATCCCATGATTGGCTAGTCAAAGACTGTGTCAAACAATTCAAGACAAATTTGGACACATCAGCAGGCTTCACAAAAAATGCATCCCCAACTGGCTACATGAAAGTGGCTAGGGATGTTACGAGCCCAGATCTAGTCACTCTTGAATTTGCAATGAGAAAGATGAATTGGAGAAAGATGGGACAGCAGGGAAGTTTTGTTTTGACAGTGACACAGAGACCATGACCGGTGACATGCTGGTAATGCAGTTTATCATATAATGGGTGGGTTTCTCGGCAGGATAAAGCCAACGGATAAAAACGATATCCGTTGGGGTCATATGCGGATAGAGATACAAATATCAAAGGTCAAGTAGGGACTACTTTCAGTGTTTATATACAAACATGGCGTCGCCCTTGTCATTCGGCGATCGAGTCAGAATTAACCATCGGGAATCTGGATAAACTACAGGGATAATTGCTATCATTATTAAAAGAACAGTCCAATATACTGTAAATAAGTGTCTAACTGTGACGTAGCTAAGGCATTTTATAAGTTTTGGCAACATTGAACATATAAATTTCGAAACAATTTAGCGAGGGCACTAGGCCTAGCCAAGCAGGATCAGTAGGGGATCTGTGCTTGTAGACCTCTGCGTCTTGAAACCTTTTCCATAAATTAAAATTGTTGGATTTCTGCCAAAATATGTTTGAATTGTTACCTTGTTTCATTTTGTCGCTGTGTGTACATCTGACTGCACTTCTTAACGTTATGACAGGACAGGGCGACTGTCAAAAACGTCTGACCATGGCCACGACGTCTCATAGACTAGGGTTAGAGTAGCTTCCCTTTGACAAAGGGCAGTTACTTTAGCGGACAGACCGATGGATTGCCGCGAAAGGCAAGTAAAAACAATAGTTGTTTTGCGTACATGTTGCTTCGCCACTGTATAAGAAACAGATTTCAGTTGGAACTAAATTGGCTACTGTCGCTGTCCGACTGACACATCACTTACCCTGTGGCGTAATAAATATTAATGTGTGCATTCCAGGACAGCTCGCAATGTTTCGGTAATGTTTGTGAGAGAGAGAAAGCGACTTTCAAGCACAGAATTAAAGAAAGACATTATATGATAAAGAGGTTATCACGCCTGTGTTTTTGGGGATTGTAAATATCCAGTATTAGGAATAAACACTATGTATGTAGCTGGCCAAGGCTCACTAAATACAATGTTTATTCCTAATGCATGATATTTACCATCCCCAAACACACTGGCGTGATAACCTCTATGTATGTTGAACCAACAAAGAGAGGGTGTATACATGATGTGCATGTGAAGGTCATGACAATTAATTGACTTTTCTGCTGTGGACACATGTGTTGCTCATAAGACTTTTAAGAGGTTGGTGTGACAAGTCAATACCAGAATTCTCTAAAAATTGTTTGACAGAAGTTAATTACAAATAAATAAACAAAGCTTAGTAAGCATTGCCAAATCATAAATTCTCAGGCTAAAGAATTGCCTCATAATGTTATAAATTACATGGAGAAAGAATGTACAAATAAATCTCTAGCATTGCCGCTGGTCTGTAACTAAAGCGCATAAGAGTAGAAGGTATTGCTCATGACAAATGTATTCCATTTGTGCAGAAAATGAACCCCCTTTACTGTCACGATACTTCTCATTGTTGTTTTCTATGCAAAATTAACCATTTTCACAGTCATCAAGTACCTGACATCAGCACTTGCTATTATGTGCTCTTGAAACTCGCCACTAGAACACTTTGTTAGCAGAGACAGGACACTCACAGTTCCATTGAACTACTTGTCACAGACCACCCATTACCCCTTTCTTCACAATGATACACGACAGTGGGCGGAACTTACACATAGTCATAAAGGGGTAATTGTCAGGTCACAACTTAACTCATTCTGGCTTACCAGTAATATGATGAATTGCTGCAGTCTAATACAAGCTGAATTAATAATGATTCTATTTGTTCTTATATTCTAAACATTTCCATAAAGAAGTGATTGTGGAACCTTGATTTGACCATTTCCTTATTTACTTTGATATTATATTTAGAACACACTTTTTCAAACTATACAATATTTTAGGGCTTTGTATCTTACCTCTGTTGGATCTTCTGCAGTTCCACCTCCATTCTTTGTTCATAATGTCTGTGAACATCTGGTGTCACTTGTACATGCACCACCTGTCCATCACGCCACCGCACAATGGGGAATTGGTCACAATAACGGGCATTTACCAGCTTTGTTCGGGATACCTGAAGATAGATTTCAAAAGAAAGTTGGTCACAAAAATTAATCATCACATAACCTTTCCTGTACTTGATGATATGATGTTGATAAACGCTTGACATAGAAATCTCAAAATCAAGCAATACTTATCATTGTTAATAATTCTAAGAATACTACGTCTATAACATCACAGCCATAAATCCTGTATTTTGGCTGCAGACACACTAATAATAAATCTTCAGATTTTCAACAGATGTCCTCTTCACTGTCAACTACACACAACTAGTTGTTCCCCTAATAGCACATGTAGCTCTTCAGCTCTTCTGTGCAAAAAGGCGGGAAAAACGTCATTTCTTTCCAAAACATCTCCACTGGAGGTAGATGAATTGGGAAGGTGGGTGGCAGTACTTCCTGGTGTAATAGATGTAGCATTCTTAGAATTATATACAATGATAACTATTGTTTGATAATTCCTGCAAATCCTTAACCTCTATTACATCATAGCCAGAATATACCAGGGGGATAGGCGGGATCTGCCTCCAGTAACTGTGTAGTTGACAGCAATCCAATACTGTTGCATGAGTTCTTGCATATTACTGGATTCAACCCTTCAAGAAGTACCGTATTCGACGTAATTAGCGCCCACGGTGATATTTGCTTATATATTGGATAGTGAACAATCCTAATTAGCATCCCTTCCTATTGATCAGTGTACACAAGACTTATTTATTCAAGTATGATACACACTCATGTGTTATAGGCACCCTGAATTATGGGCAAATAAATTCTGAAAGAATATATCTGTCGTACATAATCATTTCAGGCTGTCAGCCTAAACCAAGAAATTTATCTTTCAACTCTTTTTTTTTTACCAAAAGAATATTCTAATGAGAGCCCCATATTTCTAATTTTGAGAGCGCCCTGGGCGCTTATTATGTTGAATATGGTAATTTCTCTAGAATCTCTCTTGGAGGACTTGAAATTGGGTACTATGATTATATCAGTCAATATGCGATACCATCACTTAAAGTATCTTATTATTTGCTGAAAATCATGAAATGATGTCTTTAGTTCTATTTTAACTCATCATATGTCTCTGATTCTGAGAGTGACATCACTTCCGGTTTATCAACTTCTGGTTATGACATGACTTCCGGTTCTAATGACGTCAGTTCCTCTTTTGACTGGTTTTGATGTCATTTCTAGGACCTCTGACGTCATTTATAATGTCACTTCCAGTCATGAGATCACTTCTGGTCTAAACTCCTTCCGATTGTGACGTCACTTCCGGTAGATCTGTTTATCAGCTGTTCTGATACTGCTGTTCTGATTTCCTTTATAACCATACTAGTAAGTCAAGGTAAAAGGTGTATTCACCTTCTGTAGCTGCTAATGTCAGATCCTCCCCGCCTCCCCGTTTTTTTCTCATAGAAAGGAGGAAAAACTAGGGACATACAATCATCTGGGCCACAACAATTGAATCCCTGTCAGGTCTGGCTGGATATCTCACAAGTTTTGTATGATCCCAATAGGTATCCTGCTACGACTTGCTTGATGGATACGAATGACCAGACTTGTTGCCAAAGCTCGGATTTCGTGGGCATTGCTAGATTGCATAGCAGGAATAGTATAATGGACAAGTAGCCGTGGACTGATTCTTGGCTATAAAGTCCGGTAGAGACCGCAAGGTAATGGGGGTCCAATTGTGAGCATGAGTGATACTGGAATAGTCGAGAGCGTGGAGTTCAGAAACTCTAGCTGCGGTAGCCATGGCTAGTAAAAATCCTGCCTTACAGGATTTTGTAGAAGGGTAGCGTTTCCAAGGGGTTTGTATTGAGCAGCTAGTAAGGCAGACAGGAGGACTGATAAATTCCATTTAGGGAAGATTCGGGGGATGCAAATATCCTCTTGGCTGAATGATCGCATGAGTCTGTTAAGTACCGGATGTGTTCCGAACAATAATCAATCGAGCTGGAGAACGGAATAGAGGGCAGATCTTTATCCTTCAATGGTCCCATGTCGGAAGCTATTATCCTGTCGTAGGTGTAGGAAGAAATATGCAACCACAGGAATGTCCACTGTGACATTTGTTAGACCACATCTGTGTCTCCACTGGACGAATTTGTTCCATCTGTTGTCATAAAGTTGGGTGGATGACGATCTCAAAGATCTTGTGACAGCAGTAGAGGCAGCTTGAGAGAACCCGGAGGCCTGCATTCTCTGCGAGATGCTTTCCAGGCGGTGAGATATGGAGGCTTGGAGGACTGGAGTAAAATAGGCTCGACCTGGGCTGATGCAACGGATCTTTGCGAAGGGGAAGAGTGAGTGGCTCGTCCATCAGGAGTGATAGTAGTCTGGGATACCATGTCCTGCTTTGCCAAGTTGGAGCAATGAGGATGAATGTACAATCTGTCACTTCAAACTTCTGTATGGCCTTGTCTAGGAGAGGGCATGGTGGGACGGACAGCATTGGCAAAATTCCTGTCCAATCCATGGATAGTGCATCTCTCTGGAGAGCTCTCAGATCTGGGACCGGGCTGACATAGACTGGAAGTTGATGGCTGAGACAGGTTGCAAGAGGTCCAGATGCGGTGTGTCCAAAATGGAGGTTATCCAGGTAAAATGTCTGGGTGAAGAGATCCTCACTCTCCAGGATAGGCTGACCGCTAGTTTTGTTCAGTTTGCCTGGAATATGTCTCGCTTCCATCCGGCAGCTGAATGAGTCGGCCAAGGCAAATACCTGAGTAGTTTCTGTCATCAGCGAACTGGACTTGGTTCCGCCTTGCGTCTGAATGTAGGCCACCACTGTCATGTTATCTATGGCAATCTGGACGGATGATTTGATGAGGCGATCTTACCAAGTCTGGAGAGCATAAGAGATTGCTTTCATCTCTTTGACTGAGTTGCTCATGGCAATGGACTTGTTGAACCGGTCCTCCGGGGGGCAAAGATATCCTGTACGTTGAAGAAATCTGGCCCCGATGTAGACTATGTCTTGTACCGGATAAATCTCTGACTTGGTCGGATGGATAAGGAACCCGAGATAAGACATGAGTTGGGTTAGGAATGTCACATCCTGACACAGCTTGGTGTGTTCCTGATTGGTGGCCAGGAATCGTCTAGGTATCCATGAAGTCGTACAATCTGTAAATGGGCGAAGTTGATGACTGGCGCCATTATTCCTCTGAATAACCAAGGGGCTACTAATATGAAACCTGTGTCCCTCCGGACAGGATACAAGTCGAGGGCGCTTGATGAAATGTAGCTTGTACCTGTGATAGATAACGTATAAAATCCAGTGGTCAGGCGTAATGTAAAACCAATTGCAGAAGTCATGTATCGTAATCCGTAGTAAAACCCAGTTCGGTAGGATCTGTGATGCTTTGAGGGGGGAGAAACAAGTCATCTTCTGTCCGCGCTCTCCGGACTTGAAACCTCTACGGCCAGATCCACAGTGTTTGGAATCTGAGTTCCGAAAAGAATCTGACGATGGCTTGTCATGACACCGGGATGCCTGGTAGGATTCTTTCCCTGATGGGATAACTTCTTTAGCGGTGGTTCATTGAAAGAGGAATCCCTGGCTGGTTCTTGTGCTTATTAAGGCGGGTACGGCGGTCCCTGTGCCTTGACTGCTAGGTTGATGGTAGACACTTGAAACCTTTCTGTCATGTCCTGTGTGACCTCGTCTAGGATCGTGCCCAAATTGTTTTTAAAGATTATAAAAATCTGTTAATAGCAAAGGCACCACTACATAACCTGCTTGATAGGCGTAAAAACTTTTGAGCAGCTAAGTTGTATGGTTCGGGAGATATGGTCCGGACAAGAGCACTACCCTCAAATTTCCTAAGTTCATCATATTTCCATGGAAACGACAAAAATATAAAATTCTAAAATCTCTAAATAGCAAAAGGCACTTCTACTGAGCCTGATTGTTAAGTGTACCAAGTTTTGGGAAGCAAGGTTGTACGGTTTAGAAAATGTTCTGGACAAGTGCAGGTTGCATCTGAATCATCAGATTCAGCATTAGGAGTAGCATTTACCGTGAATGGCTCCAAAACTTTACTAAACCCACTGAACATTTCACATAAAAATAGTTGACAAAAGGTCTGATGTTTTACTGCGGTGCTTTGCGTTGTGTTCTCTTCTCCCTGGGCAGTATTCTTTTGTCTCTATGTTCTAGGAGGCTCCTGACCGGGCTACCAATTCTATATTTTGATAGAGAACAAAGAGCAAAGTTGGATTTAAAGTTTATTTAACAAAATAAACAAAAAAACAACAGGGGCAAAATCCTTCTCCACTTAACTATAACCTACGTAATTTTCCCCCTTCCCTACCTACGTAACCCAATTCAACTTTATTTCTTAAACTTGTTCTTTTAACCTTCCTTCTAACTCTCCAAAACAAACCTATTCAATCGCTACTCTCTTTTTCCCCCACCCATACCTCCTAATCTAACATCCCAACAAAAGCCCTATAATAAATAATAAATGGTCCTGATTCAGGGCGCGGGAGCTGACTGTATCTTACCAGGTACTGGTGAGCGATGACTGATGTTTCTCTACCCAGGGTAGGCTTATAAAGCTCACATGCGGACCATGTGACCAGGAAAACGGACACAACCAATGAACACGCTCCTTACATCTTGGCTCTCCCAATCATGGCTTCCGCCTAGCCGAGCATGCACGCTGTACGTGAAGTATGCAAATATTCAAAAACTGATGTACGTACAGCTGTTGGTGCTACCAACTGTAAACAAGTATTTGTCACAGAAGTGACGAAATGTCCCCCGCCTGTATATACACCATAGTACCAAATATGAAGACAATCCAGCAATTACTTCTTGAGATATCGCGGCAACACCGTTTTCCAACTCCAAAAGCAGATTTACCTGCTGTGACCTTGAAAATGGGGTCAAGGTCACCAAAACCGACTGGTGTCTGCGGAGTCTGTATATACACCATAGTTCCAAATATGAAAACAATCCAGTGTTTAGTTCTTGAGATATCGCGGCAACACCGTTTTCAAACTCAAAAAGCAGATTTGCCTGCTGTGACCTTGAAAATGGGGTCAAGGTCACCAAAACCGACTGGTGTCTGCGGTGTCTGTATATACACCATAGTTCCAAATATGAAGACAATCCAGCGATTACTTCTTGAGATATCGCGGCAACACCGTTTTCTAACTCCAAAAGCAGATTTACCTGCTGTGACCTTGAAAATGGGGTCAAGGTCACCAAAACCGACTGGTGTCTGCGGAGTCTGTATATACACCATAGTTCCAAATATGAAAACAATCCAGTGTTTAGTTCTTGAGATATCGCGGCAACACCGTTTTCAAACTCAAAAAGCAGATTTGCCTGCTGTGACCTTGAAAATGGGGTCAAGGTCACCAAAACCGACTGGTGTCTGCGGTGTCTGTATATACACCATAGTTCCAAACATGAAGACAATCCAGTGTTTAGTTCTTGAGATATCGCGGCAACAAACAGGTGGGACGTACGGACGTACGGACGGTCGTGAATACTATATCCCCCGCTTCGCGCTTTCGCGCGGCGGGGGATAATGAGAGCCACAAATATCAGAGCCTACTCCAGAACTATCAGTGCCAACACCCGTAGAATTCCCATCTTCCTCCGCATCAGTAGGAATAACATTCCTCTCCTCTACTTCTACCAGACTGAGAGGTTCAGGTGACTGAACACGGCTTTCTGCAACTTGCAGGTCATCAATAACAGTTGAACAGATGGCTGTCCCCTAGCCATGGTGCCTCTTGGCCGGAGGACTCTTCTTAAACAATAATGTCTGTCATAGAGTAGTAGGTAGAGACGCTGTGGTCTGAACAGATGGCTGTCCCCTATGCTGCCTCTTGGCCGGAGAACTCTTCTTAAACAATACTGTCTGTCATAGAGTAGTAGGTAGAGACGCTATGGTCTGAACAGATGGCTGTCCCCTATGCTGCCTCTATGCCAGAGGACTCTTCTTAAAAAATACTGTCTGTTTTACTTCTTCTAGCTTTAGTGAAGGCTTCTGCTCGTTGTTGAAGGCCTTCTCAGACAGAGTAGAGCACTGATCGCATCTTGCCTCTTCAGTGCCTTTGGCCTCTCTGGACTTCCAGGAGCTGTTGTGAGGATCTCCCGTGATCATAAAATGGCCACACTTCTTACAAGCATGAGGCGGGGGAGACTCCATGACGACCTCACAAACACCTCACACAAGCAATACTTACGTGAGTATGATCATCACTACAATTGGCAGCTCTTAATATGACTTAATATATCTGTCTTATGAGAAAACTATAGAACAATCTTAGATTAATTTGACTATACAACCATGTGCTAGATCGTTATAACTATAACAATAGGCGTTGACTCTAGCACACACAGAAAGACGTGAGGTTTCCCCCATTACACACGTCATACCTTGGGTTGCTATAGTGCTATTCGGGAACAACCAATTGTGTGTAATTGACAGTGAAGAGGACGTCTGTTGTAATCTGAAAATTTAGTTAGTGTGACTGAAGCCAAAATACAGGATGGCAAAGATGTAACAGAGGAAGAGGATTCGCAAGAATCATGTGTTGCTACACATCGTTAGTACATTATAGTAACCACAACTTTGCATTTTGTAACCTGTAATTGTAGAAAAAATTATTTAAATATGCCTAGTGACATTGACTGAAAAAGGTACTATATTATGAATATTAGCTTACACGGTGGGGCAACCTCAAATCAGCTGTTTCAATCAGAGGGGGTTTATTGTGATTTAACCACCTCTGATTGACCAATCAGAATCAAGTTGTTTTCAAATTCATGATAGAATGTTCCTTTAAGTGGATATTTACATATACATTCATCAAACAAGGTCTAATATTATATCCATAATTTTGGTCGGTTGCAATTACAATATTTGCATTTTGTTTTCATTTATTTGCTGTAGCATAGAGCAGAATGATTCCTGTTCCTCTATGTTTCCAGTGGGATATTCTTCAATGCAACACAAGTCATTTTTACAAGCCTTTTTCGTTTGTAGGTGTGTATATGTTACAGCCAGTGTGTAAAATGTGATCATGAAAATTTCAATGTGTAAAATGTCTACAAATTGACTGAAAAATAGGTCCATTTACTTAACAGATTGGCTAAAAATTATAAAGATGTTCAAAAGGGCTTAAAACATCACAATAGACTAAGTATGCATGGATAAAAAGCCAATAAAAAACTGTACTTTGACTTTCGTTTTCTCGTAATCCTATCATTTTCAGTCACTGGGTGATGAAATTCAATATCAAAATGTAAGGATTTCCTTATCATAATAAAAAAGTATATAGAGTGTTCAGTCAATTTGTAAAATAACTGAATATTTAGGGGTTTAATAAACTGCCTAAGGGAAAATGAGTGAGTGAGTGAGTGAGTGAGTATTGTTTTCAGCAATATTCCAGCACTATTACGGAAAGGGACACCAGAAATGGGCTTCACACATTGTACCCATGTGGGGAATCAAACCCGGGTCTTCGGCATGACAAGCGGCATTTAACCACTTGGCCCCCCCACTGGCCTGAAATTTTTGGTCATTTTCCACACTAACTATAACATATACACACTATAAAATAAGCAATGCTCAGGTGAAATACACTTCAATAGATTGAATATGCATTTCTTTGTTTTGTTCACTAGGATAGGGATATTCATGAACAGGCATGCAGTCAAACTTTCCCCTATATATACTAAAAATGCAGAGTTCAAGACTGAAGTGTCTTTAGGATCAGAAACAACAATTCTGTATGTCTTCTGTATGTCATTTCAAGAAAAACGTATGAACGTCAAAATGTGTCATTTATACATTGATGAACGTCAGTTTCATAGTCACATGACTCGGCAAAGGTTGTATATCGTGTGAACTTCACATGAAAAAATTATAATGATTTGACCTTTACCAAATTGAATGTATTGCAAGTGCCGTGTGATAGCTGTGGCAAGATACTTACGGCATCTGTCTGTGACTCATTGGGTGGTTTCTCCATGATTTCAACCACACCGTCTTGGTGTTTAAATGCAACTCCAGACAAAATGTCATACAATCCAAGTTTCTGTGCCTCTAATCCAAATCTTTTGATCCACTCTGCTGAGCTTATACTGTGCTCATTCTTCTCCAGGGAGAGGTCACTGTCCGTAGACATGTGTTCTGAAAGATAATAAACATTAGTTGTTCCATTCTTTCACAGAAAAGCAGTGAAGTGAAGTCTTGTAGTCACCGTAATAAGTGCCCTGAGCACTTAGCAAATGTCAAATGGGGATGGTTAATCAAATATCATACACAACAAGTTAGAGATGAAGTGATAAAGAAGAAACTTAGTTGATGAAACTAAAGCTTTGGCGAAAATAGGGTACTAATAAGTTATTTTTTCAGGCATTTAGACATTGGATGTAATCATGATAAGGAGGAATAACTGCTTTGTTACACATACACAAAAATGTATCACAGTATTTCTTTTTCAAAAGCATGAAAGTATAAGCTGAGAACTACACACAAAAACTCAAGGAATATTAATTATGTTCACCATGGTGAACGACCGTTCAGATGACAACGTTCCTGTAGTTTGAGTGGTTCTTCCAGGAGCAGTAGGAACATACTTGGAAACCATGCCCTGTTGGGCCATGCCAGAGCAATCCATGTCCTCTATGCATAGGCAAACATACGCTCCCAACTCATGGAAAGGGGGTGCCAATGTGGAACTTGTGGGTCTGAAACTGGGTTGACGTGAACTGAGCCTGATGTTGAGACAGGTGGCGAAGAGATTGAGATGCAGTCTAGCTCATGTGACAATCAACTATTGTGGCCGTCAATAGATCCAACAACCAAGAAGGGGGAGGTTTTGCCAGAGTATCCAAATAGAGAGCCCTTGTAGTGGACGTAACTGGAGCCTATCTCTGTAGGTCATGTGCATTCAAGATCATGTCACTTGTTCTTAGATATGACTGTGTCTTGCACGTGCACTTGCTAATCCATTTTATGACTTTTTCCATGAAGGAAGGTAGCAGCAAAGTGGTGTAAAAAATCTGGTATTAGGTGAAAGAGTTCTTCCTCGATGTCTGCGAAAGAGTAATTATTAGGCTTGAAGGGATCAATTGGCAGTGTAGGGGCTTCACCCCGACACATGTTGCTTGCTCAATGATGGTACCTGATAGATGAGTACAATGTAGACACTTCTTATATGCATCAGCCACGAAGGATCTGGCAGCATGCTTCAAACCATCAAGCCGATACACACTGTCTTCTGTGGGTGAGAGGATTATGTATAGGTTAGACCACGTGGACCCAGTGTCTAATCGTTGAAATGGTTAATTAAACCACGAGGCGCGTATGTTAATGATGTTAGCGCTTGCACATTTTAAAACATGTGTCAAAAGTTTAGTATTCATGTGTATGGGCTGGTATCCGTTAAGGAGGCCCAATCTGAGGATTCTGTGGATGATAATGCAGAATCCACAGGTACAATTCAGTTGGCGAGCACATGTCTTGGAAGTCAGCAGTGCTGGCGTTATAATGAGCGACAATGGAGGGTTTGACTGACGAAGATGCGATACCATCATCACAGCGATATTTACATTTATCCCAGGAAAAAGAAGGGAATTTTACATTTGTGTATAGCGATATAAGCGATGACGATGGAGTGCCAGTGAGTACTGAGAAAAGTTTTACCGACCCTAAAGCTGATGGAATTAACACAAGTGACGACGAAATGGTTTATTTGGGATCCCAAATTTCAGAACTGGACTATGCGACTAAAACTGCGGAAGCGTCTTGGGAACGAGACAGTCACAAGAGATAAAAAGTGAGTACCAACTGTTTTGACCAGTATTAAACATCTTGTCTATAAATGGTTGCTGCGGAAATAATAACTTCCTGTATATTTGTATATCTTAGGTTTTTTCACCAACCATTCCCTTCATGCGACATGTGCTACAAGACTGTTCCACAGTGGGGTGGATGAACAGCTGATTGCAAGTACAACTGGTCATCGTAGCAATGCTGTCCGCCCTTACAAGAGAATCTGCCCCAAGCAGGAGGCTGCCATCAGTAACATTGTCCAGGGACACCCGTCAACTCTTTCATCTTCACCCGATATAATGGAAGTGTCGGTTAAACGATTACGTTCCATGCACAGACCACTCGACATTTCCTTGAATATAAAAATCGCCTTAAGTTGTAATTCACAAGATAACGCCTTGTTCGGTGTTTCTGTATGAAAAACAATAATACAAATAAAAGTGTCTGTTCTTCTTTGTTTTCTCATATATTGTGCATATGCTGATTATGATTTCTATGGCTTTGTGAAAGATGTGTATGTAAAGCTGGAACAATGGTCAGCGTCACTCTGTAAAGTTGTTCAAAGAAACATGAAAAGCCCTCTGGAAAATAGTTCCAGCCGTGGTCTAACTAACAGATAGGTTAGTTAGACAACGGGTAAAAACAAAGGAGTTATGGTTTAAAGATCCATCACCCCCATGGGTGGGCGAGCCGTTATAATTTGTATATCATAGGAACAAGACCTCAGAGTATCTTCACATGAGATAACCTTATACATACTAGCAAATCGTTGGTCAAAATATGGCTGTCATAGATATGATTGTTGCCAAATGTGCATGAATTTAGAAAATTGCTCTAAGTTAAAGCGGACAGGAGGAATTGGGTGCAGCTTGCTGCCAACCCTAGTGGACACAACCTTACCCAGACGCCTGTCACTGGGATTTACCCCAACGAGCAATGCCTGCTCCTTTTTCTCCTTGGGTGGGTGGGTCCTATCAGACTCACAAAGTGCACTTCACACTGGTGAAGCAAGCTCTAGACAAAGCTGAGATACAGCCTATTCCCTTAAGTAAACTAGAGATAAAAAGCAAAATCAAAGCCTCCATAGCCCAGTGGGATGCAAGTAAGATCCGCAGATGGCTATACCAAATTCAACCCAAGATCCACCAAAAGCCATACTCATACTCGAATGAAAGGAAAGTTGAAAGAGCCATCTCACGCCGCAGACTCGGTCACAGACATTACTATGACAAAGTTTGTCCATCTTGCAATCAACCTGAATCCATCCAGCCGGTGCTCAGTTAAAACAAGACTTGCAGTCAGATCCACTATCTGTTGTAGATCTCCTAATGCCAAGAGATGCAATAGCGAAAGCCAAACTAATTCTATTTCTGAGAGATGGACAGCTACTCGAACATATATAAACAGAGCAGTAAAAAATGAAATGTTATCAATATACAAAAATAGAAATCTTATCAATACAAAAACAGAATACTAAAAATTAAAACTATTTTTTGGATAGTACTTATGAATCCTCTAACCCCCACCACCCTCACCCCCCTTCTTGGCCTGAGATGAGACAGTCTTAGAACAGACCTGCCACAGTAGATGCATCTACAGAAATTGAAATGAAGTTCTTCTTGGATTCATACAATAGCATGTAGTGAACTGTGGATGAGGCTGACTTGATCTAGACATATTGACAAAGGCGTGTCGCTTAAGAAGCGTCTCATGGTTGGATAGCATGACGTACACCGGCCATGAAATGCTCCCCATGGTCCTGATCAGGATCACCGGTGAAATAATGTCAGGACATTTTAACCCTGTGCCAATCATGATTCCTTGAACAACCTTAAATTTTCCTATAGCCATTATCATTCATACAAAGTTTATGTTTTCTGTGCCTTGTGCTTCTTAATAACAAACTGAAAATAAAATCACAATGATGTTAACAAAACGAAAGAAGAAGCCTTATTCAGAAGGAAATGCACGTCAAATTTCAGCTTCATAAGTCAAGCAGAATCAGAGCAGAATATCTGTAAGAGCACGATAAAAATGCACAGGTTTTTACAAAT
Organism: Haliotis rufescens; assembly: GCF_023055435.1. Classification (NCBI taxonomy): domain Eukaryota; kingdom Metazoa; phylum Mollusca; class Gastropoda; order Lepetellida; family Haliotidae; genus Haliotis; species Haliotis rufescens. The sequence goes on from NW_025964361.1 coordinate 18,794,445, forward strand.
ATTAGTGTCAGGATTACTGGGGTCACAGGGTCATGTTTCATCTAAGTGGTCGGTCAAAAGAAAGAGACTAGTATGCCATAGGCCTTGTCTTGAACACTGAAGCTGTTGGTGTTTCTTGAAGAGCAAAGCAGTAATTGACCAACTGGTCCAAATTGGGCACGATGGATGTCCTAACAAAATTGTGTTGTGCAAGAAATAATTCTTTGGTTTCTCCATCCACAAATAAAATGGCATGTCTTGCACTCTCCACAAGACTCTTTGAGAAGAGGGATGACTTCAACTTTCGAAAAGTCAACTTTCCCTTTGGTGTTTACATTTCACAACTTTTGAGGTACAATCGAGCATGCCCTTTCTATCCATATTTCATGAAAGAGCATCAGACTCGGGAGTTGTTTGATCAAGTCCTGTGCAAAGCTTTCAAAATGTTTTTTCGGGGTCATATCCAAATTTGACTCCTTTGCTTTTTCTCTATTTTTATTTGCACAATATGTTCTGATGTTTTTTCAGGTGAACAAAAAACTTGCCTTTGCATGTGTTTGTGACAAGTGTCACCTATGGGAGAGGATATACTCACCTTTTCATGAACACCTGGTAATCATCACTGTTTAAAAGTGATTCATAAACATAATCTTTTATGTTTTAATTAAATTAGCAAACTACAACATAATCATTTGACTCAAACCAAGCCACTTCACTCATTATTGTCACAAACACAAAAGAGTCTCTGCTTAACTTTTGGGGGTACTTTGATTCAAAACTGAGTGTCGTCAAATCTACAGGTTACATAACTCTACACTGAAAACACAGTATGTTTAATCTCCTTCCTTCAAAATCACACCTACCTGTACTGACACTTAAATACCAATGAAGAAAACCAACATCATAATAACAACATCAGTGATATAGATCTACACTCACCAGCTCGAAGTCTAGGCTCTGGAGTTTTCTGCAGTAAAGATGTTATTTGTCTGAGAATGTTGCGTGCATCCTCTAGTTCCTCAAACACCAAGATTACATCTTCCCTCACACCCACACCTGGAGGCAAACCCCCAATGGTCCTTTTCTTCAGAACAATATTTGCTTTGTTCATCAGGGGATCAACAGGCATATGTTCATATGAATCCATTTCCATCACAACTGCATAGGCATGAAATCTGCAAAATACCATATGAACATGAAGAATTTAACAGTTGAACTGGGATGTCAATAGTGGTGTAACGATACATCGAACTATCGATTGATTGCGATTGCTTGTCTCACGATAGTACACTATCGATTGCAACTTGAAACAATCGATACTATTGGCGATAGTTTGTCTAACTATCGATAGTTTCGATAGTTAATTTGTTTGGTACATTTACTTTCTTAAAAAACATAGAAACAACTCCCATGATCACCTCTGTCGTGCTTTCGTTAGGATTGCACTGCTTTGTCTGTTTGATTTAGAGTTACGTCCCTTAGCTACTCGTCGCTAGGCAACATTGACAAGATGGCGGACGCCACAAGTCAGTTTGAAATTGTTGCCAATAAGGCAGGCAAATCGTGGGTATGGGATCATTTTGGCTTTGTCAAAACGCAAAACGAGACAGACAAGCAAAAAGTAAGTTGTAGAATCTGTCGGATAATTCTAGTATTCAGGAAATACTACTAATCTGACCGAATACTTGACAAGATGGCACCCAGATATTCGTCCACGTGAAAAAGGGGGATCCCAGTCTTCAGTCAGTGGTAGTACCAGTACCTCGACGCCAAAACGTGTGCAATCAACCATCTTTTCGTCTCAGAAGCTGACACGCAATTCACAACGATGGAAATCGATCACCGATGCTGTACTGAGTGAGTGAGTGAATATGGTTTTACGCCGCTTTTAGCAATATTCCAGCAATATCACGGCGGGGGACACCAGAAATGGGCTTCACACATTGTACCCATGTCGGGAATCGAACCTGGGTCTTCTGCGTGACGAGCGAACGCTTTAACCACTAGGCTCGATGCTGTACTGCAATTCATAGTTAAGGACCTCAGGCCCTTCAGTTTCGTCGAAAATTCAGGGAATGCCAATGTGACAATTAAAGAGTTTGACAGTTTGTATAGTCAAATACTAGTCATTGGATCACATTCATTCACATTGGTGCTAAAACACTGCAGTAACCTAAGACTTTACCAGTTACAAGAAGTGAAATTTTGTATTAAATGTTTTTGAGAGGTCAATTTGAACTTGTTTTCTTTTCATTTCTTGTTTTCTTTACAAATAGTATCAGAAAGTTATAATTATTTTGATGGTGTCCGTCAAAATGCTGAAATATATGCTGCTAAAGCCTGCTATAATTGCAAGAGAAAACTATCGCAATAGTAGGGCCACTATCGCAATAGTATCGCAATAGTTGTTTTAACTATCGCAATAGTATTGCAATAGTCAAAAATGCCTCAATAGTCACCCCTAGAGCATACATGTAATTGCATCCCAATTGCTTGGTTTGATGCTCATGATGTCAATCACTGGATTGTCTGCTCCATACTCGATTATTTACAGACTGCCTTCATACAGATGGAATATTGCCGAGTGTTGCATTAAACAACAAGCAAACATAAGAGGCCACTATGCTTATCGTAAGAGGCGACTAGTGGGATTGGGTGGTCAGGCTCAGTGACCAACACAGTCATCGTACACCAATTGCGTAAATTGCTATGCTCATTATGTCAATCACTTCATTGTCTGGTCCAGACCAGATTGTGTACGGACCACAGTTTAACCACACTACCATCCGTTTTTGGTACTGGACAACAAGTGTCTTGTTATAAGAATCCTTATTTTTTCATTGCCAGAAGTAGAAAAGGAAATTATGTATATTAGTTTCAATTTCAAGTCTAAAATGAGAAGGAAGTTGCAATTTGCTTTTTCTGGTGTTCAATCAAATAAGGCGAAGGGTGGTCAACCCAGCCACTTCCATTAAATTTGTTTTTGTATAATTTTAACTGGTGTTTGAATCATGTCTTCTTCCCCAAGTTCCCAAGGGAGTTTGGCCTGAGGGGTCAGGTCAACTGCGCAAGATTTACATAATGGAATGCAACACATGGTCAGACAATCTTCAGCCACCCGAACTTACTCAGAACTCGGCGCCTATTACAGATGAATGATCAAGTGACCAGTCAAATGCAACAACATTTTAGTTATAAATTCATGTAAATATTACATATTAATACATGCCAAGCAAAACTGGTTACAAGTAATTTCATGAGTGAATGACCTTCAATGTGACCTTGACATTTGAAACAACCTCGAAATAAACCAGATCCCACATTAGAGATCATGTTTATTAAAAGTCTAATTTATTCATATTCAAGATAATCTTGTTCACAAATTCTTGTGATGCCTGGCCTTGCCCTTCAATTTTGGAGGTACATGAGTTTTGAAGTCAAACTGGGCAAAGATGTGTGGTTGCTTGGTTGTTGTCATGATTCAGCCTGTAAACATTGAGTATTGCCCAGACAAACAAGTGACATATATTATTAGCAAAGTCCCACTTCATTTGGATATGATGACAATCAATTATGTCACCGAGCCAAACCCCTTGATCCATTTTGTATCCTTTTACCAAAAGTATAAGTTGCTGGTGATCTATTTTAACTCCAAAAACTCTTACAATTTTAGAAAATCATACCTTCCATTTGTAGCAGTGGCCAAGGTACGTAGATATTTGATGGTATCTGCACTGCTACAGTTGTAGGACACAATGTGGATTGTGATGTTCAGCTTACATGATGTAACCTGTTGTAATATAATATAGCATGTAAACACAACTGTGGAAACTAAAGTATCATGACATTGGAAGCTCACCTGGATAAGAATATTAAAGAGCCCAAAATATTACTAAATATACTAGAGGTATCCAGAATATTGCTGCAATAATAATAATAATGCACATTAATAAATTTCTTTAACACTTACCGGAGTACCAAACTTGCAAAAGATCACTGAGGCTGACATTTTGCAGAAAAGTGACAGTAATGGCCGTAAATACCTTTTTAAAGTGGCTGTTGTGGCAGACATTGGTCTTGTGACCTTTCAGATGTATTTTAAGAGAATTTAGGATATGTTTGTTTGTTTCTTTGCTGTTGCCGCACTCAGCAATATTCCAGCTATATGACGGCGGTCTATAAATAATCGAGTCTAGTCTGGAGCAGACAATCCAGTGATTGACATCATGAGCATCAATCCACACAATTGGGATACGATGGTATTCATCAATGAAGTCACCGAGCCTGACCACTCGATCGCTTTAGTCGCCTCTTACGACAAGCAATGTCACCTTTTACAGCAAGCAAGGGTTACTGAAGACCTATTCTACCCTGGATCTTCACGGGTATTCCCCTTCCACACTTGGGCAATGCATGACGCCATTCTTCACTCATGTGGAACCTGTCCACCACATTTATGCAACCCATTGAACATGTTTGTGCAGCCCGTGATCTACATACATGGGAGGGAACATAAACAATTTAAAGTGAACTCATGTTCATTTCTGGAGTGTATCTCCTGACATCTCAGTTGTAGATGAGACATTGTGACAAACTATGCAATGTATTTCTCTCGATCACATTGTCTTAGCGGCCATAAAATTTCCGAGTCCCGTGATGGGATTCGAACCACAGGCCTTCTGATCAGAGATCGGATGCCTTGTCAATGATAAAGACACAGTTCAGTTGTCTTGATTTGCAGAGGCTTTATTACACCTGAAGATACACCGGGACTCGATCACAACACATGCGGGCTGCCATCTTTTAGGGATACCCGACCATGCTACTTCCGGCCTGACATTCGCAATACTTTGTATTTCCAACAATCGGAATAACTCGGAAATGAACATACTAACATCTCCCCTCCTTTGGAAGAAACAAAAAAAAAAGAAGAAAAAAAAAGAAAGAGAGTATGTCTCCTTTAACTCAAATGATATTAAACGATTGTAACCATTAAAACAGCTGCAATGATCAGATAGTTAAATGTATCTGCTTAGTTCACACAGGCACTGTCTGTATATATGCAACCGCATCTTATAGTCTTGCCTCAAAGTTCATGACAGTAATTCATGCATGTCCATGTTGGCAATTATTACATCAATTCACTGAAGCATGATATAGTCATTGTATCTTAAATGCAATCTTTTTTCCCTGAGTGGACGTTTTACTGAGCAAGTCTCTTCAGATATCTTGGTAATATCTGTAACACTTTCTGTAGGTTGAAAACCTGGCTGTGTAGTCTTTGATTGTTCTACATTCTGTGTAATGCTAGGGCTGGCTTGGGCCGTTACACTTCGATCTGTCACAGGTTTCATGGGTGAACTTAGTACAGCTGTTTGGACTTCGGCATTCTTCAAGATCAATTGATTATGCGCCCTCTGTGATGAGTTGTAGTTGTTTGATGGTGGTGGCGCAGCTGCTGGCTTGATTTGCACACGGTTTCTTCTCAGTGTGCTACCAGGGTTTTTTATTTTGTAAGACCTTGTATTGTCCTTGTGGATGACTTGCCCATATGCCCAAGGTTTTCCTCTCTGGTTTGGTGGAGGTTTAGCATACACATAACTGCCAGTTTCTATTGGTTCATGCTCTGTACCAGACGATCTATCATACTGAGTCTTGCTAGAGATTCTTTTGCCCCTGATCTCTCTATAAACTATTTTGGGATCCACTACCTGGTGCTGCAGAAGTTGATTTGGTGTCGGCAGCAAAGTCCTTGTGCGACGATTCATCATGCGCTGTGCAGGTGAATAGGTATGTCCCTTTTGAGGAGTATTTCTGTAGTTCAAGAATGCCAGTTCTTTGTCATCAGATTTCTTCATCATAGCTTTTGCCACTTTGACAGCTGACTCAGCCTTTCCGTTTCCTTGTGGATGATATGGTGAAGACGTTGTGTGCTTGAAGTGATACTGCTGAGCAAAGTCTTCATATTCTTTGCTGATGAACTGAGGTCCATTGTCTGTATGACACACAATCGGAATCCCATAGCGAGAGAAATGAGCCTTTGTTTGGGCTATCACTGTAGCGGAGAGAGTGTCTTCCAATTCGTCAACCTCAATCCAGTCAGAGAAGTGACAAACTGTGACAAGGTAAGTCTTTTTCTCAAAGGCAAATAAATCTTGACTTATAATTTGCCAGGACACGGTGGGTATTGGCAAAGACTTCATGGGTTCTCTGGGTGCTTCATTTCCATACTGTGCACATGTTCCACACGCACTGCACATATCATGAATAGAGTTCCTCATCCCAGGCCAAAAGAGGACCTCTCGAGCCATTCGTATGTTTGATTCAGCTCCAAAGTGATTCAAGTGTATCTTTTCCAGCATCTCTCTGTACATGCTCTTTGGGATCATCACAAGTGAACCTTTGTATATGATCCCATTGCTGATGCTAAGTTCATCTCTATAGCCCCAGTAGGAGGCCAAAGCTGGATCCAGTAGGTTTCTGTCATCTGGCCATCCATGACCTATCAGTGTGTACAACTGAGACATCAATGGATCTTTCGCAGTTTCCTCTCGGAGTCTGGTCTCAGTTTCTTCATGGAGCTGTGGATTGTGCTCATCATATTCATGTTACAGCCACTGGTCAAACTTGGCCATTGTATTGCATATCGCAAGACACTCCTTCTCAATTTGGGAATATCTCTGTTCTGTTGCATTCATGCTGCAGGATGTGAATGCCGCTGGATGAAGTTTTCCATTAGCATCAGGCTGAAGTAAGGCACCCCCAAGACCTTCCTCACTAGCATCCACTTGCAATACCACATTCTTTTGCAGGTCATAATAACTTAGCACAGGTGCTGTTGATATAAGTTGTTTGGCCTGATTGAATGCAGTTTCCTGTGTTGAAGCCCAAGAGAATGGTACACCTTCCTGTGTGAGCATTGTGAGAGGGCGAATTGTTGCACTCAGATTTTCACAGAAGGGTGATAAGTAGTTGACCATCCCTATGAATCTCAGGAGCCTAGCCTTGTTGCGTGGAGGAGGCATTTCTGTGATCGCAGCAACCTTGTCTGGGTCCGCTTTCATTCCTTTGTCAGTAATTATGTTGCCGACAAATTTCAGTTCCTTCATTTTGAACTTCAGTTTAGAAGGTTGGCACTTGATATTTTTTCGTCAAGCATCTTTCCATTAATGCTATAAAGCGTCGATCATGATCCTGTTCCACCTCATCATATGTGTTTCCTTCACCGTATATGAGTATGTCATCAGTCATTGATATGGTTCCATCTAGACCTTCTAGTGCAGCAGATAGTCTCATTTGGAACTATTTGGAGGTGCACTTGTAATTCCAAATGGCAGGCGTAGCCATCTATACCTGCCATAAGACGTGTGCATCGTAGTCATGAAAGATGATTCTTCATCCAAAGGAAGATGAAGAAAACCATCACAGACATCTACCAGTGAAAAACACTTGGCGTTGCATAATTTGTGAAGCTGTTCATTGAGTGTCGGCATTTGACATATTGGTCGAAGGATGGCTTTGTTCAGTTTGACTGGGATCTATGCATACCCTGAACTTTTTTGGAGTTTCTCTTATTAGAACATTTGAGCACCATGGTGTTGGCTCATCCACCTTTGCTAGTATACCAGCTTCTACATTTATCAATTGCAATCTTTTCCTTTTCCCTTTTTGCTACAGGAACTCTGTGTATTGGCATCTGTATGGGAACAACATCAGTTTTCACCTTGAAATGAACTGGAGGTCCCAGGGACCCCACTCCTTCAAAATTTTCTGGGTATTCCTTCAGCACGTTGTGCTTAGTGAGTTGACCAGGTGGAGGTAACATCCTTTTCCTTGGTACTACAATAGGCTCTGATGGTGCTGGAGGTGGCATAGTGCATTGTCCAGGCACCTTGCTGTGTATAGTCTCAAGATGATTGCATGCACATAGACTACTGGGATCTGTAATTTCCATTTGTTTCTTTTCCTCCATGCACATGGATTCATTTGAGTCTTGAAGATTTGATGAACCGCAGTCTGGTCTGCCTGCCTAAAAACCCTGGTAAGTCTCCACCATCTGTAACATCTGCAACATCATGTACTTTAGAAGTCAAAGTAAATACCTAATCAGCTTCAATCTTTATCAGTCCAAGATTTTCACTGTCTTGGCCAGAATGTAAAGCTGGCTTTCCTTTCAACTGATCATGGGGAAGTACTTGAAATGTCAAAAGTTCAAACTTGTTCTTTCGTTCACATACTAAACTGACTTGTCCCAACGGGTGAAGGGGCTTTGCATCACCATAAGGATGCAATATGAATGGGGATCTTTGAATAGTTGCCTCTGGAAACATATCTCTAACAGTCTGATCGGAAATGGTATTACACGTGGCTGCAGAATCTATCTGGTACTTTACTGGTGTAAACTTGTTTCCTGATGTTGATGTTGAGAGGTAGACAAAGTATTTCTTGCCCATTTTGTTTGTGGTTACATTATATGCCTGCTGAGTTTCTAGTGAGTATATCTGGTACTCATCCCCCTGTTCATAGTCATCAGTGTAGTGGCATTGTGCATCTAATTGATGAGTTGACTGGTGACTTTTGCTTGTACCTCGACTTTCCTTGTCCTGGTTTTCACGCTGGTTTGTGTCCCTTACGTACCCTGTATTTCTCCTACCACGACCCGGGTTCCCTCTACTTTGTTGTTGCCCCCATCTTGGATAAGAAGTGGGGTTGACAGGATTTTGCAAACATACCCTGGCAAAATGGTGATTTAACCCAAATCTCACACAGTCTTTTCCTTTTGCTGGGCACACCTTCCATGGATGAGGGCCTCGTCGATCTCCACACCAATGGCTTCAGCTCTCTTCAGTCCAGTGTACCTGTTCATCAATATTCTTGGATGATTCATCAATAAGTTTATTTGCCTTCTGTGCAGATTCAAGGGCTTTGGCTTCACTGACAACATCTGACAATAACTTTTTACTATTGTCTGATTTCAAGTGTGTCTTTAAAAGTTCAGTTCTAACGTTGCTGTCATGCAGACCAAATACAAATTTGTCATGACACATTTCATCTCCTACTGCTGCATAGGCACACAAGCTACCTGATTGTCTGACCTTGACCTCCCATTCTTGTACTGTTTCGTGTGGTAGCTGATTAGTATTCCAAAATCTGAATCTATCTGTCATCAGTGAACTACCGACGGTCCCTGTGTAGAAAGTACGTAACTTTTCCATCCATACCCATGGTTTATTCCTATCTTCTTCTACTATTTGAGGTTCTATAGTGTATCTCACGGCCTGTAGTGCTTCATCTGGTATCGCCGACCTTAGCGACGATATTTCCAATTTTGGCTTCTTGTAGTAGTCTATTTGTTCAGTATTTGGGTTTTTATCTAGATTTCTGTAATCCGCCTGAATACAATAGTCTTTGAACCTAACTTCAAAGTTCTTGAAGTTTTCAGCCACGTTCCCCGAAAGCTTGAGCTCAGGTCGCTTCGGAAGTCCCGCCATTGCATGTGCTCGTAGTTGATTCGAGTTTGAAACAATCTGGCCTACCTCCGCTTCTATAGATTGTGTGATCCCACTTCTGACACCAAGTTTCCAGCCTCGTTGGACCAATGGTAAAGACACAGTTCAGTTGTCTTGATTTGCAGAGGCTTTATTACGCCTGACGATACACCGGGACTCGATCACAACACATGCGGGCTGCAATCTTTTAGGGATACCTGACCATGCTACTTCCGGCCTGACATTCGCAATACTTCGTATTTCCAACAATCGGAATAACTCAGAAATGAACATACTAACAACATAACCAAAGAGGTTAACCCTGTCAGCAAGCTTACTAGGTAAGGATGTCATCTGTCGGACAACTCCACACCCTGCTACATACTTTCTTGTCAACAGAAGGCACGTCCCGAGCCGTATAGTAGGGTAGTGAGACTTATTTTGTCACAGAAATGTTGACATGATTTGCTGATATGTGGCTGTGGGACAACATGCATTCATATGGGGGTTCATTGATAAGTTCTAAGCCCGACGTAATGGGAATTCTGTAACAGTGACATCCTTTTGTTGTGGACATTACATTATGTAATAGAAATATCCACAAAAACTAGAGTCAAATTGTTTCAAGTCAGTACAATAAGTAGCTAAGTGTGAGTGTGGCAGGGAGAGCCTGAAAACAACCCCATCCTGGATGACCTGTGACGTCAGCAACACCATAAATGATTAAAAAAAAATCCATGATAGGGTGATGACACCCACTTGTCATCATACAGACAATGAGTTTTAGCGACTGCCGGGACCCCCTGCCAGGAGTAGCCTTTAATTCATCTTTCATTATTCTCCTTAATAACCATGGAGACAATAGAAATTCCAAACAGAAGGACCAGCCACTGGAAATGATGACTATTGTAAAAGAAACGTTGGCAACTCCTGTTAATGGGGTGGCTCAGTACATGGAGATTTGCATCCTGCATGTTGAAACTGATCAGGTTGTCGCTGGGGTTGGTTTGATAGTGAGGTCATTTAAACCAGGGTGGACGCTCGAGGTACTTCTGGGGAATGTGGCCATGTTGTACACAATCAGATCAGATCTTTGTGCAAGTTACCCCAACACAAAGATCTGACAACATTCTATGAAGAATGATCATTCATCAAACCAATCACAGCATTGTGTGCAAGATCACGAAAAGTAAATATCCTATTAATGTGTTTTCTAATCATGCAACCTCGAAAAGGTTAGTCTGGTGCAATGAACGACTTATGAACGACAGCTACGACCATCGTTTATCTTTCACTTCAATGGGATAAACACATGAAAGGGATGGAATACTTTCCATATAGCCCATACAATCTTGGCCATCTATTAAACATTTCAGAATTTTCTTTTATTCAATTTTCAAATTGAGAACTTTGTAAAACTATTTTTCAAAAGTTGTCTGGATGGGCAGTTTTCATTTTGAAACTAATGTAGTAAAGCTCAAGAAAGAGGCTTTGTGATGGCTAATGCTGAGTATCCTGTCTGTGATTTTATTTGTCGGATAAAGTTCGTTCTGATGTTAAGTATAAGGAGATGTCCTCAGTTGTGCATGTTTTAGCAATCACATTTGTCCTCTGTAGTGCCTGTAACAAGACAAGACTTGCCCCTGCTGTTGCAAGCCTCGGTGGTAGCGCTGGCACCCCCTGTCCGAATCCTCAGGGACTGAAGCCCTAGTCAGCTGATGAGCTGATGTTAAATACCTATATGCTGTAAAGATTCTGTAAAGTAGTCTAAGCCTTGGTCAATGATGAGACTTCCCTGGATGTAGGCATGACCATTAAATATCTGGCTTTTTCACCAAGTAGAACTCAAACAATAGTTATAATTTTGTATAATTCTAAGAACACTACTTCTATTACCATAATTCATAGGCTAAATTCCCATAATTTGGCTGTCATCACACTATAAAATCTTCAGATTTTCAACAGACTTTCCTCTTCAACCAAGCAACTGCACATGTGAGATGCGGGAAAACATCAATTCTTTCTAGTAACCTGCATCCTATAGACATAAATAGATGTATTTGGGAGGTGGGACTCCTGATGAAATAGAGGTAGTATTCTTAGAATTATACACAATGATAAGTTCTATTGTTTGATAATTCCTCCGAATATCTTACCCCTATGACTTCATAGCCAGAATTTACAAGAGGCAAGAATGGATCTCGTATCATCTCGTATAAACACATAAAGAAACAGACAAACAATACACAATACCTTATATTTGCCATAGAGAAAACCCTGTTCTATTGGCATTTAGTGAGGTCACTTCCTGTACTTCCGGCTCTGATGACATCACTTCAGGTTCTAACGTCACTTCCTATTATGACATCCCTTTTCTGTTTTTTCTCTGAAAACATCTTCAACTTTGAAGACACTTCACTTGGCGTCTATCCAATAGAACCGTTGATCACTTCCAGAAGTAAGCCATTAACCAGTGAACTGCCTACTCTAGGATGACAATAATCCAAAGCCTAACTTACATCATCAGGTTGAAGTACCTTGAGTCTGTGCCCCCAGTTTCCCAGTAGCCACAATTGGGCCCAGCGAAAATAGCCCTCCTTCGGGCCCTCTGGTTGAACATCGCACAACAGGCTGTAACAATACAGACTCCTTCAAGGGAACAGAGACACATGTCTTGATATGACAATAGATGACTTCTATGACAGTAAACAAGTTGGAATCATAACCAAACTTGGCGTGCCAGCAACTCCCCCTGCCTCTTGAGGAAGCCTTTTATAAGCCCACTTGATCAGGTTTCATCTCCATGGGAGCATCCACTGATAAACTTTGATGCTGCTCATCAATGGTAGGTAGCAGATGCCGGACTCCCGCTACCATCCAGTTAATCTATGCTCCAACATTCATCAAATGTCTATTGAATGACCTTGCCTGGAGAGTACAGTGAGTCCTCGACATAACACTCCTCGATGTACCGCTAGCTCGGATCACGGACTTGTATAGGTCTGTGCTCGGATGCAGCGTGGGGTAAACCTTGGCTCCCCAAAATTCATGCAGAATTTCCCTAAAAAGCGCATTAATGCAAATAAAGTGACAAATAAACTGAAGAGATTTAATTCCCAGTTGCATTCCTTCAATGAATTTAGGTAAACGAACAGGTGATAACAAATGAACTTGGTCAATGTTTTAAATTTCTGATAAAACATCCCTAGACATGATAATTTACCAATTATATTGTATTTCCTGTTGTGCTAGGCACTGTTTTATATGCAGAGATTAAGATTACCGTGTGTATTTTCTCGTAAGCTAAGCTGGAAGCAGCAATCAGCCGTACACACATTTTCTCGGAATCTACTGGGGACTTGGTTAAAACGTACCCAAAATATAACTTTCAAGAATTTTGATACAATAATCATAACTTTAATTTAATCAGACATTTTGTATTCCAATATCACGTTATTATAGTAGCAGTAAGCATAGGCCATTGGTACGTATACAGCTGATCGCTAGTGTCAGATGTTTTTACGTATGGAACAATTTGACAAATTACCAATGATGCTCCAGCACTCGCAATCGCGAAAACTTTATGCTGACATATAGTGAGTGCGTAGGCTAAATCTACACTCAAAGCAGATGATGTCTGTAGATGGAGGCTTCATGCCCATAACACGTTAACGAAATACTCTACTTTCATGATTTCCATTTCAAACCAGATTATTAATCAATGAATGTGTTAATTTATGAGCAAAAGCCTTAAGAAATTACAGCGTGAAAACTAAACAGAGTGTTTGCTTAAAAGTTTAAAAAGATTCCTTGCTTCTCTAAGCACACACATGAAAAAAGTGACGTTTTTCCACATTGCGCATGTGCAGTTGCTTGGTTGATGAAAATATCGTCCATACAACTAATCAGATAACCTGACAGTAAATAGGAGCTTCCTTTAAAAATCTAAAAATTTTATAGTGTGATGACAGCCAAATTAAAGGAATTATAGCCATGATGTAATAGAGGTACTATATTCGAAGGAATTATGCCTGTCGCCGTAGTGGATGCCAATGGCCGGCCATAACTGAGAGTCCTGAACCTTGTATGAATTAACTCTGGGCAAGCCCTGCATGTACGCTGCTTAATGTCCTCTTCCACAGCTGGGGATGAAGAAGCAAAATCCATTTCAAGGATGGGTGGTGATCCCTTACTGAATCAGGCGGCTTAAGGGCGTTCCTTGAGTGGCAAAGTCAGCAACCAATGCCTGTGCCAACTCCGCTGGCACTGACAACACTGTCAGGGGAAGTACCTCGGGACCAGGCAACACTACTGGGAGCAGATCCACCATCCACTTGATGATATTAGCATCCACCAGATGATGATCAACTTACTCATAGTCCAGAGAGAACAGGTGCTCTAAGAGGGGAGAAGGAAAGAAGGTTGACGACCACAGATGAGGTGATGAACACCTAGCTATGAACTCACTTTGTGAGTCGTATGACCAATGGTATGCAGTAGACTGTCCAGAGGCTGCACTGCATACCCGCAACTGCAATAAGACTGGATTTTGCAGGTGCCACACTAGTCACTGTAGCCAAAACAAGGGGGGTCACTACATCACGTCCTTCCAACAACTCTACAGGAACTCAGCAATATAGTCCCTGAAGAGTGGGTCAATCTACCTGTGGCTACCATCAAGGCACTTATTGGGACCCTGAGACGATGGTGACAGGCTGTGATCTCAACACAAGGATCTCATACGCGCTTCTGAGAGTTTGTTTTAGGGGACAATGAATTGTGGGTTTTTGTGATTTTTCGACATTTCAGTTTTGGTCAGATACGACTGATTATTGGTCACATGTTGTTTGTTGGCATTGTGTGGCACATGACAACAGACTTTTGTTCATTAAACACGTCTTCACGCAATATTGTCTTTGGCTATTCAACAGATGCTCACAATTCTGCATATAACCTTCAAATGTGGTGATCCTCAGCAAACTTAGTTTGTTCAAATTTGTCTATACCTTTTCTCTCAAAATTTCCCTGGAGCTGTCTATTGATGACCCCTCAGTGAAGAGATAAATAGCTTCATTCTGAAATATCAGAATATGAACATTTGAGTGAAAGCAGTCATGAATATTACAACAACATCATGGGGCCTCAAGTCTGGGCCAGATAAATGATAGCACAAGCAACAATCTTGGTCAATGTACAATGACACAGAAACATTGATGTCACATATTGAAATCATTCAATCCATCCTTAATGAAAATTAATTGCTATGATTTCTTCACTTACATTCTTATCTGTGAGGGCATGCAGGACAGCTTCACATGTGGCCGTTGTAGACACCTCAGCTAGCCTGTCTAGTCTCCAAATCCACTGTATGGCCTTCTCTACTGTGTCATGTGTCACAGGCACACACTCTTGACTGTAAGCATCCCTCTCTTCACAGGCCCTGGGTTGGATATAACTACATCATCACAAGATGTTATGTAACAACAGAAAGGAGTGGGAGTGACACAGTAATATCTGCATGAGAGCTATGACCAGTAAATACTTTGCGTTATGTTTTCAGCTCATTTAGTTGTTGAAAAGTTTCACTGCCAAGCATAAACTTCAGGTTACCCATTATAAGCTGGCTATAATCACTTATTCTCTAAAACATCCATTTATAGCAATATTTAGGGAGCAGTTCAAAAGTTTTGAGACATACCCAATCCCCAAAATATGTGTCCCGAGACATGGGATCTTACATCTTACAACTTCATCACATGAATGTGTATGAGGCTGCTGCTGTTTGTTCAGATAAAAATGCTCAAAACAGATACACTGTTCCCTGAAACACGAACCACAGGGACCTCTACAAAGTACTGTGAATTGGTACATTGCTACAGGTGTCCTTGAGATCATATCTCTTCCTGCATGTATCAGTATAGATTTGACAGTTCCAAGCTCTCAACTTGATACTATATAGAGGTGTAAAAAGAACTTTGACAACTTTTAATTTTTCCAGCACAAGTGTTGCAAAAAGTCGAACATTCAGTGGTCTGCATATGACTAGCGAAATGCATGTGGCTGTCAGACAACTTTTGGTCCTCCGCCCATGCATGTCTCTTCCCAAAGGGGCAGGGACATGTTTGTGGATTTGTGTGGGGACAGTTGAGTGAATGCAGCAAGTTTCTGGATGTGAAGAGTTACCTTCCCTGGACACTATAGAAATATGAGAGCAAATGTAGATGATTTATGGTTGTTTTATCCAAGTGGTCATCGCTCTTGCTCAGCACATGTGGATTCTCAGAATATACCAGGTATATTAACTGTGGCATTGTAATATGGTTGATAGATATATGCACCGATGTGGCTCGTTGTTTTGAGTGTGCTTGTGTGCACCACTACCCGTGAGTGATATTACCTGCCTCTTTGTTTTTTAATCGGAATACAGTAAATCTTGAAATTAATGCATCTCCAAATTAATAGACTGCTGACCTCTAGCAAAAAATGCGACTCGATACTGTAAATCTTGAAATTAACGCGAGCTTGAATTAAATGCGAAAAAAGCGAGTGGTCTTTGTTCACATTATTGAAACTTCACATTTATGGCTCCAAAATACTATCAACAATAAGACAGTCTCACTGCACACTTTGGATAGCGGAAATACCAACTTGAATATAAACACAAACACGTGTTTGTGTCATTAATCCAATCAAACAGAAAATAGCACTGCTTATTAGCGGTGAGTGAAGCACTTCCATACAAACGATAAATCTGTTTTTCCTAAAAACAACACACAGTTTATATGCTTATTCTGTTGACTGGCATAAAGGAAGTTCAAAACCAACAAAATAATTGAACCAACAACAGTTCACTGATTAGAGTGGTCAATGATGCCTAGTTTGACACAAGTGGGTAGAACTCTTTACCACGGCAGTGATAACTCATCGGATGCCCATTGTGTAATTCCTATTCTTTGAATGACATTGTTATATATACTTGTTACAACTGCTGTTCACTAAACTGTGTTTGTGTTTATATTCAAGTTGGTATTTCCGCTTTCCAAAGTGTGCAGTGAGGCCGTCTTATTGTTGATAGTCATTTTGGAGACATAAATGCAAAGTTTCATTGCATAAATGCGAACAAAGAAGACTGGCATTTTTCACATTTAATTTCGCGATAATTTCATTATTTACAGTACTTTGTTCCAGTCGGTGTCGCATTTATGGCGTGTATTGTGTAAATGGTCGGATCATGCTCTCCTTGATGAGCAGCCATTTTTCCATGTGGCCGACGTGAGTCAACAATTGTATATGCATGGCATTATATGTTAATAAACTCATGTGTACATAGATTGTTCTTTTGTATTTTATTTCATGATTGTTTTAAGTATGTTGCTGGTTTCAAATAGAACCACTGCCTCACACATGTCTGGTAAAAGCAGTAAACTGATAGATTGCTACAGAATTCTGGTGACATAAACCACTGTTCTTCTTGGAGTCAACAGTTTTAGTGTGCATTCCTTTGTTTTGTTGATTAGGATATGGGCTGCAGTGAGGATATATTCTATATGTATCAGATATATATAACAATTTTAATTAAATGTCAACTACTGTATCATTAAACAAAGCAAATACATAGTAATCTTACACTTGAAATGCTGTTATGTTTGCGTACAATGCCCTTTTATGACATCCTCCATTGACCCTTATCAGTTAGTCCTTTAAGTTCTAATGACATCACTTCTGGTTCTGATGTCACTTCCTATCTTGGCAGGACAGAGACTACACAGTTCCTGTAAGTCTGGATGTATGTCTCACAAATGGAAGCCAGTAAATGTGTAAATGGATCTCCATTGGCAGCTGGAGACCACTTTTTCAATTGACACTGAACTCCAGAACGCAAGGCTGGTACACAGGGCTCTTAATCTTGAGCTGTAAATGATCCAAATACAGGAGTCTACATCCGGCTTCAGTAATGACTCTATCTGTGGCTGTCTTACACAAGATGTAAAACTGTTTTCTATGCATTTTATGTGGTTGCGTCGCTGCCAGGTAAAATTAAAATGCACGACCTGGACAGAGATGACAATCTGGCGACTCCAAGTCTTTGCTGAGTACAGAGATGTCTGTGTATCAACCTTCTCAGTGCTGTAACTTTGTTCTTGGACACAAACTTTGGTAGGGTTTTGATGGCTATGGTACTCCACTCTTCCGTATGTGTGAGACTTGAGATGTCAAGAGCATGGGGAGCTCTGAGACTCTGGTTGCTGTAGCCATGTCTTGGCAATCCATCATTTTATTTCCAATACATATAGGCCACAGGCCTTTGTGTACAAAAGTTGAGTACAGACAGGTTTTAAACATTCAGTTTCGCATTTCTTACATTATTTGCATAATATAGATATTTTGCTGGATTTGTAATAAGATATGTATCTGAGACACTTGAGGCCTCTTTTGTTCATCTATGTGAAGACTTCACCTCAATGGTGACTGGTACATTTGTAACATCCTGCAACCAGTTGTTGTGCCACATTTAAACAACCACCCAACCTTTACAAAGATGACAATGCTAGGCCACATTGTTTCCAAGCAGTAACAGCTTTTCTCCAGAATGATGCTGTGAGGACACTGCTGTGGCCTGAATCCCCTGTAGCAAATTTGGGACATCTTTGGGAGTCAAGTACAGGCACTGGTCCCACTGGTACAGACTCTTGCCCAATTGGGAATGGCTGCAGTTGCCTTACTGGAGGGATGAGATGAATGCTGGAAGCTGTCATGCCTGCAAACATGGCAGGTTTTCCTGCTTTTGATGATTTGTGTCATGAATGTCATCTTTGGACTGAAATTGACATGATGTGGAATTGTGTTCCTGACTGCACCTTCATATCTATTGTGGCTACTGTTTTTTGCATAAATAAAATGCCTCTGAGTTTGTGTTTGAATCATAATTAAAATCTCAAAACAGAATAACCTTTTTGTTTTTTGTTTTTTGTCAGAGGTGTCTTCTTGCACACCACATTCCTTTTTCCGAGGTTATGTTATCGAGGTTTAAATGCCAATGTTCATACGACCAGTCATTGTAAAATATACAGGGGCGCTTAACTCTTTTGTTTGTGTACGTATGAGTATAATTTCATTGTGTTATTGGGATAAGTTTCATCTGTGATGTTTTATTGTTCAGGTTTAACTGCTTCAGTATTAATAAAACAGCTTTGTTCCACTTTTACATGAAGGGGAAGACTGTGCAGACAGCCGTACATTACGTCTGATCTGAGTTGATAGACAAGATCTGGACCTTCCAGGAGCTTGAGTTGTTTGCCCATGATTAATGGGAAAAATCTGGGCAACCACACTCAAGCGGAACATAACGGTGCTATGAGTAGGATCATTCTTCATCATCCTTACGACTCTGTCTAGGAGAGACCATGGTTGGATAATAGTGCTTGGGGAAATGGTACTGGACTGATGTATCCCAGGAGCTTGTTGTTGAGACATGTGGCAAACAAATCCAGGTGAGGTGTATATCCCGCACTGATGTTATCCAATGGAATACTTCTGGATTCATAGCCACTATCCTCCCCAGGATATGCTATCTGCCAAGATGTTAAGCTTCCCTGGAATATGATGAGCTTGCAGCCTGCAGTTGATCAGAGTTTGCCAAGGCACACAATGTGTAGTCTAGCTCATTGATCCTATCGATCTGGTTCCTTCTTTTTTCTGGCTGTAAGCCTTCTAGGTTTTTTATTCAAGTGTATTGTAGGCCATAGGCCCATGATACAAACGGAAAATGTACAGTGGAAGTTCGAGGATCACATTTATGTATTTACCAATGATTGTCTAAGATACATGGCTTTAACAATAAACAAAGATAGACTTTTAATAGTTGCTCGATGGACAGATGACATTAAAATGTTGAACTTTTGCGTTGTTGGAAATTCATAATATTTTCTTGGTATAAATTCTGCCCTCAGAATCTGGTAACATTTCCATATTAGAATAAAATGGTACTCATCTTCAACATAATTGTATTTACATGCTTTGCAAACTCGTTCCACTCCAGGTTCCATTTTGTGTCTACCAGATTCGATCCGAAGATGATGGGAACTACACCGTAATCTAGCCAGAGCATGTCTAAATTTCTCTTGTGGTAAAATAGTAATATATATATCCAGGCCAAATGTTTGCTTATACAACGAATAGTCAAAATGATTTTGAGCTTTCTGAAAGAGTTGCATGCCAGTCTTGTTCATATTAAGATTTTAATCTACATAGAAATTCACTTATAAACCTGGGGATATTTGTAATACATTGGTGCTCCCACACAAGGCCAAAAGCTGTTAGCTGAATAATTCTTTTAATCTTTTAGGGGGCACGGGTGGCCCAGTTGTCTAAGGCGCTGCAGTTCGCTGTGCAGAGTTGCGTCCCTTGGGTGCGCTAGAAACCTATGATTTTCAGTTCGAATCCCGGTCCGCCCTGATTAAGTTTCTAGGTTTGTCAGCACCATACCCGTGCTCATAGGTTTCACTGAAGTGGTAAACGCCTGAGACCTGCATCACTTCGGGCTTTCCTTCCTTTTGCCGTGATATAACTGGAATACTGTTTAAAGTGGTGATAAACCCAATTCACTCACTCACTCTAATTTTTTAAGCCTAGTTAATTTTACCATTTTGGAGCGCCTGAAGTTGCATGTTATAATTCTTTTTGTAATATCGTGAGTCTGGCATTTTCAAAATATTACACCATTATTTAACAGCCCTTTATACCCATAAATATACAGCGGATAACGTTCACATTCACCTCTCACAACATGTTTTGAGGTTGAGTTTCGAACTCCTAAAAATTGTTTACAAGCAATCATATGTACGCTCTCAATTTTGTTACAAATGTCAGGACTCAAGCCCCATATTTCTTACCCATCTAACATTATAGGAGTGATTCTGATATCAAATATTTTAAACAAAATATTAAACGATAACGGCTTCAGCTTTGCTAAAGATTTACGTTCTCCAAATAATACATTCTTTGCTTGTAGCGCTGCATCCTTTACATGTTTACCCCATGATAAAGACCTAGTAAATCTTGAGCCTAAATATTTATAGGAGTTTTCACAGTCGAGTTTGACTCCATCAAAAAAACATTTCTCATGCCTTGTGAGCCACCACTGTGATGTTGTCTATGGCTACCTGGATCGATGATAAGGATAAGTGGTGCTTCTAAGCTTCGAGCACATAATAAATTGCTCTCATCTCTGGGCAATTCATGTGGAGATCCATCTGGTAAGGTTGCCATAGTCCCTGCACTGTTAGATTGTCCATATATCGGCTCCCCAGCCTGAGTTGGATGGTGATGCTTGGGTGCTGGGAATAACAGTGGCATGCCCTCCATGACATTTTCTTGGTATGTCCGTCACTTGAAATATCTTCAAGCAATGCACACCCTAAATTATGGGCTGTTAAATTCTGGAAAATACATCTCTTGTGTTTACTACACAAAGATTTTTTCTTTAGTATCAATCATTATAATAAGGGCCCCCTATTTCTAATTTTGAGAGCGCCCTGGGCGCTTATTACGTCGAATACAGTAGTTGGCAGTGAATATGATGTAATGGAGGTAGGGTATTCACAAGGATGATATAAAAAAGGTAATCATGGTAATAACTACCTGATGATGTTAAATTTGGTGAGCTGAGTAACTTGTTCACGAAGGACCTTCTCCATAGCTGTCCGATACTGGTCAAACTGCTGAGGTGACATATTGCGGATGTCAAGGATGATGATCACAACTTTCTCCTCTATGATTCCAAATATACGACGACTTTCTGTTGTAAGCCACTCCAATCGTCTTTTGTATAATTTCTCCGCCTGAATCAGTCTCTTTTGAATCTGATGTAATTTCTGTTTGCTTCCTGTAATCTAAAAAATAAAAGTTTAATCAACAATAAATATAAAGACATTTGTACAATCGTTTGATTACTTACTTTGAATGCTATATTTTCTTTGCACCTATCATTAGATTGCTAACAGTTTATATGGTTTTAAACAATTACTCTGTCCTACTGACCACACCTATGTTGTGGTCTCTAAAATATAACTGATTGTTTTACACAAGATGATATCCGACAGCAATCAAAACGAACAAGGCATATATTATTCATAATTCCTAAAAACAAAATGTATATTCAGATTTAAGTTATTGTCCAATGCAGTGAAATACATTGTTTAGCCATTTGGTCAGGAAAGTATGGCTATTAAAAAGGTATATAATGTGCAGCCCTTAAATTTTTTTCTGTGTAGCCACTTGGTAGCCAATTTGGTTATAAATATATATGTCTATTGTCTCTTAGATGTCTAGTACTCTTCAGCCTGTGTCAAAGAGAAAGGCAATAGGTTGTAGAAACGAGTCATCGTCATACAGTAAAGCAAGTTGATTATCATCTTGCCTCAGACGACTGCTCCTCAAGCAGCAGCATACCAGTTCCATCTACACGATCATATTCCATGTTATCCTGGAATACTACGGACAATCGGGTATCAGAATTATGGCCCTCGCTCTCTAGGACGCACTACAGTTACTTCCAATGTGTGTGGAAACAAACAAACAGTACAGTTTGACTATATATAAAGGTATTTCGTCATGGGTTTAACATAATATTAAATATAAGATAGCTATTTTGTAAAAATTGCAAAGAACACTGAAGAACATATGAAATTTCTAACTCTATTACATCTCTGCCATAAATCCTGTATTTTGGCTTCAGTCACACTAACTAAATATTTTCAAATTTTCATCAGATGTCCTCTTCACTGTCAATCACACACAATTAGTTGTTCCCAAGTAGCATCGTAACCACCCAAGCTATGACGTATGCAATGGTGGGAACCTCACTTTTTTCCTGTCTTTGCTAGACTCAACACCTATTGTAATAGCAGTAACGATATAGCACTTGGTAGTTAGTCACATTAGTCTAAGATTATTCTAATAGTTTTCTATAATACAGACATAATAAGTACATATTAATAGCTGCTTCTGGAGTGATGATCGCACGCACGTGAGTGAGTATTAACTGGAGGTGCTAGGTGTTAGTGAGGTCGTAATGGAGTCTCCGACTACTCCCAGTGCAAGAAGTGTGGTCGATTCATGATCACGGGAGATCCTCATGTTAACTGCATGAAGCAGACCAAGCTCCCAATACTCCTTCCTCAAGGTCATACTCTGTCACAGTTTCTTCTCCAATCAAAAAGGTGAATAGTTCATGTCAGACATCAATTAGCTGGGTCAAGGATCAGCAAACAATGCTCTACTCTCTTTCTGAGACGACTGAATCCACTGAAACACAGACTGTTATACCATCTACCCCTCAGTCTCAACCAGCTGACCTTACTACACCAGGCCCTGAGCCAGATACTGAACCTATGCCAGATACTGAACCTGTGCCAGATACTAACACAGATCAAATCATTGAAACGAAAAGAAATGTACGTTTAACCAATAAAGAAAGAAAACAGCAGAAACGAAAAGAAGCTAAGGCCCTTAAGCATATTAAGGAGTCTTTACCAATCCCTATAGAGGTTCACATCAGCTTTGAACCTCTTGAGATGGAGGTCTCTCCATCGCTGCCATTACAGAGTAGAGGACCTTCCCCACGTTCACGTTCTCCAATTGAGCCTCCATGAGTTGCTCTCCTAATTCAATCCAAAGGAATTGTAGAGGACTTTGGAACAATTTCAATGACCTTCAGCTATTAATTCAAGATTTCAAACCATCTTCACTTTGCTTACAAGAAACTTTCCTTAAACCAACAGATAATTTTGATTTACGACAGAACGATTCTTACCATTGCTTATCCCCTCCAGGGGATAAAGCAACTGGAGGGTCCTCTGTTATGGTGAGGTAGGGCGTCATTCACAGTCCTGTTCCTCTCAATACCCCTCTTGAGGCTGTTGCAGTACGTGTAACATCAAATATTGTTTTTACTTTGTGTTCTTTGTATATACCACCATCATACGCTCTCCGACAGTCTGATCTTCAGGCACTATATGACCAACAGCCTTGTGTTATCATGGGAGATTTGAATGGTCATAACCCACTTTGGGGTAGTAGTGACACTAATAATAAAGGAAAGGTACTTGAGGATTCTCTCTTAAATAATGATTTGTGCATTTTTAATGATGGTTCTCACACATATCTACATCCTGCAACTGGCACTTACACTTGTCTGTCCACGATGACCTCTGTGGAAGTGACCATTTCCCTACCATTTTACAATCTGTGACCCCATCTGATGTTTCTCCATCATCAAGATGGAATTTTACTAAGGCAAACTGTGCTTTATATGAAGTCCTTTGCACTAATCAACTAAAACCTGATGGTTTTCTTGATGTTCCCGACCCTATAAAACTTTTTTCCGATAAACTGAATAGCTGATGAATGTATTCCGAAGTCTTCCTCAAATCCTCACATACGTAAACCATGGTTCAGCAATGATTGCAAACTAGTTTAGGAAGGCAAGGAAAAAAGCTGAACACTATTTCCGTCGCCATCCTATGGTCAACAATTTAAATAAATTTAAAATATTCAACGCTAAAGCAAGGCGTACATTTAAACAAAACAAGCGTCAATCTTGGCACCATTATGTCTCCAAGATAAATTCACGTACGCCTATATCTAAGGTATGGAACATGATCCAGAAAATTAAAGGTAAGGGTTCTAAGTCTAGTATCCATCACCTTAAAAAAAAAACGATACTTCTGATATTGCTAATAAAATTGGTGAAACTCTAGCTCAACATTTTTCATCCTCAAACTATGTCCCTAAATTCCAAAAATTTCAAAAGCAGCAAGAAAAGAAACCTGTAAATTTTATTTCTGTGGTTTCCGTAAAAATCGCAGTACTATTGATCATTTAGTTCGACTGGAGTCATTCGTTAAGAATGCCATTATAAGCTTTTGTCCTCTCCCCCATGGCAGTTGGTACAGCTAGAAGTTGACCTGTCATTAAATAAACTTAAGAAATCAGAAACAAACCAACTAATCTATCAACAAGAATTTAATGAATTGCGGAACAGATATAGCACATTCAAATCTATATTTACAGACGGATCCAAGGATGGTGACACGGTTGCTAGCGCCACCGTCGTTGGATCCAGGATTATGTATTCAAGACTACCCGATAATAGTGTCATGGCGACTGATTTACGACTACCATTGTCTGAAGTACATTTGACTCCAAAGGCTAATTCCCCGTCAACATGCGCATTGACAACTGGTGTTAGAATCCGGCTGGAGTAACTCTTGAGTTTATTCCCGATCCAGTTACCTCTCTATATGCCTACCATCCTGAAGAACAACCATCAACTCAAGCCATGAAGAAAAGGAAACAAGATTGAAGAAAACAACAAGAATCTCTCCGATGCCAACTTTCTTGATGAAATTTCCCATTCAAGATTTCGTTCATGCACAGGACCAAAGAAGTATACACGCCTATCCCACAGGGATCCAACCACAGCCATCATCATGCAGACCCTGCACAATACAGAAGTCGCCTCACGGGCACCTACAAGATGGACATTGTGTACAAGATATCTCATGGGGACTTACTAATTTGTGTTTACGTACATGGACTCAATCAATGATATATATTGTGTGACTGTTGAATAGTGCAACCAGGTATGTTTAATCAAAGCCAGTATATTAATGCCAAAATGTGTCTTTCCAAAATTCAGTTTTGTATGTGTGCAATATACTCCAATTCTACATCTTTAGTCATGCTAGATCTTTGAAGTTATTGTGTAGGGAATCTTTGAAATGTCTCCAGGCCACGCCAGACTTAAAGATACAGCTAGGGCCCAGACAAACCTGAGCTGTAGTGTTATCGAGTCACACCTCAAAGTTAGACTCGTAATTTCAAAAATCTAAACGACAAAATTTGTCATTTGTTACAAATTATTAATGTGCACAGTTTGGTACAAAATTGAATGTATTGTCTTGGACTTTGAATTCAGATTAGGGATATTCATGGATAAGCCACCCCCCACATATGTATATTGTCAGTATTAAGTAATTAACAGCACAGCAGTTTTCAGCATTTCAGAGTTTTGATGTCGGAATTAAGGATTATTTATTTCCTTGGGCATAGCACCCACAATATATGGGCAAGCTCCGTTAAAGACACGGGAAGAGCACACGTTGTACTTAAAAGGGCAAACGTACCGACAAGTACCGTTTGAGTCGCACGATAAGTTAAGACTCCTGGTTTCAAATTTCTTTATGCGAACTATTTGCTGAGATGTTTAATTTGTACTTTTTATGACATTACTCATTATCATTATCATTATTCGGTACTGAGTCGCACCGCCAAGCCAGACTCCTGAATTCAAAGACCCTTCAATGATATATTTATTGAATCTGTGCAAAGTTGTATTTACCTCGTAGTGAAATTGCACATTACAAAGAATACTTGGTTGATGTAACAAATGTTATATTTGTTATATCGTTGTGTGTTCAATACTTGGTTAGTTTTCAAACTGGCACTAAATCAAACTGGCTAGATGATCACTTTCATACCGTCATCGGATAGGTACGTGTGCACAAGTATTTCAACGATATCCTAAACTCATCTAACTGATTATGTTCACATTTTGCACTGTTATTTTCGTAGGTGAAAAAGTTCATACATATCAATTTGGACTCATGTAAGCTTGGGGTCCAAGCTTCACGGAACGGAGGGAAGTTGTCATAGCGACTGATTTACGACTACTATTGTCTGAAGTACATTTGACTCCAAAGGCTAATTCCCCGTCAACATGTGTGTTGATAATAGTTCTATTTTTACAGCCGAATCCCATGCTATTTTAACAGCTCTAAAATATATTGGTAAACAAACTAAGCATAAGCAATTTATATTATTTTCGGACTCCCTCTCGTGTCTTCAGGCTATTAAAAATATATCATGTAATCATCCACTTTTAATTGAAATTATTGAATTATATAATCAACTTGCTACTGGCCAATATGACATCGTTTTTTGTTGGTTACCCAGCCATGTTGGAATCATTGGTTACACAAAGGCCGATGCTGCTTTGGCGCAGCACTCAACAAATCTGTGACACCACTTCTTATTCCATATAATGATTATAAACCCGTGATTAGATCTTACATCCGTGATCTAATGCAAAAGAAGTGGGACACTCAAGTAGGTATAAATAAATTACATGAAATTAAACCAACTATTGGCTACACCTACTTGGGTTGTCAGTCCAGATTTGAAGATGTCATAATGCGACGATGTCGTATTGGCCATAGCAGATATACTCATGAAAATATATTGAAAGGTGAGGATCCTCCATTTTGTATCCCTTGTGATGAGAAAATCACGGTCAAGCATGTCCTGCTTGACTGTGTTGATTTTGCCATCACAAGGGATAACTATTTCAAAGCTTCATCCTTAAAGGATCTTTATAATATCAGTGCTCGTTTAATTATTGATTTTTTAAATGAAATTGAATTGTTACTTACCGGTAAATTTTGATTAATATATTCTATATAATTTGTATATAATATCGTTTTTTATAATTGGTAAAATATATTTGATAACTGAGATTGTCCGTGGCTGTACCCTTGAAGGGTGTTGAAGAAGTGTAAAATTATTGTCCCCCTGAGAGGGTATGTAAGACCACATCTTTCAAAGTGAATTTATTGCTATCGTGTTTTTAATTGTAGAATATGTGTTATTTTAATGTTCGGCTAACTGTGTCAGCTATCGCCAACACCTGAAGGGATGGTGTAAATCCTGCTGGAGTCCATGCAGGTAGCAAAAGTACTGTAAGTCCCCATGGTCCCTAGTGAGGTGATCTATCTTCAGTTGCTGGCAATCTATAGCCTTTTTTATATTGTATCGTTAGGTATAGTGAAATATTTTTATGGCTGTATACTAGTTTTAAATAATATTCTGTGATCTTCTAGTTATTTTACTGTCCCTTGTTGACAGGCTTTTATTGTTTAAATGTATATATTATGTATAACTTTTGTTAGTCACGATATGGCTGAAATACTGCCGATGTGACTATAAATTTTAACTCACTCACTCCCACACTCCAACCTCCTGTGACAGAAAATTTGCCACCCCAGATGCCGGAATATAGGGGATGTCATGCTCCTACATCGTCTCAACACATTCATCAGACATTGCCTTGGCCTAGCTATGCAGGCAAGGTAGTAGACCAGATGTCGGAGAGTCTACTCAAGCTCAGGCATGTTGATCGACTACCCTTACCTCCATTGAAGAAGAAGTTGTACAGAACTCACGATGCTCCACTTCCGGATTTTCCAAGTGTGGATGAAGATTTTACCAAGCTCGTACGCAACCCTAGTACTAATGTCACGTTACCTGCTTTCGCGGATTAAGGATCTGTCATCGGTTTCCACATACATGTATTCAATGGACATTGGCGCTTATATCAACTGGTTTGTTGCCGGAATCAGACACATCATTCCGCCGCTACAGACATCTAATGAAGGCATAACCGGAGACACGCTTATGACTATTAGGACTGATCGAGTCAGACTCATCCACAGCCTACTAGATACTATGGTCAGGATGCAAGAAGACTTACTCTCCTCCCAAGGCTGGATGTCTTCACAACTATTATGGCTACAGCGTCAACATCTTCTAGTTCAGATTCATTCTAAAGCTGTTTCTTGATAATGTCACAACCGATATCAGCTCCCAAGACATTGAATGGGAAATTGGGACATGTAATAGATGAAGTCAGTCAAGATATTACCAAACGATCAGCCTAGCTGCCAAGGCCCATGGATCTTCCCATCCCCAGAAGCGTTCCCGGGACCAGAAAGATTCATCATATAAACAGCCTCCTAAGAAGACGTTTGTCCCCTCCGGATTCATTCCAATCGAGTCGGTGTACGACAAGCGCCAATCTTCTCATGGAATCTTTTCGTCAGCCAGACCACTAGAAAAAGTATCCAATCGCCATGGAAGATCGGGAGGCAGAGGCGTACACAGATTCTGACTTCCCTGCCATCCTCTCCAACGTTATACTTAAAGACCCTTTCAACCTGGTTATGTCTATGGACTGCCATTTACGCCTACCGTCTTTCAACATAATGCCGACTCCGGGACCAGTGGGAGGGCGCCTTCTGTCATACACTGAAAATTGAAAGCAGGTTACGCCCGACTGCTGAATTCTAGGTGTTGTGGCTCACGGATACAAACTGCTCTTCAAGAAACATCCTATCTTGAAGACTCAAGCCGTCGGATGCAGATTTCATCTAGTTGGAGCCAAGCTAGCGGCAGCAGATCTGGCCGTCAGAAAGCTACTAAAGAAGCGAGCCATTCAGAGACTAGCGGAGACCAAGAACACCAAGGGTTTTTATTCTCGGGTATTCTTAGTCCCGAAGAAAAATACAACCAACATGAGGATGATAATCGACCTAAAGACCCTCAACAAAAAAATCCTGGTACCTCTGCCAAAATTCCAGATGGAATCCGTACAGAAGTTATGGTCGACGTTGAAGACAAGAGACTGGCTCATCAGCCTCGATTTACAAGATGCCTATCTTCACGTCCCGATACACCCATCATCACGCAAATATCTACGCTTCGCCATCAATGGTCGACGTTACCAGTTCTTACCAGGTCCAGGTCTTACCATACTGGATATCAATAGCATGGCTAAAGCTACCTTACTTTAAAAATCCAGGAAAGCTTCCTTCCTTCTAGCCATGGCGGCAGCAGCAAGAGTTTCAGAACATCATGCCTTGGACTATTCTAGTCTCATCCATGATCAACATTTGACCTCAATAACTCTAAAATCGCTCCGAGACTTCGTAGCCAAGAATCAATCTACCACAATGGGGCCGTTGGGCCATAGACACTATACCACCTGGCTTTGGGACCAACAATGGATCACCCAGAGAGACTCTTATGTCCCATCAGAGCTCTCAAGTTCTATCTCGCCTTCGAAGGAGACTCTTTTTATCTTGCAAGACTCATTCGAACAAGGACATCACCAAAGCTACAGTAGCGGGCTGGCTAAAAGCTACCGATGCAGCAAGTTATACCCAAGCTCAGAATTCCACGCCACGTCTCGGATCCTGCTCAGCTCATGAATCAGAGCCCTAGCCACGAGTCTCGCTTCATGGACATCAGTCTCAGTAGAACAAGTAGTTTCTAGCTGTCAGTGGGCCTCACAAAACACCTTCACCAGTTTTTACTTGCGTGACATCCAACCGGACCTAGAGGGCATATGTTGGTCCCATTGTCGCGGTGCAAACTATTATCCACCAATAGTTTTCCCCCTTCTATCGAAAAAAAAGGGGGGGGGAGGATCCGACACCAGCAGCATCAGAGGGTGAGTACACCCTTGTTTATCCTGTCTCTTAGGTGTAGGACGGATTAGAAGCACCTTGATTATCAACTGCCTTCAGTGGGCCGGAAGTGACAACAGCACCGGTATTCGTGTCACAAATCCAAATTTAACAAGAAATGACGTCATTAAGCAGGAATAGATTAGAAATGACATCATAATTACGAACAAGATCAACAAATATAACAGTAATTCTAGTGAAGGTGTCATATATTTGACTGATTCTTGATACATTTCTGATTTTAAAGTCCTCAGGGGGGTATTTCAGAGGAAATTATCTCGAGTTACGATTAGAATCAGTAAATAATGGTTTCCAGAAGAGGATTACTGTCAATTACACAGGGAGTTACCAGAGGCAGACTTGGTCCCTCTGAGATATTCTGGCAGAGATCTAGTAGAGGTAGAGATTAACAACACCTTAAGTGTGTTTAAGGGGCTGAGTGTGAATATGCCAAGAGGAAAGTTTTTTCTATTGATTAGGTTTATCATGTTAATTTGTTCAGGAGCTCTCATGCTTCTCTGTGGTCCAGAGGATATAGATGTAGACTTGATTTCCAGAAAGGTTACTGGTTTTGAGTTCAAACCCAGGTTTCAGCAATGAGGTTTTTGTATAATCTGAAATATATATTGAAGCCTCAGTTTCACTTCTTCCTGTCATGTGATCAGGTGTGAGCACACAATCTCCATGCATTATATGTACATGTGCTGTGTGATCCTCCATGTTGCCTGCCGATTGTCACAGTCTGTATGAAAGTATGTTGGAGCACAAATGTAAGTTTTCTTTTTGTCTTTCTGACATTTTGTGATGATAGGTAAATGCATTTATATGCTATTGTACTTCTTGAGTTGAAAAAGTGAAATTAATGCATACATTTTAAGAAATGTCAAAAACATGTTTTTTGAAAATTAAGGTCTAAATGTCACAAACTAAATTTCTTCTACTTTGTATTGCAGTTTTCTAAAACTCGTCACCTCGTCACTTCGTCACTGGAGGCATCATTTCAACGTTAACAGTTTGTGATGCAAACGAAACTTTCAGTGTGAACGTTTAACGATATGACACTAACAATAAATTCCCTGTGATGCGAGCATTTCAGAGTTTTTGTGTTCTTGCATCTACAGTTATCATTGTTAATAATTCTAAGAATACTACCTCTATTACATCCCAAGTACTCCCTCCCACCTCCCCAAATCATCTACCTCTAGTAGTTAGTTGTGGGAAAAAAGTGAGGTTCCCGCCATTCCATACGTCATAGCTTGGGAACAATTAATTGTGTGTGATTGATGGTGAAGAGGACATCTGTTGAAAATCTAAAATTTTTTACCATATATGACCGCGGATAAGCCGACCCCGTAGATAAGCCGAGGTGCTAACCTGACCATTGAAATACAAGAGAAAATGATATGACCCGCAGATAAGCCGAACCAGGAAGTGAAAGGCAAAAAACACTGCGAAGTCTGACTGCAAGACATGTGTCGGTACTCGCAAAATATATAAGAAAATATAAGATGAAAAACGTTGTAATTATATTGAAAAAGTCATTATTATTTCAAATAAAGAATTAACAAACCAGTCATCCACTTTCATAATGTGGGAAGCTGTTTCTCTTGGGGTTTTTTAATCTCATAATGATCGTTATATGTTGCCATCAACAACGAAGCGCCATTTTGTGAATCGGTGTATATAGAATTATGAACCCGTGAAAAAATATATCAGCTAGAGCGAAGACTCGCAGTTTGAATTCAGCATCGTAAGCATGGCGTTTTCGTTTCAAACTCGTGATGAGATTGTCAGTCAGTAAAAATATACCAACTTTTATAACCCCCTTTACACCACTATTCTATGTTAATCCAAATGAATTAAATAAACTATCATACTATGAACACATTGAATGACCATCACTTACTCACAGGCTTCTCCAGTTTATTAAACTAATCTCTCGAAAACAAAAGAAATTAAGCCCCTACTCCCAACACGATCGCTAAGCAACCACAATTTGAAAATGTTTGTGTAAACAACATGACAATACCAATCGGCCCGTTATTATTAGTGCTCATTTCCTTGTGTACCGTGTTGCTTTTTAAACAACTGGAAGCAATCACAGTGGTCACCGTTTGTGACGTCACAGGAAACAGCTGATCACATGTTTTTGCAAATGGCGAACGGAATAACTCGCCGATACAGTTGTTTATTTGCCTCTTTCAATAAAGGTAGACATTTGTTCACTATCAATTTATGAACTTTGCAAAACGTACGTGATAGCTATTGGCGATTTCATCTGGGGATTATATATTATTGCTGTGAATTACATATATTGTTACATGTAAAGATCGTGGAGTTTATGAGGAACGATAAACTTTGAACATTCAATTGAAAACTTATTATCGGAAGTAGTAACATGCATAACATTTTTTTAATAATGACATCATTGGTGTATGATAATAACATTATTGATAATTTAACAATAATGGCTCTAGTCGTGGCAACTTCCAAACTTTCGGGAAGTTGTAATCTATCGGACCGTCATTCAGGCGATGTTTCTGAGAGATCACGATCGGAAAAATACTATCATGAAAGTGTATCCCGTGGATAAGCCGACCCCTTTCTACAGAATCTTTTTTCTGGTCCTCAAAATTCGGCTTATACGCGGTCATATACGGTAGTTAGTGTGACTGAAGACAAAATACAGGATTTATGGCAGAGATGTAATAGTATTCTTAGAATTATTAACAATGATAACTATTGTTCGATTTCTATCACAACATCATAAAGTGGCGAGTGCAAGTTGGAATCTCCAGGAATGACGTCATGAATGAACACTGGATCAGTGATGATTTAGAGTGAAACTTCATTTTAACATGGGTAAATATTTTTAAAGCTTAAAATGTTATTAACATTTTTAGACTGGCTCAAAAGAATGTTTGCATCTCATATAGAGATAATAAATGACTCATGGTCGTTGTTTATAAGAATGGTGATTTAAGTGTCATCCTCATTTAATTATAGGTTAATATCCTTGCATGTAGAGTGCTTCCAAAATATGTTAGCATCTTCATATGAAATAAGTTTATCATTCAGTAAAAAAATGGGGTTTTATTTTCTCCCTGCAGTGTTTTATAGAAGGATAAACAACTCCCTCTAATCATTTAAAACAAATATATAATTATAAAATATATTATGTAATATTTATGTGACATGATCTTAATTTAATGCAATCATAATTTCTGAAAAGACCGACAATTCTGGATGGGAAGGAGCATGGGAGAATTTCTGCCTGAAAGACAGCAAACGGTCGGCTTCCATACTGTACGGGTAACAGAAAGAAGTTACAGATTATGACAAATCTCCTGCCAGTTACTTTGATTTGGATGTGGTTGTTTATAAACTGTTGACTATGAGTGAAGTTGAAAAGATACGATAACAATCTATGACAACGCATCTTCATACTCTGAATTGAGTGGGGTTTCCATCATGGGTATGTATTATATAACATGAAAAGAAAACTCAAAGGGTTGGTTGGTGTTTCAACAAATCTATATAAAATAACAAATCCAAGGCAGTTAACCAAACAACTGGTGAACGGTCACTTGACTAGAAGAATTTGACAGTTGTTTCAGCCTTAATTGCTAGTCTAAATGAACCGGTAATATTTATGGAACACTTCAAAACAAAATAATGTAATAATTTAGAGGTTTCACAAGATGATGTAGATTATGACAGTACTAGTAATATACATACATTAAATGTCTTCCCATCAGGTCTTGTGAGACGAGAAAATATTCCATAGCCATACTGTGAACTGATAGGTTTCTTCATCATGGTACTGCCATCAAACTCTGAAACAGGTCATTTGGAAAGATAAAGTCTTGTATTGACAGAAGTTGATACGGCACAGATAGATATGAGTATGGTTTACAACTTCCTGGTTTACCCCAGAAAAGGGGGTGCTTACTGATACCATGCAAAATTTTAAATTTGATGCCAGAGATCAAACTGGAGAGAACAAACTTAGGTCAAATGCAGGTGTAACCAAACAATTTGTGACAAACGGTTACACATAGTCATTTACAACTTAGAGGGGCACTGATCTCCAACTATTCACCAGTGCTGATTTTTGCCTTTGTTATTGTTTTTTTCCCCTGGATACCCGGATGATATCCCAGAAATCTTGGCTAGTTCGCAACCTGTGCTGCGCTAACCGTAGGTGCATTTGTCACTTTTATTGCTAGTATAAGGGTGTATCGGTCACATTGATCAACAAACAACAGCTTTGTTTTGGGATTAAAAAGGAAATGTATGTATCTTTTGGGGTAGCATCGGTAATGGTGATGAAGTTTTGATAAGTCACTTGCTATGTATTGTGAGATTTTCGTTTACACTATTTTGAGTTGTAACACAAACTAAAGATCTTATCTGAGCATTGCTTATTTTATCGTGTGTACATGTTATAGTCAAAGTGTAAAATGGCTAAAATTTTCAATTAGGCAATTTATTTATTTACTGAAAACGAAAGTAATAATAATAATAATAATAATAATAATAATAATGTATGCATTTGTATAGTGCAGCATTCACTGTGCATAAGTGCTCTGTGCGCTAAAGTCAAAGTATATTTCTATATTTTTATGCTTCTGATCCCAGTATAATATGTCTATTGTGATTTATAAAGTCTTTTGGAACTTCTTAAATGAATTTAGTCAATCTGATAAATAAGTGAACAGAATTTTCAGCCAACTTGTAAAATGACTCCAAAATATTTAAACATTTTGTAAATTGCCTAAGTGAATCACATTTTACACATTGACCGTAACATATTGTTACATGCCAATTCCCAAATTGAAACAATATTTTAACCTAGAAATCTCTACATAAAAGAATTTAGTGCACAACCAACAAACAACAAACAAATGGAAAACAATCAACAATTGAATTGCAAATTTTACTAAGTTTACAAATCAATACAAATTACTGCACAGCAACTACAATGGCAGTACTCAATAGAGTGGTAGTACAATATGCAATGGTAGCATATAATGTGAGAGCAGTGGAAATGCCAATTACAAGAATAATTAAAGCTGCAAGCAGCAATGGCGGGCTCCAAGTTACACTGTGCACAAATGTCCATGTTCGAATCCTTAAAGGGTTTCCTTGTACCAAATCCGTCACATGTAGGCACAACTTGCAGGGTATTGCCGCTACGAAATTGGCGTGTGCTAAGTCTGTTTTAAACCCATTTCCGACATCAAACATATTCGAATCCTCAAAGGGTTTGTTTGTACCAACTCTGTCAAAAGATAGTCACCATTTGAAGGACATTGGCGTGTTCCAGGGGTGTCCCAAATTCTAATCAAATATTACCACCAAGTGTTGTTACTTTTTCCATGCACCCAAGAACAGAAAATAAGATGCATATGATACCTAACTTCATGTAAAGTTGCAATAGTTTCTGTCAACAAGCTAACAAGATATGATCTTTAAAGTAAAATTTCGGTAATTTTTTTTATCAAAATCAAAATCCAATACAACCGCAACTAAAACAGATATCCCAAAACGGCTATGAGAGTTTGCTGTGTTGTGTGTGGAGACAATTCTCAGAAAATTTGAAAGCATTTCATGCAGTGGACTCGGAGTTGTTTGCGTTTGAAGACAGGTACCCAAAAGACACTGTGAAAACCTTGAATCCAATATGGCTGCCAAACCATTTGACCAATGACCAAAGTCAAAGAACAAAATATGTCAAGCAGCTCAAGCAGCAGATACATGCAAGTTTTCAAAGTAATCTGATAAGCGGTTGCGGAGCAATAGGGCGAAATACATCTTTAAAAACGTCTTGATTTTTAGTTATCTGCCCTTGGCTTTTGGGCCTACGGCCTTGGGTTTTTGGCGGGCACTAGTACCCAACAGTCTTCATACACATACAAAATTTGAACAAAATCGAGCCAGTGGTTATTTTGCTAGCTCTGGTACAAAAATCGGCGGAATAATAATAATATTAAATCAAACGATAACACTGGGGCTCTTCAGCCTTTCGGCTTGGGGACTCTTTAACAGGCTGTAACTTCTTTGTCAGTTGGGCTCCAGTCAAACGGATTAGCGTTCTGCGTTCGTCCGGACCCCGGGTTCCTGTCGCATTGCTGAGATAAAGTGCTAAACTTGTTTCCGACATCGTTCATATTCGAATCCTCAAAGAGTTTACCTGTACCAACGCCGTCAAATGTAAGGAACCTCTTGTGAGACATCACCACTACTAAATTGACATGTGCTTGGGTGTCCCAGGATGTTTTAACCAATTTCCAACTTCGACCATGTTCGAATCCTCAAATGGTTTGCTTGTACCAACGCCATCATATGTAAGGAACCGCTTGCGAGACATCACCACACGTGTCCTAGTGTGTTCTTAACCGATGTTTGACTTCGACCATGTTCGAATCCGCATATGGTTTGCTTGTACCAACGCCATCAAATGTAATGAACCGCTGGTGAGACATCACCACACGTGTCCCAGTGTGTTCTTAACCCACGTTTGACTTCGACCATGTTCGAATCCCCAAATGGTTTGGTTGTACCAACGCCGTTAAATGTAATAAACCGCTTGTGAGACATCATGCCATGTGTCCCAGTGTATTCTTAACCCATGTTTGACTTCGACCATGTTCGAATCCCGAAATGGTTTGCTTGTACCAACGCCGTTAAATGTAATAAACCGCTTGTGAGACATCATGACATGTGTCCCAGTGTATTCTTAACCAACGTTTGACTTCGACCATGTTCGAATCCGCACATGGTTTGCTTGTACCAACTCCATCAAAAGATAGTCCACGTTTGCAGGCCATTGCCGCTACCAAATTGGCGTGTGCCACAGTTTCCCAGAGTGGACTAAATGCCGACCTCCATATTCTAATCCGCAAATGGTTTGCAAATGGTTTGCTTTTAACAACGCTGTCAAAAAAAAGGTACCGTAGCAATTGGCAATTGAGAAATGAAGAATCAAGTCAGCGAGTCTGATCACCCAATCCGATTAGTCGCCACCTGTGACAAGCATAGTTGCCTCTTGAGACAAGCATCGTTTGAAAAAGGCCAATTCTAACTCTGGTCGTCAAGGGTAGTACACATAATATTGAACAAGGCTGTGGAGAACGCTAGGGTATCTGCAAAGCCAGTGAATGGGGGTTTATAGTAGATTTATGAGGCGCTTCCATCAGTATTTGTACTTGGGTGAAATTTTTTATCAAAATCAAAATCCAATATGACCGCAACTAAAAAAGATATAAAAAAACGGCTATGCTAATTTGTTGTGTTCTGTATGGAGACAATTCTCAAAAAGTTTGAAATCATTTCATGCAGCGGATTCAGAGGAGATAGTATTTGAAGACAGGTGCCCATAAAACCCTGTGAAAACCTTGAATCCAATATGGCTGCCAAACCACGTGATCAATGACCAAAGTCAAAGAACAAAAAATATCAAGCAACTGAAGCAGTAGATACATGCAAGGTTTGAAAGTAAACGGGCAAACGGTTGTAGAGCAACAGGGCAAAATATATCGTCAAAAAATACTTGTTTTTCAGTTATCTGCCCTTGGCCTTTAGGCCTACGGCCTTGGCTTTCTGGCGGGCACTAGTACCCAACGGTCTACAAACACCCACAAAATTTGAACAAAATCGAGCTGGTGGTTATTTTGCTAGGGCAGGTACAAAAATCGGCGGAATAATAAATAATAATAATAATAATAAATAATAATAATAATAATTAAAGCTGCAAGCAGCAATGGCGGGCTCCAAGTTACACTGTGCACACACGTCGATGTTCGAATCCTTAAAGGGTTCCTTGTACCAAATCCGTCACAAGTAGGCACAACTTGCAGGGTATTGCCGCTACGAAATTGGCGTGTGCTAAGTCTGTTTTAAACCCATTTCCGTCATCAAACATGTTCGAATCCGCAAAGGGTTTGTTTGTACCAACTCTGTCAAAAGATAGTCACCGTTTGCAGGACATTGGCGTGTTCCAGGGGTGTCCCAAATTCTAATCAAATATTACCACCAAGTGTTGTTACTTTTTCCATGCACCCAAGAACAGAAAATAAGATGCATATGATACACTAACTTCATGTAAACTTGCAATAGTTTCTGTCAACACGCTAACAAGATATGATCGTTAAAGTAAAATTTCGGTATTTTTTTTTATCAAAATCAAAATCCAATACAACCGCAACTAAAACAGATATCCAAAAACGGCTATGAGAGTTTGCTGTGTTGTGTGTGGAGACAATTCTCAGAAAGTTTGGAAGCATTTCATGCAGTGGATTCAGAGGAGATAGAATTTCAAGACAGGTACCCAAAAGACACTGTGAAAACCCTGAATCCAATATGGCTGCCAAACCATGTGACCAATGACCAAAGTCAAAGAACAAACAATGTCAAGCAGCTCAAGCAGCAGATACATGCAAGTTTTCAAAGTAATCGGATAAGCGGTTGCGGAGCAATAGGGCGAAATACATTTTTTTTTAAATTCTTGTCTTTTAGTTATCTGCCCTTGGCCTTTGGGCCTACGGCCTTGGGTTTTTGGCGGGCACTAGTACCCAACGGTCTTCATACACATACAAAATTTGAACAAAATCAAGCCAGTGGTTTTTTTTCTAGCTCTGGTACAAAAATCGGCGGAATAATAATAATATTAAATCAAACGCTAACACTGGGGCTCTTCAGCCTTTCGGCTTGGTGACTCTTTAACAGGCTGTACTTCTTTGTCAGTTGGGCTCCAGTCAAACGGATAAGCGTTCTGCGTTCGTCCGGGCCCCGGGTTCCTGTCGCATTGCTGAGATAAAGTGCTTAACTTGTTTCCGACCTCGTTCATATTCGAATCCTCAAAGGGTTTACCTGTACCAACGCCGTCAAATGTAAGGAACCTCTTGTGAGACATCACCACTACTAAATTGACACGTGCCTGGGTGTCCCAGGATGTTTAAACCAATTTCCAACTTCGACCATGTTCGAATCCGCATATGGTTTGCTTGTACCAACGCAATCAAATGTAATAAACCGCTTGTGAAACATCACCACATGTGTCTCAGGGTGTTCCTAACCCATGTTTGACTTCGACTATGTTCGAATCCGCATATGGTTTGCTTGTACCAACGCCATCAAATGTAATGAACCGTTTGTGAGACATCACCACACGTGTCCCAGTGTGTTCTTAACCCATGTTTGACTTCGACCATGTTCGAATCCCCAAATGGTTTGGTTGTACCAACGCCATCAAATGTAATGAACCGCTTGTGAGACATCACCACACGTGTCCCAGGGTGTTCTTAATCAATGTTTGACTTCGACCATGTTCGAATCCGCATATGGTTTGCTTGTACCAACGCCATCAAATGTAATGAACCGCTTGTGAGACATCACCACACGTGTCCCAGTGTGTTCTAAACCCATGTTTGACTTCGACCATGTTCGAATCCGCATATAGTTTGCTTGTACCAACTCAGTCAAAAGATAGTCACCGTTTGCAGGACATCGCCGCTACCAAATTGGCGTGTGCCACAGTTTCCCAGAGTGTACTAAACCAATTTCCGACCTCGACTATATTCTAATCCGCAAATGGTTTGCTTTAAACAATGCCGTCAAAAATAAGGTACCGTAGCAATTGGCAATTGAGAAATGAAGAATCAAGCCAGCGAGTCTGACCACCCAATCCGATTAGTCGCCTCCTGTGACAAGCATAGTTGCCTCCTGAGACAAGCATCGGTTGAAAAAGGCCAATTCTAAATCCTGGTCGTCAAGGGTAGTACACATAATACAGAACAAGACTGTGGAGAACGCTTGGATATCTGTAAAGCCAGTGAATGGGGATGTATGGTAGATTTATGAGACGCTTTCTTCAGTATTTGTACTCAAGTCTGATTTTTTTACATAAATCAAATCATACCACACCAAGCAGTGGTGCTTTCATTATGCAACCCAGGACAAAATGAGCTGCATATAGTCTCAAAGCTTCATGCAAACTTTCAATAGTTTCTGTTAAGAACCTTACAAGCTATGATCTTAAAAGTAAAATTTCGGTGAAATAAATGATCAAAATCAAAATCCAATATGGCCGCAACTACAAAAGATATAAAAAAATGGCTATGCTTATTTGTTGTGTTCTGTATGGAGACAATTCTCAGAAAGTTTGAAAACATTTCATGCAGTGGATTCAGAGGAGATAGTATTTCAAGACAGGTACCCAAAAAAACCTGTGAAAACCTTGAATCCAATATGGCTGCCAAACCACGTGATCAATGACCAAAGTCAAAGAACAAAAAATATCAAAGAACTAAAGCAGCAGATACATGCAAGGTTTGAAAGTAAACGGACAAACGGTTGTGGAGCAGCAGGGCAAAATATATCGTCAAAAAATACTTGTTTTTCAGTTATCTGCCCTTGGCCTTTGGGCCTACGGCCTTGGGTTTTTGGCGGGCACTAGTACCCAACGGTCCACATACACATACAAAATTTGAACACAATCAGGACAGTGGTTATTTTGCTAGGCCTGGTACAAAAATCGGCGGAATAATAAATAATAATAATAATAAATTAAAGCTGCAAGCAGCAATGGCGGGCTCCAAGTTACACTGTGCACAAATGTCCATGTTCGAATCCTTAAAGGGTTTCCTTGTACCAAATCCGTCACATGTAGGCACAACTTGCAGGGTATTGCCGCTACGAAATTGGCGTGTGCTAAGTCTGTTTTAAACCCATTTCCGACATCAAACATATTCGAATCCTCAAAGGGTTTGTTTGTACCAACTCTGTCAAAAGATAGTCACCATTTGAAGGACATTGGCG
Organism: Haliotis rufescens; assembly: GCF_023055435.1. Lineage (NCBI taxonomy): Eukaryota > Metazoa > Mollusca > Gastropoda > Lepetellida > Haliotidae > Haliotis > Haliotis rufescens. The sequence continues at coordinate 18,835,096 of NW_025964361.1, forward strand.
TGTTCCAGGGGTGTCCCAAATTCTAATCAAATATTACCACCAAGTGTTGTTACTTTTTCCATGCACCCAAGAACAGAAAATAAGATGCATATGATACCTAACTTCATGTAAACTTGCAATAGTTTCTGTCAACAAGCTAACAAGATATGATCTTTAAAGTAAAATTTCGGTAATTTTTTTTATCAAAATCAAAATCCAATACAACCGCAACTAAAACAGATATCCCAAAACGGCTATGAGAGTTTGCTGTGTTGTGTGTGGAGACAATTCTCAGAAAATTTGAAAGCATTTCATGCAGTGGACTCGGAGTTGTTTGCGTTTGAAGACAGGTACCCAAAAGACACTGTGAAAACCTTGAATCCAATATGGCTGCCAAACCATTTGACCAATGACCAAAGTCAAAGAACAAAATATGTCAAGCAGCTCAAGCAGCAGATACATGCAAGTTTTCAAAGTAATCTGATAAGCGGTTGCGGAGCAATAGGGCGAAATACATCTTTAAAAACGTCTTGATTTTTAGTTATCTGCCCTTGGCTTTTGGGCCTACGGCCTTGGGTTTTTGGCGGGCACTAGTACCCAACAGTCTTCATACACATACAAAATTTGAACAAAATCGAGCCAGTGGTTATTTTGCTAGCTCTGGTACAAAAATCGGCGGAATAATAATAATATTAAATCAAACGATAACACTGGGGCTCTTCAGCCTTTCGGCTTGGGGACTCTTTAACAGGCTGTAACTTCTTTGTCAGTTGGGCTCCAGTCAAACGGATTAGCGTTCTGCGTTCGTCCGGACCCCGGGTTCCTGTCGCATTGCTGAGATAAAGTGCTAAACTTGTTTCCGACATCGTTCATATTCGAATCCTCAAAGAGTTTACCTGTACCAACGCCGTCAAATGTAAGGAACCTCTTGTGAGACATCACCACTACTAAATTGACATGTGCTTGGGTGTCCCAGGATGTTTTAACCAATTTCCAACTTCGACCATGTTCGAATCCTCAAATGGTTTGCTTGTACCAACGCCATCATATGTAAGGAACCGCTTGCGAGACATCACCACACGTGTCCTAGTGTGTTCTTAACCGATGTTTGACTTCGACCATGTTCGAATCCGCATATGGTTTGCTTGTACCAACGCCATCAAATGTAATGAACCGCTGGTGAGACATCACCACACGTGTCCCAGTGTGTTCTTAACCCACGTTTGACTTCGACCATGTTCGAATCCCCAAATGGTTTGGTTGTACCAACGCCGTTAAATGTAATAAACCGCTTGTGAGACATCATGCCATGTGTCCCAGTGTATTCTTAACCCATGTTTGACTTCGACCATGTTCGAATCCCGAAATGGTTTGCTTGTACCAACGCCGTTAAATGTAATAAACCGCTTGTGAGACATCATGACATGTGTCCCAGTGTATTCTTAACCAACGTTTGACTTCGACCATGTTTGAATCCGCACATGGTTTGCTTGTACCAACTCCATCAAAAGATAGTCCACGTTTGCAGGCCATTGCCGCTACCAAATTGGCGTGTGCCACAGTTTCCCAGAGTGGACTAAATGCCGACCTCCATATTCTAATCCGCAAATGGTTTGCAAATGGTTTGCTTTTAACAACGCTGTCAAAAAAAAGGTACCGTAGCAATTGGCAATTGAGAAATGAAGAATCAAGTCAGCGAGTCTGATCACCCAATCCGATTAGTCGCCACCTGTGACAAGCATAGTTGCCTCTTGAGACAAGCATCGTTTGAAAAAGGCCAATTCTAACTCTGGTCGTCAAGGGTAGTACACATAATATTGAACAAGGCTGTGGAGAACGCTAGGGTATCTGCAAAGCCAGTGAATGGGGGTTTATAGTAGATTTATGAGGCGCTTCCATCAGTATTTGTACTTGGGTGAAATTTTTTATCAAAATCAAAATCCAATATGACCGCAACTAAAAAAGATATAAAAAAACGGCTATGCTAATTTGTTGTGTTCTGTATGGAGACAATTCTCAAAAAGTTTGAAATCATTTCATGCAGCGGATTCAGAGGAGATAGTATTTGAAGACAGGTGCCCATAAAACCCTGTGAAAACCTTGAATCCAATATGGCTGCCAAACCACGTGATCAATGACCAAAGTCAAAGAACAAAAAATATCAAGCAACTGAAGCAGTAGATACATGCAAGGTTTGAAAGTAAACGGGCAAACGGTTGTAGAGCAACAGGGCAAAATATATCGTCAAAAAATACTTGTTTTTCAGTTATCTGCCCTTGGCCTTTAGGCCTACGGCCTTGGCTTTCTGGCGGGCACTAGTACCCAACGGTCTACAAACACCCACAAAATTTGAACAAAATCGAGCTGGTGGTTATTTTGCTAGGGCAGGTACAAAAATCGGCGGAATAATAAATAATAATAATAATAATAAATAATAATAATAATAATAAATCGAACGATTACAATAGGGCTCTACAGCCTTTCGGCTTGGAGCCCTAATAATAATAATAAATCGAACGATTACAAAAGGGCTCTACAGCCTTTCGGCTTGGAGCCCTAATAAATCGAACGATTACAATAGGGCTCTACAGCCTTTCGGCTTGGAGCCCTAATAATCACCTCACGGCAACAGTGGTCAAGTTTCTGAGATAGGCCTAGGCTGAAGACCAGGTTGAAAAATGATCTTCACACGAAAGCTGGTCTTGATGTAATGTCAGATGAAATGTGAGATGAGACAGGCACGTGCCAACCCACTAAACTAGCTTCCAGCACTTTCCACACAGTGCTAGACCAGTCCAGTGTCATGAGAACATCACAGAATATTCTGTTTCTATAATGCTTAACATCAATCTATGCTTCTTGGATGTTTACAGATAATTAGAGCATCTAAATATAAAAACTTCCTCACAACTGCTAACATTAAATAGTACTACATTCTTGACAACTAATCATTGTCCAAATACAATGAGACAAACCTCTACTGAATCTCAACAGAAACAATGTAATACAGTTACAATCACTGTTTAACAATAAATTACACTGCCATATTACAATATACATGGCTACAAACAAAAAGTTAGTGTTGTCCACTCAGATTCCAAGCTCTCCTAGCCAAACAAATTCTCCTATGATGATGGGCAAGGAAAGGACGCTTCATTACCCTTCTGGACTTCATTCTTGCCGATTTCAGTAGATTCCTCACTGTTCTAGTTGACATCTGTCTATTGCATAACCATTAGTGCTTCATAACAGGAGATGTTGCAAATGCTTGATGACGTACAAGCTGAAGCAGGATCACAAACTCATGCCTTGACGTCATGCGAGGTCTTCCTGACCATGGGAGATCCTATACAGCATTGGTTTGCCCGTGTTTTCGTAACAGTCTGCTGATTTCAGTATATTCTACCATGACATTAAGGAATGCATGATTCTGATTTGTTAAAAAGAGGTTTTCCTTTTACTATGGAAACCCCTTTTAAATACACTAAGCTTTTTCACACATAAAAACGTGCGCATGAATACATTGATAGCCTACATAATGATTCATTTAAAAAATGGCTGCCAATCGATCACCACCAGGAACTGTAAAACATATCAATATTTCCTCTATTACACGCTTGGTCCCTCATACAAGCCAGGTCTCTAATACATGCCAAGTCAATGGCTCTCGCGAAATTAATACATGGCCTAGAGTCTAATAGGGGAAAAACAGTAGTTTGACATCGGATGTTTTTGCGACAAAATGTTGTTCTAGGCCGTAATCCTTACTGCTTTGGTAATGAGATTACAAGACTCTACGAAGGCATATCTTTTGCATACAAATGAAATGTTTATGAAACTGTCAGGGACATGTTTGAAGTGACAGAATAGGTAACTTTGATCATCATTGAAAGTAAAATATAACATAATAAAAATTTGTTTGAAGAAAATTTATTTATGACAAACCTTTTTGTTTTCGATATTCATTGCCATCTCCATCAACCACCACTGTAAGGATTTGGCAGGAGGGTTTTTGAAAATCCATCAGAAAGCACCCCTCCATTCGAAATGACACAAAACAATGTCCCGACATCACAGACATCACAGCTTATCAAACTTGATGAAATTCATTTCAGAACACGCACAATTAAGAAAATCATACACGAACCACTATTTCTGAGCCACAAAGGTCTCATTGCTTTCACACTCTGAGTAGTATAGGTAATGGGGGTTCTGGACCACTTCCACTGGAGCCAGATTTATATACCTATAACACCACTACAGGGGGAATTTTTTATGTGTAAATGCTGATGCAATTCAACGATCGTCATAAGAATCAAGTTAAATTGACTCTAGCTCACCACTACCTTGAGTCAATCAATGATACCATCAGTACAAAAACAATGAGACTAAACTAAATTATAATGAAAATATTCTCTATTATTTTTATTCATACGTACACCATTATTTTTAACGAAGTGATATTCAACATTTTTACTAAGTTCTTCGTTCATTTTACTAGGAGACCAGACTATATACTCTTCTTGGTAATTGGAAAGAAACAATTGATGACCGTATCTGGTTGGTTTGACATCACTGATATAATATATACCTTATTTTAATTCTCTCCATTTGATAATTTTGTCCCTGAGCATAAATGTTTTGATAGCTTTTTCGAGTTCTTCCTTTGTTGGTTTGTAATTATCCATTATCATATATTTATGTAAGCATTCTTCTAAATGAATGTATGATTTTTTATGCGGTGTGATCTAATGATAGTAAGCAATCTATTTTTAATCTCCAACCAGTTCTTTGGTTTTGGCACGGACTAATTGATGCGCTTGTTGTCTCCCCTGTTCTATGAACTTTTTTTTCTCGTCTTCGCTAATACCACTGGTCTTACGAGAATTTGATCTAATCTCCTGCTTCATTACGTTGTATTTGGTGAGTTCTGACAACACTAAACGAAACTCCTCCTCAGATATCTTACAATCAGCCATTGCGGTTGAAATATGATCCTCAATGCTGTTCAACTTTGCTTCGGCGAGTATCCGAATATTATCATGTTTTAATGCAGGATACTTTTTATACAATCCAAGTCTAAACTCCCTCTCCTTATCTATTCAATGTTTTATGTCAGTTATTTGATGTAATCAAAATCCATCAACAGTATCCATCTTTTCAGATGCCTCATCGAGCGCTGGATATAAACTCATAGTGTATATTATTATATCATATAATAGTCTTAAATTGGTCTTGCTTAAATGTTTTGAGAGTATACATCAACCTTATCAAATGTATATTATACGGCATGAATATCTTAGTAAGAGAAATGTTGTCACTTTTAATAATTTGGACCCCCTCAAGGGTTGCAACGGGTGATGCTCCAATATGAATAATACTGCAACGTTGACGTTGGTGTTTCTTTAGCCATTTAATCGATAGACCTGGTAATATTTCGAAGGCATCTTCCGGTGCATCTCCGAACAAGACTTCAATAATAAGCGTAGAAATATTAGGTATTGCACTCAAGTTCTGTTTAATATCATTGAATTCAGTAACCAAATTTAAACTAACATTTTTTTGATGCCGGACGACTATATAACATATAACCTGGGTTTTCTGGCAGGGGAGAGACTAACACACTTTTTCGTTTTGATGGGATATAAGCCCCGAGTACGATCCCACTATTTATTATCTTAGTTAAATTATGTGCCTTACCCATCATCACATACGGTGGGGTAATGACGATATTCAATAGCCACTCAAATTTTGCTTTGATCACAGTCCATTTATTATCATCGTTGCGAGTAAGATTATACAAAGTGTTTTTATGGAGTCTACTAATGTCGACATCGGTTAAATCTCCTAGATTACCTGTGAATGCAACTTCTTTCCGCTTGTATACATTATCTCGTAAGTGTAAAGCGTATAACTTACCATCGCTACCGGGTTTACCGAATCCTTCTGTGTCTCCGAGATAAGAAAGCGCAATTGTATTACATTGTCTGAGCGTTCCAGATCCTGATGAATCAACCATTATTTATAATATGGAGTGTTACACTCAAGTATCCTATATGTACAGGTTGATGTTTTACATCTAATACAGAAATTTTGAGGTCTGAAATAATACCAAGCTTTAATTTTTTATATTGTAATGATGAGAAAGATTCCGTTCTACCGCTATTGTATTTTTCATCTTTGACTGAAACAGCTCTCAACAGAGTGGAAGGACTTTCGAGTTGAATATTATCCGTCGTACTGATTTGATCAAGATGGATGCACAATTCTTTATAGGGAACTAAATCGGCTAATTTAACTCCCCCCAATGTTATGTTGGGTTGTATATTCAACGTTAATAATCCAAGTGTATCTGCTGAGCCCCATCCCAAAAGTATTTCCTTTTCTCCAGCGCTTAAACTCAGTATCCCATCCGACTCACTTTGTGTGAGACTAGCTCCCAAAGGTTTAAAAAATTCATCATTGAGTGAGCAAACGCTGTAATACCCTTCAGGTATAACAATGGGAGTGTTATTACCAAATTCACCTATTAATATCTCATTATTACCTCTTGAAAGACACTTATATTGGTCCACCGCGGGTAATACATTACATCGCATAGAGCGACTTCAAGTTGTCCATCTGAGTTATCGATAGTATGAAGCAGTTCAATAGACTGACCATTTGTTATTCCCGGGAGTGTAACATACATATTAAATATACAATGATACTATATCATAACTTAAATATGAAATCAACTTATATTACTAATCAGTCGATTTTAGTAAGTGCCTCTGGTGCTAATTTTTTCGTTAAATTCCCTGATATCTTTGAAAAATACAGGTTCACGGCAACTAGCGATGAAATGGTGCATGATTGGTTTCACAATCCGATGCAATTTTGGCAGAATCAGTTAAACTTTGCCATATGGTGTGCCACCACAGGATGTGGTGTATCTCTTTATGCCCCAGGATTTGAACTAAATAAGTCTGTTTTATCATTTCACGTGTACTATCAGATTAGACGTATACTTAAAGAAATTAGTGCTCCATTACCGCAGGATCGAGGATGGAATGCATCAAATAATCTGTACAATAGGTGGGCATTCGAACGTATTTGTCAGGAATTTAATGTTTCTACGAGTAAAGATTGGCATCTGAGTGGAGTTAACCATGGTCTAGGTATTCCGTACGCTGGTGCACACTCTGTTAAAGAAGTCAGCGATGATTTACTGAAAAGGGGTCGGCTTCTTCCGAGCTTTGCTCTCTCGAGTAACGAGTGGAGAGATGATCGTATGAACTTTAAGGGTGGTGTTGCTTTCACCGTCCAAGAGGTTGAGCAACCACCTGGAAATGCTTGGAATGAATTTCTATATGATAAAACAGAAAATAATTTTACTAACCCAGGAGTTGTAAGAGTTAATGAATCAATAAGAACTTATGTAAGAGCAATTCTTGGTGCACAATCGCAAACACGAACGGGAATCATCGGTTCTGGGACTGCGCTCGATGCACAAAAACAGTTTGTCGCAAACGTGGAGGATGCTATTAATTCACCAGTTGACATACCATCGTCTATAAAGCGGTATCAAGAGGTATCACAGTACGCTCAATCCAAAGTAGACTACGTTTATGCGCCGGGACTAAACATGTCTCCGAGTAATATGGAACTAAAGATCGGTCAAGTGATAGGCTATAATAATAAAATTGTTATTGCTACCGATCAACAAAAACCAGGTATAATTTCAGATATTAACACCGAATTAATAACGCAAACAAACACAGGCGAAACGGGAATAGTCAAGCCACAGATATCTACTAACACATCTACTAACGCACAACCACAAGTGCCACCACATATCAACAACATATCGATGAAAAAACAGCGCTTATAGTAGGTGGAGTTAGCAGCTGGTTTACTCATGATTTGGATAAATAGTCTTTAGCGGATACGTACAACAGCCCTGCAATTGCTACGATCAGTGCCCACAAGTTTTGACTAAGCCAAGTGGTGGTCTTAGCTAATAAATTCAAGAGCCAGGAAACAATACTCCCTATTATACCGGGAAGTGCAGACGCGGCTTTCCCAGCGAGCTTTCCCAGTGCTGAACCTAATGCTTTTAAATGCTTTTTTATCCACTCTTTTGGGGGTGTGGCACCTCTTGTACCACCGGTTAATGTGAGAGTCAAAGTCGATATAATAAATCCCTATGCGATTAAAATACTGGCAATGGTTATCCCCTGTTCTCTGAACAATGTTTTAATTTTATTGGCCAGTGTAGTGTCATCATTGAGTACTTGATCGATAGTTTCTCGAATTCGACTGATTTGTGAACAAATGCCTTTCTATTACTGGAAGCAGCTTCGAGGCTGGCCGATCTTTCGTCTTCTAAGTTACGCAATCTTTCTGCAACGCGACGTCTACTGAATTCATCACCCGCCTGTTCAAGTTTTGTTTTCTCATAAGTTATATGCTTGTTGAGTTCGGCTAGCTTGGCTATATTATTGATGAGTTCTCCCCGCATTGTTTGCATTGCCTTGTCAAGACCTCGTAATTCCCTTATACTGAACTCTGAGGATGGTACCTGTAACGTGGAATTATCGTAGTAGGTATCCAAGATTTCTCCGAGTCCGTCCGAGGCCACCTTCGAGCTTTCTTCTAAATTATCTTTATCTATGTTACCGAGTTCATCACGCACAGTCCGAAGAACGTTAGTAGTCTTCGCGGAAAGTTTTTCTCGTCGTGAGTAGTCTACAAAACCTAATTCCTTACGAACAAAGTTGATGCCATGTTTAGCAGCTATCGTAGACAAAGCTAGGGGCTTATGAGTACGATAATGCAGAAAGTCAATATCAGGTTCACAGCGTATTCGCAATATTCCTTTACTATCTATCGTAAACTTTGAATAGTCACGACCAATTGGGCTAACATCTTTAAAGGTATAGTAATAATCATTAACGGTTGATTGTAAAAGTTCATCGTTAAGATTCGTAAAGCTGGTTTCATCAGTACCCTCTTCGATTGTACTAGGGTTATCAAAATCATCTAGATTAAAATCATCCATTTTTATATTAAACATAAGGTTATATAATTTCAATATAACAATGTCTTCGCAATACGGACGCAAGTTAAATCCACAACGTAGACTTCGGGATCCATTAGGGGTCAAAGCAATTCGCCAGTCTGTAATTATAACTAATAACCCGAGTACCATCGATCAGAATCAAACGCTTCTGGTTCGCTTTCCTAATCTCGGCGCACACGATGTGTTAGTTCCGGGAACTGTCCGACTAGCATTTACGATTAGTTTGACTTCTGCCGACGTTAACAGGGAGCCTGTTCAGAACATAGGTTGTGCTATCGTTAAGAAAATCGCGATTAAAATTAGTGGTAATGAGGTTTTGAGTATCGATGATAGCGATGTATACTATTGTTACATGGATCTCTGGAGAACGGGTAAAGAGCGGGAAAACTTACAGTACCAAGGTATTTGTAATCGGAACACATTGAGACTGCGTGTGGGTGCTGAAGATGGTGATAATACCGTCGTAAAAGATCTCGCTGTTGCCGGCGCATTAGGTAACCGATTCTATATTCCGCTAGACTTTGAATTACTAGGTTCCCACTTGCCCATTTATCAAGCATCCCTAGGCGATAGGTTAGAATACGAACTCACTTTTAATGACTATGGTAGAGTAATCAGAGCTGCTGAAGATGCTAGCTATTCCATTGATAATATCTCGCTGAAGTATGATATGATAACAGATCCTGAATTAGCCAGACAAATTTGTAACCAGTATACCGGACGTTTAGCCATTTTGTACGATCGCGTGCTTCGACACCGAAAGATCATAAGGAGCAAAAAAGATACGACGTGGAATATCAATCTAAAAATCCCCACGAGATCGTTGAAGGGTATTTTAATGTTGTTTGAGGACCCCTCCAATGCATTTAAAAGAAATACCGAGAAGTTCTACAATCCCAAGATTACAAAAGTAGAATTGACTATCGAGGGCATGCTAACCACGGACGATGACCAACTACACGGTAATGGGTGGAGAATAGAAAATGCTAGCGAGGGTGTCACTATACAGGAAGCTCCAGGAATCAGCTGGTAAATTAAACATATATTTGTATGTGATTATGGATGCGCAACTTAATATACAGAATGGACGATTCGTGCAAGCAATCTATTAATAATCTTTTACCTAAAGAACCTCACTGCGCTATCATCTGCCGGCAAACGGGTTGAGGAAAAACAGCTTTTATTCTAGATATTTTACAAAGTCATTATCGGGACGTTTTCGATCATATTATTATTATGTGCCCGACTATAAGCGTTAATAAAACATACACTACTGCCTAAAAGTTCATTCCCCTAACACGCGTTGAGAACGCGTGTAACACGCATGTGACACGGGTGCTCAACGGTATGCACACGGGGTGAGCACCCGTTGGACACGGGTGTGCAACGGGTGTGCAGCGCGTGTGCAACCCGTTGCACACGCGTGTGCCACGCGTGTAACACGGGACCGGGTTCCAGTTGAAGTTGACAAATTTATCAAATGAATAGTGAGATAAAACAAAACAGTGAGATGTGAAATTTGAGTTAATGAGCGGCCATTGAGCTGTGTTCACCAGACCGTAAATACAAGGTCGGCCCGTCTTAATTAGTGTTCGGTTGCTAGACTTTTGTGGCATGAACCATTCCACTAGGGTCCAGTCTAGCCATTGTGGCTAGCCGACAGTAGAACAGTAGTGAATTTAGATGCGAGTTTATTGCTAGGGGAACCCCCGTGTTGACACGATTGTCGCGGGTTGGTAAATGTTCGCCATTAATAAAATGATTGTTTGTGGATTGCGAACATATTCATTTGCCCACACGAGTCATTCCACTTGATTGCAAATAGACCATGTAGACAGAATCTCGTTAGGGTTTGTGATTTTTACATTTGCCCAATGACCATAGTATTGCTGGGGATACCAAACGTAACAGTTTATTATTAGAGGTTGTGAGTACCTATACCACGTAGATAGGATATCTTTAGGATTTTAATCCTTCTTTGAGAGGCATTTAGAAGTTGGAGTACTACGTTAGGATAAGATTTATGGGTGACTTTAATCCTTTCTTTCTCTGTGGGTAATCCTTTCACGTTGATTGGAGGAAGTCACTCAACCAGGTCATGACAGGTCGTGAGTTTACTCACTAACTACTGTGAGCGTTTTTGGCATGACATCTTTTCTTGTATAAACATAGAAACGATGCTCACTCACTCACTGTTAATCTTCTGCAGTTTGCTGGCAAAGTGGGGATAAACCTCAGTGTCAAAGGCGATCAAACTTTGTTCGAATCCTTGTTTATATGTGACATCTCCCAAATGGGGACATTTTCATAAACTTGGCAAGTGATGATGAATTTAATATTAATATTATTATAGTTTATGAAATTGTTAATAAAACTTTAATAAAATTGTGCTTCACTCTCACGAAAAATATATTGTCTGTGAGTAATATATGTCACGTTACATCGGCATTTTTCAGTGATATTGGGACTACATGAAACATGGCTAGTTTTACATTTCTGATACAGGTGCTTGACTGACTGAGTAGTTCATGATCAATTAGATATGTTTAAATCAGTCAAGTTTGCAACAATAGATGAATAAGTTGATACATTTGGACCGCAGTTACCGATTAACAACTTAAGACATAGAGACAGGGAGGAGATATATAACCAAACCTATGGTCCTGTTGAGACAGTTGACAGTTAGAACGTTGGATTAAATGACAGTAACTAATTTGAACATTCCCCAGTAATATCATAAAATACACCATAACTCATAACAGTCCAAGAGACAGCTTCCAGCCATATACTAGTATTGAAGGGACAATCGCTTTTGACAGTTTAAAAATAAACTCACCTTAAGGTGCTTGGCAAGTAAAAACGGACCTCCCTGAATATGTTTTTTAGGTTTGACAGCAACTATGCTTGTGGATTTCAGAGATAGACATGATTTGTTAGCTAGATATTATTACAATAAGCGTAAATGTCTTAAAAGTCCACAGTTTGTTTAATAGTACAAAAAGTGTGTTATAGATCAATCAACGTTTTCTTTTATTGAACATAATATTTGCACTATATTGCTGTAAGCTGTAAATAATCTAGCCTCCCCATGTACGTAACTTACATATATTTGTGTATGACCAGAACAGCAAATAAAGTTCAGGTAGATATAGGTACCTCGGAGATTTAACGTGCGCTTTCCAACTTAAGCCTATCTCGCACACAGGGAAGCACTTATACTATTAGGGAAAAAAAGCGTAATGATTAAATAAAGAAGTGCACCCCCCCAAAAAATATAAGTTTACAGCCTATTCTAATAAAGTTAAGGGGGTTGGGGTTTGCCTGGGTGGGAGTGGGTGATAAAAGAATATTCAATAATAGGGAAAAGTTTTGGCCTGGGGGTGGGGGTGCAAGCGTGGGAAGGCACGGCGTCGGCTGGCGAGCGTGTGTGGCTAAAAGTCTAGTGGCGGTATCCTCCATCCTTGTAGTAGTCTCTTGGTCAGCTTCTCATCCTGGGGGTCGGGATTCTGGTAGAGACTCTTGGCAAGGAGGGCGGCGGTATTGGCGACGAAGTGGTTTGAGGTCGGTACACCACTACTCTGGAAGAAGTGGTACAAGTCTGTGTAGTTTGTGATGTCGTACTCGATGTCCTGTCCCCCCTTCTTGTGCACCATGACGAAAGGGACTCCTTGTTTGGCGTAGAGATGTTCCTTTGGGGTGTTGATCTGGTCAACCTTGAGATCCGGCCGGGCCTTGTAGTGGTTGATCGGATTGTCTGACTTTTCCACTGGTAAATAAAGTTCTTTGGTATGACCTCTTTTATCCCTGCTGACGTTATCCTAATGTTCAATTTTAGTCTGCCTCACCAAGCGTAAGAAAGTATTGTACATGTTCTGATAAACCACACTGATGCAATTAAGCAAATGAATATTTGCTGTGGGCAAATATCTATTTTCTATATATATTTGTGGATATGAAGCATTCTAGTTAATTGTGGATACACTGGGCAGACAGAATTGTGTTTATTTCCAGGCCATCCTGATCTTCGTTTACTACTATAAGGTGTATGGTTGGAGGCAAGATCAAAGGCGCCGCACAGCATTTATTAGATAACAGACGGGGTCGTCCGTTTCGCTTTGAACAACCACCCCACCCTGTCTGTAGGAGTTATATAATCGGTGCGCAAATAACTGTGTCAAGTCCACTGCCGGGCTGATGCGGTGTCAGTGTCAGCGATGAACATGAATGCTCAAATTATAGACCTGTAGCACTCACAAGTTGCTTAGCCAAAATATTTGAAAAGTGTATATTCAATTCTCTGATAACAGCAAATATAACCTTAGAAATAGATTCAACACAAAAGCAATCAAATGTAGAACACAGACCTATGCTTAATCATTTCTTCTGGATATGATCAACCTGTGGAACCCTCTATCCGATGAAGTAACTAATGCTCGCTCATTAAAAGAAATCAAATCCTTAATTAATCGTTCTGATGCAATTATTAATAATTTTGACTTCAAAAATTTTCATAGATCATGCCAAATTGTCCACTGTCGCCTTAATCTCGGCTGCAGTGACTTAAACGCTGATAAGTTTAGACGACATGTATCAGACATACCAGACTGCACCTGTGGATATCACCTTGAAGATGCAATTCACTTTTTCTATAACTGTCAAAAAATAGGATAATATCAGAAACACTTTATTTCTACACACATGGGTATGGTCTAAAAATGATATTACACGGCAGTAGTTAAGCAGTTCTACAAACATGACTCTTCTTAAATCAGTTCACGACATCATTGTCAAAAGCGAAAGGTTTGAGTAACTTAATTTTATGCATGTAGTAAAGGAAAACTGCATTACCTTATTTCACAGACACCACTTGCTTCAGTGTATTTCATTTGTGCATTTTGTATGTTTATGTTCATCACTCTCTTATATATATCCAGCTGTTGTTAGGTTGTTACCTGGAGAGGTATTACATAGGCAAGTTTTGCTTGTTTACCGATCCAGATTTCTTTTGAAATAAAAATACATTTAAGCCAACACAGCTAACCCTAAAACACATGATTGTAAACGATTCAAAAAGGGGCACTAATCTCTGGCTTTTTCTCGGGTGTCGGACTCAAACTCAAACTCATTTATTCTTCGAATAACATGGCATACAATTATCTACAATTTATATTATGTACAATTTAACAAAAATAATAAAAATAGGATACCTGGATACTAATTAATACAATTTACCAATTGTATTGTACATGTAGCGGCCATAAAATTTCCGAGTCCCGTGATGGGATTCAAACCACGGACCTTCTGATCAGAGGTCGGACGCCTTGTCCACATGACCAAAGAGGTTAACCCCGTCAGCAAGCTGACAAGGTAAGGATGTCATCTGTGGGATGACTCCACGCCCTGCTACATACTCCCCCGTCAACAGAAGGCACGCCCCGGGCCGCATAGTAGGGTACTGAGGCTTATTTTGCTCAAATTTAATATGAACGTGCTCAGCCCCACGTTGGGCGCCAATGTAGCGGCCATAAAATTTCCGAGTCCCGTGATGGGATTCGAACCACGGACCTTCTGATCAGAGGTCGGACGCCTTGTCCACATGACCAAAGAGGTTAACCCCGTCAGCAAGCTGACAAGGTAAGGATGTCATCTGTGGGATGACTTCACGCCCTGCTACATACACATTGTTAAGGAATTTAGATAGGCCTTTTAGATTACTTATACTGTTAGTGGTCATAATTTTCTTAAATGTTTGGAAACTTAAGATATTGCTTATTTAAGAGTTCATATCGCCGATGGTGAAAAGCTTCACATCGGAATAAATAATGCAATTCATCTCCCACAGCGATAGAATCACAGAGTGGACACTGGCTGTCTTCCCTGGGAATGTTCAGCCATCGACCAGTTTCAACTGGTAATCCTTCGTTAGAAAGTTCTGACTTTTAGTATTGGGAGAAATATTGATTTTGAGAGCAGTAGATATTTCTCAAATGAAGGTTGATTCTTCAGGTAATACGACCTTTGGATTTCCGCTTGGGCTTACTAGCTGCCGTGAGTCAATTTGCTCGTTAAAGGGGCACTGATCTAACGCAATTCCCCGGGACTGGTTGTTGCCTTTGTTATTGTTTTTTCCCAGTGAGTACCCGGATGTATAGCAGAGATCTAGACTAGTTCGCGACCTCTGCTGCGCCATTCGAAACGCATTAGTCACTTTTATGGGTAGTAATAAGGGCGTATGGTCACATTGATCAACAAAATGAAATACAGTTTTCGAGATAATAAGGAAATGTAGGTATCTTTGTGAGTAGCATCGGTAATGGTGACGATGTTTTGATAAGTCACTTGCTTGGTAATTTTGCGATTTTCGTTTACACTATTTTGACTTGCAACACAAAGTAAATATTTCATCTGAGCATTGATTTTTTTATAGTGTGTATATTTTTTTACTGTCAAATGTGTAACAAATTTATTAAACGTCTAAATATTCAGTTATATTACAAAGTGACTGAAAAACATTTCCATCTGTATTATTATGATGAAGGAATTTCAAACATTTTGATGTTTAATGTCATCACCAAGAGACTGAAAATGTTACGTTGAAAAGTACATTTCTAAGTTGTTTGGCTTTTAATCCTACATAATAATCTGTTGTGATGTTTGTAGGCCCTTTTGATCGTTTTATAAATTGCCTGAGAGAATCACATTTTACAAATTGACGGTAATATATGCACTCTTACAAAGGAAAAGACCTGTGAAAACAACGTCTATCGCTCATTGAAGAATTTCCCAACCAAGACGTAGAGAAACAAGAACGAATCGGTTCAAATGAAGGAAAACAAAATGCAAATATCATAATTACAACCTACCAAATTTAAGTGTATAAATTTTAGGCAGCTTCCTTGTTCGAGGAATGTATCCGTGAATATCCACACAAAGGAACAATATCCCACTCGTCTGCAGCTGTACAAAGAAACTTATTCGATGTCACGTGTCTCAGTAACAATCAAATATTTTAAAAGATATATATCGTTTCGGGATATTATAACCCGTGTTCGTTTCTCAACTGATCACTTGGATTGTTTCAGGTGTTTTACTTAGGTGTCAAGTCTCAATGGTCGGCTGAGAAAGCCCATGTGACAACTATTTTCATAACGTCCACGGTTCCTAAAAATTCCATTGAGTGATAGATCAATGATCAATCAATCAACGTATTATCAGTTAACCCTTTGAACAAAGTATGTTGTTTTTACATCGGCACTTCGCACCATGATATAAGTGTATTCCCTTTGTTTTAGTAAACCTAGACATGTAAACACTCACTCTTGACATATCCACTGTGCAAGATAACAGTGATTAATCAATCAACGTATTTTCTGTTAATCCTTTGATGACTAGGAACGATCCGTTGATTTACAAAAAAAAGTAAATCAACTGATCATTCATCTCTTGCTGGGCTGCCACGTGCATATTACATAACACACATTTCACCTCACTTCAAACCTGGATTTAGATTGAATAATTACCCCAGACACAATAAATGCCAAATGGGAACCTTTGTCAGGTAATCTAAGTGGTGCTACCACTAATTGTACCTGTAATAAATTCATTAACTGAGCATCAAGTGAATGACGACAAATACACAAGTGTAGGGTTATACGAGAAAACGTGGATGACAACAAGGGAGTAGTAATCGTATTATCGACGCAAGCCGAAATCCGAAAATGCTTTCACTGCATGGATACTTTTTTTAGTATTAAACTACATGTATAACCGTCGGGGGTATTTCCAAATGACGACATCCGATGAGCTCCCTTGTTCTTTTTGTCTGTTTGTTTAGGCTGAAGAAATTAATTAACATGCGCCCTTTGTCGAAATCTTTATAGATCACAGTTAACCAATCAGTGTTCAAAAATGCGTAAAACAAATATTGCCTCCAGCCTCCAAGTTTATTTAGCTGTCCTTGCAGACCGTACCCCAGTCTCTGGTCACGCTCAGTTGCGTTGCGTATCATCCGGGTACTCACGGGGGGAAAACAATAACAAAGGCAACAACAAGTCCGTTAGATCAGTGCCCCTTTAACGCAACCGAGCGTGACAAGAGACTGGGCTACCAGTCTGCAAGGACAGCTAAATAAACTTACGCATTTTTGAAAACTGATTGGTTACCCGTGATTTATGAAGATTTCGACAAAGGGCGCATGGTAATGAATTTCTTCAGCCTAAACAAACAGACAAATAACAGCGAAAGCTCATCGGATGTCGTTATTTGGAAATACCCCTGATGGTTACAGTTTAATAATAAAAAAGTATCCCTGAGTGAAAGCATTAGCGGATTTCGGATTGCGTGGATGATACAATTACTACTCCCATGTTGTCATCCACATTTTCTGGTATAACCCTACACTTGTGTATTTGTCGTAATTCATTTGCTGCTCAGTTAATGAATTCATAACATGTTAACTTAGTTGTAGCACCACTCAGATTACCCGATAAAGGTCTTTCTTGTACCTGGGGTAATTATTCAATCTAAATCCAGGTTTGAAGTGAGGTGGAATGTGAGTTATGTGATATGCACATGGCAGCCCAGCAAGAGATGTATGATCAGTTGCTTTACTTTTTTTGTAAATCAACTGATCATTCCCAGACATCAAAGGATCAACAGGAAATACGTTGATTGATTAATTACCGGGTACTGTTATCTTGCACAGTGGATATGTCAAAAGTAAGTGTTTACATGTGAAGGTAGGTTTACTAAACCTAGGGAATACACTCATATCATGGCGTGAAGTACAGATGTAAAAACAACATACTTTGTTCAAAGGGTAACCGATAATACACTGACTGGTTGTTCATTGTTATCTAACTCAATGTATGTTTTTAAGAACCGTGGACATTATAAAAATAGTTGTCACATGGGCTTTCTCAGCTAACTTGGCACCTAAGTGAAACAATTGAAATAAACTAAGTGATCAGTTAAGAAACAAACACGGGTTATAATATTCGATACATTTAAATAACGTTTAAAAACGATATATTTAAATATTTTAATATATTTCATATATATTCCAAATATTGTTTCCAAATAATTATTATTAAAGTATTTGATTCTCACATAGACATTTGACATCGAATAAGTATTTTTGTACAGCTGCAGACGCAATGGATATTGTTCCTTTATGTTAATATTCCCGGATACATTATAACTTTGGTAGGTTGTAATAATGATATTTGCATTTTGTTTTCATTCATTCGCTGCAGCTTTGAACAGAATCAATCTTGTTCCTTTCCATTTGGTTGGGAAGTTTTTCGATGCGCGATAGACGTTGTTTTCACAAGTATTTTCTTTTGTAAGCGTGTATATGTTACAGTCAATGTGTAAAATATGATTCACTCAGGCAATTTATTAAATATCTAAATATTTCAGTCATTTTACAAATTGACTGAATAATCCATTCATTTATTTAACCGACTGACTAGAAATGATAAAGATGATCAAAAGAGCTGAAACACATCACAATATATTAATTATGCTAAGAAAAGAAGCCAAACAATACAGAACTGTACTTGGTGATGATATTAAACATAAACAAATATTTGGAATTCGTTATCATATTAATAAAGATGGACATATTTTTCAGTTAATTTGTAAAATAAACTGAATATTTAGGCGTTTAATAAATATCCTTAGTGAAATCTGTTTACATTTTGAATGTAAACATATACACACGGTAAAATAAGCAATGTTCAGATGAAATATTTACTTTGTGTTGCAAGTCAAAATAGTGTACACGAAGATCGCACAATAACCAAGCAAGTGACTTATCAAAACTGCATCACCATTACCGATGCTCCCCACAAATATACCTACATTTCCAAAACTGTATTTCATTTTTGTTGATCAATGTGGCCATACGTCCTTCTACTATCAATAAAAATGTGCTTAGGTGCACAGGTCGCGAACAAGTCTAGATTTCTGCTACATGTATATCATCCGGGTACTCACTGGGAAAATACAGTAATGCACAGGTAACAACTACTCCCGCGGAATTGCTTTAGATCAGTGCTCCTTTGTACGTTGAAATACTAAATATTGTGAATGCCAAAATGATGTATCAAGGATCAAGTAGAAGATACATTGACCGTAGCGCTTGGAGTTTATTCAACAGACCCGTGAAAATAACACTGCTGTATCTTATTATTTATTTTAGATGACGCAGTCAAAGCTCACTTCTCCTGGCGGCCATTATCGAACGGCCAGCTAAAACACAACCCCGCGCTTACGTCTACAGGTCTCTTCCTGTAGTACGGTAATTAGTATTCGCTCCCTCAAGTGTATCCTCAATGATATAACCCACCCTCATTAATTACATGCTGCTCTTTTCCAGCCTCACGGCTATGGAGCTGAGATAAAGAGTCCAAGTTATCATAAAGTAATAAGGGTCCAATAAAAACAATGCGCCGCCAAACCTCATACATATTATCACTGAAAGTCGTACTACAGACGGTTAATGTCAAATCACAATAAAAGCATTTCAATTGCAATAACATGTTCAAGGACCATGTATTCTCTTAACACCATCGGATTTAGAAGCAATGGTCGTATAAAACAAGACAGATCTATTTAATCACAACAGTATTCATGTTATTCCCACAAAATCACATAAAGAAAGGAGACATTAGCAAATACATGTGTATTATCATTTTTCGTCAGGATAACAAAATTTTCTCTCCTTGTTACCACCCCCAGGTTCAGCTTAACACGGGTCCTCCTTTGGTCAAAAGTTTGTTCCCCCTCTAATGAGTGTGTCACGCGTTGCACACGAGTGGCGGACGGGGTGCCCATGCGTGTAAGGGGAATGAACTTCTAGGCAGTAGTGTACCTATTGAGAGATTGGGTAATGAATGATGATGGGGTACACAGAGTTGATCCGGGCGATCGTTTACAAGACTGTTTACGAGTATGTCACGAAAAATACAAAGGAGAATCAACCCTTTTCATAATAGACGACTGCAGTGCGAGTAAAGAACTCACCAAAAAGAAAGATATGCTTTCATATTTAGCATTCTCCGGTCGACATACTCAGCATAGCGTTTGGGTACTTACTCAAAAATACAACTCTGTCCTGAAAGATCTCAGAGAGCAGACCAAATGGGTTGCCCTGTTTCATTGCAAAGACCGAGATTCATTTGAGGAATGTTTACGTGAAAATGATGTTATTTATACCAAGCTCGAACGAGATAAAGTCAGAAAACTGTTAGCTTCAATGAAGCATTGTAAACTCGTATTAAAAACCGATCAACCAGCTGCTTATGCAATTGCTTCGCAAAAATAGCAAAATTATAGCAAAAATATTTCAAAATTATAGCAAATATAGCAAAAATACAGCAAAAATACGATAAATTGAACATTAGCGGCTATTATGACATAATGTGGCTTGAAATCCTCATTCTTTCGCAACAGTTTATAGACTATTATTATTACGGGCTGTATTGGGTATGCCATATTATATTAT
This sequence comes from Haliotis rufescens, assembly GCF_023055435.1. Classification (NCBI taxonomy): domain Eukaryota; kingdom Metazoa; phylum Mollusca; class Gastropoda; order Lepetellida; family Haliotidae; genus Haliotis; species Haliotis rufescens. The sequence continues at coordinate 18,855,648 of NW_025964361.1, forward strand.
GTTAGACTTAAATATCTCCTTAGGTATTACATTATGGAATGTGACGAACTCATCGAACAAATGCTCAAAGATGAGCCAGAACCTATGACAGATAAATCTTCAGGTAAACATAGAGAAAGACTCGCCGCTTTGGCAGCCGGTGGAAAATGTTCCCAATATTTGGGGGAAAATTATACCATCGAAAAAATTGATAACATGACCAACGAAGAAATTAAAAAACTGTATGCGCGTTACGAGTCTAGACTGGGAGCTACCATGACTAAAACAATAGGTTCGGCTATGTTACAACTATACACAGTCGTAGCTAGTACGTTTCTTCCTATCCCAGCAGAACATCGCATGTATTTATGCGAATCTCTTGAGAAAGACCCATTCATCGAACACGCTATAAGCTAAGCGAGCTGTGAGTTTTATCATAGATACGGAATGTTCTTAGCTCCTGTGACCACCGCTTTAATAACGGCTTGGTATTGTCATGTTTAAACATACGTGCCCACTTAATAATAATGGAGACTCAAGTGACACCACCACAGATTGTACAACAGATTGTGGAACCACAATCACAACAAGTGAACAAGGATGCACAACGGATTGTGAATGAGGAAATACCACAAGCCAGAGTGACGAAGAAGAACCCCAAAAACATCGCCGCCGGTAGAAAGGGCGGGCTGGCGAGGAAAGCGAAACTAATGCATAATTCAAATATTGAACATAGTCGTCCGATTAAAACTTGGGCACTAGTATGAGTTGTTGCTATAGCGGTGGTATGGTTGTTTTATAAGACCGGAGAAGAGAAAACGTCACCCCCAATTACACAACAAGTTCAATTAGAGGCTAGCCCCCATATAATGCTATAAGAAGCATGACTACTCCAGTTACAGACGGTAAAATGTTGGTAAACGCAACGTATCATTCAGCGGTGGTCAGCGGCTTGGCCATTGGCTATGCCCGTATAGCTAAAATTATTACTAAAGCAACACCACCCAAGCTAGATTTTAATGGTTATGTTATTGGTATGGTCATTCTTGATATTGGATTGGCTATGGCAACAAAAGATATGCTCATCAAACAAGGGCTTATTAGCATCAATTGCGATGATGGTCGGTGGAGCTGTTGTTAATGCTCTAGCTTTTTCGGGGAGTAATTTTTTATTTTCTAGTATGAGGGAATCAAACGCTAAAGAAGTTGAAGAGGAGCGTAAAGGACATAATAAAGCATTAGAACAACTCGAAGCAGCTCAGTCACAATGGACCAGAAATTGGATATTAAGATTAGATTTTATTCATGAAGAACTGCGTAAGCAGGGACATTCAATTCAAACGTTTAAGAATGTTGAATCTGCCATGCACGAATACTTCCTCGTTTATTGAAAAAAACTTGACCCAATGCCGAGGCCAACAATAAGTCAGTTTTATACACCGTCAGAGGAACCAAAAAAACGCGAGATAGCATTCATAATGTTTGGGTTATCAGTCATCACTATTTATAGCTACACAATAACTGCGCATAAACCATGACCTAGTTAGGGCGAGTCTTATCAGCCATGTCACCCTGACTCACCAGTGGAGATGTGATTTGCATTTAGACAAATGATATGATACATGTATAACCATCAATCTGTGCAGCTTTACACTCATGGGGAAGCCGACTCAATGTAACCGACGCTGTGTTGATATTTACTGTGGAATACACTCTTATTACATCAGGCGGGGAAACATTAACTATACATGTTCTGTATGTGGGATAGGGGTCAAAGGTCGTTATTGTTTATGTAAGAAACACGGTGCTGATAGGGTCAGGAACCAGATTAAATGCTAGGAAGAGAGATTACATCAATGAGAGGAAAAGGTTGGGGAGAATACGTATTTAGATATATGAAAAACAACCAATTAGACATTTGACTCATTTTGCATATACCATTAAACCACAATGGTTTTTGTGAGAGAGTTGAAGGCTTTAGCAAAACAACGTGGTCTACATGGATATTCTCAAATGAGAAAAACTGAATTGATCAATTTACTCGATCTTGAATACAACAAACCCCAGACTGTTAGAGAACTCAAAGCTCAAGCAAAAAACAGTGGGCTGTGAGGTTATTCTCGAATGAGAAAAGCTGAATTGATCGCTTTACTAGATAATAATCAATCCGATGATAATAAATCTGTTGACGATGTTGATAAAAAACAACAAGAATTAAAATTTGTACCCACATCCGCCGGCATTGGTAAATATCTAAGAGGTTGGAAGATGGATATTAATTCCAACATTGATGTTTATGATGTTAAGCCCATCATATCGAGTAAAATTAACGAGGAGTTAGATGATTTACATAGTATAAAATACCAGCTGATGATTAAAATGTCATTGAGTAAAAGTAGCGCAGACGATAGCACCGAACATACCGAACCATATTTCCAGAGCAATCAAGAAGTTATAACCGAATCCGATACTATAAACGCATCATTAGATACATCAATTCAGAGGATACAGGAAACTTTAGAATGCTGGACTAATAGAAGTTCGGGTTGGGGTGTGGCTAAAATCAATAGTTTATATTTAGATATAGCAAATTATATGCCCTTCAAAGGTGGATCTTATATAGATTTACCTCCGTATTATAAGAAGAAAAAAGCCATAACTACTGTAAAAAATAAATCCGATGACTGTTTAAGAATGATGATAAGATCTGCATTGTTCCCCGTAGACAAACATCCGGATTGACCTTCTAGCTATCCTCAAAACGATGGACTAAACCTGGATGGCATAGACGAACCTACACCAATCTCACAAATTGATAAGGTGGGAAAGCAAAATAATTTAGCTATAAATGTTTTCGGACATTCTTCTAAAGGAATTGTTGTACACAGGATAAGCTCCGCTCCGGAACATATTTTTATGTGTAAACGCTGATGCGATTCAACGATTCGTATTAAAAGAAACATCAATATTAATTAACAAGTATTTGTCACAAAGTGACGAAATGTCCCCCGCCTGTATATACACCATAGTACCAAATATGAAGACAATCCAGCGATTAGTTCTTGAGATATTGCGGCAACACCGTTTTCCAACTCCAAAAACAGATTTGCCTGCTGTGACCTTGAAAATGGGGTTACAGTCACCAAAACCGACTGGTGTCTGCGGTGTCTGTATACACACCATAGTTCCAAATATGAAGACAATCCAGCGATTAGTTCTTGAGATATCGCGGCAACACCGTTTTCTAACTCCAAAAGCAGATTTGCCTGCTGTGACCTTGAAAATGGGGTCAAGGTCACCAAAACGGACTGGTGTCTGCGGAGTCTGTATATACACCATAGTTCCAAATATGAAAACAATCCAGTGTTTAGTTCTTGAGATATCGCGGCAACACCGTTTTCCAACTCCAAAAGCAGATTTGCCTGCTGTGACCTTGAAAATGGGGTCAAGGTCACCAAAACCGACTGGTGTCTGCGGTGTCTGTATATACACCATAGTTCCAAATATGAAGACAATCCAGTGTTTAGTTCTTGAGATATCGCGGCAACACTGTTTTCCAACTCCAAAAGCAGATTTGCCTGCTGTGACCTTGAAAATGGGATCAAGGTCACCAAAACCGACTGGTGTCTGCGGAATCTGTATATACACCATAGTTCCAAATATGAAGACAATCCAGTGTGTAGTTCTTGAGATATCGCGGCAACAAACAGGTGGGACGTACGGACGGTCGTGAATACTATATCCCCCGCTTCGCGCTTTCGTGCGGCGGGGGACAATAATGAATAAAATTTACTATAGCCCACAAGGATATTGGAAAGGTATAGGAGCAATAATAAAATTAGCCACCGCGGCTAAGGTATCTAAAGATGTGGCCAAGGATTGGTTAAAGAAACAAGCGATGTGGCAAATATACTTACCAGCACCGCGTTATATACCGAGGAAGAAGTTTGATATTTTTACAACGAATGAAGTTCATCAGGCTGACCTCTTGTTTCTTCCCCATGATAAGGTAAGACGCAAAACGTATAAATACGCTTTAACCATAGTGGATGTGGCTAGTCGATACAAAGAGGTCACACCATGCAGATTCCTCGTGTCAAAACATCCGGCTCGTCTGCAGCCTAAAAAGCAGCTGTTCAGTCATACTCAGTTCCATTGGTAATCATATTGTACCAGCAGGTTCGATCAATCCCAGTGGTATAGGGAATGACAGTTCTTGCTCACCGCCACCTTGGACAGATTCACCCCCAATAATGATACTACAGAGGTAATTTTTTATGCAAAACCTGCGATGCGATCCAATGATCGTCATGGATCAATATCTATATCAAGGAAACAATTTATTCTTAATCTCCAACTAGTTCTTCGATTTTGGCACGGAATACTTGGTACGCTTGTTTTGGCACGGACTAATTGGTGCGCTTGTTGTCTCCCCTGTTCTATTAACTTTTTTTTCTCGTCTTCACTAATGCCACTGGTCTAACGAGAATTTGATAGAATCTCCTGCTTCATTGCGTTGTATTTTGTGAGTTCTGACAACACTTAACGAAACTCCTCCTCAGATATCTTGCAATCAGCCAGTGCAGTTGAAATATGATCCTCAATGCTATTTAACTTTGCTTCAGCAAGTACACGAATACTGTCATGTTTTAATGCTTTCTTTTGCAACTTACGAGAAATAAATTTAAGAGATATTCCAACCAGTCCAGAGACTCCGGCTGTTACTTCCATGCCAAGTACGATAGCGGGGCGATTATAGTTGATAATAAACCAACACCGGCTGCACCAAGTCCCATGCTAGCTGTCACAAGTGCAGTGTCAACTCCATCGAGAGCATTCACAGCATTCAAATATCCTATATGTACAGGTACATCTAATACAGAAATTTTGATATCTGTAATAATACCCCGCCTTAACTTTTTATACTGCAATGATGAGAAAGATTCTGTTCTACCACTTTGGTATTTTTCACCTTTGACTGGAACAGCTCTTTGCAGAGTTGAAGGACTTTCGTTTTGAATATTATCTATTGTACTAATCTGATCAAGATGGATGCACAACTCTTGATAGGGAACTATATCGGGTAATTTAACTTCTGGTATCATGGGTGTCACTTCTCCTCTTATAAATCCAAGTGTATTTGCTAAGCCCCATTCAAATTTTATAGCATGTGCTCCACTGCTTAAAATCAGCACCCCATTTGACTCATTTTGTGTGAGACTAGCTCCTAAAGGCTTAAAAATTTCATCATTGAGTGAACATACGCTTTAATACCCAACAGATATAGTGCGACTATCCATATCTATATATAACTTATTATTACCTCTCTCAGCAATTATATTGGTCCACCGTGGGTAATACGTTATATCGCAGAGGGCAACTTCAAGTTGCCCTTCCGAGTTGCCGATACCATTTGTTATTCCCGGGAGTGTAACATGTATATTAAATATACAAAGATACTATATTATAACTTCAATATGAGAGGTGTTAATACCGAGAGTAGTATCGAAGCAACCAACCTTACACACCCAACGATTTTAGCTGATGTCTCAAAACTCAATTCCCTAATATCTTTAGAAATTACAGGTGTGCAACAACGAATGTTAAAACAGTTCATGATTGGTTCTCCAATCCAATGCAGTTCTGGCAAAACCAGCTAAACTTTGCTATATGGTGTGCCACAACAGGCTGTAGAGTATTTATTAGTAACCATTGCGATAAACTAAGTAAATCTGTTTTCTTCTTTCACGTGTACTATCAGATTAGGTGCATCCTTACAGAAATAAGTGCACCATTACCGCAGGATCAAGCATGGAATGCATCAAATAATCCGTACAATCAGCTGGCATATGAACATATTTGTGGGGAATTTGCTATTTCTACGAGTAAAGATTGGCGTCTGCATGGAGTTAACCATGGTCTAGGTATTCCGTACACTGGTGCACACTCTGTTAAAGAAGTCAGCGATGATTTACTGAAAAGAGGTCAGCTTCTTCCGACCTTTGCTCTCTTGAGTAACAAGTGGAAAGATGATCGTATGAACTTTAAGGGTGGTGTTGCTTTCACTGTCCAAAAGGTTGAACAACCACAAGATGCCAAAAATGCTTGGAAAAATTCATTTTAAATAAATCAGAATGTTTTACTCAGCCCGGCGTTGAAAGAATCAATGACTCAATCAGAACTTATGTACGGGCTTTCCTCGGAGCTCAGTCACAAACACGCTCAAACATCATTGGTGCGGGGACAGCTTTGGATGCGCAAAAGCAGTTTACTGTGAACGTAGAGGATGCTATTTCATCACCCGTTGACCTACCTTTGGCTCTCAGGCTACCAAGATGTACTACAGTATGTGGAATCTAAAGTAGACTAGTTTTTGGAATAGGTCTGTACATGTCACCGAGCAACATGCAACTTAAGCTTGGTCAAGTGGTAGGTTATGATAATAAAATTGTGGTTGCTACCGATTAACAAACATTAGGTTTCAATTTAGATCTTAACAATGTACTAATAACGCAACAAAACACAGGCGAAACAGAAATAGTCAAGCCACAGTCATCTACTGTAATTAAACCAAAAACAGAAGTGCAACAGCCACATAATGCCACCAAAAATCAACAACATATCGATGAAAAAACAGCGCTTAAAGTAGGTAGAGTCACGGCTGGTTTACTCATGATTTGGATATATAGTCTTTAGCGGATACGTACAACAGCCCTGCAATTGCTACAATCACTGCCAAAAAGTTTTGACTAAGCCAAGTGGCCGTCTTGGCTAATAAATTCAAGAGCAAAGATACAATACTCCCTATGATACTGGGAAGTGCAGACGCGGCTTTGCCAGCGAGCTTTCCTAGTGCTTCCCCTAATGCCTTTAAATACTTATTAATCCACTCTTTTACACCATCCTTATCACAAGGAGGTGTGCCAACGCTTGTACTGCCGCCTCCAGTTAACGCAAGAGTCAAAGTTGATATAATAAATCCCAATGCGGTTAAAATACTGGTAATGGTTATCCCCTGTTCTCTGAACAATGTTTTAATTCTTACGGCCAGTGTAGTATCATCATTGAGGACTTGATCAATAGTTTCTTGAATTCAGCTGATTTGTGAACAAAGTGCTTCTCTATACCGGTAAGTGCAAGCAGCTTCCAAGCGGGCCGATTGTTCGTCTTCTTTCTGCAACACGGCGTCTACTCAATTCATCGCCCACCTGAGTTAGTTTTGTTTTCTCATAAGCTATATGCTTGTCGAGTTCATCCAGCTTGGCTATATTATTGATGAGTGATCTCCACATTGTTTGCATTGCCTTGTCAAGGCCTCGTAATTCTATAATATTGTGCTCCAAGGATGGTGCCTGTGATGTTGAATTATCATAGGTTGTTAAGATTTCTTTGAGATCATCAGAGGCCTCATTTGCATGTTGTGGTATGTCTTCCAAATTATCTTTATCTATGGCAGCCGCCATTGCATCCAGTTCAGTCCGCACAGTCTGAAGAACCTAGTCTTGGCAGAAAGTTTTGCTTGTGAGTTGTCATAGTCAACAAGACCTAATTCATTACGAATAATGTTGATGCCGCCATGGTGCGCAGCTATATTAGACAACGCTAGAGGTTTCCTAGTTCGAGAATTCATAAGATCGATATCTGGAGAGCCACGCAGTCGCAATATTCCTTTACCATCTATTGTAAACTTGGAATAGTCACGCCAATAGGAGTGACATATTTTTTGTCTTCTTTTAAGACATCATAATAATCATTAACGGTTGATTGCAAAAGTTCCTCATTAAGATTCATAAAGCTGGTTTCATCAGTACCCTCTTCAACTGACATAGTATCAGTTAGGTTATCAAGATTAATATCATCCATTTTTGTATTAAACATAAGGAAACATAATTTCATTATAAGCAATGTCTAAACAATGTACGGACGCAAGTTAAATTCACAACGTAGACTTCAGGATCCATTAGGGGTCAAAGCAATTCGCCTGTCTTTAACAATAACTAATAACCCGAGTACCATTGATCAGAATCCAACACTTCTGGTTCGCTTTCCTTATCTCGGCGCTCACGATGTGTTAGTTCCAGGAACTGCCCAACTTTCATTTACAATTAGTTTGACTTCTGCTGACCCTGACAGGGAGCTTGATCAGAACATAGGCCATGCAATTGTAAAGAAAATCACTATTAAAATTAGCAGTAATGAGGTTTTGAGTATTGACGACAGCTATGTATACTTCTGTTACATGGATCTCTGGAGAACAGCGAAAGAACCAGAAAACTTACAATATTAAGGTATTAGTAATAAAAATTCAATGAGACTGTGTGTGGGTGCTGATAGTGGTGATAATACCATCCTAGAAGATCAGGCTGTTGCTGTTTCATTGGGTAACCGATTCTTTTTTCCGCTTGACTTTGAATTACTAGATAGTCACATGCCCTTCTATCAAGCATCCCCAGGCGATAGGTAAGAATATGAACTCACTTTTAATGACCACCACAGAGTAATCAAAACCATTGACTTAGCTAGCTACTATAAATCGTGAAACTAATGCGTCTCGAAAAGAATACTACCACTGGCCCCTAGCCAAAAATGCGACTCAATATGAATGCAACACCCACCTCCTCTCAAGCATCAGTGGATTTATGCATAAAGAAAATGTCCTTTACAGAAGAATCCATACCGTAATCCATCCTTACATTAATCCAATCACAAACCAAATAGCACCGCTTATTAGCGCTGAGTAAAGTACTTCCGCTAAAACGATACATGCGCGCTGGATCGTGTTGGCCTTTGACGCAGTCGCAAAGAATAAAGACACTGTGTTGCATGGGTGGCGTCTGTAGGGACTTGCAGGTGTGATCAGTGATGACATAAGTGAGTAGAAAGCTTGTCTTGACCCCAGCAGTGACAATTCACCAGATGTAATTAGTGTTTGAATGACAATGTTTATATACTTACTCCAAGTGCTGCTAAAAAAATCAGTGTTGTGGAATACATAGCTGTTTGTTTTCAGCATATGTCTTAGTTGGTATTTCTCCTATCCAAAATGTCTTATTGTTGATGTAAATGCGATGTTTAATAGTGCGAACAAAGACCACTCGCATTTTTCAAATTTAATTAACGCTTCGGTTAATTTCAAGATTTACAGTAATCTATTGACAATATCTCACTGGAGTATGATATGATAACAGATACTGAATTAGCCAGACAAATACGTTACCAGTATGGTGGAAGTTTAGCCATTTTGTACGATCACTGGAAGATTTCCAGGGACAAAACGTGGAATATCAATCTAAACGTCCCTGCTAGATCATTGAAGGGTATTTTAATGTTGTTCGAGGACCCTTCCAGCGGGAGAAACTAACATTTTTGGTCCACTAGTCCTTATAATGATAATATATAGCAAAGCCCTAAAAAATGGCAAATATCTACTAGTCCTTATGATACCTTAACTACTGGGCAGTTTGGCAAGGACTACAGGACTAGTGCCAATTTCTAACCCTGCCTCCTGAACCATTTTCAAGAGATACCAAGACGTTCTACAACCCCAAGATTACAAAAGTAGAATTGACTATCGAGGACGTGCCTAATCAACTATATAGTCAAGGCATGCAAGCATATCAACAGTGGGATGAGATTAAAAAACTTCCATCTATAAGACGAAGCCCAGGAGTTAACGCGGTTGCAAAAGATCTGGCTCCTGGGGATGTATTGCTATCTGAATTCCTTACCTCGATGTATGCGCTATGGCTTGACATGCGAACCACAGATCTTGACTTACTACACGGCAGTGGGCGATGAATAGAAAATGCTAGTGAGGGTGTTACTATACAGATAACAAAGAGGCTGAAACGGCTGGTAAATTAAACATATATTTGTACGTGACTATGGACGCAAAACTTAATATACAAAATGGAAGATTCGTGCAAGGGATTTATTAATAATCTTTTACCTAAAGAACCGCACCACACTATCATCTGCAGGCAAACGGGGTTTGGAAAAACAGCTTTTATTCTAGATATTTTACAAAGTCATTATCACAATTTTTCGCCATATTATTTTTCTGTGTCCGACTATAAACATTAATAAAACATACCTATCAAGAGATTGGGTAATGAAAGATCCCTTGGTGCACTTAGTTGATCAGGGTGATCATTTACAAGACTGTTTACGAGTGTGTCACGAAAAATACAAAGGGGAATCAACCCTTTTCATTGTAGATGACTGTAGTGTGGGTAAAGAACTTATCAAAAAGAAAGATATGCTTTCATGTTTAGCATTCTCCGGACGATATATGGAGCACAGCGTTTGGGTCCTTACTCAAAAATACAACTGTGTCCTGAAAGATATCATAGGAGACCAAATGGGTTGCCCTGTTTCATTGCAAAGACCAAGATTCATTTGAGGAATGTCTACGCGAAATGATGTTATTTCTGCCAAGCTCGAGCAGGATAAAGTCAGAAAACTGTTAGCGGAAACAAAGCACTCTAAACTTGTATAAAAACCTGACAAACCAGCTGCTTATGCAATTGCTTAGCAAATTTTCGCAACAGCTTAGCAAATTTTCGCAACTGCTTAGCATATTTTAGCAACTGTTCAGCAAACTTTAGCAACTGTTTAAGCAAACTTTAGCAACTGCTTAGCAAATTTTAGCAACTGCTTGGCAAATTTTAGCAACTGCTTAGCAAACTTTAGCAATTGTTTAGCAAACTTTAGCAACTGTTTAGCAAATTTCAGCAACTGCTCAGCAAACTTTAGCAAAATATAGCAAAATATAGCAAAATGTGGTAAATTGAACACGAGCAGCCACTTATGTAATAATGTGGTAGGAAATCCTCATTCTTTTGCAACAGTTTATTATTTCGGGCTGTATTGGATAGTTCATATTTCATTTTGTTAGACTGAAATATTGGCTAGTGTATTAAATTAAAAAGATGGAATGCAACAAACTTCTCGCACAACTGCTCCAAGATGAGCCAGAACCTGTAGTTACAGAACAACATGGCAAAAGACTTGCGGCTTTGGTACCTGGTGGAAAATGTTCCCAATACTTGGGGGAAAATTATACCACTGAAAAAATTGATAACATGACCGATGAAGAAATTAAAAAACTGTATGCGTCTTACAAGTTTAGACTGGGAGCTACCATGACTAAAACAATAGGTTCGGCTATGGTACAACTATACACAGCTGTAGCTAGTATGTTCTTCCTATCCCACCAGAAAATTGCCTGTATTTATGCGAATCTCTCGAGAAAGACCAATTTATTGAACATGCTTTAAGCGCAGTAAGCTGTGAGTTTTACCATAGATACAGAATGTTCTTAGCACCACTTACCACAGCTTTAATAATGGCTAATTATTGTCAATTTAAACATATGTGCCCACCTAATAATATAAAGAATGAAGTTCAAATAAATAATGGAGGCGGAAATCCCACAAGTGAATGTGGAAACGCCACAAGTGATTGCGGAAACGCCGCAAGTGAACGAGGAAGTTGTGAGAGTGACTAAAAACCCCAGAAAAGTAGCAGCGGGTGAAAGGGGGGGCGTTAGCAAGGAAGGCAAAAATATTACACACTGAACAAAGTACACAACGGATTAAAACTTGGGCTCCCTATGCACATGTGTTATAGCAGTGGTATGACTGGAGAAGAGAAAACACCACCAGTTTAAATATTGGACGAGGTTCAGTTAGAGTTAAGCCCTCATGTAATGTAATAAAAGTATGACTACTCCAGTTACAGATGGTAAACTGTTGGTAAACGCAGCGCATCATTCAGCTGTGGTAAGTGGCTTGGCTATAGGCTATGCTCGTAAAGGTAAAATGATTACTAAAGCACCACCACCCAAGCTAGATTTTAATGGTTATGATATTGGTATGATAATCCTAGATGTAGGCCCAGCTATGGCTTCTAAAGATATGCTAATCAAACAAGGGCTTATCCCCGAAGACATTCTGAAATAATTAAACATTTGAATATTTATGAACATAGTTCAAGCCTAAAATGGCATCAATTGCAATGATGGTTGGTGGAGCTATTGTAAATGCTCTAGCTTTTTCGGGAAGTAATTTTTTATTCTCTACTATGAGAGAATCAAACGCGAAAGAAATTGAAGAGGAGCGGAAACAGCACAATAAAGCATTAGAACAGCTCGAAACAGCCCAGTCACAATGGACCAGGAAAAGAATGCAACGGCTAGATTTGATCAATGACGGGCTGCGTAAACAAAACCATACAATTCAAACATTTAAGGATGTTGAATTTGCCATGCACGAATACTTCCTTGTTTACGGAAAGACACTTGATCCAATTGGCACACTCACTCAGTTTTATACACCTTCAGAGGGTCAGAAAGGTCGCGAGATAAGCGTTATTGGTCTTGGATTGTCGGCAGTTGCTATTTTTAGCTATGCTATGTCGCATGAGATGGCAACACACTAGGCAGAGACTAGGCAGAGACTCGGCTGACACACATTTAGACAAATGATACTAGAAGTGTATATTTATCACAATGGCGAAGGTCACATCCAGATGTAAATTCATACGCATGGGCCAATCCCCAAAATATGGTAAGAGTTGTATGAAAGATTTTTGCGGGATACATGCCATTGCAATAAGAAAAGATCATATTAACTATACATGTTCTGTATGCCAAGTGGTTAAAGCGTTCGCTCGTCATGCCGAAGACCCGGGTTTTTTTCCCAACATGGGTACAATGTGTGAAGCCCATTTCTGGTGACCCCTGCCGTGATTTTGCTGGAATATTGCTAAAAGCAGCGTAAAACCATACTCACTCACTCACTGTATGTGGGATTGGGGTCAAAGGGAGTTACTGTTTATGCAAGAGTCACGGTGCTGACAAGATATGGTTCCAGATTATTTATGAGTGGAAGAAGTATTACCGCAATGAGAGAAATAGATTGCGTACAACTAATACCAATTAGAGATTAGTTCACATATAATTATACATCACAATGGTTTTTGTCAGAGAGTTGAAGGCTTTGGCAAAACAACGTGATCTACGTAGTAATTCTCGGATGACAAAAGCTGAATTGATTACCTTACTCGGTCTGGAATACAACAAACCCCAGACTGTAAGAGAACTCAAAGCTCAAGCGAAAAACTGTGGGCTGAGAGGTTATTCTCGAATGAGAAAAGCTGAATTGATTGCTTTACTGAATGTTGTTCAACCAGTTGTTGAACCAGTTGTTGATAATAATAATCAATTGGCTGAGTTAATATTAGAACCCACAACCGGTGTTAGTAAATATCTAAGAGGTTGGAAGATGGATATTAATTCCAACATGGATGTTAATGATGTTAAACCCATCATATAATGAGGAGTTAGCTGGTATTTTATACTATTTAAATCATCTAACGGTTAAAATGTCATTGAGTAAAAATAACGCAGACGATAGCGCTGAATATACCAAACCTTATTTCAGGGGCAACCAAGAAGTTATAACCAAATCTGAGTCTATAAGTGCATCATTAGATTACCAATTCAGCAGACACAAGAAACTTTTGAACGCTGGACTAATAGACGTTTGGGTTGGGGCGTGTATAGAATCGATACTTTAGATTAAGACAGCAAATTACATGCCTTTCAAAGGTGGATCTTGTATAGCTTTACCCTTATATCATAAGAAGAAAAAAGCCATAATTAATGTAAAAAATAAAGCTGATGAGTGTTTCAGAAGGATGACAATATCTGCCCAGTATCCCGCAGACAAAAATCCGAATAGGCCTTCGAGCTATCCCCAAAACGTTGACCTCAACCTTGATGGTATAGATGAACCTACACCAATCTCACAAATTGATAAGGCGGAAAAGCAAAATAATTTACCTATAAAAGTTTTCGGACATTCTTCTAAAGGAATTGTTGTACACAGGATAAGCTCCGCTCCAGAGCATATTCCTAGAATCAATTCATTTCTGATTGTAAAAGATGGGAAATATCATTACACATAGATAAAGAATTTAATCAGGCTATTATGCGATCAAACAAAACATGACGAAAAGAAATATTTCTGCGAAAGATGTCTACATGGATACTGCAGACAAGATCTTTTAGAAGCGCATAAGGGAGACTGCAGAGGTGTTGGGCAGACTGCTATCAGGATCGTTATGCCTAAACATGCTAAAGAGGGTAAAAATATATACAAGTTTGAGCATTATTGTAATCAAATGCCAGTACCATACATAATTTACGCCGACTTTGAAGCACTTATCAAACCGACAAGAAATTTTGAACACAGTACTGAATGTAGTTTTACATACAAAACTCAAGAACATACTCCTTATGGGTTTGGATATAAAATTGTAAGGTATGATGGGAAAACAAATGCACCCGTGATTTACAGAGGTCCCGATGCAGCTGAAAAGTTCCTAGAATACCTACAAAATGAAGAGAAAATAATCAGGGAAAAAATGTAAAGAAACAAATGTGTATGACAAGGTATGATTGGAGGGCCTATAAGAAGTCAACGAGTTGTCATGTTTGTAATAAACCCCTGAATGGGGATTCTGTAAGATATCATTGTCACATCACGGGTAATTACAGAGGAGCCTCGCATAACAAGTGTAACTTGAAACTAAAAATGAATTCTCAAACAATACCCACCGCCCTTGTGTTTCATAACCTTAGGGGATATGATTCTCATCATGCAAGCTATCTCAAAGACTGATGGTGGTTTAACATACATTCATAACAAGAAAGAAGTGAGCAAACCATACCCCCATTATCCCCGCTGGTCAACAACAAATAGTAAATAGTTTGTTAATTAATGAAATATTACATATTTCTAACTGATTTTAACTTCAATGTTTTAAAAACTAAGATTGTGTTCTAGTGACAATTGCCCCCCCCCCCCCCACCCACCCACCCCCAAATCTCCCATGTTACCAGTGTTCACTACAAGGAAGTAGATCACCATGAACACCTTTGAAAAAAAATTTGATTGAGGAGTTATATAAGAAGAATTATCAAACGGACCAAAATTTTTTGATATAAAAACACATATAAAATGGAACAATATCATATAAGAAAATCAATAAATTAATAATTTCCATCTAGCCTTAACAGATATGGTAAAGAATTCATAAATTCAAACTAACACAAAGCACAGATACTTATGATGATCTACATGTGTGGAAACAATTTTGGAAAATATATTAGCTATACAAAACCAGTCATCAAAATTTCTAAATTCCATCATGTTTCCATGAAAACAGCAAAAGATAAAACTTTCAGAATCTTATAAAAGATAAAAAACAATCATAGTGGTTAATATAGCAAGTTTGCTGAAGCTAGGATACATAATATTGTAAACATGGATTGTACAAAAACTCTACCCAAAATTTATGTTTCACCATGATTCCATGGAAACGGCAAAAATTCAGAATCTTCAAACTAGCAAAAGGCACAAGTACTCATTGTGGTTAATGTGTGTAGAAAGTTTGGTGAAGCTAGGGTGCATAGTTAAAAAGATATAGGCCGTACAAAACACCCACCCTAAAAGTTGGATAAGAGGTGGTATATCAATGACGGCAAAAAGGTATTCTGAGGCCAATCATAAATTAGTAGAAGGATATGATTTGAGTAAACCTAATATGCACATATTATATCTCGATGCCAACAATTTGTATTGATGGGCTATGAGTCAACCTTTACCCATGGGTGGTTTTGAGTGGGTAAACAATATCGATGTGAATAATATTCCAACAGATTCCAATAAAGGGTACATACTAGAAGTTGAGTTAGAATATCCAACAGAGTTACACAAAGACCATAACAGTTGTCCGCTAGCTCCCAAAAGATTAATGGTTAATAGAGATTGGATGTCAGAATATCAACACTCCTTGATGGGTAATACTAGGTTAGCTAACGTAGAAAAATTCGATGGATAAGACAAAATATATAGTCCACTATAGAAATCTCCAGTTATATCTATCACTAGGCATGAAACTAAAGAAAATACACAGGGTTCTTAAGTTTGATCAAAGACCTTGGATTGAGCCCTGTATTAGGCTGAACACACATTTAAGAAAGATGGCTACCAGTGATTTCGAAAAGAATCTATATAAGCTCATGAATAACTCAGTATTTGGTAAAACTATGGAGAATCTGAGGAAGCCTGTTGATGTTAAATTAGTCAGATCTAATGAGGAAGAAAGACTCAGGAAACTTATAGCCAGTCCGGCTTTTAACAGAAGCACGATATTCGATAACGACTTAGCCACGTTGCATATGCAGAAAAGTAATATAAAATTCAACAGACCGGTGTACGTCGGTATGAGTATTCTCGACTTGTCAAAACACTTAATGTATGACTTTTATTACAACGAACTTAAGAAGCAATACGGCGATAGATGTGAGGCGTTATATACTGATACAGATTCTTTGTTGATGGAAATACAAACCGAGGATGTGTATAAAGATATGGCAGAAAAAATAGATATCTACGACAGGAGCGATTACCCGAAAGATAATCCACTGCACAGCGCGGTAAATAAAAAGGTATAAGGTAAGATGAAGGATGAATGTGCTCCTACCGCGAAGTATGTTGGATTAAGACCTAAGATGTATTCTATAAAGAAGTCTGATAATGAGGAGATAAGAAAAGTTAAAGGCGTTAAGAAGTATGTAGTAAAAAAGCATATCAAACACGAAAAGTATAAAGAAGCATTAATCAATGGTAGAACATTCAAACACAAGATGAGTACTTTAAGAAGTGACAATCGCAGTATGTATGGATTGAGAATGAACAAGACATCATTATCCCCCTTAGGTACAAAGAGATGGATCAATAAGGATGGTGTAACTACATGTACCTATGGTTATGGTTACTTAGGGAGGTAAAACTGTATCGCTGGGGACTATGAGCAACTCTTCTCGTACAAATCCCCTGCACGGTCCATCTTTAAGATAATATAGAAAAGGCTCACCTTCTTTCATAACCAATTGAGTTCACCAGGCTGGTATAAATATCTTACGCTTACTCTATCCGGAAGATTTTGCTCTTTGCCTCTCCGCGGTGCTGAAGATTCAGAAGTCACAGATTTCATTTTAACTGCATCGGATGGTTTCTTCCTCATTAATCGTGTTACTTCATTATTTCTCACTGATACAACAGCTGATTATCGTGTCACCCATTCCATTGATCTTAATCGATCTGATTTCATTTTAATCCCATACTGATGTCCAAACAAACATTCTGCTAATGTCCGGTTATATCTTATAACAATAGCATGGCTACGTTGGGCCTCTTTTTCACCAAGCCTGATTGTGACATCGCGCTTTGTTAATAGTTTAGTTATTGATCCCATAAACTCGCGACCAGGATCTACTTGAAACAACTTAGGCCATTTTGATGGTCCGTGTTTATATACTAGCCACATAAAGAAACTGTGCATGGAGAAAATATAGATATAAGGGCACACCGTCCATATATGAAAGATAGGTTTGAACACAGCAATTGTTGGAGACATTCAAATGCTCATGCACGTGCCATGCGATATGACGTCATTGATAGGGGCCTATGGACGTGCAATGTGTTACTGCACGTGCATCCTGTGAAGCTGTACACAGCATGTGCAACTCAAACTTCGCTGTCACTTTGGAAAGCATGATCTGTGGTCATTCAAAAATTCAAAACTTCTCAGGCGCAGACACAAGCATATCACAAGCAAATCATGCCAAGATTGACAGCTGCACAGCGTCATGAAGCCATTGGAATGATCCGAGCGGGAATGAGGCAACAACAGGTGGCAACACATTTCCAATGCCATCTCGTAACACGATATCAGCATTGGTGAGGCGTTATCAGAACACAAATGACGTTGCCGACCACCCACGTTCAGGACGTCCCCGAGTAACGACGCCAAGACAGGACAGATGGATTCGAGTTACACATCTCCGACACAGGTTCCAAACGGCAGTAACGACGTCCCAGACAATTCCTGGACTGCGCCATATCCATCCCAACACTGTCAGGAATCGTTTACGTCAGTACGGGATTTGACCACGACGCCCTGCCATACATCCCATCCTGACACATCGTCATCAAGTCAACCATTGAAGATGGTGTCGAAATCATGTTCGCCAACCTCGAATATGGTGGAGAAATGTTGTCTTTACAGATGAATCGAGGTTCAACATTTCCCACAGTGACGGGCGCTTTGGGAGAACGTTATGCACGCAACTGTATTGGGGAGAGGAATCGTTTTGGAGGTGGCTCTGTGATGATTTGGGGTGGGATAACAGCACGGCACCGAACCCCTTTGGTGGTTGTTCAGGGCAATCTCACCGGTGTTGGCTACAGAGATCAGATTCTGAGGCCTGTGGTCATTCCTTTCCTGAAACGTCATGGCCCGGGATTGACATTTCAACAGGACAACGCTCGTCGCAATGGATTACCTTCACCATAACAATGTCATGTTACTGCCATGGCCTGCAATTTCTCCAGATCTCTCCCCAATAGAGCATGTGTGGGATGAAATGGAGCGCCGTCTGCGTCGTCTTCCACATCCTCCAGATAATGTCCGTGACTTGGCACAGGATTTGAGGAGGATATGGCAGGCCATTCCCCAGACCTTCCATGCCCATTTGGTGGACTGCATGCGTCACTGATGCACTGCTGTGATTCACGCGCAGGGTGGTCATACCTGTTATTGACTTTGTGACTTTGTCGTTTGACCCCCTACTCCATTTTGATCTTCTGACGTCATCGTAACAGATGTTGTTCAGGTCCCGTTGACATTTTCTCATGGTCCGATCATTCAGCTGCTACAGCGTCTGCATCATTTTGTTCTTGCTGTGTTGTATTTCAATCCAGAATATATTTTCTCCGTGCACAGTTTCTTTATGTGGCTAGTATATATGCTGCTCAGTGCATTAGCTATCTCTGATGAGTCTTTTGAGGTTAATGGTTCAGCCTCTTTGTACCGACTAGCTACATCTACTATGGTTAAAACGTATTTATATGTTTTACGTCTTACCTTATCATGAGGAAGAAAGAAGAGGTCAGCCTGATGAACTACATTAGTTGTGAAAATATCAATTTTTTTCCAATGTATATAACGTGGGTCCGGTAAGTATATTTGCCATATTGCTTGTTTCTTTAACCAATCCTTGGCCACAACTTTAGATATCTTAGCCGCAGTGGCTAGTTTTTGTATTGCTCCTATACCTTTCCAATACCCTCGCAGCCTTTAGAAAATTTTATCCATTATTGATTAATATTGATCTTTCTTTTAATACAATCCATGACAATCATTCAATCACATCACGGGTTTTACATAAAAAGGACCTCTGTAGTAGCATTATTTGGGGGTGAATCTGGCCTAGGTGGCAGTGAGCCAGAACTGTCATTCCCTATACTACTTTTCCAGTAAATCTACACACAGAGAGAGTGGGTATGGTTTTACGCCGCTTTTAGCAATATTCCAGCAATATCACGGCGGGGGACACCAGAAATGGGCTTCACACATTGTACCCATGTCGGGAATCGAACCCGGGTCTTCGGTGTGACGAGCGAACGCTTTAACCAAGTAAATCTACAGGTTAATGTTGAACCACATCATAGATCGGGGTTGTCATCTTGCTTCATTTAACTAATTACAGATAATGTAAACACAAGATTGTCAGCCATTGACAGCTGTGAGGTGTGAGTAACCATGATCTAGATCAAGTTCTGCCACATCCAAGTTCGGGGTTGAGAGGCATTTATTTTGATTTTATTATTGTTTACTGGGGGTAATAGCTAACTAAAAATACTTACACATATTAAATATATAATAGAATGTTAATTCATAAATTTTGTTGTAGAAATATATTCGTTTAGCATTTTAAAAAGCATTCCAAAACCTTTTTTCTACAATCTGTCAACCCTTCAATGGAAATGGCATGTTCGATTTCCAAGAAATGACCTCTCTCGCATAATTCCAAGAAATGAAATGGTCAGTCCAAACAGTGCAGAACGGGTTGGTAGAAATTAAAACATCTGTCTTTTGACTAGATATTTGTCAACTTCTTTTTGAAAACTATGTGTTTTGAACACTTATTTTGAACTACTCAAGACTATGGTGTTTTTAATCTTGAACTTTAGTAATAATTGTTACATATATAACTACCTGAGGCCACTTTTTAGAATGTTCTAAGATTGCGGACCTGTGTACCTGAGCACCGTTTTCAAAGCGTTGTTCCCGTCATGGTAGAATGGAGATAAACCTACTGTGTTTTGAAATTTGATGTAGTCCCACTAAAGCACTCGGTTCAAAATTTAATAAAGAGGTATCTACTCTACAGTGGTACTACCGGTACATCAAATTTCAAAACACAGTAGGTTTATCTCCTTAATGATACCCTAGTTGACATCATATACTTTTGTAGGTCATGCCTGTCGAATGCATACAAATATATGCCATCTTTGTGCCTCTTTTTATTTTATTCATACCACTGTTGCAAAAGAAATGCGTTCACATATTTGCTGTATACTAAAGAACATAATTGTACATTTATGCCCTCCCAAATGAAGTTTTGCAAGGGATGTAGAAATGTGGTCTGTATGTCATGTTTCGTTTCCAGAGCATAACTCACACACCATTCAATATTTATTCATGTAACTTGTATACACATCAGGTATACACTGAACTGGTACCTTGTGCTATTCAGGAATTGTTTTTTTTGCATTTCCATGGCAACAAGTTGGACTTCAAACGAGGATAGGGATCATTTCCAGAACTCATAAAATGTTTTTCATTTCTTTGCATAATGCAAGTGCTGAACCGATGGGTTTTGCTATTGAGGTGTCTTTTATAAAATTTGCATTAACAAGTTGAACTAAGGTTCAAATGAGGGTTTCATTTTGCAGTTTAGTCATCTGTCATAATGTCACTTGTATTCTAGGGCTGGCAAAAAAGATCAATAATCGAAATTATCATGGATGGAAGAAATATTAACAATTATCGATATGAAAATTGTGTCATCGATAATACATTACATAAACTATTTTGATGAAATGAAGTTTAGATTTACCAAAACAGACTTGTTATTGTCAATAATGTTAATTGCTAAAGATGGAAAGTAACTGTTTTTGTTATACAGTAGAACACAGATATAACGAACTACAAGGGACCAGAGAAATCAGTTTGTTATATCCGTTGTTCGTTATACACGTTTTCGCTCGGAAACGTCCTCCATCTTGCATAAGACAAAACACAGATTTTCCAATGACAGACAATGTAGTCAGTTGGCCAGGGGTGAAACACAAGATTTTCATTCCCACATTTTCCTGTATACCTTAAACCTTTTCTATTGCATAAAGGAGGTATCTGTACACAATTTTCATTGGGTAGTAAGCTTGCAAGTGTGTGCAGGAATTTTCAGGGGATCAAAATTGCATAAAGTGAAGGAAAAATGCATAATTTGACAAAATTGGCTGTAACATATTTATTATGTCATTAAACTATCCAAATTATTTCTTTGATTACAGGTAATGTGTTTTGTTATCTGAATTTGGCAAACATTTTGTTTCATTTAACTGTTATTCTAATTCTCAGTGGAAACATTGGTAAAAATCTTGTGAGTAGGTAAAACACTTATATAATTCCATTGAATTGTGACAATAAAACCACTATAACTGGGTATTAAAATCTGCCTGAACCATTGTACTATCCTATACCAAAAACAAAATGAAAATATATTACATAGGGGCTGAGATATTGTCTACAATGTTACCCCACCCCCCAAAAAAGCAATTTTGACAAAAATTGCTTATTGAGATATGGTGGTAGATTATGTTGCTGTAGTGGATGGGTGGGCTAATTGCAACAATGCTTAAAAACACCAAAATAGTAAACTCATAAAGAAAAATGATGTTTCAAGTTTTTCTGTGAGCATTTATGGTGGCCATCTTGAATTTCAAGATGGCTGCCATTTTAACCTGTTTCAAAATCAAGATCTAATATAGTTCTTCAACATGGTCATGTAATATAATGACAGACATAATATTTTACAGACAGTATTACATGTACAGGTAAGATTAACACAATGCAAATTTAACAAGGTTTATCCTTCACCGCTGATTGTATTGAATCGCCGCCATTGTGTTGATTCGCCGCTGATTGTGTACAGCCAATTGTCAGTGACACTTGACACTGAGTGAGATTTCTCAGTTCACTATACACGTCACTAATTAGTGATAGATGGGCTTGTTGGTGATTAGACATCAGTTCACTGTATCCGTTAGTTCCCTGTAGAGAGTTCGTTATATACGTAAATTTTATATGATATTATATAGGAGATCAATCAGGGATTTTTTAACAGTTCGTTGTATCCGTTTGTTCGCTATATCCGTGTTCTACTGTATCTCAAATGTCCACTAAGTAATCCCTGAATAAATGTCAGCAGTGGAGTGAAATATGTTGACTTCTTTAGGTTTTTGTTTTGCGTATTTGCTCAAATATACTTCTCCGATATGTATGGATAATTGATCTATATTTAGTTAACGATTATCGATCTCTATAATCTGCATCGATAGCCAGCCCTGTTGTATTCACAAACCTGGTTTTGGTATAATGGTATATGACATATACATTGTTTGATTTATACACATATTTAAAAGGGTTGGGTATATTGATGACTTTTTTTCTTGTTCAGTTTTCAACCAATAGTCGATAGTATACAATATCCATATGCAAGGGCAAAATGCAGTTCCATTTACAGCCTCAAATACATCAAATGTTTAATTTTAATATTATAGGTCTATTGACATGACATGATTAAATATCAAGCTGTGAAACACAGCAATAGGATCCAAATCAATCGCAGTCATCATATTATCCACACAAACCAAAATCCGAGATATTTATTTATTAAAATATAATCCTCAGGGGTATTTCCAAATAACGACATCTAATGAGCTTTTGTCGTTCTTTTGTCTGTTTGTCTAGGTGACATGAAATAATTAATTAACATGTCCCATTAGTGATATCAAATTTTCATAAATCACGGGAAACCAATCAGTGTTCTGAAATGCATCTGGATATTGCCTAAAACTTTAAATTTGCACTGTCCTTACAGACGGTAGATCAGTCTTTTGTCACGCCCAGTTGCATTAGTCAGCAAATCAACTCCCACCAGCAAGTGAGCCCGAACAAAATTAGTGCCCCTTTAAATTGTGTTACACATCTTCAGTGCTGCACTTTGTCATATCACCAGTAAGGTTTTCTGTACCTGATAGTTTGATGCGTCCAGTATGATCAATCAATGACTGCAAAAAGTGAAGCATTCATAAATGAAACACAGTACTGACCTATTACCAAAGTCAAATAATAAATATGACTTATCTTTATGATTTTCAGACCACAAAAGTTTGTTTCAACGTGCTAATAACAGTAGTTCATAAAAAATTGGTGAGTAGGTATGATGTGTCAATCAGTTCAGACAAAAATCACAAATCATTGTGTGTTGAGAAGATCAGCAACCCTGCAGAGTCCTTTGCTTGGATGAAGTTGTCTGGCCTGAAAAGTGAAACAGAAGGCTTTCTGTTTGCTGCTCAGGACCAGTCACTTCCAACTCGAAACCGTCAATGTGTGATTTTGCATCAAAATGTGAATATGAAATGTAGATTATGCAATGAATTTAATGAGACTGTCCAACACATTGTGAGTGGATGCCCAGCTTTGGCACAGACACAGTATCTTAAGCGACATGATGGGGTGGCTCAATCATTTTAATACCGTCTTTGCCATATGCTTGTGGTTTTGACACAGAGGTCCATCCATGGTACGACCCGCAATATGTAGAGGGCGTCATGGAAAATGATAAATACAAAATCCTTTGGAATAGGCCTGTATACAGCCTCAGACATATCCAGGCCAACAAACCTGATCTTGTCCTTTTTTGATAAATGCAATGAATTTTCTGTCCCTTTTGACAGCAATGTGATTGACAAGATTGAGGAAAAACATGGCAAATATGCAGACCTCGCTTTCGAAATGTCACACTTGCATCCCAGGTACCAAGTTGTCCATTGTTCTTGGTGCCTTAGGTTTGGTACCTCCCAATCTGTTGACTGACATTGGGAGAGTACCCGGGTTTGCTTCCAGGAATACACCCCTTCTGACAATATGGGTAGTGCAGAAGGCTGCAGTGTTGGGGAGTCTTCACATTCTCCGAAAAGTTCTGGGTGGGTTTGACAAGGCAGTGGTTCCTAGGAGAAGTCCCATTCGCTGTCTGGGCTGCGCGTAGAGGGGGCAAGGGCCCTGAGCTGATGATGAGCCTAACCAGCCTGACTGTGCCAGGATGACCCAAACCCTCTTTGATGCATTTTTAATTTTAATCTGTAAAGGCGGTACCGATAGCAAAGTACGTATAATGGTGTTGTTTACATTCATGTCAATTTCATGTTTGTAAAATTAGTGTCATTTACTTCATGCCAAATAAGGGTCGTTATATGGATACGTAGGTTTAGTATACATTTCCCTTACATATATGGCCCAACATATATATCTAATATAAATAATTAAGGTAGATATTTTGTAGATATCAATAGCAAAATTGATATACATCCAAAATTCTGTAAATTTCCCTAGCACATTTCTGTTGGAAATTCATGCTGGTTTATTTTGCTTTTTTTTGGTTTTTTTGTTTTTTGTTTTTGGGGGGATGTTTCAAAATTTTGTGTAGTATAGGCTATCATATGCAAGTAACCCAAAATTTTTTTGGGTAATTACTAATTCAGAGGTAATTAAATATCATTTTGGTGTGTATTTGGTCGGGTGTCGTTTCTCATCAGCTGCAGGAGGCTAACAACAAGTTTGTCGTCACCATTCCTCATTGAAGTATTTTGAGCCAGGTCACCCAATGGAAATGGTACATCTTGTGTCACTTCCCATCAGCATTAAGGGTAACAAATAAATCCAGATGATGGTGGACCAAATCACAAAGTTGGTTGAACGTGTGGCGCTTCTGAACCAAACCACGGAATTGATGGCTGAGGCAGCAGTAGATGTGTTTCAATAAGACACTACTCAAAGTCATCAGATGTCATGTTGATCTGACTCCAACAAGAGGGGATGATTTCCTTCCTCAACTGGCAGCAGCCTAAGCCCCACATTGACTAGAAATAGCCTACCAGGTGGCAGTGTTTCAGTTTCGAATAGTGACTGACAATGTAAACACAACCCAGTGGCGAGAGAAGTTTTTGAAAACTGTACGCAAACAAGATCACCATTGACCGTCAAACTTTGTATCAACTTGAATGACAAACCATGGATACCACAAAAACTTCCATAACTAGATATAAGTAAATAAATCTTCTGTAGTTTCATCATAAAAAATCGAATCGATTGTGTTTGGCGTCTACATCAATCACAGTGGGCGGAGCTTATTTAGGGTTGCGCTATCAATAGCAAAGTACACAGTCATATTTATCAAAATTAAAGTATTCGAAGATTTTTCAACAAGTGTTTAGAAAGAGGCCTAATTTGAAGCACCTGAAGTTGCGCCAATATTTCTTAGCTTGACAACAATATATGAATATGTCACGTGTATCAACATAACAATGCACATGAGCAACTGATAAATAAGTAACGAAATATACTTGATTGTTTTGGCCTGCATCTAGATAATATTTTACTTACGATAAATGAAAACTCCAATACACATATTCCAAGACAACTTTACTTATGGATTTCCTTTTCTTTCACATAATTTTCACACAAAAAACTGAGTTTGATCATTAGATCCACACTTGTCCCATGTATTTTTTGTTAAGTGGATTTGGATACACTTCATGCACAAGTTTTAAAATACAATCTGGGATCACTTCCCATTTTGTCCACACCAATCCTTCAACTACTGCTACGTTTAATATCTGTTTCTTTAAGTCCGAGAATCTACGATCTCTCCAAAACAATTTGTCAATTTAGCTCAGTCCAGAAGTATTGGTAGCACTGTTTTCAAATCAACGAATTTTGGCAACATGGTGGCCGCACCATTTTCTAACAGTGATTGCCTCTGCTGTGTCACTCATGGTCGACAAAAGCAGTGAGAACAGTCATATTCGCCTTCATCTGGTTCCACAATGAAACACTGGCTGCAACACTGATTCACTAATCCCAAAAATCGGTAATGAATTTGTCAAAGTTTCTGTTGCACTTGCAAGGGCGGGAAGAGAGGTGCCATCTTGTTGACTCGAGTTGAAGGTCGGAATGATGTCATCTTGAATTGGAACTTTCTTGTCCAAGACATTAATGTCATCGTCTAAATGACCAAAGGCTCCTCGGTTCATCTCGAACAACTCTCCAATTCAGCTCGGATGCACTCATGGGGCGGGGTTGCTAGGAGATCACGTGGTCAGAAAGGGAGAAAACAAAAAGTTTTAGAAAGTAATAAGAAGAAATCCACAGTGCAATCCAAAAATACTATGAACAGCATGTTTTAATTAAACTATTTACGAAAACATTTCTTTCCTAAAAATGCAAATAAATTTATTAATTCATCCTGAGGTCATAACCCTGATCACGTGGGTGGGTATTTCGAAAGAATCTTGTGATGACGCTGTTAATGAGGCTGTGTGTATCACATTGTTGAAATCAATTGACCAGGAAGTTGTGGAGGCTTTGACTTTATGACAGATGCTTGTCATGGATGGAGAAAAATGCATCAGAGAGCAACATTGTTGCTTTGAGCTGCGAGACCAAATATGTGTTCATGCCAAAGTAGGATGATCCATGTTGTCAGTGACCTGAATAATCTTGATGAAAAATGTTGAAATCCATGTTCATGCACATGACAGTATTAGTGTAAACAACTATTTATCTAAACATCGTTTCAAAGTATGTTAGGCTGTCCGTATTTTATCTATGTTCCCCATCTCCATTCCGACGTGAAATAATATAATGTTTTTGTGACTCAATTTGTTGTGCCGCTGTGGAAAATTGTGCACCAATCTAATAAAAGAAATTCCAGTAGATCAAGATGTACTACTGAACCGTCATAAAAGAACAGGTTAACTTTATCTTTCTTCAGTTGTTTATCAAACATTTGTTTCCGAAGCGAAGCAACTCAATCTACATCATAAATTAATTTATAGACTAAATTCTAGAACCAAGTGTTTTATTTTAAACTTATTTTAAAATGTCATAAAATAATTTACACAATAAATTATTATTGAAAGGCATTTTTAAATAATTTAGATATTTTATTTCGTCCGCCCATGCTCTGATCAGTTGAGGTTTTAGGTGAGAAATAAATACAAAAAATACAGATGGCCTTATGCAAAAGACACTTGGCATGCCAATCAACAGGGAATCTGGGTTATTGGGACCCGCAAAGTTTCACGGATCAGATCGTTTGAGGCCTATTGGTTATTTATTTCCATTAAAACTTACGTCCTTGTTGTCAAATGGCCCACGTGGGTGGGTGTTTACATTACATCACCCATTTACACATTAACCAATGAAATTTGTGTGTTAGCATGATGTCATTGTAAGATCAAGGGTAAACTGTGTCGTCATACACATGTACAGAAGTGATGACGTAACACACATGTACCAAATCAGATGACGTAGTAAACATTCTATGAACCCGCCATGCTTGTTTGTCGAATCTTTTACAGTCATATTGACCTGTCAGATCACTCGTATAAGCTCCGCCCACCGGTGTCTGGGAATCCAGTCTAACTTGTGCACCTTCATACATCCATCAACTGCAAGCAGCTCTATAGGATACTCATGAAACGTAAAGAGATAGATACTCTCCACACCACTCAAGAACGAATGAAATGTGTTTACGAATCTGCGCTCGTTAGCCACATTATATGAGAAAGGGAGAGGTGATCTATTTCCTCAACTCAGCTACAGTAGTGGCAAAATGCAAGAGGCTGAAATGTGGAATGACACAGATGACCTCTCCTACCCTGCATGATGTCGGTGAGATTGAAGTTATCTGTTCTACAACATGACAGATTGAAAACGTGTCAAGACACATCCTCTCGCCTGGATATCAAAGCTCCAGAATGCATTACTGTATGGATCTGATCTCAACACTGAGGATGACCTCCACATAATATGCTGTATCTGTGGAAAGCCAGATGATGGAAAGCTGATGATTGCATGTGACACATGCAATGAATGGTTCCATGGCTCATGTGTTGGAATCACCTAAAAAAAGCCTGACAGTTAGAAGAATACATTTGTCCGAAACTGTACCAATAAAGTGTACAGAATGAACCATAAAAGACCTGAATGAGAAATAAATAAGGTATAATGGGACATCTATTCTTCCTGAAAATGATTGCATTCCAGAATGTGTAAGAATGGAGAAATTATTCTTACATTTCACAGAAATGGCTAGATATCAACCATGCAGTCGCCAGAGGGCACCCTGAGCATATCGGAGGAGTTGCTTCCCAACAAGGGACCACCCCGAGCATCCTTGGAGGGGTCGCTTGCCAACAAGACGGAGCTTGTCACCTGCCCCAGGGATGGAGAGGACTATGGTTTTGGCATAGACCAGGCAAAAGAGGCAACCGACAGACCAAGAACAACTCAGGACCAGAAAGACCCCCCAAAACATGGTTGGGGAGGACCAAGGTCCAATCATAGCCCAGGCAAAAGGACCAACCAACAGTCCAAATAGGAATGGAGAAGATGTTACTAAGCTTGACCCTGCACCAAACCAGAGGGAACGAAGAGCATGTACATCCAATCCTGGGAATGTACCATCTCCCAAAAGAATGAAGATATCGGATTCCGCTCCAGGTCAAAAGACCCCAACTACAGACAGGAAAGCAGAGCTAATTTGCTCCACAGTCCTCAGGATCATTCCTTCATCAATGGTGGAACAGCCTACTTGTACCTTATCCACTGAGAATTGACAAGAATATTGTTGTGTAGTAGATAGTTCTGTATATAGTGATCATGTTGTATTAATTACCTTTTAATTTACTTAAGTATGTTGTCAATAACGATATTTTGTATATTTCAGATATTGCAGTAAAACAATTATTTATTGTATTTCTCATTTCTGGCTGCATACTTAAGTAGTTGTAAGCCAAGTATCAGCCTTCAAGCCTTACTCTTTTGTTATGTTTTACTTAGTTGGTCAGTCAACTTCTTGGTGGTCAATCAGAGTGTCAATCTTGGTGGCCCAGGCGTCCTTTGGATTGGCTAGTTTTAAACCTCTGTGTCCCACTTTTAAAACCCATTGTTTTCACCCCTGCACTTTGCATTTACACTTCACTGTGAATGGACTGAGAGTGAGAGAAAGGATATACTTATATAAAGGTTAGTAGATAAAGTAATAATTGTATTTTATGCCAGTGTAGCAGGTGTATATATTTGTATTTCAGCTTTTTGTAAGTATTTTCTATTTCAGCTTTCCTTTCTGTTGAATTATATTCAACAGAGGTTTGTTGGCATTTAAGGATGGGAATATATTTTATTGTCCAACAAGTAGTGTTTATCCCTACATTCTATGTCCAGATCAATCATATCCCAAGCTATCATGTGATTGGCCTAATTCAAACTCTACCTTCTTGCACTGACTAACTCTATATTGCCACTTTCACTATGCACTGCATTGGGAGATTTGGGGATCGTCACTAAAGGTTAGTTTATAAGATATCTTTACTTCTAAATAGGTTAAATAGTAATCAAAGGTTAGGCGTTATAAATAAGCATCTAAGCAGTAATTATCATATTTACATTAAATGATATATTTGTATTAATGTTGTTGTTTTGAATGAATGTGTTTTAGAGGTTGAACTTTACCCTAAGCAAGTAAAGTTCAATAGTGTATTTTTATAGTATCTTGTATACCGGTACATGCAAAGTTTTATCTACTATTACGGAAGTGCACAAACTATGCAATTTGATATTTATTTCATTGTATTTAGTTTGCATAGTAATAAGTCTGTGCACTTGGTGATACTATGATCTTGTCGCTTTAAGTATTTACATATTATGTACATATTATACATAAGTATTTATTCCTGCTCTTTCTTGTGCAGGACATATATCATGAGTAGTGACGGTTGACGTTGTCACGTTTCACCCCCTTGTGCCACACATAGGGTATGTGTGCATTTCTTTCATATCATCTAATAATACTTGGTTGTAAGTAATGTAACAATGATCGAATTGCTTTGATGATGATATGAAATATATTATGTTTTAATATGCATATACTATATAATCTGTTGTTTATTAAAACAGGGTGTCTATCTTGCTCATTCACTAATAAATAGAAGCCTCACACCCCGTAGCCGTCTTTGGTGTCATCTGTGTATATGTTATGGATAATGCCACCATGTACGAGTCTCATCAGGCCATAACTGAATAACGGACATGAAGTAGTACATATGATATAATATTATATTTATTGTACCATCTTTATTATCACTACTTCATGTCCGTTATTCATTTATGGCATGATGACTGTACGTGGTACGAGTTGAAAGCGCTATCGAATTAAAACTGTTCAATCTTACTCCACTTATTTAATTATTACTATATTGTGCCTGAGAGTTAGAACTTTACTGTGCTTTTTGTTGTTCGTTATATATATTTTCGCTCGGAAACGTCCGTCATCTGGGCTATAGCAAAACTCAATACACACATACACGTTTATACACATTTCCTCCCGCATCTACCGGTGATTCAGTTAAAAGGTACCCAATGATACAACTTCAAAATATTTTGATCCAATTGTAGGATCAATGTTTGTTTTACAGACAAGATTGGTCCAAATTACATTGACATGTAAGATTAACATAATGCAAGTTTAACAAGTTCAAATTGTCAGTGACATTTGACACTGAGTGAGATTTCTCAGTTCGCTATACGCGTCACTAATTTCGTGGTAGATGGGCCTTGTCGGTGATCAGATATCAGTTCGCTGTAGAGAGTTCGTTATGTCATAAATTATATATGATAATATATAGGAGATAAATCGTTTTTTTTTAACAGTTCGTTGTATCCGTTCGTTCGTTCTATCCGTGTTCGTTATATCTGCGTTCTACTGTATTTCATTTCTCCATATGTGTGTCTGTGTTAATCTAGGACACTTGTGTATTCAGTAACTTGTATTGTGTATCAATAAATTGATAATAGTTTAGATATAATGTTCATATGTGTAAATAAACATGTCTTCATGATGTATTTTATATCATGAACACTGAACAGGTTATCACAAGGAATTTACTCATTGTGACCATCCAAATACACCCCGGGTATATATATATATTGTTTGCATTGTTATAATATTATATTTATTGTACCATATTTATATCAAATGTATAAAACCATTAAACTGGCATATCTAAGCTTATTAATGTGAAATGTTGTACCATGAATAGCTTATAAGTGTTGTAGACTATTATTTAATCAGCTTCAGATTTAATGTGCTGGATAATTGTGTGTTTATTATTGTGTTCATTGTTCCAGGGTGTCACCAGGAAAATAAATAAACAGACTTCACACCCAAGCCTGTGTCATTATGTTTTGCTACATATGTACACATTTCTGGGTTTAACAGTTGTAAGGCAGACAAAGAAACGCCAACCGTCTCCTCCATCACATGGTTCTTAAATCATACATTTGGATTTCCATGTGCAATCAGTAGTGACAGTCTCTGCCCCTACCATGTAACATCCATTTCGTCGTCCTGTTCCCCTGGTTTAGGTTCATGTACCATCTGATCCAAAGAATCAACAATCCAAGTGTACCCTGTAAAATGCATCTGCAATAAAAAAAATGCAGAGGACCAACATATCCCATCAGTACCTGTGTTGTTGTTACCATAGCATCGTGAGACAGTATGTCCACAGGTGCCACCTCCCTAGTTGTTTCTGGAAACACTAACGTCGTCACCACAAGCAGCCCTTTCACTGTATCAGTCAAGTTAATGGTTTTAATCAGCTTGAAGGTGAGCATCCTGTTTATTTGTGTCAAATTCTTAGAAAGTTTATTTTTGACATCACTATTAAATAACTTTTAGAATAAGTTTTAATGTAAAAGTTTTGAGTTTAAAGCTAATGACAGGCAGACAGACAGACTTCAAAAGACAAAGACTCAAAATATTCTGTTTGAATGAGGTTTAAAGGCATGTTCAAGATTATTGTACTTTTTTAACAAAGTGCCAACTGAGAGCATGTTTAATATGGATACCCAACTGACACACATATACTGACTCCAAGCTGACCAGGCTGTGTTGTATCCCCTTAATGGTAAGCATCAAGCATGGTAACAAGTATCATCTCAAGGGCCCAGGTGATAGAACCACCGACCTTCCACTCTCCAAGCACACTCTTGCCACTTGACCACAGAAGCAGTCCTGGGTAAAAGTACATTTACATTGTGCTGCATCACGGCACATGATAAATATCCATTGGAACAATCTTACAAACATGACCCACAGAGGTCATACCTACCATCATTTAGCTGAAATCCAATTGCCGGCAATATGTGATTCAATGTCAGTCGGTTCTTTTTCAAGCCGTAGCTTTTCAGCCACTTCTTTGAGGATGTGAGTGGTTTAACATCCAGCTCCCATGTAGCCATGTGATGCGTCGTATTAACTACTGCACTGACATCACTCTCTGTCGACTCTTCCACAGACCTCATCTTCACAAAGTTCCTGGATGGAATATCAAAGCGGGCCCCTGAAACACAGATAATCAAACAGTGTTTAACTTCACAGGCCAAATTTTACTATGTTACTTACTAACCTGTGTCTGCTGATATCTATTTGATTTTAGGTTAGCATACCTTAATGGGCAACCTTTTTCAATCTATTGTCCCTTTACTAATCAATTAGATGCACTGATCAATCCGGTCCAGTCTTAAACTGAAAAGTGAATGTGGTATGCGCCCTATGAGCGGTACATGTAACTCAAAAGATAACATTCACCCTGGCCTATGGGCAGTAGGGCTGGCCTGGGTAACTCGGGTACTCAGGTTGGATGGATCCTGACTAGGATCCACAGTAGGGTACCCACAGGTCTATATGGTCATGTGGTTAGTCATGTCATATATTGTTTAATGATGATAAAGGTCAAACTCCATGGTTACACAAGTGAAAGTCACTAAATGTTTGCATTACTTTTTGACTGCAAGCAATCCTTCTGACTTTAATATGTTTGAGTAAATATAAATCTTTAATAAACTTCAATGTGTGCAAGATCAGATCATTTTATGTGAATCTAAAGCCCTGTTTATATGCACACTCTTTGCCCTCAGGGGTAAAATACCCCCCAGGGTAAATATACCCACGAGGGCAAAGGGTAAAATGTGGTTGTGTTTATATGCACTTGAATACTTGGGGGTAGATCATTGTCATATCATATAGACTCCGTGATAATATCAATCAGTTTAACTCATTTGAGTCAAGACAATGGAGAGGTTTGGATTGTAGTGCTCGGAAAAGGAGAAGGCAACGTTTTCTACAGGCATTTGCTCTTGCAATAAGCTCGTCTTTTCTACGAGAAAGATTAACCTGGATGAAAGAAAGAAGTTTGTGGTACGATATTGTTTTAAAAACATTTGATGAAGATCAATGGCTTGAAAATTTCAGGACGTCTCAAGCCGTGTTCCAAGTGATCTGCCTACAATTGGAGCCAGATTTGCGCCGTTCATCAAACGTTAAGCCTTGAAGCCTTGACCACTGAAAATCGTGTTGCAGTAGCTGTGTACTTCTTGGCCACAACAGTGGAGTACCGAACTATCGGTAACCTGTTTGGAATAGCCAGGTCAACAGTGTGTATCTGCGTCCATGACGTCTGCAAAGCCATATATCACAGGATGTCCAATGAACTGGTCAGATTTCCACGTGCGGGAGGTTGTTGATGGGTATAGAAACAAATGGAACTTTTCGAATTGCGCAGGAGCAATTGATGCTACACATGTTCCCATTATTGCTCCGAACTATTGCCATGCTGTTTTTGTGAACAGAAAAGGGTGGTACACCATCATTATGCAATCTGTGTGTGATGATAAATACGTATTCACAGATGTCTACATTGGTTGGCCTGGCAGAGTGCATGATGCAAGAGTGTTTGCCAGCTCTACTTTGAAGACTATGGCCGACAATGGAAGCCTCCTGCCAGCGTCACCTGAGTGGGCTGGACACTGCTCTTGTGGACATGCCGTTAGTTCCCATTGGTGACCCAGCTTACCCATTGTCCTCCTGGCTCCTGAAACCATTCACCAATAGAGGACAGCTCACAGCAGAACAGTAGTACTTCAACTACCGCCTAAGTAGTGCCCGTATGACGATTGAGAACACATTCGGACGGTTCAAAGGTAGATGGAGGCGTTTCCTCAAGAGGGTTGACGTTGATATCAATTTCGTATCAACTCTTGTGGCTGCAGCTGTTGCACTACACAACCTGTGTGAAAACAAGGATCAGCCCTACCTTCCAGGCTGGCACACTGCAGTCCAAGATACATCCCAACCAGGAACCACAGACAATGTAGGGATCATACATGCAACTGGCACCGACATCAGAGATGCATTGACCCTTCAGTTTTGCAAACAGTGAATCTGGTGGGGCAAATGTCGGAATGCGTTTATATGCATATAATAACCCCCTAGGGTAAATGTACCTGTGGGGTAAACACATTTGCCCTACCTCCAGAGGTAGGGCAAATTTACCACTCGGGGTATTAAAGCCCCCAGGGGTAAATGCGTTTATACGCCCAAATATACCCCAAGGGGCAGATATACCCACGAGGGTAAAAATACCCCAGGGGTAAATGGATGCATATAAACAGGGCTTAAGTAGCTTTTGACAGGGCTCCAAAAAATTTTCAATCTGACAACTTGAGACCTACAGTGGGTACCCGGTGTAAGCTGCCAAAATCTAGCCCCCTTCAGAGCATACCCGGGTAGATTTTGGGAGCTCCCAGAATCTACCCCGGGGTAGATTTTGGGGACTTTCCAGAATC
Organism: Haliotis rufescens; assembly: GCF_023055435.1. Taxonomy (NCBI): domain Eukaryota; kingdom Metazoa; phylum Mollusca; class Gastropoda; order Lepetellida; family Haliotidae; genus Haliotis; species Haliotis rufescens. The sequence continues at coordinate 18,890,583 of NW_025964361.1, forward strand.
TACCATCCTTTCCCAGAATCTACCCCCAGGGGGTATAATCTGGAAGTTCCCAGAATCTACCCTGGTGTAGATAATATAAATTGTTATCAAATCCAAAAATCCTGATATTACAGAGATATTCCTGTTATTATTTGCAGACGATATTATTTTAATCGCAGATTCTATAGGTGGACTTCAGAAGCAAATTGATGTTCTAGAAAAATATAGTAATGATTATGATCTAGATGTCAATTTGGATAAAACCAAGGTGGTTATTTTTAAGGGTGGAGTGGTGTCAAGAAAAGAGATTTGGTACCATAAAGGTCTAAAGTTGGAGTGTGTGTCTTCCTATAAATATTTGGGCGTACTTTTACGAGAAGCCTGTCCTGGTCAAGTCATTTCTCTAATGCTGGTTTACAGGGAGAAAAAGCAATGTTTGGAATTTTAAAGTCATTGATAAAATTACATCCTCTTAGACATGACTTATATTTTAAAATATTTGATATGAAAATAGTCCCAATTTTGCTCTATGGTTCCGAAGTCTGGGGTCTACACCAGAATGATGAAATGGAAACTATACATACATTGGCATGCAAGCGCTTTCTAGGTGTCAAATCGTCAACACCCAACAACATGGTTCGAGGTGAATGTGGGCAGTATCCATTATATCTTTATGCATACAAAAGAGGTATTGGTTATTGGATAAAGTTATTGAGTATGTCCGATTGTCGCTTTCCAAAGAAATGTTATTATATGATACTTCAGGCAGAAAGTAATGGTAAAATTCACTGGGTCTCAAAATGTAAATCTTTATTGTTCGGTTTGGGTTTTGGCTCTGTATGGGAAAACCAGTGTAAAAGTCACCCTCATTTGTTTTTGACAGAATTTATGTCGCGTCTGAAATGTAGTTATGAACAGGATTGGCATAGTTTTCTGGAAAAGGGTAGTAAATCTTTCTCTTATTCTCTATTCAAGGTATTGTTTGGTACAGAGTTGTATCTTAGCTGTGTGACCGTCAGTAAATTGAGAGTGGCACTAGCTCGGTTTAAATGTTTTTCGCATCAGCTGTGTATTGAAACTGGGAGATACGCTGATATCCCACGTAACAGACAACTATGTTGTGTTTGTAATGCTGGGTATGTGGAGGACGTGTATCATTTCTTGTTAGTTTGCTCCGGTTATGACAAGCTACGCGTGGATCACTTACCACAAATTTTTGTGACTATCCGACTAAACAAAAATTTCATATCATTATGTCTACAACTGATTGTAAATTAATTGAACGTCTAGCTATCTATATCTATCAAGTGATGTCATTTCGGAGTACATTATTGTCACAACAATAACAGCTGTGTACATCACATCCATTGTAATACAAATGTAACTATGGGCCGATGGCCTTCACTTACAAAATAAACCGAATTGAACAACAAATCCAAAAATTCAAAATGTTGTTTTATACATGCAAAGAAGAAATAAATATTGTTTAAACTAATAAAAAGTAACTTACAAATCACATTGACTTTAACTCTTGTAGTCATCATCAATTTGTAAGTTCGAAAGTTGGTGTTGAGAATTGTGTGAGGAAATGTCTTACACTTATGCTATTGAATAAGCTTTAATATGCTTTGTGAATAGACTTAAAGGGGCACTGATCTACAGCAATTTCCCAGGACTGGTTGTTGCCTTTGTTATTATTTGTTCCCAGTGAGTACCCGAATGGTATAGCAAAAACCTAGACTAGTTCGCGACCTGTGCTGCGCAATTTGTAAGCGCATTTGTTACTTTTATTGATAGTATAAGAGCGTATGGTAAACATGATCAACAAAATAAAATACAGTTTTGGAAATAATAAGGAAATGTAGGTATCTTTGTGGGTAGCATCGGTAATGGTGACGAAATTTTGATAAGTCGCTTGCTTGGTAATTGTGCGATTTTCGTTTACACTATTTTGACTTGCAACACAAAGTAAATATTTCTCCTGAGCATTGCTTATTTTATCGTGTTTATATTTTTACAGTCAAAAACTGCAAAATTTTCACTTAGAAAATTTATTAAACGCCTGAATATTCAGTTATTTTACAAATTGACAGAAAAATATTATTCCAAACATTTTTATGTTTAATATCATCACCAAGAGACTGAAAAGTACATTTCTATATTATTTGGCTTCTAGTCCTCCATAATAATCTATTGTGATGTTTTTAGGCCCTTTTGATCGTCTTAATCAATTTTAGTCAATTAGTCAAAGAAATGGACAGGTTTTTCAGTCAAAATGACTGAAATATTTACACATTTTATAAATTGACTGAGAGAATTACCTTTTACAAATTGACTGTAATATATACACACTTACAAAGGAAAAGACTTGTGAAAACAACGTTTATCGCGCATCGAAGAATTTCCCAACAAAGACGTAGAGGAACAAGGATGAATCTGTCCAGTGCTACACGTCTGCAGCTGTACAAAGAAACTTATTCGATGTCATGTGTCTCTGTAACAATCAAATATTTTAAAATATATATATATTGTTCCGGGATATTATAACCCGTGTTCGTTTCTCAACTGATCACTTAGATTTTTCAGGTGTTTTCTTAGGTGTTAAGTCTCAAAGGTCAGCTGAGAAAGCCTACGTGACAACTATTTTCATAATGTCCACGATTCCTAAAACAATACACTGAATTAGATAACAACGAACAATCAATAAACGTATAATCGGCTAACCCTTTGAACAAAGTATGTTGGTTTTACATCGGCACTATACGCCATGATATGAGTGTATTCCCTTTGTTTTAGTAAACCTAGACATGAAAACACTCACTTTTGACATTTCCACTGTGCAATATAACAGTGATTTATCAATCAATGTATTTTCTGTTAATCCTTTGACGAGGAACGATCCGTTGATTTACAAAAAAGTAAATCAACTGATCATTCATCTCTTGCAGGGCTGCCACATGCATATTACATAACACAGATTTCACCTCACTTCAAACCTGGATTAAGATTGAATAATTACCCCAGACACAATAAATGCCAAATGAGAACCTTTGTCAGGTATTCTGATTGGTGCTACCATTAATTACACCTGCAATAAATTCATTACCTGAGCATCAAGTGAATGATGACAAATACACAAATGTAGGGTTATACCATGAAAACGTGGATGACAATAAGGGAGTAGTAATCGTATTATCGACGCAATCCGAAATCCGAAAATGCTTTCACTGCATGGATACTTTTTTTTATTATTGAACTATAACAATCAGGGGTATTTCCAAATGACAACATCAGATGAGCTCCGCCGTTCTTTTTGTCAGTTTCTTTGGGCTGAAGAAATTAATTAACATGCGCCCTTTGTTGAAATCTTTATAGATCACGGTTAACCCAGCGAGTAAAACAAATATTGCCTCTAAGTTTATTTAGCTGTCCCTGCAGAGGGTAGCCCAGTGTCTTGTCACGCTCAGTTGAGTTGCGTATCATACGGGTACTCACAGGGAAAAAACAATAACAAAGGCAACAACCAGTCCCGTGGAATTGCTTTAGATCAGTGCCCCTTTAACTACTTTTGATTGGATATAAAATCAATTTGAAACCAATTATAAGTACCGGTATGCACTTGTGTCTGTAAGTACCTTTATTTGGGGAGGCATGTATCATGGTCATATCCCATTAGTCATACGCCCATTTGTCATACTCCCAATAGCTATACAGCAAATGAGGGATTAGTTCAAACAACAATAGGCATATACCCTTTGGTCAAAATGGATTAGTCCACTAATTAGAAAGCTTGGGATTAGTTTATTCTCTAATGAAAACATAAACGAATGTTATTAAACTAATATACCGGTACATTGAAGTTATTTGAACATAATACGTGACAGTCTTTGATAACCAAAACATTCAAATTAATGTTATTTAAATAAATACCTATGATGTTTTAGGAACAAGAACAGGATTCATCTCAAACTATTTACCGTTCTGAGTTAAATTGAGTTTACTCAATTTGGTGAAAAAACACAAACTAGTACATAAAAGTGTCTATGTTTTAGACTGTAGCATATCACTCTTGTTATCATGGCAGTATTGATTGAAGTGGAAGTTACTTCTAGGCGAGGTACACAGCAGGTACAAGGTCACCTTCACAACAAGAACTCTACAAAGGAACACTGTATCCACTGGAAGTGTGTCATGAAAACTTGCCGTGGTAGAAATACAACAGTTGGAACTATGTCAGGAACACCACTCCTCATAACCACGGCCCACAAGAACCTGACACAGTTAGATTTGTCAGTAACATGAGGAAGAGGGCCAGAGAAGAGATCACCTCGATGCCAACCCTGTACCAGGAAGCAGTTGCCCAACAAGATCCTGAAGTAGTACCTCATCTACCATCCTACGCAAGTCTCAGCAGTGCCCTGTACCGGCATAGACAACACACAATACCAGCACTCCCACTGGCAAGAGGTGATGTGGAACTTGAGGGAAAGTGGACTGAGACAGCTGACGGCTAACCATACCTGTTGTTTGCTGACGGTAATTGCGAAGAAAAGATGTTAGTCTGTTCCTCTTTGGATCAGCTGACTGTTTTGCAGTCAGCAAATAACTTCTACATAGAAGGTACATTTTCATCATGCCCAGCCCTGTGGAACCAACTCTACATTATCCATGCCAGAAGAGGTTCCAAGACCTACCCTTTGGTGTTTGCTCTTCTTCCCGATCGCCAGACGACAACCTACTGCCGGTTTTTCCACCGACTGAAGGCAGAAGTACAGCAAAAACTCAACAGAATCCTCGCTCCTATCACCGTTCAGACCGGCTTTGAGCAAGCCGCCATCCGAGCTATCGAGACTGAGTTTCCTGCAGCCAGAGTGAGAGGATGTTACTTTCACTTCACCCAAGCCATCTGGAGGAAAGTACAAGACTTGGGGTTAGCTGTCCCATACCAAGAAAATCCTGAGGTCAGACGCTGGGTCAGAAGAGCATCATCCCTGGCTCTGTTACCGGAAGCTGACGTCCAAGATGCCTGGGTTCACGCCATGGACGCTACGCCAGAACCAGACACGCTCAGAGATTTAATGATTATATTGTAACAACTTGGGTTGATGATGATGCTAGATTCCCCATTCCTCTATGGAATCACCACCGAAACATTGGACCTCGTACGAACAATAATCTTGAAGGCTTCCACTACCGACTGAACAAGTCTCTGCCACATCATCATCCAAACATTTATCGTTTTGTTGAACTGATCAAGCAGTTTGAGAAGTCTGAATCTGCCAAGATGCGTCAAATTGACTTTGGTGCTGCTCCCCAAGGCAGAAAGCGAGTGTATCGCGAGAAGGAAAACCGACTCATCAGATTGTGGGACCAACTCCAAGTAGGTCAGAAAAAATGTTTTCATTTTCTGGATGCTGCTGGTTTTCTGTATCCAACTGACCACTAAGTGTGAAACTGCAAATTATAGGTCATTGATGATGATATGTGCTATGATGAATAGATATGCTATGCTGAGGAGTATTAAAAGATTATTAAAAGTATTAAAAGTTGTAATTTTGTGTTTCTTGGATCGTTCCACTTTAATTGTGGGTATTACAAAGGTAGCATTAAAAGCATCTAATTTGTCCATTTACATTCTTATTCTTCTCAATATAGTCAGAGGGGGGTAATAAATTTCACAAAGTAATTGTCATTGTCTTAGTCAGAGTTTTTATATTATTATCAATAACAAACAGAGAAAACTAACATAAAATATGAAAGCAATTTTATTCTGAAAACCAATATCCAATGATTCCATGAATTATTTCAATGTCACTGGAGATTTATCACTATGCTAAAGTGTTCATGGAGGTTGGTAAGATACACTGCACCAATGGACAGTTTTTCAAGCGTGAATGATGATGGGTAGCTTAGCCATTTCAACTCCTTTCCATAATGGGTATAGACAACAATGTCGTCATAAACTAGTCTTGATCATCCATAATTAAAAGTGGATAAAATCGGTACCTTTGCATTTATATATATATACATGTGTATTACCTATTCAAATGAGTCACATTCTCATCTCACATGTGAGATTTCTTTGATTATGATTACTGTTTGGAAAAACTGGTCCTCCTACCTTTGTTTTCTCAATTTAAATAACAGGATATGAATGTTTTAAAACTAATTAGATGTGCACTGAATAGGCATTTATGTAAACTTATTCAGATGACAATGTTGTTACAGCAATTGACCAGCAGAGATCAAGGCTGAGTTAGTTGCATCCCCATAAAGAAAACTTCATGTACATTCATGAAATAAAAATGTTTAATCAAACAGGGCTTGAGTAGATAAAAGTTATAATCCCGGGTAGATTCTGGGAGCTCCCAGATTGTGGTTGTGTTTAAATCAAGCACATGGCACCATTTTGTGTGTTGAAATGGTGTGAAATAGGTGAGACAATGGGAGTCTATTTCCTATAGTAAAATCGCCAATTAATATGTTTTAATTTACTAGGCTTATTGATACAACTAGAAAAATATGGGAGATCTTCTACCTTGTGAATATGTCAACCCACCCTGCAAATCCCCACAATTGTAGGTACAAAAAACATGCCTCATAAATGGCATCTATACGGTAATTAGTTAGGGGAGCAATATGGAACACCCCTGCCCATGATATTCTTTTGGTAGAAACACACCACTTATGAATTTGCAACAACATGTAGCCTTGATATTCTTATGCAGGTGCCTCAGCAGATAAGTATAATATTGACCGTTAATGGTCTGACAGTTCGGCAGATAGTCCACCAGTAGGATTCCTCCGGAATACCAGAACCATGACGTTCCGAGCTTAGATGTTTCCATTGCTTTAACAGCTGTTTAGTCTCTGGCTGATAGTGCTGTTATATACAGAACCACATTGAAAACGCACCAGCAATAAATCTTGAAATATTACAAAAACAACTTGAGCAATGACTGATTTTGATTAGAACAGACATAGACGGATTATTAAGAAAGACGACAAAGGAAACAGGAATACCACACAGTAATTACAATTATGTCATCAGTGTAAGGAAGACACATAGGGTATGTCCGCCATTGACAGCAACACAGGCCATGCAACGTCTTCTCATTGATCGAATAAGTCTGGGGCATTCCACTCTTGACGTAGTGTATCTTCAAGTTTTCTCAGGTTCTGTACTTGCGACGACGTGAGAGGCGTTGACCTAGGTAATCCCATAGATGTTCAATTGGCGATAGATCGGGTGACAGGGCTGGCCATGGAAGCAGAGGCACATTATTGTTCGCTAGGTACTGTGTTGAAACACGTGCTGTGTGCGCTCTTGCATTATCTTGCTGGAAGGTGTGCATATCCTTGTGCTGATGAAAGAATGGGATGACGTGATTTGCCAATATGTTATTCCTGTAGTAAAAGGCATTAACTCTTCCACGACAAAAATGGAGCTCTGTTCGATGGTTATGACTGATGCCGCCCCACACCATGACACTCCCTCCCCCCCATCGATCTGTCTGTACAACGCAGTCATTGTGGTAATGTTCTCCACGTTGACGCCACACTTACAGTCGACCGTCAGCATTCCGTAAATGAAAACTGGACTCATCAGAGAACAGCACACCATGCCACTGCCGCAATCTCCAATGACGATGCCTTTTGGCCCAACGCAGACCTTCATTTCGTTGTCGATCAGTGAGTATGGGTCCAACATATGGACGTCGAGCACGTAGCCCTGCTGAGCGGAGACATCGACGTACGGTGTCAGCACTGATCAATTCCGTCGGCCTTGTACGGTTGCTGCAGTCCTGGTAGCCGGAAGTGTACGATCACGAAGATGCCCACAAACAATATGGCGACCCTGACGTGGTGTAGTTACACGACGTTGACCCGGACGTGGTCGATCTCTGGTGGTTCTTGTCTGCTAGTATCTGCTCAGTAGCCTGAGGACTGTTGAATGATGGCATTGAAACCGTTGTGCAACGACTCTACTTGACGTACCAACTTGAAGCATGCCCAAGGCACGTTCACGTTCCTCTGCTTTTAATCTTGGCATTTCTTGTGCCAGTACCCGTTACGTCTGCAGCAAAAGTGATGTGGCTTTTAAAAGTCTGTCTTTTATAGCCCTATTCTGCATGCTTCCCGTGAAACAAAACACGTTTTCCATGATGTGCACGCAATTTGTTGTGTTTTGGCGATTTCGCTCACCAAAAATTAAGGAATGTGTTTTGACGAGCTGTTCTTCTTCATGCTTCGTCCAGAATGACGTATATTACTCATTCACTTATATATTTTCATAGGACTTAAGCCCGGATAAAAATACATCTATTTTCATGGTGGTGCGTTTTCAATGCTGTTCAGTATATATTTGAGTGCAAGCATTATTGTTTTTAACTCAAACGACGGAACGCTTCATCGCAGTGACTGTGCTGAGCTATTCATGTTGCCGCAATGTGCTGTGTTACTTGATACTGCATAGTCTCACTAGTTCGTTTGAAATTTTGTTTGTCTGTCAGGGCAGAAATTGCAAATCTTTTCGTTATCTGATCAACCACGTTGTCTGTTATGGTAGACATAATTGAGAGGCCATTCAAATTAAGAACAGTGATCTGATTGGATATTGCGTTTTCATCACATGGGACACAACTTGGTTTCTTCACAGGGTGGAACCAGGATCAAGCCAAGAAAAGTAAGCTTCAAATGGAAAGGGTAGAAACTAGGCTTTGATCGCAAGTGCTGGCTGCTTCCGCCATTGATGTCCCAATCAAGCTGGCTGTTGATGCTAGCGCAACTGGTACAGGTCCTACTCCAAAAGGATGGAAAAGGATAATGTCAATCACCCAATGAGCTACTCCTCCAGGAAATCCAATCGACCCCAACATAACTATTTGACTGCGAAGGATTCCCTTGGTCTTGTGCTAGCATTAAAACACTTTGAGGCATACATGCAATCAGCACTTCATCAAGTGCTTGTGTATACCAACCATAATCCACTCACGTTAATTCACAGAAAGAAAGCCACTTACCAGCATGTGTTTCTATGAGTTGTTGATACAAGTGTATCCCATCTCCATAGAATGCATTAATGGTGTGGAAAATGCGATAGTGGAGGCTCTGTCACCCCTCATCAGCTCGTGTGTTCACTGGACAGTAGCTCTGGCCAGCTTGGACTGACATATGCTTGTGTGTTATGCCTCAGCGTATCACCCATCATCAGCTCGTGTGCTCACTGGACAGTAGCTCTGGCCACCTTGGACTGACATATGCTTGTGTGTTATGCCTCAGCGTATCACCCATCATCAGCTCGTGTGTTCACTGGACAGTAGCTCTGGCCAGCTTGGACTGACCTATGCTTGTGTGTTATGCCTCAGCGTATCACCCATCATCAGCTCGTGTGCTCACTGGACAGTAGCTCTGGCCAGCTTGGACTGACATATGCTTGTGTGTTATGCCTCAGCGTATCACCCATCATCAGCTCGTGTGTTCACTGGACAGTAGCTCTGGCCACCTTGGACTGACATATGCTTGTGTGTTATGCCTCAGCGTATCACCCATCATCAGCTTGTGTGTTCACTGGACAGTAGCTCTGGCCAGCTTGGACTGACCTATGCTTGTGTGTTATGCCTCAGCGTATCACCCATCATCAGCTCGTGTGTTCACTGGACAGTAGCTCTGGCCAGCTTGGACTGACCTATGCTTGTGTATTATGCCTCAGTGTATTGTGTATATAACATCCATGTCATGTGATGTATTGAAATTTGGGGATAGCAAATTTACACACCTGTATATATGTTAATTTCATAAAATTGTGGGGGGGGGGGGGGGGGGGGGGCATGTGATGACATAACAGATTAAGAGACCTTACCAATTCCAATATGATGTTATTTTAGTTGCAGCTTTTACTAAATATATTTAAAATAATAATAAACCCTAAAGGTAGCACTTCGATACAGCAGATTGCTAGTGCCGGTTATTTTTTTTCACATGGAACAATTTGACCAGTCACCATTAAGGCTCCCGCGCACGTGATCGTGAGAACTGCATGTTGACATAGAATCATCAAACTACAACAAATATGACTTCTGACGTGTAAATGTATGGCATTTATGATATTTGTGTCCATTCTCTATCATTTAAGTTTGTTTCAAGGCGCCAATAGTGATAATCTCACTGTGTCTGCTGTTAATAACGGTCAGTTGTGCGATCTTCCGATCGCTTCACACACAATTTCGCCAAAATTAATTAAAACAATATTAAAAGGAATTTTGAATAAAATTAATGAAATAAGTTACAAACATAAGTCCAGATATAAAATGAATACTTTTTATAACCAGACAGTGTAATTACAAGATTACATTGTGTATTCCACAGCTCCAGTACGGATTTGTTGACATGGTATTTCTGGTGTTACGTGCTCACGGTAATGTCTTTGCGTTGGGGAAAAAAACCATTTAAACTCATTATGGCGTGTATCATGCGCACCCCCTTCTACACAGCTGTGGGTTGTTTTTTTTAAAAAGTGTGCACTATACTCACGAAAATATGGTACTTGTATTTTTATTGCTCATGTACATTAAATGTTCATTTCCTTCGAGGTAACTAATAAACCATTTGTAATATTCCTGGGTCATACCCAAACTTATGTAACAACATTCCTGGGTCGTACCCAAACTAATGTAACAACATTCCTGGGTCGTACCCAAACTAATGTAACAACGTTCCTGGGTCGTACCCAAACTAATGTAACAACATTCCTGGGTCGTACCCAAACTACTGTTACAACATTCCTGGGTCGTACCCAAACTAATGTAACAACATTCCTGGGTCGTTCCCAAACTAATCTAACAACGTTCCTGTGTCGCACCCAAACTAATGTAACAACATTCCTGGGTCGTACCCAAACTAATGTTACAACATTCCTGGGTCGTACCCAAACTAATGTAACAACATTCCTGGGTCGTACCCAAACTAATGTAACAACGTTCCTGGGTCATACCCAAACTAATGTAACAACATTCCTGGGTCGTACCCAAACTAATGTAACAACGTTCCTGGGTCGTACCCAAACTAATGTAACAACGTTCCTGGGTCGTCCCAAAACTAATGTAACAACATTCCTGGGTCATACCCTAAATAATGTAACAATATTCCTGGGTCATACCCAAACTAATGTAACAACGTTCCTGGGTCGTATCCAAACTAATGTAACAACGTTCCTGGGTCGTACCCAAACTAATGTAACAACATTCCTGGGTCGTACCCAAACTAATGTAACAACATTCCTGGGTCGTACCCAAACTAATGTAATGACCTTCCTGGGTCATACCCAAACTAATGTAACAACGTTCCTGGGTCATACCCAAACTAATGTAATGACGTTAGTAGTATAGGTAATGATGGTTCTGGACCACTTCCACTGGAGCCGGATTCATATACCTATACTGCTACTACAGGTGGCATTTTTTATGCCAAAATGATTATGCGATTCAATGATAGTCATAAGATTAAGTTAAATTGACTCCAGCTCACCAATACCTGGGACCAATCATTGCTTTAGATGAGCCTAAATGGTAATAAAAATATGCTTCATTATTTTTATCGATAAAGCGATATTCAACATTTTTATTAAGTTCTTCGTTCATTTTACTAGGAGACCAGACTATATAACTACACTCTTCTTGCAAATTGATAAGAAACAATTGATAACCGTATTTGGTTGGTTTGACATCACTGATATAATAAAAACCTTGTGGTAATTCTCTCCATTTAATAGCTTTCTCCATTATTATATATATAATATAGCATTTGTCTAAATGTGATCAAACGATAGTAAGCAATCTATTTTTAATCTCCAACCAGTTCTTTGGTTTTGGCACGGAATAATTGATGCGCTTGTTGCCTCCCCTGTTCTATGAACTTTTTTTTCTCGTCTTCGCTAATACCACTGGTCTTATGAGATTTTGATCGAATCTCCTGCTTCATTTCATTGTATTTGGTGAGTTCTGACAGCACTAAACGAAACTCATCCTCGGATATCTTACAATCGACCATTGCTGTCGAAATATGATCCTCAATGCTGTTCAACTTTGCTTCGGCGAGTATCCGAATACTATCGTGTTTTAATGCTTTCTTTTGTAACCTACGAGAAATGAATTTTATCGCTATTCCTGCCAGTCCCAAGCTCCAGCGGCTATTTCCATACCGAGCACGATAGGCGCGGCGATAATAGTTGATAGTAAACCGACACCCGCTACACCGAGTCCCATGCCAGATACTAAAAGCGCGGTGTCAACTCCGTCCAGAGCATTCACGGCTCTGCGATACTTTTTATACAATCCAAGTCTCAACTCCCTCTCCTTCTCTATTCGATGTTTTATGTCGCTTATTTGATGTAATCGAAATCCATCAACAGTTTCCATCTTTTCAATTGCTTCATCGAGCGCTGGATATAAACTCATAGTGTATATTACGATCATATAATAGTCTTTAATTGGTCTTGCTTAAATGTTTTGAGACTATACATCAATCTTATCAAATGTATATTATACGGCAAGAATATCTTAGTAAGAGAAATGCTGTCACTTTTAATAATTTGGACCCCCTCAAAGGTTGCAACGGGTGATGCTCCAATATGAATAATACTGCAACGTCGACGTTGGTGTTTCTTTAGCCATTTAATCGATAGACCTGGTAATATTTCGAAGGCATTTTCCGGTGCATCTCCGAATAAGACTTCAATAATAAGAGTAGAAATATTAGGTATTGCACTCAAGTTAACTTTAATATCTTCGAATTCAGTAATCAAATTTAAACTAACGTTTTGGATTGCCGGACGACTATATAACATATGACCTGGGTTTTCTGGCAGGGGAGTGACTAACACACTTTTTCGTTTTGATGGGATATAAGCCGCGAGTACGATGCCACTATTTATTATCTTAGTTAAATTATGTCCCTTACCCATCATCACATAAGGTGGGGTAATGACGATATTCAGTAGCCACTCGATGTTTGCTTCAACCATAGTCCATTTATTCTCACCGTTGAGAATAATATTGTACGAAGTGTTTTTAATGAGTCTACTAACGTCGACATCGCTTAAATCTTCTAGATTACCTGTGAATGTGACTTCTTTCCGCTTGTATACATTATCGTGTAAGTGTAAAGCGTATAACTTACCATTGTCACCGGGTTTATCAAATCCTTCTGTGTCTCCAAGATCGGAAAGCGCAATTGTATTACATTGTCTGAGCGTTCCAGGCCCTGATGCATCAACCATTATTTTTAATATGGAGTGTTACACTTAAGTATCCTATATGTACAGGTTGGTGTTTTACATCTAATACAGAAATTTTGAGGTCTGAAATAATACCACGCTTTAATTTTTTATATTGTAATGACGAGAAAGATTCCGTTCTACCGCTATTATATTTTTCATTTTTCACTGGAACACATCTGAGCAGAGTTGAAGGACTTTCTAGTTGAATATTATTTGTCGTGCTTATTTGATCAAGATGGATGCACAACTCTTTATAGGGAACTAAATCGGGCAATGTATCTCCATCAGGATGTGTGCCAATTAAGCGACTAAATTCCAATGTACCTGGTTGTTCTATTACAATTATAGGTGGATTTCCATGGTCTATTTTCACTGTCCCTGTCGCCTCATTTTGTGAGAGACTAACTCCATTAGGCTTTAAAATTTCATTATTGAGTGAGCTTACGCTGTCATACCCATCAGGTATAGTAATGCGTTTGATAATAATACCATATATATTCATTAGTATTATCCTGTTATTATTTTTTGCAGCACTTATATTGGTCCACAGTGGGTAATACGTTACATCGCATAGAGCGACTTCGAGCTGACCATCCGAGTTATCGATAGTACGAAGCAGTTGAATAGACTGGCCATTTGTTATTCCCGGGAGTGTAACATACATATCAAATATACAATGATACTATATCATAACTTAAATATGGAATCAACCATTATTTATAATATGGAGTGTTACACTTAAGTATCCTATATGTACTGGTTGGTGTTTTACATCTAATACAGAAATTTTGAGGTCTGAAATAATACCACGCTTTAATTTTTTATATTGTAATGACGAGAAAGATTCCGTTCTACCACTATTGTATTTTTCATCTTTAACTGGAACACATCTGAGTAGAGTTGAAGGACTTTCTTGTTGAATATTATCCGTCGTACTGATCTGATCAAGATGGATGCACAACTCTTTATAGGGAACTAAATCGTGTAATGCATATACAGTCACTGTTGTGTTGGGTGGTAATGTTACTGATACTGACTGTCCGAATCCAAGTGTAATTGCTAAGTTCTTACCAATAAGTATACTTGTTTCTCCAGTGTATATTTTCACTGTCCCAGTCGCCTCATTTTGTGTGAGACTCATTCCATTAGGTTTAAAAATTTCATCATTGAGTGAGCATACGCTGTAATACCCATCAGGTATAATGTATTTTGTACCATTTATTTCTGTCTCATTATTATTACCTCTTGCAGCATTTATATTGGTCCACAGTGGGTAATATGTTACGTCGCATAGAGCGACTTCGAGTTGTCCATCCGAGTTATCGATAGTATGAAGCAGTTCAATAGACTGGCCATTTGTTATTCCCGGGAGTGTAACATACATATTAAATATACAATGATACTATATCATAACTTAAATATGAAATCGAGACAGATTACTAATCTATCGATTATGGTAAATTCCTATGGTAATGATTTTTTCGTTAAATTACCCGATATCTTTGAAAAGTACAGGGTCACGGCAACTAGCGATAAAATGATCCACGATTGGTTTCACAATCCTATGCAATTTTGGCAGAATCAGTTAAACTTTGCCGTATGGTGTGCCACAACGGGATGTGGTGTATCTGTTAATGCCCCAGGATTTAAACTATATAAGTCTGTTTTATTATTTCACGTGTATTATCAGATTAGACGTATACTTAAAGAAATTAGTGCTCCATTACCGCAGGATCGAGCGTGGAATTCCACCAATAATAATTATGATAGGTCCGCGTATGAGCGTATTTGTCAGGAATTTAATGTTTCTACGAGCAAACCATGGTCTAGGAGTTCCTTACGCAGATGAAATAACAACCCTCAAAGAAGAAAGCGATTATGTATATCAAAAACTTGGGAAACTTTCATTTCCTGAGTTGTGGCGTACCAGCAAACTTTACTCAAGAATATATGATCATTGGCATAAAACCAGTCATTGGTATAAAGGCTGGGAACTTTATAGTAACGATTGGAGAGGGGATATTACGAGTTTTAAGAGTGGGTTAATTTATATTGTTAAAAAATTTGTACAACTGAATGATGACGCTTGGAATGAATTTCTTAATGATCAAATGGAAAATAATTTTACTAACCCAGGATTTGTAAGATTTAATGAATCGATAAGAACTTATGTATGGGCAATTCTCGGTGCACAATCGCAAACACGAACGGGAATCATCGGTACTGGGATGGCGCTCAATGCGCAAAAACAGTTTGTCGCAAACGTGGAGGACGCCATTAATTCACCAGTTGACATACCATCGTCTATAAAGCGTTTTCAAGATGCATTTCAGTACACTCAATCCAAAGTGGACTACGTTTATGCGCCGGGACTATACATGTCTCCGAGTAATATGGAACTTAAGATCGGTCAAGAGATAGGTTATAATAATAAAATTGTTATCGCTACCGATAAACAAAAACCAGGTATAAATTCAGATATGAATGTCGAATTAATAACGCAAACAATCACGGGTGAAAAGGGAATAGTCAAGCCGCAAACACCACATGTTTCACAACCATCTACTAATGCTCAAACATCTACTAATACACAAGTGCCACCACATATTGAGGCTAAAAATCAACAACATATCGATGAAAAAACAGCGCTTGTAGTGGGTGGAGTCGCGGCTGGTTTACTCATGATTTGGTTAGCGAACTGATTTGGTTAAATAGTTCTTAGCGAACTGATTTGGTGAAATAGTTCTTAGCGGATACGTACAACAGCCCTGCAATTGCTACGATCAGCCCCCAAAAGTATTGACTAAGCCAAGAGGTGGTCTTAGCTAATAAATTCAATAGCCAGGAAACAACACTCCCTATTATACCGGGAAGTGCGGCCGCGGCTTTCTCAGCGAGCTTTCCCAAGTGCTGAACCTAATGCTTTTAAATGCTTTTTTATCCACTCTTTTATACCATTTTTATCACTGGGGGGTGATCCGCCACCACCTGTACCACCTGTGCCACCGGTTAACGCGAGAGTCAAAGTCAATATAATAAATCCCAACTCGGTTAAAATACTGGCAATGGTTATTCCCTGTTCTCTGAACAATGTTTTAATTTTATCGGCCAGTGTAGTATCATCGTTGAGGACTTGATCGATAGTTTCTCGAATTCGACTGATTTGCGAACGAAGTGCCTCTCTATTAGTGGAAGCTGCTTCGAGGCGGGCCGATCTTTCGTCTTCTAAGTTACGCAATCTTTCCTCTATGCGGCGTCTATTTAACTCATCGATCGGCTGTTTAAGTTTTGTTTTCTCATAAGCTATATGCTTGTCGATTTCGGATATCTTGGCTGTATTATTGATGAGTTCTCCCCGCATTGTTCGCATTGCCTTGTCAAGACCTCGTAAGTCCCTAATACTAAACTCCGAGGATGGTACCTGTAACGTGAATAATCGTAATAGGTATCTAAGATTTCTCCAAGTCCATCCGAGGCCACCATCGAGGCTGCTTCCAAATCATCTGTATTAATGAGTTCTTTCCTCATAGTCTGAAGAGCCTTAGTAGTCTTCGCGGAAAGTCGTCGGTAGTCCACAAAACCTAATTCATCACGAACAGTGCCGATGCCGTGTTTAGTGGCTATCGTAGACAAGGCTAGGGGCTTACGAGAACGAGAATGCATAAGATCAATATCCGGAGCGCCACGCAGTCGCAATATTCCTTTACTATCTATCTCAAACTTTGAATAGTCACGACCTATTGGGGTATCATCTTTTAATGCATCGTAATAATCATTGACGGACGATTGTAAAAGTTCATCGTTAAGACTACTAAACCTGGTTTCATCAGTACCCTCTTCGTTTGGATTATCAAAGTCATCAAAGGTACTTAGATCTAAGTCATTATGTTCAAAATTAGCCATTTTTATATTAAACATAGGGTACATGTTTTCAATATAACAATGTCTTCGCAATACGGACGCAAGTTAAACCCACAACGTAGACTTCGAGATCCATTAGGGGTCAAAGCAATTCGTCAGTCTATAACTATAACTAATAACCCTAGTACCATCGATCAGAATCAAACGCTTCTGGTTCGCTTTCCTAATCTCGGCGCACACGATGTGTTAGTTCCGGGAACTGTCCGACTAGCATTTACGATTGGTTTGACTACTACAGACGTTAACAGGGAGCCCGTTCAGAACATAGGTCGTGCTATCGTTAAGAAAATCGCGATTCAAATTAGCGGTAATGAGGTTTTGAGTATCGACGATAGCGATGTATACTATTGCTACATGGATCCTGGAGAACGGATAAAGAGCGGGAAAACTTACAGTACCAAGGTATTTGTAATCGTAACACATTGAAACTGCGCGTAGGCGCTGAAAATGGTGATGATACTAACAAAGAAGATAAGGCCGTTGCCGACGCATTAGGTAACCGATTCTATATTCCCCTAGACTTTGAATTACTAGATTCCCACATGCCCTTTTATCAAGCATCCCTAGTCGATAGGTTAGAATACGAACTCACTTTTAATGACTACGGTAGAGTAATCAGATCTGGTGAAGATGCTAGCTATTCCATTGACAATATCTCGCTGGAGTAAGATATGATAACGGATCCCGAATTAGCCAGACAAATTCGTAACCATTATACAGGAAGTTTAGCCATTTTGTACGATCGCGTGCTGCGACATCGAAAGATCACGAGGGACAAAAAAGATACGATGTGGAATATCAATCTAAACGTCCCCACGAGATCGTTGAAGGGTATTTTAATGTTGTTCGAGAACCCCTCCGATGCGTTTAAAAGAAATACCGAGAAGTTCTACAATCCCAAGATTACAAAAGTAGAATTGACTATCGAAGGCGTTCCTAATCAACTATATAGCCAAGGAATCACCAGTGGGATGAGATTAAAAAACTTCCTTCTATAAAACGTTCCCCGGAAGTTATCGCGGTCGTGAAAGATCTGTCCCTCGGGAGTGTATCGATGGGTGAATACCTCACCACGAAGTACGCGCTATGGCTCGACATGCGAACAACGGACGATGACCAACTACATGGCAGTGGGAGGAGAATAGAAAATGCTAGCGAGGGTGTCACCATACAGATAACGAAGCTCCAGGAATCGGCTGGTAAATTAAACATATATTTGTACGTGATTATGGATGCGCAACTTAATATACAGAATGGGAGATTCGTGCAAGCAATCTATTGATAATCTTTTACCTAAAGATCCGCACTGCGCTATCATATGCGGGCAAACGGGCTGTGGAAAAACAGCTTTTATTCTAGATATTTTACAAAGTCATTATCGGGACGTTTTCGATCATATTATTATTCTGTGCCCGACTATAAGCGTTAATAAAACATACTTATCGAGAGATTGGGTAATGAATGACGACGGGGTACACAGAGTTGATCCGGGCGATCGTTTACAAGACTGCCTCCGAGTATGTCACGAAAAATACAAAGGAGAATCAACCCTTTTCGTAACAGACGACTGCAGCGCGAGTAAAGAACTCACCAAAAAGAAAGATATGCTTTCCTATTTAGCACTCTCCGGTCATCATACTCAGCATAGCATTTGGGTACTTACTCAAAAATACAACACTGTCCTGAAAGATCTCAGAGAGCAGACCAAATGGGTAGCACTCTTTCATTGCAAAGATCGAGATTCATTCGAGGAATGTTTACGCAAAAATGATGTCATTTATACCAAGCTCGAACGAGATAAAGTCAGAAAAGTGTGAGCGGCAACGAAGCACTTTAAACTCGTATTAAAAACCGATCAACCAGCTGCTTATGCAATTGCTTAGCAAATTATAGCAAAATGTAGCAAAATGTAGCAAAAATGTAGCAAAAATGTAGCAAAATGTAGCAAATTGAACATTAGCGGTTAATATTACATAAAATGTGGTTCGAAATCCTCATTCTTTCGCAACAGTTCATTATTACGGGATGTATTGGATATGCCATATCATATTATGTTAGACTTAAATATCTCCTTAGGTATTACATTATGTAATGCGACGAACTCATCGAACAAATGCTCAAAGAATCTGAGCCTGATCAACAAGTTACAGATAAATCTTTAGATAAACATAGAGAAAGACTCGCCGCTTTGGTAGCCGGTGGAAAATGTTCCCAATATTTGGGAGAAAATTATACCATCGAAAAAATTGATAACATGACCGACGAAGAGATTAAAAAACTGTACGCGCGTTACGAGTCTAGACTGGGAGGTACCATGACTAAAACGATAGGGTTGTCTATATTACAACTAAACACAGTCGTAGCTAGTACGTTTCTCCCCATCCCGGCAGAACATCGCATGTATTTATGCAAATCTCTCGAGAAAGACCCATTCATCGAACACGCTATAAGCTCAGTGAGCTGTGAGTTTTATCATAGATTCGGAATGTTCTTAGCTCCGTTCACCACAGCTTTAATAACGACTAGGTATTGTCAATTTAAACATACATGCCCACTTAATAATAACGAAGTTCAAATAAATAATGGAGACTCAACAGATTGCGGAAACACAATCACAACAGACACCACAGATTGTGAACGAGGAACAACAGATGTGGATGAGGAACCACCACATGTGAATGAGAAAATACAACATGTGAATGCACCACAAATACAAAAACAAGCTAGAGTTACTAAGAACCCAAAAAAAATAGCCGCAGGAAGGAAGGGTGGGCTGGCACGCAAAGCGAAATTAATAAATAATTCAAATATTAATCCGATTAAAACATGGGCACTAGTAGGAGTTGCTGGTATAGCGGCTGTATGGTTCTTTTATAAGACCGGAGAAGAGAAAACGTCACCCCCGCCGCAACAACAAGTTCAATTAGAGGTTAGCCCGCATATAATGCTATAATAAGCATGACTACTCCAGTTACAGACGGTAAAATGTTGGTAAACGCGACGTATCATTCAGCGGTGGTCACCGGCTTGGCCATTGGCTATGCCCGTATGGCTAAAATGATTACTAAAGCCACACCTCCCAAGCTAGATTTTAATGGATTTGATATAGGTATGATGATTCTTGATATTGGATTAGCAATGGCAACGAAGGATATGCTCATCAAACAAGGGCTTATCCCGGAAGACATAATGAAGTAATTAAACATTTGAATATATTATATTATCGAACATTTGAACATTTTATATGGCAACAATTGTGATGATGGTCGGTGGAGCTAATGTTAATGCTCTAGCTTTTTCGGGGAGTAATTTTTTATTTTCTAGTATGAGAGAATCAAACGCTTAAGAAGTTGAAGAGGAACGTAAACGACATAATGAAGCAATGGAACAACTCCAAGCAGCCCAGTCACAATATACGCGGCAGAGAATGAAGAGATCAGACTTTATTCATGAAAAACTGCTTAAGGAAGGACATTCAATTCAAACGTTTAAGGATGTCGAATCTGCCATGCACGAATACTACCTCGTTTATGGGAAAAAAATCGACCCAATACCGAGACCAACAATGAGTCAGTTTTATACACCGTCCGAGGAACAAAAGAACCGTGAGGTAGCATTTGTGATTATGGGATTGACTTCTGTATTGATTTTCAGCTATACAATTATGCATAAGTCAGAGTGACAGCTGTGTCACCAGTGTAGATGTGATTTGCATTTAGACAAATGATATGATAGATGTATAAACCATGAATAATTGCAAATTTACACTCATGGGTAAGACTACTCTATGTAACCGACGCTGTGTTGAAATTTACTGCGGTATACACAATTATTACATCAAGCGCGGAAACATAAACTATACGTGTTCTGTATGCGGGATAGGGGTCAAAGGTCGTTATTGTTTATGTAAGGAACACGGTGCTGATAGGGTCAGGAACCAGATTATTTATGCTAGGAAGAGAGATTACATCAATGAGAGGAATAGGTTGGGGAGAATACGTATTTAGATATATGAAAACAACCAATTAGACATTTGTCTCATTTTGCATATACCATTCAACCACAATGGTTTTTGTCAGAGAGTTGAAGGCTATGGCAAAGCAAAGTGGCCTACGTGGATATTCTCGAATGAAAAAAACTGAATTGATTGATTTACTCGGTTTGGAATACAACAAACCCCAGACTGTTAGCGAACTCAAAGCTCGAGCGAGAAACAGAGGGCTGAGAGGTTATTCCAGAATGAGAAGAGCTGAATTGATCGCTTTACTAGATAATAATGTTGATATTGATAATAATGACGATGTTGAGAACAAACAACAAGAATTAATATTTGTACCCACATCCGCCGGCGTTGTGGATAAAATCGATAGTTTATATTTAGATTTAGCAAATTATATGCCCTTCAAAGGTTGATCTTATAATATAAGAAGAAAAAAGCCATAATTAACGTAAAAAATAAATCCGATGACTGTTTAAGAATGATGATAAGATCTGCATTGTTCCCCGTAGACAAGCATCCGGATAGACCTTCTAGCTATCCCCAAAACGATAGACTCAACTTCGATGGTATAGACGAACCTACACCAATATCACAAATTGATAAGGTGGAAAAGCAAAATAATTTAGCTATAAATGTTTTCGGACATTCTTAAGGAATTGTTGTACACAGGATAAGCTCCGCTCCGGAACATATTCCCAGAATCAATTCATTTCTGATCGAAAAAGATGGTAAATATCATTATACGTGGATAAAGAGTTTAAACAGGCTATTATACGATCAAACAAAACATGCTAGAAAGAAATATTTCTGCGAAAGATGCCTACATGGGTACAGCAGACAAGATCTATTAGAAGCACATAAAGAAGACTGTAGAGGTGTTGGACAGACCGCTATCAGGATCGATATGCCTAAAGAGAGAAAAAATATATTAAAATTTGAACATTATTGTAATCAAATGCCAGTACCGTACGTAATTTACGCCAACTTCGAAGCTCTTATCAAACCCATAGAAAATACTGAACGCAATACTGATAATAGTTTTACGTACAAAACTCAAGAACATATTCCTTGTGGGTTTGGATATATAGTTGTAAGGTATGATGGGAAAACAAACACTCCCGTGATTTACAGAGGTCCCGATGCAGCGGGAAAGTTCCTAGAAAATCTACAAAATGAAGAGAGAATAATCAGGGAAAAATTATCGTGTAAGAAACCCATGTGAATGACGAGGGATGATTGGAGGGCCCATAAGAAGTCAACGAGTTGTCACGTTTGTAATAAACCCCTGGATGGGGATTCCGTAAGAGATCATTGCCACGTCACGGGTAATTATCGGGGGGCCGCTCATAACGAGTGTAACTTGAAACTAAAAATGAATTCTCAAACAATACCCATCCCCATTGTGTTTCATAACCTTAGGGGATACGATTCACATCTCATTATGCAAGCTATCTCAAAGACCGACGGCGGTTTAACGTGCATTCCTAACAATATGGAAAAATACATATCGTTCTCGTTGACTAAAACTATACATTATAGGGACAAGGATGGGAAAGCTAGAATAAAGCAAAGTAAGGGGCTAAGATAAATAGACTCCGTACAGTTTCTGTTATCTTCCCTGGACAATTTAGCTAATGCGAACAATCCCGATGACTTTGCGATAACAAATCAATATACCGATAAGATAACTCGTCATTTGTTGCTGAGAAAAGGTGTATATCCTTACGAATATATGGATGATTGGTCTAGATTCGATGAAACTAAATTACCACCCCTCGAATCATTCTATAGTAACTTAACAGAATCTAAAATAACAGATGCCGATTATGAACACGCTCTGACGGTCTGGGATAAATTAGGTTGCAAGAATTTAGGCGATTATCACGATCTGTACTTAAAAACCGATGTACTGTTACTCGCCGATATATTCGAGATATTTAGAAAGACATGTTTAAAACAATACGGCTTGGACCCGGCATGGTACTATTCCAGTCCCGGACTATCGTGGGATGCATTGTTGAAGAAGACCGGCGTAGAACTAAAATTACTCACAGATTACGATATGCACTTGTTTATTGAGAAAGGATTAAGAGGTGGTATATCGATGGCAGCGAAAAGGTATTCTAAGGCTAATAATAAATTAGTGGAAGGATACGATCCGAGTAAACCCGACACTCACATATTATATCTCGACGCAAACAATTTGTACGGATGGGCTATGAGTCAACCTTTACCTACGGGTGGTTTTGAATGGGTCGATGATATCCATAATATTAATGTGAATGATATCCATAATAATGATGCGAATAAAGGGTACATACTAGAAGTTGACTTGGAATATCCAAGTTCGTTACATAAAGACCATAACAGTTATCCGCTAGCTCCCGAAAGATTAATGGTTAATAAAGATTGGATGTCGGAATATCAACACTCCTTGATGGGTAATAGTAGGTTAGCTAACGTAGAAAAACTCGTACCAAATTTGATGGATAAGACAAAATATATAGTTCACTACAGAAATCTCCAGTTGTATCTATCGTTAGGTATGAAACTTAAGAAAATACACAGAGTTCTAAAGTTTGATCAAAGTCCTTGGATGGAGCCCTATATAAGGCTGAACACAGATTTACGAAAGATAGCTACCAGCGATTTCAAAAAGAATCTGTATAAGCTCATGAATAACTCAGTATTTGGTAAAACTATGGAGAATCTAAGGAAGCGTGTTGATGTTAAATTAGTCAGATCTAATGAGGAAGAAAGACTCAGGAAACTTATAGCCAGTCCGGCTTTTAACAGAAGCAAGATATTCGATAACGACTTAGCCGCGTTGCATATGCAGAAGAGTAATATAAAATTCAACAGACCGGTGTACGTCGGTATGAGTATTCTCGACTTGTCAAAACACTTAATGTATGACTTTTATTACAACGAACTTAAGAAGCAATACGGTGATAGATGCGAGGTGTTATATACCGACACAGATTCTTTGTTGATGGAAATACAAACCGAGGATGTGTATAAAGATATGGCAGAAAAAATAGATATGTACGACACGAGCGATTACCCAAAAGATAATCCACTGCACAGCATTGTAAATAAAAAGGTGTTAGGTAAGATGAAGGATGAATGTGCTGGGACCCCTATAGCGGAGTATGTGGGATTAAGACCTAAGATGTATTCTATAAAGAAGTCCGATAATGGAGAGATAAGAAAAGCTAAGGGCGTTAAGAAGTATGTTGTAAAAAAGCATATCAAACACGAACAGTATAAAGAATCATTATTCAACGGTAGAACGTTCAAACACAAGATGAACTCTTTAAGAAGTTACGATCATAGGATATATGGATTAAGAATGAACAAGACATCATTATCCCCCTTAGATACAAAGAGATGGATTGATAAGGATGGTGTAACTACCTATGCTTATGGTTATGGTGGAAATACCGTACCGTCGGGAACTATGAACAACTCTTCTCGTACAAATGCCCTACCCGGTCCATCTTGAAGATAATAAAGAATAGGCTCTCCTTCTTTCATAACCAATCGACTAATGTTTTATGTCTTAAGGGACCATATTGGATCGGTTGCGCGACGTAGGCCTCCTTCGAGTTCACCGGGCTGGTATAAATATCTTACCCTTACTCTATCAGGAAGTTTTCGTTCTTTGCCTCTCCTCGGTGCTGAAGATTCGGAAGTAACGGATTTCATTTTAATAGCATCGGATGGTTTCTTCCCTATTAATCTCGTTACTTCATTATTCAGCACTGATACAACGGCTGATAATCGTGTCACCCATTCGGTTGATCTCAATCTCTCCGATTTCATTTCGATCCCATACTGATAGCCAAACAAACGTTCCGCTAATGTCCTGTTAAATCTTTCAACGATAGCTTGACTTCGGTGGGCCTCTCTTTCACCACGGACGATTTCGACATCGTGGTTTGTTAACAGTTTTGTTACCGATCCCATAAATTCACGACCGGGATCTACTTGAAATAGCATAGGCCATTTTAGCAGTCCGCGTTTATATATGCGACTCAGTGCATTAGCTACTTCTGTTGAATCTTTCGAAGTTAATGGCTCAGCCTCTTTGTATCGACTAGCCACATCCACTACTGTTAAAGCGTATTTATACGTTTTGCGTCTTACCTTATCGTGGGGAAGAAACAAGAGGTCAGCCTGATGAACTTCATTCGTTGTAAAAATATCAAACTTCTTCCTCGGTATATAACGCGGTGCCGGTAAATATATTTGCCACATCGCTTGTTTCTTTAACCAATCCTTGGCCACATCTTTAGATACCTTAGCCGCGGTGGCTAATTTTTTTATTGCTCCTACACCTTTCCAATATCCTCGTGGGCTATAGTAAATTTTATCCATTATTAATTAATATTGATGTTTCGTTTAATACAGCTCATGACTATCATTGAATCGCATAATCATTTTGGCATAAAAAATGCCATCTGTAGTAGCAGTATAGGTATATGAATCCGGCTCCAGTGGAACCATCATTACCTATACTACTACGTTCCTGGGTCATACCCAAACTAATGTAACAACATTCCTGGGTCGTACCCAAACTAATGTTACAACATTCCTGGGTCGTACCCAAACTAATGTAACAACATTCCTGGGTCGTACCCAAACTAATGTAATGACGTTCCTGGTTCTTACCCAAACTAATGTAACAACATTCCTGGGTCGTACCCAAACTAATGTAATGACGTTCCTGGGTCTTACCCAAACTCCACGAGAGTAACAACACAAGATGTATGGCTGTCTGAACTTCCTTTACTCAAGTGCCTAGAGGTGAGGCGTGTGCACAATGACGTCATGGGTCTGACATCATCAGCTTGCATCATGTGACATAACAAGTCAATCTATAAATAGGCCATTTATGATAGTATGTAAACACAACACCATTAGGGCCACCATTTGGGCCAAGCAGAGTGAGAGTACCCCAAGACCATAGAGTGTCTGCACTTCCCCCATACAGACATGGATAACAACGCTGCCATCCATGTCTGGCTAATTAGTACTTGTCATGGTCAAACAACAGATTGATGACATAGCATCATATAATATGGGATGTAGTCAAGTTAAGTTACTAAACCTCACAATGCAATCCCTTATCCCTTAACATATCATGTTGACATGTTCAACAAAGCAAACCTTGGATATTTTAGGCCAAGAAGAGCTACAAGAAGGATCCAGTTTCTGTAGCAACAGCCGTATGTTATATCAAGGGGACACCTTGTCAAATGTTCAACACCAAGAAAGGGTGATTGTCACAGCCGACCTCATTATATATCAATGTAGGGCTAAGGTTCTGGGGGGGAGCACAACCTCGGTAAGATATGATTATGTATCATGCATTCATTCATAGTCGTCTGTTGTTGAGCGTAGCTAGGTAGAGGGAAAACACTTCTCATGGATCTAAATCAAAGTATTGCCACATGGCTTAGGTCACATGATAATATGCCATGGTCCCAGCATACACAATGAGACCATTTCACTTTCCACTACCTCTGTAAGGGGCGGTTAGTCCCAGTCAAAGGTCCATAGCTTTTCACATATGAACATGAAAGCCCATTGTCCATGCATACAAATGCCACAGGTAGAGACAGCCCTATAGTATTATGCATGCTCTACATAAATTCAAAAATCATGCATTTATTATGGGGTTAGCATTTATTGCACATGTATGTCACTGTATATTCTTTTTAAAACATTTCTGCTTATCAATTCTGTAAAATGTTACATTTATTAATCAAAGTATAGCCTGATATAAACATATACCAAAAAAGAAAATAACACTACCATAAAACTATGATGATAGCTGAATAAGAAAGCACAAGCCATAACATTGATCACTCAAATGCACCTATACAATTGTTGTGAATACAACTTCCAAAAATGTTCATTTCTGATTTGTCAATAAGAGGTTTCAAATTAGAGAGAGAGAGAATGAGTGAGCTATAATTTGAAGACAGTTTATCAGTATTTCAGCCATATCACAAGCAGAATGAGTTTTACATTTATGATATACGAAAATCTGCCAACAATTCACAGTAACACAAATGGAGCAATTTAAATCAAAAACTAATATGAGCACATCAAAAAGACATGACTATTACATGACAATACAACCTAAAGACTGGGCAACAGATCACAGGCTACCAAGGCCACCATACCAGAGACCAGTACACTGGGTACCTCTCCTACCATTCATGGTACTTCAGGCTGCCGGCATATGTTGGCAATTAAATTTATTAAAATATAGAGATAAACAAATATTTTAAAATCAAAACAGTAGTCGGAAGAAAACATACATGGAATATTGTTGTCTTGCATCAATGTCTTGAATACAAGCTTGTCTGACTGTCCGAGACAGGCAGTGTTTGTCTCCAACAGTCAAAGGTCTGATGGTCTGGCCGATTTATTTTTACCCCAGGTCAGTGAGAAATACTGGATTTCACTGCATGCAGAGGTGTTCAAATACCAAATTTCCTACTTGCCCAAGGGCAAGTAAACTGAAGCATTTGCCCTGCCAAATCAGAGAAATGAAGGAAATTTAAATTTTAATACCAAAACTTTATTAACTGAAGCAACAGCTAATGGGAGATTTGCAGAATAGAAAAATGACTAGTCAAGCACTTCCTCTGCAGTTGACAAACACACGATGCATCTTCTAAGTTTCAAAGGTAATACTGCTGCTTTTCATACTTGCCCGAGGGCACCTAATCATATTTTCACACTTGCCCGGCACTTTATTTTCACGGGTCGGGCAAGTCGGGCATACCAATTGAACACCGCTGATACAAGCATGTGGAATATCATTAAAATATAATGAGTACTATTCTCATTTGTATTTAGTTTTCTTTAATGTTCAGTCAAGCAAAACAAAAAGTCTTGAATAGCAACTCTTTAATCAGATTGAATTTTTTTTAGACTTTAGAATTTATAATAAAAAAATATCTATTAACATGATTAATGAAATGTCATTGGTTTTTTAAATTATTAGCTATTGAACAAAACAATTTTTACAACTCCTTGCTGGAAAAGACGGGTTCCCTGCCCTAATGCTTCGTCTAGCTTGATATCTTGCTGTTGTGTAGCATTAGCGAACAAATGCAACAGAGGCAGGGACTAGTATACTCATTGGATAAAAATCCCAATTGGCATTCCATTGGTTAATCCTGATATTCACTTGACGTGCTATCAAGTCGAGATGCCAGTGTACATGTTTCAAAGTTCAAAGTGATTTAGCAGGGCAAGTAGAATTTTAAGTTTGGGCAAGTAAGAAATGATGTCATGATGTTTGTTAATACCAACATGGCTGCCCCACTTCTTTTGTATTTGACCTGAGGGATGTATCAACTCAGAATTTGATATTTTGGGGAAAGTATTTATTTCTCAATTATGGTTAGTCAAAAGTTTCAAATAATGGTACATAAAAAGAAAAAGTTTCTTCTAAAAATTTGTTTAGATCTTTCAAACCATTATTCATCCCCATGTAACTTTCTCTAAGCATAAACAAATAAAGCATGGCGCCTGGTGCCTCGCAACAAGTGTAGGTTACAAAATGAGGAGAATAATCAAAGTATGTGCAAATATATTTTGGGCAGAAAACATCATGTGTAATGTCAAATGTCAGGGACACAGGTTTTCCTTTCAATTACATGACAATTGCATCACAATGCTAGTGGGGCATAGAACAGTTTAATGAGATAGTACTAGTAGCTAGTGTGAAGTTTGGAACTTAATCCTGCGAGGTTCTACAATAAAATGCCCTCTAAAAATCAGTTTTAATTGCAGCAACATTTGATTGACAAGTAATTAATTTTGAATTAATGTTTCATACACTGAAAAAAACATTAGGTCATGCCCACTAATAGGCTACTGTTTTCTAATTGGCTGATAATAGAATAGGTGGTGTTTTGGTGTCACTCATTGCATACTGTTGTCTCCTGGCTGTTTTGTGTTTATGATTCAATAACCACCCTGTGAAGTTATTATTGGTGATATATTGATTTATAAGAATTGACTTGAATATGTTTCTTATGTTTTGGAGCTATGAATGCAAAAATTGATTTGCAGATTTTGAGTAAATCAGCCAGTGTGCACTGTGCACACCAGTTTGTATGCAGACCAGTTTTACATTAAAGCCTCCATAAACACAAAAACATATTCAAGTCAATTCTTGGTGAAACAGTTGAACTGCAGTCTTTGGCAACACATGACATCCTTACTCCTATCTTCCTCTTGTTGAACCTACTCATGTAACTATCTGCACACAATTATCTACCATGGTGGCCAATAAGGAATAAACGTGTAGTCTAACTGTGCTTTTGCCATATAATGAAAATGATACTGTCCACGAACACTTTGATAGTACTCAGGATTTTAATTTGACTTACAAAAGTGGGGGTCCAGGGACAAGTCCTGTCAAGTAATGAAACAGTGTAGTGAACTGCACCTTTACATAATTACCTAACAGCCTGAAATGAATCAATGATCATGTGTACAGTCGCCACGATTGATGGATGAAATAACAGACACCTATTTCTGCTCTTGATGAGCTGTAGGTACAATGCATATCATTGTGCATCCCTCAGGATGCAGTAGATTTATTTTCTGCATCCATTCTCTACATGCCCCAAAACATGTGAATTTACTTTGTTATATTTTGCAGTCTAAACTTTCACAAACTTTGATGACTGATTAATTCAGAAATACATTATATGTTACTACATTAGCATACGAGAGAAGAAATCTCTCTTCAATTCAAGGTATATCTCAATATTGTATCCGAAAATTTGGCAAATTGACACTCACAAAAAAGGTATGTTTGTTATATTTTCCTCGATTTTGTATACAATTTTGTACTCCTCATTTGTCAATAAATTGTGTTTAGTATTGCTGTTTCGTTGCTTTTTCAAACATTTCGAATACCAACTTTATGAAAAATGGCATGATTATCAGGTATAACCTACAAAGCCCAAATCCTACAAAATCTCCTAATAAATGGTGTACAATCACTGCCAATATAGGAAGCGGTTGCACATTTCAGTAAATTTAACTCTTTCTTTCTTCAATGGTCAGGAGTGGATGGTGACTAAGTCATAAAAGCATTTGCCGAAATGACAAATTAAACGCTCTACAGAAAGCAATACTAGTTTTCGATGATAAACACAAAACACTTACTCTGTGTACGCACTTCACAAGTTGTGGTTGCCGCTTATATTTCCTTCTGTGTCCAATTTCTGGTGTAAGCAATGACCACTGTCACGTGTCTCCTACGTCGTAGAAGCAGTACCCACAATATAAGGAGAGAAAGAATCTTCCAATTTTACAGTTTTAATTTCATCTTTACGTAGGCCAGTATTATCTAATGCTGCAAGATGTCGTCGTAATAACACGGTTTACACGAAGTGTTGTAGGCAGTTGCAAATAGAGGAACAAGGTTTACACAGCCCAGTTACCGTTAGCATCCACCATATTGTAAACAAACGACAAGTGCTCGTTGCCGGGCAGAGCAATCGGCTGGTTCCGTTCTCACCGTTACACACGCATCTTTCGGCTTGTCACGGAATGACACGAGTTGCTTTCGTGACCATTTCGAGGCGTTCCGGAACAAGCCGAAAGGCGACTCTTGCCGATCAACTGGGATTTCATATAAGGGGACGAACATCAATCAGTATAACTTCACAGAAAAACGATAATTCTATCTCTGTCAGCGTCCAGTAGTAAAAAATCGTGACAGTAACACTCGCTTATTGTCGTTTTACAAAGGATTATAGCTGTTTGATAGATTAAAACAATATTTATATATATATATTAGTAATAATTAAATAAGTGGAGTTAGATTGGACACAGTTTTAATTGGCTAGCCCTTTTACTCGTACCACGTACGAGTCTCATCAGGCCATAACTGAATATAACGGACATGAAGTAGAAACATATAGTTACGTGACGTCATAACAGAACTATGACGTCACAATACCAAGGCGACAATGGACAAATAACTTACGCCTTTACATTTAACTTAGGCGCGTATTTATGAATGAAATGTTGCTCTTTTTGAAACAATGTAGGTTCATGATCAAAATTTAGCTATATAGCGGGAAAACTAAAAAGTTGCCGCTTCCACATATATCTAGTAGTATAGGTAATAGGGGTTCTGGCTCACTTCCACTGGAACCGGATTTATATACCTATACTGCTACTACAGGTGGCATTTTTTATGCGTAAATGATGATGCGATTCAACGATAGTCATGAGCTGTATTAAAAGAAACATCAATATTAATTAATAATGAATAAAATTTACTATAGCCCACGAGGATATTGGAAAGGTGTAGGAGCAATAAAAGAATTAGCCACCGCGGCTAAGGTATCTAAAGATGTGGCCAAGGATTGGTTAAAGAAACAAGCGATGTGGCAAATATATTTACCGGCACCGCGTTATATACCGAGGAAGAAGTTTGATATTTTTACAACGAATGAAGTTCATCAGGCTGACCTCTTGTTTCTTCCCCACGATATGGTAAGACGCAAAACGTATCAATACGCTTTAACAGTAGTGGATGTGGCTAGTCGATACAAAGAGGCTGAGCCATTAACCTCGAAAGATTCAACAGAAGTAGCTAATCCACTGAGCCACATATATAAACGCGGACCATCAAAATGGCCTAAGCTATTTCAAGTAGATCCCGGTCGCGAGTTTATGGGATCAATAACTAAACTGTTAACAAAGCACGATGTCGAAATCAGGCGTGGTGAAAGAGAGGCCCACCGCAGTCAAGCTATCGTTGAAAGATTTAACAGGACATTAGCGGAACGTTTGTTTGGCTATCAGTATGGGATCGAAATGAAATCGGAGAGATTGAGATCAACCGAATGGGTGACACGTTTATCAGCTGTTGTATCAGCGCTGAATAATGAAGTAACAGATTAATAGGGAAGAAACCATCCGATGCGATTAAAATGAAATCCGTGACTTCCGAATCTTCAGCACCGAGGAGAGGCAAAGAACGAAAACTTCCGGATAGAGTAAGCGTAAGATATTTATACCAGGCCAGTGAACTCGAAGGAGGCCTACATAGCGCAACCGATCCCATATGGTCCCTTAAGACATATAACATTAGTCGATTGGTTATGAAAGAAGGAGAGCCTATTCTTTATTATCTTCAAGATGGACCGGGTAGGGCATTTGTACGAGAAGAGTTGTTCATAGTTCCCAACGGTACGGTATTACCACCATAACCATAAGCATAGGTAGTTACACCATCCTTATCAATCCATCTCTTTGTATCTAAGGGGGATAATGATGTCTTGTTCATTCTTAATCCATATATCCTATGATTGTAACTTCTTAAAGAGTTCATCTCCTGTTTGAACGTTCTACCGTTGAATAATGATTCTTTATACTGTTCGTGTTTGATATGCTTTTTTACAACATACTTTTTAACACCCTTGGCTTTTCTTATCTCTCCATTATCGGACTTCTTTATAGAATACATCTTAGGTCTTAATCCGACATACTCCGCTATAGGGGTCCCAGCACATTCATCCTTCATCTTACCTAACACCTTTTTATTTACAATGCTGTGCAGTGGATTATCTTTTGGGTAATCGCTCGTGTCGTACATATCTATTTTTTCTGCCATATCTTTATACACATCCTCGGTTTGTATTTCCATCAACAAAGAATCTGTGTCGGTATATAACACCTCGCATCTATCGCCGTATTGCCTCTTAAGTTCGTTGTAATAAAAGTCATACATTAAGTGTTTTGACAAGTCGAGAATACTCATACCGACGTACACCGGTCTGTTGAATTTGATATTACTTTTCTGCATATGCAACGTGGCTAAGTCGTTATCGAATATCGTGCTTCTGTTAAAAGCCGGACTGGCTATAAGTTTCCTGAGTCTTTCGTCCTCATTAGATCTGACTAATTTAACATCAACACGCTTCCTTAGATTCTCCATAGTTTTACCAAATACTGAGTTATTCATAAGCTTATATAGATTCTTTTCGAAATCGCTGGTAGCTATCTTTCTTAAATCTGTGTTCAGCCTTATATAGGGCTCCATCCAAGGGCTTTGATCAAACTTTAGAACTCTGTGTATTTTCTTAAGTTTCATACCTAACGATAGATATAACTGGAGACTTCTATAGTGAACTATATATTTTGTCTTATCCATCAAATTTGGTACGAGTTTTTCTACGTTAGCTAACCTAGTATTACCCATCAAGGAGTGTTGATATTCCGACATCCAATCCTTATCAACCATAAATCTTTCGGGAGCTAGCGGATAACTGTTATGGTCTTTATGTAAGGAATTTGGATATTCCAAGTCAACTTCTAGTATGTACCCTTTATTCACATCATTATTATGGATATCATTCTCATCGACTCACTCAAAACCACAAGGTTGACTCATAGCCCATCCGTACAAATTGTTGGCGTCGAGATATAATATATGCGTGTCGGGTTTACTCGGATCATATCCTTCCACTGTGAGTAGTTTTAGTTCTACGCCGGTCTTCTTCAACAATGCATCCCACGATAGTCCGGGACTGGAATAGTACCATGCCGGGTCCAAGCCGTATTGTTTTAAACATGTCTTTCTAAATATCTCGAATATATCGGCGAGTAACAGTACATCGGTTTTTAAGTACAGATCGTGATAATCGCCTAAATTCTTACAATCTAATTTATCCCAGACCGTCAGAGCGTGTTCATAATCGGCATCGGTTATTTTAGATTCTGTTAAGTTACTATTGAATGATTCAAAGGGTGGTAATTTAGTTTCATCGAATCTAGACCAATCATCCATATATTCGTAAGGATATACACCTTTTCTCAGCAACAAATGACGAGTTATCTTATCGGTATATTGATTTGTTATCGCAAAGTCATCGGGATTGTTCGCATTAGCTAAATTGTCCAGGGAAGATAACAAGAAACTGTACGGAGTCTATGAATCTAAGCCCATTACTTTGCTTTATTCTAGCTTTCCCATCCTTGTCCCTATAATGTATAGTTTTAGTCAACGAGAACGATATGTATTTTTCCATATTATTAGGAATGCACGTTAAACCGCCGTCGGTCTTTGAGATAGCTTGCATGATGAGATGTGAATCGTATCCCCTAAGGTTATGAAACACAACGGGGATGGGTATTGTTTGAGAATTCATTTTTAGTTTCAAGTTACACTCGTTATGAGCGGCCCCCCGATAATGATCTCTTACGGAATCCCTATTCAGGGGTTTGTTACAAACATGACAACTCGTTGACTTCTTATAGGCCCTCCAATTATCCCTCGTCATACACATGGGTTTCTTACACGATAATTTTTCCCTGATTATTCTCTCTTCATTTTGTAGATATTCTAGGAACTTTCCCGCTGCATCGGGACCTCTGTAAATCACGGGCGGGTTTGTTTTCCCATCATACCTTACAACTATATATCCAAACCCACAAGGAATATGTTCTTGAGTTTTGTACGTATTATTGCGTTCAGTAATTTCTATGGGTTTGATAAGCGCTTCGAAGTCGGCGTAAATTACGTACGGTACTGGCATTTGATTACAATAATGTTCAAATTTTAATATATTTTTTCTCTCTTTAGGCATATCGATCCTGATAGTGGTCTGTCCAACACCTCTACAGTCTTCTTTATGCGCCTCTAATAGATCTTGTCTGCTGTACCCATGTAGGCATCTTTCGCAGAAATATTTCTTTCCCTTATATTTAGTTTGATCGTATAATAGCCTGTTTAAACTCTTTATCCATGTATAATTTACCATCTTTTTCGATCAGAAATAAATTGATTCTGGGGATATGTTCCCGAGCGGAGCTTATCCTGTGTACAACAATTCCTTTAGAATGTCCGAAAACATTTATAGCTAAATTATTTTGCTTTTCCACCTTATCAATTTGTGATATTGGTGTAGGTTCGTCTATACCATCGAAGTTGAGTCCATCGTTTTGGGGATAGCTAGAAGGTCTATCCGGATTTTTGTCTACGGGGAACAATGCAGATCTTATCATCATTCTTAAACAGTCATCGGATTTATTTTTTACAGTAATTATGGCTTTTTTCTTCTTATAATACGGGGGTAAATCTATATAAGATCCACCTTTGAAGGGCATATAATTTGCTATATCTAAATATAAACTATCGATTTTATCCACACCCCAACCCGAACCTCTATTAGTCCAGCGTTCTAAAGTTTCCTGTATCCTCTGAATTGATGTATCTAATGATGCGTTTATAGTATCGGATTCGGTTATAACTTCTTGATTGCTACGGAAATATGGTTCGGTATATTCGGTGCTATCGTCTGCGCTACTTTTACTCAATAACATTTTAATCATCAGCAGGTATTTTATACTATGTAAATCATCTAACTCCTCGTTAATTTTACTTGATGGGCTTAATATTGTTAACATCCATGTTGGAATTAACATCCATCTTCCAACCTCTTAGATATTTACCAACGACGGCGGATGTGGGTACAAATATTAATTCTTGTTTATTATTATCAACATCGTCTTGTTCTTGTTGATTATTATCAACATCATTATTATCAACATCATTATTATCTAGTAAAGCGATCAATTCAGCTCTTCTCATTCGAGAATAACCTCTAAGCCCACTGTTTTTTGCTTGAGCTTTGAGTTCTCTAACAGTCTGGGGTTTGTTGTATTCCAAACCGAGTAAATCGATCAATTCAGCTTTTCTCATTCGAGAATATCCACGTAGACCCCTTTGCTTTGTCATAGCCTTCAACTCTCTGACAAAAACCATTGTGGTTTAATGGTATATGCAAAATGATTCATTTGTCTAATTGGTTGTTTTTTCATATATCTAAATACGTATTCTCCCCAACCTATTCCTCTCATTGATGTAATATCTCTTCTTAGCATAAATAATCTGGTTCCTGACCCTATCAGCACCGTGTTTCTTACATAAACAATAACGACCTTTGACCCCTATCCCACATATAGAACATGTATAGTTTATATTTTCGCGCCTGATGTAATAAGAGTGTATTCCACAGTAAATATCAACACAGCGTCGGTTACATTGAGTCGGCTTCCCCATGAGTGTAAATCTGCACAGATTCATGGTTTATACATCTATCATATCATTTGTCTAAATGCAAATAATCACATCTACACTAGTGAGACATGGCTATTTATTGATTAGGCAGTCAACGCTATTTATAGATTAGCTGTCGCTCTAACTAGGTTATGGTTTATGCGTAGTTATTGTATAGCTGAAAATCAATACTGCTGATAACCCAATTATCACGAATGCTACCTCACGGTTCTTTTGTTCCTTTGACGGTGTATAAAACTGACTCATTGTTGGTCTCAGTATTGGGTCAAGTTTTTTCCCATAAACGAGGAAGTATTCGTGCATGGCAGATTCGACATCCTTAAACGTTTGAATTGAATGTCCTTCCTTACGCAGTTCTTCATGAATAAAGTCTAATCTTAATGTCCTATTTCTTGCCCATTGTGACTGAGCTTTTTCTAGTTGTTCTAAAGCTTTATTATGTCTTTTCTGCTCCGAACCTCTCATACTAGAAAATAAAAAATTACTCCCTGAAAAAGCTAGAGCATTAACAATAGCTCCACCGACCATCATCGCAATTGATGCCATATTATATGAATATAAAACATTCAAATGTTTAATTACTTCATTATGTCTTCCGGGATAAGCCCTTGTTTGATGAGCATATCCTTTGTTGCCAAAGCCAATCCTATATGAAGAACGGACATACTAATATCATAACCATTAAAATCTAGCTTGGGAGGTGTGGCTTTAGTAATCATTTTAGCTATAGGGGCATAGCCAATGGCCAAGCCGGTGACCACCGCTGAATGATACGTTGCGTTTACCAACATTTTACCGTCTGTAACTGGAGAAGTCATGCTTCTTATAGCATTATATGGGGGCTAACCTCTAATTGAACTTGTTGTGGCATCGGGGGTGACGTTTTCTCTTCTCCGGTCTTATAAAAGAACCATACACCCGCTATACCAGCAACTGCTACTAGTGCCCATGTTTTAATTGGATCAATATTTGAATTATTGTTTAGTTTCGCTTTGCGAGCGAGTCCTCCCATCCTGCCTGCAGCTATTTTTGGGGGGTTCTTAGTAACTCTGAGTTGTTTTTGTGTTTGTGGTGCAATCGCTGGTATTTCCTCATTTACTATCTCTTGTGCAGTCAGGGTTATTATTTCCTCGTTCACAATCTGTGGTGTCTGTTGAGTCTCCATTATTATTAAGTGGGCACGTATGTTTAAATTGACAATACCTAGCCGTTATTAAAGCTGTGGTGAGTGGAGCTAAGAACATTCCGTATCTATGATAAAACTCACAGCTCACTGAGCTTATAGCGTGTTCGATGAATGGGTCTTTCTCGAGAGATTCGCATAAATACATGCGATGTTCTGCCGGAATAGGAAGAAACGTACTAGCTACGACTGTGTATAGTTGTAATATAGCCGACCCTATCGTTTTAGTCATGGTACCTCCCAGTCTAGACTCGTAACGCTCGTACAGTTTTTTAATTTCTTCGTCGGTCATGTTATCAATTTTTTTGATGGTATAATTTTCCCCAAAATATTGGGAACATTTTCCACCAGCTACCAAAGCGGTGAGTCTTTCTCTATGTTTATCTAAAGATTTATCTACATGTTGATCTGCATGTTGAATTGTATGTTGATCAGGCTCATCTTTGAGCATTTGTTCGATGAGTTCGTCGCATTCCATAATGTAATACCTAAGGAGATATTTAAGTCTAACATAATATAATATGGCATATCCAATACAGCCCGTAATAATGAACTGTTGCGAAAGAATGAGGATTTCAAACCACATTATGCCATATTAACCGCTAATGTTCAATTTATCGTATATTTGCTACATTTGCTATAATTTTGCCACATTTTTGCTTCATTTTGCTATATTTGCCACATTTTGCCACATTTTGCTACATTTTTGCCACATTTTGCTAAGCAATTGCATAAGCAGCTGGTTGATCGTTTTTTAATACGAGTTTACAGTGCTTCGTTGCCGCTAACAGTTTTCTGACTTTATCTCGTTCGAGCTTGGTATAAATAACATCATTTTTGCGTAAACATTCCTCGAATGAATCTCGATCTTTGCAATGAAACAGTGCCACCCATTTGGTCTGCTCTCTGAGATCTTTCAGGACAGAGTTGTATTTTTGAGTAAGTACCCAAACGCTATGTTGAGTATGCCGTCCGGAGAATGCTAAATAGGAAAGCATATCTTTCTTTTTTGTTAGTTCTTTACTCACGCTACAATCGTCTATTACGAAAAGAGTTGATTTTCCCTTTGTATTTTTCGTGACATACTCGTAAACAGTCTTGTAAACGATCGCCCGGATCGACTCTGTGTACCCCGTCGTCATTCATTACCCAATCCTTCGATAGATAGGTTTTATTAACGCTTATAGTCGGTCACAGAATAATAATATGATCGAAAAAAACGTCCCGATAATGACTTTGTAAAATATCTAGAATAAAAGCTGTTTTTCCACAACCCGTTTGCCCGCATATGATAGCACAGTGTGGTTCTTTAGGTAAAAGAT
The DNA here is from genome assembly GCF_023055435.1 of Haliotis rufescens. NCBI lineage: Eukaryota > Metazoa > Mollusca > Gastropoda > Lepetellida > Haliotidae > Haliotis > Haliotis rufescens. The sequence continues at coordinate 18,929,403 of NW_025964361.1, forward strand.
TATTAATAGATTAATTGCACGAATCGTCCATTCTGTATAATAAGTTGCGCATCCATAATCACGTACAAATATACCGGTACGTTTAATTTACCAGCCGTTTCCTGGAGCTTCGTTATCTGTATAGTGACACCCTCGCTAGCATTTTCTATTCTTCTCCCACTGCCGTGTAGTTGGTCATCGTCCGTTGTTCGCATGTCGAGCCATAGTGCGTACTTCGTGGTGAGGTATTCACCGATCGATATACCCCCGAGAGATCTTTCACGACCGCGTTAACTTCTGGGCTTCGTTTTATAGAAGGAAGTTTTTTAATCTCCGGCGCTCCGGATATTGATCTTGAATTCTCGTACTCGTAAGCCCCTAGCATTGGCTACGATAGCCGCTAAACACGGTATCAGCACTCTTTGTGATGAATTAGGTTTTGTGGACTACTCACGAGGAGCAAAACTTTCCGAGAAGACTACTAAGGTTCTTAGGACTGTGCGTACTGAACTCGGTAACATAGATAATTTGGAAGCTTCCTCGAAGGTGGCCTCGGACGGACTGGGAGAAATCTTGGATACCTATTACGATGATTCCACGATACAGGTACCAGAGTTCAGTATTAGGGAATTACGAGGTCTTGACAAGGCAATGTGAACAATGCGGGGAGAACTCATCAATAATACAGCCAAGCTATCCGAAATCGACAAGCATATAGTTTATGAGAAAACAAAACTTGAAGAGGCTGGCGATGAGTTCAGTAGATGCCGAATTGCAGAAAGATTACGTTACTTAGAAGATGAAAGATCAGCCCACCTCGAAGCTGCTTCCAGTAATAGAAAGGCACTTCGTTCACAAATCAGTCGAATTCGAGAAACTATCGATCAAGTCCTCAACGATGACACTACACTGGCTGATAAAATTAAAACATTGTTCAGAGAACAGGGAATAACAATTACCAGTATTTTAACCGCATTGGGATTTATTATATTGACTTTGACTCTCACGTTAACCGGTGGCAGTACCGGTGGCAGTACAGGTGGTAGTGGCGGATCACCGCCTACTTCGGATGGTATAAAAGAGTGGATAAAAAAGCATTTAAAAGCATTAGGAGAAGCACTGGGAAAGCTCGCTGAGAAAGCTGCGGCTGCACTTCCCGGTATAATAGGGAGTATAGTTTCCTGGCTATTGAATTTATTAGCTGAGACCACCACTTGGCTTAGTCAAAACTTGTGGGCACTGATCGTAGCAATTGCAGGGCTGTTGTAGTATCCGCTAAAGACTATTTAATCAAATCATGAGTAAACCAGCCGCGACTCCACCTTATACAAGCGCTGTTTTTTCATCGATATGTTGTTGATTTTTAGCCGCAATATGCGGTGGCACTTGTGGTTGTGCGTCAGTAGGAGCGATAGTAGATAACTGTAGCTTGACTATTCCCGTTTCGCCTGTGTTTGTTTGCGTTATTAATTCTGCATTAATATCTGAATTTATACCTGGTTTTTGTTGATCGTTAGCAATAACAATTTTATTATTATAACCTATCTCTTGACCGATCTTAAGTTCCATATTACTCGGAGACATGTATAATCCCTGCGCATAAACGTAGTCCACTTTGGATTGAGCGTACTGTAATACATCTTGATAACGCTTTATAGACGATGGTATGTCAACTGGTGAATTAATGGCGTCCTCCACGTTTGCGACAAACTGTTTTTGCGCATCGAGTGACGTCCTAGAACCGATAATGGACGTTCGTGTTTGCGATTGTGCACCGAGAATTGCCCATACATAAGTTCTTATCGATTCATTAACTCTTACAACTCCTGGGTTAGTAAAATTATTTTCTGTTTTATATTTAAGAAATTCATTCCAAGCGTTTGCGGTATCGTTCAGTTGTATAAATTTTGTAACAATATAAGCCAAACCACCCTTTAAACTCAAATGAGAACCTCTCCAAACGTTACTCGAAAGTTCCCAGCCATGATAATGATTATGCAATCTTACAAAAAGATTGTTTTTCTGTAACAACTTAAATGGATCGAATGGTTGATGAGTTTTTCTAACTAAATCATCGCTGACTTCTTTAACGGTTTTTTGTCCGCTGTACGGAACACCTAGACCATGGTTTGCTCCTTTAATACGCCAATCTTTACTCTTAGAAATATTAAATTCCTGACAAATACGCTCATACGCGAACCTATTGTACGGATTATTTGTGGAATTCCACGCTCGATCCTGCGGTAATGGAGCACTAATTTCTTTAAGTATACGTCTAATCTGATAGTACACGTGAAATGTTATAACAGACTTATTCAGTTCAAATCCTGGGGAATAAAGAGATACACCACATCCCGTTAACGTTGTGGCACACCATATGGCAAAGTATAACTGATTCTGCCAAAATTGCATCAGATTGTGAAACCAATCGTGCACCATTTTATCGCTAGTTGCCGTGACTCTGTATTTTTCAAAGATATCAGGGAATTTAACCATAAAATCATAACCAGAGGCAGTTACTATAATCGATTGATTAGTAATGTATCTCGATTTCATATTTAAGTTATGATATAGTATCATTGTATATTTAATATGTATGTTACACTCCCGGGAATAACAAATGGTCAGTCTATTCAACTGCTTCATACTATCGATAACTCGGATGGACAACTCGAAGTCGCCCTATGCGAACGTAATACCCGCTGTGGACCAATATAAATGCTGCAAGATATAATAATGAGACAGTAATAAATAGTAAAAAACATATTATATCTAATGGGTATTACAGCGTATGCTCACTCAGTGATGAAATTTTAAAGCCTAATGGAATTAGTCTCACACAAAATGAGTCGAATGGGATGCTGATTTTAAAAGCTGGAAAGGATGTCAAGCTTAACAGGTACTTAGCAATTACACTTGGATTTGCAGATGGAGATATAACAGTACTCAAGACATCAGCACAGGGGGTTAAATTACCTGATTTAGTTCCCTATAAAGAGTTGTGCATCCATCATGATCAGATCAGTACGACGGATAATATTCAACTAGAAAGTCCTTCAACTCTGCTCAGATCTATTACAGTCAAAGATGAAAAATATAATAGCGGTAGAACGGAATCTTTCTCAACATTACAATATAAAAAATTAAAGCGGGGTATTATTTCAGACCTTAAAATTTCTGTATTAGATGTAAAACACCAACCTGTACATATAGGATACTTAAGTGTGACACTCCATATTATAAATAATGGTTGATTCCATATTTAAGTTGTGATATAGTATCATTGTATATTTAATATGTATGTTACACTCCCGGGAATAACAAATGGTCAGTCTATTCAACTGCTTCATACTATCCATAACTCGGCTGGTCAACTTGAAGTCGCCCTATGCGATGTAACGTATTACCCGAGGTGGACCAATATAAATACTGTGAGAGGTAATAATGAGATGTCTATATTATATGAAGAAAATGGTATTATTATACCTGATGGGTATTACAGCGTATGCTCAATCAGCGATGACATTTTTAAGCCTAATGGAATTAGTCTCACACAAAATGAGTCGAATGGGACAGTGAAAATAGACACTGGAGAAAAAGGTGTAATTCTTTATGAGAACTTAGCAATTACACTTGGATTTGCACAGACAGGAGTAATACCACCTAACAAAACAGCGACTGTAGTTATATTACATTGCCCGATTTAGTTCCGCCCAATTTAGTTCCCTATAAAGAGTTGTGCATCCATCTTGATCAAATAAGCACGACGGATAATATTCAACTAGAAAGTCCTTCAACTCTACTCAGATCTATTCCAGTGAAAAATGAAAAATACTATAGCGGTAGAACGGGATCTTTCTCATCATTACAATATAAAAAATTAAAGCGGGGTATTATTTCAGACCTCAACATTTCTGTATTAGATGTAAAACACCAACCTGTACATATAGGATACTTAAGTGTAACACTCCATATTATAAATAATGGTTGAATCATCAGGCCCTGGAACACTCAGACAATGTAATACAATTGCGCTTTCCGATCTCGGAGACACAGAAGGATTCGGTAGACCCGGTACCGATGGTAAGTTATATGCTTTACACTTACAAGATAATGTATACAAGCGGAAAGAAGTTACATTCACGGGTAATCTAGGAGATTTAAGCGATGTCGACGTTGCAAAAGAAGGCATTTAAACACGATAGTATTCGGATACTCCCCGAAGCAAAGTTGAACAGCATTGAGGATCATATTTCGACAGCAATGGCCGATTGTAAGATATCCGAGGATGAGTTTCGTTTAGTGCTGTCGGAACTCACCAAATACAACGTAATGAAGCATGAGATTCGATCAAAATCTCGTAAGACCAGTGGTATTAGCGAAGATGAGAAAAAAAAGTTCATAGAACAGGGGAGGCAACAAGCACGTCAATTATTCCGTGCCAAAACCAAAGAACTGGTTGGAGATTAAAAATAGATTGCTTACTATCGTTAGATCTCATTTAGACAAATGCTCACATAAATATATAATAATGGAGAATTACAACATTTATGTTCATGGACAAAATTATTATATCAGTAATGTCAAACCAACAAATGAAGAACACAAAACATTTATGTTCATAGACAAAATTATCAAATTGAGAGAATTACCACAAGGTATATATTATATCAGTAAACCAAACAAATACATCATCAATTACCAAGAAGAGTATATAATCTGGCCTACTTGTAAAATAATAGAGAAATTTATATCATTGACTCCAGGTGGTGGTGAGCTGGAGTCAATTTATCATGACTATCGTTGAATCGCATAATCATTTTGGCATAAAACATGCCACCTGTAGTAGCAGTATAGGTATATAAATCCGGTTCCAGTGGAGGTGAGCCAGAACCCCTATTACCTATACTACTTATCTAAATGTTCACTGAGTGGAATCGTGCGGTTGTGTGGCTGTTCTATTTGTGAACGGTGAAGATTCATTCTTTTTAATTTAAGTTCTGTCTTTCCGATATACTTTTCATTGCATCCACTACAAACAATCAAGTAAATAACATTTCTAGTCATCACAAGTCATATTTTGTTTTACAGTAAATTTAGTGTCCTTTGAAATTTGGACTGAACAGGCTTCAATTATACTGCTGCAAGTAAGGCAACGTTTGTCACCGCACTTAGAAACCCCTGAAGTGATGACAACAGAATCAAGATTTTTTGGGTTCTCTTTGGCTGTTGATAATTTTGTATTTGCTCAATAATGCCTATGATGTAATAGAGTCACTCTATTGTCATTATTACATCATAGGTATTATGACGCCACAAATACTACTGTTATGCGTCATAATGTAAGTTAAAGCTTTCATTACACCTGAAGAGAAACGTTGAACCAATAAAGATCAGAATCGATCTGTCATCCGATATCTATAAAATAAATGTATTTAACATAGGATGTGCAGGGGAAACTCTAAGATCGTCTATATCTCTTAAAGAATCTTGAAATCATAAGCGTTAATAAATCATCAAATATGCATCTAATTAACAGACTGGCTTGTGATAAAGTACATTTGTTAAATGTCTCAAGATATCAGTACTGTTATAACGTGAGGTGGTCATAAAGGTGGTCTTCCATATATGTAGCTTCGCATTCTAAAACTAAGCAGCAGGAGAGCCGAATACTTTACCGCTTATCTGACCTCACTATCAGCCCGTCATGTCGGCAGTGGGGCAACGTAGTGAACACAACTCAAAGTCCTTTTGTCAGCTTCTGATAACGCTCGATAAGAAAAAGGTTTCTCACTGCAGGTCAAGTACTTTAAGATTACAAGTTATATTAACTGCTTCTCATATTCGGAATCTCATGTGTCTGAATTCCTTAGAATGATCTGTTTTTACCTTGAATGAGTCCGTCGTTAAGGATAAATGTGTCAACACCTTCTTTGTGAGTACGGTTTTTTATGCGTTCTGGTAGCCACATTGCTCTTTTAATCCATTCAACACTCATAACTGTAATAAGCTTGGTCTTGCCCATAACGGTATCAATATCACTGATGTTCACAAACTTAAAAGCTTTGGAAAGTCATCAACATTTGGCCAATTTTCCATTTTGCATAACCTAAAGTTGAATACACAAATTAAGATGCCATCCTAAATCGAGGAAACAATTTATTCTTAATCACCCACCAGTGCTCTGGTTTTGGCACGGAATGCTTGTTGTTTCCCCTGTTCTGTTAACTAATTATTCACTAATATGCCACTGGTCTTACAGGAATTTGATCGAATCTCTTGTTTCATTGTGTTGTACTTCGTGAGTTCTGACAACACTAAGCAAAACTCTTCCACAGATATCTTACCATCGGCTAGTGCTCTTTAGATATGATCTCCAACGCTATTCAACTTTTTGCTTCAGTCAGTATTTGCTTACTATCATGTTTTAATGATTTCTTTTACAACTGGCGAGAAATAAATTTAAGAGCTATTCCTGTCAGTCCATTGACTCCCGCTGTTACTTCCATACCAAGAACGGAAGGTGCAGCAATTATAGTTGATAATAAACCAACACCAGCCGCACCAGGCCCCATGCTTGTTGCCATGCTAGTTGCCATAAGTGTCAACTCCAAGAGCATGCACACCTCTGTGATACTTTTTAAACAGCCCAATTCGAGCGGCACGCACCTTCTCTGGTCTTAAGACTATACATCATCCTTATTAGTTGTATATTATAGGGCATAAATATCTTAGTGAGTGAAATGCTCCAAGGCTTGCAAAGTTCTCTGTTCCTGGTTGTGTAAAAGTACTACAAAGTTGACCTTGATGTTTCAGACCCTGTAACACAGCGTTGACATTTTCTTGAACATCCCCAAGCAAGACGTCAATATAAAGTGTAGAGCCTTGAGGTATAGTCTTCAAGTTATTTAATACATCATTCTATTCAGAAACGAAATTTAAGCTAATATCTTTGAATGTTGGACGACTATTTAACATATAGCCTGATTTCCCCTGTAGTGGAGCAACGGACACACTCTTTCGTTTTGATGGAATATAAGCTGTAATTCTAATCCCACTATTCATTTTCTTAGTTAAATGATGCACCTTACCCATCGTCATCACATATTGAGGACAATCATGATATTTTTTCATAATCAATTTATTATCATCGGACAAGATTGTACAAGGTGTTTGTACTGGATTATCTATTCTCAACATCATTTACATTTCCTAGAGCGACAGTAGGTGCTGTTAATATAAGATAGTATACACCATCAAGTTAGTTTTAATCATAATTATAACACCTTAAATCTTTAAAACCCGGTTTATCAAATCCTTCAGTGTCTCCAAGATCAGAAAGTGCAATTGTATCATGTTGTCTAAGGTGATGCGTTCCAGGACCTGCAGAATCAACCATTATTTCTAATATGAAGTGACACACTCAAAGATCCTATATGCACAGGTTGATGTTTAATATCTGATACAGAAACTTTGAGCTCTGTAATAATACCCTGTCTTAACTTCTTATACTGTAATGAGAAAGATTCTGTTCTACCACTATTGTATTTTTCATCTTTGACTGGAATAGTCCTTAGTAGAGTTTCACACTGAATATAATCTGTTGTACTAAACTGATCAAGGTGGATGCACAGCTCTTGACAGGGAACTATATTAGGTAATTTAACTCCCCTCACTGTTGTGTTGGGTTCCACTTTCTCTTCTTGTAAATCTAAGTGTATTTTGCCAAGCCACAAATTTTATACATTGTCTTTCACAATTTTAAAGCTTAGAAATGTCATCATTTAGTGTGAATACACTATAATATCCATCAGATGCATCATGCACGCACGCACGCACGAATTATAACTTCAACTCAATAAGCGCTAAAAATAGAAATGCCAAATACAAGACTGGAATGTTTCATCCCGAATGTAGTACAGGCACAACTAACCTCACACATCCAATGGTTTTAGTTGATTACTCTGGTGTTCAGTTTCATGCACAATTGCCTGTTATCATTAGAGAATACAGGTTCACAGCAACAAACCTTACAACAGTAAATGCTTGGTTCTCCAATATAATTCAGTGTATCTGTTGGTGATCACCTCACAACAACTGACAAACTTAGTAAGTCTGTTTTCTTCTTGCATGCATACTTTCAGATCAGATGTATTCTTGCAGAAATAAGTGCACCATTACCACAGGATTAAGTATGGAAGGCATCAAATAATCCATACGATCAGCTAGCATTTAAGCGTATTTGCGATGAGTTTGCTATTTCTAAAAATACAGATTGGCGTCAGTAGGGAGTTAACCATGGCCTAGGTATTCCGCGCAGTGGCACAAGCTCTGTTAAAAAGTAGCGATGATTAATTGAAAAGGGACTCACTTCAACAGGACTTTGCTCTCTCGAGTATTGTGTGGAAAAATGATCGTATGAACTTCAAAGGCGGTGTTGCTTTCACTGTCCAAACAGTCGAGCAGCCACAAGATGCTAAAAAATGCTCGGAAAAATGCAGTTAATACAAATCAGAAGGTTTTACTCATTTTGGTGTTGAAAGACTTAATGACGCAATCAATTTATGTATGGTCTATTGTTGGAGCTCAGGTTCAAACGCGCACAAACATCATTGGTGAAAATACAGCATTTGATGCAAAAAAGCAGTTTGTTGGAAACTTAGAGGATGCCATTTCGTCACCTGTCGATCTATCTTTGTCTATCAAGCGATATCAACATGTACTACAGCATGATGGTTCTAAAGTAGACTATAGTTTTGGAATATGTCTGCATTATGTCCCTAAGTAACATGAAACTTAAGATAGTAACAAGTTTGTAACACGAAATTTGTAATTGCTGCTTATAAACAAACACTAGGTATCAATTCAGATCCTAACATCACTTTAATAACTCAACCAAGCACAGGTAAAAGAGGAATACTTGGCTACAGTCACCTTCTGTAATTAAATCGTGTTCAGTAATTCAAGCAAACACAGCAGTAATATCTGAACCACCACCACATATTGTAACTCAAAATCAACCACATATTGATAAAAAATCCTGGACTTACATTGTTATCTTTGACTCCTTATAACAAAACATCTAGATTATACCAGGATGGCGAAGGCGGTGTCAAACTCGGCCAGCAGAACACTGGGAGTACTTATCTCTAACTTCAAGTCCACACTTCACCTACACAAAGCTGTATGACTCCCTCGTGTGGTCAATTATCGAATATGGATCAGCGATATGAGGGACCAGCAACGTAGCACTAGTAAGCACAGTACAAAATCGAGCCATGAAGTCTTTTTGATGGGTGTGAAGAAACACGCTCCAAATGCAGTTGTACACGGGGATATGGGATGGACATGATATTGTGGGGAAGCGTGATGCGTTTCTATACAAGATGTAATAGAGGCTGACATATAACCTGGTCCAGTGGCCCAGACAACAGGCTCTAAATAATAAGAAAAACTGGATCAAACTAGTTCACTCAAAATTGAAATTGCTAAACTCGTTAGAACTGTTTGATATAAATAACGGACTCAACGCTAAGTATGTTGTTACAACTGTTAAAAACGCTATAATCAACAATTTCATTGGTGATTGGAAGCAGAAGCTTGAATGTCCCGAGAGCAGACGGGGCAAGGGGGGTAATAAACTTCGACAGTATCGAACCTTCAAGTCTGACCTCGGAGCTGAATCATACTTGACATGTGACATACCAAGGAGCCACAGGGGAGCTCTCTCCCTGTTCAGATGTGGAGCAGCTTCCCTCATTATATAGAAACGGGACGGCACTGCAACAAACGGTTGAAGAAAGAACCTGTTTAATCTGCCCGGACTCTGTGGAGGATGAGATGCATGTGTTACCCCAGTGTCAACTTCACAAGCATTTAACAATAGATATGTTTGCACCATGTTGTCAGTTTTATCCTGATTTTATTACAGCCCCTGACGAAGAAAAAATTAAAATACTCATGTCTTGCCCAAATATTATGAAAGTTTTCAGTTTTAGATTTTAGAAGTACGTGTTTGTATAGATAGTATAGATGATTACATAGTGCATTATATTTCATACTAAATATTATGTTATTACGTCTCTCATAATGTCGTAGAGGATGGCTCAGTTATGTTGTTGTATATGTTGTTTTTATCTGTACACGGAGAGAGACGAAAATAAAATATTCTGTCTGTCTGTCTGTCTGTCTGTCTGTCTAAGCATAGACGCCTTTAACGGCAAGCATGGGTTGCTGAAGGCCTATGATGACATATTGAAATGAGCTGTGTGATTTTATATAATAGCGTATCATTTGTTCACATTTTAAAATATTTTATTCTAATATAAACTGACGTCCAAAAGAAACTTTACCAGAGTTTGAAATCACTCTTGCTCATAAACAACAAAACATACATGCATGAAGTAAAGTGTATTGAGAAAATCAATATATCAACATAATCAACACTGAAAATGACAATCATACCGCGACCGAGAATGACGTCAGAGCCCCCCAAAGTTGGGTGTGGTACAAAACTCGAGCTTTCAGAATCATGGACAATAGGCAGAGTACATACACAATTGCTCACGTTCAATAACAAGTCATTAGTAGCGTGTGTGACCACCAAATGCCCCAATACACGCAAAAACTCTTCGACGCACAGAAAAAGTCAGTCGTCTGATGAGGTCACGTGGGATTTAACGCCATTCTTCTTTGAGGGCCAAGATCAGTTCTTGCCGGTTGGCTGGATAGTGCTGGTCGTTGTCGAACACGACGATCCATCAAGTCCCAGAGGTGTTCTATGGGGGACATGTCGGGTGAGCGTGCAGGCCACGGCAGGACGTTGACGTTGTTGGCTGCGAGGAAGTTAGTGACAATTCTTGCGGCATGGGCTCTAGCGTTGTCATGCTGATAAATGACACCACGTGGCTGCTGTTGGAGAAATGGTAGGACAACTGGACGAAGAATGTTATCAATGTAACGCTGAGCTGTCAAGTTTCCGTCAACGATGCCCACAGATCCCTCCCCACACCATGACACTCCCTCCACCATATGGTACGACCTCCTGCACGCAACACGCCGCCGTTCGTTCACCCCTTCGGCGGTAAACACGTTGTCTTCCATCAGCCCTTAACATACAGAATCGACTTTCGTCAGTGAAGACAACCTCTGCCAGTCACGTCGTTGCCAACGTCGTACAGTCCGGGCCCATCTCAATCGCAGACGACGATGTTGCGCTGTCAATAGCTGTCCTCTGTATTGTCTAAACGCCCTGATTCCATGAGCCATGAGTCTCCTGGCCACTGTCTGTCGACTAACCCTGTGACCTAAGGCATTTGTCGCCGATGACGTCACTGTCAGGAAGCGATTTCGGAGGTGCAAGGTACGCACGTACCGGTCATCATGGGGCGTGGTCACCCTGGGTCTGACTGTTCTTGGCCTGTCAGCGGTCCGCCCTGTCTGTCTGTAACGTTGCATCAAGTTGGTAACGGCAACACGGGAGCAACCGAAGGTTCGTGCAATATGGGCGTGGGTGGCTCCCATCTGTACCATACCCAAGGCTCGTTCACGTTGTTCGACTGTGAGTCGTGGCATTTCTTTTGTGTTTTTTTTTATCACTGTGGATGTCTGACTTGCCGTTGCAATCGTTTTATACCCTTACCCGCACGTGCATTTGCAGTTGTCCGTGGTGCACGTGTTTTTCACTTTTTCGCGTGTTATCTCGCAAACATGTACCAGACGATTAACATTTTCTGCATACACTATTGTTGTATTTAGGTTATGTGTTTTAGATAGACTTCATCGAAAAAAATTTATACTTTGTCTGAAATTTATATTTTCAGTTTGTAAAGTTTCTTTTGGACGTCAGTTTATATATATATATATAATGAATGGAAGGAACACTTATTGGTGTGCGATTTTCCTATGATTATGTATTTGGCCATGCTGCCCATGTGAGGATTGTTAAATGGTGGGTTGCACGGCTTTGGACTGAATCATCTTGATACGTTTATAAGTTTTGTTAGTCTGTTGTTTAGCGCCGCACTCAGCAATATTCCACCTATATATATGACGGCGGTCTGTAAATAATCGAGTCTTGACCAGACAATTCAGTGATTGACATCATGAGCATCAATACGATGGGATACGATGACATGCATCAACCAAGTCAGCGAGCCTGGCCACCCGATCCCGTTAGTCGCCTCTTACGACAAGCATAGTCGCCTTTTACGACAAGTATGGGTTGCTGAAGACCTATTCTAACCCGGATCTTCACGGGTCCTATATTCTGTACATCACACAGGCTGCCACTTGTTTAAGAGACTGCGTCGCTCAACACTATACACAGGACAATTTAAACGACGTTAAGACACTGAAAACATTTCCTGTCTTCTAAAGGCATGTTACTACACCGTCCTAATTCAATATGGATAGGAGCTGTGCCACATCTGAATTCAGCCACAGCGCTTCTGTAGGCATGGGGCATAGGGCGGGTGACATACTCATCAACAGTATAGTCCTGCTTAAAACAACAGTATACTCTAAGTTTATTACCTCCCCTGCGCGATGGACCCAGTGGGTTTGAAATTGCATTTTTCCATTAAATTTTATGTGAATTAATAACCAAACGTTTTTCCTCTGTAATAATAAAACCTGAGCTAAAACAATTGTCTGGGGGAATAAAATGTCCCAAACCCAGATCTATTACAAAGGGTGCGGGGGTTAAGATTTTTCTTTCATCTGGTTGGCCAGAGATTACTCCATAGAAATATAATAGAAGCGATACGATCTTGGTTTAGATTGCAAAGACGTTTATATAGTCGAACCACACGTCCCCATTGGCGAACCACGTGTGGGGTCCATGCCATGTCACTGCTAAGTTTAGGGCATACTTTTTCACATGAAGTACATGTTGAACAACAACCTTGCTGAATCATGACTTTACAGCTGCCGTTGAATTTATGAGTATCTACTGAGGAGCTTCGTGAAGATACGGGTTAGAATTTGTCTTCAGCAACCCATGCTTGGCATTCATTATGAGCCGACTAACGGGATCAGGAGATCAGGCTTGCTGACTTGGTTGATGCATGTCATAATGTCAACCACTGGATTTTCTGGTCTAGGTACGACTATTTACAGACCGCCGCCTTGTAACTGGAATATCATTGATGAGTGCAGTCGCATATACATGTATGTCCCCCTCTCTTCAACCTTCACGTTTTTGTATTCAGTGAAAATTTCCTGTTCTGTGTATCATCCACTATCATTTAAGGCAAAGCTAAGTTACTGAAAATGCCATTTCAAAATTAGGTACATCGTAAATCGCGCCATTTTGACAAATTGCTATAGCACAATTCACGACGTTATTTAGTGTATGTTTTAAAACTATCGGATATTTACTCGGAGAATTGAATTTTCAATAATAGCATATTAGTGATCACGGGTATCTGTTTTTTATCAAATCACAAATGGTCATTCTGAAATGTCCCTGAGAACCCTAGAATCTTTTAGAATGTTTTGGAAAATACGCAAACTCGAACGCCGAAGTGAACATTCCGCCATATATTGTTTACAAAATCACATCACATAGATTTCTAACCAAAAGATTACAAAGAGTCTATATGAAATCAAGCGAAATAAATTTGGTGCAAAGACGAACGCTGTACTCGGAAAACTGCACTTTGAACGACATTTAGATATTGAAAATGGACATTACTTCAGCAAGGGTCTAGAAAAATGCTTTAAATGTGAAATTGACATAATTATCGTATGGTAGCATAATATGTAATTTGCTAGGTCTGCCAGTTTCCCCAAGCCTATTTACAATATATACTCACTGCCAAAAGATACGCGAACGATAGAAACATATAGAGTAGTATGTAAGAGATGTTTCCAATGTGTACCACTTGATGACAAAACTAACAATCAATTAAGTGTTTCCACAGAGTGTCTGTAGTCTTATCACGATATACTGCGCGTGATTTCCAATCTTTACACGCTTATCCTGCACGAGACAAATGTTGCATCTCGAGTATTGGATCTTGACGTCACATGTGATGCGTTCATGGGCATCGGTTCATACAACATACCAGTATGAGTAAGTCTTCATATATTAAGCAGCGTGTATGGTATTCACGTTTCTTTCGGCGTTGAGTATATTATATGAACTTACAAAATCCAGGAAAAAGGATTCCCAGTATAACACTATATTGCATACCTATAACACTGCCTTCTTACTGTTGTAAATAGAGATGCAATACGATTAGTGGAAGCAAGGTGATAGGTACCAGCAGTATGTTCTCGTCTTCGGAATGGAGTAGGTCTTCCCGGTTTGTTGTTTTCTTGTAAATGTCAGACAGGCCGATGTCAGGTCGTTGATGGACATGTGGATCGGTACAGACTGGCATCAACGCTGAACAAGGTCGGTATACACTGGACAAGATCATTTGCCTCGGATGATCGAAGTCAGTCAATCATTTTGCATCCTCAAACTGTTGGTTGGTTGGTTTGTTGTTTAACGCCGCACTCAGCAATATTCCACCTTTATGACGGCGGTCTGTAAATAATCGAGTCTGGACCAGACAATCCAGTGATTGATAACATGAGCATCGATCCACGCAATTGGGATCGATGACATGTATCAACCAAGTCAGCGAGTCTGACCACCCGAGCCCGTTAGTCGCCTTTTACGACAAGCATAGTCGCCTTTTACGGCAAGAATGGGCTGCTGAAGACCTATTCTACCCCGGAATCTTCACGGGTCCCATCCTCAAACTGAAACTACAATCCTCAAACTGAAACTACAATATCAGTACTGTACATTAACCATATATTTTGTTAAATTATGGACATTGATTAATTAGCTGTTCTTATATACGCTATATTGTGAAATACGTTCAGTTAAAAATTTACTGTTCAGTTCTTCTTGGTAGATAGTCGGTATTTGACTATGGTCGACTTTTAACTGTCTCCTTCATAACGGCAAACTTACCCCCTGCAGGAAGAAATTATGGATGTTTCTTTAGCTGCTGATGAGGCTGTCAGCGGTGTTGGGAGTTGCAGGAAACCAGCCTTACAGCACTTGCAGCGAACCTTGTGGTACACTGTTTTTAATTTTTTTATATTTTTGATCAAACATTTGTGATTAAGCATGCTCTAAAGTATTACATTTGCACCAATTTATCAAAGTAATTGGAACGCTACCATCAGTTAAAGATTCATATGTGGCACTGCATTGCTCCTCGATCACTGTCAAATCATATCGTATTGATCGCAATGAACTTTGTTTTATTTCAGCAGGGCATGCAGAGCTCAACCCCACTGCCGCGGTGAGGCAAACTGCCCGCCGGGATTTTTGCCTGTGTATGTAGCCTCTGATATTAAGCGAAGTAAATCCCAAGATATCATTTAGCAAAATTAGAAACTAGGAAACCAATTTATATCTGTCAAAAACATTCTCTTCTGCGTGAGCGATAGAAACACGTTAGCTTAATATTACCAAGGCAACAATCACTATTCTCATATCTTACAATACATGTACATAGTAGCCTTTGTTAATACTTTATTCAGCACTTTGATGTTGGACGAAAAAGAAATATGAGCGAATCAGTGGTTCTGTTATGCAAACAGACAAGGACACACGGGACTGAAGATACGCTATATGCTCCGTCTCCACAACAACTCACACATCGCTGTACTGCTGTTATATGGAGTTAGAAATTTGCATTTATACTTATATATATGTGAGAAAGGTTATAAGTCATAATCAAGACACCAGTATTCCAACATATAAAATACTCGAACGAAAGATTGTTATATTGATTTACAGGGGAATTAATCAGCATTTGCATAACAACGAGCAAACGCTTGAATAACAAGCTATTTTTATTAATTCCACCCCGTGTCATCTGTATCTAAGCAGCGACCAGATGGCATTAACATCCACAATATGCACTAGTTAATAACAACTGTACTGCACAGTTGTGTAGCAGACAATTGTGCGTGAGTCATTAAGGATGTCATGAGGTATATAGGCTGGCATGGAGGCCCCAGTCATCTGAAGTCCAGTATGTGTTTACTAAGGCGACACTTTTTTTTATTTCTGGGTTTACAGATGAGCCGTTCTTTCAAAGTTCAAATGTTAAAATAAAATAAAAATGAAAATTACCCTTTTTTTTTATTACCGCCGATCTTTTCGACAAAAAGTTCAAACGAAAAAAGATTTCATTTCCTCGTCAAGCGTAAAGCAAAGGGAAGTCACTCTGCTATTTCTTGCTGGGATACTTTTCTAATACCATCAAAGCTTGTCAACGCAAAGCGCAGTGGTGACCAGTTTAACTCTTTCAACACTGTTGGTCGGTCAAGAAGCCACGGGTCACACCGCTGGGTAGACCGACCAAGTCACATCAAAATAGTTTATAATTTTATTAATCTACTTGTAATATCATTCATTTATTAAATCTATCACATTTCACAATGTCTGAAATACGTATTCCATTTGATGTTATCACTTTTTATCTATAGATTAAAACTTTATAATATTCATTGGACACTATTTCCCTCAATGTTATTGAAAATATAATTCTCGGACACACTTCGACAACGGGTCCCCTTCGAACATGTCAAACAGCAAAATAAAGACGTTTCAAGCAAATCTTTGAATATATTATACAAAGTAATAAAATCAACAAAAATATATCTAAAAGTTGGCAAACTGACATCTAAGTTATTATTTCCATCTTTCTGTGCGATCGTGTGTAATCGTAAATCAAATGACATCTCGGCTTTCGTCGCCTCAATTTCTCGGTTCGGACACGATGTCTTTAATGCCAAAATGTATGCATAAGAAATCTTTGTCACAGCTCGTAACCTAGCACTATGCTAATATAGATCGCGATTTCATGCTTAAAACGTTCAGAATAACACGATTTAACCCAAACCTTTCGCCAAAGTCTGAAAATTACCTTTGCTGTAATTTGATTGGCTGCCTTAGGTCACGTGCTTAAATTTGACCAATCACGAACCTTGTAGCCGATTATGTCGGTGAAACAATATAAGTTTTTTTAATGTATCTACTGACATTGTAGTCTTCAACGTATGTGTTATTCATACGAAGCTTTGAAAACGGAGGTATTTCCTCATGTTAGTGAGCGGACAGCCACTATCATCGGGGAATGGGTGATGACAGATATTATTTGTGATTCTTTTTAAAATAATGTTCCTACAACATAAACCAATGAAAATAAAAGAGAAATAGGTAAGTGGATTTTATGAAATCTTATATTTGTCGAAAATCGTTAAATTTTCGCTTCATTGGTCCTTAATCTGGATGTTATGAATGTTTTAGCTTACATGATTTTTATTTAAAACGAACTTAATGTTAATGAATTATTTAAATAATGTAATACACATAACAATCATATTTATAAACAATAGGATTAATTAGACCTTTCAAATAGTGTATGGCCAAACATGTAGTAGCAAAGATGTTTTACAAGCAGATAACTTCCTTGATAAATCTATCATAAAAGAATCTCTGGGAACTTGGTGTCACAGCAGTAATCTCCTGGTTGGCTGGTGCTGAAAGAGTTAAACGTTGCCCATGCTGCCAAAAAAGCAAATTCTTTCAAGCATTTCCACCCATGACATGGAAATTGTTACATTGCCATTTGTGCTCAAGCTAAGTGCCAGGTATATAATAAAATGTTCTTGGAAAATTGAGTTATTTTACTTTCGTTACTCCAGGATATTTTTTTCATACCTCCCTAACGTTTTAGGACAAAATTCAAGTAAAAAAATGTGAGAGGCTTTTTAAAAAAAAATTCAAATTGGCCTGCCTCACTTTTGAAATGAGTTTGAAATCCATAAACGAAGAAGAAGAAAAAGTGTCGCCTAACGGGGAAAAAACAACTGCGCTTCACATACCCAGTTAAATGAAAATGAATTTATTCTGAATGCATATTAATGATGAGATCTCGATCTTCAGGTCATTATTCACAATTTGCGCGTGCATGTTAATACACGGCGCACAATTTGGATGTTTGCGTGTTCGTTGGGGGTTGGGTGATACTCACGTGGTTTTTGTGTTTAATGTTAACAGCACAATATGGTTATTTAGCTACCAAGAGTCATAAAACACTTTTATCCAACCGTAAATTCGCTTACGCAGTGCCATGCCTTGCGCCATGCTGAAAATCAACATCTACGCTTGGTGGGTATGCTTCAAACAGGAACTGCGCAAAACAAAGCTGCCAGACATTTTAATGTTCATCGAAACACAATATCGTATCTTTGGAGGCGTTATCTACAGCAAGGCAACATGTTTGACTTGCCACGGACCGGTCTTCCACGTATGGCATCACGTCAATAAGACAACCCTTTTCGGTTGGTGCATCTATGGAATAGATACCAAACTGCCACATTATCGACTCGGACAATTCCTGGGTTGAGTCCAATTATACAGAGAACCGTACGCAACCGGTTGAGGAAGCACAATATCCGATTCCGACGTCATTCCATACGCCCAATTTGTCAAGGCGACTATGCTTGTCCTAAGAGGCGACTGACGGGATCGATGGTCAGGCTCGCTGACTTGGTTTGATGCATGTCATCGATCCCAATTGCCTGGATTGATGCTCATGTTGTCAATCACTGGATTATCTGGTCTAGACTCGATTATTTGCAGACCGCCTTCAAATAGCTGGAACATTGCTGAGTGCGGCGTTAAACAACAAACCAAACGAAAACCCAATTTGCCAAATTGTCGTCCAGGAAAACGTTTTATTGAAGCTTACGTTGCTCACAGTCGTAAGTTTGTAGTAGTATTGGCTTGCATCGAAACTCCCTGGAGAACATAGCTTATCATTCTCAATGGCAATTTGAACGGCGTATGCAAGCGGGACGACATCGTTCGAGATCATGTTCTACCCTTGAACATCGAAACGTAACGTCACATTCGTTGCAAGGGTCATATTTCTACATAAATAGTCAAGACAACTAAACAGTAAGTCTGACTTGTAATGATTTGAACTCAATATGATATTATCATCAGAAGAAACATACATGCCAAAGTGCAGCTGCAGCAGTCTGGCTACAGATCGCCCGCCAGCAACCAAACTAAGGCCACCATACAAGGCACCATGTGGACTTATCTTGCATAGTACCCGACAAGGAGGATGCATAACACTCGTCGCTTGCAATAGTTCAGCCACCAATTATTATAACGGAAACGCAATTTCCCGACGAAGGAGGGCAGTTGAAAAGACCGAGGGCTTCTGCAAATGATAATGCCCTGAAAAATAGCGTTACCGTTATTATGGCTAAAATGGATGGAATTTGTTATCAAATAAAAAGAAGCAACAATATCGGTTTTGAAACATTTACTGCAATCAACACGAATGTCACTGACCCACTAACTCTCCTACCCAGAGTTCCATGCGGCCGGCAGCCAGCTAGCGTAGTACCTCTGCCACAGGCCAGCGCCATGTGACGATTCGTCACATCTTTCACAGTCCATTCAAAATATTGCATATGCTTTTCATCCGTTTCATGTTTGACAAGTCTACACATTTTCATAAACAAATGTCAAAGAATGGTTAACTTTCATTGAGAAAGTATGCAAATACGTAAAAATCTACTTGTTTTTGCGTAGTTATCCTATGTTTACATTGGTTGTACGGCTCCACGTGCTGTCATCGAAGCCCAACGGAGAGCTAGCGACACGGTCACTTTGATGCATAAATATATATTGTCATGCAACTCACTGTCGCAGTTGTAGTAGCATATCTATATAGTTATGCACATCAATATGTAAAGCGCCCCCACATACTTGCATTAGTCCGTTCTACACTGATTTCTGAAAAAGCGCGTTTGTTTACAAACAAGAGAAAAGTCCGGTCACGTGATATGCAAATTAGCCTGTGGCAGTGGTGTTATGCTGAGTCACCACTGCGACGGAGTGTGTGACCCACTTTAACAAATGTGGAAACGTCATAGAAGAAACAAGATGACGTCACTATTGAACGTGACGTCACCTATCCCTATCCTATGACATCACCTAACAACGGGCGTGATAATGGCCCGTCGTCAAACAATATGAGGGCATTATCAAGTTACAGTGGCCCACTCATTTCTGTTAAAGTCCCAACCGGACTATAAATAGCGCGGTATTTTGCGAGATCTTAGTGTTTGACAGACGTTGCGATGATCGGTCAGCGAGTAATCGGCTGAAAGTGCACTACTTCGAAGCACTCATGTCAGGCAGAGCATACTATATTGTCAATTTATAGCATGGCAATAATATATTATTCATCTAAGGGTGGATAAACTAAATTTTGTTTTTACTTTCCATCGTAATTTAAGTGTATGGAAAGTACTGGACACCGTAAACACAAGCAAAGTTACAAATCATGTGGATATCTACAAATAGATTGTCAACAGTTACATTGCCCACGTTTTTTGTCTGGCGCCCTAAGTAAAACCAATATAACCTGAAAGGCATAGAGTTTGTGGGTCCTTTTAATGAATAAACATAAAAGAATAGTTGATAAAATTAAAGCAGTACATTATTTCCTCCCACTGCTACATTGGTTTCATTATGTAATAAATGAATCATAACATATATTTTATTTGGGCATCTGGAACATGGGGTCGGGCATGTCACCAGGGATAAATCTAGACCTGCTCAGAGGCTGATATTCAGCCCCAAATCTCTAGCAGATGTCAGTAAACTGTCCCTCTTTAAAAGTTTTAACATATCTATGCCATCCTAAAATAATGCAGAATGTAAGGAAATTATACCTTATTAGTTTTTACACCAATCAGTTTGCATAGGGCACTTAGTTTGGAATTCTAAATTTAGATAAAGATGCCTGGTCAAACTTCAAGAATATTGGACTTAATAAACAGCCAGTAATTAGGTACATGTATGTGAGTACAGTGGAAAATATTGAGAGGATCCAACATAAAATGAGCACCTGTAACTGCTATGGTTATGGCAAATCAATCATCCATGTTCCAGAAAAGGGAAACCTGCGATTGCAAAAGTATCTGAAGACACGCTCTGCAGTACTTCCTATCAATTAACTTTCATTGATAAAGTATACAACAAATTAAAATTCATATATGATCTCTTATTCTAAAGACTTGTCACGAATCCAAGAATTATTACTGTTAACAACTAAACATGTAAATTAAGTACAACAAATATCTCATAAGGAAGAGGATTTATGGATGTCAACGGTAATTATGAGCAACACCACCATCTTTAATTTCTCTTCCTTGTGTGTATCTCTTCTAAATGCAATCCAAAGACTTAAATATGTCATAAGTTCAAAGCTTTAATCAACAAAATTACCTGTTGACATCATGATTGTTACTTAGTAAGAAGAAATAATTAGGACATAACAGTAAATGATATATATTTTATTTAACAAATCACATGTGAATTGAGAAGTATTACTTATGCACGAAGCAACATACATTCAAATGCAAATATCAGGTAGTTAGACACCTGGAGTTCATTAGATATTTAAACATATATCCAAAGGATGCCTCAGAAATATTGGTGTGAACATGACTTTTCCTTAAATAATAAAAATACACACAAACAGGGATTCAGACCAGTTCCTTTTCTAGGATACTGACTGATTGTCATCCATAATGTCCTAAAGTTGTTCTAAAATTTTGTAAATTCATATCAAAAGATAAAAACCCAACTTGAAAATATCCTGAAGCCAGCAAAATCACCGTGAAGTAAATATGAAGCTCATTCTCAACATAATAATAACCAAAACTTGAACAATTTGTAAATAACCAACATCCTTAATAAACACTTGTTCTTGCTCAATTTTCAAAGATTGACAATCTCCTTAAATCATGGTAAAGAATTACATGTTGGGTTAAATACATTTCAATATTCATCACAGTTATATATGAAATGTATTAAGAATTATATAATATATTCTGTATCAGAATTGATCAGGCACTCCGGATAATGCCTGATCAGGGTGTGACAAAGAGATAGTGTCTTTGTTTTTACAAATTCTTTGTTTCTTGAAATAAGTATCATGCATTATGATACAGGTAATCACTTTCAACACTATCTTTTTAAAAAACATATTATTAGGGCTCCAAGCCGAAAGGCTGTAGAGCCCTATTGTAATCGTTCGATTTATTAGGGCCCCAAGAGCCCTATTGTAATTGTTCTATTTATTATTATTATTTATTATTAGGGCTCCCTGCCATCTTGGCAAGAGCCCTATTGTTATTGTTCGATTTATTATTATTATTATTCCGCCGATTTTTGTTCCAATTCTAACTCAAAAACTACTGATCAGAATCTCTTCAAAATTTCCATAAAAATTATATCTTAGGTCCTGAAGCAGATACCACAAAAATCCCAAGTCTCTAGACTCAAAGACTAAGGGCAGATAACTCAAAACAACTTTAAAAATCGCAATTTCAACAGCTAAAATCTCCGCCACGAAAACTCCAAAGACTTCCAAAATTCTTGAACTGGTGCGGAATCAGATGGCCAACAAATTCTCTACACATCTAATGTAGCGAAATTGCTTCGTTTGGCCTCCAGATCGGATTAAGTGTTTTTGCACTGTTTTTTAGCAGATTTCTCAGTACTTGACTCCCAAAATCTCCTCAGCTCAAACTACCAGCTCAAAAGCTTCCAAACTCTCCATACTTTGGCTCCAAGTACCATACTAACAACTTCAAAAAAAATATACGTATGTCATATGTTGACCTGATAGCTCTTGTTTTGGTGATGCCAGAGCACCAAACGGTTTGTCTATAGCTCAATGGACAACGGAGCTACAGCTTTTTGAAAATGGCACTCTTTGGCCATAAACTTCAAACTTGCCAAATAGCAAAACTCCAAACACGCGTAACTCCGAAACTACCTGTCCGATTTCGGCCAAGTTTCGTGTGTGTATGAAGAATGGGGATGTCTGTTACCATGCCCAAGTGTAGCGACATAGGAAATAAGACGACGGGGAGAGAAATTATGCATAATTTATGTATAACAACATCTTTCAACATATTGCTCCTAACCAGATCATTCAACAACTGCCAGACTAGGCACTCTTTGGTATTTACATGTGCAATTCGATATTGAAATGCAATCACAAATCCTACATACATCAAACTCTTATTTCACATGTTTTGAAAATGTCATTTAGTGGGGGTGACAAAGGTCTTTTACGAACTCTTCAAACATTTTTTAAAGTAAAAGACACTGAAAGAAGCAGCAGTAAAATGACAAATAAGTCCCGTTCACTGCACTTCAATCGACAGCAATACTGTGTCCTCTTTGCGCTATACGCTACATTATTGTCGATAGACCAGTGGTATAGGTTTATTTATATAACAAACTACAGTCTGCAGAACGTGAGCTTTGTGTAGAGTTTTCAGGTGTGGACTACAGAAATCAGTTACCAGGGTCAATGAGATACAGTGTTTATACAGCTGATGGATAACGCAAGCAGAAACGGACTATAGAAATAGATTTACGTTTGCGCTCGCATGTTCAACGGTTCTGCATAGAAAACAGTGTAGCTTGAAGTAAATAACTACATCGTATGTTTTGTTATGTGAAAACTCATAGCTGCATCAATTGGCGCGAATTCACAATACACATTGTCAACAGAGTTAAGCAAAGAACTGCGCATACATGTTTATTGGCCTCACAGCGTGTCAGCTTACCTCAGTCCCATGCGGCTGGGTCGGTCGGTCGGTCGGTCGGGTGCATATTGGAACGTGATCCACGTGCACGGTAATGGAGAGCGAGGCAGTGGTAGCGCTATATCGGATTACATAAGCTTCTGGCAGCGGGGTCATCCGAGAGCCAAGTGTGGGCTCCTCCAGTCAAAACGGACCCTACCTCCCCACCCCCGAGATCACCTTCTTCATAATCTTTTTCGGACTGTGGGATTTACGGTAGGTTTGTGATTGAAAGTTTGATATTCCTGAACTCTCCCATTAATTTACTCGTACTTGTCATAATTGTATTACCGCAACTTCCAAGTATACCCTACACGTGGTGCCTACATTTGATGGCGTTGGTACAAGCAAACCATTTGAGGATTCGAACATGGTCGAAGTTGGAAATTGGTTAAAACACCCAGGCACATGTCAATTTAGTGGTGGTGATGTCTCACAAGAGGTTCCTTACATTTGACGGCATTGGTACAGGTAAACCCTTTCAGGATTCGAATATATGAACGAGGTGGGAAACAAGTTTAGCACTTTATCTCAGCAATGCGACAGGAACCTGGGGCCCCGAGGAACGCAGAACGCTAATCCGTTTGACTGGAGCCCAACTGACAAAGAAGTTACAGCCTGTTAAAGAGTAACCAAGCCGAAAGGCTGAAGAGTCCCAGTGTTAGCGATTGATTTAATATTATTATTATTCCGCTGATTTTTGTACCAGAGCTAGAAAAATAACCACTGTCTCGATTTTGTTAACAGTTTGGGTGTGTATGTGGACTGTCGGGTACTAGTGCCCGCCATAAACCCAAGGCCGTAGACCTAAAAGCCAAGGGCAGATAACTAAAAGAACAGAATATTTTGAAGATGTATTTCGCCCTATTGCTCCGCAACCGCTTATCCGATTACTTTGAAACCTTGCATATATCTGCTGCTTGAGCTGCTTGACATTTTTTGTTCTTTGACTTTGGTCATTGGTCACATGGTTTGGCAGCCATATTGGATTCAAGGTTTTCATAGTGTTTTGGGGGTACCTGTCTTCAAATGCAAACAACTTTGAATCCACTGCATGAAATGCTTTCAAACTTTCTGATAATTGTCTCCATACATAACACATCAAACTTTAATAGCCGATTTCGGAATTCTTTTTTAGTTAGGGCCATATTGGATTTTGATTTTGATAATTTTGTTCAACGAAATTTTGCTTTAAAGATCATATCTTGTAAGGTTCTCCACAGAAACTATTGCAAGTTTACATGAAGTTAGTGTGCCATATGCATCTCATTTATTGTTATTGGTTGTATGCTAAAAGTAACACCGCTTGGTGGTAATATTTGATTTATATTTGGGACACCCCTGGAATACGCCAATTTCGTAGCGGCGATTTCCGGTGACTATCTTTTGACAGAGTTGGCACAAGCAAACCTTTTATGGATTCGAACATGATTGAGGTCGGAAATGGTTTTAGAACAGACCTGGACCCCCTGGCACACGCCAATTTCCTAGCGACGATACCCTGCAAGTGGTGCCTACATTTGACGGATTTGGTTCAAGGAAACCCTTTGAGGATTCGAACATGGACGTTTGGGCACAGTGTTACTTGGAGCCCGCCATTGCTGCTTGCAGCTTTAATTATTATTTATTATTTATTATTCCGCCGATTTTTGTACCTGCCCTAGCAAAATAACCACTGGCTCGATTTTGTTCAAATTTTGTGTGTGTTTGTAGACCGTTGGGTACTAGTGCCCGCCAGAAAGCCAAAGCCGTAGGCCCAAAGGCCAAGGGCAGATAACTGAAAATCAAGTATTTTTTGACGATATATTTTGCCCTGTTGCTCTACAACCGTTTGCCCGTTTACTTTCAAACCTTGCATGTATCTACTGCTTTAGTTGCTTGATAATTTTTGTTCTTTGACTTTGGTCATTGGTCACGTGGTTTGGCAGCCATATTGGATTCCAGGTTTTGACAGGGTTTTTTGGGCACCTGTCTTCAAATACTATCTCCTCTGAATCCCCTGCATGAAATGATTTCAAACTTTCTGAGAATTGTCTCCATACAGAACACAACAAATTAGCATAGCCGTTTTTTTATATCTTTTTTAGTTGCGGCCATATTGGATTTTGATTTTGATAAAAAAAATTCACCCAAGTACAAATACTGAAGGAAGCGCCTCATAAATCTACTATAAACCATAGCCTTGTTCAATATTATGTGTACTACCCTTGACGACCAGAGTTAGAATTGGCCTTTTTCAACCGATGCTTGTCTCAAGAGGCAACTATGCTTGTCACAGGAGGCGACTGATCGGATCGGGTGGTCAGACTCGCTGACTTGATTCTTCATTTCTCAATTGCCAATTGCTACGGTACCTTTTTTTTGACAGCGTTGTTAAAAGCAAACCATTTGCAAACCATTGCAAACCATTTGCGGATTAGAATATGGAGGTCGGCATTTAGTCCACTCTGGGAAACTGTGGCACACGCCAATTTGGTAGCGGCAATGTCCTGCAAACGTGGACTATCTTTTGATGGAGTTGGTACAAGCAAACCATGTGCGGATTCGAACATGGTCGAAGTCAAACATTGGTTAAGAATACACTGGGACACATGTCATGATGTCTCACAAGCGGTTTATCACATTTAACGGCGTTGGTACAAGCAAACCATTTCGGGATTCGAACATGGTCGAAGTCAAACATTGGTTAAGAATACACTGGGACACATGTCATGATGTCTCACAAGCGGTTTATTACATTTAAAGGCGTTGGTACAAGCAAACCATTTGGGGATTCGAACATGGTCGAAGTCAAACGTGGGTTAAGAACACACTGGGACACGTGTGGTGATGTCTCACCAGCGGTTCATTACATTTGATGGCGTTGGTACAAGCAAACCATATGCGGATTCGAACATGGTCGAAGTCAAACATGGGTTAAGAACACACTAGGACACGTGTGGTGATGTCTCGCAAGCGGTTCCTTACATATGATGGCGTTGGTACAAGCAAACCATTTGAGGACTCGAACATGGTCGAAGTTGGAAATTAGTTAAAACATCCTGGGACACCCAGGCACATGTCAATTTAGTAGTGGTGATGTCTCACAAGAGGTTCCTTACATTTGACGGCGTTGGTACAGGTAAACCCTTTGAGGATTCGAATATGAACGAGGTCGGAAACAAGTTTAGCACTTTATCTCAGCAATGCGACAGGAACCCGGGGCCCGGACGAACGCAGAACGCTAATCCGTTTGACTGGAGCCCAACTGACAAAGAAGTTACAGCCTGTTAAAGAGTCCCCAAGCCGAAAGGCTGAAGAGCCCCAGTGTTATCGTTTGATTTAATATTATTATTATTCCGCCGATTTTTGTACCAGAGCTAGCAAAATAACCACTGGCTCGATTTTGTTCAAATTTTGTATGTGTATGAAGACCGTTGGGTACTAGTGCCAAGAAAAATCAAGACGTTTTTAAAGATGTCTTTCGCCCTATTGCTCCGCAACCGCTTATCCGATTACTTTGAAAACTTGCATGTATCTGCTGCTTGAGCTGCTTGACATATTTTGTTCTTTGACTTTGGTCATTGGTCACATGGTTTGGCAGCCATATTGGATTCAAGGTTTTCACAGTGTCTTTTGGGTACCTGTCTTCAAACACAAACAACTCCGAGTCCACTGCATGAAATGCTTCCAAATTTTCTGAGAATTATCTCCACACACAACACAGCAAACTCTCATACCCGTTTTGGGATATCTGTTTTAGTTGCGGTTGTATTGGATTTTGATTTTGATAACAAAAAGTACCGAAATTTTACTTTAACGATCATATCTTGTTAGCTTGTTGACAGAAACTATTACAAGTTTACATGAAGTTAGTGTATCATATGCATCTTATTTTCTGTTCTTGGGTGCTTAGAACAAGTAACAACACTTGGTGGTAATATTTGATTAGAATTTGGGACACCCCTGGAACACGCCAATGTCCTGCAAATGGTGACTATCTTTTGACAGAGTTGGTACAAACAAACCCTTTGAGGATTCGAACATGTTTGATGTCGGAAATGGGTTTAAAACAGACTTAGCACACGCCAATTTCGTAGCGGCAATACCCTGCAAGTTGTGCCTACTTGTGACGGATTTGGTACAAGGAAACCCTTTAAGGATTCGAACATGGACGTTTGTGCACAGTGTAACTTGGAGCCCGCCATTGCTGCTTGCAGCTTTAATTTAAAAAGAAATTAGTATGCCCTATACAAAGAGCCAACAAGCTAAGTTTTATACCAGTTGGATGTTGTACCATCAAACATTTAGTGTTTGTTCAGTTAGCGCAATTACATCATATTAATCTGACTTTTATACGGCATCAATAAAATAACTGGTTGGAATAATTATGAATTATTTGATTAGATTATAATTTATATCATTACTTGACCATGTTACTCTGAGTTCATAAACAATCTTGCTATTATTTCCAGTAAATTAATTAAAATGACTTGACACTTATAATCGTTTTTAACAGTTACATGTATATTGTTTCACTAAAATATATATCAGTAATTTAAGCTTCCACTACCAGTGAATAACTTGTGTTGCAAACAATAATTTTCTTATATTAACTAAGATGGGGTTTTTTATTTCAAAATATTTATGTCAAAATATTTCAGTATTTCACTTCCTTCTCATGAAATTTTCCTCTCCTTTCTAACGTTGAAGGGATGATTCCATTTCACATTACTGCATGTGTCCTGTCTCTTCATAGAAACGCTGAAATAGTGAAAGCATGATTTAATAGGAACTTATATGAAATAAATTGAAAGATTTTATGGAACGAAAACCATTGACAATGATTATATTTCCATGTTTAAAGAATTATTTCTGCTGGAGTAATTTGCAATATTATGCTCGAGTAATTTGCAATATTAACAGATAGGCTTATTGTGTTTTTTTGTGTTTTGAAACTAAATCATATCTAAAAATCTGTAGCAAAATAAATCATATCTAAATGAGTTCCACCAGATCGTACTTCAATGTAAACAAGCATGAAATACTTATATCCCCCGCCAATATGTCATGTACGGTTGTGTGCAATGCATTAGCTCCTGTGAACTATGTTCACTGGACCTTTTAGTTTATGGCCTAATTGCAGCACTAAAAAAGTTATTACTGGTCTTGTTTTGCCATCTGCAGTTTATGATAGAATACGTAACTGTATGTGTAATGAGTAAGGTTGAGACATATGGACGAACAACTTCTTTATTACAATTAGGAGCGACATTCCGGTGTAGGTTCTAACAACGTTTTCAAGCAAGTGAAGTACAAAATATGGTTGACAAGAATATATACAGGATAGGATGCAATGCCGTGTTTATACAGTTGAGTAGGTTTAAGATGCATTTACAGTTGTATTTGTTATGAGATGTGTTATAACTTAAACAATAATCAGAGAAGTAAGGGAGTTCTTGCTTTACTTAGAGATCATTGAGAGCAGGGGTCACCATGAGGTGTACTGAGAAGTACAGCACGAATCATCTGATGATCTGAGTAGTAGACTGGAGTCTGGAATGCTACAGCACTGGCATGATCAGTAAACAACAAGTCCAGTGTAGCTCCTAGACAGTGAGTTGAAGAGCGAATGAGTTGAGTCATATTCCGCACATGAAAGAAATCTTCAAGTTTGAGTTTTTCACTCAGATCACAGTTAAAAAACCCAGTAAC
The DNA here is from genome assembly GCF_023055435.1 of Haliotis rufescens. Classification (NCBI taxonomy): domain Eukaryota; kingdom Metazoa; phylum Mollusca; class Gastropoda; order Lepetellida; family Haliotidae; genus Haliotis; species Haliotis rufescens. Next base: position 18,958,788 of record NW_025964361.1, read on the forward strand.
TAGGACATGTTCACATTCATGCTGCTTGGAGAGATCTTGAAGTTTCTGCATGAAATGAGTAAGTGAATGCGACACCCGTGTCCATGACACTTTTGGAGGAACATACACACAAGCAATGCAGAATTTGCCAACAAGAAAGGAAATGTATTCAATACTGCGAGATGACATTACATCACATAGCTGGACACTGTTCTTGAAACATACACAGCTATTCCATGTGTAGTGTCTCCTGGATAGACTTTATATCCTGGCAGGTCTCTTTCACTGTAATCATTGATGTGTGTTTCTGTGAAACACAAAACATCAAGCACACCAACAAACTTGTCCTTCTTCACATCTTCTAAATGAGCACTGAGAGAATCGAACATTCAAGTGAGCTACCTTGAGTCCATGACCATGAATGTTCTCTACAGGGTGTGTCCAGGTGAAGTCTTTCATTCCGCAATCTAGTCATCTCATCCAATGCGTTTTTGTTTACTACAATTTTGTGTTCATCAAAACCTACAAGCTTTAGGCCTTTCCTTGATTTGACCCTACTGAGCATCGTATACACTTGACCAGGCTGGGCTTTAAATTTACTACCTTTTGCAATTGTCATGTTCCAAATCATCTGCTCATAGGTGCTACCTTGTGACTTGTGGATTGTGAGGGCCCGGGCTAAAGTTCCTGGATACTGTTTCTTTCAACCATGACAGATTTAGCATTGTCTGACACAGAGAACAAGGCTGTTACAGCAGTAATTGGTACTTCATGTTTCAAATTGACAGGACTTCGCTTTCTTGCATCAAGGCACTGAGAGGAAATAGGATGGTTCGGGTGTCCCCGTTCATGTTACCGGTACTCACTGTGAGGAAGTAGGCTTGTTCAGGTGCCACTGTTCATGTTACCACCATGCACTGTGATGAAGTAGGCTGGTTCGGGTGCCACTTTTAAATTGTGTTTTCACAATAATTCACCATATACCTTGTCAAAGTCCCTTTGTCAAGTGGTATACATCTCAATTAGGTTATTATGGTAACAGTTCTCAGACAACCATGTGAAGATGTTTTTGTAGAATATGTAAACGGTTTCTGAGTTATGCTCTTGCTAAGGAAACTTTCCTTTTAAAATCCCTAAACTATCAAAAGGCATGTTTTTCAAGATCTGCTCCGGAAACGAGGACTACCGCCACTTTCAGTCTAAGTCAAAGTCGTTGTCTCGGAAACTCGAAAAATATTTTTTTCAAAAATCCCAAACTATCAAAAGGCACCAGTTCACCACTAGACCTATCTATGTGCCAAGTTTGGTGAAGAAATGTTGTACGGTTCTCAAGTTCTGCTCCGGAAACGAGGACTATCGCCATTTTCAGTCTAAGTCAAATTCGTTGTCTCGGAAACTCGAAAAATATTTTTTTCAAAAATCCCAAACTATCAAAAGGCACTAGTTCACCACTAGACCTATCTATGTGCCAAGTTTGGTGAAGAAATGTCGTACGGTTCTCAAGTTCTGCTCCGGAAACGAGGACTATCGCCGTTTTCAGTCAAAGTCAAATTCGTTGTCTCGGAAACTCGAAAAATATTTTTTTCAAAAATCCCAAACTATCAAAAGGCACCAGTTCACCACTAGACCTATCTATGTGCCAAGTTTGGTGAAGAAATATGGTACCGTTTTCAAGATCTGCTCCGGAAACGAGGATTACCACCATTTTCAGTCTAAGTCAAGGTCATTGCCATGGAAACTCGATTTTTTTCTTTTGAAATCCCAAACTATCAAATGGCACCAGTTCACCACTAGACCTATCTATGTGCCAAGTTTGGTGAAGAAATATTGGACGGTTTTCAATAACTGCCCCGGAAACGAGGATTACCACCATTTTCAATCTAAGTCAAAGTCGTTGCCATGGAAACGCGAAAAATATTTATTTTTTCAAAAATCCCAAACTTTCAAAAGGCACCAGTTCATCACAAGATCTATCTATGTGCCAAGTTTGGTTAAGATATCTCTCACGGTTTTTGTGTTCTGCTCCGGAAACGAAATGTGACGGACGGACGGGCGGACGGCACCCATTCCTATATCCCCCTTCCACTTCAGGGCGGGGGATAATAATAGTAGAATTCGTTCTGCTCTAACTCTGCTAACTCAATGCCCGATGTTGCCAAAATACATAATTCGAAAATGATTTTGTAGTTTCAAGCATTATCCTTGTTTATAACATGCGCAAAATCATAACTTGCTACGTGTTGTCATTTACCCGATTTGAGTATGCATATGTGCAAAAGTGCGGAAATTCGTGCAAATACTCACCTTCGAGCAGACGTGGGTCCGGTGGAGGATGGTGGCGACGTTTAACTGATGGTGAGGCCAACCGTACATCTTGATCAGCCTCAAACATTTTTCTCCCGACCCTGTGGGTTTGGGTAAAGGTATACATCTAATCCCAGCGATACGTAATGTATATTGCGTTTGAAAATAGCACAAACCTTAGCCATGTCGCTTCTCGGGTGTCGTTTGAACCCGGAAGTAAGTTTGATAAATCCGCAAAGCGCGCCCGGCCTTCTGATTGGCTCAAAATGATGCATGCGCCAATTTTGATTGACTGACTGGATCGGATTCTAGGTGACGGACACTTGCGAAGGTTACGGGTGGCCATGGTGTCTCGTGACTTTAGTCTACGGACACAAACGAATTATCCCGATGCCATTTAGCACACTCGTCCCATTCCGTAATCTACAAGATACCGCGTGGTGAGGTATGATCCGATATGGTGCGAACTGAAAACGGCTCCAGGCGTCAGACGTCGAACTCGCAAGTACGCATGAATGACATGGTATTTAATCATTCGTCGGGTGAATTTTGTGACAGATAAGTGTCGTAGGGAACACTGTAAGGATGATGTGGATATAAGTAAGGAACGAGGGAGGCATGTGCATGAGTGACGACACAACGGTGAGTTCGCTTTTGAATCAGTACTGAAAAAAATGTAGCCGGTGAAGGTGGCTTGTGTGAATGTTCCAGGACAGTTTCCAGTAGCCAAAGTAATCGACACAAAACAATTTCATCCTTTTTACTCGACGTTTTTGTGTGAAGAATATTAGGAGCCACTATAGAATCTATAATAGCCACTAAACGGGTAGATTTACCTGCCCCTAACCCTAATGATCGTAAAGGGATGAGTGATCGTAAAGGGGATCCAATGGCTAAGGACAGAGTTCGGGTAATCTAATAGCCACTAAACGGGTACCTCACCCTAATGATCGTAAAGGGGTGATTGATCATAAAGGGGATCCAAGGGCTAAGGATAGAGTTCGGTGTAACCTACCCTAACACTAGCGATATTTGGATGTGTTCAGCGCCGATATAGTATCGCTAATAAACTGAATTATTGTGCATAATAATGAAAATTAATGAACCGAAAAAATAATATATGTAAACTGACGTCCAAAAGAAACTTTACAAACTGAAAATATAAATTTCAGACAAAGTATAAATCTTTTTTCGATGAAGTCTATCTAAAACACATAACCTAAATACAACAATAGTGTATGCAGAAAATGTTAATCGTCTGTTACATGTTTGCGAGATGACACGCGAAAAAGTGAAAAACACGTGCACCACGGACAACTGCAAATGCACGTGCGGGTAAGGGTATAAAACGATTGCAACGGCAAGTCAGACATCCACAGTGATAAAAAAACACAAAAGAAATGCCACGACTCACAGTCGAAACAACGTGAACGAGCTTTGGGTATGGTACAGATGGGAGCCACCAACGCCCATATTGCACGAACCTTCGGTTGCTCCCGTGTTGCCGTTACCAACTTGATGCAACGTTACAGACAGACAGGACGGACCGATGACAGGCCAAGAACAGGCAGACCCAGTGTGACCACGCCCCATGATGACCGGTACTTGCGTACCTTGCACCTCCGAAATCGCTTCCTGACAGTGACGTCATCGGCGACAAATGCCTTAGGTCATAAGGTTAGTCGACAGACAGTGGCCAGGAGACTCAGGGCTCATCGAATCAGGGCTTTTAGACCATACAGAGGACAGCTATTGACAGCGCAACATCGTCGTCTGCGATTGAGATGGGCCCGGACTGTACGACGTTGGCAACGACGTGATTGGCAGAGGTTGTCTTCACTGACGAAAGTCGATTCTGTATGTTTAGGGCTGATGGAAGACAACGTGTTTACCGCCGTAAGGGTGAACGAACGGCGGCGTGTTGCGTGCAGGAGGTCGTACCATATGTAGAGGGAGTGTCATGGTGTAGGGAGGGATCTGTGGGCAGGAGAGGACACCGCTGGTCATCGTTGACGGAAACTTGACAGCTCAGCGTTACATGGATAACATTCTTCGTCCAGTTGTCCTACCATTTCTCCAACAGCAGCCACGTGGTGTCATTTATCAGCATAACAACGCTAGAGCCCATACAGCCAGAATTGTCACTAACTTCCTCGCAGCCAACAACGTCAACGTCCTGCCGTGACCTGCACGCTCACCCGACATGTCCCCCATAGAACACCTCTGGGACTTGATGGATCGTCGTGTTCGACAACGACCTGCACTATCCAGCCAACCGGCAAGAACTGATCTTGGCCCTCAAAGAAGAATGGCGTTAAATCCCACGTGACCTCATCAGACGACTGACTTTTTCTGTGCGTCGAAGAGTTTTTGCGTGTATTGAGGCATTTGGTGGTCACACACGCTACTAATGACTTGTTATTGAACGTGAGCAATAATCATTGTTTATGTACTCTGCCTATTGTCGAGCTCGAGTTTTGTACCACACCCAACTTTTGGGGGCTCTGTCGTCATTCTCGGTCGCGGTATGATTGTCATTTTCAGTGTTAATTATGTTGATATATTGATCTTCTCAATACACTTTACTTCATGCATGTATGTTTTGTTGTTTTTGAGCAAGAGTGATTTCAAACTCTGGTAAAATTTCTTTTGGACGTCAGTTTATATTAGTTCCCATTTATAACCATTTTAGCCACTTGAATTACGAGAAAAACGAAACTATATAAAAATAAAAATGCTTTCATAAACTAGCGCTTGCTATAGAATGCACCACCGCAGGCTTTATTTAGTAAACAAATATTCAAAACTGTCCACACTGCTTGTCGTATTCAATGGCATTTCATGTAGAGATCATAGATCACTGGGAGGAGCTTATGTACACCCCTTACGTCACAGGGCATTGTTTCCCCGGTGTGACTGGCAACAAAAAACTACAAATTACGTCATAGGGTATTGTCACGTGTTTGAAAAGTTTGTTGTACTGTATTCTAAAGGTAGGCCGAAACTATTTTGACTTACATTGAAATGTCACATCCGCATGAAACAATCTGTGAGTCAGACCCAACAACTTTTGACAAGGGAATTCCAAATAAAATATATCTAGATCTAGCTACTGAAACCTTATAAGTTTGCTTATATTTCTTTCACATTTATGCGCCAAAAGGACAAACACGGTAGGTCTAGTCACTGTAAAGGGTGCAGGCTAAAACGCACCTCAGCAAAACGTCACCGATTTCTCTGGCGAAGACGACACCGCATTTGGCGAAAACATTGTAAAAGCGACTATATAAATTAATTTATACAAAATAAATAAAAGTCATAATGTCGACAATATGTAGTTTATTTAAACACAAATCTATCATCTTTGGTGGAGGGGGCACATGTGGCCCAGTCGTCTAAGGCGCCGCGATTCGCTGTGCAGAGTTGCGTCCCTTGGGCACGCCAGAAACCTATGATTGTGGGTTCGAATCCCGGTTCGCCCCGATTATGTTTCTAGGTTTGTCAGCACCATACCCGTGCTCGTGGGTTTCACCGAAGTGGTAAACGTCGGAGACCTGCATCCCTTCGGGCTTTCCTCCCACATTAAGCTGACACGCCGTGATATAACTGGAATAATGTTAAAAGTGGCGTTAAACCCAACTCACTCACTCTTTGGTGGACATGTTATAAAACAGTTTACACATTTACAAAATATGAAGTAATTCTTGATTCGATTTCTACAAATAAGATGATCAATTTGAAATATGTAGACAGTGCTTGTTTATATAAATATGCATGTTATGAATAGTCGATGTTTACTTCAGGAGACGTCTTACGTTTCAACTTATTTAGCATATTTATCACCACGTATGTTCCATATAATCCATATTCAGAATATACGATATATTTGAATCTACGAGCACATGCATGGTTCAAAACACAATCAGGCATAATTTCACGAGGCACACTAGGCCGAAGTATCACCAACAGTTTCGTACTAACAGTCACGAGTCAACAGTCTTGAAAAGATCCCTCGATGATTCCTCAAAGCATTCCTGCTGTCCAACATCGTCCAATAGTTCTTGGATATAGTTATAGGACTACCACCACCTATGTCCCATATAATCCCGATTAGGAATGTTTGGATATAATCCAGGCACATGGTCAAAGCACAATGGGGCATAATTTCCCCTGCGCACACTAATAACAGTTTCGTCCAAATGGTCACGATTCAACAGTCTTGTCTTCTTGGAAAGATACCTTGGATTCCTCCATGCATTTCGTCTAACATCGACCAATAGTTCTTGTAAATAGTCCTGCGAACCCCACTATTTCTGTCGTGAGGGGCGGAGCCTCGGCCAAGCCATCTTAGAGGAAATGTTGTCACACACGGGAGGCAAAAACAAAAATCACATTCCTGAATTTCCTGGAAACGATCGTCGATACTGACATTCAGATCACAATCTAAAGCGTTCACTCCATCCTCAGCATCAATAAAAGTAGGGGTTTTCTCTGACGAATTTTCTTCACGGGTGACATCTACACTTGCATCAGTCAACATGTCTTCCATAGCTTCGTCAATCGTTTCATCACTTTCCCGCGTCTGAACACTGGCATCACACGACGAAACGTCCTGCACTGCGGCATCGTAATCCCATCCCGAGTAATGAATAAACTTCAAATGGCTTCTTGTTGCATTTCATCAACATTTAGTGTAATAGTGAACTTGGATGACATCATGAAAGCGTTGAAATATATGAGCAGTGAACGAACGTGAAAGCTACCTGTCAACATTTTCTTGGTTATGACATCCATTTGAAACCGATAGAATTTGGAAGAGCTCATCATATGAAGATATATTACACCCCATGAAAAAGTTTGATGAAAATACGATTTGTAGCGATTTAAGGAATGTTTCATTATATACCGTGAATTAGTAACGTTTCACATTGCAAATAAGCATATTTATGCATAGCTAGTCGTTATAAATCAAAATTTCAACTTATTTCAACCCTCAAAATAATGGTAGCGCGTTGCTTTGGTCAGCTGTTTCTTATGTCGCGTGACCCAAGCGTTGGTGGGTAGTCTAAATACACGACGGGTTGGATGGGTTGTGTTGGTCTGGAGGGTTAATGGCATTCATTGCATTCAAACAATCAAAACCGACCAATTTTGTATTATATAAACAAAACTTGTGGGAAACGAATTAATATATGCAACTCAAGTAAGGTTCTCTAAAAAGTATTAAAGTTAAACTCTTATCAAAAGCGAAAGTCATCTGTGACACCCCTATGGGTTACATAAGCCACGCCCAATTTCCCGCTATTCTCTATTTGTTGTCTGCTGATTTTATGCAACCGATCTGTAGATCTAGAGTGACGAAGATTGTTAAAAATGGCAGGTATTGCTAGAATGTTAACCGATAGTAACGGGATTAAGAGAAAATATTCATAAGACAATCCAGAAGCTGTGAAACGAAGAAATTCGGAGAGAAAAACTTCGCCACAAGGAAAAATGAACTTTTCAGCTGAAAACAGAGACGAGATTGATTTCATTTATGACCAAGCGAAGAAAATCAAAACTTTTCTTTGAGACCCTTATCTTGTGACAAACAAACAACTTCTCGATAATACTTTCTCATATTGTATTGAGAAAAATATCTATCCAGTCCGTGCAAACGTTTTAACAGATGATGCAAACGATGGGAATATAACTGACGAATCTTTTACGCGTGATTCCTCATTCTGCAAGTGTGAAAATACGGATGAATGCAATCAAAAGATGTTTTGTGCTCCTGAAAATGCTCTTGAAAAGCTCTGTGATCGACTTTATTCGCACATTTTGTCATGCTCGTTTCCTGCTCAGAAATTGGGCATGAAAATGATTCGACATGTTGCCTATGTTACTTTCAGATTTGAAAAAGATCATGTGATAATATAGCACAGGTCACCCTATCTTGGTAACAAATATTTTGTAAACTCTCGCATGTGTCATGGATACCTTATGTCTGGAATGTCACCCAATCAGTACGACAGATTTGCGAAAGCAGCTGACATTGGAAGACTTGGTTCAGCTTACATATCTGACATTTTTTCAAACAATTAAAAAGTTGTTTGTGATTTAAGTCGTGAATCATGCGAGGAAGCACTTTTAGAAGAAATTGTGACCTACCCGAATATGGATGGAATTAACATTCTCACTGACGCTCGCCATGCCACACGGACAAACTCTCGTTTTACTGATGTTGTTTGCATTGGAGCTAACACTCACAAAGTTATCAGGACGGAAACTGTATCAAAAGTAGACAATGCCTGCACACAAAAAACACGAACTTATTGGAACTCAGCATATCTATGAATATCTTGATAGTGTTGACAATGGTGTCGGAGAACATGTGAAATTACATTGTCCTGACAGGAATACGGTCATCAATAAATTCATCAGGGAGTAGCGCCCTGCTACTACGTCAACAAATGACACATGGCATGCTACGAAAAATGTTACAAAGGAAGTTAAATTGGTGTGTTTGGGTCACAAATACAAAGAGGGTGTGACGTGGCATCGCGAGTTATAGGACAAAGCAGGAAGTATCAAGACTCATTTTTATTGGTGCATTAGGAACTGCGATCAAGAGCTAACAAGCTCCGCGATAATATTATGAATGTGGTCAATCATTACAAGGAAATCCATAATAACTGTTCTGAAACGTACAGATGTAGACTCGACGCGCACTATGAATCATCCAAAACACTGATTTGTGACCCAAAGGCTGAGCCACTTCTGTGTCAAGCTTAGAAAAGTACTGTTGTGTATTAACATACCGACGACTACGTTCATTGTATGGACACTTTTTTGTTGAAAGTTTCAACAATTCTCTGCTACAATATCATAACAAAAGAATTAATTTTTCTGACGATGTTTATCGTTTTCGGTCGAATTGGCCGTATTAGCCTGGAATGAACATGTAAATAGACCAACAACATCATCAAGATATGTCATGGATGCTATAGAAACCAAAGATGCCAGGCTGAGACCAAAGTCCTCAAACGGAAAACTTATAACATGTGGGATCAGATTTTGAAGGACTATGTCGCCATTTTCCTCGAGTAAACGTAGGTACATTTTTTTAAAATGATTTTAATTGATTAACAACGTTAATTTGTTACCTACGATGATGTGCATAATGGTGTCCACGCGTTGCCGATTACCGCATGTATGTACTATAAATAGTAAGCTCCGCCCATTTTCCCTTATATGTAAAATATTTCCTGCGGTTGCGCCCCGGTTAGGCTCATCGGATGTTGGGGCTTTAACATGCGGGCGGTTTAATGATAATTCTATCCAATTTAGCTATAAAACGATATATATTACGTTTAAGGAAATGGTACGAATAAATATATTTTGTATGACGTGGATCTTACCCTCATTGAGAGGAATTGTTTTACGCTACTTCACCCCCACCCCTTCTGAGGAACAGGCACTGACGATCTAAATAAATTGATTAGTCACTACCAGTTATATACACATTGAATCTTTATACAAAACATGTGCCAACCTTGATAGGGGTTGTAAAAGTAGTTTAGGGTCCTTTTGCAATTTATTTTCGGTCGCTGAAAAGGTCCATTGGCCAAGATCAGTTCGGATCATTTTATCATCATTTGAAAGGACAAGGTCTGCTTCATCTGAAAAGTGATCAACAGTTAGACCACTGTAATCCGTTTTGTAACTTCCCCAAAAGGACATTGTGGCTGTTAAAGTCTTCACATATAAAATAAGGGCCTTCACTGGGATGAACCCGTTCCAGATACTCATCAACGTTTGGTTTACCTGTGTTATGAATATTAACAATAGTAATGGTTATGTCTCCCCCATAATGGATGTTTACCGCATTAGCCTCTTACATTATTTTTGGTTATTTGTGAACCATATAGGACAAATCAGATTCAATACATATAACACAACCACCTCTCCGAGGATTTGTGGTATTTGGTTTGCTTGTGATCTGTGGACACATTGAAAACAGGCCACGTGGAGCGAGAAGTCCGTACGAAACAATGAAATACACAACATATTTCCAACTAGTCCAATATTTGACACTAAGTATTCGACAATTACTTACTTATTGCATATACCAGAGACCATATAATTAAATATATTTAATGGTCTCTGATAATACGGTTCAACTTAACAATATGTTCTCCACTTATTAAAAAAACTCTTATTGTAAGGTTTTAACATTTTACCCATCATATTATTCTCAAAAACGTTGGATTTTGGAAAGTAATCGAGGCCCGATCTAGTCAGTTCAATAAATTTCTGATTCTTTATCCTGCCTTCAAGCAATCACAAACAATTCTTCTAATGTTCTACCACATTGTCTTTTGTTGGTTGTCCAGCCATGATGGAATTGTGGGTGACTCACACGCTGATAATGCTGCTGAAGTAGCCCTTGTTAAGATTGGTTTGTTGTGTAAATCATCGAGCCTGGACCAGGCAATTCAGTGATTAATATCATGAGCATCGATCCACGTAATTGGGATCGATGACATGCGTCAACCAAGTCAGCGAGCCTGACCACCCGATCCCGTTACGACAAGCATAGTCGCCTTTTACGGCAAGCATGGGTTGCTGAAGAGCTATTCTAACCCGGATCTTCACGGGTCCCCTTGACAAGAACAACTGCCTCTCCGCTATTGATACATGTCGACAATGAACCGTGCATAAAATATAACACCAGACAATTACTGCAATAAAGGTAAGAAGACCAAGTAGGTATCAACAGACCTCGGGAAATTAACCCTTAAATATGGTATACCTACTTGGGTTGTCAACTCTTTATGAGGCTTTGTAATTTAAAAAAATATTTTAGAAATGACAGTTTTCGTTTAATACTTTCATTTTAAAGAGACATAGTTATACTATATACACTCTTTAAAAAAGTTTCATATTGAAATAGTTGCTTTCAGGATTCTCAGAAACTGTCCCGAAGGAAGTAGATGGAAAACTGCAATCTGTGCTGCTGTAATCGCCTCGGGCAGATTTGCTGATTCCTTCATCGTGTGTACCCACCTTACCAACATCAGACATATGTGCGATATAAGGAAACAGAAGCGAACACAGAAGATCCTTTCAGAAACTGGTGTGCACCGAAGTAAGCTGTTCAGCCCGTTTCACTACTGGTCCCTTGTTCTTGAACAAGAACTTTGCATATTGTGCCTGGTGGGTGCATTTCCATAAGCAGATTTCCCAAAGTTTGCAGCATCGCTGTTTTATTAATGGCCTGCATTTCACAGTAGAGCACGAGCACCGCTGTACCTCGAATATTGTCCCGTTGGATTCGTGACATACAAGACTAAACGGACATTCTCTTGTGGGGCACAAGGTCAGACACATGAACAATTCAATAGCCGTATGAAAGGAGATGGAGGTGCAGTTGGATTGACTGAAACAGCCGAGAGTTTTCTTCTAGAGGCCCACGGAATTCAAAGACATTGTCACTATTTCATGCCTTCACCGGTTCATATGCTTGGGATACGTGTCAAGTATTTCCTGAAGTCACCAATGCTTCCCCATCATCAGCAGATATCTCTGACAACACAATGCAGTTTCTTGAGCGGTTTGTCGTTCTCACTGGTTTATTTGGAAGGTCAATGAAAGGCAAAATCTCTGTTCATGAAGATCTCAGACAATTGACATTTCAACCAAAAGAGGCAGCTCTGAGACAGCATCAATGCATATATGGGGGCAGGTGCTCGACAAACGTCCCACACTACAGAATCTTGTAGTCAGGGGTTGGGAGAGGACGTGCAGTAAAATATGGATACCAAAATGGACAACACTTGGTCAGGCACAAAGAAGTGTTATAAACTCACACTACACCTGTAAGAAACCGTGCACACCTTAGTAAACTTTACACTGCCTGTTTTGAGTACAGTGCTATGTGATACTTTGAAGGAACCACTGTAAGTGAATAATGGAACCGTAAACACATGCATTGAACTGATATTCCTGGTCTTACTTAAGTAGGAAGTAAGTTAATGTCATAGGTTCATGGCAATAATGGCAATACTACTTTTACATACATTCCTGTTTTTAAGATATGAATCCATTCCCAGATGAGTGGTTTTGGGGTGATCTAATATAAACTAGATGGAACATTTCTCAGTAGACAATTTATAAAATAATATGTCAAGAATAGATCATAGACAATACTGTTAAAACTGTTTCATCATATCAAAACTTATCAACTTATCCTTAACAAAGATTTCAAATGATATCTATATCTGCTGTAGAAATAGACAATTACTGAAAACTAAAACATATTGGAGGCCATCTTGGATATTCGTCATCACCAGGGGGCGCTGCATACCATATTTGAATTATATAAAGCTGGATGCAATTGATCCTGAAAAAGATACTGTGATAAATTGAATGAATTGACCAGATAATTATGATAAATGAGTATAGACTAAAATCATTAGAGATTTCAACCATGTCGGCGGCCATCTTGGACTGTTATCACCACCAGGGGGTGCTGCATACTAGGTTTGAATTATATACAGGATTGTTGTGATTACTCCTAAATACATTACAATGATAATTTGTTTAAATTGGCCAGATAACTATGATGTGTTGAGCATAGATTGATATCATTAGAGATTTCAGCCATGCTGGCGGCCATCTTGGATTTTCTACCACCAGGGGGCGCTGCAAACTATATTTGAATTATAAACAGCTCTGTTGCAATTCATTCCGCATGCATTAGTATGGATATATGTATAAATGGATAAAATAAGTATGATATATTGAGTATATATTGATACCATTAGAGAGTTCAGCCATGTTGGTGGCCATCTTGGATTTTCTACCACCAGGGGGCTCTGCTTAGGTGGATCCATATCCAAAAATGTTCGGAATGGTTCAATGTATAAGTGTGCCAAGTTTAGTGCTTTTAACCCAAATTTCACAATTTTAGCCTTAACCGCCCAACTATTGGTGCGATACCTTACAGCCTTGGAATTTGATAAAATGGAGACGAGTGTGGTTTAGCGATTGAAGACAATGTGTTTATCGTCGTCGAAATGAGCGTTTTGCCCCACATTGTGTACGTGAATTCGACAATTCCTGTGGCGGTAGTGTCATGGTGTATGGGGCATATCCTACACCAGGAGATCTGACTTGGTTGTGGTTCAGGGGAATTTGACAGCAAGTCGCTACATGAATCAAATTCTTCAGCCTCACCTTCTTCCAATCACTGACCACCAGAGGGACAACGCTCCACCGCACACAGCTCGTGTTACGGTAGACTACCTTCATAATGCCAACATCAACGATTTTCCCTGGCCGTCGAGATCTCCAGATCTCAACCCAAACCAACATCTCAGGGATGAACTCGATCGACGTGTACGGCAAAGTCAGAACATGTCGCAGACACTCCCACAACTGGCCAACGCGTTACAAGCAGAATGGCACAGAATTCCACAGGACAGAATTCGTACACTTATCCAGTCAGTGCCGAGGAGATGCAGAGTCGTGATTGCTGCCCGGGGCAGTCACACGAGATACTGAGTTCAGCACAACCTTGTGGCCTTATGTGTATAACGACAACATGTGACTATCGAGCTCCAAAATGTCATATTTGTATCTATGATATAAAATTAAATAAATCGACTTGATTAGGTACAATAAATTTACTAAAAAATTGCGTTTCTTTTTTTGAAGAGTGTGTGTATACTTTGAATATTTGATATGTGATATTTACATGAGTTTGATATCATCAACCCAAATTACTGAAGTCTTTGCTACTTGGGGGTTAATGAGATCAATATAATTTATTTTTAGTAATTTGAAGCCGACTGACTCGATTGTGTGATTCCAACCATATCATGAGCAAGTGTCCATAAATTACCACCAACTAGTAAATTGCTCACTTGAAAAAAAACAACAACAGGTCCTCCACATGTCTACCATAACTCAATTTGAAAGTTTTGCTGAGGCCTTGAATAAATAAAGCAGCCGATACGCAGCCAGTTATAGCCTCGCATCCAGCAACATGACACACAATTTCAGCCAGGCTGGCCTTGGTGGTACGCAATCTGACATCTGTATTACTGGTGACAGGCTTCCTATGCCGTAACTGGTTATCTCAGATGATAGGTAATCTGGCATATACAGTGCCAGTTACAGCCTTCCTAGGCCGTAATTTTGGCTACAGATTAGATCTGCCACCTGATCAATTTGACTTTTTCCAATTATTTATTATTTGGGTTCCAAACCTAAAAGGCCAAGCGCCCTATTGTAATTGCTCGATTTATAATATATATATATTTATTAATTATTCCGCCGTTTTAAAGTACCAGAGGTACATGTAACTCAACAAACAGTGGCCTAAATATCTTTTTTTTAAATTCAGCATCTCTACCGATGTGAAGCAGATACCACAAAACGCCCAATGTTCTTGGCTCATTGACTCAGGGCACATAATTCAAAATTAATTCACAACTATCTCAGAAACCAATAGCTTTCAAATTGGCATGGCAGCGGATATCATATGCCACTCAATGACGTCTGATGGCTCTAAATAACATATTTTCGCAGCAATATTGGATTGAACGTTTTGGCCATACATTTTACCATGTTTCTCTGTACTTGTCTGCCACAATATGCACCGATTGAATTATAACTCTTCCAAACTCTCCACACTTTGTGTCAATGCACCATACTTCAAGGTTATCAAGACATGTTGAGATGTCCTTGATGGCCGCCTTACTGAGTCCTACTTCTGGACCAAAGTTGTCATAAAACATTTTGTACGACTTTTATATACATATCACATACACATCTGCCAGCCAATTATGCAGAGCATATTGTGCGTGGGAGAGTTGATAGTAAACACACTGGAGAATGTAGGTGTTCAAGTTATTTCAAGAAATATGAGTTAAATCCAGCGTCTACAGTCCGATATGTTGGACATATGATTTCAACTTTCAATGAGGACGGCCTTCTTCGTATAAAGATTCCAAGTGACCGCATTACTAAACTGAATCATGACATGAACAGAGCACTAAAGAGAAAATAAAGCACAGCAAAATATCTGGCAAGTCTAGCAAAATAGTGCATGTCAGTGGCAAGAGCTGTCATTCCGACAAATCTACGCTTGAGAAATATATATGCTTGCCTTCGTCAAAAACATACTTGGCAGGATGTGCTTCATCTGGACCTGCTCACATCAGCGGATCTGAAATGTTTGCTTTCATCTGTAAGCTCATGGCATTTAGCTGCGGTACAACCAGGTGTGTATCAGCCACACACTTTGCGTGTAAGACCAATGTACAGGAAGATGTCTTTCGAACCCAAAACTATAGGCGTACAAAGATAGAATATGGGGCCCCATACCATCGATTGTTTCACTTGGCTGGTGACAACTCAGCTACCTTGCTACAACAATCTATACTTTGACACGTTAACGGAAGGAAACAATTATGTAAATCTACCATTCCATCTGCTGTCGAGCGTGGTAGAAACAATAGGTATACAGAAAGCGGAGGCAACAATCATCACCACACGATGGGACGGACATTGAAATTGCACAGTTATGCTCATGTCAAGCTTGCAACAAGCTTTGAGTTTGACGTTCTTGGATCGTTACTCTATATTTCGGCAGTATTAAAGTTCTTAATGGAGATCCGTTTCTTATGACGTTGGTTCATAAGAAACTGTAGTCACACAAACTGATCGTAGTATTTTAATCATATGCCCTCCACATGCGATAATCCCACAAGATGCTGATAACGCAACATCCGGGTTCTTTCCCTTTGTGTCGAGTATATAATTTTGTTCTTTATCTGTATTGTGTTCTACATATGATATTGTATGCCTAAGTACATAGAATATTTAATTTCAAAAATTATTGTGTAAATTTAACTGCAAATATTAAACCGGTATGAAAAAAGCTTGTCCTGAATGCTGTCCGAGATTTTGTTATGGTTATACAGCTGCAACTGTCCACACTTTTTATCATGCACCTATGAAAGTTCTGTGCGAAGATATTTTAAACAGCTTTATGAAAACTTTGAGCGAACAAAATACTGCCTAAATTCTGAACAATAATAGCTTTCCTAAAGACGTCACATAACAGGGGACATAACTCCGTTGTGCTTAGCACTAGTTAATTGCGGACTCATGTCACTTGGTGAAAACTAGCTGTGGATAAGGGCAATATGTTATCATGATGTTTTGTTCATGAGGAACCAAACTATTCTAACATACATATGAATATCGAACTGTATAAGTTAAAAGCACAACACAAATTATAAGAAAAGATGAAATCGTACTTCATAAAAAAAAAAGTAATGGCGAGATGGATGGCTCCATCTAACACATGACTTATATAAGACTATAGATTTGCACATTCACCAAATTGTGTCAGTATAATTTGATTAATGTTGTACCATTATTAATGGAGTACTAGCCTTATTATGAAATGTAAAGAATTACTAAACTTTTGACGTTATGGCTTTTTTATGCCTTTGATGACGTCGGAGAAAGCAACATTGGTATTTTTTAAAATATATGTCTCACCTGATTTTAGTTTTAAGTATGACAATCTTTATTCGTAAACGGATTTCGATTTTCGACAAAACTTTAAATGAATGTTTTTGCCATGTAAATAATGTCACGAATAAATTAACTAGCTCCTGTCGCCCCATTATCTACACTTCGAAAAAAGACTAGCCTCCTTTGATGGTTGGCCGATGCTTGATCCTTGCCTGGAACACCTCAAGTGGTCCTCTCACTGCGCCTACCTTAAGCTGACCGGGCTGGTGAGACACAAGAAGAAGAACGTGGCAGCTACTGCTTACTGGCACTATCTGTGCGAGGAGAACACGAATGAGGAAGCTTTCCCGCCTCCCCAGAATGAAGTTTCCGTTCCAGTTCCTGTTCCGTTCCAGTTTTTGTTTTTGGCCAACGGCCCTTTTCAGGGCCACCCCACTCTCCCGAAAGAACGCTTTCATCATTGCTTTGCTAACACAAACAACAACAAAAGAACCTTGCTTCCTCCTCCTCCTCCTCTCTCCTTCATCTTGAAGGCATGCGCACGCACGCCCGGAAAAGGACCTGATGCCATCTTGGATGCGCATGCATTACCCATCATGCCCCTCTTCGCACATCCAAAATGGCGGCACTTCCGGTAGGGGAGATTACTCCTGCTTGACTAGGAGCTAGGGTTCTGCTGCAAACTACTGTTATCAAAGATTCATACATTGTGTGACATATATCTACGCATGCTTTGCTATTGAACATTGTGAAATAAATTGCGTGAAAAGCAGAGTAACAGATACGCAAAAATCTACATCATAATTTGAACTGGATGCAGAAGTATTCAACTCAAACGAAATACCAAACATCACAACCGGTGACCCACTATTACTAACTGCAATGTTCACTGACACGCGGGATTTTACGAGGGGATTTTCGTTGATTCAGGGATCGTATAATACAAAAATGTGTCATATAAATATTCACAAACAGTCTGACAATCTGCGTTTTCTTAATTTTTGATGTGTTTTGCATTGTAACAAAGAGAAAGAGTCAGGAAATTCCGATAAATATCGTGGTCGGAAACTTTGAAAATTCGGTGTGAATTTACCAAATCATTGTAGTGTGTACTCTTCCCATGCATATTCTACAAAACGTTGAGCCAATGTGTGCAATGAATAGGAGAAAATGCGACACTGTGTGAAATCTGAATTTTGTTTTGTTTACATTTCAGAAAAGTGCAGTTCTTCAAGCACAGCGCTCGTTGTCACCACTAATTTATTTCGCTTGATTTCATAATGACATTGTATTAGTGACACTTTAATTTTTAAATGTATGAGACATTATCGCAAATGAGTCTGAAATATACGTGATGTAAAAGACGTCTGATAACCTACTTGAAACGCGATTTTGTAAACACTATCCAATATGGCGGAAAGTTTGCTTCGGCGTTCGTGTTTGCGGATTTTCCAAAACATTCTAAACACTTCGAGTGTCATCGTAGATGTTTCAGAATGATTTGACAAAAAAACACAACTAAATTTAAAATTTATATTTGATTAAAATGTTAATTGACATTCTAGCATAACACTAATGTATTTTTTGGGTCTGTTTTTGTCAAATGTATGTGAATACAAATGTTGAGCAACTAGATATATATTTTGTATAACCAGGTGGTATTTGGTGGTTTGATACGTCTATGGAAATATATGTGAGGCTATTGAATGCTCGGTTTAGGCTAATGAGTCACGGGTCGGGAATTCCAGGAACTAATATGACCAGTGATCGTGTTAGGGAGTATTTATTATATGTTTTCACAGATGGTAGTTTTGCATGGTTCGATGATTGGAGAGACCAGACAACAGGGCCAGTTTGCCATCTTCAGTAACAATAGTGTCCTACATCAGCATGGTGTTGATGTGCCCTTTGTGCATCTACCCTATCTCAGCTGGCGAATGCGATTTGTAACGACAAAGCTTGTTGTTTAATGCCGCACTCAGCAATATTCCAGCCACACGACGGCGGTCTGTAAATAATCGAGTCTGGAACAGACAATCCAGTGATTGACATCATGATCATCGATCCACGCAATTGTAAATTGAAAACACTTATATTTTGTCATAATGAAGTAACTTTATGGTTGCTTTATTTTCTGTCAAAATATTCGCCTTCATCATAGCCTGAATCAGCGTGTCTTAAACGGAATATATTTACAAAAAAATGTTGCTTAACTGTTCTTAAAATTCAAAACATTTGAAACATGAAATTCTTCAGAATTATATTGAAAAGACGTAGATACACATTTAGCATCACACTTAACAAAGTCAATATAAAGAAACACTGGCACTGATATTGTATGTTGTCATATAATCTGCCCATTTCTGACAATATTACACATAGAAAAGTTACAGTTTGTGAAGGTAAAATCGATAAGCTTTGATGCACTAGGTTTAACAACATGTTTAAAATGAATAGCCAACCCAAATAAAGGTGACTACAATAGATAATGTATATGTTTGTTGATTACGTACTTCATTCACCACATACACTCTTCAAAATAAGAAATAGATTTTTAGTAAATTTATTGTACCTAATCAAGTAGATATATTTAATTTAATATTATAGATACAAACATGAAATTTTGGAGCTCGATAGTCACATGTTGTCGTTGTACAAAGACTTTGAAAACTGTTCATTGTCTTGTCACATAAGGCCACAAGGTTGCGCTGAACTCAGTTTCTCGTGTGACCGCCCCGGGCAGCAATCAGGGCTCTGCATCTCCTCGGCACTGACTGGATAAATGTACGAATTCTGTCCTGCGGAATTCTGCGTCATTCTGCTTGTAACGCGTTTGCCAGTTGCGGGGGTGTCTGTCGTCTGCCGTACCCGTCGATCGAGTCCATCCCAGAGGTGTTCGATTAGGTTGAGATCTGGAGATCTCGACGGCCAGGGCAAATCGGTAGTCTACCGTAACACGAGCTGTGTGCGATGGAGCGTTGTTCTGTTATAACAGCTCCCTCGGGCGAGTTACGATATGTTATATTCATCTTGTGCATCACGTCACCGAATATGTCAATGGGACATCACGTGACTTCATGTACTGACTTCCGGAGTAAACCAACTTCAAGCAGACGCCTCCTGTGATCCTTAAGTTATGCATCATCTCGAATGCAACAAAACACATAACGAAACATGGTGTCAGAAGTGGTGACAACTCACTCTCATCACTAAACAAACTTTATTACTCCCAACTCAAGTGAGTTTCAGTGAACTAACCTGTATTTGACCGGCAAACTCGATCGTGTCAAACCCACGTGCGTTGCTCGACTCGCTGCATTGCATAACTCTAAAATTACTTTCTACAAAGTGAACCAAGGCTGAAACTGAATTCTGAAGATTGATGTTTATTATACGCAACAACTTGATTGTGATATAATGTGCACTTGAAAACTCTCTCTATGAAGTACATATGACCAAATTGAAAAAGTATGGAAGCCTGTGTGGTGCCATAACTCAATGTCGCAAGAAATCTACCGAAGTGCTGATGGTGAAAATTCTCTATGGAAGCCTAAAAGGGACATTATTTGAATTGTCATTGTTTATGGCAATTTGAACTTTTAAACAGCAAATAAGTAATTTTGAAGCAGTTTTATGAACTTTTATCATCATTATGGCTGAAGAGCAAGCACAACCTGTTACTCAAACTACATTTCAAGGCAATATTCCCCCACCTGCAAGACTTGAATTAAAGGGAAATCTTGCACAAAACTGGAAAAGATGGAGACAAATTTGGGACTCTTTTGAAGTTATGGCCAGAATTGATGCAAATGACCATAAATACAGACTTGCTTCATTCATAACCTACATAGGTCCAGAAGCTCTTGATATCTATAATGGCTTACCTTATGAGTCTGAGGAGGACAAAGAGAACATGGATACAGTGTTAACTCTCATGGAAAGGCACTGTCTAGGTGAAACTAACGTCATATATGAAAGATACATCTTCAACCAAAGATCACAAATGGAAGGTGAATCTGTAGACACCTACACAAACACTCTCAGAACATTGGCTGCATCTGGTGATTTCAAATCGTTACATGATGAACTCATCAGAGACCGAATTGTGTGTGGTCTGAGAGATAATGCAACACGTAGAAAACTATTGCAAGAACCTAAGCTGACTTTGAAGAGATGTATAGATATATGCAGAGCAACTGAATCAACCATGGCTCAAGTAAAAGCAATGTCAAGTGCCCAAGAGGATATCCATGCTGTTCGCAAGAAATCTAAAACTCCATCCAGACGTCAACCCCCAGACAAAAGTAAACATAGTAAGCCTGTAAATGACTCACAACAGAAATCTCTCATGGTGTCAAATGCAGTAACTGTGGTAGATTTTCACACTATGCCTCCATGTGCAAGAGTAAGAAGAAACATTCTTCCCGAGTACACAGAGTCGATGATGATTCTGATGAATCTGATATTGATCCTACAGAGGAACTGATGACTATATATACCTGTGAAGAATCTGTCAACTGTGTTGTAGGACAATACCCTACTAAAATCTTCACAACACTTGAAGTGAACTCTCAACCAGTACGATTTCAGGTAGATTGCTGGGCTTCTTGTCATGTTATCTCTAAAAAGTATCTCCCAGAGGATACTGACATGCAGGATACGTCGGTTAACCTGAAGACGTACAATGGGTCCAAGCTTACTACAATGGGAACTGCTAATCTCCATTTATGCAATCCCAAGAACTCTAAAAAGTATCATCGCAAGTTTGTTGTGATTGCTGAGGACAGAACACCACTGATTGGATCCCGTTCTGCTCAACAAATGAACTTTATCAAAGTGCTCCACGAAAATATTCTTGAAGTTTCTGAAGAGAAACCTCTGTCTGAGAAAGTCACATCCTCAACTGGTCTTACAAAGAGGACATACTGAAGACTTACTCAGACATCTTTAGCGATGAACTTAGAACTTTTGAAGGAACTCAAAAGCTAGAAATTGATCCAAGTATAATGCCTGTCAAACAGCCACTCAGGAGAATTCCACATGCTCTCAAGCAAGACCCATTGACAGAACTCGAACGTCTAGAAAAACGTGGTGTAATTACTCCAGTTGATACACCTACAGACTGGGTCTCTAGTCTATTGATCGTTAAGAAGCCCTCAGGATGCATAGATCCTAAACCTCTCGATAAAGCTCTCAAAAGATGTCACTATCCATTGCCTGTAATGGAAGATATACTGCCAGATATTGCAGAAGCCAAGGCGTTCTCTAAATGTGACTTGAAAGATGGTTTCTGGCATATCGTACTTGATGAGGACTCTAGTTATCTCACAAACTTTGGAACGCCATTTGGACGCTATCGGTGGCTCAGACTTCCTTTTGGTGTTTCCCCTGCACCAGAGATATTCCAGCAGAGAATCGATCAGCTTCTCCAAGATCTGCCTGGAGTATTCAGGATAGCAGATGATATATTGATCATTGGTGAAGGCTCTACCAAGGAAGAAGGAATAGCAAACCATGACAAACGGTTTGTGCAGTTCATGCTACGATGCCGAGAGAAAGGTATTCGACTCAACTCAGACAAACTTGATCTGAAAGGTTCAGAAGTCTCTTACATTGGTCATCTTCTAACAGATCATGGACCCTAGAAAAGTGAAAGCAATCCTTCAAATGCCTACACCTACAGATGTTCAAGGTGTCCAACGTGTGATCGGGATGGTTACATATCTATCCAAGTTCCTCAGAGACTTGTCAGATCTGTGCGAACCCATACGACAATTTACAAAGAAAGGAATCCTTTGGAATTGGACACACGAACATGATGCTGCTTTCGACTCTATCAAGCGAGCTGTCACTCAAGCGTCTGTTCTCAAGTACTTCAACAGTCATGAAGAAGTCTCGCTTCAAAGTGATGCATCAGAAACAGGACTTGGAGCTTCTCTACTTCAAGGTGGACAACCAGTAGCATATGCTAGCAGAGCTCTTACTCCCACAGAAAGAAACTATGCTCAAATTGAGAAAGAGCTCCTGAGCATCCTGTTCAGATTCACTAGATTCCACCAGTATCTCTATGGACGCAAAGTACAATTTGAAAGTGACCATAAACCCTTAGAGACTATACACAAGAAACCTCTGGTCACAGCTCCCAAGCGTCTTCAACGCATGCTTCTCGCCTTGCAGAAGTATGACTATACCATCACATACAAGAAAGGCAAGGAAATGTATCTTGCCGACACTCTGTCTCGCGCATACATGACAGAGACAGAAGAAGCTGTGGATGTGGAGATGGAAACAGAACAAATCCAAATGTTAGACTACGTGTCTGCGTCTAATGAAAGACTCACTGAAATCCAACGTGCAACCGCTCTGGATGAAACCCTCCAGGTTGTAGCCAAGATGGTACAAGTAGGATGGCCCGAGACAAAGAGTGACATACCTAATCTTGCAACACCATATTTCCATGTAAGGGATAAACTTAGTGTTCAAGATGGAATTCTGTTTCGTGGAAACAGATGTGTTGTTCCAATAGCATTACGATCTGACATTCTCAAACGTCTACATAATGCTCACACTGGCATAGAATCAACCAGGCGAAGGGCCCGTGAATATATTTATTGGCCTAACATGAATGCTGAAATCAAAGACTTCATATCCGAATGTGAAGTGTGCCAGATCTATGATTCCAAGCAAGCCAAGGAACCTCTGATTCCTTATGACACTCCAGACAGACCCTGGTCAAAGCTAGGTATTGATTTGTTCAACTGTAATCAGAAAGACTATGTAATCCTAGTTGACTACTTCAGTGACTTCTTTGAAGTAGATATGATCACTGACAAGACAGGAAAACAAGTGATCCAGAAACTCAAAAGTCATTTGGCTAGACACGGAATACCGGATACCATAATCTCAGACAATGGTCCACCGTTCAATTCTCAGGACTTTGATGATCTCGCCAACAAGTATGAGTTTACTTACATAACAAGCTCACCAGCCTTCCCACAATCGAATGGTAAAGTCGAGTCTGCAGTAAGTCAGCCAAGAGACTAATCAAGAAATGCTCAAAAGCAGGTTCTGACCCTTATTTAGGCTTGTTAGACATCCGCAACACACCAACTGAAGGAATGTCTACATCCCCTGCACAGCGCCTGTTCAATCGCCGCACCAAGACTCTACTACCTACGACCAAACAGTTACTCCAACCAGCTGTTTGTCCAACAGTCAAATCTGAAAAGAGGAAGAAAGTAGAGAGTCAAGTGAAGTATTTCAACAGACATGCAAAAGATCTGTTGCCATTGTATGAAGACGACCAAGTGCGCATTCAACCACTCAGACTAGGTGATCATGAATGGAAAAAAGGCACAGTAAACAAACAAGTTAACATCAGATCATATGAAGTTAACCTTGATTATGGTCAAACACTAAGGAGAAATAGACGTCACTTGAGACCAGTACCATTTACACCTCATGAACCAGAACCAGCGTCTCAACATGCTCAAGCACCAGCAATTATACAAGCACCAGAGCCAGGTACAGACCAGCCACTGAAACAACCGTCTCCCAAGAAAGTTAACAGTCACAGACACAGCCATTGGTAACAACAACAAGTAACAACAACTCATCGAGAAGTGGTAGAGTTTCAAGACCACCTGCACACTTGAAAGACTTTAACATGAAAGTGTGAACATGACTTTAATTTTGTGTATCTATTAAGTGCTGGGTGCACATCAATTTAATTTCATAGACTTTAATCTTATTTACATGCATATGTTTCTTTATTTCAACAGTGACTTTAATAGGAACAGTGACTTTAATATGAACAGTTTCACACTCCCTATTATCTCATTGACTTTAATTGTTTTCTAAAAAAAGGGAGATGTTACGATATGTAATATTCATCTTGTGCATCACGTCCCCGAATATGTCAATGGGACATAACGTGACTTCATGTATTGACTTCCGGAGTAAACCAACTTCAAGCAGACGCCTCCAGTGATCCTTAAGTTATGCATCATCTCGAATGCAACAAAACACATAACGAAACAGGGGGGTCAATGATTTGAAGACGGTGAGGTTGAAGAATTTGATTCATGTAGCGACTTGCTGTCAATTTCCCCTGAACAACAACCAAGTCAGATCTCCTGGTATAGGATATGGCCCCCCACACCATGACAATACTGCCACCATAATTGTCGAATACACGTACACAATGTGGGGCAATACGCTCATTTCGACGACCATAAACACATTGTCTTCCATCTCGCCGGTAAAGAAGAAATCGTGATTCATTGCTTAACCACACTCGTTTCCATTTTCTCAAATTCCAAGTCTGTAAGGTATGGCACCAACGCAAGCGTCGCTGTCGGTGGATCTGTTGCAAAACAGGGACGATAACTGGTCTTCTGTGTTGGATTCCAGCCTCGTGAAGATGGTACCTGGCAGTCTGGTCCGATATCCTCCTCAAACCAGGGATGCGTCCTGCAGTCACCGTAACTGCGGCATTGCGATGATGTAGGTGGAACAGTCGAATGTAGCGATCCTGTGCAGGGGTGGTAACTCTTGGTCGGCCGGTTCTCGGACGGCCTGCAGTGGAATTGAACTGCGTGTATCTGTCACAAAGGCGGCAAATGGTGCTGTGGTGGACGTTGAAGTGACGTGCAACAGATGACTGATTCCCCACTTTGGATGCGTCCTATGGCGATGCTCCGATCGGCAGCGCTAAGTCTCGGCATTTTCGAACTTGTAAAATGTTGACTATTGAATGACAAATTATTGGCTTATTGACCTTTTCCACACTTCGCTACTTCCGGTTTGAAAGCGAGGCTTGGAGAGCATCGCTGCTCATGCAGGTAGTGTCAACACACAGAAAGTAATGGCTCACTGCTCGGTCCCATTCTGTACTAGCGACCGGAGAAAAGCAGTTTCTTCGGATTTGTCTTTTTTTTCAATTTTCCTTAAGACAATCATCTCAGGAGGAAATGGATCGCAGCCATACGTCGAGATGTGAGCAACTCCTTCCAGGTAAGCAGTCTGCCTGTAGTGGTACATGTCTCGACTCAAGAAAAATGTTTATCGTTCACAAGAAGTCCGACAAAATTATATTTCACTAAAATTGACAAGAACATCGTGTTATAGGTAAAATAATAATAATAATGTAATTACAAAATTTACTTCCATATTTCGAGCCATTCGTCAATTGATCGATGAGCTCTTGACAACTTCATCACACGATCAGTGAATGGGTTGACATAAACACTCTGCAAGCATATAATGTTATTTAAAAATGTATTATTTATTTAAATGTTGATAATATTGGGAAAGATTTACTTGAATGCAATGTCATTAAGTAACGCTGGCACAATAGGCGACCTTACACTTGAGAAATAGTTATGTGATAAATGTTTGTGGTTTGGGCCCTAGGCCTATAGATCTATATTAACCAAGCATGTCTGTCTCCAGACTTATGGCTGCCTGAAAAAATTGTCAATATCATTTTGATTGAAGGATTCTACAGGTCGATGAAATGTTATGGTTATGATCATTTTTGCTATCCTGCAAGTCAGGTTTATTTTCAGCAATCCTAGTACTGAAAATGTTCATATATTAATGTAATACAGGTAACTTCTACCTTATGTACATGTATGCTACTTTTAACGTTTTATGACCATAGATTTTGTAATAATGGTTATCTACAACAATGTTATTTTACAGCTTCCCTATCTTGAAAAATAGAAACGGAATAATATTGTTAAATATGTTTATTGATGGTAATTTTTTTGTTTCAGATTGGTCGCAATGTCACTTTTGTTTGCTCTTATCACTTCAAGCAATGTGAAATTAAAAGAGGTCTGGGAGGGCACAAAAAGAGGCTTGTTCCAGGAGCTGTTCCATGTATTTTTACATTGAACAGTGCCACCAAGAGTAGACCAACCAACAAGGTCCAGGACAGAAGTTTTTGATATGACTATATCTTATTATCAAATCAATTATTACATATACTATACAGTTCACTAAAATAGTTGTAATCATAATTTGTCATGACATTAATATTTTATTTAATCATTTATTTCTATTGCAGTGCATGTACGGTACAGTGCGTGACACTGTAAATGTAAATCATATTATTAAAATAAAAATGGCAGTATCGCTCCCAGACCTGGCGGGTAGCCGGGTGTGCGGAAGCTATGTCCGATTTTTTAAAAAGTACTGATTCAACTACGAAATTTTACTGCATCCGCCATCTTTGTTTATTTGACTTGACTTTTGTCATTGACTTATGATATTTGTTGGAATGAATGTTGTCCAAACTGCACGAAATTGCTTAAAATGGAATCAAGTTTAAAATATATTTCTGTGATATTTCTGTACCAACAATGCCTACACCGGCTGACACTGAAGATCTGGCTTCAACTACGGCCAGTGACCCAACCCAAACATTTACCCCCCACCCAACAGTAGATCATGAGCAACAACACACCGCAACTGAAGAAGAGTTAGCTTCTGCACATGCAGAGATAAAACGAGTACAAAACTATATAAGTCCGCAAAATTATTATCTATAAGGCGTTTCGCTAAATTTGGACATCAGTTTTTATACAGGTTTTGCTGATTTCAATGAGCTGGATCATTTTTATTCCCCCGGCATATAATGCGGGGGGATATAGCGATCAGCCAGTCTGTCCGTCCGTCCGCCCGTCCGTCCGCCCGTCCGTCCGTCCGTCATTATTTCCTTTTCCGGGGCAGAACTCGAAAACAATTCAGTGTATTTGATCGAAACTTGGCAATTCTATCATTACACATGCTGAACTGGTGCCTTTTGCTATTGAGGAATTTTATAATTTTTTGTTTTTTACGCTTCCATTGGAACAAGTTGGATTTAAGTTTTAATATAGGATGGGTTCACTTATGGAGCATAACAAATAAACAGTTAAATATTTCCTTGCCAAACATTGCATGTCTATATTTAAAGCACATACTGAACTTGTGCCATTTGATTTTAAGGAGTTTTAGAATTGTTTATTTTAGAATTTCCATTGCAGCTATTTTGACATGGGCTAGGAGAAATGTTGGGTCAGTTACCTGGTTTGGGACCATAACGTGTTAAAATGGGCGGGGGATATGGATGACTTCGTTGACTATACGCTTGTGTAGCATTGTTTCTTGTAATTTGTCATTTTTTTTCATAACAAAACACACAGAAACACACTCGTTTTACTTTCCTTTTCATATGGATGCGACAACTGTTGATCTTTTGAGGGTAAACAATGTATGCTTCTTCAAGAAGATTCAACTCTGGACTCATCACATATAGAATTGCACATTTACTTGTGGTTACTTTACAGACAGTTGCCGGGGGATATGTCATCTTTCTGATGACTCTTGTTCAGTGGCTCTATCCTACTGCTTCAAAGATGCAAACCTGGCACAGTTTCACAGAGGCACTGATGTAGACAAACTACACTGTGGATTTCTATGTTCTTTGTCATTGTTTGAGCAATTATTTGTGTTTCTCATTAGAGTAAGACAAGGCTACCCTGAAACAACTTGGCAGTGTATCAACTATTTGTAGAATAACTATTACATTGGCCAATTATCTGTATTTTTTGCTTGGATGTGTATGCATTTGGCCCTCTAGAGAAATGATAAATAAAAGAATGCCACCAGAATTTAAATGTTTTTATCCTGCAACACGGGTTATTGTTGACTGTACTGAATTGAAATGTCAAACACCAACCTCTAGGGTTGTCAATTCAGAAACGTTTTCACATTCTAAAACCCACACCACTATGAAAGCATTGATTGGTATTCCTCCCCATGGGCCAATAACTTTCATCAGTCCACTTTATGAAGGATGTATTTTTTATAAGGAATTAACCAAACAGAGTGGTCTCTTGTCATTGTTAGAGGTAGGCGATGAAGTAATGGCTGACAAAGGGTTTTTGATTGATGATCTGCTTCAGTCTACAGGTGCTCACTTGATCCCCCCCCCCCCCCCCCCCCCCCGATTTTCAGTTTTCTAGAAAGGATGTAGAAATCACACAGGAAATATCCAGACTACGTATACATGTGGAGAGAGCTATCAGAAGAGTGAAGGAATACCATATTTTTGATGGCATAATTCCATTAACTATTGTAGGATCTGTAAATCAAATTTGGACTGTTTGCTGTCTACTATCAAATTTCAAGGGCTCTCATTTTTAAGTGATGCAAAGAGAAAACTTATGAAACATAACATGGCTTAATGCCTCTGTACCGACAGTCTTGTGACTTTGGACCATTTTTTGAACTATGTCATCATGGTGTGTCATCTTGATAAATAATCATTAAACAGAAATGTGATTGTTGTTTACTGGTAAATTACTTCAATATGGTATGTTATGCAATCAGTTTTGCAAGTTCTTGTGTCATAGTTGAATGGCATGGCAATGGGAGAGTTGAAACATCTTTATTTCCTTGTAATACAAATACATTCATTCTGAAACAGTTCAACTAAAGTTTTCAAAACTGAAGTATGTTAATACCATAACAATTTGATCATTCATGAATATGTGTGTACATATCTTACTATGCATATGGTTACATGTATAACAACTAATTGTCGATGTCTAATGTCAGAGAAGTAAAGAAATTCATTCTTCATGAAACACATCAATTACAATGTCACTTGGCTGATGTATGAATCATCAGAACCCGATTACCAATGTAAAACTTCATTACCCATAAAAAGACATTTACGGGTTGATATGTGTCAGTATTTATGCCACTGGAGGCTGTCTGGTTTCCGGCTGTAAAAGCTACTTGTCAAATTACTTTCCATTCATTACATCAGTCAACTTGCCCCTTGCAGTCTTACAGACTGATAATATTGTTTAATGTAAGGATGTAATTTATGAAACAGTTGAAGTAAAACAGGTCCAACCTGGTTTACATTTCATTGCAAAATTCCTCATTGAAATATATTCTCTCCACGTTGTAATCATCTTTGCGCCAAACAAAGAAATCGACCCACCTGTCCCCAGTGAGTAACATTTGACCCATTACTTGATGATAATGCTGGAATGTTTCTTTGAGCTTGTATGTACCTTGAAATGTTAACTTAAGGTAGTTGATTTTTAATATGGATTGTGCAGTGGAACATTTGATTTCTTGCAAACCCCAAGGGTCACTCTCAGACGGGTCATATACCCGCCTGTCTGGTGAAGTGGCTTGACATGGACATGTATGGTTATGGTGGACATTAAAGCTTCAGCAGCCTTGAATATGCCTCAGCAGCAGAGTCCTCATTCTCTATGCCACACTTCATAGCCTCATTTGTCTTTTGGATTTCAGTAGAGAGTCACACAAATGTTCAAAATTATCTTGTCTGGTATGCACAAATTTAAAGTTACTTGAACATAGGAGATGTGCCTTAAGTTCAAACCACTTCTTTTGTTCACATTGATCTTGTGTTTCCTGCTCGTATAAAGCACGCTGTGTAACGAAGGTGTCACGCGCTGGGAAGGAGCTTGGTTCACTTCCGCCGAGTAAACCTTCAAAATGGCGGCAAAAAACAATATTGACGTTGATGATGAATTCCATCAAATGACAGTTAAAGAATTGCGTGAATACCTACGGGAACGAAATCAAAAGGTGACTGGGGTAAGAGCACAAGTTTTAGCGCGAGAAAGAGGGGCCAAGGCACTTCGTTTGGATGCAACCACCTTAGTACAACCCAGTAAAGGCGTTATATCTATGCAACGGAAGCTCATCACACCCAGCGGATATCGAATGCCAGACCCCACTACATTAATGATTGGATGGAACGATGCTGTTGAATCATTACCGGAATTCTCAGAGAAGGAAATCTACAATTATATAGTACTTAGCAACCATAGGACTTTAGACACGAAACCCATGATGGCTAAACGACAAATGAAGGCAGTGGTTTTTTACCAAGATAGACATTTTCACGGCGTAGCTCTACACAACATCCATCACGACTGTGACCATATGTTTGTCAGATGCCGTGTCATACCATCACTACCAACAGCGGATCCTAAGAAAAGCCCTGATCACGAAGTTTGGGCAAGTCTCTCAAAAGTAACAGGTCGTGTTCATTCAGCAAATTGTACTTGTACAGCCGGGTATGTATACTTAACCACAGTCGTGTCATCTATATCTAGAGCGCTGTTTTTTTTACAAACAAAACGTTTAAAAACGTTTTCAAAGAAAATATGTCCAAATATGAAGTTTGATCAAAAGATATGTAAATTATTAATTCCAAATAACAGCAAAGAAATTGATACATTTTAAAATCTCTTTCTTTGAGGGACCTCTCATTCACTTTTGTTAATTTAAATAAATAAACAGATTATTGATATTGTTGCTTATTAATATGTGACATCTTTAGCTGATTACATTAAAAATAATAATTATTTAGGGTGAAATAGAGGAAACATGACTGTGTCATTTTATATGCATTTGATTGTTATTTCATAATATTAAAGCTAGAGTCCAAATAATATTAATAAATATAACTAATTTTGTTTTTGCAGTGCCGGGGAGGCTTGTAATCATGTATCAGCCCTGCTTCATGCCCTTGCAGACATTAGTCAGAAGAAAAAGGATGGTTTGCTTTCATGCACATCAGTTGAGTGCAAGTGGAAAATTCCCAGAAAAAGGAAGTTGGATCCAATGAAATCGGATGACTTGAACCTGTTGTCAAGTGGCAGGAAGAGTCAACAAAAAGGTACTGGGACTACACGAGGTACTGTCGGAATACAGAATGGAACAATCAACAAAAGATCAATGTGTCCCAACAGCAACATGCTGCAGACAACAATAAATCTCACAAGATTTAATAAGAAGTAAATTTTTGATAGTCATAGATACTTACCATTCAGTGGGTGAATAATTATTGTTACTTAACGTCGCATTCATGGCCACTGACCATTCAGATAGGATGTCGCTTAGACATAGGATATCTTCTTCTCATTGTAATTTCTTGAACCATTCTATTAAGCCATAACATATCATAACATATTTTCTGTAACGTCATGAAATGACAACATTAAAGAAAATCATCAAGCGTTTATTTCTTTCATTTTTGGTTATTGTTACAAAAATTAGAACCATGGGACTATGATCCTGCTGTCACAGCTAAAACATGAAATTGTTTATCTACTTTCAGGATTTTTATATCAATGCTTTGATTCAATAAGTAAAACAAAAATAGACAACCAGTAGGTGGTCATGTCAGTAGTCATATTGGACAAAGTATGGACAAAAATAGACTTATTTGGCTCAATGTTTTTAATACAAAATTGTTATCATGATACCATGATTATTAAGTTTAAATATAGCAGAAAATATCATGTGACCATTAACATCTGGAGCTGCAATAAGATTATGCTAATCCTACTTATTACAGAGCAAGCAAGGAACTGTCATCAAAGAAGTAATTGTCATCAATTTCTTGGTCATGAGGATAAAGGGGGGGGGGGGGGGGGGGAGCAGAGTAGTCAAAGCATTACAGATTTTCCAGATTTTGAAATTGTAATTGGAATTATACCCTGCACAATTCTGAAATTCTTGACACGTTCCATGTGCCTTTCTACGTGGATTCTCAAGTTTGCTATTCTCCTAGTTTGTTCATTTTCTACAGTAGTCAGCTGTTTTTGTCCCCCGCCGCGCGAAAGCGCGGAGCGGGGGTTTAGTATTCACGACCGTCCGTACGTACGTACGTCCCACCTGTTTGTTGCCGCGATATCTCAAAAACTAAACGCTGGATTGTCTTCATATTTGGAACTATGGTGTATATACAGACTCCGCAGACACCAGTCGGTTTGGGTGACCTTGACCCCATTTTCAAGGTCACAGCAGGCAAATCTGCTTTTGGAGTTGGAAAACGGTGTTGCCGCGATATCTCAAGACCTAAACACTGGATTGTTTTCATATTTGGAACTATGGTGTATATACAGACTCCGCAGACACCAGTCGGTTTTGGTGACCTTGACCCCATTTTCAAGGTCACAGCAGGCAAATCTGCTTTTGGAGTTGGAAAACGGTGTTGCCGCAATATCTCAAGAACTAATCGCTGGATTGTCTTCATATATGGTACGGGGCGGTCGTGTAGCCTAGTGGTTAAAGCGTTCGCTCGTCACGCCGAAGACCCGGGTTCGATTCCCGACATGGGTACAATGTGTGAAGCCCATTTCTGGTGTCCCCCGCCGTGATATTGCTGGAATATTGTTAAAAGCGGCGTAAAGCTCACTCGCTCGCTCGCTCATATTTGGTACTATGGTATATATACAGGCGGGGGACATTTCGTCACCTTGTGACAAATACTTGTCTCTTATGTTTCTTTGGTGGAATTATTAGGAGTATACCTTTTGGTGTTGTCAAGTCGGAGATTGTAAATCCCTTATCCGCCATGATTGCATCACCTACATCACACAAATCTAAAAGTCCTGATTCTACTGTTATTTGCCGGTCACTTATTGCTCCTGACCACAAGTCAGAGACAAAGCTAACACCATTTGGAGTGACACCAACAAGAGCTTTATATGTTATGTGACTTTTATAATGACTGCACATTTGTGACTGTTTACCAATAGAGTAAGGTTTTTCTGTAAATAATTCTGTACAATCTATAACAACCCTTGTATTTGGATACAGGTCTTTAAAACCTTGAGGCATAGTTGTTTTAATAGTATCCATTGATGGCCAGACAACTTCGAAGCAGCGCGCTGTTTTCGACGGAAGTTGACAGTACTCGGCGGAAGTTCATCCAACCAATTGAAGAACTCCAACTCAAGACGGATAACTCTCATTGAACTTGACTTTTCGGAAAGTCGATTGAGGTTGTTGAAGTGAAATGGTTGAACCTTTGGGAACTTGACCAAAAGCAGATGGTACAAGAACTATATCATTCATATTCGGAATGATTGATAAGAACTGATTAGCCTTGGAATTTTGTCCACAAATGTTTTTAGACTTACTTTACATTTAGTACGGTAAAGCATGTTATGGAGGATATCTCCTCAGTGAGGATGATATCACTGAATACACTACAAAGCAATTAAATAATACTATATTAAGCAATATAACATTACAATAGTATAGACAATTATGCCATGCCATGTAGACAAGTATATATCACAGCAAGTAAATGTATAATCACAATTATCACATGTTTATTTATCACAGGTAGCTACCGTTTAATAATGTATAATCACAGAGTAATTGTACAAATAAACGATTTCACACAAATATCAGATATCACGTAAATCTTCTTCTTGTGTCCAGGCGCCACGATGTGTCAGTAACACATATCACAAATTCAGTCACAGGTACTTCAATATATAAGTCTTGATATCACAGAAGAATAAAATATAGGTCTTGATATGACAGAGGAGTGTCAATATCACAGTACTCAGTATATCACCAGCGTCTATATCACAGAAATAAAGTGTCACTTTCACTTATGAATTAAAACATAAGTAAATATAAAGCATACACGGAAGCCATTATGAATGTGGGCAGGCTCAATGACGTCACAACTCTGATGTCTGTGGGGTCAGGCTATCTGATGTTTCCATCTTGTCAGCTGGAATAATCCCACCAGGGATGCCATTTGTCGCAGAGGCTTATGCAGGGTAATGGAGAGACAAAAAAGCATGCTATTTTTACAACCGGATTTATTCCAATGATGGTCCACAATCAGTGGTTATGATGATGATGAAGAAACCCTAAAACACAATATTTACAAAATGTAGGCAAACAGCATAACCAATAGATCATTAAAAGAATACTGCCATTATACATCCATTACATGTGTTTGATATACCAATCAATAAAATATAATGTGAACACTTACTTTACATTTAGTACGGTCAAGCATGTTATGGAGGATATATCCTCAGTGAGGATGATATGACTGAATACACTACAAAGCAATTAAATAATACTATATTAAGCAACATAACATTACAATAGTATAGACAATTATGCCATGCCATGTTGACATAAATACATGTATAACTAAGGGAAGTAACCCCCACCTCGTCTAAGGGACGGAGGCCAAACCACCAGATGTCATCAAAACTGGTCATGCAGTATCTTACGTGACCTGATAAATGATATATAACTACATGAATCTTACTGGTATGGTAAACATCACATACATTGTATACATGGCATGTGAAACTCATCTAGCAGTATAAAAATCAACATTGTTAGGTATTTCATATGTATCATAAAATCAACAAATATACTGTTTTGGTTTTTTAGACTTTCATAATAAAATAGTACCAATACATGCTTAAATCTAGTACACTCATTATGCATATACCTCAATGGTAACATCTTACAATATTTAAATATATATTGCACTAACATGAATATACTGATAATTCATGTTTATAACATATACATGATACACTGTTCTTATGGAACATAAATGACTTAATATGAGTGTACTAAAATACATTTTATATACTAGAAACCTAAGTACAATGATAATAAATTTATTTAACTCACCCTAAACTAAACTGTCCTTTCCCAGTGAGATTTGTGACTAGAAATGGTGCACATAGCATAGGTGTGAAGTACATGACCAAGGTTGTCATGTGACGCGGGAAATACAAAGCCAGGCCAAGCTGACCGGCAGAGAACAATAGGCAGGCTGAGACCGCAGTAGCCTTAGCACAAAGAATCAATCACCACATGTAAGATTATGTTACTGAGGTGTGAGTTAGTGGACTAAGGAAACTAATTTATTTAATAAATACACTTATCCTAAAATACCTATGTTTTGGATAAGTTTATACTAAACTACTTTTAAAAGAATCCCAAATATATACATCCTGCCACATAGATATCAAACCATCAAGGCGTCTCTTTTTTTTAAAGGGACAGTTTTCGCATTGGAAGATGATGAGTGAGTAAGTGTAAGGGAAGCAAAGGAAGTGTTAGTAGCGGCAGCAGATGGACTAAAGGCAGCTGATGTAGTAGATACAGCAGATGTAGTAAAAGCAGAAGATGGAGTAAAGGCAGCAGATGTAGTAGAGGCAGCAGATGTAGTAGAGACAGCAGATGGAGTAAAGGCAGCTGATGTAGTAGAGGCAGCAGATGGAGTAAAGGCAGCAGATGTAGTAGAGACAGCAGATGGAGTAGAGGCAGCTGATGTAGTAGAGGCAGCAGATGGAGTAGAGACAGCAGATGTAGTAGCGGCAGCAGATGGAGTAAAGGCAGCTGATGTAGTAGAGACAGCAGATGTAGTAAAGGCAGCAGATGGAGTAAAGGCAGCAGATGTAGTAGAGGCAGCA
Organism: Haliotis rufescens; assembly: GCF_023055435.1. Taxonomy (NCBI): domain Eukaryota; kingdom Metazoa; phylum Mollusca; class Gastropoda; order Lepetellida; family Haliotidae; genus Haliotis; species Haliotis rufescens. Next base: position 18,994,907 of record NW_025964361.1, read on the forward strand.
GATGTAGTAGATACAGCAGATGGAGTAAAGGCAGCTGATGGAGTAGAGACAGCAGATGTAGTAAAGGCAGCAGATGGAGTAAAGGCAGCAGATGTAGTAGAGGCAGCAGATGCACTAGATACAGCAGATGGAGTAAAGGCAGCTGATGTAGTAGAGACAGCAGATGGAGTAAAGGCAGCAGATGTAGTTGAGGCAGCAGATGTAGTAGAGGAAGCAGATGGAGTAAAGGCAGCAGATGTAGTTGAGACAGCAGATGGAGTAAAGGCAGCTGATGTAGTAGAGGCAGCAGATGGAGTAAAGGCAGCTGATGTAGTAGAGACAGCAGATGAAGTAAAGGCAGCAGATGGAGTAAAGGCAGCAGATGTAGTAGAGGCAGCAGATGAAGTCGAGACGGCAGATGTAGTAGAGACAGCAGATGGAGTAGAGACAGCAGATGGAGTAAAGGCAGCAGATGTAGTAGAGACAGCAGTTGTAGTACAGACAGCAGATGTAGTAGAGGCAGCAGATGGAGTAAAGGCAGCAGATGGAGTAAAGGCAGCTGATGTAGTAGAGGCAGCAGATGGAGTAAAGGCAGCCGATGCAGTAAAGGCAGTTGATGTAGTTGAGACAGCAGATGGAGTAAAGGCAGCAGATGTAGTAGAGGCAGCAGATGTGGTAGAGACAGCAGATGTAGTAGAGACACAAGATATAGTAGAGACAGCAGATGTAGTAGAGACAGCAGATGTAGTTGAGACAGCAGATGTAGTTGAGACAGCAGATGGAGTAAAGGCAGCTGATGTAGTAGAGACAGCAGATGGAGTAAAGGCAGCTGATGTAGTAGAGACAGCAGATGGAGTAAAGGCAGCAGATGGAGTAAAGGCGGTTGATGTAGTTAAGAAAGCAGAGTGAGTAAAGGCAGCTGATTTAGTAGAGACAGCAGATGGAGTAAAGGCAGCAGATGGAGTAAAGGCAGCAGATGTAGTAGAGACAGCAGATGTAGTGGAGACAGCATATGGAGTAAAGGCAGCAGATGTAGTAGAGGCAGCAGATGAAGTCGAGACGGCAGATGTGGTAGAGACAGCAGATGTAGTAGAGACACAAGATATAGTAGAGACAGCAGATGTAGTAGAGACAGCAGATGTAGTTGAGACAGCAGATGTAGTTGAGACAGCAGATGGAGTAAAGGCAGCTGATGTAGTAGAGACAGCAGATGGAGTAAAGGCAGCTGATGTAGTAGAGACAGCAGATGGAGTAAAGGCAGCAGATGGAGTAAAGGCGGTTGATGTAGTTAAGAAAGCAGAGTGAGTAAAGGCAGCTGATTTAGTAGAGACAGCAGATGGAGTAAAGGCAGCAGATGGAGTAAAGGCAGCAGATGTAGTAGAGACAGCAGATGTAGTGGAGACAGCAGATGTAGTAGAGACAGCAGATGTAGTTGAGACAGCAGATGTAGTAAAGGCAGCTGATGTAGTTGAGACAGGAGATGGAGTAAAGGCAGCTGATGTAGTTGAGACAGCAGATGGAGTAAAGGTAGCAGATGTAGTAGAGACAGCAGATGTAGTAGAGGCAGCTGATGTAGTAAAGGCAGCTGATGTAGTAGAGACAGCAGATGGAGTAAAGGCAGCTGATGTAGTAGAGACAGCAGATGTAGTAAAGGCAGCAGATGGAGTAAAGGCAGCAGATGTAGTAGAGGCAGCAGATGTAGTAGATACAGCAGATGGAGTAAAGGCAGGTGATGGAGTAGAGACAGCAGATGTAGTAAAGGCAGCAGATGGAGTAAAGGCAGCAGATGTAGTAGAGGCAGCAGATGTACTAGATACAGCAGATGGAGTAAAGGCAGCTGATGTAGTAGAGACAGCAGATGGAGTAAAGGCAGCAGATGTAGTTGAGGCAGCAGATGTAGTAGAGGAAGCAGATGGAGTAAAGGCAGCAGATGTAGTTGAGACAGCAGATGGAGTAAAGGCAGCTGATGTAGTAGAGGCAGCAGATGGAGTAAAGGCAGCTGATGTAGTAGAGACAGCAGATGAAGTAAAGGCAGCATATGGAGTAAAGGCAGCAGATGTAGTAGAGGCAGCAGATGAAGTCGAGACGGCAGATGTAGTAGAGACAGCAGATGGAGTAAAGGCAGCAGATGTAGTAGAGACAGCAGTTGTAGTACAGACAGCAGATGTAGTAGAGGCAGCAGATGGAGTAAAGGTAGCAGATGTAGTAGAGACAGCAGATGGAGTAAAGGCAGCAGATGTAGTAGAGGCAGCAGATGTAGTAGATACAGCAGATGGAGTAAAGGCAGCTGATGGAGTAGAGACAGCAGATGTAGTAAAGGCAGCAGATGGAGTAAAGGCAGCAGATGTAGTAGAGGCAGCAGATGTACTAGATACAGCAGATGGAGTAAAGGCAGCTGATGTAGTAGAGACAGCAGATGGAGTAAAGGCAGCAGATGTAGTTGAGGCAGCAGATGTAGTAGAGAAAGCAGATGGAGTAAAGGCAGCAGATGTAGTTGAGACAGCAGATGGAGTAAAGGCAGCTGATGTAGTAGAGGCAGCAGATGGAGTAAAGGCAGCTGATGTAGTAGAGACAGCAGATGAAGTAAAGGCAGCATATGGAGTAAAGGCAGCAGATGTAGTAGAGGCAGCAGATGAAGTCGAGACGGCAGATGTAGTAGAGACAGCAGATGGAGTAAAGGCAGCAGATGTAGTAGAGACAGCAGTTGTAGTAGAGGCAGCAGATGAAGTCGAGACGGCAGATGTAGTAGAGACAGCAGATAGAGTAAAGGCAGCAGATGTAGTAGAGACAGCAGTTGTAGTACAGACAGCAGATGTAGTAGAGGCAGCAGATGGAGTAAAGGCAGCAGATGGAGTAAAGGCAGCTGATGTAGTAGAGGCAGCAGATGGAGTAAAGGCAGCCGATGCAGTAAAGGCAGTTGATGTAGTTGAGACAGCAGATGGAGTAAAGGCAGCAGATGTAGTAGAGGCAGCACATGTGGTAGAGACAGCAGATGTAGTAGAGACACAAGATATAGTAGAGACAGCAGATGTAGTTGAGACAGCAGATGTAGTAAAGGCAGCTGATGTAGTTGAGACAGGAGATGGAGTAAAGGCAGCTGATGTAGTTGAGACAGCAGATGGAGTAAAGGTAGCAGATGTAGTAGGGACAGCAGATGTAGTAGAGGCAGCTGATGTAGTAAAGGCAGCTGATGTAGTAGAGACAGCAGATGGAGTAAAGGCAGCTGATGTAGTAGAGACAGCAGATGTAGAAAAGGCAGCAGATGGAGTAAAGGCAGCAGATGTAGTAGAGGCAGCAGATGTAGTAGATACAGCAGATGGAGTAAAGGCAGCTGATGGAGTAGAGACAGCAGATGTAGTAAAGGCAGCAGATGGAGTAAAGGCAGCTGATGTAGTAGAGGCAGCAGATGTACTAGATACAGCAGATGGAGTAAAGGCAGCAGATGTAGTAGAGACAGCAGATGGAGTAAAGGCAGCAGATGTAGTTGAGGCAGCAGATGAGGTAGAGGAAGCAGATGGAGTAAAGGCAGCAGATGTAGTTGAGACAGCAGATGGAGTAAAGGCAGCTGATGTAGTAGAGGCAGCAGATGGAGTAAAGGCAGCTGATGTAGTAGAGACAGCAGATGAAGTAAAGGCAGCATATGGAGTAAAGGCAGCAGATGTAGTAGAGGCAGCAGATGAAGTCGAGACGGCAGATGTAGTAGAGACAGCAGATGGAGTAAAGGCAGCAGATGTAGTAGAGACAGCAGTTGTAGTACAGACAGCAGATGTAGTAGAGGCAGCAGATGGAGTAAAGGCAGCAGATGGAGTAAAGGCAGCTGATGTAGTAGAGGCAGCAGATGGAGTAAAGGCAGCCGATGCAGTAAAGGCAGTTGATGTAGTTGAGACAGCAGATGGAGTAAAGGCAGCAGATGTAGTAGAGGCAGCAGATGTGGTAGAGACAGCAGATGTAGTAGAGACACAAGATATAGTAGAGACAGCAGATGTAGTAGAGACAGCAGATGTAGTTGAGACAGCAGATGTAGTTGAGACAGCAGATGTAGTTGAGACAGCAGATGGAGTAAAGGCAGCTGATGTAGTAGAGACAGCAGATGGAGTAAAGGCAGCTGATGTAGTAGAGACAGCAGATGGAGTAAAGGCAGCAGATGGAGTAAAGGCGGTTGATGTAGTTAAGAAAGCAGAGTGAGTAAAGGCAGCTGATTTAGTAGAGACAGCAGATGGAGTAAAGGCAGCAGATGGAGTAAAGGCAGCAGATGTAGTAGAGACAGCAGATGTAGTGGAGACAGCAGATGTAGTAGAGACAGCAGATGGAGTTGAGACAGCAGATGTAGTAAAGGCAGCTGATGTAGTTGAGACAGGAGGTGGAGTAAAGGCAGCTGATGTAGTTGAGACAGCAGATGGAGTAAAGGCAGCAGATGGAGTAGAGACAGCAGATGGAGTAGAGGCAGCAGCTGTAGTTGAGGCAGCAGATGTAGTTGACACAGCAGATGTAGTAAAGGCGGCAGATGGAGTAAAGGCAGCAGATGCAGTAGAGGCAGCAGATGTAGTAAAGACAGCAGATGGAGTAAAGGCAGCTGATGTAGTAGAGATAACAGATTGAGTAAAGGCAGCAGATGTAGTTGAGGCAGCAGATGTAGTAGAGGCAGCAGATGGAGTAGAGGCAGCAGATGTATTAGAGACAGCAGATGGAGTAAAGGCAGCAGATGTAGTAGAGACAGCAGATGGAGTAAAGGCAGCAGATGTAGTTGAGGCAGCAGATGTAGTGAGGCAGCAGATGGAGTAGAGACAGCAGATGTAGTAGAGACAGCAGATGGAGTAAAGGCAGTAGATGTAGTTGAGACAGCAGATGTAGTAAAGGCAGCAGATGGAGTAAAGGCAGCAGATGGAGTAGATGCAGGAGATGTAGTAGAGACAGCAGATGGAGTAAAGGCAGCAGATGTAGTTGAGGCAGCAGATGTAGTAGAGGCAGCAGATGTAGTTGAGACAGGAGATGTAGTAAAGGCAGCTGATGTAGTAGAGAGGGCAGATGGAGTAAACTCAGCTGATGTAGTAGAGGCAGCAAATGGAGTAGAGACAGCAGATGCAGTAGCGGCAGCAGATGGAGTAAAGGCAGCTGATGTAATAGAGACAGCAGATGTAATAAAGGCAGCAGATGGAGTAAAGGCAGCTGATGTAATAGAGACAGCAGATGTAATAAAGGCAGCAGATGGAGTAAAGGCAGCAGATGTAGTAGAGGCAGCAGATGTAGTAGAGACAGCAGATGGAGTAAAGGCAGCTGATGTAGTAGAGGCAGCAGATGTAGTAGAGACAGCAGAATGAGTAAAGGCAGCTGATGTAGTTTAGACAGCAGATGGAGTAAATGTAGCTGATGTAGTAGAGGCAGCAGATGAAGTAGGGGCAGCAGATGGAGTAAAGGCAGCAGGTGTAGTAAAGACAGCAGATGGAGTAAAGGCAGTTGATGTAGTAGAGACAGTAGATGTTATAAAGGCAGCAGATGTAGTAGAGACAGCAGATGTAGTAGAGACAACAGATGTAGTAGAGGCAGCAGATGGAGTAGAGGCAGCAGATGAAGTAGGGGCAGCAGATGTAGTAGAGGGAGCAGATGTAGTAGAGGCAACAGATGTAGTTGAGACAGCAGATGGAGTAAAGGCAACAGATGTAGTAGAGGCAGCAGATGTAGTACAGGCAGCAGATGGAGTAGAGGCAGCAGATGTAGTAGAGACAGCAGATGGAGTAAAGGCAGCAGATGTAGTTTAGACAGCAGATGGAGTAAAGGCAGCTGATGTAGTAGAGGCAGCAGATGTAGTTGAGACAGCAGATGGAGTAAAGGCAGCTGATGTAGTAGATACAGCAGATGTAGTAAAAGCAGAAGATGGAATAAAGGCAGCAGATGTAGTAGAGGCAGCAGATGTAGTAGAGACAGCAGATGGAGTAAAGGCAGCTGATGTAGTAGAGGCAGCAGATGGAGTAAAGGCAGCAGATGTAGTAGAGACAGCAGATGGAGTAGAGGCAGCTGATGTAGTAGAGGCAGCAGATGGAGTAGAGACAGCAGATGTAGTAGCGGCAGCAGATGGAGTAAAGGCAGCTGATGTAGTAGAGACAGCAGATGTAGTAAAGGCAGCAGATGGAGTAAAGGCAGCAGATGTAGTAGAGGCAGCAGATGTAGTAGATACAGCAGATGGAGTAAAGGCAGCTGATGGAGTAGAGACAGCAGATGTAGTAAAGGCAGCAGATGGAGTAAAGGCAGCAGATGTAGTAGAGGCAGCAGATGTACTAGATACAGCAGATGGAGTAAAGGCAGCTGATGTAGTAGAGACAGCAGATGGAGTAAAGGCAGCAGATGTAGTTGAGGCAGCAGATGAAGTAGAGGAAGCAGATGGAGTAAAGGCAGCAGATGTAGTTGAGACAGCAGATGGAGTAAAGGCAGCTGATGTAGTAGAGGCAGCAGATGGAGTAAAGGCAGCAGATGTAGTAGAGGCAGCAGATGAAGTCGAGACGGCAGATGTGGTAGAGACAGCAGATGGAGTAGAGACAGCAGATGGAGTAAAGGCAGCAGATGTAGTAGAGACAGCAGTTGTAGTACAGACAGCAGATGTAGTAGAGGCAGCAGATGGAGTAAAGGCAGCAGATGGAGTAAAGGCAGCTGATGTAGTAGAGGCAGCAGATGGAGTAAAGGCAGCCGATGCAGTAAAGGCAGTTGATGTAGTTGAGACAGCAGATGGAGTAAAGGCAGCAGATGTAGTAGAGGCAGCAGATGTGGTAGAGACAGCAGATGTAGTTGAGACAGCAGATGGAGTAAAGGCAGCTGATGTAGTAGAGACAGCAGATGGAGTAAAGGCAGCTGATGTAGTAGAGACAGCAGATGTAGTGGAGACAGCATATGGAGTAAAGGCAGCAGATGTAGTAGAGGCAGCAGATGAAGTCGAGACGGCAGATGTGGTAGAGACAGCAGATGTAGTAGAGACACAAGATATAGTAGAGACAGCAGATGTAGTAGAGACAGCAGATGTAGTTCAGACAGCAGATGTAGTTGAGACAGCAGATGGAGTAAAGGCAGCTGATGTAGTAGAGACAGCAGATGGAGTAAAGGCAGCTGATGTAGTAGAGACAGCAGATGGAGTAAAGGCAGCAGATGGAGTAAAGGCGGTTGATGTAGTTAAGAAAGCAGAGTGAGTAAAGGCAGCTGATTTAGTAGAGACAGCAGATGGAGTAAAGGCAGCAGATGGAGTAAAGGCAGCAGATGTAGTAGAGACAGCAGATGTAGTGGAGACAGCAGATGTAGTAGAGACAGCAGATATAGTTGAGACAGCAGATGTAGTAAAGGCAGCTGATGTAGTTGAGACAGGAGATGGAGTAAAGGCAGCTGATGTAGTTGAGACAGCAGATGGAGTAAAGGTAGCAGATGTAGTAGAGACAGCAGATGTAGTAGAGGCAGCTGATGTAGTAAAGGCAGCTGATGTAGTAGAGACAGCAGATGGAGTAAAGGCAGCTGATGTAGTTGAGACAGCAGATGTAGTAAAGGCAGCAGATGGAGTAAAGGCAGCAGATGTAGTAGAGGCAGCAGATGTAGTAGATACAGCAGATGGAGTAAAGGCAGGTGATGGAGTAGAGACAGCAGATGTAGTAAAGGCAGCAGATGGAGTAAAGGCAGCAGATGTAGTAGAGGCAGCAGATGTACTAGATACAGCAGATGGAGTAAAGGCAGCTGATGTAGTAGAGACAGCAGATGGAGTAAAGGCAGCAGATGTAGTTGAGGCAGCAGATGTAGAAGAGGAAGCAGATGGAGTAAAGGCAGCAGATGTAGTTGAGACAGCAGATGGAGTAAAGGCAGCTGATGTAGTAGAGGCAGCAGATGGAGTAAAGGCAGCTGATGTAGTAGAGACAGCAGATGAAGTAAAGGCAGCATATGGAGTAAAGGCAGCAGATGTAGTAGAGGCAGCAGATGAAGTCGAGACGGCAGATGTAGTAGAGACAGCAGATGGAGTAAAGGCAGCAGATGTAGTAGAGACAGCAGTTGTAGTACAGACAGCAGATGTAGTAGAGGCAGCAGATGGAGTAAAGGCAGCAGATGGAGTAAAGGCAGCTGATGTAGTAGAGGCAGCAGATGGAGTAAAGGCAGCCGATGCAGTAAAGGCAGTTGATGTAGTTGAGACAGCAGATGGAGTAAAGGCAGCAGATGTAGTAGAGGCAGCAGATGTGGTAGAGACAGCAGATGTAGTAGAGACACAAGATATAGTAGAGACAGCAGATGTAGTAGAGACAGCAGATGTAGTTGAGACAGCAGATGTAGTTGAGACGGCAGATGTAGTTGAGACAGCAGATGGAGTAAAGGCAGCTGATGTAGTAGAGACAGCAGATGGAGTAAAGGCAGCTGATGTAGTAGAGACAGCAGATGGAGTAAAGGCAGCAGATGGAGTAAAGGCGGTTGATGTAGTTAAGAAAGCAGAGTGAGTAAAGGCAGCTGATTTAGTAGAGACAGCAGATGGAGTAAAGGCAGCAGATGGAGTAAAGGCAGCAGATGTAGTAGAGACAGCAGATGTAGTGGAGACAGCAGATGTAGTAGAGACAGCAGATGGAGTTGAGACAGCAGATGTAGTAAAGGAAGCTGATGTAGTTGAGACAGGAGGTGGAGTAAAGGCAGCTGATGTAGTTGAGACAGCAGATGGAGTTAAGGCAGCAGATGGAGTAGAGACAGCAGATGGAGTAGAGGCAGCAGCTGTAGTTGAGGCAGCAGATGTAGTTGACACAGCAGATGTAGTAAAGGCGGCAGATGGAGTAAAGGCAGCAGATGCAGTAGAGGCAGCAGATGTAGTAAAGACAGCAGATGGAGTAAAGGCAGCTGATGTAGTAGAGATAACAGATTGAGTAAAGGCAGCAGATGTAGTTGAGGCAGCAGATGTAGTAGAGGCAGCAGATGGAGTAGAGGCAGCAGATGTATTAGAGACAGCAGATGGAGTAAAGGCAGCAGATGTAGTAGAGACAGCAGATGGAGTAAAGGCAGCAGATGTAGTTGAGGCAGCAGATGTAGTGAGGCAGCAGATGGAGTAGAGACAGCAGATGTAGTAGAGACAGCAGATGGAGTAAAGGCAGTAGATGTAGTTGAGACAGCAGATGTAGTAAAGGCAGCAGATGGAGTAAAGGCAGCAGATGGAGTAGATGCAGGAGATGTAGTAGAGACAGCAGATGGAGTAAAGGCAGCAGATGTAGTTGAGGCAGCAGATGTAGTAGAGGCAGCAGATGTAGTTGAGACAGGAGATGTAGTAAAGGCAGCTGATGTAGTAGAGAGGGCAGATGGAGTAAACTCAGCTGATGTAGTAGAGGCAGCAAATGGAGTAGAGACAGCAGATGCAGTAGCGGCAGCAGATGGAGTAAAGGCAGCTGATGTAATAGAGACAGCAGATGTAATAAAGGCAGCAGATGGAGTAAAGGCAGCAGATGTAGTAGAGGCAGCAGATGTAGTAGAGACAGCAGATGGAGTAAAGGCAGCTGATGTAGTAGAGGCAGCAGATGTAGTAGAGACAGCAGAATGAGTAAAGGCAGCTGATGTAGTTTAGACAGCAGATGGAGTAAATGTAGCTGATGTAGTAGAGGCAGCAGATGAAGTAGGGGCAGCAGATGGAGTAGAGGCAGCAGATGGAGTAAAGGCAGCAGGTGTAGTAAAGACAGCAGATGGAGTAAAGGCAGTTGATGTAGTAGAGACAGTAGATGTTATAAAGGCAGCAGATGTAGTAGAGACAGCAGATGTAGTAGAGACAACAGATGTAGTAGAGGCAGCAGATGGAGTAGAGGCAGCAGATGAAGTAGGGGCAGCAGATGTAGTAGAGGGAGCAGATGTAGTAGAGGCAACAGATGTAGTTGAGACAGCAGATGGAGTAAAGGCAACAGATGTAGTAGAGGCAGCAGATGTAGTACAGGCAGCAGATGGAGTAGAGGCAGCAGATGTAGTAGAGACAGCAGATGGAGTAAAGGCAGCAGATGTAGTTTAGACAGCAGATGGAGTAAAGGCAGCTGATGTAGTAGAGGCAGCAGATGTAGTTGAGACAGCAGATGGAGTAAAGGCAGCTGATGTAGTAGATACAGCAGATGTAGTAAAAGCAGAAGATGGAATAAAGGCAGCAGATGTAGTAGAGGCAGCAGATGTAGTAGAGACAGCAGATGGAGTAAAGGCAGCTGATGTAGTAGAGGCAGCAGATGGAGTAAAGGCAGCAGATGTAGTAGAGACAGCAGATGGAGTAGAGGCAGCTGATGTAGTAGAGGCAGCAGATGGAGTAGAGACAGCAGATGTAGTAGCGGCAGCAGATGGAGTAAAGGCAGCTGATGTAGTAGAGACAGCAGATGTAGTAAAGGCAGCAGATGGAGTAAAGGCAGCAGATGTAGTAGAGGCAGCAGATGTAGTAGATACAGCAGATGGAGTAAAGGCAGCTGATGGAGTAGAGACAGCAGATGTAGTAAAGGCAGCAGATGGAGTAAAGGCAGCAGATGTAGTAGAGGCAGCAGATGTACTAGATACAGCAGATGGAGTAAAGGCAGCTGATGTAATAGAGACAGCAGATGGAGTAAAGGCAGCAGATGTAGTTGAGGCAGCAGATGAAGTAGAGGAAGCAGATGGAGTAAAGGCAGCAGATGTAGTTGAGACAGCAGATGGAGTAAAGGCAGCTGATGTAGTAGAGGCAGCAGATGGAGTAAAGGCAGCAGATGTAGTAGAGGCAGCAGATGAAGTCGAGACGGCAGATGTAGTAGAGACAGCAGATGGAGTAGAGACAGCAGATGGAGTAAAGGCAGCAGATGTAGTAGAGACAGCAGTTGTAGTACAGACAGCAGATGTAGTAGAGGCAGCAGATGGAGTAAAGGCAGCAGATGGAGTAAAGGCAGCTGATGTAGTAGAGGCAGCAGATGGAGTAAAGGCAGCCGATGCAGTAAAGGCAGTTGATGTAGTTGAGACAGCAGATGGAGTAAAGGCAGCAGATGTAGTAGAGGCAGCAGATGTGGTAGAGACAGCAGATGTAGTTGAGACAGCAGATGGAGTAAAGGCAGCTGATGTAGTAGAGACAGCAGATGGAGTAAAGGCAGCTGATGTAGTAGAGACAGCAGATGTAGTGGAGACAGCATATGGAGTAAAGGCAGCAGATGTAGTAGAGGCAGCAGATGAAGTCGAGACGGCAGATGTGGTAGAGACAGCAGATGTAGTAGAGACACAAGATATAGTAGAGACAGCAGATGTAGTAGAGACAGCAGATGTAGTTCAGACAGCAGATGTAGTTGAGACAGCAGATGGAGTAAAGGCAGCTGATGTAGTAGAGACAGCAGATGGAGTAAAGGCAGCTGATGTAGTAGAGACAGCAGATGGAGTAAAGGCAGCAGATGGAGTAAAGGCGGTTGATGTAGTTAAGAAAGCAGAGTGAGTAAAGGCAGCTGATTTAGTAGAGACAGCAGATGGAGTAAAGGCAGCAGATGGAGTAAAGGCAGCAGATGTAGTAGAGACAGCAGATGTAGTGGAGACAGCAGATGTAGTAGAGACAGCAGATATAGTTGAGACAGCAGATGTAGTAAAGGCAGCTGATGTAGTTGAGACAGGAGATGGAGTAAAGGCAGCTGATGTAGTTGAGACAGCAGATGGAGTAAAGGTAGCAGATGTAGTAGAGACAGCAGATGTAGTAGAGGCAGCTGATGTAGTAAAGGCAGCTGATGTAGTAGAGACAGCAGATGGAGTAAAGGCAGCTGATGTAGTTGAGACAGCAGATGTAGTAAAGGCAGCAGATGGAGTAAAGGCAGCAGATGTAGTAGAGGCAGGAGATGTAGTAGATACAGCAGATGGAGTAAAGGCAGGTGATGGAGTAGAGACAGCAGATGTAGTAAAGGCAGCAGATGGAGTAAAGGCAGCAGATGTAGTAGAGGCAGCAGATGTACTAGATACAGCAGATGGAGTAAAGGCAGCTGATGTAGTAGAGACAGCAGATGGAGTAAAGGCAGCAGATGTAGTTGAGGCAGCAGATGTAGAAGAGGAAGCAGATGGAGTAAAGGCAGCAGATGTAGTTGAGACAGCAGATGGAGTAAAGGCAGCTGATGTAGTAGAGGCAGCAGATGGAGTAAAGGCAGCTGATGTAGTAGAGACAGCAGATGAAGTAAAGGCAGCATATGGAGTAAAGGCAGCAGATGTAGTAGAGGCAGCAGATGAAGTCGAGACGGCAGATGTAGTAGAGACAGCAGATGGAGTAAAGGCAGCAGATGTAGTAGAGACAGCAGTTGTAGTACAGACAGCAGATGTAGTAGAGGCAGCAGATGTAGTAAAGGTAGCAGATTTAGTAGAGACAGCAGATGGAGTAAAGGCAGCAGATGTAGTAGAGGCAGCAGATGTAGTAGATACAGCAGATGGAGTAAAGGCAGCTGATGGAGTAGAGACAGCAGATGTAGTAAAGGCAGCAGATGGAGTAAAGGCAGCAGATGTAGTAGAGGCAGCAGATGTACTAGATACAGCAGATGGAGTAAAGGCAGCTGATGTAGTAGAGACAGCAGATGGAGTAAAGGCAGCAGATGTAGTTGAGGCAGCAGATGTAGTAGAGAAAGCAGATGGAGTAAAGGCAGCAGATGTAGTTGAGACAGCAGATGGAGTAAAGGCAGCTGATGTAGTAGAGGCAGCAGATGGAGTAAAGGCAGCTGATGTAGTAGAGACAGCAGATGAAGTAAAGGCAGCATATGGAGTAAAGGCAGCAGATGTAGTAGAGGCAGCAGATGAAGTCGAGACGGCAGATGTAGTAGAGACAGCAGATGGAGTAAAGGCAGCAGATGTAGTAGAGACAGCAGTTGTAGTAGAGGCAGCAGATGAAGTCGAGACTGCAGATGTAGTAGAGACAGCAGATGGAGTAAAGGCAGCAGATGTAGTAGAGACAGCAGTTGTAGTACAGACAGCAGATGTAGTAGAGGCAGCAGATGGAGTAAAGGCAGCTGATGTAGTAGAGGCAGCAGATGGAGTAAAGGCAGCCGATGCAGTAAAGGCAGTTGATGTAGTTGAGACAGCAGATGGAGTAAAGGCAGCAGATGTAGTAGAGGCAGCAGATGTGGTAGAGACAGCAGATGTAGTAGAGACACAAGATATAGTAGAGACAGCAGATGTAGTTGAGACAGCAGATGTAGTAAAGGCAGCTGATGTAGTTGAGACAGGAGATGGAGTAAAGGCAGCTGATGTAGTTGAGACAGCAGATGGAGTAAAGGTAGCAGATGTAGTAGAGACAGCAGATGTAGTAGAGGCAGCTGATGTAGTAAAGGCAGCTGATGTAGTAGAGACAGCAGATGGAGTAAAGGCAGCTGATGTAGTAGAGACAGCAGATGTAGTAAAGGCAGCAGATGGAGTAAAGGCAGCAGATGTAGTAGAGGCAGCAGATGTAGTAGATACAGCAGATGGAGTAAAGGCAGCTGATGGAGTAGAGACAGCAGATGTAGTAAAGGCAGCAGATGGAGTAAAGGCAGCTGATGTAGTAGAGGCAGCAGATGTACTAGATACAGCAGATGGAGTAAAGGCAGCTGATGTAGTAGAGACAGCAGATGGAGTAAAGGCAGCAGATGTAGTTGAGGCAGCAGATGTAGTAGAGGAAGCAGATGGAGTAAAGGCAGCAGATGTAGTTGAGACAGCAGATGGAGTAAAGGCAGCTGATGTAGTAGAGGCAGCAGATGGAGTAAAGGCAGCTGATGTAGTAGAGACAGCAGATGAAGTAAAGGCAGCATATGGAGTAAAGGCAGCAGATGTAGTAGAGGCAGCAGATGAAGTCGAGACGGCAGATGTAGTAGAGACAGCAGATGGAGTAAAGGCAGCAGATGTAGTAGAGACAGCAGTTGTAGTACAGACAGCAGATGTAGTAGAGGCAGCAGATGGAGTAAAGGCAGCAGATGGAGTAAAGGCAGCTGATGTAGTAGAGGCAGCAGATGGAGTAAAGGCAGCCGATGCAGTAAAGGCAGTTGATGTAGTTGAGACAGCAGATGGAGTAAAGGCAGCAGATGTAGTAGAGGCAGCAGATGTGGTAGAGACAGCAGATGTAGTAGAGACACAAGATATAGTAGAGACAGCAGATGTAGTAGAGACAGCAGATGTAGTTGAGACAGCAGATGTAGTTGAGACAGCAGATGTAGTTGAGACAGCAGATGGAGTAAAGGCAGCTGATGTAGTAGAGACAGCAGATGGAGTAAAGGCAGCTGATGTAGTAGAGACAGCAGATGGAGTAAAGGCAGCAGATGGAGTAAAGGCGGTTGATGTAGTTAAGAAAGCAGAGTGAGTAAAGGCAGCTGATTTAGTAGAGACAGCAGATGGAGTAAAGGCAGCAGATGGAGTAAAGGCAGCAGATGTAGTAGAGACAGCAGATGTAGTGGAGACAGCAGATGTAGTAGAGACAGCAGATGGAGTTGAGACAGCAGATGTAGTAAAGGCAGCTGATGTAGTTGAGACAGGAGGTGGAGTAAAGGCAGCTGATGTAGTTGAGACAGCAGATGGAGTAAAGGCAGCAGATGGAGTAGAGACAGCAGATGGAGTAGAGGCAGCAGCTGTAGTTGAGGCAGCAGATGTAGTTGAGACAGCAGATGTAGTAAAGGCGGCAGATGGAGTAAAGGCAGCAGATGCAGTAGAGGCAGCAGATGTAGTAAAGACAGCAGATGGAGTAAAGGCAGCTGATGTAGTAGAGATAACAGATTGAGTAAAGGCAGCAGATGTAGTTGAGGCAGCAGATGTAGTAGAGGCAGCAGATGGAGTAGAGGCAGCAGATGTATTAGAGACAGCAGATGGAGTAAAGGCAGCACATGTAGTAGAGACAGCAGATGGAGTAAAGGCAGCAGATGTAGTTGAGGCAGCAGATGTAGTGAGGCAGCAGATGGAGTAGAGGCAGCAGATGTAGTAGAGACAGCAGATGGAGTAAAGGCAGTAGATGTAGTTGAGACAGCAGATGTAGTAAAGGCGACAGATGGAGTAAAGGCAGCAGATGCAGTAGAGGCAGCAGATGTAGTAAAGACAGCAGATGGAGTAAAGGAAGCTGATGTAGTAGAGATAACAGATTGAGTAAAGGCAGCAGATGTAGTTGAGGCAGCAGATGTAGTAGAGGCAGCAGATGGAGTAGAGGCAGCAGATGTATTAGAGACAGCAGATGGAGTAAAGGCAGCAGATGTAGTAGAGACAGCAGATGGAGTAAAGGCAGCAGATGTAGTTGAGGCAGCAGATGTAGTGAGGCAGCAGATGGAGTAGAGGCAGCAGATGTAGTAGAGACAGGAGATGGAGTAAAGGCAGTAGATGTAGTTGAGACAGCAGATGTAGTAAAGGCAGCAGATGGAGTAAAGGCAGCAGATGGAGTAGATGCAGGAGATGTAGTAGAGACAGCAGATGGAGTAAAGGCAGCAGATGTAGTTGAGGCAGCAGATGTAGTAGAGGCAGCAGATGTAGTTGAGACAGGAGATGTAGTAAAGGCAGCTGATGTAGTAGAGAGGGCAGATGGAGTAAAGGCAGCTGATGTAGTAGAGGCAGCAAATGGAGTAGAGACAGCAGATGCAGTAGCGGCAGCAGATGGAGTAAAGGCAGCTGATGTAATAGAGACAGCAGATGTAATAAAGGCAGCAGATGGAGTAAAGGCAGCTGATGTAATAGAGACAGCAGATGTAATAAAGGCAGCAGATGGAGTAAAGGCAGCAGATGTAGTAGAGGCAGCAGATGTAGTAGAGACAGCAGATGGAGTAAGGGCAGCTGATGTAGTAGAGGCAGCAGATGTAGTAGAGACAGCAGAATGAGTAAAGGCAGCTGATGTAGTTTAGACAGCAGATGGAGTAAATGTAGCTGATGTAGTAGAGGCAGCAGATGAAGTAGGGGCAGCAGATGGAGTAGAGGCAGCAGATGGAGTAAAGGCAGCAGGTGTAGTAAAGACAGCAGATGGAGTAAAGGCAGTTGATGTAGTAGAGACAGCAGATGTAGTAGAGACAACAGATGTAGTAGAGACAACAGATGTAGTAGAGGCAGCAGATGGAGTAGAGGCAGCAGATGAAGTAGGGGCAGCAGATGTAGTAGAGGGAGCAGATGTAGTAGAGGCAACAGATGTAGTTGAGACAGCAGATTGAGTAAAGGCAACAGATGTAGTAGAGGCAGCAGATGTAGTACAGGCAGCAGATGGAGTAGAGGCAGCAGATGTAGTAGAGACAGCAGATGGAGTAAAGGCAGCAGATGTAGTTTAGACAGCAGATGGAGTAAAGGCAGCTGATGTAGTAGAGGCAGCAGATGTAGTTGAGACAGCAGATGGAGTAAAGGCAGCTGATGTAGTAGAGGCAGCAGATGGAGTAGAGACAGCAGATGTAGTAGCGGCAGCAGATGTTATAAAGGCAGCAGATGGAGTAAAGCCAGCAGATGTAGTAGAGGCAGCAGATGGAGTAGAGACAGCAGATGGAGTAAAGGCAGCTGATGTAGTAAAGGCAGCTGATGTAGTAGAGGCAGCAGATGGAGTAGAGGCAGCAGATGGAGTAAAGGCAGCTGATGTAGTAGAGGCAGCAGATTGAGTAAAGGCAGCAGATGTAGTTGAGACAGCAGATGTAGTAGAGGCAGCAGATGTAGCAGAGGCAGCAGATGTAGTAGAGACAGCAGATATAGTAGAGACAGCAGATGTAGTAGAGGCAGCAGATGTAGTAGAGGCAGCAGATGGAGTAAAGGCAGCTGATGTACTAGAGGCAGTAGATGAAGTAGGGGCAGCAGATGTAGTAGAGGCAGCAGATGGAGTAAAGGCAGCAGATGTAGTAAAGACAGCAGATGGAGTAAAGGCAGTTGATGTAGTAGAGACAGTAGATGTTATAAAGGCAGCAGATGTAGTAGAGACAGCAGATGTAGTAGAGGCAGCAGATGGAGTAAAGGCAGCAGATGTAGTAGAGGCAGCACATGAAGTAGGGGCAGCAGATGTAGTAGAGGGAGCAGATGTAGTAGAGGCGACAGATGTAGTTGAGACAGCAGATGGAGTAAAAGCAACAGATGTAGTAGAGACAGCAGATGTAGTACAGGCAGCAGATGGAGTAGAGGCAGCAGATGTAGTAGAGACAGCAGATGGAGTAAGGGAGCAGATGTAGTTGAGACAGCGGATGGAGTAAAGGCAGCAGATGTAGTAGAGACAGCAGATGGAGTAGCGGCAGTAGATGGAGTAGCGGCAGCAGATGTAGTAAAGGCAGCAGATGTAGTAGAGACAGCAGAAGGAGTAAAGGCAGCTGATGTAGTAGAGACAGCAGATGGAGTAAAGGCAGCAGGTGTAGTTGAGGCAGCAGATGTAGTAGAGGCAGTAGATGGAGTAAAGGCAGCTGATGTAGTAGAGACAGCAGATGTAGTAAAGGCAGGTGATGTAGTAGAGACAGCAGATGGAGTCGAGGCAGCAGATGTAGTAGAGGCAGCAGATGGAGTTGAGACAGGAGATGTAGTAAAGGCAGCTGATGTAGTAGAGAGGGCAGATGGAGTAAAGGCAGCTGATGTAGTAGAGGCAGCAAATGGAGTAGAGACAGCAGATGCAGTAGCGGCAGCAGATGGAGTAAAGGCAGCTGATGTAATAGAGACAGCAGATGTAATAAAGGCAGCAGATGTAGTAGAGGCAGCAGATGTAATAGAGACAGCAGATGTAATAAAGGCAGCAGATGGAGTAAAGGCAGCAGATGTAGTAGAGGCAGCAGATGTAGTAGAGACAGCAGATGGAGTAAAGGCAGCTGATGTAGTAGAGGCAGCAGATGTAGTAGAGACAGCAGAATGAGTAAAGGCAGCTGATGTAGTTTAGACAGCAGATGGAGTAAATGTAGCTGATGTAGTAGAGGCAGCAGATGAAGTAGGGGCAGCAGATGGAGTAGAGGCAGCAGATGGAGTAAAGGCAGCAGGTGTAGTAAAGACAGCAGATGGAGTAAAGGCAGTTGATGTAGTAGAGACAGTAGATGTTATAAAGGCAGCAGATGTAGTAGAGACAGCAGATGTAGTAGAGACAACAGATGTAATAGAGGCAGCAGATGGAGTAGAGGCAGCAGATGAAGTAGGGGCAGCAGATGTAGTAGAGGGAGCAGATGTAGTAGAGGCAACAGATGTAGTTGAGACAGCAGATTGAGTAAAGGCAACAGATGTAGTAGAGGCAGCAGATGTAGTACAGGCAGCAGATGGAGTAGAGGCAGCAGATGTAGTAGAGACAGCAGATGGAGTAAAGGCAGCAGATGTAGTTTAGACAGCAGATGGAGTAAAGGCAGCTGATGTAGTAGAGGCAGCAGATGTAGTTGAGACAGCAGATGGAGTAAAGGCAGCTGATGTAGTAGAGGCAGCAGATGGAGTAGAGACAGCAGATGTAGTAGCGGCAGCAGATGTTATAAAGGCAGCAGATGGAGTAAAGCCAGCAGATGTAGTAGAGGCAGCAGATGGAGTAGAGACAGCAGATGGAGTAAAGGCAGCTGATGTAGTAA
This sequence comes from Haliotis rufescens, assembly GCF_023055435.1. Taxonomy (NCBI): domain Eukaryota; kingdom Metazoa; phylum Mollusca; class Gastropoda; order Lepetellida; family Haliotidae; genus Haliotis; species Haliotis rufescens. The sequence continues at coordinate 19,013,308 of NW_025964361.1, forward strand.
AGGCAGCTGATGTAGTAGAGACAGCAGATGGAGTAGAGGCAGCAGATGGAGTAAAGGCAGCTGATGTAGTAGAGGCAGCAGATTGAGTAAAGGCAGCAGATGTAGTTGAGACAGCAGATGTAGTAGAGGCAGCAGATGTAGCAGAGGCAGCAGATGTAGTAGAGACAGCAGATATAGTAGAGACAGCAGATGTAGTAGAGGCAGCAGATGTAGTAGAGGCAGCAGATGGAGTAAAGGCAGCTGATGTAGTAGAGACAGTAGATGTTATAAAGGCAGCAGATGTAGTAGAGACAGCAGATGTAGTAGAGGCAGCAGATGGAGTAAAGGCAGCAAATGTAGTAGAGGCAGCACATGAAGTAGGGGCAGCAGATGTAGTAGAGGGAGCAGATGTAGTAGAGGCGACAGATGTAGTTGAGACAGCAGATGGAGTAAAAGCAACAGATGTAGTAGAGACAGGAGATGTAGTACAGGCAGCAGCTGTAGTTGAGGCAGCAGATGTAGTAGAGGCAGCAGATGTAGTTGAGACAGCAGATGTAGTAAAGGCGGCAGATGGAGTAAAGGCAGCAGATGCAGTAGAGGCAGCAGATGTAGTAAAGACAGCAGATGGAGTAAAGGCAGCTGATGTAGTAGAGATAACAGATTGAGTAAAGGCAGCAGATGTAGTTGAAGCAGCAGATGTAGTAGAGGCAGCAGATGGAGTAGAGGCAGCAGATGTATTAGAGACAGCAGATGGAGTAAAGGCAGCAGATGTAGTAGAGACAGCAGATGGAGTAAAGGCAGCAGATGTAGTTGAGGCAGCAGATGCAGTGAGGCAGCAGATGGAGTGGAGGCAGCAGATGTAGTAGAGACAGCAGATGGAGTAAAGGCAGCAGATGTAGTTGAGACAGCAGATGTAGTAAAGGCATCAGATGGAGTAAAGGCATCAGATGGAGTAGATGCAGCAGATGTAGTAGAGACAGCAGATGGAGTAAAGGAAGCTGATGTAGTAGAGACAGCAGATGGAGTAGAGGCAGCAGATGTAGTTGAGGCAGCTGATGTAGTAGAGGCAGCAGATGTAGTTGAGACAGGAGATGTAGTAAAGGCAGCTGATGTAGTAGATAGGGCAGATGGAGTAAAGGCAGCTGATGTAGTAGAGGCAGCAAATGGAGTAGAGACAGCAGATGCAGTAGCGGCAGCAGATGGAGTAAAGGCAATAGATGTAGTAAAGGCAGCAGATGCAATAAAGGCAGCAGATGGAGTAGAGGCAGCAGATGGAGTAGAGGCAGCAGATGTAGTAGAGACAGCAGATGCAATAAAGGCAGCAGATGGAGTAAAGGCAGCTGATGTAGTAGAGGCAGCAGATTGAGTAAAGGCAGCAGATGTAGTTGAGACAGCAGATGTAGTAGAGGCAGCAGATGTAGCAGAGGCAGCAGATGTAGTAGAGACAGCAGATATAGTAGAGACAGCAGATGTAGTAGAGGCAGCAGATGTAGTAGAGGCAGCAGATGGAGTAAAGGCAGCTGATGTAGTAGAGGCAGCAGATGAAGTAGGGGCAGCAGATGTAGTAGAGGCAGCAGATGGAGTAAAGGCAGCAGATGTAGTAAAGACAGCAGATGGAGTAAAGGCAGTTGATGTAGTAGAGACAGTAGATGTTATAAAGGCAGCAGATGTAGTAGAGACAGCAGATGTAGTAGAGGCAGCAGATGGAGTAAAGGCAGCAGATGTAGTAGAGGCAGCACATGAAGTAGGGGCAGCAGATGTAGTAGAGGGAGCAGATGTAGTTGAGACAGCAGATGGAGTAAAAGCAACAGATGTAGTAGAGACAGCAGATGTAGTACAGGCAGCAGCTGTAGTTGAGGCAGCAGATGTAGTAGAGGCAGCAGATGTAGTTGAGACAGCAGATGTAGTAAAGGCGGCAGATGGAGTAAAGGCAGCAGATGCAGTAGAGGCAGCAGATGTAGTAAAGACAGCAGATGGAGTAAAGGCAGCTGATGTAGTAGAGATAACAGATTGAGTAAAGGCAGCAGATGTAGTTGAAGCAGCAGATGTAGTAGAGGCAGCAGATGGAGTAGAGGCAGCAGATGTATTAGAGACAGCAGATGGAGTAAAGGCAGCAGATGTAGTAGAGACAGCAGATGGAGTAAAGGCAGCAGATGTAGTTGAGGCAGCAGATGCAGTGAGGCAGCAGATGGAGTAGAGGCAGCAGATGTAGTAGAGACAGCAGATGGAGTAAAGGCAGCAGATGTAGTTGAGACAGCAGATGTAGTAAAGGCATCAGATGGAGTAAAGGCATCAGATGGAGTAGATGCAGCAGATGTAGTAGAGACAGCAGATGGAGTAAAGGAAGCTGATGTAGTAGAGACAGCAGATGGAGTAGAGGCAGCAGATGTAGTTGAGGCAGCTGATGTAGTAGAGGCAGCAGATGTAGTTGAGACAGGAGATGTAGTAAAGGCAGCTGATGTAGTAGATAGGGCAGATGGAGTAAAGGCAGCTGATGTAGAAGAGGCAGCAAATGGAGTAGAGACAGCAGATGCAGTAGCGGCAGCAGATGGAGTAAAGGCAGCAGATGTAGTAAAGGCAGCAGATGCAATAAAGGCAGCAGATGGAGTAGAGGCAGCAGATGGAGTAGAGGCAGCAGATGTAGTAGAGACAGCAGATGCAATAAAGGCAGCAGATGGAGTGAAGGCAGCAGATGTAGTAGAGGCAGCAGATGTAGTAGAGACAGCAGATGGAGTAAAGGCAGCTGATGTAGTAGAGGCAGCAGAGGTAGTAGAGACAGCAGAATGAGTAAAGGCAGCTGATGTAGTTGAGGCAGCAGATGTAGTAGAGACAGCAGATGGAGTAAAGGCAGCTGATGTAGTAGAGACAGCAGATGGAGTAAAGGCAGCAGATGTACACCCAGCTAACAGGAAAATGTTATAAAAACATCCCTAAAACATTTCACGAAATGTTCCGGAAATGTTTTAAAAAATGTTTTATTCACGTGATTTTGTATGGTTCCAGGAACGTCCTAGAAACATTTTCCAGAAACATTTGGTTATAACGTTTCTAAAATGTTTTTGTAAAATATTGCAGAAATGCTTTTAAAAAAAGGTTTTATTCACGTGATTTTGTATGGTTCCAGAAACGTTTTAGAAACATTTTCCAGAAACATTTGGTCATAACGTTTCTAAAATGTTTTTAAAAAATGTTTTATTCACGTGATTTTGTATGGTTCCAGAAACGTTTTAGCAACGTTTTCTGTGAACATTTGGTTATAACGTTTCCAAAATGTTTTGAAAACGAACCAGGGTGTCGGAAAAACTTAGTGTTTGATGCCATTGTTCAAAACATACAACACCAACAACTAACAAGACTTAACAAGATACAAATGATTATGACAAATAGTCAGGGACTGTACACCCTTCAGGCATGTACTGCAGAAAACACAATACCAATGACCGACATGGTAATCCATGCCATATCTTCACTATTCAGGCAACAAAGAACTTCAAGACTCTGTTCTGTGAAGATTTTAATATTTTTTGGAAAACAATTACATCTTTCGAAATTATTGATTGTCAGAATCTTCTTTCTTTGGGGTTTTGCCTTGATCCACTTTTCTGAAACATAAAACAAATTCTGAATAAATCTAAAGCAGGTATTAAAAATATATAGTATAGATACAGTTTACTGAAGAGACAATATTCAATTTAGGATAACGATTTATCAGTATTCTAACAATAACATATTTGTAGGTGTTTGGAAACATATTTAAATATTCATTCAAAAACAGATAATTGCTTGCAGTAACTAAATTTATAATAGTATAATGGTATCATGCATCACATTGAATACAAAAGGTGGTACACCCCAACCCACTTAATGGTCAGTGGCTGAGTGCAGATATTAATCCAATTCTTAGCATTCATTTAAAGCCACAAAACCATCAAAAGATGCTTGATCTAGTAGCTCATGGTATTTAACAATAGTTTCTGTGCTTACGTTTGCATCATTCGCAGCCCCTGGGGAAAAATGTTTGTGCACATTTAATATCCACATACATAACGTCGAAGAAATAATACATGTACATCAACCTACAGATAAGTAATGTATAAAGCAATTACTATAATTAAGAAATAATCTAACATATATGTTCCACATCATACTCAAAGTACCCCACTGTACAGTTATTGGCGTAAGAGTACTAACGTTTAGTCGGCCACGGAAGTTTTTTGTTCAGGTATTGCATATGTTTATCGACTGTGTGTCATGGCGATTTAGCACGGCGCTACATACAAACCGACAGTGCAGATTGTCTTTTTGTTTATGATGCTGATTTACAGAAAATATTCAAATCAAAGATACGGAAAGATAGCTATAATCGTTAATATTAAGTTGGTATAGTGTATATTTATGGGCAGGAGGTTCATGATCAAAACCTAAACATTGAATGGCCAAGCCCGAAGTGATCGACAGGGCACGTTCGCATCATAGCTGTGCCGCGATTTCTTGTTTACCGGTTGTCCTACATACTCGCCCGTTCAGACAAATAACTGCTACTTTTTTCATATGAAATGACTAAGAGTCATGTGTGATTGCTCAAACTAGCTGTCCGTGTGAGTGACTTGCCCTAACTGTTTCACATTTTGTCGCAAATAGAGATTTTAAAAGTGTGGCCACGACATCTAACGTGAGTCGACGCCATATTGTAAACAAATTGCGTCAAGGTCGGTTTAACATGTGGTAGCTCGGGCCCCGTTTCTGTCGATGGTACACGCGATACAAACATAATGCAACTACTGAAAACATCAACATAACTTCTACAATGATGCCAGCAATACCTTTTTGAATTTGGGTTAACCGCTTATGGATACGATGTGTTGTAAAGTTCGATTTCGATTTGTTTTTCCTTTCATTGAAACTGTGATAATTGCGCTGTGATTGGTTTGCTGAAATAGTATTTTCCATGAGTCTAATGTACATGGTACATGCTGTGATTGTAGAAGATAATTGATAACCAATTGTGTATGCATATATTTCATCAAATACACATTACTAATCTCTTCAGAAAATGGAATATATAATAGCTCGTTTTCAAACATTCTGCCATGGATATTAGATCAAAAATTAATGTTAGATTTACAAATTATTTATGTACACTGTACTCTCGATTAACGTATGATAATCTATTGCAAGTCTTCAACTCGTATTTGATATGTCATCGGAAATGTCAGCAATGAGTAAAATTAATTTTATTTCGTTACAATCTGCAATTTTATTCAAATAGGCTAATGGGCGATCTTTTTCAATTTATCTTCCCTTCACTAACCCGCTAGGAGCGCTGACCCGGACGGTCCAACCTTAAACTGACGGCGCATGTGGTATGCGCGATACGAGCACTACATGTTACTATGACGCCTATAGACAGTTAACTAGTATAACCTTCACCTCTGTCGGCAACGGTCACGCTTGTGTGTGGACAGCATATCTTTTCGCCTAAACAATGATTTATCTATTGCCATGTCCGGAAATAAATGTTCTTTGATTTAATGATACATCAGGGATGACCACGACTGATCATATTGTATAGTTATCCACTAGACAGGCTTTCGAAGCGATGCGGTGAGATCAGCTGATCGTTCATCCCAGGTCGCTTTGCAATTGGTACTGAAAGTGTTGTCCTTGATGTATGAATATGAAAGTTAAGTAGATTGTGTGTACGTTCCTATATCTATGTTGTAGTATCGCCGAGCAGGCTAAATCATATGCATGCATTTCAGTATGTGCAGCCTTATAAGGCGATGCGGTACGCGAAATGTGAAGGTCTTATGCAACGTAAAGTTGCTCGTAGCCTCAATGTTGTGAATATTGACAGCAACACATGTGACATGTAAGTATTTGTCAGATATATAACAGAGAGCAATGAGAAATGTTCTCAAGAAATTGTAAGAGTAACAGGCACTGTCATCAACTAGATATCATGATACAATGTTCAAAACAAAAGTAATGGAAATCACTGAAATCTGTTTTGATATTAAGGGTTAATTAGTGCATGTTGTATAAAAGGATTTTATGTATATGAATGGTAGCTGTTTGTTGCCAAATACTACCATGATTATATTCCAGTATGATCAATGAAAGATATATATTATTTTGGCCTACAAAGTAGAAAAAAAATAATTTCAGACAGAGGACCCTATATATTAGTTAAATACATATGCAAGAGTATTTGTACCAACTACAATTTTTATAAAAAAACCCATACTAATACTAACATATATTCATACTAATTGTCAATCTCTATAATGTTGATTGTATTAACACTTCAGTGTCTACATCCAGTTTGCATTGACAAAAATCATATGATTGTAACACAGATAAAGCTGATTCTTAACTTCATTAGGCCTTGCTATATGTTTCCTTGTTCTAAACTGATGTTTCAAATTCCAACATAAACAAATTATCAATGTTATTTTTTTTCTATTCACACCAACAGATATCTGCATTGCACAATGACTCTTATTATTTTATTTAATATCTCGGCATACTTGTGCATGTGTACTAGTCTTTGATTACACATGCATGACTTTTCAGCAGTCATCTGTTTCTGAACTGAATATTATGCTAATAAAGATAAGTAACATAAAAAAAGGACTCTGGTATTCTTTCATGTTTGGAGAATCATTCAATTCATTGTGAAAACATTTTTAATTTCTTGCATAAGTTACTTTGATCTTGATAGATCAAAATAGATCCAAATTAAATTGAGGAGATTAAATTATGCAGTCTAATTCATTTCAGCCAGTCTGTCTAAAATCCGGTCCTATTTTTCAGGCAATAATAAATGAATGAAAATTTAAGAAAAAATATACCTTGCCTGAGTGAATCAGTCAATATGCACATTAACTAAAATTTTCAGTCAATATACATATTGGGCCTGTTTATAGACACTGACTGTAACATATAAGTAAGTATAATCTGTTGTATGCAAAAACAAATAACATAAATAAATCCATTTATCTACATGGAATGATTGTGGGGTTCAATTTGCATTTATTTAACCATCAGAAGATTTGATGATAAACTTTCTAAATTCATATTTGCTATATGATAATAATATCTACAAAATATACTTTATATTACAGGTGTCTTGAAATACTGTTAACTGAAAATCTGAATACTAAGATACATCAGGATAGTGTGTTGGTATGTATGGGAAATGATTTGTCAACATTAAAATAAATATAATGTTACAAAAACAAGAAGATAAAACTATGATTTCCATCTATTTATGCATCATACGCATTTTGTGGGGTAGTCAGTATGATTTGTTGTTTGTTGGGACAAATCTCTGTAATTTACTACTATTTTAAGAGCATGAGTATCAGAATTCTGTAAGAAATGATGGATCAGTGAATTAACACCTGTGATGACTCAGAGCACTTAATGATGGACACATGTTAAAAGGGGCAGAATAATATGGGTAAATCTCTTTTTTCAAAGTATGATGACTAGTATGTATACTGCAACTGAGTAACTGAGTGCTTAATAGATGCATGGTAGATTTTCATGTGGCCTATTTCTAAAAAATAATTTAAATTTAATTATTCAGATGCAACTTTTATTTTTGATATAAAAAGTAATATTTAAAATCAGTTGTTTTATTATTTTGAACGTTATTTCTTCTTAAATTTTTTTTAAAGGCACGGATGTATACTTACTATATATAGATCATTGTTAAACCCTGTCAAAGATGTCTGTCTGCTGCAAATGTAGGCATATCACTGATTTTATTAAATTGAAGTCCATGGTAGTATTTGTTGAGATTTGAATGCTTGAATTGTTGTGGGAAATAACACAAAGGCTGATAAATAAAATAAGTTTGCATTATTTCATCGATGCAATATGTTAGCCCAGACTGACAGAATGCCTGGCTGTTTTCTGACGTAGAAAATACCGTGGCAATATACCGTTTTTCATGACGTTTTTCCCGCTATCTTCCATAGTGACAATTCGTCTTGTAGTTGAAGACTCAACAAATGTTGATAATATAAACTAATAATCACTACAAAATATGTGCTAGTTAAAAATATTCAGTTGTAAACGACCGTTTATGAACGAAGGTGCAACAGGATAACCTTTTTAGCTTGGCTCCGTCTCTACATGTCAGTAGTTGGCGCAGCGCGCATAGATCCGGGAACCAGACCGGAAGCGACAGTTTGGACCGTCGCTTCGAACTCCGGCGCAGTGGTGACTCAGCATAACACCACTGCCACAGGCTAATTTGCATATCACGTGACCGGACTTTTCGCTTGTTTGTAAACAAACGCGCTTTTTCAGAAATCAGTGTAGAACGGACTAATGCAAGTATTTGGGGGCGCTTTACATATTGTTTTGCATAACTATATAGATATGCTACTTCAACTGCGACAGTGAGTTGCATGATAATATATATTTATGCATAAAAGTGACCGTGTCGCTAGCTCTCCGTTGGGCTTCGATGACAGCACGTGTAGCCGTACAACCAATGTAAACATAGGATAACTACGCAAAAACAAGTAGATTTTTACGTATTTGCATACTTTTACAATGAAAGTTTACCATTCTTTGACATTTGTTTTTGAAAATGTGTAGACTTGTCAAACATGAAACGGATGAAAAGCATATGCAATATCTTGAATGGACTGTGAAAGATGTGACGAATCGTCACATGGCGCTGGCCTGTGGCAGCACTCTCCTACCCAGAGTTCCATGCGGCCGGCAGCCAGTCAGCATAGTACCTCTGCCACAGGCCAGCGCCATGTGACGATTCGTCACATCTTTCACAGTCCATTCAAGATATTGCATATGCTTTTCATCCGTTTCATGTTTGACAAGTCTACACATTTTCAAAAACAAATGTCAAAGAATGGTAAACTTTCATTGTAAAAGTATGCAAATACGTAAAAATCTACTTGTTTTTGCGTAGTTATCCTATGTTTACATTGGTTGTACGGCTACACGTGCTGTCATCGAAGCCCAACGGAGAGCTAGCGACACGGTCACTTTGATGCATAAATATATATTATCATGCAACTCACTGTCGCAGTTGAAGTAGCATATCTATATAGTTATGCAAAACAATATGTAAAGCGCCCCCAAATACTTGCATTAGTCCGTTCTACACTGATTTCTGAAAAAGCGCGTTTGTTTACAAACAAGCGAAAAGTCCGGTCACGTGATATGCAAATTAGCCTGTGGCAGTGGTGTTATGCTGAGTCACCACTGCGACGGAGTGTGCTGTGGCAGAGGTAGACTGGTTCCCGTTCGTTCCTGCAACAGACTGGAACGACCGGTATTGGGTAAAACAACCTTCACCTTGACGTTACGGTAAACTGGTTTAGCGCCTTTGCTGGTTATATAGACAGTAACGTAGTCAAGACAAGATGGCGACTAATGTGTCGTCTGTCAACAGTAACATAGAAATTGCAAATATTTTGGATCGGGCGAACAGGTACCAATCTTGTAATTTTTTCCAATTAAAGGCTAAACAACGTGATGCTATTTTGGCATGTGCATCAAGGGGTGTTTTGGGTGTTCTACCGACTGGTTACGGCAAAACTGTTGTGATACAGTGAACGATTCCGCCAGCACTGTAGGCCTAGTGGTTGTGAATCCACTAAATGCGATTCTCGATGAGCAGCACAATCGCCTCCGTGGCCACAGTGTAATAATTATAAATAAATGTATGTTTCATGTTTGGAAAATAGTGCTATTTAATATGTAAACCTCCTGAAAGGGCGATACCTTGACGTGGTCAGGAGGCTAATTCTCTTTGACTTTGATATGGTCGTAAGGGAAGACCAAAATCGCCTTGTTGTAGTGATTATTTTATTGCACATTTTGTTAAATGTTTTCTATAAATAAAAATGTCTTAGTGTACTGTGTCCCATTATCCTCACCCCATATTCAAATTTCAGATCAGTCACATTATTGTTGATGAGGCGCATTGTGTCATATCATGGGGGAAATCTAACTTTCGACCAGCCTTTCTCAAAGTAGGGGATTTACGTGCAATCCTTAGAGCCCAGTATGAAATTCAGCAGGCTTTGTGCATAGTGAATCCTCTAATTGCAGCTGCAACTCCTGGCAGGTGAAATTTGCAATCAAAATAGATTTATAAACAAAACAGTATACACCAGCGAGGTATCGATACACTTTGTTGATACCCAATTTATGAAAACTTGACATGTTTCGGAAACATTTCCCTAATCTCTATTAAATCTATTTAATAGTATCCCAACTAACATTTAGTACATTGAGTCATTTGATTACACTGATGTAGACATGGAGATCTAAGATTAAGTATAGCCATGGACTTGTATAACTTGTATATAGGTCTGTGGTTTTGCATACAATGCAGCAACCTATAATCTAAAGGGCATCAACATTACTTACAAGGGTCAAAAGGGAAAATACCTCCCAAAAGGGTTATAGAATATTTGTTATTAGACTTTCTGCACATGGTTGACCACTGGACAAAAATGATGTTTTCCATGTACAATGTAGTTCAATAGTTTCACACATACATACATATGAATTTAATAATATTCTTAATGCTATTGGAAATGTGAAGTACATCCAAAGTAGTAGTACTAGTACAGTATACAGTCATCTCAAGAAGAAAATTAACACCACAACAATTGCACTCAGAAATCTTTCAATATATTTTCCAATATACACACTACAACATGTACAATCTACAGTATGGTTTGATAAGCTAAGGCAATTCATGTAGCGAAGCACTTTGACAATTACAGAGGTTACCGTAGTTACAAATAATAATGACGTGACAAATCCCAAATTTAAACAGTTACCATTAATCTCATCAACTCTTAAAATATGTGATAATAATCACATTTGTTAGTGAAATCATAGAAAAAATTGCTTACTTTTCTTATTCTCCATTCACCAATGTTTAGAAAACATATTGTTCTTAAATGCCAAGTTTAGTATGACAAATGGAAACGTAAAAACAATTTACAAACAGTCTTTTAAACATTTTTCGTTTGAGAAATGGTAACATAAACTCAATATCCTGATTTTGTTTCACAGTAAATATGAATTATGTATTATTGCTTATGTCTGTATGTTTACACTAGTGATCATCAATCAACACTGTCACTAAAAACAATTGTGAAAGTGAAATTCTAGTCACAGAATAGGTATGTTTTTGCCACGAAATACAGCTGGGATTGATATTAGTTACAAGAATAAATAGTTATAACACTGAAATATCTTTCTTCGATACTGCACAAAACAACAGTACAACATGATCATAGAATTAATATCACACAATCCAATTTCAATGGCCCCAAATATATGGTGAAAATATACAACCAGTTAACAGTAACCTCATTAACAAACATTTGCAAATTGATAACCCATCTCAGCTTTTTCCTGAACTTGTGAAAGTATCCATGCCAAATGGCAAAGAAATATCTTAATGCGATAATTGAGCATTTATTCATTTTGTTGTACATGAATACCAGTTTGACCAGATGAGTCAAAGATACTCTTCCAGGAACATTTCTTGATTGGTGGGTAAGAAATTCTGCCAATTGCCATTTTTTTTTTCTGCCTTTTAATCTTTTACTTTGATAAGATTTGAGTTCTCTTTTGATTTGCTTAGTTATGCTGAAGCATAATTGAACAACAGACAACTGGTGAGGCTGGTTCACTGACTGTAAGTGGTTGCAAGCAGTTTTGTTTAGGCACCAACGGAGAAGTGGCATCAGTTGACGGTATGTCAGAGACATGGCAGGTTTGTGAGCATATAGCAGGTGCGGCTGGTTCACTGACTGTATATGGTTGCGAGTAGTTTTGTTCGGGCACCAACGGAGAAGTGGCATCGGTTGACGGTATGTCAGAGACATGGCAGGTCTGTGAGCGTATGGCGGGTGAGGCTGGTTCACTGACTGATACATTTGATAACATAGATCTAATTAAGGAATGTGAATGAGTGGTATAAAGTGCCTGACTGCTACATGCCCAGGTCACTTCAAACATAGGCCCAAAAGTTACATCAGTCTGTACACCCATTTCTCTGGTCTTCGGCACAGTCCTTCCACTCTTTGTATTTGATATTTTCCACCCCCCTGCTCTCCACAAACTGTCAAAAATTTCTCCTCATCTCTAGTCCATCTCCCATTATGGCATGGTTCCTGAAAAATATTATATATCATTTTTTTTCAAATATTCTAATTTTAGGCAAATGGTGCAACATCAGTATGTTTATACAAAATTTGTGTCAACAGCTTAAAACAAAACTTAGAAGGTGAGGTGAAATGGGGTTTAATGTCGCGTCCAAGATTATTGTACTTATTTAGGGACGTGCATGTACGTGTGTGTGTTTGTGTGGCTGCTTGTACTAGTCCGGACTGATGCCGATTTATAGTGCTAGCTCACTGAGATACCATGCAGCAGTTTAACATGAATACCCCACTCAGACACAGTATACTGACTCCGAGCCGACCAGTCCTTGTTTTAGCCCCTTAATGCCGAGCGCCAGACAGGGTAACAACAAGTACCATCTTTTAACGTCTTTTGGTATGACGCGGTCGGGGATCGAACCCCCGACCTTCCGCTCTCCGGACGGACGGTCTACCACTAGATCACGGAGGCGGTACAAAACTTAGAAAATAATGTAGGGAGTCTCATATAAAACTTGTCAGGATGGCCAATACTGTTTGCTTTGTCTTAATCTTTACCACCTAAACTTTGTATCAATGATTATGTTATGGTACGGTCAGTCATGACTTCATTCTTATGCAAGTTCCTACAAACAAACATGTATGTGTATGCAGTTTGAATACAACTAATAATTACATGGTAATGAATGATTAAATATTAATAAATATAAAGAAATATTACTATAAAGAAATTTTCAAATGAATAAAAAATAATAGTCTGCCGTATCAATATTTGCACGAAATTAGCCAAAAGATACACTGACATCAAATAGCCATTATGTGGGTACTAATACTCACCTCAATTACTGCGAAAACTACAATATTTCAAGGCTCTCAAGCCTTGCCCAATGTGTTTTGTCAGCCGCCATCTTGTTTTAGCAGACCATGTTTTATTGTGGGCGATCACGGTCCTTTAATTCCTTGGAAAGTAGAGCAAGAGCCGCGACACCAAGCAGAGGATCCGGGAAATATTCGTGACACCAGCTGTTAATCTGGAGACAACAGATGTAATTACAGTTACTGTACATGTAGTATATTCACAAAGGCATTCAACAACATCTTATTATATCATATGTACCTGCATAGGGCCTGTTGCATGTTAAAGTAGTGCAACCTATTCAACTGACTCTTTATGTATGGTAATGCATTGGTTAACATGATCATCAGATGGACACATTTTAAAAGTCACATCAAATGATTAAATATTTATAAATAAAAATAAATACTACTATATAGAACTTTTCAATTAATTTAAAAATAATAGTCTAGTCTGACCCTATAAATATGGACAGATCTTTAATGTCCTTTCAATTAAATATGAAGCATTTGACGATTTATTCATTGTCCTGATTTTTTTCATCAGTTGATCATATTTATAATGTTAATTCTTTGATTGAATCAAGACATAAGGGACCAACCATTTGGTATTCTGGTGGTAGGGCTGGGATTTTATTGAGAAAAATAAATTGTCCCTGAAATATGCTTGAAAAAAATATTCATGCTTCAAACTGTTGAAAAAAAGAAATTGACTGCTACAAAGAATACATTGTTGCAAGAGGCATATAAAAACATGATTAGTCTCATAGTTGTAATTAAAAGAATATCTGGTATTTCAGCTGTAGCTGATAATATATTTTGTCTCCAAACACAATCCTAGACCCAGACCACCATCCCCTTCCCCACTCTCCCACCAATATCAAATGGTCCCTCAGTATGCTCAGGAATTAAATAATATACCCACGAAATTAGGGTACATGACAATATCTGACCATAAACATAGCCCAGTTCAAATGATTCCCGTTTCGTAATTATTGTCACGATAAAATATTTGCAGCTAAATATTTATTCGTGCTTTCATTGCCTTTAATTTTTTTGATGCGGGAATCATCAAAACTATTCACAAAATATTTCTAGATATTATTTCGGTCAAAATTCAGTTTCATGTGTTATCATTGACATTTTGGCCGTGTCATGTTGTTGCCTAGAAATGATAATTTCGTACTACCAGACACAATGACAAGCATATGAATTATGAATATAAGTGCATATGTAATAGTCCATGCAACAGATAGTTGACAACACGGCAGTTTCATACAGAATTTCTCAGAAACTTAAATTGTCTTGCGTAAGAACTTCATGATAATCTGTTCAGAAGGTAAATTCATAAGAGATTCATCGTCCTCCATTTAAAACAAAAACACTGCCGTGTCAATATTTGCACGAAATTAGTCAAAGAATATGATATCCCATAGCCGTTATGTTGGTACCAATACTCACCTCCATTACCTGGAAAATTACAATTTTCCAGAGTTCACTAGCTTCGCCCAATGCATTTTGACAGCCGCCATCTTGTTGTAGCAGACGATGTGTCATGGTGGGCGATACCGGTCCTTTGATTTAAGTGCAGCGACACCAAGCGGAGGATCCGGGAACCAGTCTATGGCAGAGGTACTATGCTGGCTGGCTGCCGGCCGCATGGAACTCTGGGTATGAGAGTGCCGTCGCTTATATCATTTCAAAAGGAGAGTTATTGCCCTTTGGAACAAAAAGATCGCCCATAGACGGTCGGTGATTTCCCGCCGCTGTGAATTTGTCGTCTGGACAGGTGCGCGTGATTTGACCTCGCGTGTTGTGACGTGGATGACGTCACATGAAACAGCTGATCTAATGTTGTGGTAGTATAATGGATACACGTGGTTTCATTTTCCAAATAACAATATTCTCTTTGACTGAACTAGAAAGCATATCTAGTACATCACGATTGGAAAAAAATGTCTACGGCGACCGACGAGTGAATGAGACCGCATATCATTTGACGAACAGTGTTAGAATATTTGGCGCAGTTTTCTAATTTTGGTATGTTGACATGTGCTTTTCATATCTGTTTGAATGCTTGATATTCCAAAAATATAATGTGCATTTAGTTGAGTACAGTGAGAAAGCTGTCAAAATGGATCCAATATTAAACAACCTAGCTTTTAATATTTTAGCTTCATCTATTGGAATCTCGAACATAAACAGTAAAAGTAATTAGATCTACTCACAATAAATAGATAATCAATTTCTGAAAGACAAAAAGTTTTCAGTGTAAATGTGATTTCGTTTTGATGTTTTATATAGTTATATTTATGTCTTTTTTTCACTTTGCATTATCTAAATTACCAAATACTTCGACCAGTGACATATAGTAATAATTAGATTCTACTTTGTTTTGTATCCTAAGTATGAAATAGATATTTTTTAAAAATGAATGTTTGTCCATTTTAATTTGTATATCTTCCCTCCAAGCTGTAGTTTAGCTAGGCCAAAATTAAGAAAAAAAGGAAAGACATAATAAACCATTTTTATTAAAGATTTTGCTGGTTAAATTTTCGAAGTTCAATACCAAGAATATATTTTTCCTTTTATGACAAATAATTCCATTACTTTCATTGACCTACGATCATTATCTATTTCAAACTTTTGCTTTAGTAGAATGGGATGGAATGGGAAACTAGTGGAAATAAACTATCACGTATGTCCTTAAATGTGCATGTACATACCTGGCTAGGTGTAAATACACTTCTAAAGTCGTATTTATAAATCAAATAAATAAATGGAAGAAAAGGTGGTATTTCATGGACTGGCCATACAAGTATATTTTGAGCAAAGGTCTAAGTTAGGCAGCCAAGTGCGAAATACGAGCTGATACGAGGATGTATGTTTTCTGGTGGCCATAGTGAAACAATGACATATGGCGCCCGAGTTGCGAGTGATCGAAAATAGGTTTGTTGAATAGATTTGCTGCCCATGACAACGTTTCAACAATTTTGATTGAATCTACATGAACTTACTCTTGGGTGGTGTTACGTTAGTATAATCTTGTTAATTATTAAGAAATAATAATGATGCCCGATATTGAGCGATGTCAATTTGTTTAGCGATCTTTCACATTTTGTCCTTTGAAAATGTACGATGTCAATTACCCCGAAGTTGTTTTTATAACTAATAAAAGAGCACGGTCACTGAAACATACATGGACGTAACCGGGATTCTTTCAAGATATACATTCTAAACTGTCATTCGTTTTGTGATATAATCTTTGAAACAGTCTGCGTATGAATTAATCACGACCACTTCCGTCAATTTTGTTTTGACGTCAAAAACACGCACAATTTCATCGGGATTTTTTATCGGTAAATATAACTCACGGAAAATTCTCAGTGAATGTGTACTTCAACATAAATATCATATGTCTATCACTGTTAGGACATGTACTTGCCAATGATATGAATTATTGGTCATTTAGATTTCAAACAAGGGCGCTTACTTGACTTTGCTTGCCATATCCGGGTGCGTCCATATTACGATTAGTGTGGAAAAGTAGGAAACTTATAATACCAGCACTTTTATCGATGGCTGGGCAGTGCATAGATCTTTTGGATTTGGTGACTTTAGATACTGTTGGAAAGACAATCAACTCGAGTTGCATGTTATACAATTTGGTTACACTGTGTGAAGAAATAAAGACGTTGCAACACTTTTGATACAATGTATAGGTTTTTGTAACCGCGACGTCAGCACAGTGCGGCACTGAGCGGTTTGCAGGCTCACTGACGTCCAGGCACCATGAGGGTTAACCGAAATTCAAACGGGAATAGATGTATATTAAACACGCATTTGTAACCTAGTAGTCAGTTGGCCAGGGGTGAAAAACAAGATTTTCGTTCCCACATTTTCCTGTATACCTTAAACCTTTTCTATTGCATAAAGCAGGTATATGTTCACAATTTTCATTGGGTAGTAAGCTTGCAAGTGTGTGCAGGAATTTTCAGGGGGTCAAAATTGCATAAATTGAAGGAAAAATGCATAATTTGACGAAATTGGCTGTAACAATTTTATTAAGTCATTAAACTATCCAAATTATGTCTTTGATTACAGGTAATATGTTCGGTTATCTGAATAAGGCAAACATTTTGTTTTATTTAACTGTTATTCTAATTCTCACTGGAAACATTGGTAAAAATCATGTTGTTTTACTTCATTTTCAAATCTTGTGAGTAGGTAAAACACTAATTCCATTGAATTGTTACAATAAAACCACTATTACTGGGTATTAAAATCTGCCTTAACCATTGTACTATCCTATACAAAAAACAAAATGAAAATATATTACATAGGGGTTGAGATATTGTATACAATGTTACCCCAACCCCCCAAAACCAATTTTGACGAAAATTGCTTATTGAGATATGGTGGTAGATGATGTTGTTGTAGTGGATGAGGGGGATAATTGCAACTATGCTTAAAAACACAAAAATAGTAAACTCATAAAGCAAAATGATGCTTCAAGTTTTTCTGTGCGCATTTATGGTGGCCATCTTGAATTTCAAGATGGCTGCCATTTTGACCTGTTTTCAAAATCAAGATCTTATATAGTTCTTCAACATGGTCATGTAATATATCATATGAAAGATTTTTACATTGTCTTTTCAATGATGTACATTATTCACTGACTCCTGTGGTAAATTGACCCCCAACAATGAAAAAAGGAAATATTGAAATCCAATTTCTCTCATGACTTCAACCCATACCCAAATTTAGATATTAATTGAAATGGACATATTTTCATTCAAAATTGTAGATATACTGCACTTTAGTTCTTCAACATGGTCATGTAATATATCATATGAAAGCTTTATTACATTGTCTTTTCAATGATGTACACTATTCACTGACTTCTGTGGTAATCCCCCAATAATATAACAAATGATATATTGAAAGCTAATTTCTCTAGCAACACCAACCAACCTCCAAAGTCGTATTTTAATAAAATGGACATTGTTTCACTCAAAATTGTAGATATACTGCACTTTTTTCTGAACATTTCACTAGTTTATCGTTTGAGTGAAAAAAACATGAGAATACTTGTAGTATTATGAAGTATTAAAAATTACATCACAGAGTCAAGGGCTGTGAAATAATGTCACCTCTAGTCACCGTCAGAGTCCATCTCTTCTGGAAAGGTAGGTAAGTTGTTCTGTTTAGGCATGACATAGCACAACTGCATCCAAGGGAACATACCATTTGTTCTTGGCGCTACACCTGGATGAGGAGCATCTGCCTGTTGTGCATTTACAGGTGAGCAATTCTAGACACAGTGCTGGCATTCGTTTCTGGGTCATTGGGGTGGGTTCTATGACATCCTCAGTAGACGACCGCCTATTCTCTTCTGGTGGTGGAATGTCAGCCTTTCCTTTGTGTGCAGAACACCACGTGATGCACTGGTGCTGACATCTGAGTAGAGGTTGTGTGGTGGGAGTTCCTCTAGGTCTCCAACTCTGTGGAACATGTCAGCTGTAAGTGTATTAAAATTAGTGCTAGATGCAGTCGATGCTGGATTGTACACTTTGACGACAAATGTTTCTGTCTTTTTCATGTTGAAGGCACCAGTTTCTTCTGTTGGTTGCAACAAATCTGGTTGTGCGATAAATATGTTCCAGGTCGACTTCTTGCCATAACCACTGAACTGGCTTGTTGTGTCACAACCATGACCGCATGGAATGCTGGTAGAGTTGCCACAACATCTTGAGTGAGAGATTGATGTACATCATGAACTTGTATGAATAGAGGGTCCTTTGCAGTACCTGCACCCATCTATATCTGATTTGGTAGATTTGGTATTGCTGCAGATTGATCTAAGGAAGATATTACATCATCATGGTATGAATCGAGGTGACAAGCTTTTGTCAGAGTTCATTGACAATCGATTGGCGGATAATGCTTAGAGTATTCATGACAAAATATCAGAAAATATTTCCAACAGTACATGTTCCGCACTGTACACCATGCAGGTATCAAAGAAGTCAACTCAAACCTATACCTTTAAGCAAGGAAGAAAACTTTTCAGAAGGTTGCTGAGTGCCACCCACAGTGGAAGAGAAGTAAACGTACCACATCTTCTAACACATGAGCTGTCCGAGACCCCACCTTCCCTGGCAACAACAGATGGCCTGCTTTGTACAACAAAGCTGCATTATCACATTTGCTAGCAGATTCTCATGCTACCATCAACTGATGACACAACATGCATTGTTATCTCTGGCATGGCTCTTGTACAGGCTATAGGCAAACCAAGCAAAGCTAGGACCTTTGGAGATTTGGCTGATGTTTTCAATTGGAATGTGCTGAAGAACTTCAGTGAAACTTGTACTTAAGTCGATGATGGCTTTGACCAATATGTTGCAAAGTCAGTAAAATCTGCAACTCGGACAAAAAGAGGTGATCGATCAAAGAAAATTTGAAGAATAATAGATAAATGAGACATCCTTCTGCTGGCTTCATTGTCCAGTTTTATTGAAATGAACAAGCAAAATTTGATACAATTCTTGACCACAGAATTGCACACATAGGCACAGCATCTCCATCATAATCATCAAATCATCATCATTGCAGGTGGATTAAGCAGCCCAGATACAGCAGTATCTTCCATAGATCAGTCTGAAGCAATGCCAAATCTACTGTCAACACATAAAGAGGCAGCTACACGAATGATGATCAATGTCATGGATGCCTCCTGCAATGGATACGACCACAGAGTCATTCACAGCCGAGACACTGATGTGTTAGTACAGTTGAAACATAAACATCGGTTTTCTGCTCAGATATGAATGGGTGCATATCAGTTGATGATTTACATCAATCTCTCATTCTCTCAGATGTTGAAACAGCTCTACCATCATTCCATGCGGTCACAGGTTGTGGACCTGGAACATATTTATCACACAACCATATTTGTTTCAACCATCAGAAGAAACTGGTGCCTTCAACATGAAAGAGACAGACTCCCTTGTCATCAAAGTGTACTATCCAGCATCGACTGCAACTAGCATTAATACACTTACAGCTGACATGTTCCACAGAGTTGGAGACCTAGAGGAACTCCCACCACACAACCTCTACTCAGATGTCAGCACCAATAAATATCTAAATTTGGGTATGGGTTGAAGTCATGAGAGAAATTGGATTTCAATATTTCCTTTTTTCATTGTTGGGGGTCAATTTACCACAGGAGTCAGTGAATAATGTACATCATTGAAAAGACAATGTAAAAATCTTTCATATGATATATTACATGACCATGTTGAAGAACTATATAAGATCTTGATTTTGAAAACAGGTCAAAATGGCAGCCATCTTGAAATTCAAGATGGCCACCATAAATGCGCACAGAAGAACTTGAAACATCATTTTTCTTTATGAGTTTACTATTTTTGTGTTTTTAAGCTTTGTTGAAATTATCCCACTCATCCACTACAGCAACATCATCCACCACCAAATCTCAATAAGCAATTTTCGTCAAAATTGGTTTTGGGGGGTTGGGGTAACATTGTATATAATATCTCAATCCCTATGTAGTATATTTTCATTTTGTTTTTTGTATAGGATAGTACAATGGTTAAGGCAGATTTTAATACCCAGTAATAGTGGTTTTATTGTAACAATTCAATGGAATTAGTGTTTTACCTACTCACATGATTTGAAAATGAAGTAAAACAACATGATTTTTACCAATGTTTCCAGTGAGAATTAGAATAACAGTTAAATAAAACAAAATGTTTGCCTAAATCAGATAACCGAACATATTACCTATAATCAAAGACATAATTTGGATAGTTTAATGACTTAATAAAATTGTTACAGCCAATTTCGTCAAATTATGCATTTTTCCTTCAATTTATGCAATTTTGACCCCCTGAAAATTCCTGCACACACTTGCAAGCTTACTACCCAATGAAAGTTGTGTACAGATACCCCCTTTATGCAATAGAAAATGTTTAAGGTATACAGCAAAATGTGGGAACGAAAATCTAAACTAAGCCTCTTTTCCGCTGGTGGCCAACTGACTATAGCTACGAATCACGTCGTCATCGCGGAACAGTTAGATCTTGAGAGCAAATTCGTAGCATTATAACCAGCTGGTAACCAGATTCGTTCAGTCTTTCATATCTTTTTTCCTCTCATTGTCAAAAACAGTGAATCAAGTATATATGAACTTTATTTCGTCCAACATTTACTGAACAGAGCTCAATGAAGTTCAATATAATTCTGTATCGTGACAAAACATGGTGATCGAAAACCGAACGAATACTGGCGCAATCAATTTTAATGAATCATTGGCGTCATAAGCCAAACTCACTGAAAATATAGTGTGATACCTTTTGACAACTGACAAGCGAACGGCCAGTATGTTGTCGCTGAGGAACTAAACCTTTTATAGCGCGCACGTTACTGCGCCTGATTCGTTTTAATTGGAATCGAAACATTTTGATCCAAAAATGATAAATTGATTATTTTTGGGGAATATTATAAATAAACAGTGTAAGCACCTTGCTTCAATGTAACTGCAACAATGCAGTTTACAGGGCGCAGCTTCGCCCGCAACCAACAGCTCAACCGTGGCTCACGTTCGAATGCATAAATAAAAAAAATAAAAACAACCAGATGATCGACATTTAGTTCAGTCAGTGCCAATTCACAAGAATGTGTCTTTCATTTCTTCACGATGTACGGGTTTATTAACCTAATATTTCGCTTTAGACGTTGACAATAACTACAGTCGACCGGAAAGTATTTCCTTTGTTTTGACTGCTCCTCATCGCAGTATAACAGAAATCAACTCAACCTTTCCCACGGACTGAAACGAGCGAAATTGCTGATAGTTTTAAAAGAATCAAAGTTAGTATTACAGTAAACTCTAAATAATACATTTCAGAAATAACACGGACGAAATGGCTGGTAGGCCCTACACTTACGATCGAAAACCGAAAGCCCACAAGGCAGGCCTAGTGACCGAGTGACTGAGTAACGCGATACATTAATCATGTTAATATCATAATGTACATAAATATAACAACAAGCGGATACTGCTTTTGAAAATGAACTTACCCTCTAAGAAATCACAGTTCGATGACCCGGTTCCGCTTGCTGCACGTCACTCAGATGCAGAGTAAACTTGAACTAATGATGGCGGGTGCAAAATATGACGAAATAGTGTGACGTCATTCCAACGTCATTACCCGCGACAACAAGGAACTATGTCACAACATTTTACAAATGTTGTGGAAACGTTTGTGTGATATCAGTTTTTACAAACGTTTTAAGAACATCTCAAAAACATTTATATTTGTCATAAATTTTCAAAAAACGTTTTCAGACATTTTAATAACTAGTCATGAACAATGGTTAAATGAGAATGTCTTTTACCGTAGATCTATAATTATTCACTTATCAACGGTCTCTCTCACGCCCCCGCAAAATATGCGCAACTAAATGTGCCTGTGACACTATCTGTGATCAGCAACAAACAAATCATGTGAAGTTTTATATCTTACTCATGTTTGCTACATTTACTTTAGACATTTAGTCTACAGATAAAACTGTAACTGAAAATTTTATATTACTGCGTTACCAATCCACATCATTATGAAAACATAGATTGCTGGCTGGGGAACTTGTGTTCAACTATAGGCTGTTGGAGTCGTAATAGGTACTCACTTTAATACATGGTGGTAACTTTTCATGAAAAATGTTCTGGCATAACATTTCTGCAATGTGTTGAAAACATTGCAATAAAATGTTATGAAATAGTATAGCCTATGTTATAGCATGATGTTCTTGAATAACATTTAGAAAACATTTCAATAAGATTTCATAAAATAGTTTCTTGCATTACATTTCTTCAATGTGTTGAAAACATTGAAATAAAATGTTATGAAATAGTATCGCCTATGTTATAGCATGATGTTCTTGAATAACATTTCAAAAACATTGAAATAACATTTCATGATATACTTTCTGGCATAACATTTCTGCAACGTGTTGAAAACATTGTAATAAAATGTTATGAAATAGTTTCGCCTATGTTCTGATATGATGTTCTTGAATTACATTTTAAAAACATTTCAATAACATTTTTAATAATTATTTAACATTTACACCTTATTCGTATGATTGTACATATTTGTACACAATGTAAACTAGTGTCCAAAAGAAACGATACCAACTTATTTTCAAAATTGTTTTTTACTAAGTGAATTGTCAAGTATGAAAACATGCCAATTCGTATTGCACATCCCAAACACAGCATAGTCGATAAAAAATACCGGGAACACGTGATCACTTCCGGGAAAAAACGTAAATTTCGTGAAAGTGACATTATATTTCCCTCTCTAGCATGTTCTGCACGTGCAGAAAAACTGTATAAAACGGCTGATCAGACACGTTGATATCACAGCAACAAAAAGAACACAAGATATGCCACGTTTGACAGCCATCGAGAGAGAGAGAGAGCCGTTGGAATGGTCCAACAAGGAGCGTCACACGTCGACGTCGCCAGAAGGTTGGGCTGCGCACGCATCACTATCACCAGGTTGATGCAGCGGTTACGTCAGACAGGTCAGACGTCAGACAGGCCCAGGAGTGGAAGACCACGAGTAACCACGCCCCGTGAAGATCGTTACATCCGGGTATTACACCTGAGGAACCGCACCGTAACAGCGACGTTCACGGCGGCTACAGCACTGGGACACAGGATCAGTCGACAGACCGTCTACAGGAGACTACGGCAGTATGGTATCCGGCCACGTCATCCCTACCGCGGACCGCTCCTGACGCCTCGACACCGGAACAACAGACTGATCTGGGCCAGGCGAGTTCGACGTTGGCAACGGCGGGACTGGACACGTGTTATGTTCTCTGATGAAAGCAGATTCCTCATCTTCAGAAACGATGGACGGCAGCTTGTATACCGACGATTTGGTGAACGTTTGGCGCCTAAGTGTATCCAACAGGTCCGGCCGTTTAGGAGGTGGAGGGTTAATGGTTTGGGGTGGCATATGTGGTGACGTCAAAACGATGCTTGTCGTAATTCGTGGAAACCTGAATGCACAGCGTTATCTTGATGACATCCTCCGGCCTGTTGTGGTGCCCTTTATTCAGCAACAGCCTCGTGGACTCCTTTTCCAACATGACAATGCAAGGCCACACACAGCAAGATTGACACAGAACTTCCTTGCCAACGCCAACGTACAGGTTTTGCCATGACCCGCATGTTCACCGGACATGAATCCAATCGAGCACTTATGGGACCACCTCGATCGGCAAATCCGACGTCGCCGTGTGCCTCCAGTCAACGTCCAGGACTTGGAACGATGTCTCCTCGAGGAATGGCAACGCATCACTCCCAACGTCATCAGACGTTTGACGTCATCAGTCCGTAGGCGTGTTCTGGCATGTATTGATGCTCACGGTGGACATACCCGCTACTGACTTGACTTTGAGACGTGTGGTGTGACATTTCCCGTTGTTTCTGTGATCAGTGCTCTAACGAAATGTTCATTTTTCGACCCCACCTATCTTTAAAGGCTTGTCATATTGGTTGTACAGATTTTATTGAAATGAATTTTTTGTACAGATGTTGTGAAAGGATTTCTCAAAAGCATAACACCAATCCTAAACTTCTGCATTGTTTAATTTTTCTTTTATGTCGTTGCAAACAGGTGGTATCGTTTCTTTTGGACACTAGTTTATTTAAATCATGATGATAACATTTCATAAAACATGTTCTGGCAAAACATTTCTGCAACGTATTGAAAACATTGTAATAACATGTTATGAAATAGTTTCGCCTATGTTATAGAATGATGTTCTTGAATAACATTTTGAAAACATTTCAATAACATTTTGAATAGTTGTAAAACATTTCTAAAACGTTAAAAAATGTTTTAACGAAAATGTTTTTTGCAAAACAATAATGAAACCTTTTGAAAATGTTTTGAAAATGTTATGTGTTAGCTCGGGTAGTAGAGACAGCAGATGTAGTAGAGACAGTAGATGTAGTCGAGACGGAAGATGTAGTAGAGATAGCAGATGAAGTAGAGACAGCAGATGGAGTAAAGGCAGCAGATGTAGTAGAGACAGCAGATGTAGTAGAGACAGCAGATGTAGTAGAGGCAGCAGTTTGAGTAAAGGCAGCAGATGGAGTAAAGGCAGTTGATGTAGTTGAGACAGCAGATGGAGTAAAGGCAGCTGATGTAGTAGAGACAACAGATGGAGTAAAGGCAGCTGATGTAGTAGAGACAGCAGATGGAGTAAAGGCAGCAGATGTAGTAGAGACAACAGATGTAGTAGAGACAGCAGATGTAGTAGAGACAGCAGATTTAGTAGAGACAGCAGATGTAGTAGAGACAGCAGATGTAGTTGAGACAGCAGATGTAGTAAAGACAGCTGATGTAGTTGAGACAGCAGATGGAGTAAAGGCAGCTGATGTAGTTGAGACAGCGGATGGAGTAAAGGCAGCTGATGTAGTAGAGACAGCAGATGGAGTAAAGGCAGCTGATGTAGTAGTGACAGCAGATGAAGTAGGGGCAGCAGATGGAGTAAAGGCAGCTGATGTAGTAGAGACAGCAGATGGAGTAAAGGCAGCTGATGTAGTAGAGGCAGCAGATGGAGTAAAGGCAGCAGATGAAGTAGGGGCAGCAGATGTAGTAGAGGCAGCAGGTGAAGTAGGGGCGGCAGATGTAGTAGAGACAGCAGATGGAGTAAAGGCAGCTGATGTAGTAGAGGCAGCAGATGGAGTAAAGGCAGCAGATGGAGTAGAGGGAGCAGATGTAGTAGAGGCAGCAGATGGAGTAAAGGCAGCTGATGTAGTAGAGGCAGCAGATGGAGTAAAGGCAGCTGATGTAGTAGAGACAGCAGATGTAGTAGAGGCAGGAGATGTAGTTGAGACAGCAGATGGAGTAAAGGCAGCAGATGTAGTAGAGGCAGCAGATGAAGTAGGGGCAGCAGATGGAGTAAAGACAGCTGATGTAGTAGAGGCAGCAGATTGAGTAGAGACAGCAGATGGAGTAAAGGCAGCAGATGTAGTAGAGGCAGCAGATGGAGTAGAGACAGCAGATGTAGTAGAGGTAGCATATGTAGTAGAGACAGCAGATGTAGTAGAGGCAGCAGATGTAGTAGAGACAGCAGATGGAGTAAAGGCAGCAGATGTAGTAGAGGCAGCAGATGTAGTAGAGACAGCAGATGAAGTACAGACAGCAGATGTAGTAGAGACAGCAGATGGAATTAAGGCAGCAGATGTAGTTGAGGCAGCAGATGTAGTAGAGGCAGCAGATGTAGTAGAGACAGCAGATGGAGTAAAGGCAGCAGATGGAGTAGAGACAGCAGATGGAATTAAGGCAGCAGATGTAGTTGAGGCAGCAGATGTAGTAGAGGCAGCAGATGTAGTAGAGACAGCAGATGGAGTAAAGGCAGCAGATGGAGTAAAGGCAGCAGATGTAGTAGAGACAGCAGATGGAGTAAAGGCAGCAGCTGTAGTAGAGACAGCAGGTGTTGTAGAGACAGCAGATGTAGTAGAGGCAGCGGATGTAGTTGAGACAGCAGATGGAGTATAGGCAGCAGATGAAGTAGGGGCAATAGAAGAGCTAGTATCTGTCGAAGACTTAGATGTAACAGATCCACTGGCAGGTGTTTTTACTTTTTGAACAGTGATTTGGTCTACCTTTTTGGCAAAACGGCCTTTACTTCTTTGTGGAACATGCCATGTCTGAGGCAGCAATGTTTTTGACAATGCAGGTAGCACTGTTTTTAAGTCAAGGGATTGATAGTGTTGTAACAAATACAGTAAACCAATCACGTGATTACATTTGCCCTGGCCAGATTCACAATTACATGAAGTCTGCTCAATGAGAGTTGAATCGGTTGTAAAAAATATCATTGGTAGTCTATTTCTATTATTTTTTTATTATTTTTTATGTGGTAATGTCTGCTCAGTGTAATAGCACTTTTTTCTTATGATGATTAATTGGCCTTGTCCAATTATAACCATGACTTGAAAATAATTATGCAGGGCACCCAATTTTCTTTTCAAAGCCTTGAGCATATTAAAGGTTTCTTCACTAAATTGATTGTTCTTCAGACTAATGATTCAAGGTGTGGGTTTTCAATAAATGAGAATTTTAATTATCTTTCCATCAAAAGGTACTTTTTTTCTGGGCGCAGTATAGAATTTTCACAGCCACAATTGTTTTTAATTTCTCTTAACGAGAAAATAAGAAACAGTTTATTAAGTACAAATACACATTTTCTTTTCGGTTTTATTCACCTTCACGTGATAAGGGGTTTCATTCTTTTTTATTGACTTGAAGCTTCGAGCTCTGCAAACTGCTCCATCAGGTTGAGGAGATACTATAATCATAAAAGTAATCGAATATCCTGCCTGTTATAATCATGACAATATCAATGTATATAATTGATTTGCAACAGGTTTGTAAAATAAACCCTTGTATACAATTTATATCATTCTTTTTTGTATTTGATTTGTCTGTATGTGTTTACTTTTAGTTTGACTCATGTTACCATAAAATGGTGAGTTATTAAACATTTACTTCTTTGGATTTATGTGAACGTTTATTGGTCACACAGCAGATCATATGGACACATATTATGCAAATGTGGAGGATAATATAACATCATCTGAGCTCCCTGGTAATGTTTAACACTGAACATGAATGGTACACTTTGTTCAGTGAAATACAAAATCGATGGAAACCTGTGAAACGAATTTTTACTTAAGGTTAGTTGCTGCTGGTTCTTAGGCTCATGATGATGAAGGGACTTTTTCACAAGTTCAACACGTTTTGTTTGAGGTTACAACAAATGTGAGTGGTAATTTATGTTTCGATAGGTGCATGCACATAACAGAAGAAAGTATTATTTCAGCCAGCGACCAAAAAATATGGTATCAGCTTCAGCCTAACAATAGTTATGTGACATATGAGATAGTCCTGCAAATCATACAGAGATCAACACAGCAACAAATATTTTTTATCTTTTAAATTTCAATTTTACACATATTGTTATTACTCATTTAATGTTCAAAACAACACCCAATATTTTCTAATGAATTTTCATTGCTACTACAGCACGAAGCTATTCACCACATGTTTTTTGTTTTGTAAAATATTTCTTCTTCAGGTGGAATTCATTTCAAACACGATAGTAATTACCAAACGCTGTCCTTAGTTAGACTCATATCAATAAGCAAACAAATCGAAAGCCAAATTAAAGTGTTGTTAATTGTTTACTAAACAATGTGATGTTATGATTATCCCATTCACAATACTAGGTGTCAGATGTATTATAAAAACCGCAAGATGCGTCTTTTTAGAGAACTTTGATAAGATTATATTTAACGGGAAAATCACTTTGGGTTGTCGACACAACCAAGGCCGTACCTTCAACATCGAATATGTATCCCTCGCAAAAATTGCCATAGGCTCTTTTTAAGACTTTCTTGGGACTTTTGCAATTTGGTTTACCCAATTTTTAACAAAACCGGGTCCTATGACCGGGACACAGTTTAAATTTTTGGTCCACACAGTCTTAGCGCTCAAATTGGTGGAAGCCATTTCGATACTGTTTCCTTGACACGGAAGCACTCAATGTTCTCCAAGCCTCGTTTTCGATCCAAGATGGCGAAAGTGTGAAAAAGGTCAATAGCCACTACCACGAGTTCCGAATGCCATAGCTTGCACGTGCATTTTGCTTAACTGTTTTCCATTTCAATGAGATTTTTAACAAGGGTGAAAACAATGCCGTTGGAGACGTTTAAGTGCACCGTTTGTCGAATATCAGGCCACTAACATTTTCAAAAAACATATATCCAGTGTATATACCGGGTGTTTTTTTGTAGTCAGGTTCAATGAACTACATACTTCCTGTGCGTTTCTTTCTTTGAAGAGTGTACGTGGAGAAAACCTTTCGGCCAATCTCTCTCTATAACCAATGACAGACCAATAACACTGAAGATACACATTATTCATCCACAGCTTATGACCTTGAACTGTTTATGTTACAAGTAATCTGATTGGGTCATGTTCTTTTAGTAGTGTAGGTGGGCATGGACGAGTACTTTGCCTTTTTGTGGGGGGTGCATTCTCTGCCTATCCCTCAGCTATATTCCTCTACTTCTACACCTTTCGCACCTTTATGTCGTCTCCATCCTCGACGTCTGGTCACGAAGTGGGAGGTTGGATACAGGAATGGGTGCTGCCCGCCTGTCTCTCACGTGTTGTTTCCACAGCAAATAGTGTGCTACAAACCCATTGTACATCTGCTGGACTTACGGTCAAATGAGGGTAGGGGTTGTTTAAGGAGCATTTCACAAAGCACATATGAACCAGTGCATTTTGTTATTTATGAATTATCATTTCTTTAACTTCTCTGGTTTCCGTGACAACAAAGGCGTAACTCATGACCCATTTGTATTTCCACACGTATCAGTCAAGTGATCAGCTGGTCACGTTCATGTTATTGGAATGTTTATCTGCAGGTGACAGTGACGATGGGTAGATGTCAAAAGAGTTTCCGTTTATTTCCAAGGACAGCAAATATTAGGATGTAATTCTCTTTGTCATATCCATTGATAATTTAGTGAACCTTATATATTTTATCGACGGGGGATAGGAGTATTTCATGTTTGTTTTAACTGCAATGGCCAGGCGACCCTTGGGGCTTTAGTCGCTAGCTTTAATTACAGGCAGCTGACCCGCACTGGTTGTCTCATTTGCATTAAATATACTGTGAATATTTAGGTAGATCACAGCCTGGCACCGTCGTCTTATGTTCCCAAAAAGTGTTTGGATGGTTGCCAAGGGAAGACCGTACCACACTTCAGTGAGGTCGAGCTCCTGTAGAGTTGCCGGACGATGATGCTGATGTTGTTTATTGTTTAATGCCGCACTCAGCAATATGCTTTGGAGATCACCCTGTCACGACACCCTGTTCTTCCGGCAGCTCTCTGACCCGTGAAGATCCGGGGTAGAATAGGTCTTCAGCAACCCATGCTTGCCGGAAGAGGCGACTATGCTTGTCGTAAGAGGCGACTAACGGGTTCGGGTGGTCAGGCTCGCTGACTTAGTTGATGCATGTCATCGTATCTTAATTGTGTTGATCGATGCTCATGATGTCAATCACTGGATTGTCTGGTCCAGACTCGATTATTTACAGACCGCCGTCATATACCTGGAATATTGCTGAGTGCGGCGTTAAACAACAAACCAATCAACCAACTAAATTATCAAATACTTTGATCAGTGACATACGTATTTATTAATAATAATTCTTAGTAAGAAATAGAATTTAAAAAAAAAATCTTGTCGAACAGCAAAATGAATTTATTCTTATGGTTCTTTTTTCACAATTTTAAATTGTATATGTTCACTCCAAGCTGTAGTTTAGCATGGCCAAAAAGGGGATTGCCTAAAAGTCGGGCCAAGAAAAGTCGGGCCGGGCCGGGCCAGCGGGTAATACTAAAAATGGATTGCAGGAATAATAAAACGAAACGCGCATATCTAGGCAGATCTCAAATGTCCACAAACGTATAGTTTTGCTCATTTAATTGAGTTTGAATAAAAATGCACCTTCAACAATGTAATTAAATGATGATTATGACTACATACCGTGAGTCTCGTAGAAAAGTCAGCGTCTTGACTGTGTGTATTCTTTGATTAGAATGCTTCTCACCGACCTTAGCGTGTAGGGGTGTGATGTCCTGGGCAGGAAACGACAGTGTTTTGACTACTCTTCTTTCATTAATTAACGTGTTAAGGTAATTAACCTTTACTAATTCGTGTTAAACCAACACAGGATGTTTTCTGGAAGTGGATATTCGCGAATGTCAAAAGACTGACACGACACGTGTTAATAACTGTCCAAGCACTTCTAAAGTTCCTAACATTATTTATATCTAAAGACTAGTATTATATCTAATTATTTACCACTTTATTGTCTCATATTTCAGTAGTTAAAGAAAACACAGAGCTCAAAGTGAAGCCTTTTTCACTCTACATTCTCAACATAGTCTCTATCAGAAGTGTTTCGCTTGTGTTGGGTCCGACTTGGCCTGGGCGGTCATAATCATCTTTAAACGCACAGATGTATCTTCAAATGTGATTAAATCTATAGATTAGTGTTATATCTACCTATACACCGATTTATAATGTCCAGGTGTATCGCTTTTAAAGAAATCTGCGCCGTTTAAGTGAAGCATTTTTACTGTATTTTCTTTAAAAAATCCAAGTCAGAAATGTTCGGTCCGACCTGGCCCGGGCTGTTAAAATCAACTTAAACCTCTCAGATGTATCTTCAAATGTGATTAAATCTATAGACCAGTGTTATATCTACCTATACACCAATTTATAATGTCACAGATCGCAGTATTTATAGAAAACATGGGGCTCAAAGTGAAGCCCTTTTCCCTCTACATTCTCAACATAGTCTCTATCAGAAGTGTTTGGCTTGTGTTTGGTTCGACTTGGCCCGGGCGGTCAAAATCAACTTTAAACGCACAGATGTATCTTCAAATGTGATTAAATCTATAGATTAGTGTTATACCTACCTATACACCAATTTATAATGTCCAGGTGGATCGCATTTAAAGAAATCTGCGCCGTTAAAGTGAAGCATTTTTACTGTATTTTCTTTAAAAAATCCAAGTCAGAAATGTTCGGTCCGACCTGGAAAAATGGAAATACATAACAACAGAAAACCATTTGTTTTAAAGATTTTGCTGGTTATATTTTAGAAGTTGAATTCCAAGAATATATAAATTTCCTTTTATGACCAATAATTCCATTTCTTTCATTTACCTACAATCATTATCTAAACTAGTGTCCAAAAGAAACGATACCAACTTATTTTCAAAATTGTTTTTTACTAAGTGAATTGTCAAGTATGAAAACATGCCAATTCGTATTGCACATCCCAAACACAGCATAGTCGATAAAAAATACCGGGAACACGTGATCACTTCCGGGAAAAAACGTAAGTTCGTGAAAGTGACATTTCCCTCTCTAGCATGTTCTGCACGTGCAGAAAAACTGTATAAAACGGCTGATCAGACACGTTGATATCACAGCAACAAAAAGAACACAAGATATGCCACGTTTGACAGCCATCGAGAGAGAGAGAGAGCCGTTGGAATGGTCCAACAAGGAGCGTCACACGTCGACGTCGCCAGAAGGTTGGGCTGCGCACGCATCACTATCACCAGGTTGATGCAGCGGTTACGTCAGACAGGTCAGACGTCAGACAGGCCCAGGAGTGGAAGACCACGAGTAACCACGCCCCGTGAAGATCGTTACATCCGGGTATTACACCTGAGGAACCGCACCGTAACAGCGACGTCCACGGCGGCTACAGCACTGGGACACAGGATCAGTCGACAGACCGTCTACAGGAGACTACGGCAGTATGGTATCCGGCCACGTCATCCCTACCGCGGACCGCTCCTGACGCCTCGACACCGGAACAACAGACTGATCTGGGCCAGGCGAGTTCGACGTTGGCAACGGCGGGACTGGGCACGTGTTATGTTCTCTGATGAGAGCAGATTCCTCATCTTCAGAAACGATGGACGGCAGCTTGTATACCGACGATTTGGTGAACGTTTGGCGCCTAAGTGTATCCAACAGGTCCGGCCGTTTAGGAGGTGGAGGGTTAATGGTTTGGGGTGGCATATGTGGTGACGTCAAAACGATGCTTGTCGTAATTCGTGAAAACCTGAATGCACAGCGTTATCTTGATGACATCCTACGGCCTGTTGTGGTGCCCTTTATTTAGCAACAGCCTCGTGGACTCCTTTTCCAACATGACAATGCAAGGCCACACACAGCAAGATTGACACAGAACTTCCTTGCCAACGCCAACGTACAGGTTTTGCCATGGCCCGCATGTTCACCGGACATGAATCCCATCGAGCACTTATGGGACCACCTCGATCGGCAAATCCGACGTCGCCGTGTGCCTCCAGTCAACGTCCAGGACTTGGAACGATGTCTCCTCGAGGAATGGCAACGCATCACTCCCAACGTCATCAGTCCGTAGGCGTGTTCTTGCAATTTATTGATGCTCACGTTGGACATACCCGCTACTGACTTGACTTTGAGACGTGTGGTGTGACATTTCCCGTTGTTTCTGTGATCAGTGCTCTAACGAAATGTTCATTTTTCGATCCCACCCATCTTTAAAGGCTTGTCATATTGGTTGTACAGATTTTATTGAAATGAAATTTTTGTACAGATGTTGTGAAAGGATTTCTCAAAAGCATAACACCAATCCTAAACTTCTGCATTGTTTTGTTTTTCTTTTATGTCGTTGCAAACAGGTGGTATCGTTTCTTTTGGACACTAGTTTATTTAAAACTTTTCGTTTTGTGGAATGGGATGAAATGGGAAAATGTTCTGGAAATAAACTATCACGTATGTCCTTGAATGCACGTATACATACCTACGTGTAAATACGCTTCTTAAGTCATATTTATAAAACAATATGAAAGAAAATGTATTTCATGGACTGGCCATACGGTTATATCCCATTA
This sequence comes from Haliotis rufescens, assembly GCF_023055435.1. NCBI lineage: Eukaryota > Metazoa > Mollusca > Gastropoda > Lepetellida > Haliotidae > Haliotis > Haliotis rufescens. The sequence goes on from NW_025964361.1 coordinate 19,046,917, forward strand.
GTTACAGGCCCCATTTGTCACACACCTCTATGAGACAACACCTACTGTGTAATGGACCAGCCCTAAATGGAGTACTGCATAGACCAAGGTAAAGATACTAATTGCCAAGCCCGAGTGGTATTGTGAAATATTATGATCTGACAAAAAGGCAACTAATCTGTGTTGAATTTAGGTTATCTGTCTATATCCTGCATGCCAGACGTGGTATTGTCAACTACCCTCTTGTGTTTACCCAATTACCAGATCGCCAGATGCTAACATACCAGAGATTATTCAGTCGTCATGGAGAGACTCCAGCGAGAACTTTCTCCTGCCAGAATCCAGACCAACTTCGAACAAGCTGCAATTCGCGCTGTTCAGGCTGAGTTCCCAGCTACTGAAGTCAAAGGCTGCTACTTTCACTTCAGCCAGTGTGGAGGAAGACACAAAATCTTGGCTTAGCTGTCCCATACAAAGAAGATCCCCACGTGACACGATGGATACGGCGAGCTGCGGCACTGCCACACCTCCCTCTAGGACAAGTGTAAGACACCTGGTTAGACGCCATGGAGTTCCAAGTTCCCCGTGCTGAGAGCTTCAATGATTATATTGTGAGGAACTGGGTTGGCTTTGAAGCTAGATTTCCCCTTCATCTTTGGGCCCATCACCAGAAAACAGGACCGCGCACAAACAACCATTTTGAGGGTTTTCATAACAGACTGGAACGAGAACTACCCCACGACCGCTTCATTGAAGTTATTCAGAGAATCGAGAGGGTTGACCGTGCGAAGATGGATTTCGGAGCAGCCACACCCAACCGCAAGAGAGTCTACAGAGAGTCTGAAAACCGTCTGAGGAGATTAAAAGATCAGCTTCACCAGGGACTCAAGACTCCACTCCAGTTCCTGGATGCTGCAGGCTTCTATGCAGGGTTAGAGTAAGACATACAGTGCTATTGACACTGTGCTAAACAAAGACAATTTAGACATACAGTGCTTTTGGTATTGTGCTTAACAAAAAACTGATATACATTGTTTATGTTTCTACCAGTGTTAATAAATAATTTTTTATATATTTAATTGTTTATTTTTCTACATTATCTTATATTCCTTGTATGTAAGTTCACTGATACAGATTTTCTGTACACTTTTCTAAAGGATCACTCCATTCTAATACTTCTGTAAAATAGGGAAGACCAATCAGTGCATTCAGCCATGACCTATGTTGTTTTAAGGTGTATGACAAATGGGACGTATAACTAATGGGAGGTTAACGGCCATACAAGTATATTTTGAGCAAAGGTCTAAGTAAGGCAGCCAAGTGTGAAATGTAGCTGAAAAGAGGATGTATGTATTCTAGTGCCATAGTGAAACAAACTTTATTTTTTCAGAGTTTGGAGCTCATAAACTGTATATACATTGAACACTATTTTAATCGAAATAATTAATATTTTCGTAATTTTCTCTTTCACTTAATCTTGATATTACTTATAATTGTACCGTGCAAAACAATACCGTAAATAGCGCCCGAGTTACGAGTGATCGAAAAGGAGGTTTCTTGAATAGATTTGCTGCCCATGAAAACGTTTCAACGATTTTGATAGAATCTATGTGTGCTTACCCTTTGGTGGTAGTACGCTACTTTACTCTTGTTAATTATTAAGAAATAATATTGATGTCCGATACTAAGCGATTTCAATTTGAGTATTGTTAGGGCTGTTTTGCGATCTTTCACATTTTGTCCTTTGAAAATGCCCGAGATCAATTACTCCGAAGTTGTTTTTATCACGAATGAAAGAGCACGGACACTGAAACCTATATGGACGTACCCGGGATTTCTTCAAGATATGCATTCCAAACTGTCATTCGTGTTTTAACATAATCTTTGAAACAGTTTGTGTATGTACTAATTTTGTTTTGACGTAAAAAAACACTGACAATTTCATCGGGATTTTCTATCAGTAAATATAAATCACGGAATGAATTCTCAATGAATGTGTACTTCGACATAAATATCATACATCTATCACCGTGGGGATATGTACTTTCCAATGATATGATTTATTGGACATTTAGATTTCAAACAAGGGCGCTTACTTGACTTTACTTGCAACATTCGGGTGCCTCCATATTAGATCAATGTATAAAAGTAGGAAACTTACAATACCAGCACTTTCATCGATGGCTAGGCAGTGCATAGATCATTTGGAGTAGTTGACTTTTAGACACCTGTTTGGAAAGACAATTAACTCGAGTTGCATGTTATACAGTTTGTTCACATTGTAAAGAAAAAAGAACGTTGTAACACTTTTGATACAATGTATGCGTTTTTGAAACCGCGATGTCATCACAGTGCGGCACTGAGCGGTATGCAAAGACATCTGACGGGCCAGGCACCATGAGGGTTGAATGCCCATAAAAAGCTGGCATAACGTCAACTTATTGTAGGACATAAGCTTGCCCTGTTTTCACAAGCGTGTAAATCCCAAAATACCTTAACAATGTACAAGGTCAGTTGTCTTATGCGGAGACATAGATTTAGAGGAATAATGCTTCGTTTTGTTTGACAATGAGTTTTTGCCATGAAAACATCAACTGCTTCCATTCGTCACCATGCGCATTTTCCCGGAAGAGACCGACCCAGTCTCACTCTCCTACCCAGAGTTCCACGCGACCAGCATAGTACCTATAGTAATATTCAAGCTTAAGATATTGCATATGTTTTTCATCTGTTTCATTTTTGACAAGTCTACATATCTAGATAAACATATGTCATAGAATTGTTAACTTTCATTGAGAAAATATCCTAAATCGTAAAAAACTATTTCCATTTGCGTTGTTATCCTATGTTTACATTTGTTGTACGGCTCCACGTGCTGTTATCGAAGGCCTACGGAGGGCTAGCGATACGGTCACTTTGATGTGTAAACATGTATTGTCATGCAACTCGCAGTTGTAGTAGCATATCGATATAATTGTGCAAAACAATATTTAAAGCACCCCCAAATACTTTCACTAGTCCGTTCAATACTGATTTCAGAAAAAAACGCGTTTGTTTACAAACAAGAGAAAAGTCAGGTCACGTGATATGCAAATTAGCCTGTGGCGGTGGTGTTCACACTCCGGCGCAGTGGTGACCGCATGGAACTCTGGGAAGGAGAGTGAGTGGGTTATGGTAAGTCATCGCTGACCGTTGGGCGCGATTTACGGATTTGTCAGACTGTCTTCCGGGGTCAAGAGAAGCGACGTGGCTACGGTTTGTGCTATTTTCACTCGAGATATCCATTACATATCGCTGGGATTAGATCTGATGACATCCCATAAGGGGTCACGTCAGAACGACCTTTCATTCGACCAATCAGAGCGTCGCTTACCAGATCATGAATCTGACAGTCGGAATGTGACTTCTAGTCCATGCAAACTCGAAAACTTTAACACGGGGTATTCCGAACGATAGTTACGGGCTTAACGACTGAATCCATACAATCCAGACCATCTATTAGCCATTCCAGAATATTCTTTTGTTAGGTTTTCAATTTTTTTATCGAGAATTTGTAAAAATATGTTTCGAAGGGTAGTCGCCAATTTGAAATTAGTGCCGCAAAGTACGAGAAAGCTGCCTTCTGATTGGCTAATGTCGACTTCTTGTCAGTCATTCTATTGGCCGGTCAAAGTTTGCGCAAGGTCGGTCTGACGTGACCTGTAAATGAGGTGTTCTCATATCGTTGTTTAGCGGAAGCGAGAACTAAGATCTGAGTTTAATGAAATTGGGTAAGTGCAGAACGAAATCTACCATTATTTACATTGAAGTAAAATCTGGTAGAAATTGTGCTCCTCTCTCTTAGATATTATTTGTGTTGGTTATTTACATATTGTTCAAGATCTTGTTATGATTTTGTTGAGAATGAGCTTCATATTTACTTGACAGATTACTTTGCTGGCTTCGGGACATTTTCATGTGTTTTGTTATCTTTTGATATGACTTTGCCAAATTTTAGAACAACTTTAGGACATTATGGATGACAATCAGTCAGTATCCTAGAAAAAGAACTGGTCTGAATTCCTGTTTGTGTGTATTTTTATTGTTTAAGGAAAAGTCATGTTCACAACAGTATTTGTGAAACATACTTCGGATGTATGTTTAAATATCTAATGAACTCCGGGTGTCCAGATACCTGATATTTGCATTTAAATGTATGTTGTTTCATGCATAAGTAATACTTGTCACTTCAGATGTGATTGGTGAATGAAATACATATTATTTAGAGTTATGTCCTATAAGCATGTGGTTTCGGGCGCAATAAAACAATTGTGTCTTCTTAATCAGTCATAGTCTTGATGTCAACAGGTAATTTTGTTGATTAAAACTTTGAACTTATGACATATTGAAGTCTTTGAAGGCATTTAGAAATGATGTACATAAGGAAGAGAATTTATGGATGGTGGTGTTCCTCATAATAAAGAAGTTATACATACATGTACCTAAACACTGGCAGTTAATTAAGTCCAGTATTCTGGAAGTGTGACCAGGGATTTTTATCTTAATTTAGAATTCCAAACTAAGTGCCTTTGGCAATCAGATTGGGAATAAAATAATAACTTATAATTTCCTTACATTCTGCATTATTTTAGGATGGCTTAGATGTGTTAAAACGTTTGAAGAGGAAGAGTTTACTGACATCAGCTGCAGATGGGACTGGATATCAGCCTCAGCGGGTCTAGATCTATACCTGGTGACACGCCCGCCCCCATGTTCCAGATGCCAAAATAATATACATGTTATGATTCATTATTATAATAAAATCCAATGAGGATTGAGAGCAAATAATGTACTGCTTTGATTTTATCAACTATTCTTTTACGTTTATTCAATAAAAAGACCCACTATCTCTATAATTTTCAGGTTATATTGGTTTTACTTAGAGCACCAGACAGATAACGTGGGCAATGTAACTATTGACAATCTGTTTATAGATATCCACATGATTTGCAACTTGTGCTTGTGTTTACGGTTTCAAATACTTTCCATACATTTACGATGAAAATAAATATTAGTTACCCTGCCCTCGGATGAATAATACAATATTGACATGCTATATATTAACAATATAATATGCTCTGTCTGACATTATTGCTTCGAAATAGTGCACGCTTCTAACTTTCAGCAATGGTGACTTCCTCATTGACCGATATACCGTTACATCGGACATACGATTCATTTTCACTCCCCATATGCAATTTGACAACTAAAATATTACCCCAAACAGATTATATATAACTCGTTTTAGATATTTTTGACACACGACTGGTATCCAAATATTCTGAGCCAAATTCATCGCCCGCGTAATCGTTTCGCCAGCTGTGACGCCATAGCAAATAGCCAGTGGTTGTCCCCTAGACTTAGAACGAGGACGGCAGCTTGTGGGCGGGGCATATCGATCGGAACTGGATCGGTGTATGGCACCAGTTAGTCACGAAAACAGTTTTCGTGGAGAAAATGTCTTGTCTTTGTGACTCTCTGTTAAACTGTTTGGACTGGATCAGTTCCCGAAAATTACAGAAAATACTGTATTAACATATTGCGATGCATAAACGTAGAAACCTGTCTGTACGCATGTACCAATGTAACGGAAAATCCAAAAGCCACACACGTGTTTTTGCTTGATGACATTTAGGCCTTATCAGGACGAGCAAGACTATAATTGGATGAACATGAATAAACATACCAGTATAACGCACTTGACTTAGGATCAATATTTGATTTCTAATAAGCCTGACACCAAAGGCATATGAAAAGTATGTAAATGCTATGGAACATGAACATAAAAATGTCTTTAGTAACTACCTTTAATCACGGTGTGTTAGTCTGTCTTACAGACCCTGATACATTTATATCAACTACAGCCCATGCAAGTCTATAATGTTTGGCAAGTCTAGATTACTGCAGTCTGAAAATGAAGAGAATCGCTGGGCTCCCTTTTTATTAGATTTTTATTAAGATAACTGAACAACCGTTTTTTTCTGTATGATATGTTCATTTCAGAGACTATATGTTAGTCTAACGGTGTGTATTCAGAGCTTTATTTAAAACCAACAGTAATGAATACACATTTACATATGATTATTTTAATTGAATATATAGTTTCCACCCGTCAATACGAATGTTTTGCTAAGAGTTAACGAGAGCGGATATTATAAAGGACATCATTCAATTAATTAATTATCCACCAAAACAAAAACTGAACAGGAACAGGAAAGCTCTATACATTGTTGGTGTGTAACTGAGTTGTGTTTCAAATTTTAGTAAATATTTGATGAAAAGAACATGCATCTTCAGTATTCTTATCCAAAATTAGACGTTGAATACAGAACAAACATGCAAAGCCCATATTCTCCCATGGCTGCCATAATGCGGATGCGACGTTAAATTTTAATTTACTCACTCACTCACCCCATGGTGGAGTTCGATGACATCTCATGAATCATTTCCCGCTCTTGAGCTTACGGGTTTTTAAACTCGATGCAGTTTTGCTGATACCGCAAAGGTGTCACCTACAAGGTTCATTACATATTGTTATGTGGCAGTTGATACATTGTAAGTTTATCTTAGATGAGTGGTAGCAAATTGAGGCGATCGTAACTTAGAAAGACCTTCCTCAGTTGTTTTCAGTCCAAGCTCGTCCCGCCGCTTGACACCTTCGTTACCCTACCGGTACAGACAGCTCCGCTGTGAAGAGTTGGTTTACAGTTGTAGATTCGAGATGCACTGTTGATTTACTTCCACATTCGAGACGCTTTGCGAGGTAACCATTTCCAGAAGGCTGGCTGTTCATACACAAGTGCGAGACGCGGCGTTTGGACGCCTTCTACGACCAGACTTGCGCCTTGTGCCAGTATGCCCAGTATGGACGGAATTCTGTCGGAAAACATCGGCCTATTGCCTTCAGCAAACAGTGTTTTCTGGATTCAGTAACAGAGCACGAATTTCATTCCAGACAATGGCCTGGACTGTGACAATAAAACTTGAAATTTGTGAGTGAGCTGACTTTTGCAATCGGGGCAACTGCTGCCACATATTTGATGCAATGTATTGTGTTTTATGATTGTAAACTTAATCCATTATAATTTGTTCACTATTCATTGATCTTGTGGTTATTTTTCTGATTTCACAATTTAATTCTGTACGAAATTCTTCAACAGTTTAAACAGTGTGGTATGATTGGTGACTAGCACAATCTGTTGTGTGGTTATTTTGACGTCATGTACTGGAAGTTGAATGTCAATGTATTACCATAAATCTTCTGCTTAAAGTTAATGGATGTTGCATCGGAATCGACTTTGTGTTTGTTGACTGAAGTGTGAACCTTTTATAGAGCGAGGGTCAAACATTTTATCATTTGCAAGAGATTCACATGAAAGTCAAAAGTGGAAAACCATTTTGAATGTTTGATAATTTTGATAATGTTTGTGTAATTTCTACTATGTTCAGAAACAAGAGTCAGATGCGTTGGAGAGTTGGAGGCTGACTGTTTAAGACGCTTAATGTAAAGCTGATGATGATAAATGTTCATGCTGCTATATGCTTTTCATGGCAATCACATATGAAGTATCACTCGATAATAATATATTTCTTTGAATGTGACAATTATGCTTTAAAGCAAGGATTGAAATGATATGATAATTGATGGAATACGATTCGTTCGTGTAATGAATGTCTGTACAACTGATATCGAACTAATGCATAATTGCTTAATCTGTATGAAGGCTTTGTGCAGAGGTATATTGGATGAGTTATCGGTGCGTCCCACCAAACATAGAAAGATCAATTAAGTGTGTGACCAGTGTCGGCGTTGGGAAATCACGTTCACAGGGACACTTTGGGGCAGTTATTGCAGAAACGGACATAAAGGAATTGCAATTAAGGAACGACTCGGGGGAGTTTAGCCAACAGTGCAGTTATTCGGTATTACATTTTTCTCATGTGCACGGGGGATACCAATCATGACAATTAACCGAGAAACCTTTGATAGTTCACATAAGTGTCAGGAAATAATTTATTTTGAGAAACGGAAAGTCGATCATGTATGTAAAGAGCTATATATAGGTCTCATCACAACACAGGTTTCATTATCAGGAAATAATTGACAGTGGGAAGAACGTGCGTGGAAATACTTTTAGCGAGTATTTAGCGACTTATTTTTATTATATTCTGCAACCTATCTATATAAACTAATTGTGAATGGTCAGTGCCATTGTTCAGTAGGAAAGGGCTTAGTATGTTAAAATATATTCCGTAAAGAAAATCTGTCATTGTTAAAAATATATTATAGTTTCCCCTCGTTCCCTCGCAATTATGCCTTGGCGATCCTTCAAGTTTTAGAGTGTTATTTGTAAGGAAACGACGATATGGTGAATGTATTCATGTTTCATTTTCTTAAATATTTCTAAATTCAACAGAGATGTACTTTCAAACACTAAGTGTCCAAACATTTTCAGCCATCTCGCGACGAGAAGGACAGTCCTTCGTCAGGCATGCTGTCTGGTGTCCTCCTTTGATGTGTTTACGATGATTCTTCGCTTCAGTATTGTGTTAGTCAGATATGTGAATGTGAATAGATTCAGCAACTTAAAACAACGTATTTAAGAAATAAATATGTTTGTTTGTTGTTTGACGCCGCACTCGGAAAGCGAAAGGTCAGTGTAGCGCCAGCGCAGCATACCCAGGGAACCCGGCTGAAATATTTTTTGCATAATATTTAATTAGAATCCATGAAAAAAAGAAGCGTAATTTCTGTTTTGAGCACAAAAGATGTATTTGTTTTGTCAGGCACTTGACATTAACATTTACATTGATTTGTTTGTTTGCTTGTTTGGCGTTTAAAGCCGCACTCAGCAATGTTCCAGCTCTATGACGGCGGTCTCTAAATAATCGAATCTGGACCAGACAATCCAGTGATTGACATCATGAGCATCGATCGACGCAATTGGGATACGATGATACACAGATCTTTGACTGGCATCTGCAACGTTATATTATTCGTTGTACCTAAATCTCAAAGTTACTGGTATAAATTATGGTTATTTTGCGGCCAGGCGTGTTTCGTGAATTAACATGGCAACACACGATGTAAGAATATTATGAAGAATTTATACACTACATGACTAACACTAAAGCTGGCGTTATGTCCCAGTAAAGTGAAACTGATCCGTGAATCAAATGTAGCGCCAGTCTACTTGTCCTTGCAAAAAGCTAAATACCACGCTTATTTAATATCCTGTGCCAAATTTACGGTGCCGACACATGTGACCCATCATGAACCTTGCGCCTCATCAACATGTACCTACAGGCAACTGTATTCTAGTGAGTTGTTTCTCAATGTGTTTACAGTCATGTAAATAATCGATTCTGGGCTTAACAAACCAGTTTCGAGGGCATTAAGAAGTTCTTATATCATGGCATTCAATGAGCCAGAACATACATATTAAACACCGAATCCTTATTGCAGCTAGCAAGTGTAAGGTGCTTGGAACTTTTACTCTTACCCAGAATTTACATGGGTTAGTATGTAATAAAACAAGTTTGATTATAACATTGTCCTTTATGGCACGAAACATGTCCAGATTAGGTCCATTTTGTTAAATATTAAGTTTAATAAGTTAAATATCATATAACGATGTATTCCCGATAAATAGTTATAACACCTGTGTCCTTACTGCTTAATTTCCGACCAAAGTGTCATTCCTTGGTCTCGAATGTAATATTGGAAGGTTTCTGAAGGATTGTAGATTTTCTGAATCGCGTATTCCAAGTTAAAATCGTACAGTTAAGAATGTCCAGAGGTACCAATCCTGGGCGGCTGTGGTAACGCGAGGTCTGTCACTTCAGTGCGGATCCTCTGTGGAATTGTATTGCTGATATATATCCCGTTGAGAAGAACGTGCAACTAAAAACCGAGAGTCCCCAGCCTCCAGGCGACTGATGACAATGACTGCTCACAATTTGCATGTGGGTATTGGAAACAGTTCTTTCTCTGTGACATTTTGTGTAATTTTAAACTACCTCACGCAGAAATACCTAAATTTAAAATCTTGCATTTTTACACGCAGGCTCCTTTTGATGAACATACAGGTGCAATTTTGTGGGAAACATGTCCCAGCCTAACACCTTTTTTACAAATATTGAAATTGCTTCCTTCCATATCATATATGCATTTCTTTTTCTATACCAACAACAAAAGAAGATGTCGTTATTGGTCGGTGACAAAATCTTTGTAAAGTTCCAAAACTTTAATGGATGGATGACTTGAAGAAAAACAGAAACAGTAAAATTATCTTTAACATCCTAATACTTCACTCGAACATATGACAGGCATTGAAAGCATATAAGCACGGCAACTTGGTAAGCTAACATGAGGTGGGCATCCTTAAAGAAAACAAAGCAAGCTTTCGCTCTACATCGCGCGTCACCATTATGACGTCATGTCGCTCATTGTGACGCAAAAGATATGACGTCACAGTCGTATATAGAAAAGCGCCAAAAGTCAATGTTCTCTGTTGTCTCCAAAACGTAAAAACATTCCCTTTGCAGATTTCTATCGTGTTTTCTGCACGAAATGTATTGCCACACATCCTTTGCATATTGTAGTAACCGCATCTGTGCATTTTGTAACCTGTAATTGTATATATAATTATTTAAATATGCCTACCGACAATGACTGAAAAAAGTACTATTCTATGAATATTAGCTTCCGCGGTGATACGGCCGTCAAACCAGCTGTTTCAATCAGAGGGGGTTTATTGTGATTTAATAGCCTCTGATTGACCAATCAGGATCGAGTAAATTCCAAATTCATGGTAGAATTGGTAATTCTACCATGAATTTGGAATTTACTCGATTCTTTGAGTTTCGACCAAGAGATAACCCTCACACTTTTGACTTTCATCAAGTGGTGATTACCCTTGGAACCCTACTTCATATAGTGCCTATATGCACATGGGTGGGAAGGATAACCACACTACTGGGATCCCCCTACGTCAACCTCTTCACAACCCGCTTCAATACTCAGCTATCCAGGTTCGTATATCCAATCCAAGACCCTCCAGCCTGGGACCACGATGCATTAGTAATCTGAGAACATAACCACATTCAATCGCCTCACACTACTATTGGTCACGCCCTACTGGCCAACACGCAGTTGGTTCATAACGTTCACTCGTCTCGCAGACAGGAAATATTACCATCTACCTCTAAGGGACGATCTTCTTCATCAACCTCACTCTCAGTTCCATCATCCATCGCCAACAACCCTCAATCAATGCGTTTGGCGCATTTACAGAAATCATTGGCCAAAACCGTTGCGGGGTCTCACAGATCACTACCTACTTAGTTGCGATCAATTCTGTCATCACAACAACGGGCACTAAGATTTCTACAATCACGCATTGATCTGATCGTACAAGTTGGCGGACCAAACATCACGTTTCCGACCACCAACTTCGGATCTAAACATCATACTTCGTCATCACTCCGGCCAAGTACGAACCTCTCGCTGATAAAGATTTTGAACCCATTTCTTTAAAGACAGTTTTCCTTCTGGCCCTTGCAACGGTGGCTCGAGTGAATGAAATTCACGCTTTAGACATCAACATAGTGCTTTTCGAAGGTACGGCACATGTGAAAGTATTTTTGGGATTTCGATGGGATTTCATCGCCTGGTCAACCCGATCCACTATTCAGCATCCCACCGTTGACCGCCATCTTAAACACTGACGAAGACATATAGTTGTGTCCGGTACGTCCACTTCGAACCTATCTGCAAGCGGCGATACCACTTCGTCGATTACGTAGAAGGTTATTCATACCAAAATCTCGTTATGGATAGTTCAGTAATCCTTAGAGCCTACACCTTTGGCCTACCTGCTCCAGTCGCATCTTATCCTGTGCTGTCGCCTCTACCATGGCACTTCATAGTACTTGCTCCTTAAACACAATTATGGAGGGATGTCCTTGAAAATCCGATACCGTGTTCAAGGCCTTCACCAGTTTGGACGCTCGGTACTCGAACAACAGATCTCAAAGACACACCTTCGCAGATAGGGAGATGTATAACCAGTTTTTCGTTACATTACATGCATCTCACCTTTGTCATAATTATTTGTGTTTATTGTACTTATTCGGGCTTCCAAGAATGAGTATACGGTTGGAGGATATAAACACTCGCCTGTTGAAACATTGGTCATCAACTTGAAGTCGTCATTAGACTTGGCTGATTACAGAATCCCGATCCCTTATTTCACACACCTCTACTTTAGGTATGTGTTTTGAGTAACGGATCGATGATCCTTTTGTGGATATTGTTGATCGTTTCCTCTTCTTTCTTTTTTACCCATCGATTCAATCACTGAGATGTTTGAGGGTTTGATGAAGTGATAAAAGAGATGCCGAGCTGGTCCAACCTATCGTTCGTCCTCTGCAGATAGGATTTTTTTAAACTTATCCTATCTCACATTCTGTATTTCTCTTTTTTCTTTCGATTCTGAGTGGAAACGTGTCTGTAAAAAAAGTTTCCAGCTTCTAAAGGTAATTAACCCTGTCATACCTCACATCTCAACTGTCACCTCCCAGATTTTGTTCACGCGAGCTATGCATGTGGGTTAACCTTCTTGCACTGATCACATGTCTATTTCAGTCAACTCATTCTCTTTCAAATCGCCATGCAGTGGTGACGTGTTGTTATTACAGGAATCCATTTTGGGTTTTTTTCGGTTCCAAGCGATCTTCATACTTTTGTCGTCTAATTGCTTGCAAATTTACTTATATCCCTGTTTGGGATAATTATTCTTCATAATGGACGAGCAGTCCACACGGAGACCTGTCTGCACTTTGTGCCGACGTGATTTCTCTCCTTCTGACCCTCATTCCCAGTGTTTTGATTGTCGTGGATTATGCAGATTTTTAGAGCGTTGCGAGCTCTGCTCCGATCTACCAGAGGAATCTTTCAAACTGTACCTGCATAAATGTCGGCGTCGGGTGTCAGATCGTCTCTCTAAAACTGCAGAAAAATCCATGAAAGCCAAGAAAACACTGGTCAAGAAAGCCAGATCGTCCCGATCATCTTCACCGGCGGACCAGGATACTAGGGATCCCACTGGTCTCATGAGTTCGTTAGACGATGAGGGAGTCTCTGACTCTTTTCTCACAGACGATATGTCTAGGGTCTCCACGAATCCAGCTTCAAAGCCGAACCTACCGTCCACATCCCGAGACTCGGACATTCGACGAGTCCTCTCGTTAGACACGAGTGTGGATGACCGGCTTACGTCAGCCAACGTATCCAACCCGACCGAGGTTCTACGTCGTGTTCTATGACTAACATGGAGCTAGCTCCTGTTTTACCTTCGGAGGGTACACATAGTACTGGTACCTCGGTCAACCCTATAAGTTCGGTCCGTTGTTTGAAATCTCCCATACGATGATCTTCGCAGGATCGATCCTCTCAAGACCAGGAGTCTTATGACGATTCATCAGACAAGGCTCACGAACCTCCCATTTCAGAGAGGATTCACAAGACAATAGACATTCGTCACAGGAACAACTAGCATCGACAGTCAATGCACTTTATTCAGTGCAATCATCAGGGGATCGGCATTCAGACTGGGACCAACGGACATCTCACTCTCAACACCGAGATGATTCACCGGACCTCCCACCATCAAAGGTTCCTCATACTTCCGAACCTCGAACCTCCAAACCTGGACCCTCAAACCTACGAACATCTTGCATCCGAACCTCGAACCTCGAACCTTGAACCCCAAACCTCGAACCTCCAAACCTCGAACCTCTGCACCTCGAACCTCCGAACCTCATCGAACCTCCGAACATCACCGACCCTCCGAACATCACTGACCCTCTGACACTAGTCAAACATTTGAACATTGCTGTACTCCCGAGGTGTGAAAGTCGCTTTCGAATCGTACATCTTTGGACAAACAAAAGAGATCCGAGCCTCGTCGAACCTTTGAGGTTCAAAGAACATCATCGAAACGAACTTCTAAGGACATACAGACTCCTTAGTATTGACACACTTCAAAGGAGGTTCAACAGGACACAAGAGATCATAAAACCTCCAAGGATCGGAGACATTTGAGAGGTTCCCCTAAGATGCGACGTTCACCTACAGATCGTTATTCGTCTTATGACAGGTGAGCGGATGATTGCTCATCCCCTTATCATGTCTCACGCAGAGAATATTCAGACCCATCACGTCTAGGGTCTACATCTACATCTACGTCTACAACGAGTCTATTAGCCATTCATCCTACATGTCTCGATATTCTCCTTCGCTCATCCATCCGGATTTTCGACCACGAGATTACCCTCACACTTTTGATTTTCATCAACGTGGTGATTACCCTTGGAACACTACTTTGTATAGTGCCTACGCACATGAGTTGGAACGATACCCACACTACAAGGATCCCCACCCTCCATGGCATGGGTATCCTCATGATCCGGATTACAGACCTTGTCGGTCAAGCCACATTTCCTCTTCTCGTCATGAGGATTCTCCTCGGCGACATAGAGATAGACCACTCAGATCAGCTACCATTAGTAGATGTCCTTCACCTAAAGATAGGCAGAGTTCTACTTCACCTACTCGTCGTACCGGCTGCCCACCACCACCCTCCTGTTTCATCTGAATCACGGACATCCACAACATCACAAACTCCATCTCAAGCTATCCCTACATCATGGATTCCTAGCAAGCTTTTTGCTATTCCAGCAGAACAGATTCCTTCTCTGTTACTGGCTGTAAAAGCAGCATGTCTTCCCCAACCGGCACCTGCTGTACCAACTACGGTACCTCCATCTGCATCGACAGCAACTACATCCCTTTCAGTGGATCAACCACCAGAATCAGAGTCATCAGACCACTATACCTCCCCAGCTTCGTCTTCTGGGAGCTTCGACATACCGGATCCGATCACTATACTTATCTGGATAGCAGATAAGTTACAACTGTTAAAAAGCACTTCAACAGAGGACACTGAATCATCATTTGTTTTTGCCTTCATCCTCATCGCCGAACATCACACTCCCTCCGAGAACAGTTCTACAGGATATGGCCACCAATTTAGACAAAGCATTTGTATTGGTGGATGCAGGGACTCATGGCTTGTCTACGATTGCTCCCGAACTAGATGGTGACATCGCAGCATTAGCTCCTAAGCGTCCGTACTCTGCTTCTTCAGTGGATGATAGGGACCTCGTTCACCTCGACACCACTGCTGTTCGAAGGACCCTCCCGTTGGTCTCCACTGTTTTATCAGCAACTGAAGCACTTTCATCAGCTCTTGCTCATGCATCTTCCTCGGAAGAATCCTGTATTCGAGGTGCTGTGACCCTCATCCAGGATAAAACGACAGCTATACTAGACCTCCTTGCTCACCATGCGGGATCTATCTCTTCGTAGACGTGGTGTGTAACAACATTGCCCATGGGATGATCAATATAAGAACAGGCTGTACCAACTGCCATTGTCAACACCCTCCCTCTTTGCTGGGCGCATACAGGAGGTCGCCCATGAAGTCCAAAGAGACACTTTCCTGCAAGTCACTGTTGATTTACTTCGACTCCAGATAAATCAACTGGAAGAGCAAAGGAAAGACCGAAGACGACCAAACTTTACTCCCTCTCAACAAGACCTTAGAGAGGTTTTGAGTAATAGGTCTGCTTCTTTTCATGGCAGGGGCCGAGCACGCCAATATCAGCCAGGAGGGAGATCAAGCAGACGCACTGTCTCCTTTTTAGTGACTAAAGGAAACACCAACTCTCCTAAGTCAGGAGACACTAACCCCAAATGACTCACTATAACAGCAGAACGACTGGGACCTTCCGACTCCAGCCATTCCGATTTCTTTGTCTCCCGTAGGCACGTTCACTTTAAACTGGACCATCCTAGACGACCCATATGTGTCTCGTCTCCTACAAACAGGTTATCCTCTACCTCTTGCCACTACACCTTCGACAATGTGCAAACTGCCTCAACATCTGTATCCAGCCAAACAACTTCCAGTTCTCATAGACGCCATAAGCACGTTACTTGTAAAGAACGCAATAGAGTGTCTGGGCACTCGGCCAATTACACCAGGGTTCTATTCTCCAATTTTTCTGGTTCCCAAGAAAAACAGTCCTCAACCATGGGGTTAAAATGCATAGTGTGAGATAGGATAAGTTTAAAAAATTGAAAATTTTATTATAAATTGTATATTTATATACTTATTCTATCTCACACGTTATATGCCAATCCGTCCAACCCCGCTTCGCAATTCCTCAGTTTATATGCTCTTGAAAGAGAATGAGTTGATTGGGATAGACACGTGATCAGTGCAAGAAGGTCAACCAGTATGCATAGCATAGCGCATGACCCAGATCAGTGAGGTGATCTGAGGTATGAACGGATTAATTAACTTTAGAAGCTGGAAACTTTTATTTCAGACATGTTTCTACTCAGAATCGAAAGAAGAAAGAAGAATGCATAGCGTGAGATAAGTTAATAAATATACAATCTATAATAAAATTTTCAAATTTCTTGCCCTCTTTAGCAGACAAAACATAACTTTCTTGGCATTAGAGGCACTATAATTAATTGCGCTTGTTATCCTTCAATTTCTATGGAACGTCATGACCAGGTAAACATAGCTATCTTATATCTCGTGGTGTTTTCCACCAAACATGTGTAAAAGGCGCGCCTAGCCTGAGGCGGCCAAGTCACAGCTGAGTTCACTGCCGTGTGTCTAGATCGAACCCTACTGCTGGCTCACGGCCTTTTGCGCTCTGATTCACTGGATGGCAAATGTGTGGGCTTAGACGTAAATATTCTTTTAGACTTTGTAGTATGGTTCATGCATTAGGCAACCGGTGAATAAACACAAAAAGGCTTGTGGAAAATAAACACAAAGAAAAATGTTAAGCACACCCCTATTTCTGAACCATGTGAAATGGCATAAAATCATGGCATAGGATGAAGCTGGGCGATACCAATGTAATCGGATAGAACAATCATTTGACAACAAATACAGAAGATATTGGTGAGTTATGATTGAAATTTACTGACAAAAACATCAAGGTAAAACAAGTACTTTTTTTACCTTAGACATTACCTAAAAAATGTATGGAGCTGCAGGATTAAGTAAACGAGTTACGTTTGATGTTTCATGTGAAAATGTTCCTTAAAGTCTCTACTTGACATGACACGTGAAACAGATCCGTAGCGGGTATAACCGCCACGTGCCCGGATGACACATTCCACCCTACATCTCAGGCCTCCAGTCAGACGTTGGATCTGTTGATGGGTTAACAACAACCACTCCTGATGCAATGCTGCTTCCAATTGGCGTAAATCTTGTATAGGAGGATCTCATGCCTGTATACGCCGCCCCAGAATATCCCAAACATGTTCAAGGGGGTTCAAATCTGGGCTCATTGCTGGCCAGGGTAGAGTCGTTATTGCATTGGCCCTCATGTAATCCACGACTGCATGCGAACGATGAGGCCTGGCATTGTCATCCATGTACTGAGGTCGAGTAGCAAAAGGGTGGTTGTCAAAATGAGGAACGACGACTGGCCTCAAAACGTCCCGGATGTACTGAGCCCCTGTTCAGTTGCCCTTTATGGTGACCAAATCTAACCTGCAATCATGAGAGATACCCCCCAAACCATTACCAAGCCCCCGCCGTATGCAACAGTCGGTTTAATGTTCCTTGGGGTGTAGGCCGTGTCCCGGTGCCTCCAAACGCTGTTTTTTTTATCAGTGACGTTGGAGCAGAAAGCGACTTTCGTCTGACCAATGGATCCGTCGCCAAGTTCTCAGATTCCAGTTCAGTCGCGCATTACACCATGCTAAACGTGCAGCTTTGTGGTGATCTCTCAACAAGGGACGTTTTATGGCTCGTCTAGCCCTCAGTCCTGACGGTTCTGGTTCGTAAACGACGACCGGCAGACGAGTACTTGTTAAAAATGGTTCTCGGCGTATGAGACGAAGACGGTCCGTGTCTTCGCGATGTGTCGTCACGGGAGGTCTTCCGGATCTGGGACGGTCCTGTACATCACCGGTCTGAGCATGTCTCTCGACTAAACGGCTAAGGAAAGTGTGATGATACCCTAAATTCCGACCGATGGCATTACAAGACATTCCTGCGTTAACCGAGCTTAAGAAAGCAATTTTTAGAGATACTCGAGGGTAACATGCTGCACGGGCATACAATGCATGGCACGTGAGCTTTCGTCACGCATGATTGATTACATCATCTCGAGAAAACATAATTCTTCCCGTAATCATATCTTTTAAAACTGTTGCAAATATTGGGACCAAACAATAATGGAATATATTAAGATGTGCTTAACGTTTTTCTTTGTATATGTAATGAATTTTAATGAATAACTAAAGTAAAGTGTTTCAATATAAGATAAAATTGACAAATTTAACATTCACACGGAAGAAAGCACCATTTTCTTAACTGCCTATTATTTACTGTATGATTTACCTACCACAAAGCATACTTAGTCCTAAACCTACGTCTCCCCTGAGGAAATTCTAAACAAACTATACTGAACCGCAAAAGAAACGTCACCATGGATAGATATGTGAGAAAGCTTATTTGTCCAAACACTGTAAACATACTTTGAGAAAGTAAAACTTGGTGAAACTTAGCAAAACTGATCATCAAGGTTGAAATTAAAGTGTCAAATGTACTTAAAGTGAAACACAAGAGAATCACACTGAGAAAATGGCATCACAAGTCAGTATCGCGTGTGTCCGCCATGTGCATTGATGACTGCCGTGCAACGTCGATACATGGAATGGATGAGGCAGTTGATGAAGGCCATAGGCACTTGAGCCCACACTCTGAGAAACGCCAGTTCAGCTGCAGTTGTCGACCTTGGTCGGACGTCATTCACACGCCTTTAAATCCCGCCCGACAGGTACTCAATGGAATATAAATCGGGACTGAGGGCAGGCCACTGCATGGTTCTGGTGCCATTCTGCTGGAGGAAGTCTCTCGTTGCTCTCGCAGTGTGGGCAAGGGCGTTATCATGCTGAAACTCGTAGTTGCGGCGACATGCCAAATAAGGTATGGCGTGTGGTCTCAAGACTTGATCAATGTACCGAGCTGCTGTGACACCATTGCCTCTCCCTGGACCGATGTTCTGGAAGACCACAGGGCTGACCCTCTGTACAAGACCAATGATGCTCGAACCACCCCATGAGTCTCACTCAACAACATAAGCATCCGAATAACGTTCCCCACGGCGTCGCCAGACTCTCTCTCTCTCGGCCATCTGCTGTTGGGATACAGTAACGGCTCTCGTCTGAGAAAAGGACTCTTCTCCACTGCTGGTGGCGCCAATGTTGGTGCTGTGTTGCCCACTGAAGACGGTCCCGGCAATGACGTGGTGTCAGAATTGGTCCTCGGTGTGGCCTGTGACAGTGGAGATGTCTGCACGTCAATCGTCAACGTACGGTGTCGGAACTAATGTGTCGCTGGTGTGTCCCCATGGCCTGTCGAACAGTTTCCGCAGCAGTAACAAAGCGATCTTGAAGATGCTGTCGCACAATCTGACGATCCTGATGTCGGGGGGTGACCCTTGGTCTTCCACTACATGGTCGGTCATCTGTAGTGTTGTTGGTCTGGTACCGTTGCTGGAGCTTGTATATTTTCTCGTTACTTCGAATATTAGCAATATGTCTGTGTCAAAAACTTGAAATTTCGATGTTTGTATGTAATGTTGTATATATTAATTAAGTGTTAGTACTTTAGATAGATGTATTATGGTATGGTTAAATTAGTATATTAATCTTGGCGGGGTGTTTTTAGATACTGTCAGGGGATACTATGGGAACAGGTTAAGTTCAGGGAAGCGTGACTGGGTAGGGCTGATTGCTGGGGAGGTAATTCATGTAACGATAGGGAGGTCAGGGTCAGCTTGGAGTATGGCGTCAGTTTAAATTGCGGGGCGGGGTAATGATTTGTACAGTCAGAATCAGTATGTTGATAGGAGGCATAGACTTACATTGTGGGAGCTTTCTACTCCAGTTGGCGTAAGTTTTTACATTTATTTGTTTCATGTAGGATTGTATTTTAGAGAATAAATTTTTATGTTATGCATTGTTTTAAATGTAATTATATACATATATTGATTGTTTTTTTCTTTAAGCCACTTTAAAAATATCAACAACAACCTAAACAACATATGATTAAAGTATAAAATAGTTCCACTCTGTGAAATGTAAATCGGAGTATTGATGTATTGTTGTATGCATTGTAAGGTATTGGCACGTACCTAAGTGACTATAGTTACTGATATTGTATTGTAGTGTCCCGGAACTGGCTGGTCATCCCTGTAACTGTAAGAAGAGAAGTGTCTCAGAACCTCTGTAAGAAGGGGAGAAAGTCTCCGAACCTCTGTAAGAAGAGAAGTGTCTCCGAACCTCTGTAAGGAATGAAGTGTCTCCGATTAGTGTGAGCATCACACAGCATACCTCTGGGGGAGTATACAACGTAGGATGTACACTGACGTGACATCCATATTATGGGCACCCTCAACTCCGTGGGGAAACCATCGCCTGGGGTGAAGACCACTCTATCACTATATACAGGAGGTTTCCGCTTGTGGACTGAAATAGTACATTGACATGAAACTCTGGGAGATTATGCATGTAGCTAATGTGAAAGAGACAGTGGAGTGTGTTTGTTGTTGTTGTTTTATATAAGTACATTCATGATATTATTAATGTGTATTAGTTGTGTTATTATTTGGACATTTGTATGAGTGTTGTGTTAGTA
Organism: Haliotis rufescens; assembly: GCF_023055435.1. Classification (NCBI taxonomy): domain Eukaryota; kingdom Metazoa; phylum Mollusca; class Gastropoda; order Lepetellida; family Haliotidae; genus Haliotis; species Haliotis rufescens. Next base: position 19,067,742 of record NW_025964361.1, read on the forward strand.
TTGTTAGAAGTAGACTATTAGTATTAGTTTAGAAGTATCGTGATAGTTGTATTGTTAGTAGTAAGATATTAGCATAAGTAGAAGATATAAGTATTGTTGGTAGGATATTCGTAAGAGAAGTAGGCTAGGATAAGTTAAGTTAGTATATTTAGTAGTGTTAGTAAATTTTGAATTAGTTTGCATTTACGTATTGTTATTTGGGGTTTAAAACATCACTAAAAGGAGGGAATAAATATTTAAATATAAAAACTTAATTTGTGTTTGTGGTTATTTCAATACGTGACACACCCTACCCACACTTAAGCACACGGTAATAGATAAGATGTGTACGTCTTGTACACCCCAAGATAATTAACAATGGGTCAAAAGGCTAACCGTACTAAAAATAGACAGGTCTAGCGTCTAATATATTGAGAACTTTCAATTTTCCTCAGAGATTATGGTTAGTTTGACTTTTTTTCCACGTGCGACATCCGGGGAAATTGAACTGTAACTGTGATATCAACGAGTTGGAGCTCGAAGCGGCTGGCTGATCAGACAACCCTGAACACCTGATTTTCAGTAGTTCATTCATATAATTTTCACACCTTTTTTGCCCTTTACGCCAAATGTAATCTGGATTGGTGGATAATCTGAACTGATTATGCTCTTGCATTGACCATTTATATTAAATTAAAATGTAACGTCGCATCGGCATTATTTCTGCCATATAGCGATTGAACGGGTGGAACGCTGACGTAACCACATGGGTTTTCTGAAATTGTCAGCAGGTTAATCGGTACTTCAATCAGAATGAAATTAGCTAATTGGAAATCAGTACCTGGACATCAGCAACTGTTTCAAATACTAGTCATCGAACCAATAAAGATAGCTTTATATAAGTTGTAATTACATGTACATACGGCAGCTGAAACTTCAATCATCAGTGATAAAGCCCATTTGTAAATACGACACAATAAAAATTTAGATTGAATCTGATTCATATTTGTATTGAAACATATACTGAACGTTTTGAGATCATGGGTGATTTGGGGAGATTTATTTTGTTAGTGAAAACTGAGTTTCTATAAATGTGTACTATACGGTATATAAGCATATTTCATCATCCTTAACTTGTTTTGTTCAGTATAGTTATCTGGCTACTGGATGACGATCAAATAAATTCGTTTAAATGAACTGCGGTGATTTATTAAAGTGGGCCAATATAGAAAATGCGAGACATTTTCATCCATTCATTGATCGCATTCATTCTGATAGCAGTCAATTGTAATAACGTTTGACGTAAATTGCAATAAACATCGGTACAATCTAATAACTGCCGACCTAAATTGGAAATAAAACTTCTCTCATTCCTTCAATCTCCAAAGACCTTGGAATTCCAGTATTTCGTCGACTTCAACGCCCATTTACCTTTATGATGTAAGAGAAAAAAAAGGGGGGGGGGGGGCAGGTAGGGCAGATAGACCGCGGGCTAAGCCCAAGGTTTATCTGCCCTACCTGAACCCCCCTGCGGTCTATCTACATGCATCAAGACCAAGTCTGAGGACCTTAACCGGCTTATAAACTGAGGGAATATGGGATTTTAAGGAAAAATCTGTAAATTTCTCATTTGAAAAATACTCACACCCCTGTATGAAAATGAACTGAACCAAACGATTTCTTTAGATAGCTACACAATTTCAAACGCTATTTTTTAAGGATCGTTTTAAAAAAGAATCTTTTGTAATATTTTGAGTAATCAAAAGTCCGAAAATGTTTTCCTTTAACACTGTACTGTAAAAGTTGACAGTTTATACAAATGTGTCATCTCGGGCGACGCAGCGTATCACGTGACATTTTGCACGCGCAGTTCATGACTGTCATGCATACGAGCACATGTTATCGCGTTGAGACAGCGGCGTGTGACACACTGCCAGTATCGTGAGACGATATCAAGTATCATGGAGTTTGACGAGGATTTATTTCTGACTCAAAGTAAGTTTATTGATGAAGAGAAAACAGAAGATATTGAAGGTGTTTCTGTTTGTAAACCTCTGCAGTTTGGCGACCCTGTAGATATAGAAAGAATCCATTGTATGGTGAACGAAGCAACACCGGGGGACACCATCTACAAGTATGATTGGGCTGTTTCTCTATTTCGTAAATGGCAAAAATCACCGTCTTCTTCTATCAATTTCTGAAAATTTGGAACTGTCACGAAATTGCTTGACCACGAATATAACTGATATGCCCGACGCTTTATTAAACGAGGCCTTGCAACATTTTGTATTTGAGATCAGACGTGAAAACGGTCAAAACTACAAAAGTCAATCCCTGCATGGAGCATTTTGTGGAATTCAATCGTACCTCCGCTCGAAGGGAAGACTGATAAACTTGTTTGAGGATGAAGCTTTAAGAGATTGTATAAAGGCACTTGATGCTAGTATGAAACGTTTGGCGGCATCGGGTCATGGACCTGGAAACAAAGATCCCTCCAACCAATCACTGTAGAAGAAGAAAACGAGCTGTGGGAGAAGGGTACATTGGGGGAGAATAATCCGACCCAACTTCTCCACACGATGGTCTATCTCACTGGTCTTCACTTCGCCTTACGTGGGGGACAAGAGCACAGACATCTTCGTCTTCGGGTGAGACCACAGATCAAAGGGCCATTTCCTAACTATCTTCCAAACGACGATACTTAGTATATCATGAAGATGTGTCCAAGACAAACTCTGGAGGCTTAAAGCACCGAAAATGTGTTCCAAAAGTGGTGAAAGCTTTCGAAAACTCAGCTGATAAACAACGATGCTATGTGCGATTATGGGAAAAGTACACATCTCTTTGGTAAGTTGTCTTATAAATAAATTTCAATCGTGGTTGAATTAAACCGACTAGATTCTTTCTTTTCGCCACATAGATGTCGAATTTATGCTCGAAAAAACAATATCAAATCGAGTATAATTTATGTCCTTTTTGAAGGACATTAACAGATACATGTACATGTATATATTATTTTAAAAATCTGTACAATTATCAAGGTTAATAAACTTTTAATACTGTCTGTTTCCATATTTGAAAGTCACGTTATAAAAAACAGAAATTATTTGAAAAACTGTTTGTTTCAGTCCCAATAGCAGTAAGATTGACACCTTCTATTGAAACCAAAGCCAGATTGCTGGTACATGGCATCGCCAGTAGGACACAACACCTTGAAGACAACCGTGAAGAAACTATGTGAAGCAGGCGGACTGAGTGGGAAGCGAACCAACCATTCCTTGAGGGTGTCAAGTGCCACTAAGACTATGATGCCCGAATTGACGAACAACAAATCTGTGAGCAAACGGGTAAGATTTATGAAATTTAAAAATCTTGTATTAGTGTCCTTGCCATTAATGGGATAAGAAGAAAATGAGTCAACTATAGAACAAATTTCGATATGTATCGGTCTATGCGAAATACCTTTTTATAACCATATTTACTTCACATCATTCTGTCTACAGGGCATCGTAGTTCTGCAGTGAGACTGTACAAGAGAACAAATTCTGCGATGCAAGCGGAGGTTTCAGACATCTTGTACGGCAATTCGAAGAGGAGTAAAAGTGCGACAGAGGCGTCCTCAAAGTTCGTCGAATCGGTAGCGTTAGAAGAGAAACCCAGCACAGTAACTACACCCACTGTCGCTGTGCCAAGCTCGAGCAAGGACGAGGAAACCCAGAAACATCCAGTCACCCTTGTTGTCAATTTTAACATGTAAGTTGATGATATTAAACTGATTAAGAAAACGTTGTTTATTGTATTTGAAAAGCAGTCATGCTCAGGTCAGTAGGTCAGTTTAATGTTCAAAAGTAGATCAATTTGCATCAAATATTATTTCTACATGCTTTCTCTACTGAAAGCAAGACTGCTGACAGAAATCTAGTTGAGCACACCTGGACGTCACCAAGGTAGGTCTATCTCTGGTCTAGGAGACCTCATCTGTGATTTAGAGGCCTCATATGAGATCTTTAAATCACAGATATACCTCGAACGAGGTCTCTAAGTTACCTCCAGGTTATGGCACGGTGCTAAACAAAGGGATGACGTCGACAAAGGTTATAAGGGAATATGAAAGTTGATGTTTATGGATCAGTTGTGCGTAATGCTGCCACGATTGGTCAAACATTTATTTCCTCGACGAGGCATACTGCGTATGAGTAGCCCACTGGCGATTTGAGAAAGTCTGTCCCACTCCAAGTTCACTCAACGTTGTCGGCGGCATATGGCGCTATCTCGCAATTGTTATGGATACTGACTATTCGTGCACGGTGAGCACCGGCGTTGTCACCCTGAAAGACAAAACGTCGACCAACACAGGACAACAAAGGGTGTCAGTATGCACAATATGGAGTGGGGTTCGCTCAGTCATAATGATGCCACCCCACACCATAAACAATCCACTGACGATTCAGTCATGAGGTCTCACTGGCTCTGTGAAGTAAACGTCAACGTCGCCAGACACGTCCACGCCTCTCAAGGAAATGCAAAGTGAACTCGTACTCCAGTAGCCCGAGGGAAGTTTGCAGCAACATGATTCGCCGTATGAGCTCGATTTCGTAGAGCCTGGATTCAGATCAATGGATCCTGTGCTCTTATCGTTGACCCGGGACGTCCTGAATGGGGTTGCTCGTCAACATTTTTGGTTTGTTGGTACTTGTTCCATAGTCTGTAAATTACAGACTGTGAAACATTGAATGTATTGGCCACTGCACGCTGACTTCCGTTAGTTTGCCGATAACCCGTAGACTCCGCGCGTTGCAGACGCCACATCGTCATACACAAACGATGAATGAAATCAAGTATATCACAACCGTATGATAAGCAGAATCAATAAGATTGACAGAAATAATGGTCCACAGAGATTAATCAACCTTCCATAAAAGTATGTGTGTGTGGTGCTACTGCGTGTGGCACGTGCAAACTATAGGGTTGCGATTTGGTGTTACGTTTGACAGACATAAACGTTCTTGCAGATGTTTATCGTCAACTCTTCTCTGTTTTCATGCTTGGTATAAACATTTACATTGGATGCAATTTCTAACAACTTAGCCGATGATTCAGACCATGATAAACGTATTGCCAGTGCAGTAAACATGATACAGTTTGCAAGTTGCGCCAGCCCCCTACTAGGTCAACTCGCCGGTCAGCGACAGTCATGAGACCCGTGCAGTTTGCTGTTTCATCTGCTGTCCCTGTGCAGCATATTCAGCCTTTCACAGGTCAGCTTTTTCGTGGACAGGAGCAAAGGTCATGATCATGTTTCGCATGTGGTGAATACATAAATTTTAGAAGGAAATGTTCACATGTCAATAGCACAGCACCTCAGGGAATCTCAGCGAGGTGTATTGGGGCCTCAAATCAAGCCGGCCAGTAGGCCATGTCACGATCTGCCAGGTGAGTATCCTAACCATATTGAGGCTACATGCTATGCGAACATGCTAACTGATAACTCCTTTGAGTAAGGTAGACGAGCAATATTCCAGCTATATGACGACGGTCAGTAAATAATAGTCTGGATCAGACAATCCAGTGATTGACATCATGAACATCAATCCACACATTTGGGATCGATGACATGCATCAACCAAGTCAGCGAGCCTGACCACACGATCCGTTATTGCCTCTAACGACAAGCATAGTCGCCTTTTACGGCAAGCATGGGTTGCTGAAGACCTATTCTACTCTGGATCTTCACGGGTATAGGTAGTCTGTTTGGTGAGAATGATTTGCATTTTGATATGCTTGCTGTTTTTATAGAGATTAGTTTTTTGTTGTTCTGTTTTCTAGATTTGTTTCTGAATGTGTACACAGACGAACTGGATTATCTCCCTGTGTAAGTTCGCGGGTAGGATGATGGGCTTTGCTGTCGTTATCTTGAGCTGATTCTTGCACCAAAAAATATAACTATGGTTTTGCTGCTTTGACAAAAGTGGGCAATATGTAATGATATGCCTGCGCAATTACAAATATAGCCTTTACACTGCAATGTATTTAATATCGGCAGTATATCAAAGTGATTCCATTTCACCAGTTTTAACTGGATTTTATAGTTTGAGGCAAACACATTGTAGCATTGGCCTTGATAGTCCCACTGAGGATAATCTGGTCAAAAATGTTGTGGAAGCGGCCATGATAAAACATGTTTTGTCAGGTGTAAAGAAGGTGCCTATTACTGTGGATATCCTTCAACTTTTATAGACGCAAAATATGTTATTGCTAAATAAGCAGATTTTAGAATACTGGCGATGTGTTTATTAGCATATACTGGAATTCCAAGGTCAGCAGAGTTATAACTATTTCCCGTTCGGATATTTTGTTTCGTAAAAAAACGTATGCTTCTTTTCATTGAGAAGTCCAAAACAGATATTGACAGAGATGGTGCATGGCTTGTAATTGGAAGAACACATTCTAAATTGTGTCCGGTAGCTGGCCTTGAAAGATATCTAGAAGCGGCTTCTTTCTAACCAGATTCTGATTACTATGTTTTTCGTCATGTCACTAAGTGCAGTTCTGGGTACATGCTTAGGAGGGAAAATTCACAAAATTGAAAGAACTTTTTATAGAGGCCCTCCAACCACATGTTGACGATGTAGAGAAATATGGATTGCACAGTTTGTGCAATGGCGGTGCAACTGCTTCTGCTAAAAGCGGCGTCCCTGATCGTAAGTTTAAACGACACGGACAATGGAGGCGTGAGAAAGCCAAAGACGGTTACATCAAGGACAGAATTAATAACAGAATGAAAGTTTCACTTTCTCTTGGCCTCTGACTTGCTTTGCATCTCTCGTGTGTCGCACAGTGTGTTCCAATGTTGTGTTGTGATTCAGTGTGAAGGTTGGTTATAGGAGAAATTATATTTCCTTCATTTGAAGTATGAGTAGTAAGGAAATCGTTCTCTACTTGTGAGGTGCAGCTGTAATCTAGGGATTGTGTGCCCCGTTAGGTGGCATTGTTAGGTTATAAAAAGGGTAGGTGAATTTGAATTCTTCTCTCTGCCTTATTTGTAGTATTAAATAATTGTAACCGGGTTTTCTTGGCTTTATCCATTATTTTAAACAGATGACACCAAGACGGCTACGGGGTGTGAGGCTTATGTTTATTATAATCACGATAGTCACCCCTATGTGTGGCACAAGGGTGTAAAACGTGTTACCCTTGAAATGTCACCATTCATGATATGTACTCCTTTTGTGGTGATCTATGAATACTCCCAGTGCAGTGCATAGTGAAGGTAGCAATATGGGGTTAGTCAGAGCAAGAAGGTAAAGTTTGAATGTGGCCAATCACAGGATCGCTTGGGGTGTGATTGATCAGCAGAGGGCTGGACAAAGAATGTAGTTCAGCTTGGGTTGTGATTGATCACTGGAGGCTTGGAGGCGGGCTTGTTACTGGCCATGTTGACGGATGCGGGCTTTGACTTGGACTTCTGGGTATCTGATTTGGCTCGGTTCTGTTCAAATTCTATCTCACGGAGGCACAGTCTAAGCTCATCAAAGTCGGAGATACTCTCATATTTATGAGCAGCAAGACTCTTCAGGGAAGTCTTCAATCCATCCCAAAGTCTGGACCTCAACATCTCATCCTGCTCTGCGGAAGAAATCTGCTTTTGTTCCGCCAACTGGTATAACAGTCTCTCCAGTCGACAGCTCCAGGCAGTCACGTCTTCATTATTTTGCTGGTAGGAGCTGTAGAACTCCGAAAATAATGAAGAACTTCGGCGGAGAGTACCGAAAGCACTCTTTAACTTCGACAGAATACCCATAATAGAAGCATGATGACCAAGCTTCATCACAATAAGAGCTGCCTCACCCTTAAGAGACTGACGAATAGCCTGAAGGATAACAGAGTTGTCATGGGTCTCGGACTCCATGAGACAATTCACCTCATACCGCCAAACATCATAGTCAGCATCCTTGCCGGCCGTTCCACTAAACAAAGGAAGTTTAGGGAAGTGACGATAAGCAACCTTAGAACTAAGTGGCACCTGTTCTGGCTGAGAACCATCTAAAGTGGAAGCTTCTTCCTTCTTCACAACTGGACCACCCTGCGTGGCATACTGCTTCAACCAAGACTTAAAGTCATCGGGGTTATCGGCCTTAGGGTGCAAACCCATCTTAGCAAAACTATCAACAAGACTAGCATATTCTTCTTCAGAGAAATTCATCTTCAAAGGCACAAGACTCCAAGTAAAGAATAAACAAAATCAAACATGGATCCAAGGCTGGCAGTAATTATTTCACAGGCACAACACAATGACTTGAAGTGCAGTAGATGGTTGTTTGTGAATGTGTCAATAACTACAAAGACGATGTTTTTTTTAATCCCATACAAAAAGAAACATATACAGTGAGAGAACAACAATTGTATTTTCAGCGGCAAATAAACAAATTAAAGGACATCAGTTGGGTTTATATGGCAAATGCAAGTATTACACACATGGGTGATTAACAAGATTTGACCCTAGGATTAGATTATAACATGGTTTGCAGAGGCAGAATAATGAAATGTGTGGACTACAATAACTATGAGGACCACAGTGTGTCGGAACGCGTGACAATATGTACAAAACTGGTCGCGGCTCAAGGCAACGCCATCATGATGTAGACATTTCACGACAAACGCAAACGGAGCGAAAACATCGCAAACGCAAAATAATCACGAACGGCAAACGGGAATACCAATTCCCTCCAAAAAAGAAAACAACAAGACACGAAAGCAAAGGGTGATAATTACAAATGGACCCTACATAATGAATGAATAAAGACCACAAGCAAAGGGGAAGACAAAGAAAGTGTATGAGCTGGTTAGATATTTAAACTAAGTGTAATGCAGTGCAGTGCAGCGCAGCGCAGGTTGAATATTATACCCCTTGATAAGAGCTAATAATGATTAACTTAACTATGACATGTATAATCTAAGATTAAACTGAAGTTTAAATGCTAAGTTTATTTAAAACTAAAGTTTATTTGGCTAAGTTTATTGGTTTAAGTATATTCACACAATCATACTCACACGTCACACCTAAAAAAAATTGTAAATGATTAAAGATACTACAGTATGGAAATAAACGAGAACACCGGTGAAGCTTGTACAAGCACAACTAAATGCTAACTAATTAAGCTGCAGCTAAGTATAAACAAACGCAAATTGATATGGATATGTTTACACCGAATGAAAATAAGTGCAGTTGACACTACATCTTATTGAGGGTAAATAACCTGCAGGTATATATGTAAACAATAGCAATGCTACTAACCATAAGGTATTTGAAGAAACGACAAGCAGTTATGCCAGGCAAATATTTACAAGTTCATAATGAACAGAAAATTCAAAGATGAATGTTTACAGACATGTCAAATGTAAACAATGACAAAGCAATATTGCAAAAAAATGTGGAAACAGTACTTACAGTTCAAGAAGAACAATATAAATTTATCCAATTAGGTACGAGAAACAAAATAGTCCGGAAAATGAGTCACAATTCACAATCACAATCACTGAACCAAGTCCAGCAAATTGTCAACTTGACCTGCCTTGGAGTCTCTCGCTGTCAAAGATCAGTAAGTCCTAGGGTCACAAGACCCAACCACATGGACCTGACAATCACTCGCGAGATGGCCAAATAGACCATAATTACAGTTCGTTCATACACTTGCATTCCATGCGGGGATCCAAGCATCACATCACATAAGAATCCTCACTGGGGGCTCCAAACATGTAACCGGGTTTTCTTGGCTTTATCCATTATTTTAAACAGATGACACCAAGACGGCTACGGGGTGTGAGGCTTATGTTTATTATAATCACGATAGTCACCCCTATGTGTGGCACAAGGGTGTAAAACGTGTTACCCTTGAAATGTCACCATTCATGATATGTCCTTTTGTGGTGATCTATGAATACTCCCAGTGCAGTGCATAGTGAAGGTAGCAATATGGGGTTAGTCAGAGCAAGAAGGTAAAGTTTGAATGTGGCCAATCACAGGATCGCTTGGGGTGTGATTGATCAGCAGAGGGCTGGACAAAGAATGTAGTTCAGCTTGGGTTGTGATTGATCACTGAGGCCTGGACTTAGAATGATGGGATAAAAACAAACACACACCTCTGTTGAATAAAGTTCAACAGAAACAAAACTTGAAATAGATTTATTTACAAAAAAGACTAAAATACAAATATATACACCTGCTACATAATGCACTATATATATTTTCGTATATCCTAATTCACTTTTTTTCTGTGTTTTTCAGATTGTTATACTGAATATGTGGAATCTCATGTTGGACGGGATTCGGTTGTTTAGGTTGGAGAGCCATTAATTACACCGTCTGTGGTATTAAGAGAAGACGTTTTTGCTGTCTGTGTCCATGTTTTGACATGTTGAGCTGACAAGCCATTCTAACATTGTAATCCATGCTAAGGAATGAATGTTAGTTGAGATTTATGGGTAGCCAGTTCAAGTCGTTTTTGGTTCATTGGAAAACATAGCTGAACAGCCGTTGTAATACTTGCAATTGGTTTGAATTTGATAAATTTCAAATTTGATATGCATTTATACTCTAAACTCTCCGTCATTATCGCTGTTGCATTCGTTGAGGGAACACGGTTCAAAAGCTCTTTTTACAAAACGTTTTACCTCTGGTTTGACTTATTTGGGTGCATTTGTGGTTGTGTTCTAGTGGGGACTGGGCATGTATTGATGTTGTAATAAATTCCGCCGTGAGTTGTGATTAAGTGTAACGGTTGGGTACAGAAGAAACGGTGCTAGCCTACTGACATACCTCAAGAAGTTTATCGTGCCCCACTCTGATACAGTACATTGACCCCGAGCCGATATGATTGTTTTTACTCCCTTACTGAGGAGCGCCAAGAATAGTAACAACAAGTACCATCTCTTAACGTATTTTGGTTGGGAGTTGGATGCGGTTGGGGGTCTAAAACCAATAATGACTTGACCCGTGAAGATCCGGGGTGGTCAGACTCGCTGACTTGGTTGATGCATGTCATCGTATCCCAATTGCATTGTTCGATGCTCAAGATGTCAATCACTGGATTGTCTGGTCCAGATTCGATTATTTACAAACCGTCGTCATATAACTTGAATATTGCTGAGTGTGGCGTTAAACAACAAACAAACAAAAATGGTGGAAGGGTTGAAACGAAGTCATCCTTTTTTGATTACATTGTTTATTTTAGGGTTGTGTGAAACCTACTTGCTTGAAGGCGAACAGTTTGAAATTGAGGGTTATAAATGTATAGGGCATAACAAGTCTTATTTTGATAGAAAATTGAAGCCTGGCTTAGATGATGTAGGATGTTTAGTAAATAAAGTGACAAAGCCCTTTCTATAGCCACAAGAAATATCTGCTAAAAGCATGAGCATGTATTACGAATCACAATCAAATAGTAATGATATTAGGGTGTTCGCGAAAAGATGAGCGTTTCTTTCCTCACCAGTGGCACCCGTCACAAACGCTTGCAAAGGCAAGTCAACTGTTCACCTAAAAATACACGGTAACATATGACACAAGTCAAAACAAGGAATTGCGTCAGATATAATTTTTGTTACTAATGCGTCAAATTTGGAAAATGACATCCACATATCTATCATAAAACTTTGTGAAAGCTTTGCTCAGGCCTTGAATATTGTAAACAAACAACTTTAGAGCAGGAGTCGTATAACACTCTTTGTACGATTGTGTGGCTGATGTGGAAGAATTTGTATATATTTGTTTTAATTTCATAAGTTATTAGTTGTTAGTTTCAGCAGTCAGTTATATCACAGTGTATCTGACCAGATTTACTTGCTAATTGCCCAATGGCCAGATGCTTCATATTCTGATTGGCCAAGCTAACACCTATTGTTAAACTGCATGCTTTGATGACACTGCATTCTCTCAGACCAGACCAGACTAGAACTGATCAGACCAGCAAGGAATGCACTTGTATAAATCAGGTGAGTTAAATGAATATTATCCCTATTTTGTGTTGTATTGAATAATACAGTATGATTAAAGTGTTATATTAAGTAAACTAAATGTACGTAATCCAATATAAATGTTAGAAGTATAGGTAATGGGGGTTCTGCCGAAACCCCCACTGGAGCCAGATTTATATACCTATACTGCTGCTACAGATGGAATTTTTTATGTCAAAATGATGATGCGATTCAACGATCGTCATGAGATTAAACTAAATTGTAATGAAAATATTCTCTATTATTTTTACTCATACGTATACCATTATTTTGAACAAAGTAATATTCAACACATTTAGTAAGTTCTTCGTTCATTTTACTAGGAGACCAGACTATATACTCTTTTTCGAAATTGGAAAGAAACAATTGATGACCGTGTTTGGTTGGTTTGACATCACTGATATAATATATACCCTGTGGTAATTCTCGCCATTTGATAATTTTGTCCTGGAGCATAAATGTTAGTGACATTATTATATACTTATGTAAGCATTCGTCTAAATTATTGTGGTGTGGTTCAACGTGATCAAGCAATCTATTTTTAATCTCCAACCAGTTCTTTGGTTTTGGCACTGAATAATTGACGCGCTTGTTGTCTCCCCTGTTCTATGAACTTTTTTTTCTCGTCTTCGCTAATACCACTGGTCTTACGAGAATTTGATCGAATCTCCTGCTTCATTGCGTTGTATTTGGTGAGTTCTGACAGCACTAAACGAAACTCATCCTCAGATATCTTACAATCAGCCATTGCTGTTGAAATATCATCCTCAATGCTGTTCAACTTTGCTTCGGTGTTTATCCCAATACTATCATGTTTTAATGCTTTCATTTGCAACTTACGAGAAATAAATCTTATCGCTATTCCGGCCAGTCCTGAGACTCAGGCGGCTTTTTCCATGCCAAGTACGATAGGCGCGGCGATTATAATTGATAATTAACCAACACCGGCTACACCAAGTCCCATGCCAGCCGTGTCAACTCCGTCGAGAACATTCACGGCTCTGCGATATTTTTTATACAATCCAAGTCTCAACTCCCTCTCCTTTGTTATTCGATGTTTTATGTCGCTTATTTGATGTAATCGAAATCCATCAACAGTATCCATCTTTTCAGATGCTTCATCGAGCGCTGGATATAAACCCATAGTGTATATTATTATATCATATAATAGTCTTCAATTGGTCTTGCTTAAATGTTTTGAGAGTATAAATCAACCTTATTAAATGTATATTATACGGCATAATTATCTTAGTAAGAGAAATGCTATTACTTTTAATAATTTGGACCCCCTCTAGGGTTGCAACGGGTGATACACCCATATAAATAATACTGCAACGTCGATGCTCGTGTTGCTTGGGCCATTTAATTGATAGACCTGGTAATATCTCGAAGGCATCTTCTGATGCATCCCCAAACAAGACTTCAATAATAATTGTAGAATGATCGGGTATATCTTTCAAGTTATCTTTTATATCATTGAATTCAGTAACCAAATTTAAACTAACATTTTTTACTGCCGGACGACTCAATAACATATGACCTGGGTTTTCTGGCAGGGGAGAGACTAACACACTTTTTCGTTTTGATGGGATATAAGCCCCGAGTACTATCCCACTATTTATTATCTTAGTTAAATTATGTGCCTTACCTATCATCACATATGGTGGGGTAATGACGATATTCAGTAGCCACTCGATTTTTGCTTCGATCATAGTCCATTTATTATCATCGTTGCGAGTAAGATTGTATGAAGTGTTTTTATGGAGTCTACCAACGTCGACATTACTTAAAACTCCTAGATTAACTGGGAATGCAACTTCTTTCGGCTTGTATACATTATCTTGTAAGTGTAAAGCGTATAACTTGCCATCGGTACCGGGTTAACCGAATACGTCTGTGTCTCTGAGATCGGAAAGCGCAATTGTATTACATTGTCTAGGGTTATGCGATCCAGGGCCTAATGTATCAACCATTATATATAATATGGAGTGTTACACTCAAGTATCCTATATGTACAGGTTGATGTTTTACATCTAATACAGAAATGTTGAGGTCTGAAATAATACCACGCTTTAATTTTTTATATTGTATTGATGAGAAAGATTCCGTTCTACCGCTATTTTTCATCTTTGCCTGGAATAGCTCTCAGCAGAGTTGAAGGACTTTCTAGTTGAATATTATCCGTTGTACTGATCTGATCAAGATGGATGCAAAACTCCTTATAGGGAACTAAATCGGGTAATTTAGTTCCATGCCGTGTTTCGTTGGGATTTATTATTGTTTTTTCCTCCACCGGAGTTTACAAGTCCAAGTGTATCTGCTACGTTCGGGTTAAGCATTAAAATCTTTTCTCCAGAGTTTAAAATCAGCATCCCATTCGACTCATTTTGTGTGAGACTAACTCCCAAAGGCTTAAAAAAGTCATCATTGAGTGAACATACGCTGTAATACCCATCAGGCATAATGTAATCACTATCATCTATTACACCTAGTACCTGAGTATTATGTCTTGCAGCACTTATATTGGTCCACCGCGGGTAATACGTTGCATCGCATAGAGCGACTTCAAGTTGACCAGCTGAGTTATCGATAGTATGAAGCAATTGAATAGACTGACCTTTTGTTATTCCCGGGAGTGTAACATACATATTAAATATACAAAGATACTATATCATAACTTAAATATGAAATCAAGTTACATTACTAATTAGTCGATTTGAGAAAGTGCCTCTGGTGCTAATTTTCTTGTTAAATTCCCTGATATCTTTGAAAAATACAGGGTCACGGCAACTAGAGATGAAATGGTGAACGATTGGTTCCACAATCCAATGCAATTTTGGCAGAACCAGTTAAATTTTGCCATATGGTCTACAACAACAGGATGTGGTGTATCTCTTTATGCCCCAGGATTTGAACTAAATAAGTCTGTTTTATCATTTCATGTGTACTATAAGATTAGACGTATACTTAAAGAAATTAGTGCAACATTACCACAGGATCGAGCATGGAATTCGACAAATAATCCGTACAATAGGTGGGCATTCGAACGTATTTGTCAGGAATTTAATGTTTCCACGAGTAAAGATTGGCGTCTGCATGGAGTTGACCATGGTCTCGGTATTCCATACGCTGGTGCACACTCTGTAAAAGAAGTCAGTGATGATTTACTGAAAAGACGTCGGCTTCTTCCGAGCTTTGCTCTCTCGAGTAACGAGTGGAGAGACGATCGGATGAACTTTAAGGGTGGTGTTGCATTCACCGTCCAAAAGGTTCAGCAACCACCTGGAAATGCTTGGTATGAATTTCTTAATGATAAAAAAAATTAAAAATTTACTAACCCAGGAGTTGTAAGAGTTAATGAATCAATAAGAACTTATGTATTGGCAATTCCTGGTGCACAATCGCAAACGCGAACAGGAATAATTGGTTCTGGGACGGCGCTCGATGCGCAAAAACAGTTTGTCGCAAACGTAGAGGATGCTATTAATTCACCAGTTGACATACTATCTTCTATAAAACGTTATCAAGATGTATTACAGTACGCTCAATCCAAAGTAGACTACGTTTATGCGCCGGGACTATACATGTCTCCGAGTAATATGGAACTTAAGATCGGTCAAGTAATAGGCTATAACAATAAAATTGTTATTGCTTCCGATCAACAAAAACCAGGTATAAATTCAGATATTAATACCGAATTAATAACGCAAACAAACACAGGCGAAACGGGAACAGTCAAGCCACAGACACCACAACAGTCATCTACTAACACATCTACTGACGCACATCCACATATTGCCGCTAAAAATCAACAACATATCGATGAAAAAACATCGCTTATAGTAGGTGGAGTTGCGGCTGGTTAACTCATGATTTGGATAAATAGTCTTTAGCAGATACGTACAACAGCCCTGAAATTGCTACGATCAGTGCCCACAAGTTTTGACTAAGCCAAATGGTGGTTTTAGCTAATAAATTAAAGAGCCAGGAAACTATACTCCCTATTATACCGGGAAGTGCAGATGCGGCTTTCCCAGCGAGCTTTCCCAGTGCTTCTCCTAATGCTTTTAAATGCTTTTTTATCCACTCTTTTACACCATTTTTATCACTAAGAGGTGTGCCACCTCTTGTACCGCCTGTACCACCAGTTAACGTGAGAGTCAAAGTCGATATAACCCCAATGCGGTTAAAATACTAGCAATGGTTATCCCCTGTTCTCTGAACAATGTTTTAATTTTATCGGCAAGTGTAGTATCATCGTTGAGGAGTTGATCGATAGTTTCTCTAATTCGACTGATGTGCGAACGAAGTGCCTTTCTATTACTCGAAGCCGCTTGGAGGCGGGCTGATCTTTCATCTTCTAGTTACGCAATCTTTCTTCAACGTGGCGTCTACTGAATTCATCATCCGCCTGTTCAAGTTTTGTTTTCTCATAAGCTATATGCTTGTCGAGCTCAGCTATCTTGGCTATATTATTGATGAGTTCTCCCCACATTGTTTGCATTGCCCTGTCAAGGCCTCGTCATTCCCTAATACTGAATTCCGAGGATGGTACCTGTAACGTGGAATTATCGTAGTAGGTAACAAAGATTTTTCCGAGTCCATCTGAGGCCAGCTTCGAGCTTTCTTCCAAATTATCTTTATCTATGTTACCGAGTTCAGTACGCACAGTCTGAAGAACCTTAGTAGTCTTCGCAGAAAGTTTTTCTTGTGAGTAGTTTACAAAACCTTATTCATTACGAACAGTGTTGATGCCATGTTTACTGACTATCGTAGACAAGGCTAGGAGCTTACGAGCACGAGAATTCATATGATCAATATCCGGAGAGCCACGCAGTCACAATATTCCTTTACTATCTATCGTAAACTTTGAATAGTAACGACCTATTGGAGTTTCTTTTAAGACATCGTAATAATCATTAACGGCTGGTTTCAAAAGTTCATCGTTAAGATTCATAAAGCTGGTTTCATCAGTACCCTCTTTGATTGTACTCGGATTATCAAAGTTATCTAGATTGAAATCATCCATTTTTATATTAAACATAAGATTACATAATTTCAATATAACAATGTCTTCGCAATACGGACGCAAGTTAAACCCACAACGTAGACTTCGGGATCCATTAGGGGTCAAAGCAATTCGTCAGTCTGTAACTATAACTAATAACCCGAGTACCATTGATCAGAATCAAATGCTTCTGGTTCGCTTTCCTAATCTCGGCGCACACGATGTGTTAGTTCCGGGAACTGCCCGACTATCATTTACAATCTTTCAGAACATAGGTCGTGCGATTGTTAAGAAAATCGCGATTAAAATTAGCGGCAATGAAGTTTTGAGTATTGACGACAGCGATGTATATTTCTGTTACATGGATCTCTGGAGAACGGTTAAAGAATGGGAAAACTTACAGTACCAAGGTATTTGTAATCAGAACACATTGAGACTGCGTGTAGGTGCTGATAGTGGTGATAATGCCGTCGTAGGAGATAAGGCTGTTGCTGATTCATTAGGTAACCGATTCTATATTCCGCTCGACTTTAAATTACTAGATAGTCACATGCCCTTTAATCAAGCATCCCTAGGCGATAGGCTAGAATACGAACTCACTTTTAATGACTACAGCAGAGTAATCAAAGCTACTGAAGATCCTACTAGCTATTCTATTGACAATATCTCACTGGAGTACGATATGATAACAGATCCTGAATTAGCCAGACAAATTCGTAACCAGTATACCGGAAGTTTAGCCATTTTGTACGATCGCGTGCTTCGAGAACCAGAAGGATCACCTGGAACAAAAGAGATACGACGTGGAATATCAATCTAAACGTTCCCGCTAGATCGTTGAAGGGTATTTTAATGTTGTTCGAAGACCCTTCTGATGCATTTGCAAGAGATACCGAGAAGTTCTACAACCCCAACATTACAAAAGTAGAATCGAGTGTGTGCCTAATCAACTATAAAGTCAAGGCATTTGAGCATATCAACAGTGGGATGAGATTAAAAAACTCCCTTCTATAAAACGAAGCCGAGAAGTTAACGCAGTCGTGAAAGATCTGTCTCTCGGGGATGTGTTGATGTCTGAATTCCTTACCACGAAGTATGCGCTGTGGCTCGACATGCGAACCACGGATGATGACTAACTACACGGTAGTGGGCGGAGAATAGAAAATGCCAGCGAGGGTGTTACTATACAGATAACGAAGCACCAGAAAGCGGTTGGTAAATTAAACATGTATTTGTACGTGATTATGGACGCGCAACTTAATATACAGAATGGACGATTCGTGCAAGCAATCTATTAATAAACTTTTACCTAAAGAACCGCACTGCGCTGTCATCTGCGGGCAAACGGGTTGCGGAAAAACAGCTTTTATTCTAGATATTTTACAAAGTCATTATCGGAATGTTTTCGACCATATTATTATTTTGTGTCCGATTATAAGCGTTAATAAAACATACCTATCGAGAGATTGGGTAATGAATGATCCCGAGGTGAGCAAAGTTGATCCGGGCGATCGTTTACAAGACCGTTTACGAGTATGTCACGAAAAATACAAAGGAGAATCAACCCTTTTCATAATAGACGACTGTAGTGCGAGTAAAGAACTTACCAAAAAGAAAGATATGCTTTCATATTTAGCATTCTCCGGTCGGCATACTCTGCATAGCGTTTGGGTACACACTCAAAAATACAACTCTGTCCTGAAAGATCTCAGAGATCAGACCAAATGGGTAGCCTTGTTTCATTGCCAAGACCAAGATTCATTAAAGAAATGTTTACACGAAAATGATGTTATTTATACCAAGCTCGAACGAGATAAAGTCAGAAAACTGTTAGCAGAAACGAAGCATTGTAAACTTGTATTAAAAACCGATCAACCAGCTGCTTATGCAATTGCTTAGCACAAATATAGCAACTGCTCAGCAAAAAATATAGCCAAAACAAGTGCAAATGTGAGCGTGCGCTCACTAATACCCCCGACCCACCTAGTGTGTCAGTAGTCACAAATTAAATAACTAGGATAGGGTTAGCCAACTTAGGGTTTGAAAAATTCATAAAAAATGGAAAATTAATAAAAACAATTTTTCTTTCTTTTGACTGCACGCCTTCATATGACACAGGTTATATGTCCTAGGTTTAAGATGAATCCCCTGAATAGTTTAAGAGAAATCGCGCGGACATAGTTTTCGGACGGACATTAGGGTTTGAAAAATTCATAAAAAAATGGAAAATTAATAAAAACAATTTTTTTCTTTTGACTGCACTCCTCCATATGACACAGATTATATGTACTACGTTTGAGATGAATCCCCTGAATAGTTTAAGAGAAATCGCGCGGACGGGTAATAACAAAAATATGGCAAAACTATAGCAAAAATAGCAAAAATATAGCAAAAATATAGCAAATATAGCAACTGCTGAGCAAAATTAAAGCAACTGCTAAGCGAAAATATAGCAACTGCTAGGCAAAAATATAGCAAAAATAGCAAAAATATAGCAAAAATAGCAAAAATACGATAAATTGAACATTAGCGGTTATTATGTTATAATGTGGCTTGAAATCTTCATTCTTTCACAACAGTTTATTATTTCAGGCTGTATTGGATATGTTATATTTTATTATGTTAAACTTGAATATCTCCTTAGGTATTACATTATGGAATGCGACGAACTTATTGAACAAATGCTCAAAGAACATGATCAACAGATAGATCAACATGTAGATAAATCTTTAGATAAACATAGAGAAAGACTCGCTGCTTTGGTAGCCGGTGGAAAATGCTCCCAATATTTGGAGGAAAATTATACCACTGAAAAAATTGATAACATGACCGATGAAGAAATTAAAAAACTGTACTCGCGTTACGAGTCAAGACTGGGAGCTACTATGACTAAAACAATAGGGTCGGTTATGTAACAACTATACACAGTTGTAGCTAGTACGTTTCTTCCTATCCCGACAGAACATCGCATGTATTTATGCGAATCTCTAGAGAAAGGCCCATTCATCGAACATGCTATAAGCTGAGTAAACTGTGAGTTTTATCATAGATAAGGAATGTTCTTAGCGCCGGTGACCACAGCTTTAATAACGGTTAGGTATTGTCAATTTAAACATACGTGCCCACTTACTAATAATAGTTGGACTCAAGTGACACCACAGATTGTGGAAACACAATCACAACAAGTGAACGAGGAAATAACCCCGATTGTATCACAAGCGAACGAGGAAATAACCCTGATTGCACAATCACAACAAGTGAATGAGGAAATACCAGCGATTGCGAAATCGCAAGCCAGAGAGACATAATGAAGTAATTAAACATTTGAATATTTTATATTATTGAACATTTGAATATTTTATATTCATATAAAACATTTTAATATGGCAACAATTGCGATGATGGTCGGTGGAGCTATTGTTAATGCTCTAGCTTTTTCGGGGAGTAATTTTTTATTTTCTACTCTGAGGGAATCAAATGCTAAAGTTGAAGAGGAGCGTAAACGACATAATAAAGCATTAGAACAACTCGAAACAGCCCAGTCACAATGGGCCAGAAATAGGATATTAAGATTAGATTTTATAAATGATGAACTGCGTAATTATAAATAGGGGCATTCAAATCAAACGTTTAAGGATGTTGAATCTGCCATGCACGAATTCTTCCTTGTTTATGGAAAGAAACTTGACCCAATACCGAGTCCAACAATAAGTCAGTTTTATACACCGTCAGAGGCTCAGAAAGACTGCGAGATAGCGTTTATAGTTTTTGGATTGTCCACCGTGGCTATTTTTAGCTATGTTCTATTGTGTATCAACCATTAATAATAACCCTGACTACTCAGCTATAAATAGCGCTGACAGGCTGTTCAGCTATATCGAGCTGACTGGCTGACTGTTGTCTATTATCAACTAATCTATAAATAGCGATGACAACTATGACTCACCAGTGGAGATGTGATTTGCCTTTTAGACAAATGATATGAAAGGTGTATAACCATGAATCTGTGCAGATATACACTCATGGGGAAGTCAATTCAATGTAACCGACGGTGTGTGGGTGTTTACTGTGGTACATATTACATCAGGCAAGGATATAAAAATTTCTTTTGTTGTGTATGTGGGATAGGGGTCAAAGGTAGTTTCTGTTTATGTAAGAGTCACGGTGTTCATAGGGTCAGGAAGCAGATTATTTACGCTTGGAAGAGAGGTTACATCAATGAGAGGACTAGGTTGGGGAGTATACGTATATATATATAACCATTTAGACATTTGACTCATTTTGTATATACCATTAAATCACAATGGTGTTTGTCGGAGAGTTGAAGGCTTTGGCAAAACAATGTGGTCTACATGGATATTCTCAAATGAGAAAAGCTGAATTGATTGATTTACTCGGTTTGGAATACAACAAACCCCAGACTGTTAGAGAACTCAAAGCTCAAGTGACAAAAAGTGGGCTGAGAGGTTATTTTCGAATGAGAAAAGCTGAATTGATTGCTTTACTAGATAATAATAAATCAGTTGGTGATGTTGATAATAATAATAAATCAGTTGGTGAGCTAAAATTTGTACCCACTGCTGGCGTTGGTAAATATCTAAGAGGTTGGAAGATGGATATTAATTCTAACATGGATGTTAATGATGTTAAGCCCATCATATCGAGCAAAATTAACGAGGACTTAGATGATTTAAATAGTATAAAATACCAGCCAACGCAGACGATAGCACTTAATATACCAAACCTTATTTCCGGAGCAATCAAGAAGGTATAACTAGGTACTGAATCCGATACTATAAGCACATCATTAGATAGATCAATTCAGAGGATACAAGAATCTTTAGAACGCTGGACTAATAGAGGTTCGGGTTGGGGTGTGGATAAAATCGATAGTTTATATTTAGATATAGCAAATTAAATGCCTTTCAAAGATGGATCTTATATAGATTTACCCCCGTATTATAAGAAGATAAAAGCCATAATTAATGTAAAAAATAAAGGTGATGACTGTTTCAGAATGATGATAAGATCTGCATTGTTCCCCGCAGCATGATTCTAGCTATTCCCAAAACGACGGACTAAACCTTGATGGTACAGACGAACCTACACCAATCTCACAAATTGATAAGGCGGAAAAGCAAAATAATTTAGCTATAAATGTTTTCGGACATTCTCATAAAGGAATTGTTGTTCACAGGATAAGCTCCGCCCCAGAACATATTCCCAAAATCAATTCATTTCATTTCAAAAAGATGGTAAATATCATTATACATGGATAAAGAGTTTAAGCAGGCTATTATGTCATCTAACATGCAGGAAAGAAATATTTCTGTGAAAGATGCCTGCATGGGTACAGCAGACAAGATCAATAAGAAGCACATAAAGAAAACTGCAGAGGTGTTGGACAGACTGCTATCAGGACTGATATGCCTAAAGAGGGAAAAAATATATTAAAATTTGAACATTATTGTAATCAAATGCCAATACCGTACATAATTTACGCCGACTACGAAGCACTTATCAAACCTATAGAAAATACCGAACACAATACTAAATGTAGTTTTACATATAAAACTCAAGAACATATTCCCTGTGGGTTTGGAAATATAGTTGTAAGGTATGATGGGAAAACAAACCCGCCCGTGATTTACAGAGGTCCCGATGCAGCGGGAAAGTTCCTAGAATATCTACAAAATGAAGAGAGAATAATCAGGGATAATTTATCGCGTAAGAAACCCATGTGTATGACGAGGGATGATTGGAGGGCCTATAAGAAGTCAACGAGTTGTCATGTTTGTAATAAACCCCTGAATGGGGATTCTGTAAGAGATCATTGCCACGTCAATCGTTATTATTGGGGAGCCGTTCATAACGAGTGTAACTTGAAACTATAAATGAATTCTCAAACAATACCCATTCCCGTTGTGTTTCACAACCTTAGAGGATATGATTCTCATCTCACCATGCAAGCTATCTCAAAGACCGACCGTGGCTTAACGTGCATTCCTAATAATATGGAAAAATACATATCATTCTCGTTGACTAAAACTATACATTATATGGACAAGGATGCGAGAGCCAGAATAAAGCAAAGTAATGGACTTAGATTCATAGACTCTGTACAGTTTCTGTTATCTTCCCTGGACAATTAAGCTAATGCGAACAATCCAAATGACTTTGCAATAACAAATCAATATACTGATCGGTTAACACGGCATTTGTTGTTGAGAAAAGGTGTATATTCGTCCGAATATATGGATAATTGGTCTAGACTCGACGAAACTAAATTACCACCCCTTGAATCATTCTATAGTAACTTAACAGAATCTAAAATAACTGATGCCGATTATGAACACGCTCTGACAGTCTGGGATAAATTAGGTTGTAAGCTTAAGAATTTAGGTGATTATCGTGATCTTTACTTAAAAACCGATGTACTGTTACTCGCCGATATATTCGAGATATTTAGAAAGACATGTTTAAAACAATACGGCTTGGACCCGGCATGGTACTATTCCGGTCCCGAACTATCGTGAAGAAGACAGGTGTAGAACCGATTACGATATGCACTTGTTTATTGAGAAAGGATTAAGAGGTGGTATATCGATGGCGGCGAAAAGGTATTCTAAGGCTAATAATAAATTTGAGGAAGGATAAGATCCGAGTAAGCCCGACACGCATATATTATATCTCGATGCCAATAATTTGTACGGATGGGCTATGAGTCAACCTTTACCCATGGGGGGTTTTGAGTGGGTCGATGTGAATAATATCGATATTCATAATATCAATGCGGATTAAGGGTACATACTAGAAGTTGACTTGGAATATCCAACAGAGTAACATAAAGACCATAACAGTTATCCACTAGCTCCCGAAAGAGTAATGGTTAATAAAGATTGGATGTCGGAATATCAACACTCCTTGATGGGTACTAGTAGGTTAGCTAACGTAGAAAAACTCGTACCAAATTTGATGGATAAGACAAAATATATAGTTCACTACAGAAATCTCCAGTTATATCTTTCGTTAGGCATGAAACTAAAGAAAATTCACAGAGTTCTAAAGTTTGATCAAAGCCCTTGGATGGAGCCCTATATAAGACTGAACAGAGATTTAAGAAAGATGGCTACCAGCGATTTCGAAAAGAACCTACATAAGCTCATGAATAACTCAGCATTTTGTAAAACTATGGAGAATCTAAGGAAGCGTGTTGATGTTAAATTGGTCAGATCTAATGAGGAAGAAAGACTCAGGAAACTTATAGCCAGTCAAGCCTTTAACAGAAGCAAGATATTTGATAACGACTTAGCCGCACTACATATGCAAGAGTAATATAAAATTCAACAGACCGGTGTACGTTGGTATGAGTATTCTTGACTTGTCAAAACACTTAATGTATGACTTTTATTACAACGAACTAAAGAAGCAATACGGCGATAGATGCAAGGTGTTATATACCGACACAGATTCTTTGTTGATGGAAATACAAACCGAGGATGTATATAAAGATATGGCAGAAAAAATAGATATGTACGATACGAGCGATTACCCAAAAGATCCACTGCACAGCATAGTAAATAAAAAGGTATTAGGTAAGATGAAGGATAAATGTGCTGGGACCTCTATAGCGGAGTATGTTTGATTAAGACCTAACATGTATTCTATAAAGAAAACCGACAATGGGAAGATAAGAAAAGCTAAGGGTGTTAAGAAGTATGTGGTAAAAAAGCATATCAAACACGAACAGTATAAAGAATCATTATTCAATGGTAGAACGTTCAAACACGAGATGAACTCTTTAAGAAGTGTCACTCACAGGATATATGGATTAAGAATGAACAAGACATCATTATCCCCCTTAGATACAAAGAGATGGATTGATAAGGATGGTGTAACTACCTATGCTTATGGTTATGGTGGTAATACTGTATCGTTGGGAACTATGAGCAACTCTTCTCGTACAAATGCCCTGCCCGGTCCATCTCTAAGATAATAAAGAATTGACTCTCCTTCTTTCATAACCAACCGACTAATGTTATATATCTTAAGAGACCAAATCGGAACGGTTGCACGACGTAGGCCTCCTTCGAGTTCACCGGGCTGGTATAAATATCTTACGCTTACTCTATCCGGAAGTTTTTGTTCTTTGCCTCTTCTCGGTGCTGAAGTCACAGATTTCATTTTAATCGCATTGGATGGTTTCTTTCCGATTAATCTTGTTACTTCATTATTCAGCGCTGATACCTTAACCTTTATTACCTTATCATGGGGAAGAAACAAGAGGTCAGCCTGGTGAACTTCATCCGTTGTAAAAATATCAAACTTCTTCCTCGGGATATAACGCGGTGCCGGTAAGTATATTTGCCACATCGCTTGTTTCTTTAACCAATCCTTGGCCACATCTTTAGATACCTTACCCGCAGTTGCTAATTTTTTTTTTGCTCCTATACCTTTCCAATATGCTCGTGGGCTATAGTAAATTTTATCCATTATTAATTGATATTGATGATTCTTTTAATACGATTCATGACGATCGTTGAATCGCATCATCATTTTGACATAAAAAAAATCATCTGTAGTAGCAGTATAGATATATAAATCTGGCTCCAGTGGGGGTTGTGGCAGAATCACCATTACCTTTACTACTATGTTAGTTATGTCTAATTTTTATAATCTGAATAAGGTAAACGAAACAGCTAAAATATAGTCTATCACTTCTATGAAACATGCGTGTAAGTGTTGTTTTTTATTCTAGAATGGTTTAAAACGCCTTGTAATGTAAAGATTCAGAGGCAATATAAAATGTGTGTATTACTTTGTTCAATATATCAAATGTTAAATAGTGTTATAGTCTATGTATTATTTTTTCAGATCCATGAGTATGGTGTTGCTCTAAGTTTGGCAGTGGGTAGTCATACCCTTGTGTCACCTACAGGATATGCATTGCATTGTTTATATTTGTCTTCGGTTTAAGGTGTAATCTAAATATTATGTTCACATTATGTTCACTCCTCTTGCAATGTAATTGTTATATAATTAATTTCTGTCTTAAAGTATTGTATATGTTTACACAGAATGTGTAAGTGTTGTGTATTTATTTGGTGTATATATTATATAGCCAATATAACCGTCAAGGAGTTATCTCCCTTGGATGTCACTAGAAGCATGATTATCACTTTATATACGGTACATATCACCACTGTCATAAGTGACTCCACTGGGCCAGATTCATCCCCCAATAATGCTACTACACATGTTTTTTTTGTTCATTGTACAAGGAGACCAGACTGTATACTCTTCTTCGCAATTGGAAAGAACAATTGATAACCATATTTGCGATGTATTTGGTGAGTTCTGACAACACTAAATGAAATTCCTCCTCGGATATCTTGCAATCAGCCAGTGCAGTTGAAATATGATCCTCAATGTTATTTAACTTTGCTTCACGAATACTGTCATGTTTTAATGCTTTCTTTTGCAACTTAGGATAAATAAATTTAAGAGCTATTCCTGCCAGTCCAAAGACTCCAGCTGCTACTTCAATGCCAAGTACGATAGGCTTGTACGATCTGTCTTAAAGTATTGTATATGTTTACACAGAATGTGTAAGTGTTGTGTATTTATTTGGTGTATATATTATATAGCCAATATAACCGTCAAGGAGTTACTTCCTTTGGATGTCACTAGAAGCATGTTTATCACTTTATATATATATATATGCTCTGGTATAAGCGTTTAGCGCAGTCTGTCTACAGAGATTACTACACGAGTGTCTGTCAGATACCATTGATCTTACGAGTTGTTTCAAAACAACTCTATAGAGTGCAGTAATCTGTTTCTTACACACCCTAAAATCGCACCTTTTTAGCATCGAATCGATGCATTTTGTCTTTTCTCATGATCGCGGTAGCGCATAAATATATATCACCACTGTCATAAGTGACGTCATCCTATGTACTGCTTACTACTCCCATGCCAGCTGTTACAAGTGCAGTGTCAACACCTTCAAGAGCATTCACAGCTCTGCAATACTTTTTATATAATTCAATTCTAGAATCATGCTATGTGATGTTTTATGTCACTTATTTGATCAATCGAAATCCATCAACAGTATCCATCTCTTCAGATGTTTCATCGAGCGCTGGATATAAACCAATAATATATACTGTTATATTGTATAAGAGTCTTTAATTGATCGGCCGACAATGTCTTGAGAGTATACATCAGCCTTATTAGATGTATATGATATGGCATAAACATCTTAGTAAGCAAAATGCTCCCCCCCCCCACCCCCACCCATCAACTTGGACATTCGGAATGTTTGTAGCGAGCCCTATTCCTGACTGAATAATGCAACGTTGACGTTCGTGTTTCTTAAGCCATTTAATTGATAGATCCGGTAATGTCTCGTAGACATATTCTGGCGCATCCCCCAACAAGAATTCCAAAATAAGTGTAGCACCATCGGGTATATCCTTCAAGCTACTTTTTACATCACTGAATTCAGTAACCAAATTTAAGCTAACATCTTTTAATGCTGGGCGCCTCAATGACATATAGCCTTGGTCATTTGGCAGGGGAGCGACTAACACACTTTTTCGTTTTGAGGGAATATAAGCCCTGAGTATGATCCCACTATTCATTATCATAGTTAAAAGATGTCTTCTTTCTGCTTGTATACATTATCTTGTAAGTGTAAAGCATATAACTTGCCCTCGATACTGGGTTTATCTAATCCTTCTGTGTCTCCAAGATCTGAAAGTGCAATTGTATTACATTGTCTACGGTTATGCGTTCCAGGGCCTGAAGACGCAACCATTATATATAATATGGAGTGCCACACTCAAATATCCTATATGTACAGGTTGATGTTTTACATCTAATACAGAAATTTTGAGATCTGTATTAATACCCAGCCTTAACTTTTTAAATTGCAATGATGAGAAAGATTCTGTTCTACCACTATTGTGTTTTTCATCTTTGACTGAAACAGAGTTGGAGGACTTTTGAGTTGAATATTATCCATTGCACTCATCTGTTCAAGATGGATGCATAACTCTTAAAAGGGAAACTATATCAGGTAATTTAACTCCATGCACTTCTGGTATCCTCAGGTGTTCCTTATCTCCTCTTGTAAATCCAAGTGTATTTGCTAAGCCCCTTTCAAGTGTTATAGCATGTGCTGCTCCTCTGAAAAAGATCAGCACCCCATTTGACTCATTTTGTGTGAGACTAGCTCCCAAAGGATTAAACATTTCATCATTGAGTGAGCATATGCTGTAATACCCATCAGACATAGCGCGAAGGGCCTTATCTATAGATAACTTATTATTACCTCTCCCAGCACTTATGTTTATCCACCATGGGTAATAGGTTATATCACAGAGAGCAACTTCAGGTTGCCCTCTGAGTTGTCAATAGCGTGAAGCAGTTGAATAGACTGACTGACCATTTGTTATTCCCGGGAGTGTAACAAACATATTAAATATACAAAGAAACTATACCATAACTTAAATATGAAATCAACTTACATTATGAACCAGTCGATTTTAGAAAGTGCCTCTGGTGTTAAGTTTTTTGTTCATTTTCCTGATATCTTTGAAAAATACAGGGTCACAGCAACTAGCGATAAAATGGTACATAATTGGTTCCAAAATCCAATGCAATTTTGGTAAAACCAGTTAAACTTTGCCATATGGTGTGCCACAACAGGATGTGGTGTATCTCTTTGAGCTAAATAAGTCATTTCATGTATCGTATCAGATTAGATGCATACTTAAAGAAATTATTGCCCCATTACCCAAGGATCGAGCATGGAATTCCTCAAATAATCCACACAATAGGTGGGCATATGAACGTATTTGTCAGGAGTTTGCTCTTTCTACGAGTAAAGATTGGCGTATTAAAGGACTTAAGCATGGTCTAGGTATTCCGTACAGTGGACTAAAAAAGAAAAAAGTGATGATTTAGTTATAAAACTCATCAACCATTCAATCCATTTAAGAATGCATAATCTTTATCATGGCTGGGAACTTTCAAGTAACGATTGGAGAGGAGATCTTATGAGCTTTAAGAGTGGTTTAGCTTACACTGTTACAATGTTTGTGCAACAAAACGATACCGCAAACGCTTGGAATTAATATATTTATGATAAAACAGAAAATAATTTTACTTACCCAGGAGTTGTAAGAGTTAAATCAATAAGAACTTATGTATGGGCAATCCTTTGTGCACAGTCGCTTACACGAACAGGAATAATTGGTTCTTGGACAGTGCCTGATGCACAAAAACAGTTTGTTGCAAATGTAGAGGATGCTATTGCTTCACAAGTTGACATACCATCTTCTATAAAGTGTTATCAAGATGTGTAACAGTGCGCTCAATCCAAAGTAGACTATGTTTTGGGGGCAGGACCTGAGTAATACGGAACTTAAGATTGGTAAAGTTGTAGTGTATAATAATAAAATTGTTATTGCTTCCGATCAACAAAAAACAGGCATAAATTCAGATATTAACACCAAACTAATAACGCAAACAATTACAGGCAAAACAACAAAAGTAAAACCACAGTCATCAACTGTAACAGAAGTGCAACAGCCACAAGTTGTAAAACCACATATTGCCGCCAAAATTCAACAACATATCGATAACATACGTTTTGTTTTCTCATAAGCTATATGCTTGTCGAGTTCACCTAGCTTGGCTATATTATTGATATTATTGATGAGTGATCCCCTCATTGCCAATAGGAGTAACATATTTTTTGTTTTCTTTTAAGACATCGTAATAATCATTAACGGTTGATTGCAAAAGTTGCTCATTAAGATTCATAAAGCTGGTTTCATCAGTCCCCCTTCGACTGTACTAGTATCAGTTAGGTTATTCAGATTATATTTATATTAAACATAAGGTTACATAATTTCAATATAAACAATGTCTTTACAATACGGACGCAAGTTAAATCCAGAACGTAGACTTCGGAATTCATTAGGAGTCAAAGCAATTCGCCAGTCTGTAACTATAACTATCCTGAGTACCACTGATCAGAATCAAACACTTCTGCTTCGCTTTCCTAATCTCGGCACTCACGATATGTTAGTTCCAGGAACTGCCCAACTGTCATTTACAATTAGTTTGACTTCTACTACTGACGTTAACAGAGAGCTTGCTCAGAACATAGGTCGTGCAATTGTAAAGAAAAATCATGATTAATATTAGTGGTAATGAGGTCTTGAGTATTGACGACAGCGATGTCTACTTCTGTTACATGGGTCTCTAGACAACAGCGAAAGAACGGGAAAACTTACAGTATCAAGGCATAAGTAATAAAAATTCAATAAGACTGCATGTGGGTGCTGATAGTGGTGATAATACCATCCTAGAAAATAAGGCTGTTGCTGATGCATTCGGTAACTGATTCTATATTCCGCTTGACTTTGAATTACTAGATAGTCACATGCCCTTTTATCAAGCTTCCCTAGGCGATAAATTAGAATATGAACTCACTTTTAATGACTACGGCAGAGTAATCAAAGCTACGGAAGGTGATTGTCGCTATTCCATTGACAATATCTCACTGGAGTATGAGTAGTATAGGTAATGATGGTTCTGGCTCACTTCCACTGGAGCCAGATTCATATACCTATACGACCACTACAGGGGGAAATTTTTATGTCAAAATGATAATGTGATTCAACAATCGTCATAACATTAAACTAAATTGTAATGAAAATATTCTCTATTATTTTTATTCATACGTATACCATTATTTTGAACAAAGTGATATTCAACATTTTTACTAAGTTCTTCGTTCATTTTACTAGGAGACCAGACTATATACTCTTCTTGGTAATTGGAAAGAAACAATTGATGACCGTATTTGGTTGGTTTGACATCACTGATATAATATATACCCTGTGGTAATTCTCTCCATTTGATAATTTTGTCCCTGAGCATAAATGCTTCGATAGCTTTTTCGAGTTCTTCCTTTGTTGGTTTGTAATTCTCCATTATTATACACTTATGTAAGCATTCGTTTAAATGTGATCTAATGATAGTAAGCAATCTATTTTTAATCTCCAACCAGTTCTTTGGTTTTGGCACGGAATAATTGATGCGCTCTCCCCTGTTCTATGAACTTTTTTTCTCATCTTAGCTAATACCACTGGTCTTACGAGAATTTGATCGAATCTCCTGCTTCATTACGTTGTATTTGGCGAGTTCTGTCAAAACTAAATGAAACTCCTCCTCAGATATCTTACAATCAGCCATTGTTGTTGAAATATGGTCCTCAATGCTGTTCAACTTTGCTTCGGTGAGTATCCGAACATTATCATGTTTTAATGCTTTCTTTTGCAACTTACGAGAAATAAATTGTATCCCTATTCCCGCCAGTCCTGAGACTCCGACGGCTATTTCCATGCCAAGTACGATAGGCGCCGCGACTAAAGTTGATAATAAACCAACACCGGCTACACCGAGTTACAAGCTGTTGCAAGCGCGGTGTCAACTCCGTCGAGCACATTCACAGCTCTGCGATACTTTTTATACAATCCAAGTCTCATCTCCCTCTCCTTCTCTTTTCGATGTTTTATGTCACTTATTTGATGTAATCGAAATCAATCAACAGTATCCATCTTTTCACATGCTTCATCGGGCGCTGGATATAAACTCATAGTGTATATTATTATATCATATTATAGTCTTCAATTGGTCTTGCTTCAATGTTTTGAGAGTATCAACCTCATTAAATGTATATTATACGGCATGAATATCTTAGTAAGAGAAATGTTGTCATTTTTAATAATTTGGACCCCCTCAAGGGTTGCAATGGGTGATGCTCCCATATAAAAAATACTGCAACGTTGACGCTCTTGTTTCTTAAGCCATTTAATCGATAGACCTGGTAATATTTCAAAGGCATCTACCGGTGCATCTCCAAACAAGACTTCAATAATAAGCGTAGAAAGATTAGGTATTGCACTTAAGTTATCTTTAATATCATTGAATTCAGTAACCAAATTTAAACAAACGTTTTTTACTGCTGAACGACTTTATAACATATGACCTGGGTTTTCTGGAAGGGGAGAGACTAACACACTTATTCGTTTTGATGGGATATAAGCCCCGAGTACGATCCCACTATTTATTAACTTAATTAAATTATGTGCCTTACCCATCATCACATAAGGTGGGTTAATGACGATATTCAGTAGCCACTCGATGTTTTCTTCGATCATAGTCCATTTATTATCATCTTTGCGAGTAAGATTGTACCAAGTTTTTATTGAGTCTACTAACGTCGACATCACTTAAATCTCCTAGATTACCTGTGAATGTAACTTCTTTCTGCTTGTATACATTATCTTGTAAGTGTAAAGCGTATAACTTGCCATCGGTACCGGGTTGTATTACATTGTCTATGTGTTCCAGGGCCTGATGAATCAACCATTATTTATAATATGGAGTGTTACACTCAAGTATCCTATATGTACAGGTTGATGTTTTACATCTAATACAGAAATTTTGAGGTCTGAAATAATACCACGCTTTGATTTTTTATATTGTAATGATGAGAAAGATTCTGTTCTACCATTATTGTATTTTTCTTCGTTGACTGGAATAGCTCTCAGCAGGGTAGAAGGACTTTCGAGTTGAATATTATCCTTTGTACTGATCTGATCAAGATGGATGCACAACTCTTTACAGGGAACTAAATCTGGTAATCTATCTCCATGCCGTGGTGTGTTGGGATCTATTAATATTCCTCCCACGCACCTTACAAATCCAAGCGTATTTGCCATGTTCCTTTCAAGAAATATTTGCTTTTCTCCAGGGCTTAAAATCAGCATCAGCATCCCATTCGACTAATTTTGTGTGAGACTAGCTCCCAAAGGCTTACAAATTTCATCATTGAGTGAGCATAGGCTGTAATACCCATCAGATATAACAATGCGAGTGTTATCCCCATCATCTAAGTTAATTAGTACTAACTCATTATTATTTCTCAAAGTATTTATATTGGTCCACCGCGGGTAATATGTTACATCGCATAGAGCGACTTCAAGTTGTCCATCCGAGTTATCGATAGTATGAAGCAGTTGAATAGACTGGCCATTTGTTATTCCTGGGAGTGTAACATACATATTGAATATACAATTATACTATATCATAACTTGAATATGTAATCAAACAATATTTATAATATGAAGTGGTACACTCAAGTAACCTATATGTACAGGTTGATGTTTTACATCTAATACAGAAATTTTGAGATCTGAAATTATACCCCTCTTTAATTTTTTATATTGTAATGATGAGAAAGATTCCGTTCTACCACTATTATATTTTTCATCTTTGACTGGAATAGCTCTCAACAGAGTAGAAGGACTTTCGAGTTGAATATTATCCGTCGTACTGATCTGATCAAGATGGATGCACAACTCTTTATAGGGAACTAAATCAGGTAATTTAACTCCATGCACTATATCATTGGGTGGTATTTTCCCCGTTCTGCCATCAAATCCAAGTGTTTCTGCTAAGATCTTGACAAGAAGTAAATTCTCTTCTTCAGCGCTTAATTTCAGCATACCCATTAGGTATAACAATGCGAGTGTGATCAATACCAAAGTTACCTATTAAATACCAATTATTATTTCTCGCAGCATTTATATTGGTCCACCATGGGTAATACGTTACATCACATAGAGCGACTTCAAGTTGACCAGCTGAGTTATCGATAGTATGAAGCAGTTGAATAGACTGACCATTTGTTATTCCCGGGAGTGTGACATACATATCAAATATACAATGATACTATATCATAACTTGAATATGAAATCGACTTACAATACTAATCAGTCGATTTTAGTAAGTGCCTCTGGTGCTAATTTTGTTGTTGAATTCCCTGATATCTCTAAAAAATATAGGGTCATGGCAACTAGCGATAAAATGGTGCATGATTGGTTTCACAATCCAATGCAATTTTGGCAAAACCAGTTAAACTTCGCCATATGGTGTGCCACAGCAGGATGTGGTGTATCTCTTTATGCCCCAGGATATGAACAAAATAAGTCTGTTTTATCATTTCACGTGTACTATCAGATCAGACGTATAACTTAAAGAAATTAGTGCCCCATTACCGCAGGATCGAGCATGGAATGCATCAAAATAATCCGTACAATAGGTGGGCACTCGAACATATTTGTCAGGAATTTTAATGTTTCTACGAGTAAAGATTGGCGTCTGAGTGGAGTTAACCATGATCTAGGTATTCCGTACGCTGGTGCACACTCTGTTAAAGAAGTCAGCGATGATTTACTGAAAAGACGTCGGCTTCTTCCGAGCTTTGCTCTCTCAAGTAACGAGTGGAGAGACGATCGTTTGAACTTTAAGGGTGGTGTTGCTTTCACCGTCCAAAAGATTGAGCAACCACCTGGAAATGCTTGGAATTAATTTCTTAATGATAAAACAGAAAATAATTTTACTAACCCAGGAGTTGTAAGAGTTAATGAATCAATAAGAACTTATGTATGGGCAATTCTTGGTGCACAGTCACAAACACGAGCGGGAATAATTGCTTCTGGGACGGCGCTCGATGCACAAAAACAGTTTGAAGCAAACGTGGAGGATGCTATTAATTCACCAGTTGACATACCATCTTCTATAAAACGTTATCAAGATGTATTACAGTACGCTCAATCCAAAGTAGACTACCTTTATGCGCCGGGACTATACATGTCTCTGAGTAATATGGAATAAGATCAGTGAAGTGATAGGTTATAATAAAAAATTTGTTATTGCTTTAGACCAGCAAAAACCAGGTATAAATTCAGATATTAACACAGAATTAATAACGCAAACAAACACAGGCGAAACGGGATTAGTCAAGCCACAGACACCACATGTTTCACAACCGCAACAACCACAAGTACCACCACATATTGCAGCTAAAAATCAACAACATATCGATGAAAAAACAGTGCTTGTAGTAGGTGGAGTCACGGCTGGTTTACTCATGATTTGGATAAATAGTTCTTAATGAAGTGATTTGGTTAAATAGTTCTTAATGAACTGATTTGGATAAATAGTTCTTAGCGGATATGTACAACAGCCCTGCAATTGCTACGATCAGTGCCCACAAGTTTTGACTAAGCCAAGTGGTGGTCTCAGCTAATAAATTCAAGAGCCAGGAAACAATACTCCCTATTATACCGGGAAGTGCAGATTCCACCTCCTGTACTGCCTGTACCATCGGTTAACACGAGAGTCAAAGTCGATATAATAAATCCCAATGCGGTTAAAATACTGGCAATGGTTATCCCCTGTTCTCTGAACAATGTTTTAATTTTATCGGCAAGTGTAGTATCATCATTGAGGACTTGATCGATAGTTTCTTGAATTCGACTGATTTGTGAACGAAGTGCCTTTCTATTTCTGGAAGCTGCTTCGAGGCAGGATGATCTTTCATCTTCTAGTTACGCAATCTTTCTTCAACGTGGCGTCTACTGAATTCATCACCTGCCTGTTCAAGTTTTGTTTTCTCAAAAGCTATATGCTTGTCGAGTTCGGATAGCTTGGCTATATTATTGATGAGTTCTCCCCACATTGTTTGCATTGCCTTGTCAAGACCTCGTCATTCCCTAATACTGAACTCCGAGGATGGTACACTGGCCGTGGAATTATCGTAGTAGGTATCCAAGATTTCTCCGAGTCCGTCCGAGGCCAGCTTCGAGCTTTCTTCCAAATTATCTATGTTACCGAGTTCAGTATGCACAGTCCGAAGAACCTTAGTAGTCTTTGCGGAAATCTTTTCTCATGAGTAGTCTACAAAACCTTATTCATTACGAACAGTGTTGATGCCATGTTTAGCGGCTATCGTAGACAAGGCTAGTGGCTTACGAGTACGAGAATTCATAAGATCAATATCGGGAGAGCCACTCAGTCGCAATATTCCTTTACTATCTATCGTAAACTTTGAATAGTCACGACCTTTTGGGTGTTTCTTTTAAGACATCGTAATAATCATTAACAGTTGATTGCAAAAGTTCATTGTTAAGATTCATGCCATCAAAGCTGGTTTCATCAGTACCCTCTTCGATTGTACTACTATCAGTTATGTCATCTAGATTAATATCATCCATTTTTATATTAAACATAAGGTTACATAATTTCAATATAACAATGTCTTCGCAATATGGACGCAAGTTAAACCCACAACGTAGACTTCGGGATCCATTAGGGGTCAAAGCAATTCGTCAGTCTATAACTATAACTAATAACCTGAGTACCATTGATCAGAATCATTGATCACACGATGTGTTATTTCCGGGAACTGCACAACTATAATTTACAATTAGTTTGAATTCTGACGATGCTAGCAGAGAGCTCGTTAAGAACATAGGTCGTGCTATTGTTAAGAAAATCGCAATTAAAATAAAAGACAGCGATGTATATTTCTGTTACATGGATCTCTGGAGAGTGGCTAAAAAACGGGAAAACTTACAATACCAAGGTATTTGTAATCAGAACACATTGAGACTGCGTGTAGGTGCGATAGTGGTGATAATACCGTCGTAGAAGATAAGGCCATTGCTGATGCATTAGGTAACGGATTCTATATTCCGCTAGACTTTGAATTGCTAGATAGTCACATGCCCTTCTATCAAGCATCCCTAGGCGATAGGTTAGAATACAAGAATCATTAAAACTCACTTTTAATGACTACAGCAGAGTAATCAAAGCTACTGAAGATCCTAGTAGCTATTCTGTTGAAAATATCTCACTGGAGTGAGATAACAGATCCTGAATTAGCCAGACAAATTCGTAACCAGTATACCGGAAGTTTAGCAATTTTGTACGATCGCGTGCTTCGACATCACCAGGAACAAAAGAGATACGACGTGGAATATCAATCTAAACGTCCCCTCTAGATCGTTGAAGGGTATTTTGATGTTGTTCGAGGACCTCTCTGAAGCATTTGCAAGAGATACCGAAGCATTCTACAATCCAAAGATTACAAAAGTAGAATTGACTATCGAGGGCGTGCCTAATCAACTATATAGTCAAGGCATGCGAGCATATCAACAGTGGGATAAGATTAAAAAATTCCCTTCTATAAAACGAAGCGCAGAAGTTAACGCGGTCGTGAAAGATCTGTCTCTCAGGGGTGTATCGATGGCTGAATTCCTTACCACGAAGTATGCACTGTGGCTCGACATGCGAACCACGGATGATGACCAACTACACGGCAGTGGGCGGAGAATAGAAAATGCCAGCGAGGGTGTTACTATACAGATAACGAGGCACCAGGAAGCGGCTGGTAAATTAAACATATATTTGTACGTGATTTTGGACGCGCAACTTAATATACAGAATGGACGATTCGTGCAAGCAATCTATTAATAATCTTTTACCTAAAGAACCGCACTGCGCTATCATATGCGGGCAAACGGGTTGTGGAGAAACAGCTTTTATTCTAGATATTTTACAAAGTCATTATCGGGATGTTTTCAATCATATTATTATTCTGTGTCCGACTATAAGCGTTAATAAAACATACCTATCGAGAGATTGGGTAATGAATGATCCAGGGGGATGCAGAGTTGATCCGGGCGACTGTTTACGAGTATGTCACGAAAAATACAAAGGAGAATCAACACTTTTCATGATAGACGACTGCAGTGCGAGTAAAGAACTTACCAAAAAGAAAGATATGCTTTCATGTTTAGCATTCTCCAGGCGGCATACTCAGCATAGCATTTGGGTACTTACTATAAAAATACAACTCTGTCCTGAAAGATCTCAGAGAGCAGACTAAATGGGAAGCCCTGTTTCATTGCAAAGACTTTCTATCGATGAGGCTGCCAATGTTCCTGTTTGTTTCTTCTTCCAAAATGGTGTTTTGATGAGGAAATGAAGACCTCCTGACGTTGCTTTTCAAGATGAATGGAAAAGGTTTTTTTAACAGATTGTGGTTTCACAGAGATATTGTCAGCAAGTTTTGAGTTTTGCTCACGAATCTCCTATACATGGCTTGTCATTTGGGTGTCATCAAAACTTGTGATAAGATCTTTAGGTAATTTCTTCTGGCAATGGCAAAGTCAAGTCAAGGGCCAAAATGTATGCCAGGGCTGTTCTAGCACGTCGTGTATAAGTTGGGGGTTTGACAGCTCAGAAAAAGGTGCATAGGAGAGATTCCATCAGATTCTTAAGATATGATCAGGAATTGAGGCAAACATGAACTGCCGTATGCAGTCAGCCAGTCAGGTAAGGAATCGTTTACGTTCATTTATGTTCCTTTAAATTGAGTTAGTATATGGTAAAATGGTCAGAGGACCACTGAAGCATTTGACTCAAACAGTGATTCAATGACCAATCAGAGTTGAATATACTAGACTGTGTGTCCTCTTTTAGAACTAGACTTCTGAATTGGAAAATTCCGACTACACATTAATATATAATCAACTTTCATTTGGTAAGACGGACTTCCTGGTACTGACAACATGATGTGGCTCCATCTAATTGTCAGTGTGCAAGCCAACGGGGCAATTAGCTCTTGGTGGAATCAAGGACAAAGTGGCAAGAGCAACTGTGAAAAAGGCCAGATCATCAGACCGTTCCTCCTCGCTGGTGGGCCAGGTAACAGCGAACCCAACTGGACTCGTTTTTTCGCTAGATGATAATGGAGTTTCCATCTCCTTTCTCACAGAAGACATGTCGACCACACCCACTCAAACCTAGCTTCAAAGCAAACTCTACCTTCAACAGCTTCCAGAGGCTCGGAGGTCGCTGCTTATCGAGATCTCTCGTATTACCTCGAACACTAATGCTGAACATCCTCTTGCTTCATCATTCTCATCAACTGATATTGAGTTCGGTACTGTGCTCCCCCCTGAAAGTACACGCACGATGGCTATTTCCCCGATATTACGGGACCACCTCTCGAAGAATAAGATTTCCGATCTGTCGCGACTCTAAGGATTGATCCTCATGGAGTCAGCATTCCGAGTCGTCTGGCGACTCGTTTACCTGAGCTTCACGAACTTCCTACTCTCGGCACACCTAAAAAAACTGATACAATTTGCCGTATCATCACTCACTGAAGTGAAGAATGCCATCGGACTGAACCACTTCAGGGAATGAGCCCACTTCCGAACCTCGTCTAACCTCCTTACCGATTCAGGAACACAGCATACATCGAGGGGTAAACAGACCTCTACTGATCAAGATGTTTCGGACGAGGTTTGATGAAACTCGAAAGTTTGCTGAACCTGCAAGGATCAGAGATATTCAAAAGATAGATTCTCCTGTCAAACCTCTACAGATCGACGTTCACCTACAGAATGCTATTCATCTATGACAGACGATCAAAGAATCGTTCGCCTACTTATCATGTTTCACAAAGGGGACTATTCGGATTCTTCATGCCTAGGTTCGGAGGAGGAACGCTACAATGAATCTCTTGGGCATTCATCTTATCTGAATCGTTCCTCTTCCTCGATATCATCCACGCTCATATGGTTTCACCAACAACGAGATAATCCTTGGAACCCTACTTCATACAACACTCATGCACATGAGTGGGAACGTTACCCACAATACATGGATTCCTTTCATCCATTGCGCCCTCCTGTTGTGACTGAACCACAGGTTCCAACAACATCAAAGACTTTACCTCATAGTAGCCCAACGTCATGCATCTCTAGTGCACTTTCCACCATCCCAATACAACAGAATCATAACAGCATCATGTCTTCACCAGTCGGCAAACACCAAACTGAACGATCCGTACCTCCTTCCACATCGACAGCCGCTACATCTTCCTTAGTCGATCGACCACCAGAACTTTGGTGTCATCGGATCAGTATACCTCCGCTGTTTTGTCATCCAAGAGTTTCGGCATGGCTGATCCAATCACTGTATTTATCTGGATTGCAGATAAACTGCAACTTTCGAAGGGACCTCAACCGAGGACAGTCTATCATCATTTGTCGTCCCATCAGCCTCTACGCCAAGCATCATACTTCCTCCTAGACCCGCCCTGCAGGATATGGCAACCAACTTAGACAAAAGCCTTTGGCTCTTTTCGTAATCGTTGTGATTGGCTTCAGCCTCCATGCTTTGTTTTGGCTGACACTGTATGAGTGAGTGAGTTGGGTTTAAGGCTACTTTTAACAGTATTCCAGTTATATCGCAGCGTGTCAACTTAATGTGGAAGGAAACACAGCAAAAAAAATGCAGTTTCCGGTATCCGGATACCTGCCGGATACCACCGGACACTTACCCAAAACGCGTCCGGGTATCCGGTGGCAGATACCTTGCCGGATACCAGATCTGTGGTATCCGGCATGGACACCTCACCGGAAAGTATGTCACCTGGAATCCGGGTATCCGGCACCGGATACCTCACCGGATACCTCAATCTGGGTGTCCAGGGATCCGGCACCGGATACCCCATTCTGAGTTTCCAAAAACATGTCACAATTTGGGGGGTGCATTTTGTTCAATTAAGTGTGAAACACCTAAAAATATATTGGAAACTAACCATGAAAATTGAACATTGCTGAAGGTATCCGGCAGGTATCCGGCAGATATCCGGATGCAATTTTTCGAGATGTCTTTCTCCTAGTAAATAATGTTAGCCTGGGCATATCAGATAGCTGTAGTAATATTCTGTGCTATTTTAGTTGTAAATATCCCCTTGAAGTTGAGATCTATTGGCATGTACTTTTGGT
This sequence comes from Haliotis rufescens, assembly GCF_023055435.1. Classification (NCBI taxonomy): domain Eukaryota; kingdom Metazoa; phylum Mollusca; class Gastropoda; order Lepetellida; family Haliotidae; genus Haliotis; species Haliotis rufescens. The sequence continues at coordinate 19,108,479 of NW_025964361.1, forward strand.
GAAAACATTTTTCAAGTTCATATATATTTCAATTTAGATGTTCAGCGTATTAAATGAAAAGCATTCAGTCCTGGTATGATGGTATCCTTACATATCATCTTCATATTCCCAGTTTGTTTTAGCCTAGTGGTTGAAGCATCCGATTCACCACATCGGTACATTGCTTGGTGTCACCCATCATGATATTGTTGGAATTTTGCTCATAAAGTGGCATAACACCATACTCACTCTGACAAAAAAATGAAAGTCATTGGCTATGTGCTCACTTGGGCCTTTGTTCCTGGAGAGATTAAAAGTTTATTTTGGAACTGTATCAATACTTGTTACATCTTGACAGACGAGTTTCATTGAAGTTCGAAACAGAATATCATTAACCCAAATGGGTGCATAAGACTAATGGCATCCACAGAAAACACCTAATAAAGTACTGGTACATAAAAATATCAATGTAACTTTTCTACTGACATGGAACTAAAAACTTCGTTCAGTGAGCTGTATTAATTGTAGGAAAACATTCAGGGCATTAGTATATTTGATATATGTTAGCACCTATGTTATGAATGATCAATATCATATTTCTTTAAAGAAGCAAAACAAAAAAATTGTTAAGATAAAAAATCATATTTATTGATTTTATGACATTTCATTGGTTCAGTAACCAGAGGTGTTTGCAAGAACATTCAAAAACAGAAACAGATGCTTCAATGCCATTTTCTAAATAAACAAATTAGTCAAATCTCAGAAGAATTTCAAGGTAGAAGAATATCTAAAGTCAATTATGTTTGTGCAGTAAACCACAAAAGTCATTCAGATTTGTATAGTCAGCGTCAGTGTACACCACATAAACAGTCTTACTGCTGTGGTATTGATTCCTTTAGACTTGATTAATGTCGTAATAAAACAACCTACAGAATCACACTGATGTGGCATTATTCATTCAGAATCATCACTTTCTGAGGTGAACCTGTTAGTTGTTCTGGGGAGGATTATTCATCATCCGGAGAGTCCTTTGTATGACTTGTCTGATCTGGTGTCATTGTGAAATCCAGGTGCCTGAAACAATTTATAACATCTTTAAAAGCTTGTTATTAAAAATATAAGAAACACACATATATTGACAAAGGGTAAAAATTTGGTTTCTCAATGAGTAAGGTAATGACAATTTATCAAGCAACTGTTAACCAAACCATGTTAACCAATGTAAAAAAGCCATAGCAAACAGTAAATTGTACAGAAAATACAAAATTGTAATTGATCTTCTGAAAACAATTCCTGTAGTGCCATAAGGCAGGCTCACCTGAATTTTTCTCAAATGTTTGCATTACATCAAAACATAAGGAAAGGTAAACAAGGCAATGCAAATTGCATAAAATAGGTTCTTATACATAAAAACAGAACTAAAGTATTTGACGTAATAAGCGCCTCGCTCTAATAAGCGCCCATGGGAATATTTGCTAATATATTGGCTAGTGAACAATCCCAATTAGGACCCTTTCCAATTAATCAATGTATACAAGACTTATTTATTTGCGTATAATAGACACTTGTGTGTGATATGCATTATCATATTTTTATCATTTATCCTATCTTTAATTCAGATTAACAATAACGGCAAAAACTGCCAAATATATTGGTCAAGTGTAATCATAATTTAAGTAGTTCTATTTGGTTTTGGAACTTTTCAAGGGTAATTGTAAATCATTTGATTGTTATAAAGTTACACAGTATTGCATCTATCGTCTGTTTCTAAATACAGTGGAACCTATCTTTGACTTGTGTGACATAATTGAATCATACCCCAAGTTCATTATGCATTGTTATGCATCTGCACAGAGTGGTCAAAGTCCTTGTCACACACATAGTTTGCTACAAGGCAGAATCCAATAAGTACAGTTGAGACATCAGGCTGTATCCAGGCAAACTGTCTGATAACCTCAAGTATGGTCTTGGTCGCATCAAGGGATGTAGCTAATCCTAAATAAACATTAAACAAGTGACATCATCTCTTCTACAGAACACTTGATCAAAGCCTGCCCCACCTTTGATGTTTATCATCTCGTTACGCTCACAACAGCTCATTAGCAAGATGAGCTCAATGTCAACTCATGGTGGATTAGGGATTAACAGGGCAATTAGTGTCAGGTGGGTATTATCACTTGCAATTGTCTGTTAATTACTTAATTGAGTAGTGACGGCTTAATTAGTTTCCAACCACACTGACTGTTATGCAACTTATCAAGTCAGTTTACTGGTACATGTGTCTGTGGACCAAGGAAATGTATCATACCAGATACTTAAAAAGTTCTACTCATAAGTAATAAAATAATGACAGTTTTGATATGCAATTCTCCCTACAAAGACATTTAACATTTGATATACATAAACTGTCTGTTGAAACTATGATGATGCTAATATACAAGTCGCACTAAACAACCTATTCATATACTGGTACCTAGCCAAACAAACATTTTTTTTTCATGTGTATGCACATGCTTGTACACATATACCTCTACTGGCATATCACACATACAAACAATCATTAGATGGATGTAATCGTTCAAAAATATTTTACATACAAAAACAAGTGAACAGATTCTGTAATAGCATGGTTAATATTGGGAGATGTTTTAGCATTTCCATTTTCACAGAATCGAAGGCATATCCTTTCATGACTCAGATCAGCTTGTAGTGATTTAAATTCACATAAAACTGATTCATGTCAAATGACCTATCCCGCATGTGCGGGACCTGTTATAAAAATACCATTCATTACTTATTTGTGTGTCCAAATTATGCTATTATTAGAAATAATAGGTATTATTATACAGCATGGATATGATATAAGAAAGCTTTATATGGAATTGTTGAAAATTATGTACAGGAAAACATTGAAATAAATCAATCAATACGTGCATTTATCTCAGAATCTGGTAGATTTAATCAATATGGACTTCTCCTTCATTATCTACTTATAATCAGATGATTACATTATTGCTCAACTGATAGTTTGCAATAGTATAGAATTAGTATTTTATTAATACTTATTTTGTATTTCAGCATCATTTAGATAAGCCATCGGCTTGTTTGCAAATCCAGTTCACTATAAAAAAAATATATGTTTAAAACACATGTAGTAGAACATATTGCAATAGTTAAGACCCGAAAAGAAGTTATGTGTAGGATCTTCAAAATGGTATCCACAAGAGCAGGTTGTAGAATCATGTTGGTGTTTGTTGTTTAACTCTGCACTCAGCCATATTCCAGCAATATGACGGCGGTCTGTAAATAATCAAGTCTGGACCAGTCTATCCAGTGATTGACATCATGAGCATCGATCCACACAATTGGGATACAATGACATGGATCAACCAAGTCAGGGAGCCTGATCACCCGATCCATTAAGTTATCTCTCACAACTAGCATAGGTTGATCATGTTGATGGGGACTAACTTCAACCTGGAATCCCCACGTGAGTAAGTATGCGGCTGTTAGCTTTGTTTGATGTTTAACGCCACACTCAGCAATATCGCAGCTATGTGGCAGGAATCAAACCTGGGTCTTCAGCATGAAGAGTGAACGCTTCAACCGCTAGGCTACCCCACCACCAAAAATTCCCCCATGATAAAGTTGTCATCATGGTTATTGTTCAACTAGTTCAAGTGAAAATGTTCATACCCTTAAAATGTCTTTTCTTCCACTTCACGATGATCTCTGATGCAAAACTTCCCTGTTATTAAAGCTGTTCTTGATTCTTCACATCTGGAAAAATATGTTGAGGCTATTAATCATTCTCACAGAGTACAGGGAGTATATGAAATAAGACAGTGAGTCACATTAGCATACAAATTATCCAGTTAAAGTAAACATATTTCTACATTATATACATAAGCAAATACTAACATATGATAGACAGGCTACTTGTCATATAAAAATATAATTATACATTTACTTACATGTTGGCTATAAAAGTTAATGTGTCACATGTGACAGGCTTACATGTGGTAAATTACTTTAATACGTGATCATTGTAATATTCACATATTCCTTACCTTAATGTGTCACTTCAGCTGCCAGCATGACCTCAGCTGCAATCTCAATATTTGGCCAGTTTTGACGAAATGACCGATCGTGTTCAGTGTATAAGCTGGGCCTCGTCTCTAATATAACTTGGCGCAAGTTGACGACGCGCATAGAGAGCCGGGAACCAGCTTATGTCGTGTTAACCTGGTTCCCGGCTCCCTATGCGCGTCGTCAACTTGCGCCAAACAATAATGTGATATTAGAGACGGGGCCCAGCTTAGTGTTAACCCGGAACAAGCCATTTTACCCATATTCCCCTACGGTCCAGGGCGCCATTTTAGAACATGGATGTAAACAAACCTCGTGTATCGATATACACTGTGATTCTTGATTACGATAAGCTTACCTCGTGTATCGATACATTGTTCTCATTCACCTCCACCACGGAAATGCCGGCCGAAGTTCCTCTCAGCCATCCACAACGCGGAAGTCAACAGTATTTGGAAAGGCGATTGGCATTGCCAGGTACGTAGCAGGGCTTCGAGGCCTTATGATTTCTGTGCAGAGATCTTATGGAACGGATTGATGTAGATATTTTCCTGCTCTACATACTTTACCGTAAACGCCAAGGGTCCTTTTTTTAGTATTATGGTCAACTGTTTGTTAGCATAAGAGGCGTAATGGATTTGTGGTCAAAACAAGATGATCCAAATTAGATCCGCTTTTTTATAGATAATGAAGAAAAGTACCAAGATCTAGGAACGATTATTAACTCTTAACTTTCGTGGGATGCTAATACAGATTATAATTTACAATAATGGCCACCAAAGACTTTATTTTTTTTACGATTAGGATATTGTTATAATTACACTGTTATGTCCTTGTTTTGTATAAGCTTCATAACTTAATCATTCAATATTTCATGGAATGACTCTGACCTTGGCGAGGATCTTTTTTGCAACAAGTGATTCCTTATGTAAAGTGTATGTTGAATGACCCTGGCTTTGTTGTCAAATAATTGTTTGACAGTTGTTAAATATGGGGTTATGTTTTATCTCTGAATGTTTGGGATGAAATATTTTAATAAGGACAGTTCTAAGTTGGAAACTCAACTGGGGCCTTTTCAATTGAATTCAATGTACAGCATGTACAGTTTGGACATTTCTCTAATGTGAATGCTACTTATGTTTGCAGAATGTCTGGATGAATGAATGAGTCAGTCATCTGCACAGCATCAATGGAAAAAGGGAAGCAATGAGGAACAAGAGAAGAGTAGCAGTGAGTGGTAAATATTTGAAATTATTCTGTTTGGTTCATCATGTTCATGTAGCTATTCTGCAAATATTTCTTCAGTTTGCTTGTTCTTTATCACCTGTTGGCATGGATGGCCTAATTATCAAAGGCACTACAACTTGCTGTGCATAGTTGCATCTCTTGGGCTTGACAGAAACCGATGGTCGTGGGTTTGAATCAAGGGTAGCATCATACACTTGCTTGTGGGTTTCATCAAAGTGGTAAACATGTAAGACCTGCATCACTTCGGGCTTTCTTCCCACATCAAGCTTACATGCCGTGATATAACTGGAATACTGTTCAAAGAGGCGTTAAACCCAATTCACTCATTTAACACCACATCCAGCAATAGTTCGGCTAAATGACAAGGATTATAAATTAATCAAATCTCAAATCTCAACTAGACAAACCAGAGATTAATGTTATGAGCTCGATCCAGACGCACCGATGATGACTGTTATGGACAACATCCCATGTTATTGGGTACGATTACGAGCTTTCAATGAGCCCACTTGCTACCTCATCTATTACTTTGGCTTGTATGGCAAGCATAGGTTGCTAGGAACATTTTTAAGAGATGTCAGTTAATGATTGTTTCAACTCATCAGCATGGAACAATATATATCTCAAATGTTTGGTATATAACAAAACTCAAAGATGATAAATTAAGTGAATTTGCTGCCTTTTATCTGTAAGTACATGTTGCAACAATTCTTTTCTTTAGCTACAATCTTTATACATAATTTTGCAGAAACTGAAGTCCAGCTTGAGATACCCAGATGACAGGTTGACAGTCTGGAAGGACCCTTCCAGATATCCGAAGTGATTGGCAGACAGCGATGAGGAGAGTCCTGTTATTTCAATGGGAGCCTACCGAGAAGTTATATGCCAATTGACACTGGGACACACTCACAAAGGGTGGTCAGGCAAATGTGAGAAGACCAACCAATGCCAAGTCGGAGTGGGATCCTTCAAGGACGTTGAAGAAATTATTGTCTTTGGCCATGTGGTAATCACTTGAAAGGAATGATGTTTGCGACTACTTGTCTATAAATGTGGACCCAAACACCAAATAGAATGTTCACAATTCTACTAACACAATGCAACAGGGATAGAGCCCATCTGGCCTCCCCTCATCCTGGTTCCTGTTTTTCCATGGCAATATAGAAGGAAAAGGATGTTTGAGGGCAAGTAACTCTGAACTGGTGAGCATGGTCTGCTGATGCTTTCAAGCGAACAGTTATCCCGCTCTGTTACGAGTATTGAAGAATAGGAGGAAAGTGCATACTGCATCAGGAACCATTATATGAACACTGTTCAATGTGTGATATATGCATATAAATAAAAGAAATTGATAATTTGTTTGTTGTTTGTTTCTTTAGCCAGCTGTGTAAATGGGGATTTTCCAATATTTTGTCTCAGTTTGATAGCCACAGTTATCTTATAAAACCATGCATTGCTTGGACATCTTTGGAATAACACATTGATCTGCTATGTCAAAGGTCAATGTCACAGCCAGACAAAAAAATTGTTAATGGCCAAACTCTTCCTTAGGGCAGGGATAGAAGTTGGCAACAGGTCATACACTTACTTTTTATCCCCCGGCATATAATACGGGGGATATAGTGATCAGCCTGTCTGTCCGTCTGTCCGTCCGTAATCATTTCCTTTTCCGGGGCAGGATTCCCAAACCATTCAGTGTATTTGATCGAAACTTGGCAACTCTTATCAGGCACATACTGAAGTGGTGCCTTTTGATATTTTGGGATTTTTCTAATTTTTATTTTTTAAATTTTTTATGGAATGAAGTTGGACATAGACTCAATTGGGGATGGGGTTCGTTTCCGGGGCAGAATTCGAAAACCATTCAGTGTATTTGATCGAAACTTGGCAACTCTTATCAGGCACATACTGAAGTGGTGCCTTTTGATATTTTGGGATTTTTCTAATTTTTATTTTTTAAAATTTTTATGGAATCAAGTTGGACATAGACTCAATTGGGGATGGGGTTCGTTTCCGGGGCAGAATTCGAAAACCATTCAGTGTATTTGATCGAAACTTGGCAAAGCTATCATGCACATACTGAAGTGGTGCCTTTCAAATTTTGGGATTTTTCTAATTTTTATTTTTTTATTTTTTTTTAATGGAATCAAGTTGGACATAGACTCAATTGGGGATGAGGTTCATTTCTGGGGCAGAATTAGAAAAACATTCAATGTATTTGATCGAAACTTGGCATTCATATGGATGTGACCATGGTGGATCTTTTGTGGGTAAACAATGTATGCTTCTTAAAGAACATTCAACTGTTGACTCATTACATACAGAAATGCACTAGTGGTTACTTTACAGACAGCTGCCGGGGGGATATGTCATCTTTCTGATGACTCTTGTTCTCTAATGTGCCTTTTCCCGCAGAAGTCCAAATAACTCTTATACACATAGTTGTATATCATTGTCATATGTTTGTCAATATTACACTGAATGAAGCACTTTACAATTGTTTTTGAAATAGTCGCAACTGATATTGAAGGTCAATTTAGCTTTCAATGTCTTTCAGTAAAAATGTTCACAGTAACTGAGGAACAGCTCTCTGTAGTGTGATGAAATCTGGTACATGTCACCCTCAGAGTGAGGCATATTGTGTTTCAAACTTAAATGAAGCTGGTATGCTCATAACAAGTATTTGTACCTTTACAAATATTCATATTATCATCTCACTAGGACCAAAGGCCCAAGTGAGCACACAGTCGAAGAGTTTATACTTTCACTCAGAATAATCTGGAAGTCTGAACATGAAATTTAAGGATATCATCATACATGTATTAGAACTGATGTTTGTTCATTAAACAGCTTAACATCTAAAAAGAATTATAGATGAAATTGAAAAAAATTGTCTTCTCCAAAAGTACATGCCCATAGATCTCAACTTTAAGGGGATATTTACAACTAAAATGACACAGAATATTACTACAGCTATCTGATATGCCCAGGCTAACATTATTTACCAGAAATAAGACATCTCGAAAAATTGCATCCGGATACCTGCCGGATACCTGCCGGATACCTTCAGCAATGTTCAATTTTCATGGTTAGTTTCCAATATATATTTAGGTGTTTCACACTTAATTGAACAAAATGCACCCCCAAATTGTGACATGTTTTTGGAAACTCAGAATGAGGTATCCGGTGCCGGATTCTTGGTATCCGGTGCGGATCCTTGGACACCCAGATTGAGGTATCCGGTGAGGTATCCGGTGCCGGATACCCGGATTCCAGGTGGCATACTTTCAGGTGAGGTGTCCATGCCGGATACCACGGATCTGGTATCCGGCAAGGTATCTGCCACCGGATACCCGGACGCGTTTTGGGTAAGTGTCCGGTGGTATCCGGCAGGTATCCGGATACCGGAAACTGCATTTTTTTTGCTGTGAAAGCCCGAAGTGATGCAGGTCTTAGACATTTACTTCTTCTGTGAAACCCACGAGCACGGGTATGGTGCTGACAAACCTAGAAACATAATCGGGGCGAACCGGGATTCGAACCCACAATCATAGAATTCTGGCGTGCCCAAGGGACGCAACTCTGCACAGCGAATCGCGGCGCCTTAGACGACTGGGCCACCCGTGCTCCCGACACAGTAAGACATGGTTTGGCAATGGTCGCTCCCGAATTGGATGGTGACATTGCAACATTAGCTTCTAAGCATCCTTACTCCTGTTCCTCGGAGGATGATAGGGGCCACGTTCAGCTTGACACTAAAGTTCGGAGGATGCTCCCTAAGTTTAAACATATTTTATTCGAATTGAAATGGATTGGGAACAGGTTATCCAACTTAGGACTCCCTCTCCATGGTATTTACAAAAGCCTGTACAGTAAATCATATACAGGGAAAACAGAAAAAAGATGAGTGTATAGCTAACAAAATAAATGTACAAAAAGAGATATCAGTATATTTACATTAATGTGTTACCCAAATCTCTTTGTATGACTTATAAAAATTTGCACTGCCTTAAATATATGTTGCTTCTCGATAATGGACAAACATTCATTTCCGTTTAACATCAAACTTAAATCTAATTTAACATATTTGTTCACGGCGTTCTGTAAAATGTCCCGAATTATTATTAACATAGAATGGCTTTGACGGACATACATTCGGCACTCTAATAAATAATGAAATGCACTTTCACATGGATTACCACATTGACATATTGGATCACATTTTATCTCTATTCTGTATAAATCATAATTTAACTGGCTTTTCATGTATCTTAATCGAGTATGATAAATATTCGACTTTCTAACACTATTTGAAAAATATGGAGGTGCAATAACTTGCTCTTTTTGTATGTATGTCTTGAATTGGGATGTAGATGTACAATTTCTACCTGCTGCAGGAATAGTGTTGCATAACCTTACAGTTGATGGAATAAAAGAACAGGTTGAGTGTTTTAATCTAGTATTTGGAATCACAATATTGTCTGACTTTCTTAAATTATATGATACATTTGAACATAGTGGTTGGTACAATGTCTTTAAGATAAGTTGGGGCAGTATTACTTTGTATTTTGTAGAACAAACATAGCTTACGTTACCTCCTTCGTTCTATTAACGTTTCCCATCCTGTTTCATAATACAGATGTTTGTGCGAAGTATACTTTGGGAGCCCAGTAACTATTCTGGCAGCTTCTAGTTGGAGATTTTCTAACTGAGTTGATAATTCTACATTACACCCATCCCTTACTTCACACGCATATTCGAAACGAGGTCTTATGAAAATTGTATATACTTTATTTCATGTACTTCAGTTCAATATGAATTTTAATTTTCTCATTGAATTTATTATTTTTGATGTTGATTTAATTATATTATCTACGTGAGAGGACCACTTTCCGTTTGATGCAAACGTTATACCCAAATGTTTATGACTTTGAACATTCTTAACTTTACATTCATCAAAGTACAAGGTAATAAGGTCTAAAATCATCTTTTAATGAAAATAAAACCACTTCTATTTTATCTGGTTTGTATTTAATTATCCAGCGTTTTGCCCAGAAACACAGCTTGCTTAGGTTTAAATTTAGAGTTGATTCAACTAGTTGATTATCTGGTGAAGAAAAGCCGAGTGCTGTATCGTCAGCAAAAAGTCTTGTTATGCAATCTAATTCATCAGTAATGTCGTTAACAAATACAATAAATAAAAAGGGACCTAACACCGACCCCTGTGGAACGCCAGCCTTTAAAATCCTTGGATTGGATAGAGCCCCGCTTACAGACACTGATTGAATACGATTGCTTATGTAACTTATGTCAGGTAAATTCCCTTTTATACCATACTTTCTAATTTGTACATAAGCCCTCTATGCCAGACACGATGGAATAGTTTTTGACACATCGCAAAAAAACATGCAATATTTTTCTCTATTATCTAACGATATACAAATTTGATTATACAATTCAATTAGTTGATGGACAGTGGAATGGCCTTTTTGAAAGCCCGACTGGTATTTATGTAACAATTTATTGTCATGAAAATAGTTATAAAGATGCTTAAATACAACTCTGTTAAACACTTTACCAATACAACTAATGAGTGATACTGGCATGTAATTTTCCACAATTGAATGATCGCCTTTCATATATAATGGCATAACATGCGCTCTTTTCCATTCTGTTGGATATGCATTTAAAGCCAATGAATGATTGAACAACATACATGAAACAATGCTAATGTGGTTTACTGTTTTCTTTAATAGGTAATGACTTATTCTGTCTGGACCATATGCCTTATTACTTTGCAGACATTTTATAACGTCAGATATTTCATTTCCTGAGACAGTTAATTTGTCAAAAATACTCTTAATGCGTTGCTTGAAATATGGTAATTCTTCCCGTTCTTCAGTTAGGGTAGATATGGATTGGAAATATTCATTTAATCTCTCTGGTTATTCTAAATCTGAAAATAAACTGGGGCAGTCATTCGTATCTTGTTTCCTTAACTGGGGAATGCTCGAAGAGCGCAGAGTTTTTGACAACATATCTTAATAATTTCCAGTATGATTGTTTATTTACTATATATAGTTCCGAAAGAAATTCATCGATGTTAGAAACTTTTCTTTCGCATAACTTTTCATGTTGTTGACTTTATTGCGTTGTTTTTTGTATTCAATAATATCTGTCTCCTTATTACTCCTTTTTGATTTCTTTCGTAACCCATTACATTTCCTACACCCCTTTCTTAAATGTGGACCCGTGAAGATTCCGGGGTAGAATAGATCTTCAGCAACCCATGCTTGCCGTAAAAGGCGACTATGCTTGTCGTAAAAGGGGACTAACGGGATCGGGTGGTCAGGCTCGCTGACTTGGTTGATACATGTCATCGATCCCAATTGCGTGGATCGATGCTCATGATATCAATCACTGGATTGTCTGGTCCAGACTCGAATATTTACAGACCGCCGTCAGATAGCTGGAATATTGCTGGGTGCGGCGTTAAACAACAAACCAACTTTCTTTAATGTGAATCAAACAATAGTTTGTCATTGGGTCGAATAGTGACAATTTTAGATGGAATACATTGTTACAAAATCATTCAATCTTTCATACAACACTTCACACATATCATCAACATTTGTACATTCATTAAATAATACAGACCAATAAGTAATGTATATGAGATCATTCAGTTTAACAAAGTCTCCTTTGTTATAACATAAAACCTTGCGTTTATAAGCTATCTTAGTGCATATGTGTGAGTCCATTTCCATACAGGTACCTCTGTGATCAGATTTTGTACTATCGAAGTCGATCACACCACTGACCTTTACATCAACTTCTTCACTAACACTGATAGGATCTAAAAGTGTGCTAGATTTAGAAGTCACTCTGGTGGGCTCAACAATTACATTCCTTCATTTTTTTCTGTGTAACATTTCGTTTATATGATTTTTTCTGTTGGATAATAAGTTTTCCTTTAAATCACCGACAATCACTATTTTACTAGAAATATCCAATGCAACTTCAATAGAATTATCTAAACGACTCCGAAACTGTAAAGAATTGTGTTCTGGTCTGTAAACAACACAGAGTAATAAAGGCCCTTGAGGAAGAAATATTTTTACCCATATACTTTCATCAGTAATATTTTCTAGTTCTAGTTCTTGGAATGCCATCCCTCGACGTGGTTAGTTGTTCTAGGGCCGATGGTATCATGGTGGTTCCACATGAGTCTTTCACCACCCTCTACCCACTGACATATTCAGCAAAGTTTCCAACTCCAGATAGATACTAGACACCGGCATAGGGTGAACTTGAACTGTATCTATCATGGAGGCAAGGGAGACGTCGACTTTCAACTTGGCTTCATCGGGAAGATGGTAATGGATGTTCATGTAGGTGGTGATGAGATTGTTGGCAGTGTTGATGGTTACAGGACATCCAGCCTTATAACACCTCCAGTGCACTGTGTCTCGTCTTCTTGTCTTGACTCTGAACTCATGTCCACCATACACTAAACTCTGTCCACCTCGCGAATTAGGGATGAACTTAACGTTTACCTGTGTATTTGCCATTTTGCAATAAATTCTCAAATGGCACCTCCATATATGTACAGTGTATATACCCGTTATTTTAAACTCACTCAATTTGTCTGTTTGGAAAAGTATAGTAATCAGTGATTTATGTTCACATCAAATAATTTAGCCATATCTGTTAAGCTGAACACAGTTCGCTTCATCAGTTAAGTTTGGCTCACAGTGGGTCACGGCTAAGTCATCAAGGAGCTCAGATAATCAGGACAGGCTATAGCTGGCAGCTCACTGGACCGTACAAGTTAATATCCCCAGCCTGCTGGCAAAGTGAGAGTAAACCCGTGCATTCTCTTGTATGTTAAACACTTTGTGGTAAACACCATAACCTCTCCCCCAAAAGCACTTCTATCTTTCCGTATTGGATCATGAAATGATTGCCACTGTAAAGTTTCATTATCTAAAGATTCATCCAGATGTGTTTCAGTGAAACAAACTACATCATATTCAGACAAATATTATGTGAGATACCTTTGCTTATTGCGGACACTCCTGGTATTTAGATGGAAGATCGACACGATTAGTTATATCACCGGTCAGTGGGCCAGGATTAAGTTCAACGTCCCCTGCAAGCTGAATTAACAATAGGAGTACGAGAATTACATTAACATTGCCGACGTAAGCCTGCAGAACACAAAGGCACAGTCGAGTGTTACAAGCTTTCACTTCTAGTGATAAAATATAATGCATAATGTCCAGCTCGTTCAAAGGAAACTTTGTGATAGGAGATTGGCAGATAAACAACTGACACAACCTGTTAGAAGACTTTACAACATAGATGATCACCCCGATCGCAACGCGATACTGATACTGTTTGTTTTCTTGGCTGTATTTGGTCTACTGTTCATTCCAAGCGAAAACACATCAGTCATATTTAATGTAGATTTGACCATCTGTTTCGGGGTCTTTTTATGGTATTGAATCCGTTGGGGATCCCGAAGGTTTCCGTTTTTCGCTCACACTTCTGTGTTGTCTGTGTTTGTGTTGACTAGCGTTTCCCGTCTCTCGGCCCCCTCGAGTCGACATCATGGCTCAATTCTGTGATTGGATCGGGAAATTGGCTCACAAGGTATCTTTGAAGTGTACTCTGACACTATTTATAAAATTAGAAAGTGTTATTTACTTCAGATCGTCTTTGCGTCTTCATAAATTGCAACACAACAAGGAGGATATCACATATGACCTCGGCCTGCCGCCATCTTGCCGTCATGCTTCCTTTGATTTTCAAAATTCTATCGGCGATAGAAGTGCTTTCATCGTCCTTAGTTCATGCTTCTTCCCCCGAAGAATTATGAAACATGCATCCGGGGTTGACCTTTTACAAACAGGTTATCCTCTACCTCTCGTGACAACACCTCCGACAACGTCCAAGTCTCTATATCCAGACAAACAGCTTCCAGTGCTCCTAGTTGCTAGTTGCTTGTAAAGAACGCAGTAAAATGTCTGGTCACTCAACTAATGACACCAGGTTTCAACGTCCTCAACTTCGTCTCATTTTCAGCAAACTTTGCCTTGAGACTCTTCCACACTTGCATGACATCAATCGCTAAACTACGAACGATTCTTCATCCCGGCAATTTCATGATCAGTCTATATCTACAAGATGCATACCCGTCCCTATCCTCCCAGAGCACCACCTCTAAAGTTCGTGTTCATTGGCCAATGGCGAGCGCTCCCATTTGGAATTTCTTCGGCCTCATGGATATTTACTAGCCTCAGGAAACCTATCGTCAAATTCCTTAACATTTGAGGCATGGCATTCGAATCTTTCACCAGCAACTGCATTCAATTCAACGAGGATTTGAACACTCTTCTTTGACACGTCGATTTCACACAACATTTACTTCACCAACTAGGTTGGATCATCAAAACAAAAAAGTCCGAAACGATTCCAACACAACAACTCTCCAACACAAGTCCGTGCAAGGTGTTTGTACCCCAGGATCATCCAATCCACCCTTACGCCAATGCACATAGGCACAGGCCCTCACCAAGAGGGTGTCAACTTCACCTACGTCCAATCCAGGGTTTCCTCAAGCCATACCTTCAGGACATGATTGTCAGTTTCTAATCTCTCACCACCTATATCCACATCTCCAATGGCGGTTAGGTGTCTCCTTGCAGCCATTCACCCCGATCCTCCACCTCTTCGTCGACAGGTGCAGGGCGGTTGTCTCTCAAAGAAAGCCAGCTTCACATCAACAACCTACAAAGCGATGATTCCGGCAGTGTCTCATTGGTTGACACTCCTTCAGTCCTCCACACATTTTATCCAACTGATCGACTCCATCAACATTCAAGTTCGGGGTAACATATTCCTGGCATCTCCAATGTCCAAACTGGACAAAGCATCTCCCACGGAATGGCAATTACATCCAAAAATATTCCAGTGTATTTGCCAGTTATTTCCAAGGGATACTCTTCACGATTGGCTAAGACCATTGTAGAGGTAGACCCCTGCCATGGCATCTCCTCAACAAATTGCTGAATACCTTCATCATCTCTGATCATCTCGTAAGTTTAAAGGTTCTACTCTAGCTACATACTTTGCGATGGCCGTGATCAATTCCACTGACACAGCTACAACAGCTGCAAAGATTTCTACAATCGCCAGACTGCAATCATTGATTCAATCTTACAAGTTGGCAGACCAGTCATCACGATCCTACCGCCGACCTGGGATCAAAACATCATTTTGGATCATCTAACTTCGGCTGATCAAAAACCTCTGGCCGAGAAGGCACTTCGACGATTACGGAAGAGATGATTCATCCCGCTCTCCACGACAGCTACTACGGAAATATCTCGTACAACAATATCGTTTTGGATACGCTCGGGCTTACACCTTCACTGCTCCAGTCGCATCAAACCCTTGCTGTCACCTCTACTATGGCTCTTCACAATAATTTCTCCTTGTGAGCAATTATGGAGGAATATTTCTGGAAATCTGATACAGTATTGACATCCCATTACCTCCGAGACATATCAAAGGCGGACGTTCAAGGCCTTCCAAAATCGGACCTTCGGTGCTCGCGCAAACAGTCTCCAAGACACACCTGCCCAGATAGAGTTGTATTACATCAATCTCTACTTATAATAAACCTCGTCATGATTGTTTGTGTTTATTGTATTCATTTGGGCTTCCCAGAATGAGTATCCGGTTGGAGGATATAATCAGTCGTCTCTAAAGACCTCCGTCTTCAACTCGAAGTCGTCATTAGACGCGGCCGATCTCGGTATCCGGATCCCTTATCTCACGCACCTCTATTTCAGGTATGTGTGCTAAGCAGTGGATTGATGATCCGTTTGTGGGTATTGTCGATCGTTTCCTCTTCTCGTCCTAGCCCATCGATTCAATTACCAACAAAGTGTGGTTGAGGGTTCAACGAAGCGATAAAAGAGATGCCACGCGGGTCGACCCTGAGGTCATAAGGAGATAGGGATATCCCGTCTTGTAGATTCCACGAATGGATACAACCCTTCTAGAATATAAATTGTACTCGTTTTGTTTAGACATACGATACGCTTGCTTACACGTATGGACATGTTACACAAATTGTACCTGACTTATTGACTTTCGTTTGTTCAAGTATCAGGATCTTAAACTCTTTGTTTTTTCCATTCCTGCCTACGCGATTTTTTCTTACGACACGTAACTTCGTTACTTTATTAAGTATTGTACCACTGTAAAGTTCCCGCTTCCTTCTGAGTATCCTGCAGTTGTTGACTTACAGACTAGGGAGTTGCGCCCCACCCTCTACCTGTTGGATAAATCGATAGTGTGAGACAGGATAAGTTTAAGATTTGGAAATTTTGCAATAAATTGTCCATCCACGCATCACAATTCCTTAGTCTATACGCTCTTGAGTTGAATGAGTTGGCTGGGATTGACATATGAACAGTGCTTGTAGGTGTGAAGTGTGCAAGCGTGCATGACCAACATCTGGTTGGTGACCACGGCGATGTTAGGTATGTACGGGTGACTTAACTTTAGAAGCTGGAAACCTTTATTTCAGACACGGTTGAAAGAAGGAGAAATTCATAGTGTGACATAGGATAAGTATATAAATATACGATTTATTGTAAAATGTCCAATTTTAGAATTCTACAACCAATTTGCAACGTAATTCTGAGATATGTTACTGGTTGTTTTACTGTCTGTTGTTGACACGATTGTATTGGTATAAATTTAGTAGATGTTTCACTCACTCACTGAATGCAATATGCATTGACAAACACCTAACATTGCAAAGCCACTGTGTGTGTGTGTGTGTGTGTGTGTGTGTGTGTGTGTGTGTGTGTGTGTGTGTGAACTGTAATCTGGTGTGGTAAACATGTTAAACTACTATTTGCAGCTCAGAATGTGTTCGATTTATCACTGCATAGTGATAGTTTACCTGTCAATTGTCAATTGTAGCAAAACTTGGTTTGCGAGAGACGGACATGAATATTGTATATTTATTACATGTTTATCTTTAAAATTCATAAACAATTTCACTTCAGTAGATTTTCTCTGCAATTAATCTACTTTATTCAAATTATTACAAATTTATGAGCCCGCAGTAGCATAGGCGTTTGTATGTGTGAGGGGGTTTAATTACTCTGTTAATTCATGATGATATATAAGATAGACTGACATGTTTATAACATCCATTTATCTGAAAACCTAGTACGTATTTGAACACGAAATACAATCCAGTATACAGATGTAGCTATAATTTGTGTGCGTTAAAGCGTATTCGGAAAATTGGATAGATTACCCAGTGTTTGAAAGTCAAACAGAAAAAAGCTTTGAAGTGATAGCAATATTTATAACCGTGCATGTGAATCAATATTGTCCTGACATGTCTGACAGAGCACTGCGTGTACACTACAGCAACAAATACCCATTGGCTATTCCACGGTTCGGTACATACACTTAAGAAGAATAACAAAATTTCCTCAGTGCAATAAAAGTGAAATATTTCAATACGTGAATAAGATCCGAATTTAGTAAAAACAACAACATAAACTGCAATACATCTGAACGATGCAACTGGCTGAGACGAACAGTCAATGTGTCGTGTAACTTGCCTCTAATTATGCGAAACTACCTCATAATGTGTACCGTCTACAAGCTATAGGCCATCCAGTAAACAGCACAGAAGACGATGAAAGCGCCAGGAAAAAACACACGAGACACATTGTCCACATTCTTTGCTCTTGCGGCCCCCGAAGGATCTTGGACCCACTTGGATACGGGTTCACTGTTTCCTTGCTGCAAAAAAGTTTAACATACAGATCAGATATAAACGTATTTTTAATTCAATTATTACTACATGGTCTTTTATGCTGAACGCATTCTAAATCTGTCGGCGACAATATGAAACCAGTTGTTTCTATTGCAACCATTAGCCAAGCCCAAATACGCAGTTCTAACAGCATTACTGGATAACGAATCATACTTGATACAAATTGAGAAGTAACTCTGATCAGTCAGAAACAACAATACAATGGTGTTTACCCTCAGTGGGGACTTTTCCACAATATCCAGAGATATGTCCTTTGGTGCTTGTCGGCGCTTCACCTGTCTCCTATCCATGACATTTACCAGAGCAAACTCTAGCAATGACGCAAATACAAAACAAAGACAGGCTGCCATCCACACATCAATCGCTTTCACATAGGAAACCCGGGGTAGAGAGGAAATGGCCATAGATTTCTGTGTTGTCATGGTGAGGACAGTGAGAATGCCGAGTGAGATGCGTGCAGGGACAGCGTCCACATTGAGCCAGAAAGACACCCACGACAGCAGTACGATCAGCATGCTGGGAATGTAGATCTGTATCATGTAGAAACCAATGTTCCTCTGCAGATGGAAGTCAACGGCTATACACGTAAAATTCCCTGAAATGAAAACAAAACACACACACACGTTCAAATGTTGTATTCCTTAACATTGTGTATTGGAGGAATCATTTCAACTGCTCTGCAACAGCTTCAAGCTTCATATCTCATTGTGTCATGTTATTGATGATTTAGAAGTCTTCTTATTTTTAGTTCATAAAGAACTTCACCATAATTATTTTCATTTTATATTGTATATCTATTTTTTAAGTTTCATACCAACTAGCATGACAAAAGACTTACGAACGAAACAATAAAAAGTCGAAATAGAACCATGTCATAACGTTATTTAAAATATATGTAAATCAAATAAATACCATCCTATAAAAAGAGACACAAACCTCGAAGGAGTTGATGGAATATATTGGATAACCAGGCGTACTAAGTTATGACATTCACTTCTTAAGTCTTATTAATTGTTGTAAAATGTGTTATAAACGTGCAATTCCGACTTGTTTCAGTATATTATGAAATAGCGGTTGCCATATTCGCGCCTCCTTGTCACCTCCGAGCTTGTGTGATGTAAACATTGCAAACATCAGTTTAATTTGAAGCGTCTCTGACTTATTCTGCTGATTTCCCAACGGGACCGTCTCTTCCTATTATCAGACGTAAAAAGAGTAAACCTCCAATAAGGGAGATATGAGTTGTGCTTGGCCTGCTCGCCCCCTCATACCAGGTTCACTGTAACAGCTAGCTTGGGAGCTGAAGCTGGAACACTCAAGGGCTGAACATTTTGTTTATTGTAATGTGGTGATTACTTTCAACCAATCAATATAAATGAAATTTATCAAGCCTTTTGGAAAAAATTTATCTGAAAGCTTTTGTTGACATGTTAATATGTGATAGAATATTGTACCTTTCAATCCAAAATCGAATGCGCCTAACCAAATTTATCACCCACTAATACGATTATGCATACCCTTATGTACAATTGTAATTTGATCACTGGCAGTGAGTGATTATGTGCTTCTTCAAGGAATCGTTTTCGTCTCCTCGAAAAAAATATCCTTGATGATCTTTTTTCAAAAGTAAAACAGTATTTGTTTCATACCATGCAAGCGCAATTGAGTGTAATCAAAGAAGGCTAAAAGCAAAAACTGTACTTTGTGTACACAAAAGAACCACAGGCATATGGCTACTCACCTGTACATCAAAATTCATTAGCAATAGCAATTTGAAAAGTACATTGATTAAACCAGACTAGGGAAATCAGTACATGTGGAACGAGATCTTTCTCCAGATTTCCGCCTTAAAAGCGTCTCTGGATGTTCGCTGGTGTGTATATGTGAGACAACACGCTCAGCTGGCAATGCCTGTCTGTACTACTCCCTCAGGGACAATGCTGCTGAGGCCTCTTCTTTTCACTAACTGGTTTACGGATTATTTTCCAAAACCGTAGGGTTGGTAGGAGAACTTGAATTAGGCAAACTCCCGTGTTGCCATAATGTAATTACCGTGTGTTTTTAGGTAGAATAGGTCTTCAGCAACCCATGCTTGCCGTAAAAGGCGACTATGCTTGTCGTAAAAGGCGACTAACGGTGGTCAGGCTCGCTGACTTGGTTGATGCATGTCATCGATCCCAATTGTGTGGATCGATGCTCATGATATCAATCACTGGATTGTCTGGTCCAGTCTCGATTATTTACAGACCGCCGTCATATAGCTGGAATATTGCTGAGTGCGGCGTTAAACAACAAACCAACCAACCAATCAACCGCGTCTTTTTAAGGTCGTGAATGCAATGAACCAGCATAAACGCATAAACCTTTACAATAGAAAGGCCTGTACGTCTACGAGTCCTTATGGCAAGACGGCTCGAAGAGAACAAATAATCCCCCTTGTCAATTATATCATCGCCCACTATCGAAAGTTTTGAAGCTTTGTCTGAATAATATATAGTAAAACAGTACAATGTTTATGGCCTTTTCAAAGAATAAAAACAAATTAACACTGACGACGAGATAGGTTATTATTCCTTTGGAAATTACTGATCAGCTGTATGCAAAGTTGTTTGACCTTAGACTTTCGCTAAGTGTTGTACCAGACGCTGGGATAACACGAATATTTAGTCCAATCTACAAAAAGGGGAATCCGAGAGATCCCAACTCAAACAGACCTATTACCATACTAAGCCGTAAGACGTAGTTGCTTTGTTTGTACATAATAATGAAATAGCAAAACGCGTGCAAGCAGACTCTTAAAGCATTTTTCCAAACTTAGCATGTACTATATATTGTATATTTACTAATATATCTCGGGGCTTTCGAAACTGTAACTTTGGTTTTAACTGTTAAAGTCAAACAGAGAGACGTACTTGAAGAAAGTTAACACAGATTCAAAATATGTTCAATGATATCAAATCTTGTTTTACTGGTCACAACGGAGCTCTCCTGGGAGAAACTTAATTCCGAAATGACCTCGATTCTCAGCTTCTGAAACCTGTTCGTAATGTCGGTAAATGCTAAATGTAGAAGTAATGGTTATCTTTTATTGATGTTACAAATTGTGTTCTTGATTTACGCTGTTTACAAGTTCCTGCTTAGTGTGGATCCAAGCTTTTTCTTTTTTCTTTGTATGATTATTCCAAATGGAAGATAAATGTTAAGCTTGCAAAAACTAATTTATTGTGCCGTCCCTTAAATAACAGAAAATTAAATTTCTGAGGAAGACATTAAAATTGAAATCTTTAACAACCTAAAGGACATCTGTTAAGAAGAGATAAACGCGTGGCATTATCTTACATGCAGACTGTCTTTTGAATGCAGTTGATGTTTTGGTGGTACCTAATTTTTTCTACAGTTGTTAAGCTAGAGGTTATGAAACATCGGACAATCTTGAAAAGTAGGTACATCTAAACAATACGAAAGTCGCTCTGGTTTATTTTGTGTATTGAGTCGGAATCATAAAAAGAACACTGCTTTCAGCAGAGATTATTTCTGATTATGGATTTAGTTTTGTCGCTTTTCATTTTCATTTAACCATCCTGAACACATCTGAGATCTATTCTGGTGCTAGACATCTCTTCACCTTGTTCAGAGAAGGTTTCGTAAGATAACAGTCGAATGGACAGGGAACGGTCAAAGGGATGAACGGTCAGACAAATGATCACGCTGAAATACATCAATTCATTTTAGCAGTTCCACTTTAAAAAAGCCTATAGGTTAATTACTAGTTGTACTCATTGGTATGATAGCATCAGGACTTCCTACGGCTAGCTCTGTCATAACGTCTTCTAAATTAAAACAGATAGTGAAATAGTAATTCCGCAATGACATTTTAGAATTTAAAGTTTTCGAAATGCGATTCAAAACCTCTAAATGTTTCAAATATCAAACAATCACGCTGACTCGGCTTAACTTCATGACAGCAAAGCGTACCGTTTTCATCCTCCTCTGTGCAGTTGCGGGTTTCTATATCACTCAAGCTAAACTGAGGCAACTGCAGTTTCCATCGCCGTTTGACAGGGTCCTCATCCTTCCATTTGAACATTAGACTTCTCTTTGAAAAGGCGACTGGAAACAAACAAATACATAATCAAATCGAAAACATTCAGATTGTCTTCCACCGTAAAAAGTAACCTTTTGGCAGCAAATATTCAGTGATATTGGATGCCGCATGTCTCATATATTACACTGCAAGTCTAACAGAGTAATATTACTAATACTCACAGCTTTGAACCAACAAGGAGCACATCTGTGAATCCATGGGGTACTTTTGTAACTGCATTGGACATGACGCCGTCAGGGACACCCTATATGTGCAAGTGTGACAGGTAAATGCAAGGAAATGTGTATTGAATTGTCACGAATGTCTCTTAGTCTAGAAAATAATTGTAATGGAAGTCCCTGTTTTCTGAACTTGGAGAAAATACTCAACGTCAGCAAAAATGCAGTACTGGAATGCAGGGATTCACTTTTCTTTTATTTTCATAGTTTCTTGATAGTTAACCAGTGATTATACATGATTATACCATCAATACCATTTCCAAGAATCCGGGCTCAAGAGAGTTGCCTTATGGTAACATTGAACTGATATCAAGGTGAAATTCTTTATTGGATACTCTCACCTTTTTCGCGAACGCCTGGTGTCATCACTTTTTGATGGTGAGTCATAAACACATGCTCATGATACAGTCGGAATAGTAAAATCGACTCTCCTTTTAGCAGAGATTTCTTGTGGCTTTAGGGTTTTGTCGCTTATATTAACAATATTTTACAACAATAGATACCAAGCATTATTCAATGACATAACCAATTACAATACCATTGATAATGACCCAAAACATTCACATTGCCCATGCCTTACTGACATATCTCAACATGTTAACCTCGTGGTGTAAAAATCACACCGCGGTCCTGAAACTCTGAACACCATTCATACGGATCTATTCATTCCTACCACACAATGCTTCCTGTAAGATTTCAAACTAACAAACAGTGTCTGTCATCTGTCAACGTAATCACCTACACATTATGTGACATGCTGTGGTCCCCGCGACATAATAGTAATACAAAACATATTATGCCTACCTTAGTTTGTAAACTACGTGGCCGTCACTATACAAGTGTAGCATTTTGTTGGGTACGGTCACAGAGTGGAAGGACGCTCGCTTTTCGTTAGAGAAATACAGATCTGGCACCCACACACCATCCATCAATTTCGTGTCCAATTCCAGGTATTCAGCATCTATAAGGCCTAGAAACTCCAAGCGTTTGTCTTTCCATTCTTGGACTACGAAGGCATTCAGACTGAATTCCTGAAAGACAGATACGCAGATCGGTATATACTTGTAGTCTGTCAGATAGTGAGAACTAAATAAATGAGTCTTGACACAGCATAACTAGCGGTGTTGTATATTCCATGACACAGAAGAATACTATACAAAAACCAATTTTAAACTGTAACTTACCATTGTCTGTTCACTGATGGAGTCTATGTTGTTGATGAATAGTGAAACATCGACCTCAGTAGGGGTGCCTAGAAATGCAAAAATGGTACATGATTATTATTTATAAGTCATACATATTGCTTTAAAGATGTCCTTGCACACACGGGTCAATGTACAGCACAATACATTTTGGAAATATTCATGGTACAATGGTAAACACTGATCGTAAACCGTTTAAGCGTAATAACAAGAGTGGTGTTTCCATCGTAGCAATCCACAATGAAATTGTATTAATTCGACAATTCATTGATACGAAATGTGTTTTTACATTAAGCACTACTACCATCCTACTTGTGGTCTTCAACTAGATGTTTCATGTGCACTAGAACCCTTTCCTCGTAATTGCTTCTCGTAGATGTAGCAATTGCCAGTATCGTGTTTTCTCTGTAAGCAGTATACATGATTTGATTCCTGTGTTTGCACATTGACTTAACTCAAGAGTGTGGAAGTAAAATTGAAGTTCAGCAATTTCATAAAAATGAACTAAGCATATGGCTGACTGGTTGGTGGACCTGGCCAACCCAAACAAAATGACACCTCGGGGTGTAACCCGTCATAATTACTGGCACACCTTTTCGGTCAAAGGATTAATAGAAAAAGCGCTTTCGTGTGATGAAAGCATCAGTCTGATATCTTAAACTATCTCAAACATATGTTCAAATTGCTCCCTAATAGTGTATCATACAATGCAGTGCATTTCAGTCATCGTCTATCTATCCAAAACATAAGGTTATAAGCAATTCTGCATAACATTACCTCCTCGTGTAAAAAAACACACACACAAATTTAAGTAAAACCTTTAAACCGAAAGTTGCAGCTACCTCAACGTTATAAGCATTTCCAATTTAATGACGTCGCTTCAGGACATACCAAATATACTGAATCGCAAAAGAAACGTCACCATGGATAGATATATTAGAAACCTTATTTGTCCAAACACTGTAAACACTAGTATCTGAGGAAATGGCATCACAAGTCAGAATCTCGTGTGTCTGCCATGTGCATTGTTGACTGCCGTTCAACGTCGATACATGGAATGGATGAGGCGGTTGATAAGGCCATAGGCACTTGAGCCCACACTCTGAGGAACACCTGACGCAGTTCTGCTGCAGTTGTCGGCCTTGGTCGGACGTCATTCAGCCGTCTTTGAATCTCGTCCCACAGGTGCTAAATGGGATTTAAATCGGGACTGAGGACAGGCCACTGCATGGTTCTGATGCCATTCTGCTTGAGGAAGTCTCTTGTTGCTCTCGCAGTGTGGGCACGGGCGTTATCATCCTGAAACTCGTGGTTGCGGCGACGTGCTAAATGAGGTATGGCGTGTGGCCTCAAGACATGCATGTCATCGTATACCAATTGCATGGATCGATGCTCATGACATCAATCACTGGATTGTCTGGTCCAGACTCGAATATTTACAGACCACCGTCACATAGCTGGAATATTGCTAAATGCGGCGTTAAACAACAAACAAACAAATAAAAATCATATCTATAATTACGTCCATTCAGATTGATTTGTCGTATTTTCAAACATAACATTGATCGATAGGGGGCGTGTCTGCTTATATTTTACGGACAGGAGTAAGTGATGACGAATGGAATTACCTTCATCAAACGTTGGGGTCACACGGTTATCATAATCTTCAAGAAGAGCTTTGATAAAGTCCGTCCTGAAATGTACAACAAATTGATGTAGTTTAGTACAACACTTTTGTAATGAAAAGACATACAATGGTAAAGTTGTATCGACGTTTGATCTCTCAAAATACTTCTTGTCAAGATTTCCTTTTTTTTAAATGATGTTTAGTATATTACCGCGCAAGTTATTTCAATATCTTTTCGGTTAATCAATTTATATAATCTGTGACTGGTTGCTTGATGATACACCTGTCGATAATCTGTTGATGCAACCTGATCAAAT
Source organism: Haliotis rufescens (assembly GCF_023055435.1). Classification (NCBI taxonomy): domain Eukaryota; kingdom Metazoa; phylum Mollusca; class Gastropoda; order Lepetellida; family Haliotidae; genus Haliotis; species Haliotis rufescens. Next base: position 19,134,141 of record NW_025964361.1, read on the forward strand.
AGACAAAGTGATATTTCCAAAATTTATTGCAAGAAATATTTTCATACAAGGAATTGTAATATATCATTCTACTAACAGAGTCGAATTTATGTTTTTCTCATTCACGTCATTCTTATCACATGTTATATAAATGTTGCCGTTAAGTTACTAAAAAAATATAAAACATTGAAGTCCAAGCAGAACTAGAAGTGTATTAGCTGCCAGTGGTATTGCATGTTAATGGAATTCATATATACTGAACCAAATTAAAAACTTCACAATCCTAAAATTTAACATTTTGACCAGTTATCATTGTGGGCCCTTATTGTGTATTTAAACAGTAATGGCCACGTAGTGTCTTCAGATAACACCCGTTTTTTGTGCAGGTGAATCGATCAAAATCATGTGCACAGCACTATAGTGGCAAAAGTGTTTTTTCACGTGCAACTGGTCACGTGGCCATAATACACCACGTGTTTTCAGTAAAAATTTAGACACAGCGCTTTGTCACGTACCTTGATTGGGCGTGAACAATTTGTCCTAATCCTATCAGTGTCACAAGCCTAAAGACATCAAACATCGACTGCATTGCAGCAGGTGATTGGCAAGAAACACGTATCAAGCAGTCTGAAACACACAGAATATATTTATACACATTATTCAATCAATTAATCTTTCAATCTATATACCATCACACCACTCACAGTGGTACAGGGCATATCGGTGATCTTTTCAATTTTGTACAGATACACTTTTAAAATTTACTATTTACTTGCATAACTGAAACTGTTTTATACAAAAATAGTTGCAGTTTATAATAATATTTCACATTATAATATTTCTTCACAAAAAACAGTGCATTCCCATCTCATCTTCAACCGAAATCACAGTGGTGGACATATCATTAAATGGCAGGTACCAACCTCTTCAGGTCATAATAAGTCATCATAAAAATCCAAAATCAAGCTTGACATAGGAATAAAAGGCCCCAGCTGGATCTCGGAGCCACTTTCTACCACAGAGGGGCCAGGATTTACTGGATGCAAACGGGTTGAAAAAAACCCCAAAACATAATCCACAACTATAATATACGAGGGGTGTTCATGAAAGATTTCCCCTAAACCACTTAGGGCTATCATATTTGGTTGAAATTTCACATGTGTAATGATACATGTATCTATGTGTTATGTCTGAATTTGCAGCACCGAACTATTAATCTTACCACTTTTACAGGTGTTATGATCGAGTAGGGTGTGACAATAGAGCCAGTAGAATACCGAGCAGTGATTAGGTTTTTATATTTGAAAGGTCGCACACCAAAAGAAACTTTCGATGAAATGAAAGCAACTTATGGGGAAGATGACCCCATCATATGACATTGTTAAACACTGGCATCGCCAGTTCAAGTGTGGTCGGACATCTGTGGAAACAGCTGCCATTCGCCCACATTCAGCCATTGATGAGGACACTATCCATCAAGTGGAGACCGCCATTTTGGCAGACCGACGTATAACTGTTCGCCAGTTAGCAAAAGATGTCATACCTGGACTGTACACTTACTGCAAATATGTTATGACTATATAGTTTGATACTTGTACAGTACACTTACTCCAAATATATCATGACTATATAGTTTGATGCTTCGACTGTACACTTACTGCAAATATGTTGTGACTATATAGTTTGATATTCGGACTGTACACTTACTCCAAATATGCTATGACTATTTAGTTTGATACTTGGACTGTACACTTACTGCAAATATGTTGTGACTATATAGTTTGAAACTTGGACTGTACACTTACTCCAAATATGTTATGACTATATAGTTTGATACTTGGACTGTACACATACATGTACTCCAAATATGCTATGACTATATAGTTTGATACTTGGACTGTACACTTACTCAAAATATGTTATGACTATATAGTTTGATACTTGGACTGTACACTTACTCCAGATATGTTATGACTATATAGTTTGATACTTGGACTGTACACATACTCCAAATATGCTATGACTATATAGTTTGATACTTGGACTGTACACTTACTCAAAATATGTTATGACTATATAGTTTGATACTTGGACTGTACACATACTCCAAATATGTTATGACTATATAGTTTGATACTTGGACTGTACACTTACTCAAAATATGTTGTGACTATATAGTTTAACACTTGGACTGTACACTTACTCCAAATATGCTATGACTATATAGTTTGATACTTGGACTGTACACTTACTGCAAATATGTTATGACTATATAGTTTGAAACTTGGACTGTACACTTACTCCAAATATGTTATGACTATATAGTTTGATACTTGGACTGTACACATACTCCAAATATGCTATGACTATATAGTTTGATACTCGGACTGTACAATTACTCCAAAAATGTTATGACTATATAGTTTGATACTTGGACTGTACACATACTCCAAATATGCTATGACTATATAGTTTGATACTTGGACTGTACACATACTCCAAATATGCTATGACTATATAGTTTGATACTTGGACTGTACACTTACTCAAAATATGTTGTGACTATATAGTTTAATACTTGGACTGTACACTTACTCCAAATATGTTATGTCTATATAGTTTGATACTTTGACTGTACTCTTCCTCCAAATATGTTGTGACTATATAGTTTGAAACTTGGACTGTACACTTACTCCAAATATGTTATGACTATATAGTTTGATACTTGGACTGTACACATACTCCAAATATGCTATGACTATATAGTTTGATACTTGGACTGTACACTTACTCAAAATATGTTGTGACTATTTAGTTTAATACTTGGACTGTACACTTACTCCAAATATGTTATGTCTATATAGTTTGATACTTTGACTGTACTCTTCCTCCAAATATGTTATGACTATAAAGTTTGATACTTGGACTGTACAATAACTTCAAATATGTTATGACTATTTAGTGTGATACGTGGACCGTATACTTACTGCAAATATATTGGGACTATATAGTTTGATACTCGGACTGTACACTTACTCGAAATATGTTATGACTATATAGTTTGATGCTTGGACTGTACACTTACTCCAAATGTGTTATGACTATATAGTTTGATACTTGGACTGTACACTTACTCCAGATATGTTATGACTATATAGTTTGATACTTGGACTGTACACATACTCCAAATATGCTATGACTATATAGTTTGATACTTGGACTGTACACTTACTCCAGATATGTTATGACTATATAGTTTGATACTTGGACTGTACACATACTCCAAATATGCTATGACTATATAGTTTGATACTTGGACTGTACACTTACTCAAAATATGTTATGACTATATAGTTTGATACTTGGACTGTACACATACTCCAAATATGTTATGACTATATAGTTTGATACTTGGACTGTACACTTACTCAAAATATGTTGTGACTATATAGTTTAACACTTGGACTGTACACTTACTCCAAATATGCTATGACTATATAGTTTGATACTTGGACTGTACACATACTGCAAATATGTTGTGACTATATAGTTTGAAACTTGGACTGTACACTTACTCCAAATATGTTATGACTATATAGTTTGATACTTGGACTGTACAAATACTCCAAATATGCTATGACTATATAGTTTGATACTTGGACTGTACACTTACTCCAAATATGTTATGACTATATAGTTTGATACTTGGACTGTACACTTACTGCAAATATGTTGTGACTATATAGTTTGAAACTTGGACTGTACACTTACTCCAAATATGTTATGACTATATAGTTTGATACTTGGACTGTACACATACTCCAAATATGCTATGACTATATAGTTTGATACTCGGACTGTACAATTACTCCAAAAATGTTATGACTATATAGTTTGATACTTGGACTGTACACATACTCCAAATATGCTATGACTATATAGTTTGATACTTGGACTGTACACATACTCCAAATATGCTATGACTATATAGTTTGATACTTGGACTGTACACTTACTCAAAATATGTTGTGACTATATAGTTTAATACTTGGACTGTACACTTACTCCAAATATGTTATGTCTATATAGTTTGATACTTTGACTGTACTCTTCCTCCAAATATGTTGTGACTATATAGTTTGAAACTTGGACTGTACACTTACTCCAAATATGTTATGACTATATAGTTTGATACTTGGACTGTACACATACTCCAAATATGCTATGACTATATAGTTTGATACTTGGACTGTACACTTACTCAAAATATGTTGTGACTATTTAGTTTAATACTTGGACTGTACACTTACTCCAAATATGTTATGTCTATATAGTTTGATACTTTGACTGTACACTTCCTCCAAATATGTTATGACTATAAAGTTTGATACTTGGACTGTACAATAACTTCAAATATGTTATGACTATTTAGTGTGATACGTGGACCGTATACCTACTGCAAATATATTGGGACTATATAGTTTGATACTCGGACTGTACACTTACTCGAAATATGTTATGACTATATAGTTTGATGCTTGGACTGTACACTTACTCCAAATATGTTATGACTATATGGTTTGATACTTAGACTGTACAATTACTCCAATTATGTTATGTGTATATAGTTTGATACTTTGACTGTACACTTCCTCCAAATATGTTATGACTATAAACTGTGATACGTGGACCGTATACTTACTGCAAATATATTGGGACTATATAGTTTGATACTCGGACTGTACACTTACTCGAAATATGTTATGACTATATAGTTTGATACTTGGACAGTACCCTTACTCCAAATATGTTATGACTATATAGTTTGATACTTGGACTGTACACATACATGTACTCCAAATATGCTATGACTATATAGTTTGATACTTGGACTGTACACTTACTCAAAATATGTTATGACTATATAGTTTGATACTTGGACTGTACACTTACTCCAGATATGTTATGACTATATAGTTTGATACTTGGACAGTACCCTTACTCCAAATATGTTATGACTATATAGTTTGATACTTGGACTGTACACATACATGTACTCCAAATATGCTATGACTATATAGTTTGATACTTGGACTGTACACTTACTCAAAATATGTTATGACTATATAGTTTGATACTTGGACTGTACACTTACTCCAGATATGTTATGACTATATAGTTTGATACTTGGACTGTACACATACTCCAAATATGCTATGACTATATAGTTTGATACTTGGACTGTACACTTACTCAAAATATGTTGTGACTATATAGTTTAATACTTGGACAGTACCCTTACTCCAAATATGTTATGACTATATAGTTTGATACTTGGACTGTACACATACATGTACTCCAAATATGCTATGACTATATAGTTTGATACTTGGACTGTACACTTACTCAAAATATGTTGTGACTATATAGTTTAATACTTGGACAGTACCCTTACTCCAAATATGTTATGACTATATAGTTTGATACTTGGACTGTACACATACATGTACTCCAAATATGCTATGACTATATAGTTTGATACTTTGACTGTACTCTTCCTCCAAATATGTTGTGACTATATAGTTTGAAACTTGGACTGTACACTTACTCCAAATATGTTATGACTATATAGTTTGATACTTGGACTGTACACATACTCCAAATATGCTATGACTATATAGTTTGATACTTGGACTGTACACTTACTCAAAATATGTTGTGACTATATAGTTTAATACTTGGACTGTACACTTACTCCAAATATGTTATGTCTATATAGTTTGATACTTTGACTGTACTCTTCCTCCAAATATGTTATGACTATAAAGTTTGATACTTGGACTGTACAATAACTTCAAATATGTTATGACTATTTAGTGTGATACGTGGACCGTATACTTACTGCAAATATATTGGGACTATATAGTTTGATACTCGGACTGTACACTTACTCGAAATATGTTATGACTATATAGTTTGATGCTTGGACTGTACACTTACTCCAAATATGTTATGACTATATAGTTTGATACTTGGACTGTACACTTACTCCAGATATGTTATGACTATATAGTTTGATACTTGGACTGTACACATACTCCAAATATGCTATGACTATATAGTTTGATACTTGGACTGTACACTTACTCAAAATATGTTATGACTATATAGTTTGATACTTGGACTGTACACATACTCCAAATATGTTATGACTATATAGTTTGATACTTGGACTGTACACTTACTCAAAATATGTTGTGACTATATAGTTTAACACTTGGACTGTACACTTACTCCAAATATGCTATGACTATATAGTTTGATACTTGGACTGTACACATACTGCAAATATGTTGTGACTATATAGTTTGAAACTTGGACTGTACACTTACTCCAAATATGTTATGACTATATAGTTTGATACTTGGACTGTACAAATACTCCAAATATGCTATGACTATATAGTTTGATACTTGGACTGTACACTTACTCCAAATATGTTATGACTATATAGTTTGATACTTGGACTGTACACTTACTGCAAATATGTTGTGACTATATAGTTTGAAACTTGGACTGTACACTTACTCCAAATATGTTATGACTATATAGTTTGATACTTGGACTGTACACATACTCCAAATATGCTATGACTATATAGTTTGATACTCGGACTGTACAATTACTCCAAAAATGTTATGACTATATAGTTTGATACTTGGACTGTACACATACTCCAAATATGCTATGACTATATAGTTTGATACTTGGACTGTACACATACTCCAAATATGCTATGACTATATAGTTTGATACTTGGACTGTACACTTACTCAAAATATGTTGTGACTATATAGTTTAATACTTGGACTGTACACTTACTCCAAATATGTTATGACTATATAGTTTGATACTTTGACTGTACTCTTCCTCCAAATATGTTGTGACTATATAGTTTGAAACTTGGACTGTACACTTACTCCAAATATGTTATGACTATATAGTTTGATACTTGGACTGTACACATACTCCAAATATGCTATGACTATATAGTTTGATACTTGGACTGTACACTTACTCAAAATATGTTGTGACTATTTAGTTTAATACTTGGACTGTACACTTACTCCAAATATGTTATGTCTATATAGTTTGATACTTTGACTGTACACTTCCTCCAAATATGTTATGACTATAAAGTTTGATACTTGGACTGTACAATAACTTCAAATATGTTATGACTATTTAGTGTGATACGTGGACCGTATACTTACTGCAAATATATTGGGACTATATAGTTTGATACTCGGACTGTACACTTACTCGAAATATGTTATGACTATATAGTTTGATGCTTGGACTGTACACTTACTCCAAATATGTTATGACTATATGGTTTGATACTTAGACTGTACAATTACTCCAATTATGTTATGTGTATATAGTTTGATACTTTGACTGTACACTTCCTCCAAATATGTTATGACTATAAACTGTGATACGTGGACCGTATACTTACTGCAAATATATTGGGACTATATAGTTTGATACTCGGACTGTACACTTACTCGAAATATGTTATGACTATATAGCTTGATGCTTGGACTGTACACTTACTGCAAATATATTGGGACTATATAGTTTGATACTCGGACTGTACACTTACTCGAAATATGTTATGACTATATAGTTTGATGCTTGGACTGTACACTTACTCCAAATATGTTATGACTATATGGTTTGATACTTAGACTGTACAAGTACTCCAATTATGTTCTGTGTATATAGTTTGATACTTTGACTGTACACTTCCTCCAAATATGTTATGACTATAAACTGTGATACGTGGACCGTATACTTACTGCAAATATATTGGGACTATATCGTTTGATACTCGGACTGTACACTTACTCGAAATATGTTATGACTATATAGTTTGATGCTTGGACTGTACACTTCCTCCAAATATGTTATGACTATATAGCTTGATGCTTGGACTGTACACTTACTGCAAATATGTTATGACTATATAGTTTGATACTTGGACCGTACACTTACTCCAAATATGTGATGACTATATATTCTTGATCCTTGGAGTGTACACTTACTGCAAATATGTTATGACTATATAGTTTGATACTTAGACTGTACAATTACTCCAATTATGTTATGTGTATATAGTTTGATACTTTGACTGTACACTTCCTCCAAATATGTTATGACTATATAGTTTGATACTCGGACTGTACACTTACTCCAAATATGTTTTGACTATATAGTTTGATACTTGGACTGTACACTTACTTCAATTATGTTATGACTATATAGTTTAATACTTGGACTTTACACTTACTCCAAATATGTTTTGACGATATAGTTTGATGCTTGGACTGTACACTTACTCCAAATATGTTATGTCTATATAGTTTGATATTTGGACTGTACACTTCCTCCAAATATGTTATGACTATATAGTTTGATGCTTGGACTGTACACTTACTCCAAATATGTTATGACTATATAGTTTGATGCTTGGACTGTACACATACTGCAAATATGTTATGACTTGATAGTTTGATTCTTGGAGTGTACACTTACTCCAAATATGTTATAACTATATAGTTTGATGCTTGGACTGTAGACTTACTCCAAATATGTTTTGACTATATAGTTTGATACTTGGAGTGTACACTGACTGCAAATATGTTACGATTATATATTTTGATTCTTGGACTGTACACTTACTCCAAATATACCAAAACTATATAGCTTGATGCTTGGACTGTACACTTACTGCAAATATGTTATGACTATATAGTTTGATACTTGGACTGTACACTTACTCCAAATATGTGATGACTATATATCCTTGATCCTTGGAGTGTACACTTACTGCAAATATATTATGACTATATAGTTTGATACTTAGACTGTACAATTACTCCAATTATGTTATGTCTATAAAGTTTGATACTCGGACTGAACACTTACTCCAAATATGTTATGGCTATATAGTTTGATACTCGGACTGAACACTTACTCCAAATATGTTATGACTATATGGTTTGATACTTAGACTGTACAATTACTCCAATTATGTTATGTGTATATAGTTTGATACTTTGACTGTACACTTCCTCCAAATATGTTATGACTATAAACTGTGATACGTGGACCATATACTTACTGCAAATATATTGGGACTATATAGTTTGATACTCGGACTGTACACTTACTCGAAATATGTTATGACTATATAGCTTGATGCTTGGACTGTACACTTACTGCAAATATATTGGGACTATATAGTTTGATACTTGGACTGTACACTTACTCGAAATATGTTATGACTATATAGTTTGATGCTTGGACTGTACACTTACTCCAAATATGTTATGACTATATAGTTTAACACTTGGACTGTACACTTACTCCAAATATGCTATGACTATATAGTTTGATACTTGGACTGTACACTTACTGCAAATATGTTGTGACTATATAGTTTGATACTTGGACTGTACACATACATGTACTCCAAATATGCTATGACTATATAGTTTGATACTTGGACTGTACACTTACTGCAAATATATTATGACTATATAGTTTGATGCTTAGACTGTACAATTACTCCAATTATGTTATGTCTATAAAGTTTAATACTCGGACTGAACACTTACTCCAAATATGTTATGGCTATATAGTTTGATACTCGGACTGAACACTTACTCCAAATATGTTTTGACTATATAGTTTGATACTTGGACTGTATACTTACTCCAAATATGCTATGACTAAATAGTTTGATACTTGGACTGTACATTAACTGTATATATGTTAAGACAATATAGTTTGATACTTGGACCGTACACTTACTCCAGATATGTGATGACTATATATCCTTGATCCTTGGAGTGTACACTTTCTCCAAATATGTTATGACTATATAGTTTGATACTTAGACTGTAAAATTACTTCCAATATGTTATGACTATATAGTTTGATACTTGGACTGTACATTTACTACAAATATGTTATGACTATATAGTTTGATACTTGGACAGTACCCTTACTCCAAATGTGTTATGACTATATATCCTTGATCCTTGGACTGTACACCTACTTCAAATATGTTGTGACTATATAGTTTGATACTTGGACTGTACATTTACTACAAATATGTTATGACTATATAGTTTGATACTTGGACTGTACACTTACTCCAAATATGTTATGACTATATAGTTTGATACTTGGACTGTACACATACATGTACTCCAAATATGCTATGACTATATAGTTTGATACTTGGACTGTACACTTACTCAAAATATTTTATGACTATATAGTTTGATACTTGGACTGTACACTTACTCCAGATATGTTATGACTATATAGTTTGATACTTGGACTGTACACATACTCCAAATATGCTATGACTATATAGTTTGAGACTTGGACTGTACACTTACTCAAAATATGTTATGACTATATAGTTTGATACTTGGACTGTACACATACTCCAAATATGTTATGACTATATAGTTTGATACTTGGACTGTACACTTACTCAAAATATGTTGTGACTATATAGTTTAACACTTGGACTGTACACTTACTCCAAATATGCTATGACTATATAGTTTGATACTTGGACTGTACACATACTCCAAATATGTTATGACTATATGGTTTGATACTTAGACTGTACAATTACTCCAATTATGTTATGTCTATATAGTTTGATACTTTGACTGTACACTTCCTCCAAATATGTTATGACTATAAACTGTGATACGTGGACCGTATACTTACTGCAAATATATTTGGACTATATCGTTTGATACTCGGACTGTACACTTACTCGAAATATGTTATGACTATATAGTTTGATGCTTGGACTGTACACTTCCTCCAAATATGTTATGACTATATAGCTTGATGCTTGGACTGTACACTTACTGCAAATATGTTATGACTATATAGTTTGATACTTGGACCGTACACTTACTCCAAATATGTGATGACTATATATCCTTGATCCTTGGAGTGTACACTTACTGCAAATATGTTATGACTATATAGTTTGATACTTAGACTGTACAATTACTCCAATTATGTTATGTGTATATAGTTTGATACTTTGACTGTACACTTCCTCCAAATATGTTATGACTATATAGTTTGATACTCGGACTGTACACTTACTCCAAATATGTTTTGACTATATAGTTTGATACTTGGACTGTACACTAACTTCAATTATGTTATGACTATATAGTTTAATACTTGGACTTTACACTTACTCCAAATATGTTTTGACGATATAGTTTGATGCTTGGACTGTACACTTACTCCAAATATGTTATGTCTATATAGTTTGATATTTGGACTGTACACTTCCTCCAAATATGTTATGACTATATAGTTTGATGCTTGGACTGTACACTTACTTCCAATATGTTATGACTATATAGTTTGATGCTTGGACTGTACACATACTGCAAATATGTTATGACTTGATAGTTTGATTCTTGGAGTGTACACTTACTCCAAATATGTTATAACTATATAGTTTGATGCTTGGACTGTACACATACTCCAAATATGCTATGACTATATAGTTTGATACTTGGACTGTACACTTACTCAAAATATGTTATGACTATATAGTTTGATACTTGGACTGTACATTTACTACAAATATGCTATGACTATATAGTTTGATACTTGGACAGTACCCTTACTCCAAATGTGTTATGACTATATAGTTTGATACTTGGACCGTACACTTACTCCAAATGTGTTATGACTATATAGCTTGATGCTTGGACTGTACACTTACTGCAAATATGTTATGACTATATAGTTTGATACTTGGACCGTACACTTACTCCAAATATGTGATGACTATATATCCTTGATCCTTGGAGTGTACACTTACTGCAAATATGTTATGACTATATAGTTTGATACTTAGACTGTACAATTACTCCAATTATGTTATGTGTATATAGTTTGATACTTTGACTGTACACTTCCTCCAAATATGTTATGACTATATAGTTTGATACTCGGACTGTACACTTACTCCAAATATGTTTTGACTATATAGTTTGATACTTGGACTGTACACTTACTTCAATTATGTTATGACTATATAGTTTAATACTTGGACTTTACACTTACTCCAAATATGTTTTGACGATATAGTTTGATGCTTGGACTGTACACTTACTCCAAATATGTTCTGACTATATAGTTTGATATTTGGACTGTACACTTCCTCCAAATATGTTATGACTATATAGTTTGATGCTTGGACTGTACACTTACTCCAAATATGTTATGACTATATAGTTTGATGTTTGGACTGTACACATACTGCAAATATGTTATGACTTGATAGTTTGATTCTTGGAGTGTACACTTACTCCAAATATGTTATAACTATATAGTTTGATGCTTGGACTGTACACTTACTCCAAATATGTTATGACTATATAGTTTGATACTTGGAGTGTACACTGACTGCAAATATGTTACGATTATATATTTTGATTCTTGGACTGTACACTTACTCCAAATATACCAAAACTATATAGCTTGATGCTTGGACTGTACACTTACTGCAAATATGTTATGACTATATAGTTTGATACTTGGACTGTACACTTACTCCAAATATGTGATGACTATATATCCTTGATCCTTGGAGTGTACACTTACTGCAAATATATTATGACTATATAGTTTGATACTTAGACTGTACAATTACTCCAATTATGTTATGTCTATAAAGTTTGATACTCGGACAGTACACTTACTCCAAATATGTGATGACTATATATCCTTGATCCTTGGAGTGTACACTTTCTCCAAATATGTTATGACTATATAGTTTGATACTTAGACTGTACAATTACTTCCAATATGTTATGACTATATAGTTTGATACTTGGACTTTACATTTACTACAAATATGTTATGACTATATAGTTTGATACTTGGACAGTACCCTTACTCCAAATGTGTTATGACTATATATCCTTGATCCTTGGACTGTACACCTACTTCAAATATTTTGTGACTATATAGTTTGATACTTGGACTGTACATTTACTACAAATATGTTATGACTATATAGTTTGATACTTGGACAGTACCCTTACTCCAAATGTGTTATGACTATATAGTTTGATACTTGGACAGTACCCTTACTCCAAATGTGTTATGACTATATAGTTTGATACTTGGACAGTACCCTTACTCCAAATGTGTTATGACTATATAGTTTGATACTTTGACAGTACCCTTACTCCAAATGTGTTATGACTATATATCCTTGATCCTTGGACTGTACACCTACTTCAAATATGTTATACCTATATACACTGTAGTTTGATACTTGGACTGTACAGTTACTACAAATATGTAATGACTATATAGTTTGATACTTGTGCTGTACAGTTACTACAAATATGTCATGACTTTTAAGTGTGTTACTTGGACTGTATACTTACTGCAAATATGTTATGACTATATAGTTTGATACTTAGACTGTACAATTACTTCCAATATGTTATGACTATATAGTTTGATACTTGGACTGTACACTTACTGCAAATATGTTATGACTTTCTAGTTTGATACTTAGACTGTACAATTACTTCCAATATGTTATGACTATATAGTTTGATACTTGGACTGTACACTTACTACAAATATGTTATGACTATATAGTTTGATACTTGGACAGTACCCTTACTCCAAATGTGTTATGACTATATATCCTTGATCCTTGGACTGTACACCTACTTCAAATATGTTGTGACTATATAGTTTGATACTTCGACTGTACACTTACTTCAAATATGTTATACCTATATACACTGTAGTTTGATACTTGGACTGTACAGTTACTACAAATATGTTATGACTATATAGTTTGATACTTGTGCTGTACAGTTACTACAAATATGTTATGACTTTTAAGTGTGTTACTTGGACTGTATACTTACTGCAAATATATTATGACTATATAGTGCGTTACTTGGACTGTACACTTACTGTCAATATATTATGACTATATAGTTTGATACTTGGACTGTATACTTACTGCAAATATGGTGTGACTGTATAGTTTGAAACTTGGACTGTACACTTACTCTATATATGTTATGACTAAACAGATTGATAATTGGACTGTACAGTTACTGCAAATATGTTATGACTGTAAAGTTTGATACTTGGACTATACACTTACTCCAAATATGTTGTGACTATATAGTTTGATACTTTGACTGTACATTTACTGCAAATATGTTATGACTATTTAGTTTGATACTTGGACTGTACACTTACTCCAAATATAGTATGATTTTATAGTTTGATACTTGGACTGTTCACTTACTCCAAATATGTTATGACTGTAAAGTTTGATACCTGGACTATACACTTACTCCAAATATGTTGTGACTATATAGTTTTAATACTTTGACCGTACACTTACTGCAAATATTGTAAATCTGCGGCAGTGAAATACAGAATGAATAAGGAAAGTCACTAATCTTGATCCTTCCTCTAGAACTGAATGCGAAGATCATACAAAGTCAAATATATTAATTACAACACCTGAGTACATACATTGGACGCATGTCTCAAATTGCCCATGAACATCTCTGTGCAAGTCTCACTCTCAGATCGTCATGTTCCTACTCTGATAGATATCTGGTCACAATAGCTCGCCAAGCTAATTTAGTTGGAAATGAACCATTCCAATGTATAAGCAGTATATAGACGATTGCTGCGTAAAAGAATATTCTTACGTGAGGTCTAGTATTGCCAATAGCGTTGGTAGAAATGTGAGCACAGAATATATTTCTTGTTATCGTATTACAGCCGTTATTACAGAGCCTTCGTAATAATTGTATTCACTGTCCAAATCCCTGAGGTAGAAATTGATTACTCTGTTGGGATCTTTGCCGTAGAAGACTGGTAAAAAGTCATATCGATAAAGGCTTGACACACGTGCAGGGTGAAGGTCAGAATAATTAAGGCCAGTAGATAAGAGTGCATTTGAACAACACGTCATCACTCTTTCTTTTAGGATAAGTCTTTTATTGTTCATTAAAATTCAGTCATATCTAAGTCAGAACTATCAACTGTATCGTCGTCAATTTTGCAGATAATTTCCCTTGACGCACATATCATGTAACTTGACAAATAAACCCTCATGTCAAATACAATCGGAAGACTTTTCACTGTCTAAACATTCTTGTGATTCGCTTTCAAGCCGGTGAATACAGACATAATTTTCACCATGTTCTTTTCGACCACCTCCCTGGCCTTGTGGTAGAGCGTCCGTCCGGAGAGCGGAAGGTCCGGGGTAAGATTCCCGACCGCGTCATACCAAAAGACGTTAAAAGAACGTACTTGTTTTTACCCTGTCTAGCGCTCGGCATTAAGGGGCAAAAAGGAGGGCTGGTCGGCTCGGAGTCAGTATACTGTGTCTGAGTGGGGTATTCATGTTAAACTGCGACATGGTATGTCAGTGGGCTAGCACTATAAATCGTCATTAGTCCGGACTAGTACAAGCAGCCACACACACATGCATGTACGTCGCTTTATGAGTGCAATAATCTTGAACTAAACCCTTTTCACTTCTCACCGTGTTCTTTTCTAATTGCATCGGGAAATTAGATTACCGAAAGTGCATTTTCTATTCTACTTATAATGACTTCTTTTAAGAGTTGAGATTGACACGTTCTATGAGTTATACCCCTGCAGTCAGGGAATCATTTTTATCGTTTTTGACTTTATAAACAGGTATCCTATAATTTCTTTGAAGGCATATGAGTAATATTGGGATGCAAGTATGTTATGGAATAGGTGTTTGGGTGTCAGCACTAACGCTTCTCCTCCAAACATTAAATGGTGCTCACTTGTTATAGCTTCTGGTCCTGGAGATTTGTTTCTGTTGAGATTGAATATTTCGAGACTTTGATTTATGTATACAAGGTATTATCTGGACTGGATCATGATTGCGACAATTTTCTTCCATAATAACATGGCGCGTCCATGCTAGAGTCGCTTGCAACAATTTCCTATTGTCACTGTTGGAAAGCCATCTTCTAATTTTGCAGATTTAGCTTGTTTTACAGATACTGTCTTTAAACTGATGTAGAGAAGTACGGATTTATAATGTCAAATAAAACACGTGTTTCAACTTCTTTAAGAGGCATTTGGAAGTTTATTGGCATTGAGGGGCATTAGAAGGTCCGAATTGTAATAAAGAAGTTGTTCATTCATATATCTTATCCTTAATGTGTTTCAACGTTGCTGAAACCGTCTGTCATATGCTATCTCGCCGTAGCGCATTAATGTATTTTTGATGGAAATGTACACCTTGTGCCCTGCCCATTTGGTGAATTTAATGCGCCCATATGTCAAACAAATATTTTTAACTTTCATGTAAAGATAGGTATTGTTTCATACTGTATATACTAGTCTCTGACTGTGTACATTTGTGTATGTTTTTATTTGTTTATATACTCAACAACAAAAGTTGCTGTGACACCAATATCTTAGTGTATTTTTCAAACAAGTTTGGTTTTCAATATTGTAGTACATGTATGGAATCAAGTCACAAAAACGCAACGGCTACAGAAAAGCATGCATTCCATGCAAAAGTTGACTTTTATGCAAGCCCCATGCATTTCACTACCAAAGAATGGGTATAAAAGCACGTGCGTTAACGGGATTCCATATGCATTGTTTAGCATCGTGCTGACAACAACCACTCAGAAAAACAAAGGTTTTTGCCACGCCTGTCCGAAAATGAGCGTCTGTGAGCCATTGGTATGCTTGAAGCAGGATCGAGTCAACGTGATGTTGCAAGACAATTTAACGTCCACAGAAACGCCATTTGGCGTTTAAGGCAACGTTGGCAACAGACGAATGCAGTCAGAGACCATCCTCGGAGTGGCAGGCCACGCGTAACCAATAATCGAAAAGACAACTGGATTCGAACAACACGCCTACGAAATCGATTCCAGCCAGCAACAGTGACTGCAAGAAGCATCCCTGGCCTTCGACAAATATCTTCACAAAACGTACGTCGTCGCCTCATATGTGCAGGGATTGTCGCCAGACGACCCGCCAGACGTCCAATTTTGACAGGAAACCACCGTCAAGCACGTCTACAGTGGTGCAGACAGCGTCTACGCTGGCAGGCCATGCAGTGGGGACATGTTCTATTCACTGACGAGTCTCGTTTTCACCTCAGCCACAGCGATGGACGGATTCGAGTGTACCGACGTCGAGGTGAACGTTACGTCAATCATTGTGTCATTGAAGAAGATCGGTACGAGGGCGGCAGCGTTATGGTATGGGGTTGGATTACAGCAAGACAGAGGACCCGTTTGATAGTGGTAGAGGGAAATCTCAATGGACAGCGCTACCGTGACGACATCCTCGGCCCTGTTGTTCTACCGTTTTTGCGTCGTCATTGCCCATGCATTACCTTTCAACATGAAAACGCCCGGCCTCATATTGCTCGATTTGTTCAGGGTTCTCTTCAACAAAACAACGTGAATGTCATCCCCTGGTCGGCTCGCTCCCCCGATCTCTCACTAATCGAGCACATGTGGGATGAGATGGATCGGCGCCTTCGACGTCAACCACGTGTTCCACAGACACTCCAGGAACTTCGAAACATGCTCCAGCAGATATGGACAGATATCCCACAGGACTTTGTGCGACGCCTGGTCCATTCCATGAGACGAACATGTGTTGCTTGCATCACAACCATGACATTTTGGCATGTTCATGTTTTTTATGTAATCACGCATTTTCTGAAGTAAGTATGGCAAATTAAACCATTTGAACATTTACAGGAGTCTTTTATCTGTTGCACACCGAAATTGTTTCAGATTTGGTAAAAAAAAGAACTTTGTACTAAATCTTATTCAATGTCACAGGAACTTTTGTTGTTCAGTATATAATAGTTGTACCTCAGGTTAGACTCAAATAAACTGTCTGTTTGCCTGCCAAAGTTACTGTTTAAAACAACAAAATGGTGGTCCAGTACACTGCTAATCCAATGCCTCTTTTAATAAATGAATTTAGTTTTTTAATGGTATGTTCTTTATAAACCATGTTTTGTTTTTACTAGATAAAAGATACGCATACACAAATTACTGTTCCAACGAGTGGTAAACAGTACTGTTGTGTTACAGATTGACAAAGTATTTAACGTTTGTTGTTATCTGTGCAATTTGCAATCGCCTCGCATCACAAAGTGTGACTGAATCTCATGACGTCATACTGAATGAAAAAAGACTGAATTTTACATTAACAGGGTATTCAGTTATTATTTTTTTTGGTGCAGTTTGCAAGCACCTCTCATCACAAAAGGAAAAGGAAATGATCAAGATGTTCATCATCACGTTCAGTGAGGACAAGCGCAACAATTGAATAAACGTTTGATTAAAATTAGGACTTAGCCGACATGTTGACGTGAAAATATGATACATTCTTCATAATACATATCCCCATTTGCACGTTTCCCCACATGGAATAATTAATTTTTTTGTTTGACAGTTTTTTTCACAATTTGACAAACTATAATACTATGAATATCAAAAATCAGTCGTAAATTGTGAACTTCACTAAAATGTCACTAGCCGGAACTTGTCATAGACTTAGAATGCATGAACTGGTTGGGTGACTTCCCAGGAATAAAGAAACGATTAAAAATCCTGAAGACATCCTATCTAAATTGTGTTCACAAATTTCCTCTGATAATAAACTGTTAACTTCTCCATGCACAAATACGCAGGATGATCATTGGGCAATTGTAAAAATCACAAACACAAATAAGATCCTGTCACATGGTCCCATGCGATGATTGATAAGATCACAAATCATGCAGTCAGACAACATGGCAGCCTACATTATTTGTATATTCGATTCCAGTATCCCATTATAATTAGTGGTGTATGCTAGAAAATTTGCATTCGGATAACATATCCAGAATCCCCCACCAAACTTCCTCTTATCAATTATTACAAAAAAACCCCCAAAAAGTGGAAACTTCAAAGTCACACTATTTTCGTCCTGAGAAATGAATTTCCCCAATTGTGATAGTGCATCTCACAAACTTCTTGACTACACTCTTTCCCACAATATTAATAACATACTTAGCAGTGTAATTTACACCATTAGGATGCAATGGGATTTACAATGATTTTTTTTCAATTTTTTATTCATTTCAGAAGGATTTTACATTTCCGCTTGTTCGGGCATAGTTGTTTTCAGGTACATCTTCGGGCATATATTGTACAGAAACATAGTCATGTTTCTTCATATATGGACAAGGTATTATATTAGTCAGAGCATAAATATAAATGCATTTATCGTGATTTGTTTTTTGAGTGGCGAATACTATTGACCTATTTCACAGGGATCGGGTGGTCATGGTCACTGACTTGGTTGATGCATGTCATCGAACCCAATTGCGTGGATCGATGCTCATGATAACCACTGGATTATCTGGTCCAGACTCGATTATTTACAGACCGACGTCATATAGCTGGAATATTCCTAAGTGCGGTGTATAACAACAAACCAACCAACCAACCTATTTCACACTTTACTACTTTCGTTTGAAAGTGACGGTTGGCGTGCCCTAGGTGAAATCTGAACAGCACATGGTACATATTGCGATGTCAATAAGGCACGCAAGCGGGACAAACTGTGACAATTTGGCCATCCCGAAACTATCATGGCAACAGTATTCAGCAGTTCTTATCATTGACAAATTATTCTGTTGTCACCTTAATAAAATAATTTAGCAAGTAAGTTTGGCCGTATTGTTGTTATTTACAATTCAAATGTCTTTGATCACCCGGTAATTCCCAGTGAGTGAGTGAGTTAAAGTTTAACGCCACATCGGCAATATTTCAGCCATTTCGTGACGAAACAAAATTTGATATGAACAATATATATTAAACTGTTTACAATTCTGCTGACAAAGAGCAGTATAATAACTAGAACATCACAGACATTCGTAAAACTAGTTTGAGAACAAGTAAAAATAGATAACTAACTAATCATTTAACAACACATTATAAAAACAGGCTATAGATCGCCACCGACTGAAGGTTGATCACCGCGCTGGGGACCATGGGGACTTACAGTACTTTTGCTACCTGCATGGACCCCAGTCGGATTTACATCATCCCTTCAGTTGTTGGCGATGACTGACAAATTTAGCCAAACAGTAAAATTACACATATACTACTATTAAAAACGAGGAAGAAGTAAATATACCTTGAAAGACGTGGTCTTACATACCCTCTCAGGGGGACGGTAATTCCCAGTAGCTGAACACCGACTTAATCTTAATCCTATTGACATTGTGTGATAAATAATTCACTGTTTACACAGTATTCCATGAAGTTATTTTTTAGTTGTTTAGTGAAGTGGGGGTTTGCATAACTTCAATATCAGGAGAGTTGTATTTGAAGTCAGTTTGGCCTTTTGCAAGTCGAAAATATTAACCTTTGACCACTCAAGATAGATGTAAGAAATGAACCAAATTTATGTGTCGATTGTATCTATCCTATCGGAACCTAAGAAAAATTTAAAATCATAAACAAATCAGAATAGTCATGAGTTTTGATGTAAATGAACTCAAATACAAACACAGTACCCAACAATATCCGTTATTTGTTATTTTTAATCCCATCACTGGAAAAAGATGTTTAAGAAAATACCATGGTGTTATGAAGGAAACTTTATTTCCCTGTCAAATAACCATGAAAAGATGTATTATTTTGTGATCTGACAAAGTTAATATTTTCATGATTGGCACAGCCAAAAAGTCAAAACATCAACTTTAGCAAATCACACGATGATGTGGACATTTTATTTTACAGAAACATACACATCTTATTAGTATTATACTTTATATATACAGTTTGAGTTTTAGACATATCGGGTGAATTGATAGTATTTACTGAATAAGAAATATTTAGAAAGATCGATACACAACGTTTATTAGACATCATAGGTGTAGAAATATAATTACGATATTATTGAAATATGATTTGTTTTAAGCGTTGAGTCCAGAGAGATGACACAACAGCCTAAAATGTCCCCTCTTTGATTCCCTTTCTTCATGGAGAAGATGAATGCTGTAAAAACTGAAAACATCTCCGGTGATGGAGGTCTGGAGGAGCGTTCTGCTGATAGTGACACACAGGGTACAACGTATCACCTGTCACATTTTACTGAAATAGGACTAGAAGTGGAGAAAAAACCACAATCACTCACTCACCTGCCATGTGGCCGATATTTATCAGACTTGGGATTTATGAATGAAAGTAATCCGAAATAAACACACAGTGTACCATTCGTATACACGCAAGATCATTATTTTCTCCTGGAGTGTAATTAGATAATTTGACTGACACCTGACTCAAGGACATGTCATGTTCGGTTTCGAAAAGTCTGACGTGATTGATAAAAATGGCTCATACTGAGAGAAATAAAGACATGAACATTTCGATTGCTTTGCTCTGTTAATTATGTATGAGAAATCCGGAATATTTCAGATAGCTGCATTTCGGGCACTCGCTAATATCCAACTCTTAGGTTAATCAGAGTCGCGCAATTGAACCCACAAACATTTTATTTGCCAGTTCTAAATATTGATTTTAATTATTTGCTATAGAGGTTGTCTAAATTAAGAAAATAATAAAACCTGTTTTTTCCGATATCGAATGCTTAAATATATTGTCACGTTTCTGTAAAATCGTTATTCCACTTTTCCCTACTAAGGCTATTAACTCTCCAACATTTTATTTCATTTTGTGGGCAACATTTGTGGTGGGTATATGCGTAGATCCAAGAAAAACAACAAAACACCACATGCAAATGTTCGCTGGCAGGTAATATATATATATTTTGGTAACAAGATGAAGATATTCTAAGAATGTCGAAATATCTTAATCAATTACTGGTTGAAATTATTATGACCATGTTAACAATGACAAAATTTCCACTATTTCCAAAATACTTCATACAATATCTCCCCTTAACATGGCATCAAGAAATTTAAATGATACACTCAAACACACACACACACACACACACACACACACACACACACACACACACACACACACACACACACACACACAAACACATATATATATATATATATACATTACATTACATACATTACGTTGCATATGTCTACGCCTATGATGTCTAATAAACGTTGTATATCGATCTTTCCAAAATATTTCTTATTCCGTAGATACTATTGAATGAATGTTTTTCAGAAACAGAGAAGTTTTGCAAGAATTAGGCATTATGAATAGCATAACATGCTTCTTTAGAACATTCTTGAAGGTATCAATTCATCTGATATGTCTAAAACTCAAACGGTATAATCTGTGTCATACAGATGCATAGATTTAATGAAAAAGAGTTTATCATCAAAAACTGGCTCCCACAGGAGATATCGCTTGGTTGAGGTCAATGAGTAAAGGCTTTACAGACCATTGTGACATCATCGGTTACCATGACGTCACAATCAAATGACAAACCTCGCAGTTTTTTCACTTTTATCAACTCGTGTTGATATATTTGATATCAAAAGACACTCAGATGAGATTCTCTATGCAGTACAGTTCATTAAGTCAATGTCAAACACAAACTTCACTCTCGTTTAAATGAGCAGGCAGGTATTGGAGGTGACAGGTTTGGATACATGTATTATGTATTTAGATATTATGTATATGTATAATCAGACTTGGATAATTAATAAACAATGCAATATTTACATATATCAAGTTGTCGAGATAAATTGACAGTAAATATATTTATTTATTTTTGCAACTTTATGAATTAATGAATATCACAATATATGATATATTTATCTGCCTCAACTTCATTATTTAGATCACACATACTTTCGAAATCTTCTAATTAACTCTTAATCCCAGAAGTTTCCAAATTTATTTTTTCATATTCCACAATATTTTCTATAGTTATGTTTAGTTGATTTAAAGTATGAGTAGTTTTGTTGTTAGTGGCTTCAGGGTCAGTGTAAAAAAGAAAGAACAAACAAAGGGTAATTCGGTTTATGGATGTTTGCAGAAAAGGTAAAGTTTGTCATTATATAAAGTAAAAAGAGTTATTGCCCCATCTGATTATTTTTTATAATTTGTCACATCAGTTATTTTACCCTTTTCATTCACATCCTAATATTTGGGACTGGTCTCACGGCAAAACGATAATGCGTAGTGTAACAAAACCCAGTTTTCTCGTGAAATACACATATGTAGAGACGAACCTAGCTTTTGGAATATTACTGGCTCGCTGGCATCCATCGCAAACCGTTTCCACCAAACTACCCATCTCCGACAAACAGGTAGCGTCCCCAACCTAACCCCGACCACGTAACAAATGCCCCTTCAGGACCGCTTCATTCGCCGTCAACACCTTTATGATCGCTTTGGGCCAAGATCAAGAACAGTAGAGAATGTCACTGGAAACCATGGGAGATCCATCCATACATTGACAGTGATTTGGTGTTTGAGGGAGAACTGCGTGCAGTCGACCTTATCATGGTAGCTTCATCACACTCCTGTGAGGAAAGTTCAGTTTTGTTTTCAGTATTGCTGCAGAGAAATGCATTTCTGTCGAAGAATGGTCTTGAGTAATGAGTTCCGCTTCTACGTATCCTTTGCTGGTGGAATGGCTCGCAGTGCCCCTGAACTAAACCTGATAAAATACATGTGGGATGCGCTGACATCAATCACCACCCCATGACCTTCCATTCTTGACCTTAGCCTTGCAGGAGAAATGAAGGAACATCCCAGCTACCCGTATATCCCGTCTTTGTGACTCGGCGCCTCGCCGTTTACACGTATGGCTTCGAATAAATGATTGTGATATAAGATACTGACATCTTGAGGGTGGTGCTCTGAAAAAACAACAACAGGTTGCTGCTGGAGCTGCCATTCACTAGTATCTCCTGTACACTCATTTTCTCAAACAGTCATCATTCTTTTTCATGCAAGTAAATATTTACTGCTGAAATCGTTTTCGTGTCCCTACATTTGGAGCTGAAGTTTATCATGCGTTTTCATTGTGTGTCCGTATAGTTTCCGATCATGGGATTGGAACCCGAATACCGGATGTTTTTTCGTCATTTATTTCGAGCTCTCTACCAAGTCGGCTACTGAGGTTTTACGCAGAAAAGGAAAATATTTTGAAGTCATTCTTTGGGAAATATAGGAAAGTATTATCGGAATATGTGATAAAGTAGTTTTTTTTGTTCATGTGTGTTAACTTAGGGCAAACCAGCCACTATTTGTTTTAAATCGATATATTCAACATAGTTTTATAATTTTGGCCTCGGTCTTACTTACCCTCGCGTCTCTCTTCCCTCGGATTTAACAATCCCAAGCATGACCACGGAGTTATTTAAAATATAAATATTGAAATAAAACATTTGGTAAAATGTTTTATTATTTGGACTAACTATTTTTACTTTTGAATATGTGACACGTTGTTTATTGTTAAACTGTACTTTACCGACATGTTTTAACACACACACGTTCTCTTATCTAAGAACGAGAACTTCCAGAATTAAGCTAACATCTTGTACGTGAACGCAATAAGAGCATTAAGTTGTCATTCAATACATTCCTTTTATTGGACACGCAGATGTGTATATGAACAATACTTTCTTTCCTTTAAATCTTTACAATACCAGCAGCTCCTTTATTTATATAACGCTGATGTTCGATGAAATGCACCTGCGACGACTAGGTAGTCAAAGGACATTTCATAAGCAAAGGAGTGCAATCAGTTGCATGAAAACGTTTTCCTTTGAATTGATACTGTCCATTAAGCAAGCGGTTACTTCGGAACAGTTGATTAACTATTTATATCAGTTGCATCTGTTCATTATGGATCTATGTCACAAAAGCACGAATGTTTGCCTTCACCTGATGAACCCTTATTATTAATACCGAGGTCTTCATGGCTTATTGGCCATATATCATATGATTGATTTTATTACGACGCTTATGACTTGTACCTTCATCTTGTGAATTCCTTTTGTAAGCATGCATACCAGTAAATTGCTTGGGCTCATACATACACAGTATAACTGTGCTTATAATTGCTTACCCAAATACGTTCCCCAGGCACATACATGGTCGAAAAACAAAAACCGAAAACTAATCTTTGACCATTAATAACGCGGGTATCAAGGACGAATCTTTGATATTAGCACTTTACTTAGATTAAAGACCCGTGAAGATCCAGGGTAGAATAGGTCTACAGCAACCCATGCTTGCCGTAAAAGGCGACTAACGGGATCGGTTGGTCAGGCTCGCTGACTTGGTTGATCCATGTCATCGGTCCCAATTGCATGGTTCGATGCTAATGATGTCAATCACTGGATTGTCCGGTCCGGACTCGATTATTTACAGACAACCGTCATATAGCTGGAATATTGCTGAATGCGGCGTAAAACAACAAACAAACAAAACAAACTTAATTTAAAGGGTTGCTACCTGTGTGGCAGGACATACTGACCTGTTTTGCAAACTTTTACAGTAAATCGTGATGGCAGTTCCTTGCATATGTCGCTTACATTTTACGGAGACGTTTTATTTGTTATGGTGACAGACATACGAATATTCATTACCCTTAAGGTTTTGACGATTTTAATTCTACTCCTAAATTATGAAAATAGCAACAGTTATAGTGTTACGAAAAAGAAACCTGAAAACACATGCCACAAGGCTCCAAAAACCATTTCATGCCACGTATGCGATATCAATATCTTCTTTTTTGGTAACACATGCCTATTACTCCTTTACAGATTTAAGGTACTGTGCCTACAGTTAAGATATTAAGTAGCGTAAATGCATCCCCGGCCTCAAGACATAACATGTACATGTACTCTGGGCAGGTACAGGACTTACAGGTGTCTCGTACATTTTAGCCGAAATTATAAGAAGGTTTAATGATGTCACTTCAGAATGTTATAAAACTCAGACCAAAGACAGTACAAAAACAAGAAACAGACACACCTTCAGATACCTGTACATATTAGTCTTCAGCAACCCATGCTTGCCATAAAAGGCGACTTTGCTTGTCGTAAGAGGCGACTAACGGCATCGGGTGGTCAAGCACGTTGACTTAGTTGATGCGTGTTATCCTATCCCATTTGCGTGGTTCGATGCTCATGATGTCAATCACTGGACTGTCTGGTCCAGACTCGATTATTTACAGACCGCCGTCATATAGCTGGGATATTGGTGAGTGCAGCGTTAAACAACAAACAAACAAATGCTACCTTTATAAAAAAAAGCAACATGCACTTTCCGTTTTGTGACCTCGAACATCAATCCCAGCCAATCATAAGCATGGTTGCTTTTACGAACACAGTCTTCAACGCACAGACAAGAGAGACATGTGTGCTTAAAGAAAATGAAAGGAACTAAAACAGGATCTCTGAAATGCTCAACCCTACGGGCGATATGTATGTGAACAACGTTTCATCCTTCAGTAAAAACAACATGATCTGTCATGTAAATGATATCTTCTCTATATCAGTTATTTATCACCTCGTAAATTTATAATATTCTTATGAATATTATAAAGTTACTAGGTGGCTATACAAAATATGATACCCATAGCTAGAATATAAGATATGTATAAATCGCAAAGAACAATAAAGAACGAAGCGTGGTGTATTTCACGATTAAAAGTGCAAATACGCACATGAGCTCGAAACTTTACGTCGAATTTATTTAAATTGGACGACTTTATTATACCCCCGTTTACGAAGTAAATCGGGGGTATATAGCGTTCCGTCTGTCCGTCCTTCCGTCCGAGCTTTTGTACGGCCCATAACTTTTTAACCATGCACCCTAGCTTCACCAAACTTGCTACACACATTCACCACAATGAGTACTTGTGCCTTTTGCTAGTTTGAAGATTCTGAACTTTTTCATTTTTGCCGTTTCCATGGAAACATTAAGAAACTTAAACTTTTAGGGTGGGTGTTTTGTACGGCCTATATCTTTTTAACTATGCACCCTAGCTTCACCAAACTTTCTACACACATTAACCACAATGAGTACTTGTGCCTTTTGATAGTTTGAAGATTATAAAATGTTTAATTCTTGCCGTTTCCATGGAAACATTAGAAACTTAAACTTTTAGGGTGGGTGTTTTGTATGGCCTATATCTTTTTAACCATGCACCCTAGCATCACCAAACTTTCTACACACATTAACCACAATGAATACTTGTGCCTTTTGCTAGTTTGAAGATTCAGAAGTTTTTAATTTTTGCCGTTTCCATGGAAACATTAGAAACTTAAACTTTTAGGGTGGGTGTTTTGTACGGCCTATATCTTTTTAACCATGCACCCTAGCTTCACCAAACTTTCTACACACATTAACCACAATGAGTACTTGTATCTTTTGCTAGTTTGAAGATTCTGATTTTTGTAAATTTTTGCCGTTTCCATGGAAAAATTAGAAACTTAAACTTTCTTTGTACGGCCCATATCTTTTTAACCATGCACCCTAGCTTCACCAAACGTACTACACAAGTACCACAATGAGTACTTGTGCCTTTTGCTAGTTTGAAGTTTCTGATTTTTTAAATTTTTGCCGTTTCCATGGAAACATTAGAAACTTAAACTTTTAGGGTGGGTGTTTTGTACGGCCTATGTCTTTTTAACTAATAAGTATGCACCCTAGCTTCACCAAACTTTCTACACACATTAACCACAATCAGTACTTGTATCTTTTGCTAGTTTGAAGATTCTGATTTTTGTAAATTTTTGCCGTTTCCATGGAAAGATTAGAAACTTAAACTTTCTTTGTACGGCCCATATCTTTTTAACCATGCACCCTAGCTTCACCAAACGTGCTACACAAGTACCACAATGAGTACTTGTGCCTTTTGCTAGTTTGAAGATTCTGAATTTTTAATTTTGGCCGTTTCCATGGACACATTAAGAAACATCAAGAATGTATGTTGTGCTAAGCATTGATTATCCCACACTAGATTGAAATATATTTGCAAAATCATAATGCATCCTCATGGGGTTACAAGGGCAGTTCCTCTGACTTAAAGCAACAGGTATATTTCATTAATTAACAAACTATTTACTATTTGTTGTTGACCAGCGGGGATAACGGGGGTATGTGAGCTTTGCTCACTTCTTTCTTGTTTTTAGAGGGAAGTGTCCAGTGTGTTGCATCCCAGAAATGGAGCTGGGCAAGGTAAATAAACTCAATGGCCGAAAGATCGCTTCCAAAAGTGGGAGAGATATGTCAGTTTGTATTGGGAGAAAAGGTACAGACAGTACGTAATATTTTCCGCGAGGCTGGTCAACAGTTAGGGTGGGCATGCATTCCCATCCCACTGACCGACAGACAGGCACGTTTGGATTGGGCTGATGATCAAGTCATTGGGATCAGTCATTGCGTTGGGATCAGTAGAGATGGAAGGACTGATCTCCATGTCCTACAGCGGGGCGCGGTGACGACGTGGGCTACTGGGATGACATTCTGGATGTGTACATGATTCTATTGCAATGTATGCTGGTGCAATCGGAACGGATTCAACCTCATTGACGATAACGCATGATCCCATCGTGCAAGGGTCGCTGATGCCTACTTTGAGCAGGAGACCATTGTCCACAGGAGACCATTGTCCGCAGGAGACCACTGACCCGGTCACTAGACGTATTCCCTTGATGACACATGTGGAAGGAGCTGCAAATCGCCTTCTCACGACTCCCGTCCTTCCGGCAACTCCACAGGAACTCAGCAATGATTTTACTGAAGAATGAAGCAATCTTCCCTTGGCAACCATCCACACACATACGTGCTACTGGGTTTTGTTTTTATTGACAATGAATTTGTTTTCGTGAGTTCAGTTTTGATCTGATTGTATCGGGTTATCTGACTGAATATTGGTCACATGTTGTTTGTTGGCATTGTGTGGCGCATGAAAACCGACTTTTGTTTATTAAACACGTCTTCATGCAATATTGTCTTAAGTTATTTCAACAGATACACACAATTTGACATATAACATTTTAAAGTGATGATTCTTAGCAAAGTTTGATTAGTATATAGACTATGCGTCCATAGCAAATATTTCACCTTAAGCCACCTTACGCAGCCGTCAAGATACATAAAGATAAAAAAGAAATCCTTGGCTTTAGAGACACACACCTTTATTATATAACAGATCTGTACACGGATGACCAATAGACACTTGACACTTATATTTCGGGTATATGAACGTATTCATGTTTCCATCATCTGGTCATCGCGATCGGATGATGTGGGTTCAACACCCTTAAGACCTGTAAACATTGTTGGTACATAGGCTGAATAACAAACTGGTCACTTGCAGGATACGATCTCAGCACCTACAACATTTTCAAGATGGCGCTTTAGACATCTTGCCCACTGCGCCCCACTGATACACTCATGCATTAGCAGTACCTGCATCACATGTGGATACAAGATCTACGTACAGATACACAGTCTGCCCAAGGGATCCCTACTTTTTTCCGGTAACCACCAAAATTTACATGACCCATTTAGAAGGAACCACATTGCAGACATTCTCGTTAACCAACATTTGCAGGTACAAGAAAGTTGACATTTCTGTCATGTTAAAACTAGTCCCTTCATCTCACTTAAGACCAGCCAACTCCCCTTCCTTGACGTCCTAGTAGTCTTCAAACAAGACCTCAACTACAAAAGTACTTGAAGGTATTCAGAAGGCCCATGCATCGTCAGTCTGATCACCCGTACAGACGATCTTTGTTCAACACCTTATTCAAATCAACATGTCAAAGTGTGATTCTCAAAGCAACAAACATAAGTGTGACATGCCGTAACTGTAGTGTGAGTGTTCATAAAACAAGCATCAGTGTGAACTGTCGTAGCTGCAGTAGTGTACATGTGATTCTCCATATAACAAGCTTCAGTGTGACATGCCGTAGCTATTGTGTTATTCTCCAGAATACAAGCTTCAGTGTGACAAGTCGTAGCTATTGTGTGACTCTTCTCATAACAAGCATCAGTGTGACATGTCGTAGCTATAGTGTGATTCTCCATATGACAAGCTTCAGTGTGACATGCCGTAGCTATTGTGTGATTCTCCAGAATACAAGCTTCAGTGTGACAAGTCGTAGCTATTGTGTGATTCTCCTCATAACAAGCTTCAGTGTGACATGTCGTAGCTATAGTGTGATTCTCCTCATAACAAGCATCAGTATGGCATATCATAGCTGTAGTGTGATTCTCCATATAACAAGCATCAGTGTGACATGTCGTAGCTATAGTGTGAATCTCCATATAACAAGCATCAGTGTGACATGTCGTAGCTACAGTGTGATTCCCCATATAACAAGCATCAGTGTGACATGTCGTGGCTATAGTGTGATTCTTCTCATAAAGAAATTCAGTGGGACATGTCGTAGCTATAGTGTGAATCTCCATATAACAAGCTTCAGTGTGATATGTCGTGGCTATAGTGTGATTCTCCTCATTACAAGCTTCAGTGTAACATGTCGTGGCTATAGTTTGATTCTCCATATAACAAGCACCAGTGTGACATGTCGTAGCTATAGTGTGAATCTCCATATAACAAGCATCAGTGTGACATGTCGTGGCTATAGTTTGATTCTCCATATAACAAGCATCAGTGTGACATGTCGTAGCTATAGTGTGATTCTCATCATAAGATGCTTCAGTGTTACATGTCGTGGCTATAGTGTGATTCTCCATATAACAAGCATCAGTGTGACATGTCGTAGCTATAGTGTAATTCCCCTTGTAAGAAGCTTCAGTGTGACATGTCGTGGCTATAGTTTGATTCTCCATATAACAAGCATCAGTGTGACATGTCGTAGCTATAGTGTGATTCTCCTCATAACAAGCTTCAGTGTGACATGTCGTGGCTACAGTGTGATTCCCCATATAACAAGCATCAGTGTGACATGTCGTAGCTATAGTGTGATTCTCCTCATTACAAGCTTTAGTGTGACATGTCGTGGCTATAGTGTGATTCTCCATATAACAACATCAGTGTGACATGTCGTAGCTACAGTGTGATTCCCCATATAACAAGCATCAGTGTGACATGTCGTAGCTATAGTGTGATTCTCCTCATTACAAGCTTTAGTGTGACATGTCGTGGCTACAGTGTGATTCCCCATATAACAAGCATCAGTGTTTCATGTCGTAGCTATAGTGTGATTCTCCTCATTACAAGCTTTAGTGTGACATGTCGTGGCTACAGTGTGATTCCCCATATAACAAGCATCAGTGTGACATGTCGTAGCTATAGTGTGATTCTCCTCATTACAAGCTTCAGTGTGGCATGTCGTATCTACAGTGTGAATCTCCATATAACAAGTTTCAGTGTGAGATGTCATAGCTGTAGTGTGAATCTCCATATAAAAAGCATCAGTGTGACATGTCGTAGCTATAGTGTGATTCTCCATATAAAAAGCATCAGTGTGACATGTCGTAGCTATAGTGTGATTCTCCATATTACAAGCATCAGTTTGACATGTCGTAACTATAGTGTGATTCTCCATATAACAAGCATCAGTGTGACATGTCGTAGCTACACTGTGATTCTCCATATAACAAGCATCAGTGTGACATGTCGTAGCTATAGTGTGATTCTCCTCACAAGAAGCTTCACAGTGCGGGTCGTAGCTATAGTTTGATTCTCCTTTTGACATGTTTCAGTGTGCATCTCATACGATGACCATCCATATCTGTTACGTGGAATACATCTTCCCGAAGCAAGAGAGTTAACTGACTATAAAAGTCAAGTTTCCACCCTTGCCGAACTAGGCTGGTATTGTGGAGTTTCATTTTCGCTGGACTAACGAGACTATGCAAAGTCCCATCAAAATTGCGCAACGAAATCGATATCCGGTTCGTAAACTGTCGTGCAGATTTCGGTCCATTGCAGGATTTGCAAAACATGTGCACCGCCAGCTCGTTGTCAACAGACATTTTCCAAATCTTTTCATGTTTTTAATCAACGTGCTCGCGTGATTTGATGCACTTCGCGATGAAGCACCCGTTCATCACAATACACATCTTGATTATCGATCAGATCGTCTTGACCGGGCGCCGCCATTTTGTTTGAAACAAATGCAAGTGATGGAATCTGATTGGTCCATAGGAGAGGCTAAGAGGGGCATAACTCATAATAACCACTGGTGGCGCTGCGATCGGGCCCAGGAATTCCAGCCTAGTTCGGCAAGGGTGGAAACTAGACTTTCAAAGTCAGTTAACACTCTGCCTCGTGAAGATGCGTGGGATAAGACTATCCAAAATAGTAATGATATGTTGAAAGAAAAAAGCATACACACGAACGCAGAAAGTACATACGTTGTTGAAAAGATTCGATCGCTCAATATCTCTATTCGGGAGTGAACTGTAGACAGATACATGTCACAAATATATTTTTAGATGACAGAAATATAGCGGTGATGTTCGTTAGATGCTTTACCATTAAATTTGATACAAGTTTCTTTCATTACAAAAAACACATTTTTCCGAATTTTGTGTGATAATGCCTGGTTCTCTTCAGCAGCACATTATTCGAAAGACTCATTTACCAATGTTGATCGGGGAGAGTAGTGGATGGGAGACAGGGTGCACACTTGACTCCTGGGCCTTTCTAGGGTTTCGGTGACATGTTAAATGTGGTGCCTCCTTCGTTGGAAATATGCCTCTTTAAATGGTAATGTGAATGTTAACCTTTGGTTGTATACATCCCAGGAAACTGAGAATGACATTTGCGAGGACACGGGTCCTTTGACCGGAATTATAATTATTATCATTATCATTATTATTTACAGATTAAAATAAAAAATGCAGGAAAGAGGGTTTGGGTGGTTATTATTATTAAAATATTTAGTCCTCTGTCATTTTCATCCCAATTTAAACACGATCATTATTTCATGTACTAGGACTTCTGGGCGAAGATAGATTGTAGATTTTCCGGCATTGTGACTTGACTGCTGCTGACAACACACTATCGATCTCGTCGTCTTGATGTGTCTGCACGATGTGAACTGCTTGTTAGTATCTAACACAACACACCGCCTAACACTAAACTGAATGAGCATTTACGATACACACGACATGTACTTACTTTGAGCTCCAGCTAGGTGATGTGTCACTGTGGAATACGAAGACAGTAAATTGATAAGGGTTGAAGTAGCACTGACGTAACACCTTCCGATGGAGAACGCATGTGAAAGAAAATTCATCAGTTGAAATTTCAAGCTGTGATCGATCTGCAAGTCGATACCATTCTCTCACACTGAGGCCTAATACAACTCAAACAGGGATATGGTTGTCACGTGTTGGCGATAACATATTTTTACTATTGGCTGAAATTCCTAGGACCTGTGGAAGTCGACTCGTATCGGTTGGGCGCATTAGCATGGACGCTGAATATTACGCATTAAAGACTTGAGTAAAAGAGCCGTCAATTCCGGACACATCATTCAGGAGCTTTCTCTGGAAATTGGAGTCATAAGAAATTTCCCAGTGTCAATCGATCGTGATGTACACGGGAATTCTGCATACTGACTGCACTGCATATGCTGATATTGTAGCGTGGATGAAGAAACATACACAAGGATTACACGATCCGAATAGAATATAACAAATCTGGTAAACGATCAGGCAAAATACCATTTGCCATATTAACTGTTCATCAAGTCCAAAGATTCTATGCGAAATGCATGAGAACCTTTGTACACATGTAAAAATAAAGCATCATTACGTCAGGTGCTGGGTGAGGTGTTATGCAGACCGAGAGGTAATTACCAAAAGCCTGTATACGAAACATTTTTCAAATGGAAAACTATTTTCTAAAGTAGTATACAGAAATGAATTGATAATAAATATATTGATTGCAACTGTTTCTCGTAAAACATCGCGTGCTGAAATGGCCAGATTGTAGCAGGTAGAGAAATTTAGAGTTACCTTCCTTGGTTGTTTCAAACACAGGACAGCTTAATCTTGCAAATTGTTGCGTATTGTGACAGTTTGTCTGGATGTATATATGGGCCATATATAGACTTTCGAGAGTGCACTCGCCAATTATAGGGCTTATTAAGTAATGCTGCTGCCAATTATTTGACCCATTTTATTGCCTTTTGTGTGATTGCAAACCTAAAACCGTGTGTTCCAATATAATTTATAATTATGCACTGATCCTGTGTTAACCGCTGTTTTATGATTTGGTAGTCACCTCGTAACAGAAGATACTGAAGCCCTCGCTATTCTACAATCTGTCACATCAACATATTTCTTTTCTATCACATTTCAAAACCGATTTATTTAAAGCAAAATTTAACCGACAACCAATGAATAATTTGTTCAATGAGGAAAAACTTTTTTAAAGAAGCATCTCGCCTTCCTTCATAGTATTTCTTTAACTCTACAACCAGAATACAAAACGTTTTTGCAGGATTGTCAGAAAACGAACGTGTATTAACTGGAACAACTCAAATGAGTACAAACTGATATGGTGAACTGCTAGAAGCGTGACAGGTAAAATGTCAATATAGCAATAATGTAAGTATCGGCTGCATCTTAGTAGGCTGGCGTGGGCCTTTCATGAGGCAGTCATACGCAAACAAGAGATATTATAGTGTGAATATGTTTTGGGAAAATCATATACGCAGCCGGGAAGTCCGATATACAAATAAAAGCGACAAAACCTTTTTCCATATTCAATAGAAATCTCTGCTAAAATCAGATTCGATTGTACGATTTCGACTATATCATGAGAATGTGTTTATGAATCATTATTAAACAGTGATGATACTAGGTGTTCGCGGAAAGGTGAGCGTATCCTACCACACACTCACGCAAAGGAAAGTCACATATGGTATAAGTCAAAATAGGGAATTGCATCGGACATCATTTTTGTCACTGAAGCGTCAAATTTGGAAATGTCCTCCACCAGGTCTACTATAAAACGTTTTGAAAGCTTTACTCAGGCCTTGAATGTTGACCTTGATCAAACAATTTCTGAGCAAGAGTCGTATGACGCTTTTTGAAATCATTGTAGAAAGAGCATGCTCGATCGTATCTCAGAACTAGTGAAATGTAAACACCTGAGGCAGGAGCTGCTGGAATATTGCTTTTCATAAAAGGAAAGTTGACTATTGGAAAGTTGAAGTCATCCCTCGTGTCATACAGACTTGTGGAGAGTGTTTAGTCACTCTGAGTCGTTATGCATGGATCTAAATATGAAACAGATGAGGCAGTCCCACTGGGATTCTTTATTACTAGTTCAATGTCAATGTTTGCAAATGTTCTGACTCGTGTGCACAACTTATCCTTTAAAAAGTGTAGGAATGCGAATTGCTTAGACACACCATGGCTTAGACATAGGAAATACATGTTCGCGAGAGGCAACTTGATGCACGTGTGAACGAGAGGAAAATCTATATATTCAATATTGTGATATGTTTTCAGAAGTGAAGTCAAGTCAATATTTTAAAATTTCAAGTAATAGCATTTGAAACTTATTCAGGGAAGAACATTAACAATACTTTTTCGGTAAGTAATATTCTCTGAGGTGACATAATAGTTACATATTAGGATAAAGTGTTATTCATAGTCTATACCAAGCTTACATTCAGGACATGTGTGTAGTGTTAAATCTATTCGAAAAATGTACCTTCGTTTACCTGCAGCTCAAAGTCTAATAATCTCAGTCCAAAGAGTTTTGAACTCTCTATACAATATGTACCTAGAACTATTGTTATTATATTGAAAATACATATATATTGCTTCATTTTAAATACCCGAAGAAAAGCTACATTAGTATATTCATTAGTCCAATATGCATTGATATAACACAATGAATAAGGAACTGTTTACAGGGCGTCAAGCTTATTTTAGAGCCATGCTGGTCCTAGAGTAACTATAGCTTGCGGAGTAAATTGCAACATTTTGGCTACAATGGGTTAACATTAGAAAATAGATTCCACTTCAGGGCATGTCGTCATAAACATCGTGAAACTATTCAAGATTCCCGAGTCTATATAACCAATGAATTTATTTATTAGAATTGAATCAGTTGTGTGTGAGAGGAAATCGATAGACGTTCTCCAATAATATGGAAGTAGTGATGAAATATTTACGACAAACGTCAGTACAATGTCCTTCAAGATGAACAGTGTCCTTGGTTTCATAATCTTGCAAATACCCACTATATATATATATATGTGTGTGTGTGTGTGTGTGTATAGATTATATATATATATATATATATATATATATATATATATATATATATATATATATATATATATATATATATATTGAATCAAAGCATTGCCATTCTTTGTACATGTGTATGTGTTTGAGGAAATATTTGCATTTTTTGTTTAGACAAGTACATCACGACCAAGTAAATGAAATGGTATATGCTTTTAATGTCAAGTGACATAAATACGACTGTAAGTAAATGTTTCAGCTTAGCGGAAACTGAAAACGGAGCCTGTCATACCGGTTAACCTAATATCCCCAATGGCTGCAAACAGAGTAATCGTTAATCAAGACACTAACTCCTGGTCTAGAGCGTTATCCCAGGAACACTCGATGAATCATTCACATCAGGCAGTACATCAGGGCATAATAGTGAGAAATACTAACAACACTTTCAATGACAATATAATTATAAACCCTATTTTCTCATCACAGGAAATGGAACTGAAATTATTTTCTAATACTGTTATTTCTCCCTCACACGACTGTTAGCTGATTACTTTCATACACAATGGATACAGATCACTCCACGATTGAAGGAACATGTATTATTGATCTATTCTAGAATAGAGTAGACAGCAGATAATACACTCTCGTCTGTCTCTTTAAACAAAACAAAACGGAAGGCAAAGTGTCTTGCATGAGCATCAACAATTGTAAATAATTAAAACTCACCGTGGAAGTTTATTTTGCTGCTTGAGCAAACACCAGCTGTTGACAAGTTATGACTATTTCTATTCCTTATTTGCTCACACTTTTATATTTACATTGAACAGTTTAGAACAGATAAGCTTACTCCCATGAGCAGTATCACCAGGTGCGACAAGCAGGCGAGCCAAATATGAAAATACAGGCCCAATACACCTCCATCCTCAACCCTGCCACCAACACCCTCACATAACAGCATAACAAAGCCATGCTTCCTTATGGCAAATGATATGGGTCTGTTATCTCGTTCGCAGCAATGTATTCGTGAGTTTCGCTCATGATGGTATTCTGACACCATACAGTAGTTAAGCCGTTTCAGTTAACCCCTTAAAACCGATTCAGAGTAATACTCACGAGCTGGAATGTGGTGGCAAATCCTCACGGTGAAGAGACGTGGAGGTAATCTGCCTCTGTCTACAGCCTTCAGACATAAGATTGCGTACTGTCACATTCACGTCCACAGGTGGCGGGCGACACGGCTTTAATTTGCTACACACTCTTGCCGAAGATCTCCTCTCAAAGCAAGCCAATGCCATGAATATGCATGAACAAATGCATTCATCAAAATGATTGGCTGTACTTTTTCAATTCGATACTAGTCGATAATGAACTCAAGTAAAAGTGCTGAGCAATAGTCAGTAACGACATACTGCAAACATTGCATTGGAATGTCGGCAATCAGTCGTGTGTTCAACAGTATTCATAGAAAGGTCAGTTCACTTATAATTACAAACTGTGAGGTAAGATTTAAGCGTTTCTCTCTGTACAGTTTATTAGCACTGGCACTTCTACCAGACATCTTCCAGGCAGCTACTGTTATTCATCAACAAATTGATGATAACTGATACGCACATAACGTAAATGTCAATCTGAGATAATCAATACCGACACCTTTTGCAAGTACAATATATCAACGTCAAAGATAACAGACAATATTTTGTCATAACTAATTTCAAACCGAACAGGGTGGAAGCTGCAGAAACGTTACTTATTACTTGCTCTGCTACGAAGCATCGATCCTTGTCCTATGTGCAAACATGTCTTTAAATCTACAACTTGTCCTTGTCAAGTAGGAAAACTACACGTACATGTTGATAGTTTCAACAGTTAAGTGACAAGTGAAACACTGCTAGTGACCAAGCAATATATTTTGTGAAGTCATATGCAATCATGTTTTACATATCTACATACTTCTTTTCTAAAAGGGGCGGTCGGGTAGCCTAGTGGTTAAAGCCTTCGCTCGTCACGCCGAAGACCCGGGTTCGATTCCCGACATGGGTACAATGTGTGAAGCCCATTTCTTGTGTCCCCCGCCGTGATATTGCTGGAATATTGCTAAAAGCGGCGTAAAACCATACTCACTCACTCACTCACTCTTTTCTAAATGTGCAGGCAGGTCAAAATTGTGTGTGTAACCTTGATGTGCAGAAAATATATTGTATAAGCAAATGGTCTTCGTAAAAGAGTGTTCGCTGACTGCCTAGTACTAAATGAATATTACAACCTAACTGTCAGTAGAAACCATTGCGAATAGCTTATGCCTGTGGGGACTCAAAATAGAAGGCTTCCATTGCTATGCTTGAAATGTCAACGAGCAGCAGCAAACGTGCGTTTGTGTACAGAAATGAATTAATCAATATTGTTTTCCCCAGAAAGATTCGGAACCAACCCATGGCTATATATAATCACAGAAATCAAAGGTGTATTCATTACAAGATAATTTTATCAGACACGTGTTCGGTGGTAACTTTGACATATTATTAGGTATGTATAGTGACATTCAAGAAATAAGGATTCAAGGTGGGTTTTTTTATATTAGATCCAATCTCATACAAATACAATCGAATGGAGATAACCCTAGTTATTTGGCTGTTAATCAGGTTTGGTATGCATTCGAAAACAATTATGGTAACCAGTACAGTACCTCGCCTCCTCCATGTTGTGTGACAAGTACGTGACTATATTCACAACCTTTATTGTGTCTTCGGGTGTGTCACATTACTGCCCATGTAAATTATACCACGTTGGAGAACACTGGCAGTGGGACTCTTTGTTACGTTTTTGTTATACATGGGCAAAATATACACATAGTTTCCTGCTAATCGAAATGTAAGATGTGTGTCAAGAAGTGGAATGTCACACCATGTATGTCGCACTGCTTGTAGTACAATTTTACACAGATGGATCTTGGCAAGTATTACGTCGTGTTGCAATTAAAAATGGCCACTCCGGTTGGTCTGTATATATGAATGTCGGAATAATAAAACGAACATATCTATATTTTCCTACATCCAAATGACAATGAAGACATGTTTTATTTATAACCAAGTCCCTGGTGCATCACGGAAGTGACAGCCATTTGCTAAGTTCCTTGGCGTGTGGAAAGCTCTCTCTGTTGGTCAAGTAGATGACAGTTATAACAATTTCCGCTGACAGCGTCATGGGCAAGATTGATGGTAGTGCTGACCACTCGTAACGGTCTAATAACATGTAACACGTGGTTGATCTGTAGCAAGTGTTGGGAAAGACTGTTTCATTACATTAGTGATGCTCACAGTCTCTCTCACAGTCTCTTAACAAGGATACTGAGACGATGATCAAATAAAGACCGACTATAGTCTCTTAAATGCCACATAAAATATATCGAAGTTAAAAAAAGGAAATGCTTATGTGTATACGTTTTGAGCTCTGTTGTTAAAATCATAAAATAAGTACAAGGCACAGTTTTATCCCTTGTTCGATGTTATGAAGATATCAATTCGTGACGTCATTTCCTGTTGCCGCTATCCCATACAGTGTAGACTTATGTGCAAGAAGTGTTCTATACCCTATCATATTGCAGTTATTTTAGTGTTCTATAAACTTCAGCTATCATACTGTAGTTGTTTAAGTGTTCTATAACCTCCACATATCGTACTGCAGTTGTGTAAGTGTTCTATACTCTTCAGCTATCATACTGCAGTTATTTAAGTGTTCTATAAACTTCAGCTATCATACTGTAGTTGTTTAAGTGTTCTATAACCTTCAGCTATCATACTGCAGTTGTTTAAGTGTTCTATACTCTTCAGCTATCATACTGTAGTTGTTTAAGTGTTCTATAACCTTCAGCTATCATACTGTAGTTGTTTAAGTGTTCTATACTCTTCAGCTATCATACTGCAGTTATTTAAGTGTTCTATACACTTCAGCTATCATACTGTAGTTGTTTAAGTGTTCTATAACCTTCAGCTATCATACTGCTGTTGTTAAAGTGTTCTATACTCTTCAACTATCATACTGCAGTTATGTAAGTGCCCTATGCCCTTCGTCTATCATACTGCAGTTATTTAAGTGTTCTGTCCTTCAGATGTCATACCGCAGTTGTTTGAGTGTTCTATGACCTTCAGATATCACACTGCAGTTGTTAAAGTGTTCTTTAACCTTAAGTTACCATACTGCAGTTGTTTAAGACTTAACGGTGAATATTACATAAGTTAGAAGAGAAGGCACAACAAGAGACAGGAATGGGAAATTCTTGTAAACCTTCTTAAATTAATCGCAAAACGATATTACTCTATCTTAAACGTTGTGACAAAATTATTTTCTGCAGTTATTAAATATGGATCATTATTGTTAGGACTGACCGCTACACAAATTTAAAGAAGATGTGACCTTCACATGAGGTACAAACATAAAATGTAGTCCTTAAAGTTTCAAAGTCATTTGATTTTTTAAGAAATGGGTCCGATGATATATTGCGCCACGTATCTGCCGTTCATTGTAAGTCTACGCCCCGTAGGTTCTCGTATTTCCAGTCTCATAATTTGATTTTGAATAAATAGAGAAAGGACACAATAAGTCACATAGGCAAACTTGTGAAAGGGGACTTTTTCCCACATGAAGGATATTGACCTCATCTTCTACGCTGCCAAGTTGTTTCCCAGTGTAAATCACCTTCCCTATCGTTCAGTGTCAGAACACATACCCATTCGGTGAGCTTTCGTCCTCCATACTTATAACAGTCCGAACATTGAGAGGTTTCAACGTTCGCTGCTGCAAATGAAAACTATCATTCTTTGTATGGTGACTTAAACATGTATTGGTGGAATATAGATCGAAGAATGTACATTTTAGTCCACGGATGATAATAATAATAATGTGCACTTATAATGCGCTAACCTCCACGTAGCAGTTCATGCTCAAAGCGCTACACAATTATTACCCCGGTCAATGGATCAGTGAGCACTCGATTTCCTTCTCAGCTCCCTGGAGAGTATAAAACCCAAAGCTGCATGTTAGGCGCTAGATGGTAAACAGCCGCATTACCATCTAATCCTAGCGGGTAACCACCCACTACGTTATACGTTATTAATGCCGTTTGAACGGGGTGTGAGTGTGAAAGCACAAATAATGCCTTCACACAAGTCGAGTTTCACAACCAAACGAAATTTTTGGTGTATTAGGACGCACAAAAAAGATTTGGCTTACCTAAATATCCTACAGACTAACAGTTTATTTCTCTTCCTGAAATCGTTTATTCTCGATAGATATTGTTTTTTCCAATAAAAGGCTAGGCAAATTGTTTCATGCTATCTAAAGCAATAAAGAAATAATCTCTATTTTAAGTGACTCAATAGTTGTTAAAAATATTTTATGTGGCAGACTGTAACATGAATCTCCGATATTTTGGCTTAGACATTGTTACGAATGATTTGTCACAGTTTTCTATCCAAACAACATTATGATTGTGTAAACTGTTATTCAATTTACCACTGTGAGTGGTCTTT
The DNA here is from genome assembly GCF_023055435.1 of Haliotis rufescens. Taxonomy (NCBI): domain Eukaryota; kingdom Metazoa; phylum Mollusca; class Gastropoda; order Lepetellida; family Haliotidae; genus Haliotis; species Haliotis rufescens. Next base: position 19,176,001 of record NW_025964361.1, read on the forward strand.
TGAAAACAAACATACAATGGATAAATTGATACATATCTTAGCCATGGTACACTGAGATAGGGTCACCCATGTGGTAGCATGCCAAGGATATGACACTATTTCTCACATTTTGTTTTTTTATCCAATTTCTTAAATGATAACTACAGTAACTGCTTTATTCAAATTCAGACTAATTTTTAATACAGTTCTAGTTCATCTATTTGTTATTCAATACTATAATAATACAGGAGAACATAGTTTTTGCCCCAGTAAAATAAAGCATAACTACAGCACAATGAATGCCTTCAGTGCAACTACAAATACCATGTTTAATGAAGACAAATCATAACTTTTGCCAGTTACTAAAGGCCTTGTTACAGTCAACAAAAAGAACATAAATCTGACCATCGTCATTTGTATTATCTCCTATAGCAAAACCTCCCTGGCTGTTTCATTACAATTATTCCTTTATTAATAAATAATAAACACTTTACTGAAAGGTGATGCACCCTAACTGTACAGTTGTCGGCTTTGTTGACATCCACGTGTTCGTCGATAGGAATGATAATGCCAGTTTCCCTCACTTTGAAAACTAAGATTGATCTAGCATGACATCATGTATCAGTTCTACGTAGGGAATTAGTATTTCTTCAGAGTAATTAAAATGTCCGATGTGAGATTGTCTACTCCTGGTTATACTTGGGATTGTAAAGCTTAAAAGGCGACGAACAGTAAAATCGAGGGCGAAGCCTGAGGTCTTTTACTACCAACACTCTCTGCTTGACGCTTTTACAATCCCGAGCAGTGCTGATAAGCTTTACTTATGAAATAGTGTTGAAACGTGATCGTGATCATCAGTTTACTACTAATTAAACATCACTGAACGACGTGTAGTTTTAATCTATATTTAATTGTAACATCGTTAACGTTGGGAAGAAATTACAACGTACATACAACGTCGATGAATGTTGATCTATTATCGATTTAACCCAAACGTTAGAACTGGAAGTACATTAATCTCTCAATAGACCAGCAGTGTTCCATTTACATTTGTTATTCAGTGGTCAGCAAGTCCCAATTGTCGATCAATCAATCTTGTCTGCTGGATTTTTTTACGATAATATGCACATTTTACATCTAATGAATCTTGTAAACGTTGATGTGAGCCTGGTAATGACTTATCTACAGAGTGTTATTAGTTCTAGGTGTAGTCCCTGGATGATAAACAAGACTTCTGTCGACGGTTATCTATATTTTAAAATGGAAATTATATCAACTGACATGGTTGAAACATTAATTTGCCTGTATACTTAAAGTAACACATCCAATCCACTTTAAGTACCACATTGTGCAGTTGTAATAATGCCTGCTTCGAATACTATCCAGTAGTCTGTACTCATTACCTCTAACACTGTCACATTACCCCTTTGTTTTATACTTTAAAAAACGACTATGCTTCTCGTAAGAGGTGATTAACGTGAACGGTTGGTCAGGCTCGCTGACTAGGTTGGTTCATGTCATCGCATCCCAGCTGTGTTCTATGCCCTTCAGCTATCATACTGCAGTTGTTTAAGTGTTCTTTACTCCTCACCTATCATACTGCAGTTGTTTAAGTGTTCTTTGCCCTTCAGCTATCATACTACAGTTGTTTAAGTGTTCTTTACTCCTCACCTATCATACTACAGTTGTTTCAGTGTTCTTCACTCCTCACCTATCATACTACAGTTGTTTAAGTGTTCTTTACTCCTCAACTATCATACTGCAGTTGTTTAAGTGTTCTTTACTCCTCACCTATCATACTACAGTTGTTTAAGTGTTCTTTACTCCTCACCTATCATACTACAGTTGTTTAAGTGTTCTTTACTCCTCACCTATCATACTACAGTTGTTTAAGTGTTCTTTACTCCTCACCTATCATACTGCAGTTGTTTAAGTGTTCTTTGCCCTTCAGCTATCATACTACAGTTGTTTAAGTGTTCTTTACTCCTCACCTATCATACTGCAGTTGTTTAAGTGTTCTTTACTCCTCACCTATCATACTGCAGTTGTTTAAGTGTTCTTTACTCCTCACCTATCATACTACAGTTGTTTAAGTGTTCTTTACTCCTCACCTATCATACTACAGTTGTTTAAGTGTTCTTTACTCCTCACCTATCATACTACAGTTGTTTAAGTGTTCTTTACTCCTCACCTATCATACTGCAGTTGTTTAAGTGTTCTTTGCCCTTCAGCTATAATACTACAGTTGTTTAAGTGTTCTTTACTCCTCACCTATCATACTGCAGTTGTTTAAGTGTTCTTTACTCCTCACCTATCATACTGCAGTTGTTTAAGTGTTCTTTACTCCTCACCTATCATACTACAGTTGTTTAAGTGTTCTTTACTCCTCACCTATCATACTACAGTTGTTTAAGTGTTCTTTGCCCTTCACCTATCATACTACAGTTGTTTAAGTGTTCTTTACTCCTCACCTATCATACTGCAGTTGTTTAAGTGTTCTTTGCCCTTCAGCTATCATACTACAGTTATTTAAGTGTTCTTTACTCCTCACCTATCATACTACAGTTGTTTAAGTGTTCTTTACTCCTCACCCATCATACTGCAGCTGTCGATACTGCTGCTGTTCAGTGTTCTTTACATTTTACCTACTCTAGTCCAGTTGTTCAAGTGTTCTATTCATTTTATCTTACATATTGCAGCTGGTCTGTCTGTACTCTTTATCTCCCACACCCCAGTTATGTAGGTGCTCTATACGTTTTACCTCCAATACTACAACTGTTCAGTTTTCTATATCCTTTATGTCCCATACTGCAGATGTTTAACTGTTCTATACCCTTTCGTCTCATAGTGCAGCTTATCATTGCTTTTTGGGTTTTGCCTTCCATACTGCAGTTGGTCCATGGTCTGTATCCTTTCCCTCCGGTTGTGGTCAAGTGTAGAATCTACCAGTCATTTAGTGAAAGGATGACACATTCCACCAGTCATTTATTCACTGCTTAACATAATAAACATACAATTTAAATAATGCCATTTACATGTTATTCTACTATAACACATGTATACACTTTCCATTTTTGGCCACAGGCCCATATAGCTACATAAATAGCATTGCTTTATTAAACAATATACTTGCTTATGCAATTGCTTTCAGAATTAATCACATGTTACTATTTGAGTTTTACCCATGCAGCTTTTTTGCTTGGGACTTGTAAATTGTTTAATAGACAGAGCATTGAATTCTGGAAACCAGTAAGCGACATTGTCGCGTTGTTGCCATTACAAAAACAAGCAAAAACCAAAGCGCGACAATGCATTGTTGCATTGTCGTGCTTTGAATATTATTTTTTACTTTTGCCAATCTCATTAAAATCAGATCTTAGCTCTCGCTTCCGCTAAACAAAGATCTAAGGACATCCCATTACAGGTCACGTCAGAACGATCTTTCGCAAAATTTGATGAAAAATGAAATGACAAACGAGAAGTCGATACTGGCCAATCAGAAACAACTTTCTCGAGCTTTAATGCAACACTTTCAAACTAGGCCTTGGAAACATATTTTGACAAAGTTCTCGATTTTAAATTTGTAAATTGAACAAAAGAACATTCTAGAATATTAATGACCATGATTGTTTGGTAGTTATTCCCACGGAAATGTAAATTCTTTCCGTTAATATGTTTATTCCATATTGAAGCGAGAGATAGAAGATGAAATGTCATTCAGAATATCCTGTGTTGACCCTTTTAGAGGTATTATGATTAAGAAACAAATTCCGACTTTCTTCACATTCTCCGAAAAGTTCTGGGTAAGTTTGACTAGGCAGCGCTTCCTGGGAGAAGTCCCATTTGCTGTCTGGTCTGCGTGTAGAGGGGGCAAGGGCCCTGAGCTAATGATGAGTCTAACTAGCCTGACTGTGCCAGGATCACCCAAACCCTATTTTCTGCATTTTTTATATTAATCTGTAAATAATTATAGGCCATTTATATTGCACGTATTTCATCACCACTCAGGGAAGTGCTCAAAGCGCTATTGTTACCCCGGTCACTGGATCAGTGTGCACTCAAGAAACAATCTAAGCTCCCCGGGGAATATACAACCCAAATTCCTGTTAGGCGCAAAGAAGGTTAACAACCACATCATGCCATTCACCCGTTCACTGCTGGGTGAACAGAGGCACATTTCGAATAAAGTCACGTGCCCAAAGAGAGACATGTGTTAACATGTGTTTCAGTATGGGGCAGGACCGAAACCCTGGAAGGCAAGCTGCCGAAACGCGGTCACCCATCCATCTCCGCGACCGACGTTGCTTAACTTCATCTGATTTGTGATCTGTACGCTGTGGACAGGATCACGTGCCACAACTTTATCGTGAACGTCTCAATAATATGTTCGTGTAAATGCTAATCCAAAGTAGCGGATTAATGCTTTTTATGAAAAAAATCACTTTATATCCTTGGCTGGCCGCTTGGAGTGAAATACTACCTGAGCGGAGGTTTCCGACGTGTATCCGGGATTTTTGGTACTTTTGTTAAAGTCAAAGTCCTTTTGTGAATCTTACTTTGGCATTTCTTTGAGGGAATTCATTACTCATTGTGGGAGACGCAATCTATTTACATCTGATACATTTTTTCAGACTAAGTGACGTAGCAAGAGTTTTGTAGAACTTGTCACGTATGTCACTTTGTAGGAAAACCAAATTCACTTATCCCTCCCTCAAACTAGTACCTTCCATCGCAAGCATTCTCCAAGGTGTTAATAGACACTTTAGGGAAATAACCGTTGTTGCAGTTGCAGGGATGAGTCTGTGATTCGTACACGCGGGGCGTCTATACTAAGCTATTCGTGCCTATTTAACATGATCTCATGACACGAATATGGGGCATGCACCTCAAACTATCATAGGCCATTCGGCGGAGTTCCTAAACAGCTGATCCGATATACTGATGACGCAGAATAAATTTGCAATTTCGAAGTAGTGTCCCAAAGGTCACAGCAAATTGTTACCTATTTCGCTGTCACCAAAACTAGAATGTATGTATGAAATATATTACGCTCATGGTGACTCCATTTAAAGGTTAAGTATAAACCTATACTACTTCTGTATATAATATCTCCGATTCAATGTATCGATACGACTGCTTTATCCTTCATACTAAAAGTAGTGTAATGTTCACCATGAGATGTCGAAATGAAATATTCCCCGAAGAATAATTCAAGTATACGGCCTGCTCTAATGAACATACTGTCACTGTCCATCTGATGTCACATGTCCAAGCCACAGACCATTATGTGACACTGATAATACGATGTAAGTGTCCACAGAAGGATATTGACGCTGGTGATACGTTTCAATAGGATGAAAATAACAACAGGATTACAAAGACCTCAGCATGCCTATAAGATAATGTTCCTTCGTTGAGTGTTTATCTCCAAGTTTTATGAAAACGTCTGAGACCTGCATCACTTCGGGCTTTCCTCCAACATTAAGCTGTCACGCCGTGATATAACTGGAATACTGTTAAAAAGCGGCGTTAAACCAAACTCACTCACTCCTTGGTTGATGGAGTCATTATACTGGGTTGTACAAAGCCGCCATGACACTATCCAAGTTTTATTGTTTTACGCGACTGACCATTGTTGTATTGATCGGCATGTATGCAGCACAGCGAACACGAAGATACCTCGTGTCTGTGCTTCTCAAATTAACTTGCATCTATTACAACACCAGTAATGAACCAGATATCTCCGTCCTTCATTTCCTACGAGGAACCGGAAAGACAATAATCTGAATGACTAAATCCAGACACATACTGAAAATGGATCTGTCGATTCTCTCACTGTCGATTATTCATGAAACGTTCAGGTATGCGCAGACAATGCTGTAGCTCGCCAATGAACAAAGGTTTGAACGCCGATAACATTTAGTCAGTTGAGTTCTTGATACTGCAAATGTGTTATATTAATAGATGATATACAAAAAGTAAAGATAAGGAATTTACAATGATGTAAACCCTGATCATAGAGATCACATTGTATATTACTAGGCATATTCGGAAATTTAATACCATACACTATTATGCTAGAAAACGAACAGGCACCTCTCTTCGTTGAAAGTCCACAGACTACTTGAAGATGTTAAGATTTTTTGTGGTAAATGTATCACAGTTCTCTAATAAATAATACGGATAAGTTAATCCCAATAACCACCAAATGGGACCATGTTTTTGACACTAGTTATGAATCACACCTTGGTGCTCTTAATATAATTTCATCTTGTGTAAACGGGATGTAAACGGTGCACACTAAATCCAATATGATACACCAAGCAATCGTTTTGAATGTAAATCGTAAATAATGCCAAGTTGTGTGTGAATTTGGTGGAAAACAACTGTGTCGTGTGAGGTATAATGCAAAACGCCCTACGTTAGGTTTTCAAGGTAATAAAGTTATTAGTTCCTAATAGTAAACGCATATGGAGATATTAACGCAACATGACAAACAAGTACATATATTCAAATGTCACATCATATTAGAAAGACTTGATCCACAACACTTATATCTCCGTTCCAAAGAGCATGCGTGTCAATTGAGCATGATAAATATAGACATACCTCAGCTTACAATTAACATTGCAATGTAATTACCATGAATTAAATCAGATAGCTGAATTAAAACGTGTTGACTGGATTATATATCCTAAATCTATTTTCAACCATAAAGAAAATTCATGATATCGAAACTCATATATGACACATGTACTTCTGAAGTGATATATCCTATTATTCTGGCAGGCAGGAGAAATGAGGTATAAGTCGGAATCAGTGTGGTGTTGATCACATTCTCACAGTTGTTGGACATGGGCCATTTGACCACTTGACTAGCCAATGACGTACGTGGTACAAGCTTAATGTCAAGTCCATCTTTTTAATTTAATATTTAAGAAAGTTCTGAATGAGCACCCAGTCTTGGCGCGATGTACTGATATCACCTCTTCACTTTTTGTAAATCACCAACACCCTCAGGAAGCCGAGGTTTATCCGTTTTGTTGTTCCGTGTTTCATACTACACACTTGGGCATAAAACGCCTTGGGGGATCAGTTATAGTGGATCAACATTATGCGTTTCGCGCTTCAGTAGAGGTGTGTTAAACTCCCCAAGCAATACATACTCAAAATATAAAAGCATTTAAGGTTTATCTGCTTCGCGGATAACCACTGCTGTCTGCTTCAACCAAGTGCCCCTGGAAACTGCCCCCCCCCCCCCGGAATAATCTCTGAAGTTAACACTAAATGGTGCGTTTGTTCCCATTAATAAACATAATGGATGCTTTTTTCAAGTTTTAATGTACCTTTACACGCTTTGAATGTTCATAACAAGATTAAGCAATAATAACATTTCCTTTAATCAAGGCTCAGATAGCTGAGATTAAATGAGAATAGAACATGCGAAGGCTATCTATATGTTCAAGTTGATTGAGTGCAATGGAGGAAGGACAACATATACTGAACAACAAAAGTTCCTGTGACATTGAATAAGATTTAATACAAAGTTATGTTTGTTATCAAATCTGAAACAATTTCGGTTTGCAACAGATAAAAGACTCCTGTAAGTGTTCAAATGGTTTAGTTTGCCATACTGACTGTCCATATCTGCTGGAGCATGTTTTGAAGTTCCTGGAGTGTCTGTGGAACACGTGGTTGACGTCGAAGGCGCCGATCCATCTCATCCCACATGTGCTCGATTGGTGAGAGATCAGGGGAGCGAGGCGGCCAGGGGATGACATTCACGTTGTTTTGTTGAATGGAATCCTGAACAAGGAGAGCAATATGAGGCCGGGCGTTGTCATGTTGAAAGGTATAATGCCTGGGCCATGACGACGCAAAACGGTAGAACAACAGTGCCGATGTTCTCGTCACGGTAGCGCTGTCCATTGATATTTCCCTCTACCACTATCAAACGGGTCCTCTGTCTTGCTGTAGTCCAGCCCCATACCATAACGCTGCCGCCCCCGAACCGATCTTCTTCCATGACACAGTGATTGACGTAACGTTCACCTCGACGTTGGTAGACTCGAATCCGTCCATCGCTGTGGCTGAGGTTAAAACGAGACTCGTCAGTGAATAGAACATGTCCCCACTGCATGGCCGTCCAGCGTAGACGCTGTTTGCACCACTGTAGACGTGCCTGACGGTGGTTTCCTGTCAAAATGGGACGTCTGGCGGGTCTTATGGCGACAACCCCTGCAGATCTGAGGCGACGATGTATCGTTTGTGAAGATATTCGTCGAAAGCCAGGGATGCTTCTTGCAGTCACTGTTGCTGGATTGAATCGATTTCGTAGGTGTGTTGTTCGAATCCAGGTGTCTTGGCGATTACTGGTTACGCGCGGCCTGCCACTCCGAGGATGGTCTCTGACTGCATTCGTCTGTTGCGAACGTTGCCATAAACACCAAATGGTGTTTCTGTGGACGTTAAATTGTCTTGCAACATCACGTTGACTCGATCCTGCTTCAAGCGTACCAATGGCTCGCAGACGCTCATTTTCGGACAAGCATGGCATTTCGTAATGTTGAATAATTGCGTAATTTTGTTGTTTTTTCTGAGCGGTTGTTGACAGCACAATGATAAACAATGCATATGGAATCCCGTTAACGCAAATGTTTTTATACCCATTCTTGGGTAGTGAAATGCATGGGGCGTGCATAAAAGTCAACTTTTGCATGGAATGCATGCTTTTCTGTAGCCGTTGCGTTTTTGTGACTTGATTCCATATATGTCTTACAATATTGAAAACCAAACTTTACTTGTTTGAAAAATACACTAAAATATTGGTGTCACAGGAACTTTTGTTGTTGAGTATAGTTCAACGGACTCAAAACCTTTTTTAAAATCGACATACACTTTGTGTTTACGACGTGATAGACATTTTTGGATTATTGTATATAATATGAATATATGATCTGACGTTGAATTCTTTTTTCTGAAACCAGATTGAGTTTCGGGAATCGTATCTCGCATGTTACCCCAATTCTTAATCCTGGAATTAAGTATTGATGTAAAAAAAATCGAAGAATACTCATTAAGGATCTTCCTCTATAACTGTCTGGGTTGTTAAAAACTCCCTTCTTGTGTACTGGAATAATTACCGCACAAGACCAGCTTCTGGGGAATAGACCACTTTCAAACATCCCATTGAAACATTTTTGAAGAAAAGGCAACATCTCAAATTTGGAACATTTTATCATTTCAACCACAATATGGTCAGGATCAGCAGCTTTTCCACTTTTTAGATGTATTACAGCGTGCAGAATTTCATCCTGTGATATGGGTGATTCTAAAGTAAGTTTGTCAACGTCATTATCACATGAAGAGGAAACATCAATAATATCGCCAAACACATCACTGTCAGTGTTGAAAACCACGTGTATAAGCCACTCAGCCTTTGAGATACTATCCTTTCTTTTTGTCTGTTTTTGTAATGAACGTATTTGTTTCCAAAACTCAGAGGGGGAATGGATAGTATTACTCAGTTTTTTTAGCCTAAATTTACACAAGTCATATTTATTTTTCCTTCAGCAGGATTTGTTGTGATTTCTCTTTTTGCAGTAGATGTTTCTATTAGAGTCAGTACGTCTACGTCTAAATGTTCTCAATGCTTTTCGAGCATCCCGTCAAACAATCTTACATTCGTCACTTTATGGTGCCTTGGTATGTTGATAGTGCATAATTCTAGTTATTTTCCTTTTGGTTGTTCATGTTTGGGAATTTACATGTCAATTCTAATGGTAAATGATCGGACTTTATACGATCACCAATGTTGAACATGTCAATGTTGTGACCACAATATGTATATTCCCCTTCTGTGTCTCCATATACCCTGCCGTTAACAATAAATAGTGTAACGCATGTCTAACAATATCTGCCCAAATCTGTTTATTACACTGTCATGGGATTTACGATCATCAATTGGTAGATCTTCCTTCTCACTAAATGGAATGTTGTGTTCATCAATAGCATCATCAAAGTTAGCAAGTTGGTTGTTTCGATGATCTGTTTGTGCATTCATTATCACCACAAATAACTGTGTAAGAATCACTAATTTCTGAAAGGTTTTCTAATAAGAACTGATCAAGCAGTTCAATGTTACATTAAGAGTTACTATCGTTATAGTGTGGCGAACCCGCCGGTCAAATCTACTTTAATGCATACAAAATTATCGATATCTGATGTTATAAACCTGCAAAACTTACCAACTGAATGTTGGATACATATGCGCACTCCACCTGAGAGTCGACCATTCTCAGATAATTTAATTGCAGGGCTGCAGAAGACATCATAACCATTGTTATCTAACCAATTAATGTCTGACATATCATATACAAATGTTTCTACAAGACACACTATTTGGAATTTGCGTAGGTAAGAGATGATGTCGCGGTCATCCACTTTTTGCCTCATTCCATGTAGGTTCCAACGCAAGAAAGTTTGTTTCTCATCTTCATTCACAGTAGCGCTCATAAAATCGATCGTGTCACCGGTGTCTGATCTGTTACATCCATGTGATATATTATCCGGGCCTCGGCCATAGCCCTTTGGAAGTTGCCTTTTCGACGATGTTTAAATTACAGCTTCAGTGACCATGCCTCGCCTACGTTTGGGGGTGTTTCCTGTTGAGTACGGTAAGTACTATCCGAACTTTCACGAGGTTTTGTCACAAGTTTACCGTTCTTAAAGTAACAAAAAATGCCGGTGTCTTTTAGAGCATTCACTTGTTGACGTTGGCGTGTGGTCAAGTCACTTGAAATTCCAAGCCCCTTTTCCTTAAGCACGGGTATAGCTTTCAGAGCTCGAATCTTGTCGTCTGATATCAGAAGCTTGGCAATTATAGGGCGTGGTTTCTCCGCATGTCGACGTCTTATTCCAAGGCGATGGCCACGGATAATGTCAGATGATTGCCACGTTTCAAACATTACGTGTTCATTAAAAATTGACATCACCGTTTCCTTACCTGCAGCCATCGATTTCTAACCTTCTGCTTCGGGTACACCATGGAGAATGACATTATCAAATAATTCCAGTTTGTCCATATTGTCATCAATTTTAGATAGACGTTCTACTACAGTTTCAATTTTATCAGCAACAGCATCAATGTCAGTATTCATAATGTCATGATTATGTTTCAAGTCGTGAATATCAGATTTGATTAGTGTCAATGTTACCTCAAGTTGACCACATTTAGAGCTGATTGGGTTCACTTCAGTTTTTAGAGCTGTAATTTGTGAACTTTATTCCGACCTGGCGTCGCGTAGCTCCGACAAGATAGCATATCTTACTTCTTCTGAAGAGATCGGTCCCGGGTTTGTTTCAACGTCGTTTGAACACAACATGATCTGTGTGATAACCCCCACGGGCAGCGCGTCGACACCTTTCACGAGCAAGCCAATCGTGGTACTTTGTCAAAACTGGGTCATAGTTCATCGCAGTGACGACACATGATACACACAAAGAGCTATTTTCTTTTGGCACATACCGATCAAAGTTCATTTTTTCGAAACGATTGGGTAGGGTGAAGGATGCAGAGAGGTGTCTAGCAAATGCAATAGTGCAAATGAGCAGTCTCAAATGAACATCAATCTCAGACACGAATGGCGAGTACTTACTGTCTCTGTGCCGCGTTACTTGTCGAGTTCCCCTCAGGTGGATAAAAGACCCGATTCTGGCTCTATACGCATCAATCGATACCATGTTGATGTCAGGAGTGTTGAATATATAACAAGTTATCTCCTAGCGTTTGCAGTGTAGTATATGCGTCCTTGGCATATATTTTGAAAACAGTTCAGCTCGACGTTACATCAAGGGACGTAACTCTCTCAAATGAACAGTTCCCAGTTCAGTGCTGAGATCGGTGTACAACTGAAAGTGGCGAAATGTGCTGTTTGTATGCATGACAAAATATCCGACAACACTTAGCTCTGTCTCAATTTTTAACAAGTCTTAGTATTAATTTTACGCCCTCGGGATTCCTTGTGAAGAATTGTATCCTTGGGTACAGGGTTAATGAGACGCGTTCACCAGTGTGATGGTGACACTGTGTTTAAAACAATAACTTATCTAAGAATTATCTTCATTGGACTATGAATCTTCATAGAGAATGTCGAAGTGTCTGAACGCCGGAGCTTGCGACAAAAGTGAAAGTCAATGTCAATTCATTTGATTTTTCTCAAAGCACTATTATGATTAAGGTGAGTATATAGATGTGTCAAAGAGGTACTGCGGAAAACTCCTAGATTGCTTTCACAGTCAATCCAGACAAAGATCGAGGCGGTGGGGCAGGTTATTGGTCGAAACGTTCGTTCGTCACGCCGGAGGCCCGGGTACGATTCCCCACATTGGTACAATGTGTGAAGCCCATTTCTAGATCTGGTGTCCCCCGCAATGATATTGCTGGAATATTGCTAGAAACGGCGTGGAACCACACTCACTCAGTCACCAGACACGGATCGAGTCGAAAGTTTGTATGTGCAGTTCTTTGTTTTGTTCATATTGGTCGTAAGATAGGTCGTATCGAATAGGGGCGGTCGGGTAGCCTAGTGGTTAAAGCGTTCGCTCGTCACGCCGAAGACCCGGGTTCGATTCCCGACATGGGTACAATGTGTGAAGCCCATTTCTGGTGTTCCCCGCCGTGATATTGGTGGAATATAGCTAAAAGCGGCGTAAAACCATACTCACTCACTCACTCACTCACTCACTCACTCACTCACACACACTCGTAGCGAATATATTCGTGAACGACCATGCAATCAAACTCTCCAATTGTTCTCCATGTTTGCTAAAACGCTGTGTTCTATATCAAAGGGTCTAAATCATCAGAAGCAGCCCTTCAATATTTATTCATCCTTGGGAACTCTTGGGGCCCCATGAATGTGGAAGTCTGCAATTACGTCATTTCAAGAATACCATCTCGTGAAAAACGTATCAATGTCAAAATGTGTCGTTCATACACGTCAGTTTCGCAGTCATGTGACCGACCACCCTTCCAAATGAAAAAAAAAACCCTTTACATTTAAAAACAACGCGATGTAGTAGGCCAATACAATATTGCTTACGTAATACTTCCATGGTTATGTCCTCTAGTCCGGTTCCCATTCTTCCCGTTTATATTTCAAACCATTTCAATTCGTTTCTTTAAAACTGCATGTATCTAAAATTCCTATGATTTTGTTTCAATATGTTTCCTAAGTGCACCGAAATTCTATCCCCTTATTTAATGTTTACAGCACGCATTCGGGTCCAATTATGAACCCACTCTTCCCAAGGCAAGGGAGTTTTTACAGTCAGTTAACTTTCTTTCTTCGGAAAGATGGAGCCTTAATCGCCAACGCTATCTATATATGTCAATTACTCCTCCTTACGTCGCCGTATGTTACGTATGTACATATTCGTGGGTCACTCATCTTGCACCACGTTACGTAATTCCTCTATCTACAAAATCTATCTGACATGGTCAATCAGGGAGTCGGGCCCAGATCATCGACAGAAGCGGACAGATTATATGGCTAGTCGTGACGTCGGCCAAGGCCGTCGCCTCACAAACGACTACGTCGACGATGAAGAATCGCCATACGACTTCTATTCTATGTGTATGTGACAGAGCGGATCTCCGCACCCGGGAACACTGATCATTCGGTCCCAGTGTGCGTTCTGTCACGTTTTTACAAGTACTTGTACCATTTGGGCCTATTTCAACCCATCAATACATATGGCTGCTGTCGTCTAAACTTCACCCTTGAGTTTTGTCTTCCGTCATCACCCTGAGCTACCATCTGAGGAAGAAACGTATGCTCTTGGATATTTATAAGAACCGATTCCACTTACGGAACAGACGCAGGACAGTTTAGGTGCAACACATCGTAGTATTCTCTACTGAACCGTGACGTACACGTTCCATCGAAACCCGTGTACCATGATAGAGCGTGCGGTAAAACGTTTCCAGTCATTTCGTACGGTATTTGGGTATCATCGGATTTCTGTGGTTACGGTTGACGGCATACATACAGCTTGTCCCACAACATCCCACAAGCGCTCTAAAATTTGGTTTGGTAAACAATGTAAAATCGCCCGTGGAAAATACTTTGAGGCCAAGAGATATTTCAAACGTAGTCAAACATTCCAAAATAAACAACGACTAGTTAAAGCAAGTAAAAGTTATAAAAATTTCATTCATAAATTTTCAAATATTCATTTAAAAAAACCTTCAAGTCAAATTATATAATGTTGAAAGAAATGACCCCCGTTCATTTTGGAAACTTCTTAAGCAAAGGCAGTCTGTCGGTGAAAACCTTCCAGATAGTGAAGCATTATTCAGCCTTTTAAGATCTTAATTGAAGTTTCGGCAGATGACGACTTTGATATTGGTAATCTACGTAAAGTAAACATGGAAGAAAGCACAAAACTTCATGCAGCTATAACAAGAGGTGAAATTATAAACTGTGTGCAGAATTTTAAAAAATAACAAAGCTGCTGGTCTTGATAATAAAATTAACGAATATATTTCAAACACAATTGATGTCTTCATAGATATTTGTGTTATCGTGTACATATTTGTCCCAATTCGTTGAAAATTCCTTACATTATTTTAAATCCAATTTATCAAAACTACAGCTTATATTATAATAAAATATTTCCAACTTAATCTTATATACCTGTATATCCAAATTCTTGTACATTCAACATTAGCTACCTTTATTATTCTACTTTTATTTCATTTTAATTATTTTACTTTCCATATGTTTTATATAAACTTAATATTACTTTGATAAAAGTTATCCAAGCTTTTTCCTTTTACATCCTACTTACATAAACAATAAGCCGTCCAATTTCATACCCATAAGGCACAAAATCAACATGCCCATTGTCCAAACATAATCCCCTGCTGTTTTTATTCTATACCCGTCAACGTCTACTAGTGAGCGTAGCTCAATCACCGTCAGTGTCTACCTACCCATCACCTCTAATTATCCCGCTTAGGCAAAGGATTACCGCAAGGCAAACATTATACCAGATGCATTGTTTTTAGAAAGTAATCCTCTTATCGTTAATGTCAAACAGTAGGTTAGTAAAACTTGGGAAATCAGTCGGTCATTACAAGCCTTAGGTCAGAAATTCAAAATTGGCGTTACATACTTTGGACCAATAACAGTAAAGGCGCAGTTCCAGCTCCTCGTCCTCTCAACTATCAAAACCAAGCATCTGGTATCACATCTGCTCAAGAATAAATACTGGAACTGTCGCCATCAATTCTATGATTTAAATTCCCAACTTTATGTCTAAGTTACCCAAATTTTTGTGAGAGCGCACAGCGCGCGTCCTCATTTGTATCCAATTTTTTAACATGGTTCTTGATACTGGTATATTTCCAGAAACATGGTTAGTAGGTGTTATCAAACCCATTTTTGAGGGTAAAGGTGACCCACAAAACCCCGAAAATTACAGACCTATCACCCTGCCAAACTGTTTTGGTAAGCTTTTCACGGCATTTTTAAATAACCGTTTGCAAACATCCATCGAAACGAACTCCATATTGTCGGAAGCTCAGACAGGTTTCAGAAAGGATTATTCTACCAGTGATCACATCTTTGCTCTATATTACCTCATGGAATTATTAAAAACTAGGAAAAGAAATTATTTTGTGCATTTGTAGATTTTCAGAAAGCATTTGACACAGTTTGGCGATCAGGACTTTGGCAAAAACTGAAGTGATGATTAATTAACCATCCAAAATGACAAGACAAAATTAACTTTTACACCTTTAATTAACCCACAAGTATATAGAAATGTATTTACAAACGTCACCCAAACAGTGGAGACATGTTGTTTGGTTTTGCTAACAGTTGGTTCTGTTAAATAAAAATTCAATTCATTTGACAAAAGTCTGACCTAATCAAGATCAGCTTTGAATTATTACCGGGAATTATGGATATGTTGCCCCTTTGACAACCCAGGCTCGACCGATTAGTGCATTGATTTTTGAAGCCACAGCTGGACTTCGAATCACGGATTTCACGTGCGTTTTTCCGCGAAGCATTTTACGTTTTTGAGTCTTGTTTTTTACTCCAGAAACGGGTGTTCTCCAACCCATTTCCCCTCTCCTTGATAGATTCTAATCTATCAAGTTAAATAAATAGAGGCATCATTTCATTTAACATATCAAATATCAAATTTTTGAAAATGCATCAATACATAAAAAGTATCAAACATCAATTCAGCATTCAAAACACCAATGCATTCTGAAAATTTGGAAATGTCCATAAAAAGTCAATTCTTACGAACAAATAGTCTCATTTTTGAAACAAAATACATTTTTGTCACATCTGGTGTCAGTACTTACAAAATCACAATTCTTCTGTCCGAAATCACTGTTGTTAGTCCATAAGTTCACAAACCACATTATCCTTGAATCTTAGCGATCCATCTCCTAGAATCTCTCTCCTGGAATCTCTCTCCTGGAATCTGTATCCTGGAATCTCTCTCCTGGAATCTCTCTCCTGGAATCTGTATCCTGGCATCTGTATCCTGGAATCCCAGTGTCCTGAAGTTCTGATGTCCAATCTTTTCATGATCTGCTAGACTCATCCTGTCCATCTTCTTCATTCCATTCCAATGGGCATAATTTGCTGATTGGCCTGGACAGAATAGACTGTCCCACTTGAACATTAGCAACTCGTACATGACCATCAGACCCTGGAAATGTCTTTATGATACGTCCAAGCTGCCATTCTCCTCGGGGTACATTTGGAGAAATGACCAACACCATGTCCTTTTCCTTTAGATCCTTTTGTGGTTTTTGCCACTTCTTCCTCGTGTTCAATGTTGGCAGCCATTCTCGCATCCACCTCTTCTAGAACTGTTTGACCAGCTCTTGCACCTTGCACCAGCTCTTTCTAGGATTGAAGTCTGTTTCATCAACTGACTGTGGCGCAAATACACCTCCAACCTGCCCATGGAGAAAATGATTTGGTGTTATTGGCGTATCGTCGAGAGGATGAGCTGACTGGTAGGTCAGTGGACGAGAATTTATAAGAGCTTCTGCTCTCGCCATTGCGGTGATGAGGTCCTCATCTGTAATGCTTCCATTTCCGAGAATAGCATATATTGCACGTTTTGAAGCCTTTATCATGCTTTCAAAGACACCGCCAAAGTGTGAAGCAAGTGGAGGGTTAAAATACCATTTTACACCTCGGTTGGCAAGAGATCTAGATACAGCATTTTGATTGACTTGCTGTACAAGTTCTTATAATTCCTTTACTGGACCAACGAAATTAGTACCATTGTCAGATACAACTACTTCAGGAAGTCCTCTTCTACTTGCCATGCGATAAAATGAATTCAGAAACGAATCCGTATCCAATCCATATGAAATCTCAAGATGGACGGCTCGGCAGACAATTCACCGACATTTGCCAACTCCTTTGGAACAGAACAGTTGTGGAGAAAGCGGTAGACCCAAGCGTTTACTCTAGTGAGTTTTGTCCAACTGGAATATCTTGCTGGCTCTAATCGGCATTCATCTTCAATGCAGTCATCAATAACATAAGCACTGTTACTTTTTAAGATAGCGCTATTGGACTTTTTCTGAAGGGAAGGTCACGATTTGTTTTGGCCAGTTATTTTCCCCTTGCTGTAGGAAATCTGGTCCGCACCACCACATGCTGTTTAGCATAATAGAAGATGATACACCACGGGATATCATGTCTGCAGGATTCAATTCTGAAGGGACATAATTCCACTGAGAGGGATTAGTTGCAGTTTGTATTTTTCCAATTCTGTTGGCAACGAATGTTTTGAATGAACGGCTGTTGCTTTTTATCCAACAGAGCACATTATTGCTGTCTGACCAGAATATCACACTCTTCAGGTCAAAGTTCATTGCTTTGACAACTGCAACTGCAAGCTCAAGTCCAATAACTGCAGCCATTAGCTCTAAACGTGGGATACTCACAGCTTTCAATGGTGCTACCCGACTTTTGTCAGCAACTAACTGACTTGTTGTTTTACCATCAGAGTCAGTATGAACCGCATAGACAGCTGCACCATAAGCCTCTTATGATGCATCAACAAATGTATGATAAAATGCACTTCCCGAGTAGTCTTTAAAAAGACATCGTGGTACTTCGACACCATGCATATCATTCACTTCTCTAAGCCACAATGATATCTTGTCTTTTAGATCACCATTGATGTCGTCATCCCATCCACAGCCTATCATCCATGATTCCTGCAACAGTATCTTTGCAGTGATTGTGAATGGACAAATGAAACCCAAAGGATCAAAGAGTTTTGCTATTGTGCTGAGAAATGTCCTTTTGGTAAGTTTGCCTCCTTTTTCAAATAAGTCAGATTTGAATACAAATGTATCTTTTTCAGCATGCCATAGAAGCCCAAGTGTCTTTAATGAAGGTAAGTAGCCTTTGCTAATATCTACTTCAGATACCCTGTCGCCTTCAGGAATGTGTTCAAGTACCTTCAACGAATTTGACAACCATTTTCGAGCATGCATACCAGCTTTCGACCACAACTCTGATAACTGCTGATAGAGCTCAACACCTGTTTCTTCAGTCTCAACCGAGTCCATGCCATCATCCATGTAAGTTGAGTTTAACACGGTTTCAGCTGCTAAAGGGAACTCTGATGCATTTGACCTGGCATGTTCTTGAGTGACATACTGTGCAAGAAATGGAGATGATGTTACTCCAAATACTACTCTACTCCACTCATATACTTCAATAGGCCCATCCGTTTTCATAGAACGCCACAGACATCTATGATAGGGTCTATCTGCTGGAAGCATTTCAATTTGGAGATACATTGCTTCAATATCACACATAACTGCAACAGGATGCTTTCTGAAACGGAGCAGTACATCAAACAGTTCACGTTGCAATTTGGGACCTGAATAAATTGCATCATTTAAGGACATGCCTTCATATCTAGCAGATGCATCGAACACTAAGCGTGCCTTAGTTGTTGCTGTGTCAGGTTTCATGATTGGGAAATGGGGCAAATACCACTTTCCTTCAGATATTTCATCCACATTTACTTTGCGAATGTATTCTTTAGACAAATACTGTTGGATGACATTTTCATATTCAGTGGCAACATTTGGATCTTTGAAAAGCTTCTTCTCTATACTTCTGAGACGACTGGCTGCCATTTCATAGTTGTTAGGCAAACATCTACTTTTTTCTTTCCAAGGGATTCCTATTTTGTAACGCCCTTCATCAAACATAAGTGTACTTTGGACTTTGTCTACAGCCAACCTATCATCTGGAGTCCATGTAGAGGGAAAGTCAGATTTGATATCTTCAACTTCCCAGAATTTTTGCATCAAATGATCAAGTTCAATATCAGCCTCATGCGTGAAATAAGCATCTACAAAAGATGTCTGAAGATGTGTTTGCTTTCCAACATTGCCAATACATGTCCAGCCCAAAGGTGTCCTCCTTGCTATGGGCTCTCCAGGTTTACCACAAACTTCCTTATAACAGCAATGAAGTTCTAGGTAATCAATGCCTATTAGCAAGTCAACAGTGGATCCATAATTTGTGCTAGGGAATTCAATGTGTTTCAGATGACTCCACTTATGCTTGCACTTCTGCCAGTCAATGGTTGTCATATTACCTGTTACTCTGTTTGCTGTAAGAGTTGCAAATTGCATATTGACAACACCATCTAAGCTTTTAAGTGTAAACTCCACTGGTTTTGTTTGAAAGGTTTCAATTTTACCATTGAGAACATTTACAGAGATTTTCTGTAGTTGACCTTGCAAACCCATTTCTGCTGCACTGTCTGCATTAATGTACGATCTTGTACTAGCATCATCTAATAAGGCATTAACAATGATGCGTTTACCTCCATTAGACAAAACAACCGGTACAGTTCTTAGAGTAGTTACATGTTTCTGCTTAACGTGAGGCAATGTAGCATGAGATCTATCTTCAGTGGAAACCATTTCACCATCTGAAGAAGCACTATTTCGAGCAGTAGCTTTTTTATCTCCCGTTGTGTGATGCGAAGCGGTGGAATCAAAGGTTGTATTTTCAGGTTGTCTGTGAAGTAATCGGTTATGGGCTTTTCTGCATCCTTCAATACCACACAGATTCATACGTTTACAACTTTTGTTGTGATGACCTTTGCCAAGACAGTGGAAACAAAGATTTGCTTTTTTAGCTGCGTTCAACCTATCTTCCACCTTCATGGCTAGAAATACACTACACGCCCATATATTGTGTCCTTCATCACATAGGATGCATCTTTTTGCCTCACTAGACTCAACCTTAGAGCCAAGAAAGGTAGAAGACAACTTCTTCTTTTGCTCTGAATTGCTAACCTTTTGATCTGACCTGTTCTTTGGAACAACACCGTGAATAACTTCAGAAGCAGTTGTCAGGAATTCTCCTTCTCTTGCATAACCCATTCACGCAATGACTCAACAGAATGCTGTCTGTTAAGCTCATAAACCCATCTTTCATAACGAGCGACCATTGATTCAGTCATTTTCCTTAATAATGTAGCATAGAGTAATCCATTGACAAACTCCTCTACCCTATCCTGCTCTCGCAAATTCACCACTGCAATGTCTAAGATGTCTGCAAATAATTCGACATCACGTGCTTGACCTTCACGAATGGGTTTGAAATTGCTTAACTGATCTAACTGAATGGCAATCTGACGCCTCTTACCGCCATATTTCCTATCAAGTCGCTCTAGGGCGACATCATATGCAACAACACTATGTCCCAAGCTTTCAACGACTTTAAGAGCTTCACCTGATAGATATTGACGTAACTGGAGAAGTTTGTATTCGGGGGTAGCAGGAGCCATGTCAATGCACGTCATGAAAGCAGCTTTCCAGCTTTCATAAGTTTTTACATTTCCTGAAAAGACTGGAATGGATACACGCTTTAACTGCTTCCACATGTCATTGCCGATGGCTGTGCTATAATTTACATAGTCATTTCTAAGACAACGTTGAGCAGTGTCATACCCTGACCTTTCCGAATCTCTAGATTGTTTGACCTCATGATTTGACGCACGTTCATTTCACCTGTGAGAAGAACCATTATCATGTGCGTTCAAGTTAGGTATTGACTCATGTGTTTGTTGCCTTTGAGACAGAACATGTGTTTCCAGTTCATGGTCACGTGGTGGTCTCCTTCTAGACGAACCTTCATGTGCTTGTGATTTGTGTGATTGTACAGTATCTGATCTACGACTGGCTGTAGATTTATGACTAGATGCAGATTTTCGACTGCGAGAACTATCTAAATATTCCTGTGCATCACCAACAGCTTCAGCTGCTTCATCTTCCATACAGGAAATTTCATAATAAGTCTTTCTGACATTTTGTTTATCGCCAATACTATCATAAGCACTTGATAATTTGACCATGATATCTATTGCCTCAACCTGTAATGAATTGACCTGATCAATACCATCTCGTACTGCTTGACGGGATGGTTCATCTTGATCCTCAACTAAACTACACAGACGATTTTTTGCTTTTGTAAAGGCTGTTTTAGCTTTTGCATTTTGATGCTTTAAACCACGAATTATCTGGCCGATATCGTGCTCATCTATCCCTTGAGCTCGATGCTTATTGGGAACAGATTCCAGATAATCCAGATAGGACATGTTAACAGCCTAAACAAAAGTGCATATAAAACTTCAAATTTCACTCAAATAATGCCATTGTGATTTGACTTCAGTTCAACTTAGTGATAACAATATCAAACAGTTTCAAAATACTTCAGAAACTCATTTCAAAACAAACCTTAATTTTTTTATGTTGTAAAACCACGCTCTGCAACCAATAAATGAAGTGATGATTAATTAACCATCCAAAATGACAAGACAAAATTAACTTTTACACCTTTAATTAACCCACAAATATATACAAATGTATTTACAAACGTCTCCCAAACAGTGGAGACATGTTGTGTGGTTTTGCTAACAGTTGGTTCTGTTAAATATAAATTCAATGTCCCTTACTGGGACTAGTTTCCCCTGTTGCCCATTTGACAAAAGTCTGACCTAATTAAGATCAGCTTTGAGCCGAGCCCAACAACATCCCTTACCGGGAATTATGGATATGTTGCCCCTTTGACAACCCAGGCTCGACCGATTAGTGCATTGATTTTTGAAGCCACAGCTGGACTTCGAATCACGGATTTCACGTGCGTTTTTCCGCGAAGCATTTTACGTTTTTGAGTCTTGTTTCTTACTCCAGAAACGGGTGTTCTCCAACCCAAAAACTATTACAAAATAACATATCTTATCTTTTTTATCATATGTACCAGAATATCAAATCATGTGTTTCATGTAATGGTAATTTAACAGGTTTCTTATCAATTAAATCTGGAGTAAGACAAGGAGAAAACCTGTCGCCTGTCTTGTTTGCAATATTTCTAAATGACCTCGAAGCATCTCTTGAACAGGATTTATGTAAAGGTGTCCAATTGAAACCAGATGAATTCTATGATCGAATCGAAAATATTGTCACACTATTTGTATTACTGTACGCAGATGATGCAGTGCTATTGGCCACAAAAGCCTATGATCTAAAACATATGTTAGACTCATTTCATAATTATTGCACACACTAATACTACCAAAACTAATATATTAACATTTGGTGGATCAAAAACTGATCATAAACATAATTTCAAAATTGGTCATGATGTTTTGGATAAAGTTGATTCCTATAACTACCTTGGTGTTATCTTTAAAAAAAATTAAAAATTCACTTTAACAAAGAAAAAGCTAATAGAACAAGCAACGAAAGCTATGTTTTATGTTTTATGCCAAGGACGGAAGTTAAATTTGTCACTTAAATGTCAACTGCGGCTTTTTGACAGTATGGTTGTACCAATTCTTCTCTACAGATGCGAAGTATGGGGATTTGAAAACATCTCAGCCCTAGAAAGTCTACATTTGCGTTTCCTAAAATATCTTTTATCATTAAGAAAATGTACTCCAAATTTCATGGTACATGGGGAACTTGGAAGAATCCATCTATCAAACATCGTCAAAATGAGAATGATCAGTTTTTGGGTAAAAATACTTTCCGGGAAATCATCTAAATTATCCTTTCTTGTATATAAGTTGTTATTTAATGACGACCTATTTGGAAAATGTAAACATAAATGGATTACATATATCAAACGAACTTTTGGTTGGCTACATTTGGTTTCCATAAAGTTTCAAAAATCCCTCACACCTAAAACATCTAGTCCATGAAAAAATAAATGACACTAACCTACAGTGTTGGACCAGTGCAAGATGTAAGTCTTCAAAAGGCACAATGTATAGTATCATCAAAAATGATTGCCTAAATTTTGAATCTTATTTAAACGTACTGCAGGAAAACGCTTGGCGATTCTTACTTAAGTTTAGAACTTGTAATCATAATCTATCTATTGAAACAGGGAGATGGAGAAAAATACCTTTAACCGAAAGGAAATGTCAACTTTGCAAATTATCTGACATAGGTGATGAATTCCATTATTTGTTTATTTGTCCATCTTTAGAAAACGAAAGAAAACATTTTTTACAGATTCTACTACATTAAACCCAATATGCATAAAATGAATTTACTTTTCAAAAATTCACGACTAGGAACATTGAGAAAACTATCAAAATTCTGTAAAATCATCACGTCATTGTTTAAACCTATCAAGTAACTCTCCCTCTTTTTGAATTTCACATATATTGCTAACATAGTAAATCTGTATAAATATGCATGCATGCTCGGCCAAGATGTTTTTTTTGTATATATTCTATATTTATATGTATATGTATTATGTTGTTGAAATAATTTTGTACCTCTGATGCCGCTGATAGCGGCCTGAGCGTAAATAAAGTTCAGTTCAATCGTAATTACGGCTGGCATTGTACAGTCCGATAGCCTCGGGTACTTTTGAACAGTTGAAATGCGTGTACTGTCCGAAGGCAGTGGTTTTGATTGTCAGTGTTGTATGAAACGATACCATGACATCGAATGTGTCATGTGTTTGCTAACTGTAAAATTGATTTCTCTTGTAGCAGAGGTGATTTCGTATATCAATAGGTTTTAGTAAATGGCGTGAAGTGCAACTGGTAGGTGATTAGAGGGTGGAAAAGCAATAGACATGTTTGTGAAAAAAGGACTGTGGCAAAATAGGTTTACTTTAGAACTCGTGACAAGTGTAAGAAAAACAGTATTTGCAGTGTCAGTCTAAGTGTGTGAGAGCGTTGGATGTGCCACTCAGTACAACATGTAGCCTTTGAGATATAGAGACTCAGACTACTACACGAGTGTCTGTCAGATACCATTAATCTTACAACGAGTTGTTTCAAAACGTATCTAACGAGCGAAAGCTCGTTAGATACGCTTTGTAACAACGAGTTGTAAGATCAATGGTATCTGACGGGCACGAGTGCAGTAATCTGTTTATTACACACCCTAAAATCGCACCTTTTTAGCATCGAACCGATGAATTTTGTCTATTCTCATGATTGCAGTAGCGCATTAATACATAGCACCACTGTCATAAGTGACATCATCCTATGTGCTGCTTACTTCTCATAAATAATGTGACCCTACACAAAAAAAGGATTCCGTCATATCTGTGGATTATCAAGGCGATGATGAAAATGCAAACTAGACAAAAACAAAGAACACACTGGGTGTCAAGTTGAAAGTTTACACCTTAAAGAAATTATCAAATATGTACAACAATGTTTACTTCCGTATGACATCACTACCGGTGACCGACTTTTACAAAAGGGCGTGTTCACTGACAACAGTACCAGACGTGTCCTTCCTTGCTCGCAACCCACGCTCTACCATGAGAGATATCGCTCTATCTTTACCGAGGGAGTTAGTTGCCATCCTGGAGCCCTTGCTGGCTTACAGGGTTGGGGACTACTCTCTCCGGACTTCGTACAAGTCCAACTCTTCCACCCTCTCCATCTCCTTTGACCTAGGTCAAAGGAAAAGGCCTCTGGTCAAAGCTCCGGCCAAGACCAAGCCAAAGGAGAAGAAGACCCCGGCCCCTACCCCTGCTGCACCACGCCCGGTACAGAAGGCCAGGCCGCCCACAGTGAAAAAGGCTCCACCAGTCGCCCCAATGGAGACACAGGAGAGCCTTCCCACCACCCCTCCACCCCCGACAGCTGCATTGGAACTCGCTCCCCTCGAATCCAGAGGGGAGGAGCCCTTTCGCACGCCGGAAGGGACTGGCCATGGAAGGAAAAAGAGAAAGAGGAGAAGTATCTCCTCCCCCGACTCTCCACCCCTCCCATCACCACCAGCCTGCAAGACCACGGAAACCCAGACCGCCACACCACCAGGCCCCTCCCTCAACACCAGCCAAGTCCAGACCGACCCGGTCCCGGATCAAGATGTTGAGGTCGACCACCGTGTCCACCTTGCACAGCAGGCAGACCTCATTCAAACCACTTTTTCACATTATTATTATTTTTTTTTTAAACCCAAACCCCACCCAGCCAAACCCACCCCCCTAGATTAAATTTGTAGGTTTACTTTATTTACATTTTTTGGGGTCGCACTTCTTATTTATTCATTACGCTTTTTTTTCCTATTTAGTATAAGTGCTTCCCCGTGTGCGAGATACGCTAAAGTGTAATTTATTACATGCGGAAAGCGCACGTTAAATCCCCGAAAATCCAATCCAATCCAATCCGACAACAGTACGCGGGATTTCCAGAGGAGGATTATCGTTGATTGAGGGATCGTATACACATAAATGTTTCACGTAAGTAATCAGAAACATTCTGACAATCTGCGTACTGTTATTTGTTTACCATGTTTTCCAATGTAACAAAGAGAACTATTCAGAAATGCAGAAAACTACCGTCATCGTTGTGCGTGATTCAGCGTCAGTCATCGCGTCATACAGGACGGAAACTTTTACGGCTTCTGTGCAAAAATTAGACGAAAGTACCTCTAAAAATGCTACACAGTGTAAAATCTGAATTTTGCTTTGTTTACATTTCAGCAAGTACAGTTTTCCGAGCACAGTTTTCGTTTCCATACCTAATTTATTTCGCATGATTTCACCTAGATAATTTGCATTGGTGACAAAGACCATTTATCCATTCACTGGACAAAATATCATCCATTCCAAAAAATCCAAAACTTGGAAATACCACCATTCAAATTAGAAATATGACCATTCCAATATTTGGCAAGGTCATATTTCCAAGCTTGGATTTGTTTGGAAATGTTTGGATACAACATGTCATCATCATATCTGTTAAACGTTGTACAACTTTTGACCTTATGTGAGATTAGTAATGACATGAAAGTAAATAATTAAGAGTATTTTGGCACTATGTACCACGAAAAGACCAAATCATGAGCAAATTTAACTAAAAGAATTTCTGTCATTTAAAGTGGCTACTCTTTATATTTAATTTCTTATCTTCCTTGTCTATAATCATATGACATTGACTTTGAACTTTGAACAATTAAACAAATATTTTGTTTTCCCATACTGAATTACGGTTGTCGTAGAACAAAGACCGTTTCGAGAATATAGAGGGCCTCATTATTATAATTTGAACTAATATACATATGTACATAATAGTACTAGGTATAAATGAATTTTGATAAGTGTTCGTACAAGAATATGAACTTCGAATTATCTCGGAATTATGCGCAACACATAGGGCTGGAAATTTTATAATTGTTCTGGAACTATCTGACGGTAATTCAAAACAGGGAACAAGATTTCGTCAAATGAATCATTGAGCCAAGAATGCAACGATTTAAATGCTGACAAAATGAATGAACATATCTGGAACAGAGTAGACTGTTCATGCGGACAATTATATGCTTCGTCTATTGCCAATGAAGTTTATCACCCCATGTTATAGCATTTGTTTCATATAAAAGATAGAAGCCAAATAAATGGGACAATTAGTTGTTATGAATTAGCTTTACCTCTGTGACATATCACGCAACTAAATGTGAATATGTTTATCAAATAATCAATTACAGTAATTAACCTAGTGTCCTTATTTATACACAATTTAATTACGTATTGGGGTACAATATATAATACACATATACACGGAATGATTTCTTATTTTGTCAATTTAATCATAACCCAAATCATACAAATCAAAATGTGAAAGTAGTGACTAACTTTATTATCAAGGGTATAAATACTCAATTGTATCTATTAATCCTAATAGTATAACAATAAACCCTGTGTATATACTGAGCATATTTAGATACATCCGGATCGACGACCGCAGCCATATAATCAATCAAGGAAAGTATATTAGATTGAATTACAAATGTGCTATCACTTAAACAAAATTTTCCGTTATCCACGTAAGCCTAAACCTGGGAGAAATAAAGTTCTGGTCTGTTCTGAAGACGCCGTCATGATTAGTTGGCGCCAGTCTAGACTGTCCAATCAACGTGAATATACAAACCGTGATGTTACTTGACCAGTTGATGACACCTGTCAAACTCAAAGTGCCCCTGGTCCTCCACCCACCATGTGTAATACTTGAGCGTACTTGATTGTTTAATTTGCAGTTATATCACTGTTAGGCTGAGTGATGAGAGAATACATTTTGTTGTTTTTGTTAACGATCGTTTCCATTTTCAACGTGGTAACCTTATAAGTGACTAACTTTTTTATCATGATGAAATGAAACATATTAAAATAATCAGAGCGACTGACGATCGCATTTTTCGCATAAATGTCATGCTAGCATTAATTTCATGATTTACTGAAGATAGATTTGAACATTTCTGAGCAACGATCATGTTTGGGTAAGCGAAGTAATCTTGTCTCCGCTTGCAATTGGATTCAGTTCCGAGATCGCAGCTTGACTGTTCCATACGGCCGAAAGGCGGCATCCATGTTGTTCACGCTCCGCTGATCACGGGGCCTCATTTGTCTGTATTCTGCTTATGAGCCGGGATACGCATGAAACACGGGTGTCAAAACGAATATATTTACAAATTATACGTACGGTCAATTAGCCAGTCCAAGAGACAATACCCTGGTTCTACCACCTTTAGGTGTAATTACGTCGCATGCCCCTGGTTCACGGTTCGTCTGATCTCCCGTCATAAAACCACGATGTTTATTTACCTGGAGCCTCCGACAGCGCCGACTTCCTGTGTACATGTACGTACATGGCAATAAATGGTTTGACAGTTGTGACGGAATCAATCAATAATTATTGACACGGTGATGTAATTAAAATTTGTCACTATTCACAACTCCTATTTTTCTTTTTCTATTATTCAGCTGTATTTTCGACCAGTTTTATATGTATAAACAATCTTCTCTTGTATTTATAAACCAAACCTAAAAACATTATATAAGAACAATTGTGTTTTTAAACCGTAAGTTTTCTATTAAAACAACCCTGCAAGTAAGATTTCAGCCGTAATATTACTTTAGTCACTCCACAGATTACACATCTTATATGCTGCAAACGCAGCGAATGTAATGCTACTACGTCACAGCTGCCTCGGTAATTAAGGGCTGGAATGTTTTTGTGAAGGCAGTTAGAGCAGACGAATTTCCCCCCTCGCTGTATAATGACGGTCGCTAACCATATATGTGTATTTTTCGTGTTTTTGGCTTGATTTGATTGTCCTTTGGTGAAAACAAATGTTCAATTGTGAAAGCAAACCCTTTTCCCCTGAACGTTAAAAGACAGCTGACTTTGTTTTTGTCTGAAATATCAACGCTAGAGTCGTTTATATATTCGGAAATCCATATTATGGTTAATATATATAATATAATATGGACAATGGTAACATTCATTATCACAGTTTAAGTGCTATTCACAAATGTATGTAAATCTACTTCGTAGATGAATGAAGCATGGCAATAAATGTATGCATCTGATTCTTCATTTGTTCTGTATTCTTTGACGAGAATGAGTTTCGTTAATGATGATCACTCTCACAGATTTTTTGATAAGAGGATAGGACTTTAACTGGAGAATAGTTATGAAAAATATATATATAAGTATAGGCGGTCTGTGCACATGTGGTGAAACTGATACCTCATTGATTTGCTAATCGGGACTTGGAAATCATAGTCTGTCATTAAATTGATTTTAAAATATATGGTTTTGACTGTAGTACGTCCTGACATCATAATATTATGTTGTAAACAACTTATCTTATCTTATGTTAAGTAAAACAATTATTGATAACTTCCTGAATTCTAATTGTTCAATGAACAGAATTATTCACAGCTCTGGCGTGAGACAACAATAAATTAGATGTTACCTAAGATTGTCCATTTTATTATCTTAGGCACATGTTGGCGCACTTACATGTGAGCCGTCTAGACGACTGTCTGTTTTGTAATTAAATGGCAGCTGCCATCCAGCCGAATACTTAATCTTGAGACCTATTAGTTGTCTCAGCACTACACAATCAGCAATCTAAAAAACAACACAAAATCCTCATCCTAACCGACTCCCTCAGTTGACTACAAGCCCTCAAAAATAAAAACACTAAAAACCACCCCAAACTAATAAATCAAATACTCAATAGCTCAAACAACTTAACTAGGGCAGGTAAACAAATAGTTCATTTGGACCCCCGCCCACGCAGGAATCTTTGGAAATGAAAAGGCAGATAAAGCAGCAAAATTATCCCTTAAACTCCCAGAAATAAGCTTAAACTTACCCAGCTCAAAATCAGAAATCAAAAGTCTCACAAACCAAAAATCCACAAAAAATGGCAAAATATATACCAAAACTTAAATAGCCAAATCAGGAAAGTACTAAATAAAACCCTAAATAAACCAAAAATACTACACCCATCCAAAAAAATCGACAGAATAATTACTAATCAACAAACAGGCCACACCAAACTAAATAATCACCGTAAAATAGCTAATCTACACACAACAGGAAACTGCCCACATTGCAAACAACAAGAAACACCAGAACACGTACTCATTCACTGCACACACTACCAAACACACCGAACAACACTACAGACCACCCTAAATCTTAAAACCGGACTTACACTAGAATCAATCCTAAATCCACAAAATAAATTAGAAAATTCAAAGCCTTAGGTTTATACCTAATTAAAACAGGACTAATTAGTCGCATTGAAACCCCAAATTAAATAATAAAACCAAAACTACCTTATCTAACAACCACCCAAACACACACAGCTCCCTTAGTTCGGCCCCCACCCTTTTTGGAAACACATTAAATGGCCTGGCCGGGCCCGTGTGCGACATACGCTTGCAGTCGGAAAGCGCACGTTAAATCTCCAATATAAGTCAGTAAGTAAGTGTCTTTTCGAGTCAAGTGCGGGTCTCTCTCTCACCTTAGGGAGAATGCGACTGTAAAAGCCCCTCGCTAGACAGACAAGTAGTGAATGTTTGAGATAAATTTATTATTTATTATATATAGTTTAAACTCAATAAATAATTCATAGTCTTTTTATTGTTCAAATTACTGATAAAACATATTTTAACTTGTTCCTTCTAACCATATTTCCAAACAATTCCAAACAATTCCAAGTCATTCCAAACATTTCCTGTGTTGGAAATATGTTTGGAAATGTTGGCATTCCAATTTTGGATTTTCTGGAAAGATCGATCTTTCCAAGCTTTGGAAAGTTTGGAATGAGCGATCTTTCCAAAGCATTCCAACGTTCATTCCAAATTGGAATGGACGCTATTTGGTCTTGTGATTGTTTCGAAAATGTATGAGGAATTCAGGGATGCATGTATAGCAGCTGAGTTTGAAATATACCTGATCGAATAGGCGTCTCATAACCGGCATTTTGTAAACACAATCCAATCCAATATGGCGGAACGTACACTTCGGCGTTCGTGTATGCGTATTTTCCAAAACATTCTAAACGATTCTCGGCTTATCAGCGACGTTTCAGAATTATCATTAGTGATTTGGTACCCGTGATCGCTAATATGCTATTTTTCTACTTTAATTATTCGAGTAAATATCCGATATTTAGATTTCTAAACCCACAATAAATATTCATATAACGCCGTGAATTATGAATGGGCGAGGTTTGCAATATGTCTAATTTTCAGAAGTCACTTTCAGTAATTTTGAATTGCCTTAAATGACAGTAAATGATAAACAGAAGGGGGAATTCAAAACTGTTGCACCTGAAGTGTATTAGTCTGCGTGATGTATTTTGAATTTTATTCGATTTCGAAGTGAGGGTTGAAGAGGAGGGACATATGTGTCGCTGTGGCATCCAGGGAGTTTACACTCTGAAAAAACCCGATAATATTGACATAACAACAGATAATGTAACTGATAATAATACCAAACAAACTCGCAGACTAGGACGAGTTTGTTTATTTTTATTATTAATTACACGGTCCTGTTGTTCACTACAGACGTAGGTGAACATTCGACTGAAGCACGAGCAACTTATGAATGACTTACACTCAGGAAAGTAGTCAGTCATCATCTGACCTCAGGTCATCACCATGGAGTAGCCAATTACGGGCCTGGAATTCGATCTCACACATATGTTTGATACCAGTTATCTCAAATGGGTTTCTCACCCACAGGTGTGTAAAGAAGTAGAATGTACAGGATACATCGTACTATATGAGGAAGACAAGACACTGTTATCTGTCGGCTGTTGTGTGTGCAATTGTTTAATATACATCCCTTGCAATTGTCACCAACTTAACAATTATTTGTGTAAATAACGTTTTGAAAATTAAAAGGTTTGCGAATTTAACATGTCAAGATTATTTACAACAGCCAGAATAGTTATACATTGCAAATCCGTTTTTAGACACTGTGCGACTATTGAGAGTGCCTTTTTTGTGAGGCGTGACTTGTACGTCCTATTGTTAAGAAATAAATAATTTGCAAGCGCTTCTCTGGCATTTGATTGGCTAACCAAGCAATATTATTTTGCGTTTATATTTCCATAAACCGAACAAAATAGGCCACATTCACTTAGAAACTAGTGTTTCCTGATTGGCTGATAATAGAATGGGCAGGGCTGAACGATGTCACTGATTTCTTAATGTTGTCTACAGTATTTTGTGCGAATCATTTAATAAGACGTCTGTGAAGTAACTGTTGTTGACTATATTTATTTATAAGAATATTCTTCAAACTGTTTTGCGTTTATGGAAATATATTAACGTAAAAACCGGTGTGCACATTTTGCGTAGATCGACTACGCGAATTTACGCAGTTTGTACACAGGTATTTACGTTTACACCTCCACAATAAAGTTTGTACTACCCCAATGTGCCGGAAATTGAAATACCGATTGCCTAAATGATTGAGACAAATGCGTTTAAAACAGAATAC
Organism: Haliotis rufescens; assembly: GCF_023055435.1. NCBI lineage: Eukaryota > Metazoa > Mollusca > Gastropoda > Lepetellida > Haliotidae > Haliotis > Haliotis rufescens. The sequence goes on from NW_025964361.1 coordinate 19,208,359, forward strand.
AAACACCACTGACGAGAGTGGTTTGGGGTTAGATTCATCAGTATTTATTATCCCGAACAGTATGTAATATTAGCGCAGTAATAAAAAGGGTTAAATTGTATGTTTCCCTATACATTTAGCTCATTTAAATTACATAAGACTAAATATTCCACAAGTGCATTGTGGGACCAAGGCTTATACATGAATATGTCGTAGGTTATTGATAGTTTAGCTGTTTTACGTCGTAAAGGTCGAAACTCATATTTCCCCTATGAATGTCAGCAGACAGAAGCAACTGCCCGCCATGTAGGAAACATACAGGACACCAACTAACGTGAATCGACGGCATGGGCAAAGGGATCGGACATAAAATGACGTCCCCATGGGACGAACATGGTGGATGAAGAGCAACAGCCCTGGTGTTATTTGCCTGTTGTATGTTGTTAAATGCCCAACGCTGAGCAACAGCAACTGTGGTTATTTAACACTACAGTTTGCACACATTTAGGACAACCCCATGGATGGCTTGTATCATTAATAAAGGTCTGCTCAGACAAGTTTTTCCGCTGAGATCCTAAAACAGACTAGCTACCTGTCAACCGAATTTTCACTGAATTCGAAGGCTAACACGTCAAAGAACATCTCAAATTCCACATGATTAAAATGATGCCATTTTATGGCAACACTTAAACAAAATGACAACATAATGAGATTTCTACCTTAAGACAAGTCGGTTTCCTATTAATACAGCGACGAACAAAACATCAGATCGTTAACGTCAACCATGTTGAATTCCAAAAGTGGCATTAACCAGACAATTCTCCTCTGATGTACAGATGAAAATAATCATCAATTTCCTACCCTCCAGTGTATAATATGGGAACTCATAAACCCACGGTTCTAGTAGGCCGTTTAGCTTGCAATGAAATCTGAATGAATAGAGGTACTTGTGCGGGATATCGATTGATGTGTTTAATCAAAATATCAAGATCTTCTCCATTATGAATTTCATCTCAAGTCCATTTTTGCCGTAATAATTCCGAAGAGTATAGGTTTCCTCAACAAACTATGCATTGAACTGACAGTAAAATAAGACAAAACGTCAAAGTGGATTCTTTCGTCTCTCAGACAGATCATCCCAAAACAGAAGGATTGCAATCATCGCTGTACGGTTGCATACTGTATGAGATAAGTAGAAAGTGTGAGATGTCAGAACGCGCCATCTGAATTCCGTACGTTATTAACTATTTGTCCAATATGAATTCATTTACTCACACGTGTAAACTATACCAGATTCAAGTCACAGGTAGATATAGTTCATAACAACCATTTCGTCGAAAGTTGTAAGGGGTTCAGTAGTCTTAGACACCGGGATTCGCTGTGCAGAATTGCTTCCCCTTGATCCTAATGATTATGACCCTTGGTTTGTTTGGAACATGTCCGTGCTCATGGATTTCGTGACCAACTTGTCATCCCGAGACAATCCGGGTGGCGACTCGTGTCTCTTTCGTGGCCATTGTAGGAACTTATCGTCTTCGAGCAATCATGCATAGAAAAAATATAATCAACTTGTAGCAAATCCGCAATTACTTTGTAAGTACATATGGATACTATGTAAATAAAGTACGACAGCAGATTATAACCACTTATTCAGTATGGCGAAACGGGTCACTTGTATCCCGGAAAATGATAGCTAGTTCCAGACGTCCAAGTGCTGTCGGAACTAAGGGGCACTACCTCAGGACTGCCAATCCTTAGGAACATTGTCAAGTGGCAGGAACTAATGTCCTGCTAATGTCGCTTTCTGCACTTTGCTCTAGTACACAATGTCCCACGCGCTAGGATCCAATGTCCGCACCAAACAAAACTAACATGGACGTGACTTATGATCATGTGTGCGAGTTAGATGCACCTGTACCCGGGATGATGTTTATGATCCGGCACGGGCCGTTGGAGAACACAGACACAGGCAGATGATGATTATGCGTTTATTAGCATGGGGGTGGCTGCTGTTGAAGAAATAATCTGAAGAAAAGAACATATTATTCCTCCTCAACAGCAGCAGCACATGAAGTCATATATTTGCAGATTTACAGGTATTTATCTTAAATGTAGAAGTACAAAGCCATTTTGTAACCATAATAAAACTATTAGTAATTTAACATTAAAGTTATATGACACTTGAAAAAGCACATGGGCCAAAATGGACCATGTGGTTAATTATTTTACAAACTAGATTGATAATATTAATTTCATTTACTAATTTAATATTACTTTAAATGATATTATATATGTTATTCAATTTAGTTCAGCACCCTTACATAGATATTAATTTCTGACAGAAGCAGATGAAAACAGATTGAAAAGTGGCCATTCCATACCTGAAGAAAAGTACATATCCTTCCTCCTCAACAGCGGCACATGAAGTGAAGAGGAAGTCAGGTATGGAAGGAAGCTACCTGTAGAGGACCAGGGTGGCCAATTAGAAGACAGATTGCATTAAGCATCAAAGGAAGTGCTTTATGCAAGATATAAATAGACTGAGGGAAACCCTGCAGGTGTAGAAAAATGTCTAAAGATGGACAGAAGGTTGAAGGTGAAGATTCCCAGAGACTGAAAATAAGGATGTCATGTACTTTAAAGAGTTATTTACTGACATGCAACTGTAGACAAGAAAAACAATGAACATTAGGATGATGATGATGTATGAATAATGGTGTAAATACCAATAATATGATAAAGGTAACAACCTACCCTGCTACACACCCATCACATCACGTGGATTAGTGCGTGGTTGATAATACACAGAATACAAACAGGTGACTTGTTTTTCGGTATGACATTTGTCTATCTGAACTCGATGTTGAACAGATCTACAACACAATGTTTCTACTGTTTACTACCCAGGCATGAATTATTGAGAGAGAGAGAGAGAGAGAGAGAGAGAGAGAGAGAGAGAGAGAGAGAGAGAGAGAGAGAGAGAGAGAGAGAGAGAGAGAGAGAGGGAGACTTTACTAGTCCAGACTGATGTCGCTGATCATCTTCTGATGTCTTTTGGTATGGCCACTAGTAATTATTTACAGTTGCCTGTTTGTCCACTTATCAATCTATTAGTTCCCCGATACAACAAAGTGTCACCTCGGTAACCGTTTACTTTTACTTTGGTACGAAAAGTGTTTACTTGCGCGATGTTTCAGATTATTGGCCCAAAGACCTATGGCAGTGATATCTCAACTTTGTAATACATTTTTTTTTATCGATTTGAGAAAGTTAAGATTCCGAGTTGGGAGCTGACTTGAAAGAAGACAAGGTTAACAATTTAGAGTTTGAACAGATAGAGGGATGCTAACTGTGTATTATGGAGTAGATCACACGTTGTTGACACTCGGAAAGAACGAAATGTTCATCAGCAACATTCTGGAATATCAATAAACAGACAAAACCATATTGAAATAAACTAATCTTCACGATGGTAACCCACAAGGTTCTCCTAAATCGTCTACACTGTAGAACACACACCATAGGTTTATAAGCGAAGCTGAGTATAATTTGTGATTGATAATTTGAATTTACTCCCCTAAAACAACGTTGTTACCGTTGTTACTGGATGAATTCGGCAAATAATGATTTATGTTTCTAGCTTTTTTAAGTAAATAAAATGAAGCTTTTCTTGTATTCTCTGCCAAGATCAAATAACAATACTCTTTCGGAATGAAACAACCGTTTTGACGGCCACTTCACCGCGGAAGCAAACATCAATTAAAAAGTAAGACTTTATCGAATATTGTCAATGGGAATTTTGAAATAATGACATGTGCAAATGTTAGTAGGTGAATGAGTATGGTTTTACGCTAGAAATTGTCCTAGACATTGTATCCATCGTGGTGAACGTGCAAACTAAATGTAGTTGTGTTACGTCCATATTCTTATTTCTAAAGGTCACTTGGGAAATGTACCAATTTGCTACTATCAGACCTCTCACTGTGTATATAGTTATCAAAGTTCAGTACTCGGTGGGTAGCCCACGCAAGGCAATTAGAATCGGGAAAGGTATTTGTCAAACGTGCAATCTTTAATGATTGGAATCAATACCATTATAACCGTTCTATGTTCCGAAAATATACATAGATGGGGTCTACAAGTTTGTCTGATGCTGAGATTTGAAGCAAGTTGTCACTTTGGCGCCATTTGCACCTAAATACAATACCAGAGAATGACCTTTTCTGCTATAACCAATTATACTCTCAATGGCATGGCGAAAGTCAATTAACTTCTTGTGAGTCGCCTATAGCAATTAGAATGAAAACTGATGCAACGACGATCTCTCCACCATGACACTTATAATGGTTTGCCCCCATGTAAATTGTAATGACGTTTTATAGTAATAAAAAGTTTAAAAAGTTACTTTTTTATAAAGATCAAAATTGCAGTAGGTTGAAGCTTATAGAAATATGCATTGCCCATTAATGGAGACAGGAATGGCATCATAGTATAGGAATCGTGAGAACCCAACTAATGTCAAACAGTCAGTAATAAGTATATATACATACATCATGCTTCAAAGACAAATCATTAAACCGTTGAAGAATATCTTAAGAAAAAAATAAAATTATTCTCGCCCATAAGAGGTTCGTTCACTGCTAGTATATATCTGGAATACTTTTAAAGGGGACGTTAAAAACAATTCACTCACTCACACAATAATTAATACACAAGTGGTAAAAGATAAAAATGGAAACCAAACATTCTATGTATCTCACTTAATTCCTTTTCAACATTTAGTAACATTTATTTTTCATAATTCCATCTCAATGTAAGTCGAAATGATCTTTTGGCCGGATCCTAGTATCCACTACGCTAATTACAGGGCTACAATACACAATATACATCAAACGGTTCAGACGTATACCAGGATTAATGAAAGGATTGCCGGGAGTGCAGGTCGTTGCAGGACGGAAGATAACACATGGTTTAAACCCTCGAGACCCCAGAAGAGATTTCTCCTGACGTGTTTGGTTGATTGATGTAACAACTGTTCCTACTCATAGTTAGACACTGCACTCAAGAGATGGCCAGTCTTGTTGGTGAGGTGGTCCCAAGGGTCCCCAGTAACACTGCTACTCAGCTTGCGCTAACATATTACACACGTACACTTGTACACGTCAACAACCTGTAGATGCCAGGGGTGATGTAGTCAGTGGATATTATCTCCGATCCTCAATCACCATGACAGACTGATGGTTAGTATTTCCACTGCTAATTTAACCCATTAAATACTCTCCAAAAAGTATGAGATCATGAAATATGATTTGCAGACTTTAGAGCAGGCTTCTGTAGACATAAAATGTCAATGAACAGTCTCTCACAGGGCGTCCTAGGCCAACAACATAGGCTCAGGAACGACTTATAAAACCTGGAAAAGAAAAACGATCACTAACAGCTAATCAAATCGCCGTTCACTTGCGTTTTGACTTTCAAGACGACAACGCTCGTGTCCACCGGATACGTATCTTAACTGACCAGCTCAAGCAGCAAAATATCACCAGACTGGATATTACCTCAGAAGAGCACTTCTAAGACATGATCAGGAGAAGTATACGCCGGCGTCAAAGGCCACGCGCTACGTTAGTCGAACCGGTCCAGGCGTTGCACGAGGAGTCATTGGAAGATTGATTCGGACGCTGCCAAGTGTAAACGAATGCATGACCAATCGTGGGGGATAGACCTATTATTGACGTCATATTTAGCTAAATAGCACATCGTAACACACATCTTTTTCTGGAAGGTGGTTGAAAGTTCTTGATGACGTCATCGCCGTCACTTGATTATCTTGGCTTATGTATCCAATACCCATTCAAGCATGATGACGTTTATCAAGATTAAATAAAAAAATAAAAGCGACAAAACCCTTTTCATATTCATAAGTAATATCTGCTGTAATCCGTCTGTTTAAGGAGCATGTGTTTATGAATCACTATCAAATAGTAGTGATACCAGGAGTTCTCGAAAAGGTGAGACTATCCTGCCCCACCGGTAGAATTCGTCACAAACACGCGCAAATCAAGTCTATTGTTCACCTAAAAACAATGGAACATACGGTACAAGGCTAAATAGGGTATTGCATCCAACATCAGTTTTGTCACGGATACGTTAAATTTGGAAACGTCCTCCAAATGTCTCCATAAGACGTTTTGAAAGCTTTTGTGGCCTTGGAAGTTGTAACCTTGATCAAGCAACTTTGAAATATTGGTAGAGAGAGCACGCTCGATTGTACCTCAAAGTTGTGAAATAAAGACACCAAGATCTGGATTATTGCTCGACATAAAGTTAAAGTTGACTATCGGAAAGAATAAGTCATCCCTCTTTTTGTCACTCTGAATCCTTATGCATAGATCTAAATATCAAACAGACGAGGCGATCTCACTGGTCTCCTTTATTTCTAGTTCGGGCGAGTATCTCAGTGGCAGGGAATTGGTTGTATCAGATACACCATTACACCCGAATATCAGTTAAACCTCTTGTCCAATATTTTGACTTGTCCAATCCGAGTAGAAATTTTGATTTTTATGCATAAAGAAACACATCAGTAAGGAGGTGAGTACATTTAGTGCCATTGAGGATGCCTACTTCTTACCTAACTGTCTTGGCCCCAACTTCTACATACATAGATGTTATCAATGAGGAAGTCCAGCATTTTACATAATATTATTATTTTCGAAGTAAACTTCAGATGGCATTTACTTTCATCATTTACAAATTGTCCTGAACCTCTGAGGATATCTCCCTTTGTACGGATTTTTATTGAGCTTTGGAACCCAGTACACAAGAGGAATGGGGTGAAGTAACAACCTGATAGTAGTAATGCTTGGTTGGTATATTCTTTCCGCAATTAACATACTAGCCTTTTATGCGGCATTTATGTGATATGCCACAAGCTGTTTGATTAAACAATTAATGGATAAATGCTTATTTATAATGATTATGCTAGTTGAAGCCTTGTAAAGCAGCCACGATTATGAGTCTTTATGTTTCATATCCACACACGATAAAAGATAACACATTCATTCGGAGCCGGTGACACATTTTATATTTAACAGTACGCTTATTAATCCAAGAACTGAGTCTGTTAATTCAACCATTCAATCACGTATGCTTATATGAAGCTGGAAATTGTGGAACTATTTGCTTCTTCGATTGACCAGACTAAACCACAAGGAAGTATACGTAACCGGTTATTACGCCGGTAATGAATCCTGAGTTGAATAAATCAGTTGAACTCCAGTGATGTAAATTTACCTGCATACCACCTGGAATGAGGCAATTGGAGAATCAAGAATAATACTGATAACATGCTTAAAATTGTGTAGACATAATTGCCTGTTGATTATTGTTTATTACAACATGAAGTTCCAAACAATAATCTTGATTCTTTATTCTTTTCTTATTCTTGTGTTTCATGTACAAACATTAGATTGACTGTAAGAGATAGAAAGGATTTCATTGAGTATATGACTTTTGAATTTCCTTAATTAACACATTAACTTCATAATACAGCAGGAATACTAGGTAGGGCTTGTTTACTTTACAACGGCATGAACATTTAACAGTAAGGTAAATTACAACACAAACCTGGAAATTGCACTAAGTACATAATAGTCCAATAAAATGTACAGAAACAATGCCTTAACTGCACTAAATAAACAGGAAGCTTAATATTTCATATACCTTCATAACTTTAGGCCATGAGAATATTTGTGAACAAAGTTGAAGTCTAGGGTGTATTTCCATGAGCCAAGTCTAAATCAGCCACAAACCCTCAATTATGAAGAATTAGGTTACTGTGTATGGTAGAAATTAAGAAGATGCATTTATAAACACATTCTTATTTATGAATTTTCAAATGAGTGAATAAATGTGCCTTACCATTACTTTAGACCTCACTGGCTCCTAGCATGACTTCCTCATGCATGTTGCTTAAAGCACATGGTGACATGACCACACCAATCTGTGCTTATCTCCCTTCTTATTAAGGTTGATGTAAAATTGGCACATGATAAAAAAATTAAACATAACATTCAAACCCAGGAAATTAAAACCATAACAATTATTTAATATTGTATACAGCTGTTGTTATATGTAATACATAATTTGTGGAAATTCTAGAAACCAGATTTCATACCTCCTTAACCAATTAAGCTATCATAATTGATGGAAAATAGAAATAAACATTTTGATCATTACATACCGGTCTCCTAATTGTACAATCAGAAAGTAACAATTACAAAACACAGTACTAAAATGGTCAAAACTTCTCTGGATTTTTAAACATTCTATAATGAAAAGACCTGAAAACAACATAATTTGTTTGTTTGTTTGTTTGCAATATCGCCGCACTCAGCAATATCCCAGCTATATGACGACGGTCTGTAAATAATCGAGTCTGGACCAGACAATCCAGCGATTGACATCATGAACATCGATCCACGCAATCGGGAAACGATGACATGCATCAACCAAGTCAGCGAGACTGACCACCCGATCTCGTTAATCGCCCCTTACAACAAGCATAGTCGCATCTTACGGCAAGCATGGGTTGCTGAAGATCCATTCTAACCCGGTTTTTCATGAACCTTATAAGAGTTATCAACTGCACTCTAAGTAGCCCAAATAAACCTTAAATGTAACATATTCACATTCTTTCACGATGTCTTTCAGAAGAAGTGTTCATTTTGATCCATGCACAATGACACACAATTTGTTTATAGGACGGACAAGCTCTGTTAAAGCTGTCCTCACACGCACGATACGTACAGATCCTTTTTTGCCCATCATGATCTCAATGACACGTCCTAGTGACCATGAATTATGAGGAGAACTGTCCGCCAGAAGAACAATGGCACATGATAAAAAAAATGAAACATAACATTCAAACCCAGGAAATAAACATCCTAACCATAACAATTATTTAATATTGTATACAGCTGTTGTTATATGTAATGCATAATTTGTGGAAATTCTAGAAACCAGATTTCATACCTCCTCAACAAATTAAGTTATCAGAATTGATTGAAAATAGAAATAAACATTTTGACCATTACAATTATCAATGATCCTTTTTGAGACAACAGCAATAATTAATATTGAATATGTGTTTGCTCTGTATTTAATTTCTGGTCACGTTAGGTGAGGTAACGTTATGATTACACGTGAAGTTTAAACAGCAGTAATATATGTTTTATACCGTCCATAAAGACAACTTTAAAAACGTTTTAGATATTTTAGATATTCTTTCACAGAATTTTCTGATGTTTCTTAATTAATTTATTCCATCCACCATAAACATAGTTCAAACGTTTTCGGCTTATTGAGATGCAGAATGGACTGTACGTTTATCAATCATGCCTGGGTGTAGTCTTTTTAGGCCTTCCTCTACCCACCCTCATCCAACCCCACCCGTTTGCCTATATCGCTCCATCAGTTGCTAAAATGTCTGTCAACTGGATTCTGTGAATGAGCAGCTTCGGTCATGCCTATTGCGCGCAATCTTTTCTTTTCCTTCCTTCGCGTAACATTTGAACGCATTACCTTCATTGTACCTGATCAATGAACCGTGTTGTTGTGACATGTATTGGCACATACCGTAAACCAGGATGTCTCACGCTCGACGGCATGCTTTATATGTGTCATGTGCAAAGTTTGAGCGAGTAACAAGTTGATTTTTCCGAAAACCTTAGACACAGCCCAAACGAAATCATAGTGATAACTGCATAAAAAACAAAGTCACTGTCGATTATTATTGAAAACAAGAAAAAAAACATCAACAAATGAAACTAACATCAAAGATGCTCAATTATATGCCAAGCCGTGTAGTTAAGTTTATTGTTTGTGAAGTCATATGAGTCGTATTATATACAAGTGTGTTATACAATTATCTTATATTTGCATTATGGAATTGGATTACATTACATTCCGTTCTATTTTTAAATATGATATACATATACTTTGACAGATGAAATATATTCTCAAATCTTTTACAATTAATTAATGACATCATGTCATGGACTTGCTTGTTTGTTAAACTTTACAATAGGTACGTGCATCAGTATACAGAGGACATTTATACAAAACATGCTTTTCATCTTCTATACATTTACATTCATTACCTATATTACTTTTACTTTTACATAAGTTTGGAACACTAAATGTATTGTATGCACTTCTAAATTTTAACCAGGCCTTTCTGTAATTAAATACATAAATATTTTGCACTTACGATTCAAACAGAAGTTCTGATTTCGTGGTTGAATAAAATACAAGTGATCGTTTATCTGTGAGAAGTGAATGCCAGTTTTGTTTCGCACAATCAAGAATACTTCGTTTCAGAACAAACATACATTATTCTTCTTCACCAAGTCCCAGGCATATCCAAACATGCCCAAAGCCGTTCTAAACACCAAATCTCTAATATAAGAAGCCCAGTTTACATGTTTCGTATCACAGGTATCGCGTAACATCCGATAACACTGATGCGGATGTCCATATGTGGGTATTGATGATTCACGTAACCAATGTTTAATAAGCGACGGTCCAATCTGCTTCTTCCAGGGGCGGTCGGGTAGCTAGCCTAGTGGTTAGAGCGTTCGATCGTCACGCCGAAGACGCCGTGATATTGCTGGAATATTGCTAAAAGCGGCGTAAAACCATACTCACTCACTCACTTATTCACGCTTCTTGCAGTCTTGTTCCTTGATCAATGTGCGCTACGACAACTAGTGACATGTAGAGACGGAGCCAAGCTACGGCGTTACCCTGTTGTTCCTAAACGGTCATTTACTTCTGAATTTTTTAAACTAGCACATATTTTGTAGTGATTATTTGTTAAAAATATCAACCTTTGTTAAGTGTTCAGCTAAAAAATTGCAAATGATTGATTGTAAATGTTACTTATATATCAACATTTCCTCTCCATTCAGATTTTTATAAACATTCTAATTTTTTTTTATAAGAATACCAAATGGAAATCTACCATCTATCAACCAGTTATTTGCACTATCCTGCTACAGCTTATATATCCTGACAACTGCATTATATGAAGTCAGTTTATTAGATATTAATATGATGTAGCAGATATGATATTAACATGTTTATAATCAAATATGTCATCAAAATATAAATTCAAAACACAACATTCATTCCATGTCTTAATGCATTTATTCATGTAACATAATGCAAGTAAAATCTAATACTAGTACACAAAGTTATATCAAATAAAATTAAAATATTGAGCAATGCAGATATGTATCGATGTAAAGAGAAACAAGAATAACATTATTTATTTGTTTGTGTGAGAATTTGAAACAAACATTATGAATGTGTTTTATTTATTGCAACCATCTGATCATTCTCAAAGCCAACACAATGTAGACACTGCAATGTTAAGACAATAATTGTGAATATTGGACATTAGTATGAATATATATTCTGTTTTTAATTTAAAAGATGAAAAATTGTAGTTGGTATAAGTGCCCTTGAATGTGTATTTAAACTAATATATATAGGCTCTTCTGTGTCCAACAATTTTCTAACATTGAATATTTTTAAAAAGCCATGAGAATATCTACGTTTTATTTTATTATCACAACACAAATGTATGACAGCAAATACAGCCACCATTCATCCATGCAATCGTTTTATGCACCATGCACGAATTAACCCTTACAACCACCAAAATAGTTTTCAGTGATTTCTATTTTCCTTTATTATGAACATGGTATAAGTAGATAACATTTAATAACTATCCCCCCTCACCCCCTCATTTGATGACGTCACAAGTGCACCTAGTAACCCCACGTGACTGATGACGTCACATAACCTTGACCTTGAGGGTGGGGGGTGTTGTCAACGTCATTGCCTCATTAATATGCAGAATAACTCATTAATATGCAAATGTATGCATGACGTCAAAGGTCAATTGGGTTAATAAAGGGTCAACTGACCAGATGCAATCATGCAATTAATGACTTGACCATTCGTTAACCGTAGAACACGGGATAGTAATGAATGTCCCTACATGGACATGATACTACGACCGGGGGTTGGGTTGGGTCTTGACTCACGCGGAATGGAATGTCATTGTGAGACCATTTTGGCGCGAGAACATGTGGTAAACATTTGAACCTTTTGCGTTGAAGACATTTCTCTGTGGGCATTCGGTAGCCGGCTATGTGTGGTAATATTAAAAAGCCCAGGAACAGGTTCATGTAGAAAGATCTCCCGATATTCAATTACGTAAATAAAGGGTCAACTGACCGTATGCAATCATGCAATTAATTACTTGACCATTCGTTAAAACGTAGAACAACACGTGTCTAAAAAACAAGATGGCGGACGTTGCCATGAACGCTCATGGGTGTCACGTGTCCTCGGTTTGAATCTCGCGCCTGACCTACAAGTCAGTTCTATGGGGCCCCCATTCCACATCTTAGGCTAAGTTGATCCATAAGTGCAATAACTCATTCATAGTCAAATATAATCATGACGTCACAGGTCAGAAAGAGTAATGAGAGGTCTGTTGTTCCAATGCCTGAATGCAATGTGTGAATGAGTTCATGAGAACAAAGTGTAGTAATGAGTGTCCCTATATGGAAGTGGCTACTACGAGGTTCAAATGTGATTCACGGGGGAAAGGAATGTCATTGTTAGACATATTCCATTGACGCATGTATTTCGTGTAGTAATGACTGTCACATGTGGCAAAGAGGGGTGTGAGTTGAATTTCCATAGAAACCACATGTCCAGTTCTTAACTCTTCTAGTGTTACCTATTATAAGTTCCTTGTAACATTCAGTTGTCATGACAACTAAATAAAAAAATAAGGGTTAACAGTCTTGACTCCTAGCTAGAGGTCAGCTCGGAGAAATATAGAGTCGGTATCGCGAAACCCGTGTGTTGAAGACTGTAATGTATGCCAGTCTGGTATATGACGTTTTAATACTGTAAAATTCTATTCTTTTTTCTAAAAGATGTTTGAGTTCAAAATGTCGGTTCAGTTTCCTATTTCAATGGAAAAAATACTCGTTTAACCCATACCCAGAATCATTTTCATGAGAAAAAATAGAGTGAAATAACGTAGTTTAGTAGATAACTTCTAAGAGATAAGATTACTTGAGCATTCATTAACAAAGAACAATGGATAGTAATGAATATCCTTATATGGAAACTTAGGTCACCAATCCCTCATTAATATGCAAGATAACTCATTAATGTGTAAATGTATAAGTGATGTATCAGGTTAATTAGGTGAATACAGGGTCAACTGACCAGATGCAATTTACTTACATTAACAAAGAACAATGGATAGTAATGAATATCCTCATATGGAAACTTGACATCGCACGCGAAATGGAATGTTATTGCGACTGAATTTTGCCGCCTTTTTGCACCTTTTCTCCATGCTCATTCGGGGGGCTGCGTCTGCTGAGATTATCAGCCCAGGAATAAGAGTGTGATCTATGTCAATATGTGTTATAAAACTCCTCCTCCTCTGGATAAACACCCTCCTCCTCCTCCTCCTCCTCCTCTAGATAAACACCCTCCTCCTCCTCCTCCTCCTCTGGATAAACACCCTCCTCCTCCTCCTCCTCCTCCTCCTCTGGATAAACACCCTCCTCCTCCTCCTCCTCCTCTGGATAAACACCCTCCTCCTCCTCCTCCTCCTCCTCCTCTGGATAAACACCCTCCTCCTCCTCCTCCTCCTCCTCCTCTGGATAAACACCCTCCTCCTCCTCCTCTGGATAAACACCCTCCTCCTCCTCCTCCTCTGGATAAACACCCTCCTCCTCCTCCTCCTCCTCCTCTGGATAAACACCCTCCTCCTCCTCCCCCTCCTCCTCCTCCTCCTCCTCTGGATAAACACCCTCCTCCTCCTCCTCCTCCTCTGGATAAACACCCTCCTCCTCCTCCTCCTCCTCCTCTGGATAAACACCCTCCTCCTCCTCCTCCTCCTCCTCCTCTGGATAAACACCCTCCTCCTCCTCCTCCTCCTCCTCCTCTGGATAAACACCCTCCTCCTCCTCCTCCTCCTCCTCCTCCTCTGGATAAACACCCTCCTCCTCCTCCTCCTCTAGATAAACACCCTCCTCCTCCTCCTCCTCCTCCTCTGGATAAACACCCTCCTCCTCCTCCTCCTCTGGATAAACACCTCTTCCTCCTCCTCCTCCTCCTCCTACTCCTCAGGAAACCTGTGTCGAAAATAAAAAGCTGCTGTGAAATGAACCCAAGCTGTCTTTAAGCATTGCATGGGTGAAGGGTATTAAAGAATGGTTCAGACCCTCTTATCGCGCACTTGTATTTGTTCACTATGGAGGTTACCAACTGTCCAGACTGTGGCAAGAGTTTTGCGCGAAAAGATAATCTACAGAGACATCAGAAGCAGGTGCATAGATCAACTCAAGACTCGCCTTCTCTTCTTCCTCCTCTGGATAAACACCTTACTCCTCCTACTCCTCCTCCTCCCGATAAACACCCTCCTCCTCCTCATCAGGAAATATCTCCACGTTTGCTTTCATCTCGGGAACACCAGTGACACGGACGATTCAAGTTCCTTATACCCTCCAATAGCATCGTTGTTGGACCCAGTGGATGCGGAAAGTCGGTGTTTGTCTTCAACCTATTACGTCGTGGATTCGTTCAACCCCTGCCCGACTGTATTGTCTGGTGTTATACTGTGTGGCAACCGCTTTACGATAGCATTCTTCAAACTTTACCTCAAGTACGGTTTGTGAAAGGAATACCTTACAATCTCGAAGATGAAAACTTCTTCGATGCCCGTAATCAGAACATGATGGTGTTGGATGACTTTTTGTCTGAAGCAAAGAATGACAATCGGATTTCCCGTCTGTTTACCCAAACCTCCCACCACAAAAATGTCATTATCTTTTTGCTATTGCAAAACCTCTTCCCGAGAGGTAAGGAATCCAGGGACATTGCTCTAAATTCTCATTATGTCACACTTTTCAATTCGCCAGTGGACAGACAGCAGGTGAAGTTATTCGCCAGAAGAATATTTCCTGAAGACATTGGTAAATTTATGACTCTTTATGAAAGGGCTGTTGAAACCCCTTATGGACACCTTACAGTGGATCTCAAACCCGGTACAAGTGAGAAGAATAGATTACATGTCAACGTCTTGACAACCAGCGACAATCAACCTGATCACAGTGCTTCACAACAACAACAACAACAACAACAACAACGGGTAAAAGATGTCTCTCTAGCATTAGACGTGCAGACAGCTCCTGACATTCGTGCTGATCAGACTTCAATTTCCAAAGAAAGGTCTCTAAGCTCTGACGACGACGTTGAAACAGCATCCATCTCGAGTGACGACACAGGACCTTTTACCATGGCCACTGCGTGTACTGACTGCGGCGTATTGATAGACAATATGCACGATCTACAGCGACATATTAGATCATGGTGTCCAGCAAACAACAACTTGAAATGTAAAAAGAAATTGTCTCAGATACGAGAGTGACGACAACGGCGACGACGATGAGGAACGACTTCCTGAACAGAAAGGTGGAGGTCTCGCTGTCAAACGTCGTCGCTGGAAGCCGCCAAACACCGACGTGGATGCGGAGGAGTGGCAAAATGTTGGTTTACAACGCATCTCGAATCGTGTGTACAACATCAAGCATGACGCGATGAAACTCAAGAGGAAAAAGTACAGACAACAGGGTCGAACAGAAGAATGGATTGACAGAAAAATGAAACAGATGTGGGACAGCGAATTGACCGACAGTCTCAAAAGTGTCATAGAGTTCTCCCAATATTTTAGACAGGCGCCTCTATTTCAACCCATCCTAGACAGCCTGAGCGATATGGATCCTGGCACTGATCAATCTATTATCAAAAACAAGATCGCTCGTTTCACGAAAACTGTGATGAAAGACATTCTGACTCGTGTAGACATACCTGAAGCAGATAGTGACACTGAATCTATCTCAGCCGCCGATGATGGCGATGACGAGCAGAGCGAGCAAGAATAAAAACTTTGTTCTCGTTTTACAACCCTTCAGTTGAGATTTTGTGTTACCCAAAGCAATGACACGGAAGAATCGGTCACCGAGTCGAGGTAAAGGAAAAAGATTTGGACTTATCCATGTATTGAAAACAGGACCTGTCATTAAGTCAAAACAGATTTCTCTAAATGACAGCTCCCTGGCGTCAAAGAAACGCCTGGTCGTATACATCAGGAGACCGGTCAAGTTGGGACCTCTGGGATGCAAACATCTATAATGGCACAAAGATGGTCGTCTCCATCAGGTGCATCTGAGTGGTGTATTTCATGTCGAGATTAAACACTTAAAACTTTTCTAAAATCATTGAACCGTCAAGGTTTTTAATCATTTTGTAAATCGTTGAAATCACTCGAACTCTACACTTGTAAAGACAACACCCTGTGCTGTTAATAAAAGCCTCATTACAGTTTATATTTTGTTGTTGTTTTAATTCATATTTCTATGATGTCATACATATGGTCAAAATGCCTCTGGAAAGCAATTATCTCTACAAGCCGATCACACGACAGTTTGCTTGTGGTTATTTTGTTTTTTGTTTTTTTTAGTATCATACAGTTACTAACACGAACTTGTCTATAGTAAAACCACACTGTTAACACTTCAATTCAACGAGAACTGTGAACCTACAGTGAGTGAGTGAGTATGGTTTTAAGCCGCTTTTAGCAATATTCCATCAATATCATGGCGGGGGGACACCATAAATGGGCTTCACACATTGTACCCATGTCGGGAATCGAACCCAGGTCTTCGGCATGACGAGCGAACGCTTTAACCAATCAGCTATCCGACCGCCCCTCCGTACAGATTCACATCATAGATCTATCCAACTTCATTCGAGGTGCTCTGACATCAGCACTTACAAAAAAGGAGCTCTTTTCAACAAATTGTCACAGGATAGGTTTTCAATAGCCTATTTAGGCTGAAATTTGATTGTTAAAACGAACAAATGTCCAGCTTGGCACTCAAGGGGTTAAACTTTTGGAACTATATTTAAATGAGAATCTTGCGTGCCCGGAGACTTTAAAAAATTGGAATCTTTGTAAAACGGTTTAGTGTTAAATATTATTGTTTAATCACGTTTGTATACACGCAACGAATAAATATTCTTGATGTGAGTGTATTGTCATTTTGTTTGTTTTTTAACATATACCCAACCTGATACAAAACAGTCAATTAATCTTGTGATATTCGCTGCAAGAGGTTTTGAGTTAAAGGTAATGAACGCTGTGATGTGACATGGTGAAATAATAGAAAAAAATATACAATAATTGGTATCAATAAACTTAAGAAATTGTGATTTGGTAAAATACAATGTATAACACTTTTTTTAAATTTTCCGACTTGCAGACGAACTCGCATTAGTCTTTTCGTTCAAAATCGAAATGGATATATTTATAAAATTTAAAAAAGTATGTACGGATGTACAAGTGCTATTCGATAACTAAACTAGGGAAAGATGCATATGAAAATCATGCACATGTTGCTGAGATGATCTCCTGACTTCTACATACTCTTAAGAAGATATTAGACATAAACACAATTAACGAAAATTATTCTTATAACTGCAAATT
Source organism: Haliotis rufescens (assembly GCF_023055435.1). Taxonomy (NCBI): domain Eukaryota; kingdom Metazoa; phylum Mollusca; class Gastropoda; order Lepetellida; family Haliotidae; genus Haliotis; species Haliotis rufescens. Next base: position 19,225,991 of record NW_025964361.1, read on the forward strand.
AACACGAATATACACTCATACTGTAAGTAGGTCAAGGGTCAGATGCATTCGGGCAGTGTTTGAAGTAAAATGCTCGAATTTCAACTCGTGAAATAGTCGTTCGTTGGTTTCTCCTGTAATTACAAATACTCTGAATCAGACATAATAGACACATACTTTGGAAGACATCCTCTCTCCGACTTTAATTTCTCGCGCAAAACACTGTATTCTCCCACCGATTATCATGTTTCCCACTTGATTTTGTTATAACACACAGAGGTGAAGTTTCCAGCTAACACCCCATGTTCTCAATAAATGTCCAATAATTATCAAATTGACTTCCAAGTTATCAGGTAACGACCATTCCGTTAGCTAGCTTTCGCGGTATTATAATATGTATCTAGCAAACAATGGTTACATGGTCAGTTTGAAGTTAAAACTAGCATTAAATATTACACAATGATTTTGCAAATTCGTACTTTGCAGAGTTAAAGGATATGGTTGTAAATTTCACACAGGCGAATTGGTGTTTTTCATATAATTAGTATTGTTCTTTTACAAAATTAGATCCTGATATTCTTAGTATTCATCATGCCTTTATTGAATAGCATGTGTATAGTAACTCATACCATATGTGAACTTTCTACAACGGAGTGCAGCTGTGGTTAACCAACCCCCTCCATTCATAAGCAGGCTCACGATAAATGGCATGTGGTGACCTCAATTTCAGGAGGCTCTCTAGATGTCAGTATTTCACAAAACAGCTACACTGACAAAACAAGGTGTTATGTGTATAACATATACCAACTCATTCGGAGTAAACCTCACTTGTTACCATATAAGCAATATGATCTACTGTTAGATGCGTGGACAACTGTGTACATAGTACACTAACTAAATATGGAAATATTACTATGCCCATTGAGCGTTGTAAAGATGGTGATCACGTGACTCCCCAGCGAATATGTACTTGGTGAAGCTTGCGTTGAATTGATCATCGGGTTATCTTCCTGACCACTGACAGAGGACACAATACACCAAACGATTAATCTTAAGGTTTTAAAAAGCTAATCATGCTAAATTCAGAATATTCTAACTTTATCTCGAGTAATAGAAATTTATCATGACAAGGGTTAACTAACACGATGCTAAGATCACCTTTTTAAAACCTTAAGATTAATCGTAACTGTTTTGTAAAAAGAGATAAAAAAAACAACAATATAAGAATACATTGATCGATGTCTGACTTTATTAAACAGCACAGAGGTAAAGGTAACTACATCACTATGTCTCGTCATTACGATGGTTCTTCAATGGGACGCCATTTGTGGTCCACACATCCTGGAACAAAGGGAACATTGAATTTGTACATGTACTTTTTTTTTCCTAAATGAGAATTCGTTGGACTCATGATAACATAATAAACTCAATCAAGTTTTTTTTTCATACACATGCATCATGCAGAAACAGACTATAACATCTACAGCCAGGAATCGCAATGCCATAGCATGTACCCAAAAGTTGTGTGACGCTCGCACAACAAAGTATAGTCTGTATCAGAAATCACTTTGTTACATTTCATAAAAAAATAAATTTTCATAAAATCACTATGAGTATTCTATTTCTTGCTTTGTAAAATGTTTAACGAGTGATGTTTTATCAACAACAACAACAACAAAAAAGAAGAAGAATTATATCTGATTTCTGTTGGGTATTAAACTCTACAAATGGATTAGTTAAATAAGAATCTGTTTTAAGTTTAACTGTTAAATAATCTGAATTATTTTGTCAAAAGCATGGTGTACAAATGCATACATAACATTACAAAAATGCTTTACACAAATATGCATTAGAGGTAGACAGATGAGAAAGAAAGAAAAAAGATTTTAATGTAACTAATTACATATCAGTAAATAATTTGTAAAAATATTTAGATTAAAATTATTACTCACCTAAGACCACTCTGACACAGCAGCACGTGACCTCCATTCTCCTCATTCATTCCGTCTTCAATACTGTCAGCAAGGTTAGAGTGAAAATGTCAGTCACTCAACACTACCGTTGAGTTTTATAACACATATTGACATAGATCACACTCTTATTCCTGGGCTGATAATCTCAGCAGACGCAGCCCCCCGAATGAGCATGGAGAAAAGGTGCAAAAAGGCGGCAAAATTCAGTCGCAATAACATTCCATTTCGCGTGCGATGTCAAGTTTCCGTATGAGGATATTCATTACTATCCATTGTTCTTTGTTAATGTAAGTAAATTGCATCTGGTCAGTTGACCCTGTATTCATCTAATTAACCTGATACATCACTTATACATTTACACATTAATGAGTTATCTTGCATATTAATGAGGGATTGGTGACCTAAGTTTCCATATAAGGATATTCATTACTATCCATTGTTCTTTGTTAATGAATGCTCAAGTAATCTTATCTCTTAGAAGTTATCTACTAAACTACGTTATTTCACTCTATTTTTTCTCATGAAAATGATTCTGGGTATGGGTTTAAACGAGTATTTTTTCCATTGAAATAGGAAACTGAACCGACATTTTGAACACAAACATCTTTTAGAAAAAAGAATAGAATTTTACAGTATTAAAACGTCATATACCAGACTGGCATACATAACAGTCTTCAACACACGGGTTTCGCGATACCGACTCTATATTTCTCCGAGCTGACCTCTAGCTAGGAGTCAAGACTGTTAACCCTTATTTTTTTATTTAGTTGTCATGACAACTGAATGTTACAAGGAACTTATAATAGGTAACACTAGAAGAGTTAAGAACTGGACATGTGGTTTCTATGGAAATTCAACTCACACCCCTCTTTGCCACATGTGACAGTCATTACTACACGAAATACATGCGTCAATGGAATATGTCTAACAATGACATTCCTTTCCCCCGTGAATCACATTTGAACCTCGTAGTAGCCACTTCCATATAGGGACACTCATTACTACGCTTTGTTCTCACTTAATGGAGGACTCATTAACACACTGCATTCGTGCATTGGAACAACAGACCTCTCATTATCCTTTCTGATCTGTGACGTCATGATTATATTTGACTATAAATGAGTTAATGCCCTTGCGGATCAACTTAGTCTCATATCGCTTTGTGGAATGGGGGCCCCATAGAACTGACTTGTAGGTCAGGCGCGAGATTCAAACCGAGGACACGTGACACCCGTGAGCGTTCATGGCAACGTCCGCCATCTTGTGTTTTAGACACGTGTTGTTCTACGTTTAACGAATGGTCAAGTAATTAATTGCATGATTGCATACGGTCAGTTGACCCTTTATTTATGTAATTAAATATCGGGAGATCTTTCTACATGAACCTGTTCCTGGGCTTTTAAATATTACCACACATAGCCCTCCACCGAATGTGCACAGAGAAATGTCTTCAACGCAAAAGGTTCAAATGTTTACCACATGTTCTCGCGCCAAAATGGTCTCACAATGACATTCCATTCCGCGTGAGTCAAGACCCAACCCATGCCAGGTCGTAGTATCATGTCCATATAGGGACATTCATTACTATCCCGTGTTCTACGGTTAACGAATGGTCAAGTCATTAATTGCATGATTGCATCTGGTCAGTTGACCCTTTATTAACCTAATTGACCTTTGACGTCATGCATACATTTGCATATTAATGAGTTATTCTGCATATTAATGAGGCAATGACGTTGACAACACCCCCCACCCTCAAGGTCAAGGTTATGTGACGTCATCAGTCACGTGGGGTTACTAGGTGCACTTGTGACGTCATCAAATGAGGGGGTGAGGGGGGATAGTTATTAAATGTTATCTACTGGTATATGATATGCAGTTGATGACATAATTTGTCAATGCCTGTTTTTTTTAAAAGACTTTTTTGAATAACATTCTCAACTCTATAAGTTATATACCTGAAAAATACTTGTATTGCTGTGACAGTTCACAACATTTACTGATGATCTGATCGAACGTTGCATAAGACCTTCACATTTCGCGGACTGCCTTGACTAGCATGCGTAATACCCGATCGGCGATAATACAACATAGATATGGGTACGTATGCAATACAAATGTATTTCATTTTTAAAAGTATGATATTCAAGGATCAAGGGCTACACTAAAACTATCGATTCCAAAACGTCAACAAAACCACCTGGAATGAATGATCAGCTGATCCCACCGGCTCGCTTCGAACGGCCATCAAGTGGTTTACTACTACTATATAAGCAGTCGTGGTCATCCTGAAAGTTTCACTGAATCACGGAACATATATTTCAGGTCCTGATAATGGATAGATAATTGTTTTCGGCGAAAAGATATACTGTCCATACACCAGCGTGTACGTTACCGATTGAGGTAAAGCCTATGCTGGTTTTCCATTGTGGGGCAACAGGTGGTGTGAGATCTGGACTTTCCCGTCACCTCTCAACAAACTACAGGAAATGTTAAGAAGATGGAGGAACTACAATCTCCAGGTACGACAATTTCATCATGTTTAGCGTCCGTGATTACCAGATGTCGCCACCTGTCAGTACAACATCATGCTATGTATTGCCTGTGTACTGTGCATCTACAGAATATTCACCGGACCTCAAGTGACCACTCAGTCAAGAGGTAAGATGTAAGATGTCGGACCCATCTTCACATTTAAACCAAAATCATCTTCCCTTGCCGTCATGGCTGACACTGACTGTCAGAGTTGTCTTGCTGGTATCAAGGTTATATATCAACTTGGTCTCAGGAAGCGTGACCTCATTCCTGTGACAATGAAGATGCACGCTGCAAACAACAAGGGCATCAACATCCTCGGTGCAATCACCATGCTGTTCTCAGGCAAAGACCCTAATGATAATTTAGTTGAGACCCGCCAACTCGTATACATTACAGACGACTACGACAAATTCTTCCTTAGCAGAGAGGCTGTTAGAGAAATTAGAGCCTTTACAAGTAGGGGCATTCAACACTTGTGAGCACCAACCCCTCCCCCTCATGGAGGGCCCTCCAATGAAGCTTATGATTGACCCCGATGCTACACCAGTTGCTTACCACACACCTGTACCAGTTCCTCTTCACTGGCAAGATGATGTCAAAGCTTGCTTGGATTAAGACGCCCGGCTAGGTGTGATCGAGCCAGTACCAATATGTGAACCTGTCACATGGTGCACTAGAATGGTTGTTTGTCCTAAGGAGAATGGTAAACCAAGATACGCTGTTGATTTGCTCTTAACGCACATGCAATCAGAGAAACCCACCACACACTGTCCCAATTCCACCAAGCCAGATCAGTACCACATGGTAAAAAGAAGACTGTATTTGATGCTTAGAATGGTTACCATGGCGTACCCATTCGTGATGAAGACAAACATCTGATGACATTCATCACACCCTGGCGAAGATACAGATATTTCACTGCTCCCCAAGGATACATTGCTTCAGGAGATGCTTACACGCAGCATTTTGATGAGATTGTAGTTGATGTACCTGACAAAACCAAGTGTGTAGAAGATGCACTCATCTGGGCTGACGACATTGCTGACGACATTGCAGAGGGCTTCTTCCAAGCTTGTGGATGGCTTGACATCTGTGGTAGAAACGGCATCACACTGAACCCTGGGTGTTTGTCTTTTCTCAGGAAACAGTTGAATTTGCAGGCTTTTAGATAACACATGTATACGGCCCTGTAAAAAGTACATCCAAGCCATCTTGGACTTTCCACACTTTGAAATATTACAGATAAATGGTCATGGTTTGGCCTAATCAACCAGGTATCTTATGACTTCAGCATGCCTGAAAGGATGCAACCACACCACCAGCTATTGAACCCTGGGACACCTTTTCGATGGGATAACCACTAAGACATGTTGTTTCAGGAATCAAAGGCAGTCATTGTCAGTGAGATTGAGGAGGGTGTACGAATATTTGACAATCGAAAGCCAACATGCCTTGCTACTGACTGTTCAAAGGGAGGAATTGGATTTTGTCTCAAGACAGTGCCTTTCTGTTGTCGCGATGGTTGGAAAATCATTCTGGTTGTCAGTCGATTCACCCATGCAGCTGAATCCAGCTAGGCCCCTGTGGGAGGCGTTGGCAGTTGCTGATGCACTGGAAAAAGCCAGGTAAAGTACTGTGTTCTCGGCTGTAACCCTCTCACTGTTGCGGTCGACCACAAACCACTCCTCAAGGTGCTTGGCGGCCGATCCCTCGAAAACACCGTGCTGCTTATGCTCTGTCACGCCATCCAACTGGCCACCCTGAGAAAATGGTGTTAATATAAGATTTGTGTGAGGTAGGAAAATACATTTATACGACGAACCGTACAAGGTATTGAGCCAAAATGTTGTGGAGAGAACACTTGGTAATTGTAGTCATCTCAGTTATCGGTACTTAGGAAAAGTCCAAGGTGAAGGTCAGCTACCATCAATAACGCAAATGTCCCTCGTTAGAATCGATAGCAGCCTGATATATCCTGCCCATGGAAGAGACGAGTATGCGAATCACATCCTGGGGAATGGTAGCCCAGTCGGCCTGCAACACAAAAGCCAACTGCTGCAACGTCTGGAGTTGTGGTTGACGTCAGCGTCTGTCCAATTCACACTACAGGTGCTCTATTGAGTTCAAATTCGGGGATCTGGAGGGCCAGGGGAGAACATCAACGTTGTTGCTGTGTAGACAGGCTCTTGTGATTCGTGTTGTATGCGGTCGAACATTGTCCTGCTGGAATACACTGTTGCCATTGGCTGCAGTTGAAAGGACGTGTGGTAGGAGAATTTCGGTGAGCCATAAGATTGCCCTGGATATGGACCAAACCTGTCCTGCTATGATGAGAGATAGCCGCCCACATCGTAACGCTACCCCTACCAAACCTGTCCACTTCCTGTAAGCAGTTTCCTGAGTAACGTTCTCCCAAACGTCTGTAGACCCGTGCTCTTCCATCCCCTCAATGGAGGTGAAATCTTGATTCGTCGCTGAATCAGACATCTCTCAATCGCAGTTGACCCTGTGTTGACGACACCAATGCAGTCGTTGTTGACTATGTTGTTGACTCAATATGACGCGACGAACAGGACGTCTTGCTCGTAGACCTGCTGTTCTTAAACGATTTCGCACGGTCTGGTAAGAGATTCTGCGCAGTCCGGGTATTTGGGATGCGGCTGAGGTGGCTGTGGTCGTCCTTTCACGCAGTGGCGCAGTCGGATGTAGCGATCTTGGGCGGGGGTTGTTACTCTTGGTCGTCCCGACCTTTGCCGATCACGTGTTGACCCATGCTGTTGAAAATGATCCCATAGCTTTGTGATGATAGTGGGCGCTATACTGACCCAATGACGTTGTTTCTTTGCACTTCTGTTAATTTTGGCATGTTGTTGAACTGTCACTGTTCGATTGGCGCAGATACCAGGCAATCAAACACCCGCACTTTGATACCGTTCATAGTTCTGCTGCACGTGCAGTACGTGCATGCAGCTCCATGGCCCTTTTGTTAATGCAATGGGTGCGTTTTTCCGAATCGTATGTGTTTCCCGACTAATGGTTTGCATGTCCTTGTTGTGATAGTTTTCATCCGGGAAATTTGTCACTGACACTATAACACATTTAACCCCTTCATTTTGCACCTCATGGTCCACTAATTTTGCTTTTTTGGCCAAAAATATCCGCATTGCGTTTCCTTATTTTGAAGGGTATAGATTATGTCGCAGCCTTCTGCAATGATGATGACGTGCTTGACCTCCCAACTTTCTCAAATCTCAGTCACATGAACCTAGCCTCAATAAGATGCAGCGAGAAGCCTGATGTCAGCATTGAGGACTCAGTTATACACTCAGCCGTGTCATCGATCAGCTCCCTCCAGTCAATCACCTGGGATATGGTCAAGCTGGTGGAGATGATTGAATCAGGGATGCAAGAAACCCGCCATGAATTGCCAGCATCACTTCGTGATTACCATCAGTCTCGTGAGCATCTACAAGCGGTCAATGGGGTTGTCATATAATCACAGGCAAAAGAAACGCAAATGGTTTTAAGCAAACAGGTAACACACACGGAATCATAAATTGATACAAGTTCTAGCATGTAGTGAAGCCTGATGGTGTTATCAATATTTTTGGTTGCATTTTGGAAGCCCCGAGTAAAAACGCAACATAACTGCAAGTGAAAGTGCTCGACAGACCATAGGAACACATAATCGACACATTAGCCGGGACACTGTGATCCGACGTCTCCGTTCCAACAACCTCAGATGTCGCCGACCAGCTCGTCGTCCTGTTCTCCAACCACGGCATCGACAAGCACGACTTCAGTGGGCACAGGGTCATCACAATTGGCGTCATCGTGAGTGTAGGCGTGTTTTCTTCTCTGATGAAAGTGGCTTTTGTGTCTCCCATGCAGACGGAAGAGTCAGAATTTGGCGGCGTCGAGGTGATCGTTTCGCTGACAGGAACATTGTGGAAAGGGATCCATGGGGTGGACCTAGCGGCATGATATGGGCAGGGATTGGACTTAATGCGAGACTTGAACCCATGTGCTTTCTGAATGTTGGTCAAGGTCGGGGACACGGCGTCACTCCTCAGCGGTATATCGACCAAGTGATCAGACCCCACATTGTTCCATTTTTTGCACAGCATCAACAACACATTTTCCAGCAGGACAACGCTCGTCCCCATGTTGCTAGAGCTACCATGGCCTTTCTGCAACAACACACCATCCGTGTTCTACCGTGGCCAGCCCTCAGCCCTGATCTGAACCCCATCGAACACTTGTGGGATGAGGTTCAAAGGCGTTTGCACAATGTGCGCCCAGTCCCTACAACTGCCGATGAACTGCTCTGGATGTGTGCAGGAGGATGCCCAGGGCCTTCACAAATCGTCTGATCCACTCAATGTACAGGAGATGTGTGGCAGTGATCAATGCTAATGGTGGTCACACAAGGTATTGACTGACATTTTGGGTATTGACCCGAAACTGTGTAAGCCCTTAGTATTTGAAAAAACCCAATTATGTCATCTGCCTTTTAATCCATTAAACTGTCTTCAGTCAAATTTTTGTCAATCTTGCCCTATTAGTATTTCTTGTCTTTACTGTTGAAAATAAATAACATGTATACTGCATACTCGACTTGCGTTTCTTTTGCGGGTGAGTATACAAGGGTCGAATCGTGATTCCCCCATTACTACGACAGGATGTCCTGATTGCACTCCACTCTGCTCACCAAGGCGTGTCATCGATGTCGAGAGCTGAAGCATCTATCTTCCAGCTATCATAGCTCTCAGAAACGATTGCAATCACTGCAACCGTTTGGCCCCCTCCCAACCTTGTGGCCCACCCATGCCACCATTCTACCAAGTCTACCCATTTCAATGTGTGTGTGCTGACTTTTTCCATTACAAAGGGGACAACTACTTAGTGATCGTCGACAGATACTCCAACTGGTCTAATAGTTGAAAGAACCTCCAGTTGTGTATCTGGCCCGATTGATTATCTACGCCGAACATTTGTTTCCTTTGGCATTCCTGGTGAGCTATCCTCTGATGGTGGCCCTGAATTTACAGCCTCAGTTACCAAAGGGTTCCTTCGAACATGGGGGATAACCGCCTATCGCCTTCCCACACAGCAGTTGTCGAGCAGAGGTGTGAAGACTGTCAAAGGATTGATCACGAACAACACTGGACCTAATGGCGGGAACTTGACACTGAGGCCTTTCAACACGCAATGCTCCAATGCAGGAACACTCCAGACAGAGACACCAAGTTATCCCCTGCAATGTGTGTCTTAGGTAGACCCATAAAGGACTTTATACCCATACTACCTGGTCGCTATAAATCACATGACACATGAAGTGTACCCTTTCCAAGAGAGAGGATGCTTTGAGAAACCGACATACTAGGGCGGCTGAACGACTTACTGTGCACACCGAACAGCTGCCACCCCTTGTTGTTTGGAATCTCGTCCAAATCCAAAATGAAACAGGTCCTCACCCACTGAAATGGGACAAAACAGGTGTGTGATTGAAGTTCGCCAATTCGACCAATATGTAGTACGTGTGGACGGCTCAAGCCGTGTGACTCTACACAACTGGAAATTCCTCCACAAATACACTCCTGTATATCCACCCACAACAACAGTCACAGTTTCTGATAATTTGCAAGGCTTTACTCATTCAACATCACCATCTGGTTTCAATGGTATACAATAGCGTCCTTTTTTGCATAAGGCCTTATCCAGGCCCAGCAATGCCATCAGTAATCAGCCTGTTGCCCCCTTGCAGAAGGAATTAAACTTGATGGAACCATCACCCTCAGCCGTGCCAGCAACGACGACAGTGAGTCCCTCAGACCTGTCATCGGAACTACCCGGCTTTCAACACCAGACTGAGCTCCACAACAACCTGTCGCACTGTCGTTGACAACAACATCAAATACAAAAATGCTACTACCCCCAAGTCCTGCCCCAGTGGACGTTGAAACAAGACGTTCTACTCGAAGAAATATTGCACCCTCGTGGCTTGTGACTATATTCATGCTATTTAGGTGGAATAACCCCTGAACTGTAGGGCTGTAAATCTGATAAAGATTACCAGACATGTACGTGTTACATGACATTCCTGTCATCCTTCCCTTCCATAGATATGGAGGATTGAAACATTCATAATATGTGACATCAACACACTTGAAGACATTTCAGTTCATTTTAACACTCGGTCAAGATTTGACTGTCTTACTTAAGCCTTGTCATACCTTTTGCAAGATATACTACTGACTTGGTTAGGGATAGGGGATTATGTACATTTACATTATACAACCATGTGTTGCATTAAGTTCTGTTTCCTGTTCTATGTTCCAGATCTCCATCATTTGTGATGTCGAATAAAGATATGTCCAAACAGTATAACAGCTGCATATTTAAGATGTAATGCATATATGACAGCTACAGCCTAACTAAAAACGACAAATCTCCTTTTTCTGAAATCTCCATAACCCAAGTTGCAGACGTCAGTCATTGAACCATGGCCTTCAACAAGAGTTAAGAATATCCACTATTCGCTGATGCCCAGCTGATGATGGTTTTTCTTCGCTGCTTCCACGACACAGAGACTGTTCGGGCAACCTCGATTCAAGGATATGGATCTTCTCCTCGCTGACATATGTAACAGTGTGAACGGTCATTAGGTACCAATGATCAACGACGTCGAACTGTCCTGTGAACAGTATAGGACTCGACTATCAACTATAACATCGTCTACAGAAACATTGCTGCAATCATGTGTGCAAAATGGACAATGAACGTTCATCATGAAAATTGTTTCGAGAGAATATCACTTCAAACGTCTGTAAGTATAATCATATTCAAACCTTTTCATATTAACCTATGTTAAATTTATGTCATCTCTTTATGATTGCAAAACAAAGTGTAAAGTGTATAATCGGTTTACTTATGAATTTTGACATTAAATGTGTTTCAAGGCACTGACTAAACATCATTTTTGAGACTTTCCAGTACAAAAAAGACGTGTTAGACACCTTTCTCGAGTAGTTCAATCGTCAAAATATAGTTATTATTACAATTATGTAATTAAGAATCGTGTGTTGACTATTCACGAAAGTCATGTTTTCTGTATCACGAAGCTGCAACGTAAATACGTAGCATAGATATCACTATTGGGTGAGAACAAATTAATGTATGTAGTTGTGTTTGTAAACTATACCAATATTTAAGAAATGTTGACCTTATATGACAATAACGTGCAATGCATAATGTTTTACTTTTAGCACTGCTGGTTAAGTAACATTCGCTATCCGCGTGTTATGTAGGATTATGCCAAGAGAATTTAAATTGCAGTATTATACGCAATTGACTGGCAGCAATGTGCAAATCAATCAAGATTGAAGATTGCTGACTGACGCCCCGAACGACGTGCCACCTGTCATGCATGTTAAGTCTCAGCTTCATTATAGATAGATAAGCATAGATGTTAATCAGGTAAAGTCAATTTATTCATGTCAAATCAAATGCATATTATATAATAGTGCATTATTTTAAATGCGTTTATTATCATGTATATAACTGTATGCATGTACTGGTATTAGAAGGAGACACGGCCTGGGTGGCATTTGAATCACGGGACCCGGCGGCAAATTCAACAATCTGTTTCAATTCGAAACAAAAATAAAGACGTCTTAAAAATTATCGTTCCGAAAACATTTCAAACAAGCACGATTCATGGTGTGGATTCCTTAAAATTAAATCCATTTGCAACTTCAACACCTATCAATGGGCATTGTGCAGAAGTTTAGAAAGTAACCCCTCTCCGTAGTGGCTCCCTTCTTGTGAAATGTGTGCAGACACAGCAATCTCTTAATCTGTTGTCCATCAGTCAGTTTACCAATGTTGAAGTTACTGTTTCAGCACATAAGATACTAAACTCCAGTTGAGGCATTGTTCGTGACAGAGCACGCTGCCTTTCCGACATGTGCGACAAGAAATTGTGTTGAAAAATCATGCAGTGACAACTGTAAAACGTTTCACTAAAAAGATAGATGGTGTTATCACTCCAACAAACACCTATCTCTTCACTTTTGACCGTACATCAATCTCTCTTTCAACTGAAGCTGGTCATGTTGTATGTCGAGTTGTATGTCTACTCCGATGCTATACATGTCAAAAGTTTGGCCATGCCTCCAACTCCTGTGATCGCCCTGGCATTTACGAGAGTTGTGGTGGCAAACATCCTCACGACTCGTTATCGATGTAGATGGGCGTTGTCATACATGACATTCAGTTATAGCATTCCAGTTGCGATACCGAACGCATCCTTTTGCTGGTGATGATATGATACAGTGGAATTTGTTGTACCAGCCTAGTTGACGTGTACATTCGATAACCCATTAGAAGAAATCATGCTCCCGGCTTCCTTTTGAAGATCCTTGTGGAAAAATATTGCTGTGATGAACCTGCTCCAGACGAGAGCAGCCAAGTAAAGGTCCTCTCTCAGAGATGTCATCCTTGGCCAGTCTTGTCTTGTAATGTTTGTTTTGAAGACATTTACCATATGGTGGAATGGTTTTGAGCTCAACAACATGGCTGATACTTTCCCAATTCAGTATCCAAATATCTATTTAAAAAGTCATATCTCATGAATCATATATCCTAATGCAAAGGACAGTAATCCTGTTCATCCTGAATGGCACAACAACAGACAGAAAACGACGCCATAGATTTTAGGAGTGGGCACACAATCACGTCTGCCCCTTACAAACATTACTGAAACAACCCCGCATCTGTCCTGGTCTATTATAAGGCATTCTTACACTCAACTCAAATCTGTCGGCATTTCTGAAAATTGCAGAAGATTACTGTAAACAGTGGCGCTTCACACTCTCTCCCGCTAAAAGTCAGAAAATGATCTTCAGAAGCTGTGTACCAGCTGAAATAATGCCCTACGGGCACCCTATACCTACAGCCAAGTCCGTCAGGCATGTTGGTGTTATACTGACTGATGACTTCAACTCTATGGAGAGAACTCTGAAGGCATACAATAAGCTGAGGTCTTATGTGTATTCTATGTCACACAAAGGACTAGGTCCAAACTATCTTAGTCATATAACATGACGTTTGAGACTTATCAAGGCTGTTGCCCTACCAACGTGTCTCTTTGGATGTTAGTTGTGGAACTCTGCCAGTTATACTGAAATCCTTATATTTGAAAGATCCTATCGACATGCGATTAAACTCACCCAAGGGTTGCAAAACAGAGCACGAACTGATGTATGCCTTGGTCTGTTGGGACTACTGCCCTAAGATGCTGAGATTGATAAATGCAAAGTTATATCTTCCTCACCAGATGTTCATGATCAGACTACTATGCTATGTGCATGGCCTTTTCGAAAGACCAGGTAGATTTACCTGATGCGATGAGACTCGTGCAGAAGTACGATCTGCGTTATGTATTAGATGTGGAAAAGATGTGGAAACAAACTGTAAAAGCTGCTGTTAGGAAGTTCCTTGAGACAGCGTGGTGTGAACGAATTGCAAACGATGAAGAACTACTTTGGTTCTCATTGATGCACAAACAACTTGTGGTGTCGTGTGATTATTTGATGAGAGAGAGAGAGAGAGAGAGAGACACACACACACACACACACACACACACACACACACACACAAACACACACAGCTTCTGCTACTATTATTCATGTTTCATATTCAACATTTTGCACTCGTGAAGAGCAACCTCCTCGTGGTGAGTGCTGGGTAATGCTAATAGCTCTTCCCCCTTGTGGACTTGGGGTAGAATTTGTCCACAGCACCCCATTGCTGGTCGTAAAAGGCGACCGAATTGGGCAGCCCGTTTGTCGTGGGTTGCGTCCCTGTGTCGGCGGAGTACGGTAGTCTGGTGGTTAAGGGCACTGGTTCCAGGAATAGCGTTCCTTTGCCCAATACACCTCTTCGACCCTTACTTCACCTAGACGGGTGGTAGGATGGGCCCGGTCCTATCAATCGGCTGGTCATGCCGAGCCCTGAGCACTTATTGTGTTTGTGAAATATTGCAGATGTGACGTTGATTTATTAACTCACTCACTCACTTATTGTGTTTGTACTTATATCACTTTTGATTAAACTTTCTACTTAAGGACTTGGCCAAAAAAATTGTGACAAATCTTGTATATTGATTGTGGAAAATATAAATTGCCTAGAGTCGTATGCTCAGAAGGCGGTGGCTCATGGGCCAATCCGGTTGATAAATTGAATTTTCGTTATTCTACTTAAGTATACCATCCCAGTATCCTTGGTGCTGCCAGTTGGAAATCCACTGGTTTATAGCATTGTCCTTGTGATACTCCATGGTGGGTGGGTAGCTGGGATGGTGAACCATATACAACTTCACCATGGCTCAAAACAAAAAAACAAAACGTGCTTTAGATGAATCCTCTGATGAGAAACATGCCATTCCAAAGAATATTTCAAATAGTTTGTCTCAGTTTTTAGTCGTTTCCGCTACTGATGGTTCCCCAGTGAAACTAAATCCTTTTGCCATTTCCAAGGCACTTTATGGCATTGCTGGTGATGTCCAAGATGTTAAAAAACTCCGGTCTGGATTACTGCTAGTTGAATGCAAAACTCAAAATTAGTCTACAACATTACAAGCTGCTAAACTTTTGGTTTCTACTGCTGTTCTCATTTCACCTCATAAAACTCTCAACTCAAGCATAGGGATCGTCAGAGATAGAGACCTTTGTCTCTATGATATGACGGAAAATGAAATTGCAGATGAATTAAAAGATCAAGGTGTGACACACGTGAAACGTTTCACATACAAAAGAGAAGAATCAATCTTTAAATCCAATACCTATCTGATGACATTTTCAAAATCAGCTCCTCCAAAACATATAAAAGCAGGGTATTTTAACCTCGAAGTGGACAGGTACATCCCAAATCCCGATGTTACGTACAAGTGCCAGCAGTTTGGACATGGTGCTCAATCATGTAACAACCGAAAGATATGTCACCAATGTGGAAAACATGATCACGAAACTGAGGCGAGGTGTACCAAAACTCTTAAATGTGCAAACTGTTCAGGAGACTATGTGGCTTCTTTGAAGTCCTGTCCCAATTTTAAAATCTAGTATCAGATTGTGAAAAAACATGAAAGGAATATCACCTTCCTGGAAGCTAAACGGCTCATCATGGCCACTGTCTCTCCACCTGCAGCAGTGTCCTACTCAGCAGCTGTGTCTAGCACACATCCAAAATCCGTGGCATCCGTTTAATGCCAAACAGACATCACTTGGGTTTCCACAGCACACTATTCTTTGATTCAATCCAGTTCTTCTTCTCAAACTGATACTTCATCACCATCAGCAACTGTGTCAACACCGTTAATCGCAACAGGACCGGAACTCACTCCAGCTCCAAAACCAACCCCTATTGTTAAAAATGCCATAAAAAATGTTGACTATTCCAAAACTTCAGATCGTGTCTCAAAGGGTCATCGTGACACCAATCAGATATTCAACCGTTTTCAGACTCTGGAGGACATGGATGTCTCTCCTCATCTCCAAGGGCACAACAGAAGTAAGTCGCCACAAAGTGGGAGAAATAGATTTCCTGTCACCCACCAGTAACATGTACATTTCCCATCCACTAGTACAGCGGAATTGCAGAGGTCTCAGGACCAATTTTAACGAGTTACACCTTTTAATACAAGATTTTTTCGCCATCAGCAATCTGTCTTCAAGAGACGTATCTCAAAGAGACCGACACCTTTGATTTGCGACGGTACAGTTCTTATCATTCATTTTCTCCACCAGGTGTTAAAGCTACTGGAGGAACTACTGTTTTGGTGAAGCAGGGAGTGATCCACAGCCCTGTTTCACTTCATACCAATCTTCAAGCTGTCGCAGTGCGGCTGACTTTACACATAACCTTTACTCTGTGTTCTCTGTATATTTCTCCTTCCTCTGTGCTTCCGAGATCAGATCTTCAATCCTTATATGATCAGCTCCCAGCTTGCATTATCATGGGTGATTTAAAAGGACATAACCCATTTTGGGGAAGTATTGACGTTAATCATAAGGGGAAAGTACTTGAAGATTTTATTTCTGATAACAATTTATGCATTTACAATGATGGATCAAATACTTATTTACATCCTGGTACTGGAACCTATTCCGCTTTAGATCTGTCACTAACAGATTCAAATCTTTTGAACGAATTTACGTGGTCAGTCCACGATGACTTGTGTGGATGTGACCACTTTCCTTCAATATTAACAGCAAATAATCCATCCGATATTCCACCTACATCAAGGTGGAATTTTGCCAAGGCTAACTGGCCTTCCTTCCAGGAACTCTGTACAGATAGATTAACACCTGATATGTTCAGGACTGTTCCTGATCCTATTCAATCGTTTTCAGATAAGCTGATTGAAATTGCTGATATAACCATTCCTAAGTCCTAAATCCACACATTCGAAAAACCATGGTTCGATAAAGAGTGCAAACAGGCTAGGAAGTGCAGGAAAAAAGCGGAGAAATATTTCCGCCGACATCCAACTGTGCATAACTTAAATCATGTTACAATCACAAATGCCAAGGCACGCCGTACATTCAAACAAAATAAGCGTATGTCTTGGAGAAATTATGTCTCCAAAATTAATTCTCGTACTCCATTGTCCAAGGTGTGGAACATGATCGCAAAAATTAAAGGTAAAGGATCCAAATCGAGTGTCCACCATCTCAAGGAAGGTGGCCATCTATTAACAGATAAATTGGATATTGCAAATATATTTGGTGAAACGCTTGCCAAACACTCTTCATCCTCAAACTATGATCCCAAGTTTCAAAAATATCAGAAACAACAGGAAAAGAAGAGTGTTGATTTTACTTCTCAAAATGGAGAAGATTATAATCAGGTATTTTTAGTCCATGAGCTAAATACTGCATTAGGTCAAGCGCACGACACTGCGACGGGAGCTGATAATATTCAGTTTAGAGACACTACTTACTGTATTTGATAACATTTGGACATCAGGAGATTTTCCTCCTTCGTGGCGTAATGCAATAGTTGTTCCCATACCTAAACCTGGTAGGGACCATACTGATGCATCAAATTATAGACCAATATCACTAACTAGATGTGTGTGCAAAACCATGGAGCGCATGGTAAATAATCGGTTAGTTTGGTTTTTAGAAACCAACAATCTGATTAGTAATATTCAATGCGGTTTCCGAAAAAACTGAAGTACAATTGACCATTTGGTTCGTTTAGAATCATTTATTAAAAATGCTTTTATAAATAAACAACATGCTGTATCAATCTTTTTCGACCTTGAAAAAGCTTATGATACCACTTGGAAACATAGTAGTTTAAAAGATTTACATGACTTTGGTTAAAGAGGCCGCTTGCCTCAATTTGTTTCCAAGTTTTTAATAGACAATTTCAAGTTCGTGTTGGATCAACCAAGTCTGATCATTATAATCAGGATCAGGGGGTTCCACAGGGCAGTATTTTGTCTGTCACATTGTTTAGCATAAAAATAAATAGTTTATCTAAAGTATTAAATGACTCAATTGATGGGTCATTGTTTGTGGATGATTTAAATATTTCATGTCGTGGTAAAAATATGCAAACCATTGAAAGACAGTTACAGTTGTGTCTTAATAAAATTCATAAATGGTGTCTTGAGAATGGATTTACGTTTTCACAGACCAAAACAAATTGTATACATTTACGTCGGAAATATAAACCCCATAAAGACCCAGAGCTCTCTTTAGATGGTACTCCACTTAAGGTTGTAAAAGAAGCCAAATTTTTTGGATTGATTTTCGACCACCATTTTACGTTTTTGCCACATATCAAATATTTAAAGACTAATTGCCTGAAGGCCCTAGATTTATTGAAAGTTGTCTCAAATTCAAAGTGGGGAGGGGATCAGACAACCCTTCTCCACATATATAGATCTCTAATTCGCTCTAAGCTGGACCATTGCGTATGCTGGAGCTTCCAAGAGTAATTTAAAAAAACTGGATTCAATCCACCATCAAGGATTAAGACTTTGTCTTGGTGTTTTTCGAACTTCCCCGGTTGACAGCCTATATGTCGAGGCTGATGAACACTCTTTAAAACAACGCCGAATTAAATTGTCTCTCCAGTATGTTACTAAATTACGTTCCAATCCCTCAAATCCTGCTTATGACTCCGTTTTTAATCCCCTCTATGAGGAACTATTTCAGAAGAAACCAAAGCTGGTTCCACCACTTGGAATTCGTCTCAGATCTCATATTAATGCTGCAAATTAAGATCGACATCGTCTTTTGTAGGTTGCACAGTCATGTGGGCATAAAAGGCAACACAATGGCTGATGCAGTTGCTAAAGCAGCTCTCAACAAATCTGTGACACCACTTCTACTTCCATACAGTGATTATAAACCTGTGATCAGATGTTACATCAGAGAACTTATGCAAGAGAAGTGGGACACCCAAATAGGAATTAATAAATTACATCAAATAAAGCCAACTATTGGTTACACCTACTTGGGTTGTCAGTCCAGATTTGACGAGGTCATTATGCGACGATGTCGTATTGGCCATTCCAGATTTACTCACGAGTATTTATTGAAGGCTGATGATCCTCCATTTTGTATCCCTTGTGATGAAAGAATAACCATCAAGCATATCCTGCTTGACTGTGTTGATTTTTCCATCACAAGGGATAAGTATTTCAAAGTTACTTCGACAATTGCGTTAGTTCTCATTTAATTTTTTTTTCTTTTTAAAGAAATAGAATTGTATAATAAATTATGTTGATATGTCGTGTCCAAAAACTGACTTTTAAATTTAGGTGAAATATATTTATATCTGAGATTGTTATTGGCTGTATCCTCGAAGGGGGTTAAAGTAGTGTAAAATTATAGTCCCCCTGAGAGGATATTGTAAGTCACTTTCATTCAATGAATATTTATATCTCCTAGTATTTTAATCGTAGTATATCTGTCGTTTTAATTTTGGCTAAAAATGCGCTCAATCGCCAGTGACTGAGGATATGGTATAAATCCTGCTGGGGTCCATGCAGGTAGCAAAGGTACTGTAAGTCCCCATGGTCCCCAGTATGGTGATCTATCTTCAGTGGTTGGCGATCAATAGCCCGTTTTTATCATATCTTGTGTATTGTTACATCTTTTTATAGTTCAATACTAGTTTTATATTCATATCTGTGATAGTCTTGTTTGTTTTACTGTCTTTGTTGACAGGTTTTTATATAGTCAAAATATATTTATTATTGCTTGTATAAATTGATCTCGTCACTTTATGGCTGAAATATTGCCGATGTGACGTTAATTCTTAACTCACTCACTCACTATTTAACATTTATCTAATATATAAACTATCGGGCAAAAGAAAGTTTTCACCGACTTCACTTGACCAAACACCAAAAACAAAGGCATATGTGAGATTTATGATGATTAATTTATGAACAGAAATCATTTTCCATGATTTAGAATGAAAATGCATTGTAATGCCGATATTGCATTCTCCGCAATACACAAAGAAAGAGTCAAAGAGTCCAAATTAAAAATTACACAAATCAGAGTTCATTGAAAAAGTGCATGAAGAGTCCATTAATGACACGGTAGTCAGGTAACACGTCACCAATAGCGAGTGTGACCACCCTGACCATCCATGCACGCCAACACACGCCTCCTCATTGACGTCGTCAGTCGGCGGATAACGTCAACAGGAATCCTGTTCCATAAGTTCAATAGAGTCTGTTCAAGTTCCTGGAGGCGGTACATGTTGTCTCAGCTGACGATCAAGATGATCCCAGAGATGTTCAATGGGGTTCATGTCTGGAGAACAAGATGGCCAGGGCAATACGTTGACGTTAACGTTGTTCAGGTAGTTTTGAACAATTCGGGCGGTGTGAGGCCTTGCGTTGTCTTGTTGCAAAATTAATCCTCTTGGCTAATGTTGAATAAAGGGCACAACAACAGGTCTCAACACTTCATCCCTGTATCGCTGAGCATTCAGGTTTCCTCGGATGATAACCAGCCATGTTGTATTCTGGCCACAAAAGCCACCCCATACCATGACGCCTCCACCTCCAAACGGGTGAACTTCTCTAATGCAGTTTGTCGCCAGTCGCTCTCCCCTTCGTCGAAAAACTTGAACTCTGCCATCGTTCCTGAACAGACAGAACTGACTTTCATCTGTAAAGAGCACTCTCGCCCAGTCACGTCGCTGCCACCGACGTACAATTCGTGCCCATTGCAGTGTGCGTTGACGGTGTAGACGGGTCAAGGCCATTCCACGGAAGGGTCGGTAGGTTCGTATACCAGCCGTAGGAAGTCGTCGAAGGACTATTCGTCTGCTTATGGCATGCCCTGGTGCTGTTGCCGCAGTTGACGTCGCCGTCACACATCTGTTTCGGAGGTGAATCTGCCGGATGTAGCGGTCTTCGGCTGGTGTTGTCACTCTCTGTCTTCCCGATCTTGGCCGGTCTTGAGTCTGTCCTGTCTGTTGGTAGCGGATTATGCTGATGGTGGTCTGGGAGCAGTTGAAGGTTCTGGCTATCTGACGTAGCCCCCATATTGGCCATACCGATCGCTCTGTCTCGTTGCGCTTGTGTAAGTCTGGGCATATTCTTAGTGGTTTTTTTGCTTACTGAATCCTGCTCTGTCCGACGTTGGTATTTATGCCACAATCACGCACGTGCACTTGGACCAATGTCTCAAAATCACGTTTTGCACGTTTTCAACAATGCATGATTTGGAGAGCTGCGTTCGAAAATCTGCGTTGTGGTTGTGGTCATGTTGCATTTGGGCGAATGTTTTCTGCGGGGGTTCAACCCTGTACCAGCTTTTTTGCTTTTTATACAACTATTTTTAAAGTGAAAACTTTCTTTTGCCCGGTAGTTTAGATAGATAGATAGATAGATAGATAGATAGATAGATAGATAGATACAAATTGCTTATCTCATTGGAAACCTAGAACATTATAGCTACATATTCAATAATGCATAACAGAGGTGTGGAGAAAAAAGATGTAATCACGTTTTGTGTTTTATTTTCGTTTCATGTAGTGCTGCGAAGTAATAATGTCTATATGTACATGGCTATTCATGCGTCTACCTTCAATCCGTGTTTGCTGTATTAGGTATTGAATTCCACGATCCACAGAATAGACCAACTGTATATAACACAGAAATAGATCATATATATATACACGGTTTCACGGGGGGAGAGAGGCCAACCCTTTAGTACTGTCCATATTTGTCGGATATATGTGCGATTGTGCCATTCCTTTGCTCACATATTGGTAAAATGACAGGTCTTAGTTAGTACTCTCTTACATGCAGTGTAACAAAGAAACAAACTGACATCACTTACGGCTTGATTAGATTTCCCCCACGCTCCAAGTTCACACTGCATTTCCTACGCTATCATTGATTGCATTAAAGGGAGCGTGTCGAATGATGTCATTACTTTATGAATACACCAGCAAGAAATGATCCCTTCATTGCAGGAAACAGCCCTATCGAAGACGCAACAGAGAAGCCTGTACAATATGCCATAACATTAAGTAATGTTATTGAGCTTTCAGTGTGAAGATAGGGATATAATCCCCGAAAAGCTAATCCCTGTAAGTTTCGGTTTATTCCAGACATAGTAAACATATTTTATACATTTTCCCTGAAATGAAAATCATTGGTATATTCTTTGTTGTTTTCTTCCTTCCTTCCTCAGTAAAAAAGAACGGAATTGAATTAAGAACGCTCTTTAGCATGTCTTCGCTAGGCGAAATTTGCTCCAGTTACCTTTCTCCATATCAATCAAATCATACAACTCATGACGATGCTTGTAAAAAAGCACAAACCAACATATTTGTCAAAGGATTTGTTTCTTCATGATTTACTTGATTGGCACTGAAAGGTGCATAACAACTTTCCTTTTGAACATTTACCTATATTGCGTCAACTCTATCTTACTGGTGATCACTGTTAGAAAGACTATGCAAAAGCGTTGAATCATTCATGGAATGCCAAATGTATCCCTGTAACATGTATAGTCCATAAATTACAGTATATAGCTACAGATGCGAAATGGGGATTACCTGATGTACCAGATGTCACAGATCATGCTTTGGCTCTGTGAACAATAGTCGGAAATGTCGTTACAGTGTTGATAGGTACATTAAACCTGTGTGTTTGATGCATAGCCTTGACACTTTCACAACGAGCAAGGCGTCCTGGAATGGATATTTCAAACTTAAATCGTGAAAGTTTAGAACAGTGAAGATGACTTGGAGAAGGTAGCTATGGTGTCATTACTGCGATAATTCAAATGTATTATCTAGGTCAGTAAGTTTGTAAAGAGTTTAAGGTATATAGAAATAGAGTACGATATATCTTCACCCCTCCTATATCTTTCATTTGACAATGAGAGAGCGGTGTGAATATTTACTTATTGTGTAGGGGTCTGTTTATACCTGTCTATGTTTTATAACGTATAGCTCTCATAGGCATATATATACACACACACACACACACACGCACACACGCACACACGCACGCACGCGCACGCGCACACACACACACACACACACACAAACACACAAACACACACACACAACCCTGGTTACACTGGTGTGTTCACTTCATCATCGCTCGAAGAAACGAACAAGGAGTTTATGTAAGACTCGACAAATTCTGCACCATGGTGAACCACATGTTGATCAACACTTCAATATTCCGAGAAACTATCTGTCCATGACAAAAGCTAGCAATAAGTCTAGAAATCTGAGTATATGTTTATTTTCAAGTAAGAATGAACGTATTTGTACTCACTCAATATAACATTTGAAAGAAAATATCTCGACTCCTGTAACCATGTATCCCCACTTTCCTCCTCCGAAATTCCTCATCTGATAATGGAATCAAAGTATACAACAAGCCATTACTAAACAACAACTAACGTTTTAACGTTAAGGTAATAGGCCGTGGGCTAGGTATGACCCACGAGCACCCCCCCCCCCCCCTATCCAAACCCAACCATTTTTTTTTAAAGCCCATAATGATACTAAAAATGATTTTGAATGTTAACAAGAAAAAAGTTGGGACGAACTTGTTGTTACAGCCTTTCAAAGTATGGTACCCTATATCGCGTTTTCGCCCGGTTTTGCCGTATATCACTTGGGGGTATGATTACGTTTTGGGTTGTCATCACACTAGTGATCCACTGATCTTCAAGTGTGATATACCACTGGAAGTCATATATAAGTACCTCTCCAATGAGGTTTCAATAGTTGGTATTGAGTGAATATGGACCAATCCATGGCAAATCGAACGTCATATATCCCGACAAAACCAAATTCTTCTCGCAGAAACCTTTAATCCGGTATATGTTCTAGGTACGTGTGCCTGATTCCACTTTAATCGTCTAACACGTGTTCCAGTACATCTCTTGAAGTACTTCTTAACATGTGATGTTACCAGGTGAAAATCTTTTGCACAATTTGGAACAAATTTACTCTTATAATATCAGAGTAGGATACCCAATATTGCATTCTCGGCTTAGCTACATCGGAACAACGCTTGGATGTATGCTCAGGATTTGGCTTGTCATCTTGTGTGTTATTCACCGATCTCGATGTGTTATATACCACAGGAAAACATATATAAACACCATAATTTGATGTAGGCTGATTATTGATCTACTTGTGGACAATCAAACAGAATACTTCTTGACAACTCTGATATCACTCACTTTTGTATGCATATAAGAGGTTCACAGTATAATGCTCGAGTCAATTTCAGAACTTTGAATGAAATGGACCTATGTGTAACATATCCAAGATGGCAACCATAAAGCTGTGCAAAAAACTGATCATAATGTTAATGTAATTTCAGCAAATATACAAATCAATTTCTTGGACGCTGGCTTGATATTTTGACAAATTTGGCCATATCAAGTTGAGTTTCAGATTCTTTAGTACAGCTACTAGTTAAGGTGAATTTGCAGGGGGAAGCACCGAAGGTGAAAGACGAATTCACTTACTAACATTTAATTCATACATAACTTAGCTACTTAAGTTTCCAATTTACAGAAAATGTCCAAATGCGAATCGTCCAAATCGTATATGAATGGCTTGAAATGAACAGGGACCATGCATTCACAGAAATAAAGGATATTCCAATTACATACTTAAGATTCTCTTACAGAATACCCAAGTTAATATATATGGAAATGTCCCACCTTGTAACAATGTCATCACCGTGATTATGTGTCTTTTGAGGTTGAACTGTTGTTACTGAGACCAACATCTTATACAACCGGGAACAACTCGAAGACAGCTTTGACATGTCAACCTAAAAGGAAACGTATCCCCAGTGATCCAGAGCCTGTGTGCATCATACATGTACCTGGCTTAAAGTATGGCCCAGTACAACGTCTGAGCAAAGCCATAGATCCCGACGAGAAGATCGAAAAGCTGAAGGAGAGATCAAACGTAGAAGGATGGCAGAACCTCCAGAAACGCCAAATCAAATGGAAGTGTCATGTTCAAGCCTGCCGGCAGTTCTGGAAGAAACCCATGGCTATCACAGAGAATATTATCAGCATTTTACAATGAACCTTGACCGTTTGAAACAACCTGAAATTGAATCTTTGGAACTAGCTGGCCGCCCAATTCGGCGTCCATCCTATGAGCCCATCATCTTCCAACCTGAGTGCATCTTTTGTACTTTGTATTCATGAAAAAAATTCAAGTCAAAAGGAAGCTGGACAACAGAAGGCCTCACAAACTTCAGTCGGGATGGATGGCAGCATGTCATCGAAGTAGCTCAACGTCAAAACGATGAGCCTCTCCTGCTGCGGATCAGATGGAAGGACCTATTTACCTGTAAAGCAAAATATCACAAGTCGTGCTGAACTTGTTACAAACAGATTCCTGAGAAATGGCGGAAGCTCACAATCGTCTGAAGTTATCAAAAGCAAGATACTGAAAGAGAAGAAGATCTACTAAAGATGCATACCGATAGTCTTCAGGACACTGCTCACCCAAACCCAGACTACAGGAGTACAAGGTTAAAGAAGAAAATTGAGAACTACGAGCCCTACCAAGACAAATTGGCATTTTGTCACATGGGACATTTCCAATCATTCATCGTGTACAACAGATTGATGTTGACTCAGCTGTACGAAACGCCTACCAATTAGGTTCGACTGACACGCTTGCACTTTTCTTCTTTAACTTGGTACTCCTGTAGTCTTCTCTTGCAGTTTCTTGCTGTTGATAACTCCAGACACTGATATCATGGCTTTCTTGTGTGCCTCTTCTATTTGATACTGTCTAAGTTGTTCCTACGGTTGAGAGCTCCGCCATTTCTCAGGAATCTGTATGTAACCAGATCGGGACGCCCTGTGATATTTTGCTTCACAGCCAAATGGGTCCTTCCCTCTGGTCCGCAGCAGGAGAGGCTCATAGTTTTGACGTTGAGCTACTTCGATGACATGCTGCCATCCATCCCGACTGAAGTTTGTGAGGCCTTCTGTTGTCCAGCTTCCTTTTAACTTGAATTTCTTTCATGAATACAAAGTACAAAAGATGCACTCAGGTTGGACATTTCTGGAGGTTCTGCCATCCTTCTACGCTTGATCTCTCCTTCAGCTTTTCGATCTTCTCATCGGGATCTATGGCTTTGCTCAGACGTTGTAGTGGGCCATACTTCAAGCCATGTCAAAGCTGTCTTCGAGTTGTTCCCGGTTGTATAAGATGTTGGTCTCAGTCACAACAGTTCAACCTCAAAAGACACATAATCACGGTGATGACATTGTTACAAGGTGGGACATTTCCATATATATTAACTTGGGTATTCTGTAAGAGAATCTTAAGTATGTAATTGGAATATCCTTTATTTCTGTGAATGCATGGTCCCTGTTCATTTCAAGCCATTCATATACGATTTGGACGATTCGCATTTGGACATTTTCTGTAAATTGGAAACTTAAGTAGCTAAGTTATGTATGAACTAAATGTTAGTAAGTGAATTCGTCTTTCACTTTCGGTGGTTCCCCCTGCAAATTCACCTTAACTAGTAGCTGTACTAAAGAATCTGAAACTCAACTTGAAATGGCCAAATTTGTCAAAATATCAAGCCAGCGTCCAAGAAATTGATTTGTATATTTGCTGAAATTACATTAACATTATGATCAGTTTTTTTGCACAGCTTTATGGTTGCCATCTTGGATATGTTACACATAGGTCCATTTTTATTCAAAGTTCTGAAATCGACTTGAACATTATACTGTGAACCTCTTATATGCATACAAAAGTGAGTGATATCAGAGTTGTCAAGAAGTATTCTGTTTGATTGTCCACAAGTAGATCAATAATCAGCCTACATCAAATTATGGTGTTTATATATGTTTTCCTGTGGTATATAACACATCGAGATCGGTGAATAACACACAAGATGACAAGCCAAATCCTGAGCATACATCCAAGCGTTGTTCCGATGTAGCTAAGCCGAGAATGCAATATTGGGTATTCTACTCTGATATTATAAGAGTAAATTTGTTCCAAATTGTGCAAAAGATTTTCACCTGGTAACATCACATGTTAAGAAGTAATTCAAGAGGTGTACTGGAACACATGTTAGACGATTAAAGTGGAATCAGGCACACGTACCTAGAACATATACCGGATTAAAGGTTTCTGCGAGAAGAATTTGGTTTTGTCGGGATATATGACGTTCGATTTGCCATGGATTGGTCCATATTCACTCAATACCAACCATTGAAACCTCATTGGAGAGGTACTTATATATGGCTTCCAGTGGTATATCACACTTGAAGATCAGTGGATCACTAGTGAGATGACAACCCAAAACGTAATCATACCCCCAAGTGATATACGGCAAAACCGGGCGAAAACGCGGGGGGGGGGGGGGGGGGGGGGGTGCTCGTGGGTCATACCTAGCCCACGGCCTAGTTGTCATCTGTTTCTGAACTGAATATTATGCTTATAAAGATAAGTAAAAAAAACATTAAAAAGGGACTCTGGTATTCTTTCAGGTTTGGAGAATCAATCAGTTCATTGTGAAAACATTTTTAATTTCTTACATAAGTTACTTTGATCTTGATAAGATCAAAATAGATCCAAATTAAATTGAGGAGGATTAAATTAAGCAGTCTTATTCATTTCAGCCAGTCTGTCTAAAATCAGGTCCAATTTTTCAGGCAATAATAAATGAATGAAAATTTAAGAAAAAATATGCCTTACCTGAGTGAATCAGTCAATATGCATAGATAAACTTTCATATTCATATAAATATACTTTATACTACAGGTGTCTTGAAGTACTGTTGAATGAAAATCAGGATACTTAGGATAGTGTGTGGGTTTGTATTGCAAATCGAGTAACTGAGTGCTCAATTGATGCATGGTAGATGTTCATTTGGCCTATTTCTAAAAAAAATAATGTAAATTTAAATATTCAGATGCAACTTTAATTTTGATATAAAAAGATACATTTAAAATCAGTTGTTTTATTATTGTGAACGTTATTTCTTCTTAAAATTTGTAGAGGCACGGATGTATACTTACTATATAGATCATTGGTAAAGGCCTGTCAAAGATGTCTCTGTGCTGCAAATGTTGGCGTATCACTAATTTTATTACATTGAAGTCCATGGTAGTATTTGTTGAGATTTGAATGCTTGAATTGTTGTGGGAAATAACACAAAGGCTGATAAATAAAATGAGTTTGCATTATTTCATCGATGCAATTTGTTAGCCCAGACCGACTAATGCCTCGCTGTTTTCTGACGTAGAAAATACCGTGGCAATATACCATTTTTCATGACGTTTTTCCCGCTATATTCCAAAGTGACAATTCGTCTTGTAGTTGAAGACTCAACAAATGTTCATATTATAAACTAATAATCACTACAAAATATGTGCTAGTTAAAAATATTCAGTTGTAAACGACCGTTTTTGAACGCAGGGGCAACAGGATAACTCTTTAGCTTGGCTCCGTCTCTACATGTCAGTAGTTGTCGCAGCGCGCATTGATCCGGGAACCAGACCGGAAGCGACAGTTTGGACCGTCGCTTATATCATTTCAAAAGGAGAGTTATTGCCCTTTGGAACAAAAAGATCGCCCATTAACGTCGTCAAACACACTGCGTTATAATGTTACAAGCGCACATGCGAATCATCAGAAATGAGGTCATGATAGATCCATGTTTAATCATATAATACACCCCGCTTCGTTATTAATTGATCTCAGCGATTAAACGCGTAGTCATCTATAGCGTAAGTGAGTGAGTTGGGCTAACAACGCTTTTGACGGTATTCCAGTTATATCACGGCGTGTCAGCTTAATGTGGGACGAAAGCCCGGGGTAATGCAGGTCTCGGACGTTTACCACTTCGATGAAACCCACGAGCACGGGTATGGTGCTGACAAACCTAGAAACATAATCGGGGCGGACCGGGATTCGAACCCACAATCATAGGTTTCTGGCGTGCCCAAGAGACGCAACTCTGCACAGAGAATCGCGGCGCCTTAGACGACTGGGCCACCCTAACGAGTGTTGATATATTTGATGACAGACCGCCGTCATATAGCTTGAGTGCGGCGTTAACAACAAACAAACAAACAAATCTTTCTGAAAAATACCATTAGGCATCACTGTTGGTTATTAAACTCTTAGTTGTCAGACAATGTTTGTCAAATTCACTCAGTTCACAGGCAAGAAACAGAGCGTGTTCTTGACTAAATTATGTTACTAGTTATATGTGTACAAATCTACATAAATGTTTCTGTATAATCAAAAGACTTCGAAAATCTGCATAGTGACATTGTCAAAAGTCACGTGATTTTGAAGCAGCCATTTTGAAAAACTGTGCAAGTAATTTACAAAGCAGAAATTTCTATGAACGTTGTGGTTCATCTCGACGTTTTGACGTCAAATTTTTAAAGACACGAGCGTGAGATTTTATTCATCATCCAACATCATTCTTCCAACTTTTTCAGTTTGTAGACAGTAACAAGTAGAGATTGCTGCAGAGCATCAATAGCTCCCCGCAATATAATGTTATGTGCAGAGGAAGGAAGTGTAAGCTATGGGAGGAGAGAATTTGTGTTAAGTACAAATTGGTTGTTATTAATGTACTTATCTTTGGAAAGCACAATAAAAGAAACAGTGTCTTTAATTGGCCAACACAAAGTAAACCCAGGCAAGAAAACTGGGCCTGTCAGGCAAAACTTGATATATACCCATTATTAGTACCAATAAATAAAAATAAAATCCTTTATAGATAACACAACAAATGTCATTCTAAAGCATGCTTTTGCAGCAAATATCAATATTTCTGGTCAAAATGTCGGTTGGGTTAAATAAAGCGAACTTTTAAAATAGTAAACACAAAAAAAATTAATGAATCCACTCTAAATATACTTCAATTCAAATGTAAAAATTCACGCAATCATTAATGGATTCCCATTTATCTAGCAGCAAGTTAGGAACATACAGTTTGGTCACGTTCTCTATAAATATTGAGAATTATCTTCCATATTGTAAACACAAAGGCCATAGGTCACTTTTCTCAAAACTTCGTTCAAGTAATCACAAACTAAAAATTGAAAAAATTGTAGATATACAAAAAACAACAACCCCATTTGAACAACGTCTCTGTGAAACATGTGATGTCTCAGAAGATGAACAACATTACGCACTGTCTTACATAATACAACCAAGAAAGAGAATCACAAATAATCCCCAATCATGATAAAGAATTTTGTACACTCTGTTAAAAGGAGCAGATTCTTAATAAGTTTACCAACAGTTATCCAGAAACAACTTCCAAGATCTGTTAACATATCAACAATTACAAACAAATTCCTTGTACATGTATGTACAACATTACCATAGTTTTGCTCAATTCTCATATTGTTTCCATATCATTATAATACACTTGTTTTAGAAATTAAATTGTTATAATGTACCTCTTTTGAATGTTGATCATGAATGTTCCTGTGTTTTTTAATTGTCGTTTATTGTGCATGTATTTTGTAGTTTGTGATTGTGTAATATCGCCACTGTTTCTTCATGGAATGTTCCGCAATACATATCTCATCTAAAACATCTTTGTTGTATAATAGTTTCTTACAGTTGTTTACGGAGGGCATGGTTGGCCCAGTCGCCGAAGGCGCTGCAATTCGCTATGCAGAGTTGTGTCCCTTGGGCACGCCAGAAACCTATGACAGTGTGTTTGAATCTCGGTTCGCCCCGATTTTGTTGTCAGCACAAACCCTTGCTCGTTGGTTTCACCAAAGTGGTGAACGTCTAAGACCTGCATCACTTCAGACTTTCCTCCCACATCAAGCTGACACGGAATACTATTCAAGACGGCGTTAATCCCAACTACCTCACTCACACTTGTGTATGGTTCCGTTTGGTTAACTGGGTTTGTGTTGTGATTGCTTCCGGCTAAGATTTGAAATTTGTTTAGAAGAATGTTACTATGTTCAACACAAGCATCGTGAAGATATCATGCAACCGTATTATCTTTTGGGAAAATAATTGCAAACTACAGACCAACCTGTTGATTTCCTATGTATCCAGAAGCAAAGAACATATACGGGTGTATGATCTCTGCTGAATGTTATTTTTTTTTTGCCAAAGCAATAAACCATGCACAAACGTAAACCGCCGCATGAAACGGTATGTACCATACATTACATACAGTGAAGTATTTAAAACAATGTTGTGCTCAACTATGCACAGCAAGCGCCATACATGTGATTATGAAGACAACTAATAAAAAAATTCTCATATCAAACCCGTTGTTTTA
Source organism: Haliotis rufescens (assembly GCF_023055435.1). NCBI lineage: Eukaryota > Metazoa > Mollusca > Gastropoda > Lepetellida > Haliotidae > Haliotis > Haliotis rufescens. Next base: position 19,257,335 of record NW_025964361.1, read on the forward strand.
CATGTGTTGTTTATTGAACAAAGTCATACTTTATAGAAGCCTGTTATTTAATCGTGTTGAACAATATGTTGCAATAGCAGTGTGAAAGTTGAGTGCGCGTGACAGGCTTGGCCTAAATTCCTTCCTGGAACGTTTCTCGATGGCTGCCTGAATAACATACGATACATTGCATAGGTAGTGCGCAATTGAGCTGTTCGGGTAAGGGAGATAATCACTCACTTTCAGTGATACAGCTTGAATAAGATACGATGTACAGCAATGCAAGGTCATTGCGTGAATTTATCACTTCTATACTACGCCTATAGCTAAAGGAGATAATCGCTCAATGCGCAATAGTTTATTCTTACAAAATATAGACCGGTTAACTTTAGCGAAATGGGATCATTTTTAGCTCTTTTAAAAACCAAGTGAACAAATTTCATGGGTTATCAGCATTACGAAAAGTGACTAAGTCTCAGAATAGCAAGACGATTTTGAAGTATCTCTTATTGCTGGAAAAGATAAACATCAACATTTCACGCACACTTCACATGATTTGTATGTTTCGTTTCGGTAACTGTGTGGCTTGAAATTTCAAAGAAACCAACATGTCGACTTACATGCTACAAAATTAAACTCTCCCGTATACTTCCCCGCCTTAAGGGCGGGGAAGAATAAGCATTGTCTTAAGTGTAAAAAGTACTACAAACAGCTTCAGTGGCAGAGCCATTGGTGATGTCATGTGATTGTGACGTCATGGTAAGCAATGACATCACAATGGCCCGCAAAGCATTGTGATGCCATTTCATTGCAGCCACATCTGCAATGTAGATATCGGTTGATCTCACCCAAGCGATATCTCATGTGGGAGCCAGTTTTGGATGATAAAACTTGATAATGCCCTCATATTGCTTAACCCTCTGGATGCCAGAGGGACATATATGTCCTTCCTCTACAACCCTCACTTTGAAGTCGAATAAAATTCAAAATACATCACCCACACAAATACACTTCACAGTTTTGAATAATTTTGGAAATTCCCTGTTCTGGGATATCATCCACTGGCATTTTAGGCCAAGCAACATTACTGAAAATGACCTCTGAAAATTAGGTACATCGTAAATGTCGCCATTTTTTACACATTACTAAATCATCACTCACGGCGTTATTTACAGCATGTTTTGAAATCTAAATTTAGGATATTTACTCGGAGAAATGAATTTCAAAAATATCATATTAGTGATCACGGGTATCTGTCTTTTATGAAATCACCAATGATCATTCCAAAACGTCTCCGATAACCCGAGAATCGTTTCGAATGTTTTGGAAAATACGCAAACACGAACGCCGAAGTGAACTTTTCGCCATATTGGATAGTGTTTACAAAATCACGTTTCAGGTACACCGGTTATGAGGCGCCTGTAACATCGCGTATATTTCAAACTTAGCTGCCATACACACATCCTTGAATTCCTCATACATTTTAGAATCAAATGACCAATGGTCTTTGTCATCAATACAAAGTGGCTGGATGAAATCAAGCAAAATATGTTAGGTGTGAAAACGAACGCTGTGCTCGAAAAACTGCACTTGTTTGAAATGTAAACAAAGCAAAATACAGATTTTACACAGTGTAGCATTTTCTCCTATTTTGAGCTATCCATTCGTCTATTCGTTCAAGACATTGGCTCAACATTTTCAGAATATGCACGGGAAGAGAATAGTAGGAAAAATTAGGGAATTTAAAATAGATACATTGCAATGATTTGATATTTTCAACAGAAATTGTCAAAGTTACCATCCCGTGTGACGCCATGACTGACGCAAAATCACGCACAACGACAACGGTATTTATCGGAATTTCTGCCTATTTCGGTTCTTTTCAATGAAAATTATAACAACAAGTAACAGTACATAGATTGTCAGAATGTTTCTGATTACTTACATGTCACATTTATGTATATGCGATCCCTGAATCAACGAAAGTCCCCTCGTAAAATCCCGCGTACTGTTGACAGTGAACACGCCATTTTGTAAAAGTCGGTCACAGGTAGTGATGTCATACGTCAACATTGTTGTACATATTTGGTAATTTCTTTGAGTTGAAGGTCCTTGAATGAGAGTGCACACGATCATTGTATCATGCTGTTTAGAGTTTCAGTTATGATGTAGATTTTGCATATGTTTTATACATTTTTCACATAATTAATTTCCCTTTGGATATTTGTCAATGTTCAAAATGATATCATACGCAGATATAAGCCACAACATGTATGAACGAACCTTTGATAATCTCCTGTTTGTTTGAACATTGTTTACATAACAATTGATAGGGTTTTAGTGTCGAATACGATATTTCTTTCCTTTGGACAAGTGTTACGAGATGAAGCGTAAAGGTAACTGCAGCATGTACGTATTTCTTGGGATGTGTAAAAGTCAATATCATAAGTCCATATAACCAATGTCTTTGAATAGCTGTTTCATTTTATTTTATAACTAAAACTGAATAGGTCTCTATTACTTTAACAAAATGGATAATATTTTTCGTAAAAAGATATGCACACATTTCTGAAAGAATTGTCTCGGTCTTGGAATTGTTTTTTTTCTGTCGTTTGATACACAGAGCCGTGATATCTAACGATTCGCCAGGTGCGTGTTTGCCACAAACAATTTACGCATTATTCCTCTCGTTTTGCATTATATAATCAATGGGTTCATTCTTTTTTTAATATTGTGATCACAGGATATTAAACTGTTCACTTTATTTCTCCAGGAATTGTAAAATGTATAAAAATAAAACCCATGCCAAGTACCCTAGCTGTTGGTTCAACCGTATACGATTATCCTGACAATTCTATACCAATAGAGCTTTCTTCGCATCTTTTAGTGTGTAATTCTGAGACGAGATGAAGAGAAATAATAACAATATCTGTCCAATATTGAATATAATTTGGTTGTTTTGAAATATTCTTTTGGGTATTTCATTACGTAAATTGATGCCAAACAGGTGCGTGTCTTGTCCAATTAAGACACACGATAAACTAGCTAATTGTTTCCATATTCAAGACATTATTTAATTGGTGAAAGCAGTCATTTTATGTTGTGTCGAAAAAGCGTGAAATTCCGTTTTACACATCGAGATTTTCCATATCTTGAACGAAAATTAGGGGAGATATATATTAATCAAAATACCAGAGTCATCTTTTTCCGACGTTATGAAAGTCATAAAACCAGTCATGACGTCAAATAGAACGGTGTTATTTCTTTGGATATTTCATTACATTTGATGATAAGGCTAGTGCTCCATTAATAATGGTGCAACATTAGTCAAATTACACTTACACATTCAGGAGAATGTTGGAATCTAAGGACTAAGTTATAATTTAGATAGGGCCATCCATTTCTCTATTACCTCTTTTTTTATGAAGCACGATTTCATCGTTTCTTATGGGTTTTTTTTACAACTAAACGTATACAGTTTCTTTATCGATATTTGTGTTGGAATAGTTTAGTTTCTCGTGAACAAAACACCACGAAAATAGATTATCCTTACCCACAGCTAATTCTCACCAAGTGACCTGAGTTACAATAAACTAGTGCTAAGCTTAGCGGAGTTATGCCCCCTTTTCTGTGTACGTGTGTAACCTCTCTGTCGCCTTTTGACGTCATAGAGAAAAATCAGTTTCCCTCATTTACGGCAATCTATTTTTGGCATTGCATGTTTGTCGTTATACATACGCATATAACTCCATTTGGTATATAGTTATGTCGTTCAGATATTAGGCAGTATTTTGTTCGCTCACAGATTCCGTAAAGCTTGTAAATATAAAAAATCGTCGCACAGTACTTTTATCGGTGTACGATAAAAAGCGGAGAAATTTACTGTTTTTCAAGGCAGAAAAAATTCTCGGGCAACACTTAGAAGTGTATTTTTTTAAAACCGGTTCAATATTTGCAGTTAACTTTACACCATCAAATAGGAAATTTAATATTCTCGACCTCTGCGTAATTTTATAGCCAGAGGTAGATCCAGTGCCGCGTGAGCGCAATTCTCGCACAACCTTCACTTTTCCGATCTTAGGAAAATGTGCGTCAGAAATAAAACTCGGCATCCAGAGGGTTAACGACGGGCCATTACTACGCCCGTTGTTAGTTGACGTCATTTGACGTTCAATAGTGACATCGTCTAGTTTGTTCTATGTCGTTTCCATATTTGTAAAAGTTGGTCAGTGACATTCGTTCTTCGTTAATTGCAGTAAATGTTTCAAAACCGATATTGCATAATTTAATTTGATAACAAATGCTATCCGTTTGAGCTATAATCACGCTAACGCTATTTTTTTTAGGGCATTATCATTTGCAGAAGGTCTTGGTCTTTTCAACTGCTCTCCTTCGTCGGGCAGTTAATGGAAGCCCTCGGTATTCTGTAGAAAAATAGTGTTACCCTAATACTATTGCCGCCAAGTTCCTGGAACTATACATACTTATTCATATCGCTATAATGTATGTGCCTACTTTCTTTGCTTGATGAAATACTCCAAACACGTAGCCCTACTGAACACGCATTATGCATGTGAATCGCACCCTTCGACAGTAAACAAACTCTAACTATTAATTTATTGCGGCCTTGCCATCTACATGCTGGGCAAGTGCGTGATTTTGGCTTATGGACACAAAAGCACGAGAATGCGAGATCGCGACTTTGGTCAAGTGTCGCGATCTCGCGTTCTCGTGTTTTTGTGTTAATTGCCTATACACTTATATGTAACTGTTTTCAAAAACGCGAGAACGCGAGATTGCGACATTGGTCAAGTGTCGCGATCTCACGTTCTCGTGCTTTTTTGCTAATTGTCTATACAGTTATATGTAACTATTTTCAAAAACACGAGATCGCGAAAACGCGAGATTGCGACATTGGTCAAGTGTCGCGATCTCGCGATGTCAGGCAAGTTTCAGGCAATTTTTTAAACGGCTAATATTCAGTTATTTTACAAATTGACAGAAAATCGGTCCATTTATGTTATTGTTATTACGAATTTCCAAAAAAAATTTATGTTTTAATTTCATCACCCAGTGACTGAAAATGATAGGATTAACAGAAAACGAAATTCAAAGTACGTTTCTATAGTTTTGGCTTCTAATACTAGAGGTGCGGTCGGGTAGCATAACATATACCCCTACAGGAACAAGAGGAACAAAAATGATTCTATCCAATGCAGCAGCAAATGAATGAAAACAAAATGCAAATATCATAATTACGACCCACCAAAGTTGTATGTATAAATTAGGGAGCTTCCTAGTTCGAGGAATGTATCCGTGAATATTCACATATAGGAACAATGTCCCATACGTCTTCAGCTGTACAAATAAACTTATTCGACGTTGCGTGGCTCTGCTACAATCAAATTTTTAAAAATATATGTATAGCGTTCCTGGATATTATAACCCGTGTTCGTTTCTCAACTGATCACTAAGTTTGTTTCAGATGTTTCGCAAAGGTGTCAAGTCTCATCGGCCAGCTAAGATAGCACATGTGACAATTATGTTCATGATGTCCATGGTTCTTTAAAAATATCCATGGAGTTATAAAGCAATGAACAATCAATAAACGTATTATCGGCTGACCCTTTGAACCAAGTATGTTGTTTTTTCATCGGCACTTCACGCCATGATATGAGTGTATTCCGTCTGCTTTAGTAAACATACACATGTAAACAATTACTTTTGACAAAGCCACTGTGCAAGATAACAGTGATTAATCAATGAACGTAATTTCTGTGGAACTTTTGATGGCGAGGAATGATCCGTTTACAATAAAGTAAATGAACTGATCAGTCCTCTTGCTGGGCTGCCACGTGAATATTACATAACATACATTTCACCTCACTTCAAACATGGATTCAGATGAAATAATTACCCCACAAGACATGCCAAATGGGAACCTTTGTCAGGCAAGCTGAGTGGTGCTTCCACTAACTATACCTGTAATAAGTTTATTCACTGAGCTTCAAGATAATGACAACAAAGACACAGGTGTAGGGTAATGCCAGAAAACGTTTATGACAACAAGAGATAGCAATAGTATTATCCGCGCAATCCAAAATCCGAAAATGCATCCACTGCTTGGATACAATTTTTTAACTATTAAACTATGACCATCTGGGGTATTTCCAAATAACGACATCCGATGAGCTTCCATCGTTCTTTTTGTCCGTTTGTTTAGGCTGAAAAAAATAATTAACATGCGCCCTTTGTCTGAGATTCATAGATTACAGGTAACCAATCAGTGTTCTTGAAGACGGTAGCCCAGTCTCTTGTCACGCTCAGTTGCGTCAGCGATCAAATCGACTCACGGCAGATAGTGACCCCAAGCTGGCAAGAATATTAGTGCCCCTTTAAACTGACAAGCCGGAATATAACTGAAATATAAATACTGTTCAACACGGTGTTAAGCCAAACTCACTCACTTATTCAGAGCCATGCCGGTCCCTCAGGCTAGATATTTGTGGGGTACTTTTCCAGTATAAGCATGCCTTTCATTTGGATGTTAAGGCCGCAATAAATTAATAGTTACAGTTTGACTGATTTTTTAAAAAACATGGGAGACGGGAGGCATTTTATTTTTAACGTTTTATTTTGTTCTTATCGACCTACTTAAGGCGTATGTGTACAACTGCTGTCGAGGGGTGCGATTCACATGCATCATGTGTGTTCATGAGGGCTACGTGTACGGAGTATTTCATCAGGTACAGAAAGTAGGAACACTCATATTAACGATACTTCTATTTCTAGGAATTTGAGGTGATTAGAATAATGTAAGGCAGGATGTTTTGTTGTAAGGCGGGAGCAAATGAAAATCTATTAATTAAAGTAGCGAATATGGTGTCGTATAAAAAAGCATCGGACAATATCATTTTATCCGAATGCTATAAATTCGTCTGTGAGAATTTTATTTTAATGAATATTCTAGCCGTGTATAAAATTGCCTCATTGAGAAACTCACTGGCTTGTGATTATTTCTGTAACTGACAGTGTAGCCGCGAATATCTGCAATACTGCTGATGCGGCTTTTAGCAATATTACTCACTCACTCACTGACGGTGATAGTTTTGTTACCAGCTTTCGGACACATTAATGTTTCCACTATCATTGGACATTCATGTACACAATTTCTTTTGTTAAATTATATTGAGCATGTTGAGGGTTTTAATATAAAGTACATAGGAAACTGTCACAACGGGAGATGACTCAGACTTTGTGTATGTAAATTACATAGCATTTTCAAGCTAAAGTCATAATTTTGATAAATGCTACTTTGAGAATGAAGAGAATGAAAGAAGCATGACCAAAGGACTACTAACTTGCGAATGCGTCTTGACCTATGATATTACGCATGCGCACGGACAGCGTCTAAAACGCGAGATCGCGAGAAAATGAAATGTCGCATTCTCGCGATTTCGTGTTATTGTGGTCTTATTTGACAAGTCGAGATTGCGAGATTTTGCATCATGTCCAAATGTTGTCGCGTTGTCGACTTTTGACAAAACGTGCTATGTACCAAAAACACGAGAACGCGAGATATTGGCCAAATCTCGCGTTCTCGCGATCTCGTGTTTTGGGCATATTTAGCTCGTTTCAATAAGTCGAGATCGCGGGAATGCGAGATCGCGAGAATGTCCCTTACAGTATTCCATAAGAATGCCAACGCTACTCGTCCAAATATTGAGTATTGTCCATCCTTGCTTTTATGTGGCTAACACCATGAAGAACCAGGTTTTGCTTCAGAAGTTTCACCAGTTTTTTCAACGTGAAATAATAAGTTAGTCGTTGTATGGCTGCTAGTTGTGAGCACGTGGAGGGATAGCGGAATTCCATTTGTGTATGCGTGTGAAATGAGTAAACACACACTCTCTCTCTCTCTCTCTCTCTCTCTCTCTCTCTCTCAGACCCGCTGTAGCCCGGATGTTTACCGTTGTGACCAAAGGAAATGGCAGCCGAGGGCCGCGATGCGTCCGACATTCAAGACGTAACCCTAAAAATAGCTACATCACAGCTGAGGGCACCACTGGCATTAATCTTATGCAGGTCGTGACCCCTCCTACGTGCGATTTTTAAACATTATTTCCCGTATATAATGCCTGTCGACACATGCTTTTCTGTAACAGGAGTGGCATTGTTAAAGCGTTTGCAAAAAAATGTGCATTCTTTGCGCTGAAATAGCGAAATAATTTTCTAAATGATGATCCAGATATTTATATAAAGGCATAGTTTTCTAAACCTTATTACGTTTTTAAATATAATATTAAATGTGTGTTTGTACATACAGCGCTCTTTTAAGCGATGTATTAAACTGCGGACGAATAAATCACAAACATGTATAGGTTCTGTCTGTTCGTGAAGTGTTCCTTCTTAGTAATTGTACAGTATTCATGTAATCAGAGATCATAAAAAGTGTGATTAGTTTTAATTTATTTTTCCAGCATGAATTTTGGCTGAATTAGTAAATCTTATAAGTAAGAGACAATTTCTTTATTCAGGCTTTTCTGCTGGGTGCGGTATGATTTGACACTTGTGAGTGCTTTTTGTAGGTATGTCTCCTGTTTGGCCATTTAGCTTTATTGGGTACTAACTGTTGGTGTAATGAAAGTTTGTTGATGGTGAATTTGCCTTTAAGCTGCAAAAATAGCTTATATTATGTAGGTAGGAGTAAGTGGACAAGGTACCCCAAGGACTTTTATAAGTGGACTTCTAAAAGGTATTTTTATGATGTTATTAATAAAAATGTAGGTTTATTGATTCTAACTTACTTAGGATTCTTCCCTCTTATGAGCAGGCCGCAAAACTGCTCTTCAATCTCTCCAGGAAAAAATGATGATAGGACTGGATCTGGAAAATTAAATAAAATGTATTGTAACACAATTGAAGAAGCTCGTTCTTTAACCTGTATTTTAACAAACTATCAGTTTGGTTTTATCAAAACATAGGTTTTCAATTCAACCAGTACCTATTATTACCAATAATTAAATACTTTTATACCAAGTTCAGATGTTGGGGGACCCTGCGAAATACGTACCCAAAGTGAAATGTTCGCTGAATAAATACTAGCACGTTGATTTTCAATTTTTCAAGGCAAAAATTAAGTTATGATCAAGACAGTAACTTTAAAGGGGCATTTGCTGTAGGAACGACCGCAACTCTTGTGGGCGGAGCTTATACGAGTGATCTGACAAGTCAATGTGACGTCATGATAACACAAATTTCATTTGTTAATGCGTAAACGGGTGACGACATCTAAACACACATCCACGTGGGCCGTTTGACAAGGGCGTTAGTTTTAAGGGTAATAAATATCCCTCAAACGATTCTCAGACTTTTCAACAAACGCGTCTTTGGTTTCAAAACCTACCTGCCACGTCGTCTTCACATCTTCATAAAATGTTACTGTGGAATGTCCACGATTTGCGTTTTCGTTCAAGTCCAACACGAACAAATTAGTCCTGCGTTTGTATTCTCTGGACGAGAACGAAACACGTTTGCAGTGATGAATAAGAGCAGTGCAAATGAAACATTCACCATAATATGTGTCACGGCACCAAACGTAATCCTGCGTCGTACCGTCGGTATATAAGCAGTTTCCGTCACATGATTTCATTGCCCAGTAGCAATCTGATTATTGTGTGGTATAACTGTTGAATGCAAGTGACCAAAACTAAACATATAAACTATCCAAATATATGTCTTTCTGATTGAACTGAAAGAATCTTGTCGCTAATACTTGTCCGAAAGCTCCTCGTGCCGAAGTCATTCTGTGCGTCCCCGTGACACAGATTTTTATTCCCTGTTGATTCCTTTTGTGACATGTCAAGTATCATTTGCATAAGGTCATCCATATTTGTATATGTGTGTTTCTCATCTCCGACCTCAGCTAACATGAGAACGGGCGGACGAAATCAAATATAAAATTTAACAAAAACAAATGTCTTTCAGTAATTGTGTAAGTTATTTTAAGGCATATTTTACAAACAATTTAAAACACTTGGAACTAGTCTATAGATTAAATTATGTATGACGAGAGCCGCTGTGCTTCGGAAACGAATGTTTACTAAACAGCTGACGAAAGATAAAGTTGACCTGGTTCTTTGCCTAGGTTTGAATATAGTCAATATTTCCGATGATAATTATACACGATAATGTATTTTCTTGTCTTTGAATGGCATTTAGAAGATATGCATGGTTTTTATTTTATTGCACTGTGTATTTCTACTTTCTAAACTTTTTTTTTGCCCCTATTCCGACAAAACATTTTCATGTGACGCTTAATATGTCTGAAACGTTGTTCGAGATGATCAGGGGGGCCTTGGTCATTTCAATTTTTACACAGATGAATTTATTGTGGATAAATTTCCAATTCAAGATGACATCAATCCGGCTGTCAACTCGAATATACAAGAGGGCGCCCCTCTTTCCGTCCTGCAAGTGCAACAGAAACTTTGACAAATTCATTGCCTATTCTAGGGATTAGTGGATCACTGTCACGGCCAGATTTCATTTTGAGACCAGATGAAGACGAAAACGTCTGTTCACACTGCTTTTGTCAACCATTCGAGGCAATCGTGGTTGGGAATGGTGCCCTGCGAAGTTGCAGAAATTCGTCGATTTGAAAACAGCGCTACAAATATTTCTGGACTGAGCTGAATAGACAAAGTGTTTGGAGAGATCCTAATTACTTGGACTTGAAGAAACGGATATTAAACGTAGCAGCAGATGAAGGATTGGTGTGGACAAACGGGAAGTGATGTCAGAGTGTGTTTTAAAACTTGTGCGCGAAGTGTATTCAAATCCACCGAACACAAAATACATGGGACACATGTGGATCTAATGATCAAACTCAGTTCAGTGTGTGTGTTATGTGAAAGAAGAAATCCATAATAAAAATTGTCTTGGAATATGTGTATATGAGTTTTCGTTTATCGTGAGTACAATATTATCTAGATAGGCCTAATGTAGGTCAAAACATCCAGTATATTTCGTTACTTATTTATCAGTTATGTGCATTGTTAGGCTGATATACGTGAAACATTCATATATTCTGAGTCAAATTAAAAACTTCACATTTTTAAAAGTAATCCCATATATGATATACAACGGACAAATGTATCAGAGAAGGTAATTTTTAATAATTAATGTCCAAAGAAGGATTTTAATTAACGGTGGTAACCATAATTTGTTCCAAGCACCTGCGGTATTCGGTAATAACATCAACAGTTTAAATCATAAGTCCCAAACACGAGAATCTGATGGCACACAAGTTCAGTAGCGTGTATGGCCACCATGTGCGTTGACAACTGCCACACGGCGCCTCCGCATGGACCTTGTGATGCTTGTGAACACATGATTGGGAAGACGACGCCATTGTTGCTGCAAAATAGTGCCAAGTTCTTGCAAATTCTGTGGTTGGTTCTGGAGAGTGTGCAGACTTCTGCCAAGAACATCCAAGTCGTGTTCGATGGGATTGAGGTCGGGAGACCTTGACGGCCAGTCCATGACGTTGATTTCCGTATTCTGAAGGAAATTCCTAGTCAAAATTGCTGTGTGGGGTCTGTCATTGTCGTGTTGGAAGATCAAACCGGGTCCATGTGCTGCCATAAAAGGCAGAAGTTCTGGTGCCAGTACCTGGTCGCGGTAAGCAGCAGCATTGAGGTTGCCACGGATGACAAGAAGCCTGGAACGTGCATTGCCACAGAAAGCACCCCACACCATGACACTTCCGCCTCGAAATCTGTCAACTTCCTGTACACAACACTGGGCGTAACGTTCATGACGGCGCCTCCACACCCTCGCCCTACCATCAGCAAATCGAAGATTAAATCGGGATTCATCACTGAAGACGACTTGATTCCAATTCCTCTGAATCCATCGTAAGTGTCGCTGCGCCCACAATTGACGTTGATGTCTGTAATTGAGTCAGAATTGGCCCGCAGTATGACCGTCGTGCTTGAAGGTGAGCAGTTCTCAGACGGTTTCGAAAAGTTGCGCACTCAGTCTACCCCTAAACAGTTCATTTCTGGTTGATGTAGCCGTCAAAAATCGGTTACGGAGGTGACGTAAGACAATCTGACGATCCTCTGCATGTGACGTCACACGTGGTCGACCTGGCCGAGGGCGATCAACGGTGGCACTCGTTTGCTTGAAGACGCGTCTGTAAATCATTAACAGTCCGTCCACTACAACCCATCGTCCTTGCGACTTCAGCTACGGTCGTTCCCGTCTGCAACATGCCGATGGCACGTTCACGTTGCACATTTGAAAGGCGTGGCATGACAAATGGCCGCAAAGACTTTTGTTTTCTTGTGTTTTTCTTTTTTTGTTAATGACTGCTAACAAGTATGGCTGAAAACACGTGGGGTATTATGGCCACGTGACCAGTTGCACGTGAAAAACCACTCTTGCCACTATAGTGCTGTGCACATGATTTTGATCGATTCACCTGCACAAAAACGGCTGTTATCTGAAGACAATACGTGGCCATTACTGTTTAAATACACAATAAGGGCCCACAATGATAACTGGTCAAAATGTTAAAATTTTAGGATTGTGAAGTTTTTAATTTGGTTCAGTATGTTATTGTCAAGCCAAGAAATATTGGCTCAACTTCTGATGCTTCAAATTAGGCTTCTTCCTAAACACTAGATTAAAAAATCTGTGCAATAACAAAAATTTTGAAAATATTATCTGATTATTGTGTGGTATAACTGTTGAATGCAAGTGACCAAAACTAAACATATAAACTATCCAAATATATGTCTTTCTGATTGAACTGAAAGAATCTTGTCGCTAATACTTGTGTAACGAACGTCAATTTCGTATTTATGTATCGTTACTGTTAATTAACCGAAACTGTTGTTCTGCTGCTGTACTGCCGTAAATATATACTAAACAACAACACAATCTGACCAGAAATGCATCGCATGTGTCACATGTTCACATGACCATATGCTTTGCTATTTATAGCGCAACCCTAAATAAGCTCCGCCCACTGTGATTGATGCAGACACTCAAACACCACCGATTCGATTTTTTATGATAAAACTACAGACGTTTTATTGAGTTATATCTTGATCTGGAGACATTTCTGGTATTCAAGGTTTGTCATTCAAGTTCATACGAAGTTTGACGGTCTTTGGTGATCTTGTTTTTGTACGGTTTTCAAAAAGCTTCTCTCGACACTCGGTTGTGTTTATGTTGCAAGTCATTGTTCGAAACTGAAACACCCCCACCTTGCGGGCTATTTCCATCAGGACGCGCCGTCTTACTTGACTGATCTCTTGGATACTTAGAGAACACCACGCTCATGAAGATCTGAAACTCAGCTACTCTTCAACATCCTTCAGTATTGCCTTGCAGTTTTACATATTTTCTTTGTGATAAACGCCGAATTGTGTATTTTGTGGAAGAAGAAAATAGTGTTTTTTATATATATTTTTTTCGTTTCATTTTAAAGGTTCATAAACAAGCTCCCCTTATATCCCCTGGCATGTGCTTTTCCTTGTACACATAAATCCCTTTTCATTTTGGCAACATTCTGTTACACTCAACTTGTCTCCGCCGCTGAATGACGTGAATCAGCACGGGGTTACCAGGATATTGTATTTATGCAAGATTCTTCCTCGGAAAGTATCCTCGACGACGCCGAAGTCATTATCACGGTTCATGACCGAACGATCGCTTTTCTGGTCAAGCCCGCGAAAACGGCCGTCTGATCAGGCTCGTCTGAGCTGAAAGGACTTGCGAGTAAAAGGATCAAAACTTCTTTTTCTGCACTCTTTATTAAGTCATACCTGAGAGTTTTTTAAACGTTTATATATAGTCAGACTTAGAGGTTGAGTAATTGTATTGATATCATATCTATGTAAACGTGTAAAAAAGTTATCTTAGAGATGATAGAGATTTAATGTGCAAATATTTAGGTACAGGTTTCAAGTACTGGTTAATAAATGATGAGCTGAATTCCAGAATCAAATTCAATAAGTTTTATTATTTAAGCTCTGGAGTTCGTTTGTATTTATTTATCAGTATATTGAACTCAAACCGAAACTTGTATGCTTAACAAAGCTGTGGGCACAAAGGTCGCGCCAACATAAACTACTTACGTACCTCGTACCTCGAAAAGATATTTAAGGAAAAAGTCGGAAAAGAACTTGGCGATAACATGCAAAAAATGATGAATGTCTGGAAAAGAACATGATTTTATTTTTTAGATATTTGTTATTTTCTGAAAACGAAAACAAATGGCACATAATAAACTGATCTTTACTGCAAACGTACATGTTCTCATGCGCGATCGTGCCACCCAAGTCACACATAAAGAGACATTCCGTGCTGCATGCCAAGGAGAGTATGTTCAATTGTATTGGCTAGTTTGTTTTCATTAATCATAAAACACAGATTGACGAGCAAAGAAACACACTATGCCTGTGTGTCAATGGCCAGGTTTTTATTAAAACCCCGTGCGTTGCATACGTATATAACATGGACCGCGGTCAGTTCGTGTTTTTCAGACGTATATAGCTAATCGGAACACATTGAGACTGCGCGTAGGCGCTGAAAATGGTGATGGTACCGTCGTAAAAGATAAGGCCGTTGCCGACGCATTAGGTAACCGATTCTATATTCCCCTAGACTTTGAATTACTAGATTCCCACATGCCCTTTTATCAAGCATCCCTAGGCGATAGGTTAGAATACGAACTCACTTTTAATGACTACGGTAGAGTAATCAGAGCTGGTGAAGATGCTAGCTATTCCATTGACAATATCTCGCTGGAGTACGATATGATAACAGATCCCGAATTAGCCAGACAAATTCGTAACCATTATACAGGAAGTTTAGCCATTTTGTATGATTGCGTGCTGCGACACCGAAAGATCACGAGGGACAAAGAAGATACGATGTGGAATATTAATCTAAACGTCCCCACGAGGTCGTGGAAGGGTATTTTAATGTTGTTCGAGGACCTCTCCGATGCGTTTAAAAGAAATACTGAGAAGTTCTACAATCCCAAGATTACAAAAGTAGAATTGACTATCGAGGGCGTGCCTATTCAACTATATAGCCAAGGAATGCTAGCGTATCACCAGTGGGATGAGATTAAAAAACTTCCTTCTATAAAACGAAGCCCGGAAGTTATCGCGGTCGTGAAAGATCTGTCTCTCGGGAGTGTATTGATGGGTGAATACCTTACCACGAAGTACGCGCTATGGCTCGACATGCGAACAACGGATGATGACCAACTACACGGCAGTGGGAGGAGAATAGAAAATGCTAGCGAGGGTGTCACTATACAGATAACGAAGCTCCAGGAAACGGCTGGTAAATTAAACATATATTTGTACGTGATTATGGACGCGCAACTTAATATACAGAATGGACGATTCGTGCAAGCAATCTATTAATAATCTTTCACCTAAAGATCCGCACTGCGCTATCATATGCGGGCAAACGGGCTGTGGAAAAACAGCTTTTATTCTAGATATTTTACAAAGTCATTATATAAACATAAAACATACCTATCGAGAGATTGGGTAATGAATGATCCCTGGGTGCACAGAGTTGATCCGGGTGATCGTCTACAAGACTGTTTACAAGTATGTCACGAAAAATACAAAGAAGAATCAACACTTTTCGAGGAATGTTTACATGAAAATGATGTCATTTATACCAAGTTCGAACGAGATAAAGTCAGAAAACTGTTATCGGCAACGAAGCACTGTAAACTCGTATTAAAAACCGATCAACCAGCTGCTTATGCAATTGCTTAGCAAAATTATAGCAAAATGTAGCAAAAATGTAGAAAAATGTAGCAAAATTATAGCAAAATTATAGCAAAATTATAGCAAAATGTAGCAAATTGAACATTAGCGGTTAATATGACATAAACTGTGGTTCGAAATCATCATTCTTTCGCAACAGTTCATTATTACGGGATGTATTGGATATGCCATATTATATTATGTTAGACTTAAATATCTCCTTAGGTATTACATTATGGAATGCGACGAACTCATCGAACAAATGCTCAAAGAATCTGATGCAGATCAACAAGTTACAGATAAATCTTTGAATAAACATAGAGAAAGACTCGCGGCTTTGGTAGCCGGTGGAAAATGTTCCCAATATTTGGGGGAAAATTATACCATCGAAAAAATTGATAACATGACCGACAAAGAAATTAAAAAACTGTATGCGCGTTATGAGTCTAGACTGGGAGCTACCATGACTAAAACGATAGGGTCGGCAATGTTACAACTATACACAGTCGTAGCTAGTACGTTTCTCCCTATCCCGGCAGAACATCGCATGTATTTATGCGAATCTCTAGAGAAAGACCCATTCATCAAACACGCTATAAGCTCAGTGAGCTGTTAGTTTTATCATAGATACGGAATGTTCTTAGCTCCGTTCACCACAGCTTTAATAATGGCTAGGTATTGTCTATTTAAACATACGTGCCCACTTAATAATAATGGAGACTCAACAGGTGACACCACAACAGATTGTGAACGAGGAAATAACTGCACAACCACAACAGATTGCGGAACAACGAGTGAATGAGGAACCACCACAAACACAGATTGCACCACATGTGAATGAGAAAATACTATAAGCCAGAGTGACAAAGAATCCTTTGAAAATCGCAGCTGGGAGGAAGGGAGGACTGGCGAGGAAAGCGAAATTAATAAATAATTCAAATATTAATCCGATTAAAACATGGGCACTAGTAGGAGTTGCTGGTATAGCGGCTGTATGGTTCTTTTATAAGACCGGAGAAGAGAAAACGTCACCCCCAATGCAACAACAAGTTCAATTAGAGGTTAGCCCCCCATATAATGCTATAAGAAGCATGACTACTCCAGTAACAGACGGTAAAATGTTGGTAAACGCAACGTATCATTCAGCGGTGGTCACCGGCTTGGCCATTGGCTATGCCTGTATAGCTAAAATGATTACTAAAGCCACACCTCCCAAGCTAGATTTTAATGGATATGATATCGGAATGATGGTTCTGGATATTGGATTATCTATGGCAACGAAGGATATACTCATCAAACAAGGGCTTATCCCGGAAGACATAATGAAGTAATTAATTAAACATTTGAATATTTTATATTCATATACTATGGCATCAATTGCGATGATGGTCTGTGGAGCTATTGTTAATGCTCTGGATTTTTCGGGGAGTAATTTTTTCTTTTCTAGTATGAGAGGTTCGGAGCAGGAAAGACATAATAAAGCTTTAGAACAACTAGAAAAAGCTCAGTCACAATGGGCCAGAAATAGGACATTAAGATTAGACTTTATTCATGAAGAACTGCGTAAGGAAGGACATTCAATTCAAACGTTTAAGGATGTCGAATCTGCCATGCACGAATACTTCCTCGTTTATGGGAAAAAAATTGACCCAATACCGAGACCAACAATGAGTCAGTTTTATACACCGTCAGAGGCTCAGAAAGACCGCGAGGTCACTTTGTGATAATGGGGTTATCTGCTGTATTGATTTTCAGCTATACCATGACCACGCATAAACCATGACCTAGTTAGGGGAGTCAGAGTGATAGCTAATCTATAAATAGCGTTGGCTGACTGCCTAATCAATATCTCACCAGTGTAGATGTGATTTGCATTTAGACAAATGATATGATAGATGTATAAACCATGAATCATTGCAGATTTACACTCATGGGTAAAAAAACTCGATGTAACCGACGCTGTGTTGAAATTTACTGTGGCATACACAATTATTACATCAGGCGCGGAAACATAAACTATACGTGTTCTGAATGTGGGATAGGGGTCAAAAGTCGTTATGTAAGGAACACGGTGCTGATAGGGTCAGGAACCAGATTTTTTATGCTAGGAAGAGAGATTACATCAATGAGAGGAATAGGTTGGGGAGAATACGTATTTAGATATATGAAAAAACAACCAATTAGACATTTGATTCATTTTGTATATACCCTTCAACCACAATGGTTTTTGTCAGAGCGTTGAAGGCTATGGCAAAGCAAAGTGGTCTTTGTGGATATTCTCGAATGAGAAAAGCTGAATTGATTACCTTACTCGGTTTGGAATACAACAAACCCCAGACTGTTAGAGAACTCAAAGCTCAAGCGAGAAACAGTGGGCTGAGAGGTTATTCTCGAATGAGAAGAGCTGAATTGATCGCTTTACTAGATAATAATGATGTTGAACATAATGATAATGTTGATATTCAACATAATGATGTTGAGAATAAACAACAAGAATTAATATTTGTACCCACATCCTCCGGCGTTGGTAAATATCTAAGAGGTTGGAAGATGGATATTAATTCCAACATGGATGTTAACAATATTAAGCCCATCATATCGAGTAAAATTAACGAGGAGTTAGATGATTTACATAGTATAAAATACCAGCTGACGATTAAAATGTTATTGAGTAAAAGTAACACAGACGATAGCACCGAATATACCGAACCATATTTCCGAAGCAATCAAGAAGTTATAACCGAATCCGATACTATAAATGCATCATTAGATACATCAATTCAGAGGTTCGGGTTGGGGTGTGGATAAAATCGATAGTTTATATTTAGATATAGCAAATTATATGCCCTTCAAAGGTGGATCTTATATAGATTTACCCCCGTATTATAAGAAGAAAAAAGCCATAATTAATGTAAAAAATAAATCCGATGACTGTTTAAGAATGATGATAAGATCTGCATTGTTCCCCGTAGATTCTAAAATTGCAAATAGACCTTCTAGCTATCCCCAAAACGATGGACTCAACTTCGATGGTATAGACGAACATACACCAATATCACAAATTGATAAGGTGGAAAAGCAAAATAATTTAGCTATAAATGTTTTCGGACATTCTAAAGGAATTGTTGTACACAGGATAAGCTCCGCTCCGGAACATATCCCCAGAATCAATTCATTTCTGATCGAAAAAGATGGTAAATATCATTATACGTGGATAAAGAGTTTAAACAGGCTATTATACGATCAAACAAAACATAAGGAAAAGAAATATTTCTGCGAAAGATGCCTACATGGGTACAACAGACAAGATCTATTAGAAGTGCATAAAGAAGACTGTAGATGTGTTGGACAGAATGCTATCAGGATCGATATGCCTAAAGAGGGAAAAAATATATTAAAATTTGAACATTATTGTAATCAAATGCCAGTACCATACGTAATTTACGCCGACTTCGAAGCGCTTATCAAACCCATAGAAAATACTGAACGCAATACTGATAATAAAGATAGTTTTATGTACAAAACTCAAGAACATATTCCTTGTGGGTTTGGATATATAGTTGTAAGGTATGATGGGAAAACAAACCAGCCCGTGATTTACAGAGGTCCCGATGCAGGGGGAAAGTTCCTAGAATATTTACAAAATGAAGAGAGAATAATCAGGGAAAAATTATCGTGTAAGAAACCCATGTGTATGACGAGGGATGATTGGAGGGCCTATAAGAAGTCAACGAGTTGTCATGTTTGTAATAAACCCCTGGATGGGGATTCCGTAAGAGATCATTGCCACATCACTGGTAATTATCGGGGAGCCGCGCATAACGAGTGTAACTTGAAACTAAAAATGAATTCTCAAACAATACCCATCCCCGTTGTGTTTCACAACCTTAGGGGATACGATTCACATCTCATTATGCAAGCTATCTCAAAGACTGACGGCGGTTTAATGTGCATTCCTAATAATATGGAAAAATACATATCGTTCTCGTTGACTAAACCTATACATTATAGGGACAAGGATGGGAAATCTAGAATGAAGCAAAGTAATGGGCTTAGATTCATAGACTCCGTACAGTTTCTGTTATCTTCCCTGGACAATTTAGCTAATGCGAACAATCCCGATGACTTTGCGATAACAAATCAATATACCGATAAGATAACTCGTCATTTGTTGCTGAGAAAAGGTGTATATCCTTACGAATATATGGATGATTGGTCTAGATTCGAAGAAACTGAATTACCACCCCTCGAATCATTCTATAGTAACTTAACAGAATCTAAAATAACAGATGCCGATTATGAACATGCTCTGACGGTCTGGGATAAATTAGGTTGTAAGAATTTAGGCGATTATCACGATCTGTACTTAAAAACCGATGTACTGTTACTCGCCGATATATTAGAGATATTTAGAAAGACATGTTTAAAACAATACGGCTTGGACCCGGCTTGGTACTATTCCAGTCCCGGACTATCGTGGGATGCATTGTTGAAGAGGACCGCCGTAGAACTAAAACTACTCACAGATTACGATATGCACTTGTTTATTAAGAAAGGATTAAGAGGTGGTATATCGATGGCAGTGAAAAGGTATTCTAAGGCTAATAATAAATTAGTGGAAGGATACGATCCGAGTAAACCCGACACGCATAGATTATATCTCGACGCTAACAATTTGTACGGATGGGCTATGAGTCAACCTTTACCCACAGGTGGTTTTGAGTGGGTCGATGAGAATGATATCCATAATAATGATGTGAATAAAGGGTACATACTAGAAGTTGACTTGGAATATCCAAATTCATTACATAAAGACCATAACAGTTATCCGCTAGCTCCCGAAAGATTAATAGTTAATAAAGATTGGATGTCGGAATATCAACGCTCCTTGATGGGTAATACAAGGTTAGCTAACGTAGAAAAACTCGTACCAAATTTGATGGATAAGACAAAATATATAGTTCACTACAGAAATCTCCAGTTGTATCTATCGTTAGGTATGAAACTTAAGAAAATACACAGAGTTCTAAAGTTTGATCAAGCCCTTGGATGGAGCCCTATATAAAGTTGAACACAGATTTAAGAAAGATAGCTACCAGCGATTTCGAAAAGAATCTGTATAAGCTCATGAATAACTCAGTAGTTGGTAAAACTATGGAGAATCTAAGGAAGCGTGTTGATGTTAAATTAGTCAGATCTAATGAGGAAGAAAGACTGAGGAAAAATAGACAGTCCGGCTTTTAACAGAAGCAAGATATTCGATAACGACTTAGCCGCGTTGCATATGCAGAAGAGTAATATAAAATTCAACAGACCGGTGTACGTCGGTATGAGTATTCTCGACTTGTCAAAACACTTAATGTATGACTTTTATTACAACGAACTTAAGAAGCAATACGGCGATAGATGCGAGGTGTTATAAACCGACACCGATTCTTTGTTGATGGAAATACAAACCGAGGATGTGTATAAAGATATAGCAGAAAAAATAGATATGTACGACACGAGCGATTACCCAAAAGATAATCCACTGCACAGCGTAGTAAATAAAAAGGTGTTAGGTAAGATGAAGGATGAATGTGCTGGGACCCCTATAGCGGAGTATTTCGGATTAAGACCTAAGATGTATTCTATAAAGAAGTCCGATAATGGAGAGATAAGAAAAGCTAAGGGCGTTAAGAAGTATGTTGTAAAAAAGCATATCAAACACGAACAGTATAAAGGATCATTATTCAATGGTAGAGCGTTCAAACACGAGATGAACTCTTTAAGAAGTGTCAATCACAGGATATATGGATTAAGAATGAACAAGACATCATTATCCCCCTTAGATACAAAGAGATGGATTGATAAGGATGGGTGTAACTACCTATGCTTATGGTTATGGTGGTAATACCGTACCGTTGGGAACTATGAACAACTCTTCTCGTACAAATGCCCTACCCAGTCCATCTTGAAGATAATAAAGAATAGGCTCTCCTTCTTTCATAACCAATAGACTAATGTTATATGTCTTAAGAGACCAAATCGGATCTGTTGCGCGACGTAGGCATCCTTCGAGGTCACCGGCCTGGTATAAATATCTTACACTTACTCTATGCGGAAGTTTTCATTCTTTGCCTCTCCTCGGTGCTGAAGATTCGGAAGTCACGGATTTCATTTTAATAGCATCGGATGGTTTCTTCCCGATTAATCTCGTTACTTCATTATTCAGTGCTGATACAACGGCTGATAATCGTGTCACCCATTCGGTTGATCTCAATCACTCGGATTTCATTTCGATCCCATACTGATAGCCAAACAAACGTTCCGCTAATGTCCTGTTAAATCTTTCGACGATAGCTTGACTGCGGTGGGCCTCTCTTTCACCACGCCTGATTTCGACATCGTGCTTTGTTAACAGTTTAGTTACCGATCCCATAAATTCGCGACCAGGATCTACTTGAAATAGCTTAGGCCATTTTAGTGGCCCGCGTTTATATATGCGGCTCAGTGCATTAGCTACCTCTGTTGATTCTTTCCAGGTTAATGGCTCAGCCTCTTTGTATCGACTAGCCACATCCACTACGGTTAAAGCGTATTTATGCGTTTTGCGTCTTACCTTATCGTGGGGAAGAAACAAGAAGTCAGCATGATGAACTTCATTCGTTGTAAAAATATCAAACTTCTTCCTCGGTATATAATGCGGTGCCGGTAAATATATTTTCCACATCGCTTGTTTCTTTAACCAATCCTTGGCCACATCTTTAGATACCTTAGCCGCGGTGGCTAATTTTTTTATTGCTCCTATACCTTTCCAATATCCTCGTGGGCTATAGTAAATTTTATCCATTATTAATTAATATTGATGTTTCTTTTAATACGACTTATGACTATCATTGAATCGCATGATCATTTTGGCATAAAATATCCCCCCTGTAGTAGCAGTATAGGTATATAAATCTGGCTCCAGTGGAGTTTCGGCAGAACCCCCATTACCTATACTACTCCATATGGCAAAGTTTAACTGGTTCTGCCAAAATTGCATTGGATTGTGAAACCAATCATGCACCATTTTATCGCTAGTTGCCGTTACCCTGTACTTTTCAAAGATATCAGGGAATTGAACAAAAAAATTAGCACCAGAGGCACTTACTAAAATCGACTGATTAGTAATGTAAGTCGATTTCATATTCAAGTTATGATATAGTATCATTATATATTTAATATGTATATCACACTCCCGGGAATAACAAATGGTCCCGTCTATTCAACTGCTTCATACTATTGATAACTCAGCTGGTCAACTTGAAGTCTCTCTATGCGATGTAACGTATGACCGGCAGTGGACCAATATAAATGCTGCAAGAAATCATAATAAGATATGGATAAGTGTAGATGTGCACACTATACCTGATGGGTATTACAGCGTATGCTCCCTCAATGATGAAATTTTGAAGCCTTGGGAGTTAGTCTCACACAAAATGAGTCGAATGGGATGCTGATTTTAAGTGCTGGAGAAAAGCAAGTAGTTCTTGTCCAGCGCTTAGCAGAAACACTCGGATTTGTAATAGCAGAAGAAAGAATAGCGATAGAAATAAAACCCAACAAAACAGGGCATGGAGATAAATTACCCGATTTAGTTCCCTACAAAGAGTTGTGACTATGCTGAGAGCTATTCCAGTCAAAGATGAAAAATACAATAGCGGTAGAACAGAATCTTTCTCATCGTTACAATATAAAAAATTAAAGCCTGGTATTATTTCAGATCTCAAAATTTCTGTATTAGATTTAAAACATCACCCTTTACATATAGGATACTTGAGTGTAACACTCCATATTATAAATAATGGTTGATTCATTAGGCCCTGGAACAAATAACCTTAGACAATGTAATACAATTGCACTTTCCGATCTTGGAGACACGGAAGGAATCGATAAACCCGGTATCGATGGCAAGTTATACGCTTAACACTTACAAGATAATGTATACAAGCGGAAAGAAGTTACATTCACAGGTAATCTAGGAGATTTAAGCGATGTCGACGTTAGTAGACTCAATAAAAACACTTCGTAAATCTTACTCGCAACAATGATAATAAATGGACTATAATCGAAGAAAAAATCGAGCGGTTACTGAATATCGTCATTACCCCACCATATGTGATGATAGGTAAGGCACATAATTTAACTAAGATAATAAATAGTGTGATAGTACTCGGGGCTTATATCCCATCAAAACGAAAAAGTGTGTTAGTCTCTCCCCTGCCAGAAAACCCAGGTCATATGTTATATAGTCGTTCGGCAGTAAAAAACGTTAGTTTAAATTTGGTTACTGAATTCAATGATATTAAAGATAACTTGAGTGCAATACCTAATCTTTCTACGCTTATTATTGAAGTCTTGTTTGGAGATATACCAGTAGATGCCTTCGAAATATTACCAGGTCTATCGATTAAATGGCTTAAGAAACATGAGCGTCAACGCTGCAGTATTATTTATATGGGACCATCACCCGTTGCAACCCTTGAGGGGGTCCAAATTATTAAAAGTGACAACATTTCTCTTACTAAGATATTTATGCCATATAATATACATATAATAAGGCTGATGTATACTCTCAAAACATTGAAGCAAGACCAATTAAAGACTATTATATCATATAACAATATAAACTATGAGTTTATATCCAGCGCTCAATGAAGCATCTGAAAAGATGGATACTGTTGATGGATTTTGATTACATCAAATAAGCAACATAAAACATCGAATAGAGAAGGAGAGGGAGTTGAGACTTGGATTGTATAAAAAGTATCGCAGAGCCGTGAATGCTCTCGACAGAGTTGACACCGTGCTAGTAACAGCTGGCATGGGACTCGGTGTAGCCGGTGTTGGTTTATTATCAACTATAATCGCTGCGCCTATCGTACTTGGCATGGAAATAGTGGCTGGAGTCTCAGGACTCGCAGGAATAGCGATAAAATGTATTTCTCGTAAGTTGCAAAAGAAAGCATTAAAACATTATAATATTCGGATACTCGTCGAAGCAAAGTTAAACAGCATTGAGGACCATATTTCAACAGCACTGGCTGATTGTAAGATATTCGAGGAGGAGTTTCATTTAGTGCTGTCAGAACTCACCAAATACAACGCAATGAAGCAGGAGATTCGATCAAATTCTCGTAAGACCTGTGGTATTAGCGAAGACGAGAAAAAAAGTTTATAGAACAAGGGAGGCAGCAAGCGCGTCAATTATTCCGTGCCAAAACCAAAGAACTTGTTGGAGATTAAAAATAGATTGCTTACTATCATTAGACCGCACTGCATAAAAAATCATACATTCATTTAAACAAATGCTTACATAAATATATGATAATGGAGAATTACAAACCAACAAAGGAAGAACTCGAAAAAGTTATCGAAGCATTTATGCTCAGGGACAAAATTATCAAATGGAGAGAATTACCACAGGGTATATATTATGTTAGTGATGTCAAACCAACCAAATACGGTCATCTATTGTTTCTTTCCAATTACCAAGAAGAGTATATAGTCTGAACGAAGAACTTAGTAAAAATGTTGAATATCACTTTGTTCAAAATAATGGTATATGTATGAATAAAAATAATAGAGAATATTTTCATTACAATTTAGTTTAGTCTCATCATCGTTTTTGTACTAAAAATTCCCTCTATGTTATCATTGATTGGCCTCAGGTAGTGGTGAGCTAGAGCTAGTTTAACTTAATCTCACGATGATCGTTTAATCGCATCATCATTTTGGCATAAAAAATTCCCCCTGGAGTGGTGATATAGGTATATAAATCTGGCTCCAGTGGAAGTGAGCCAGAACCATCATTACCTATA
Source organism: Haliotis rufescens (assembly GCF_023055435.1). Classification (NCBI taxonomy): domain Eukaryota; kingdom Metazoa; phylum Mollusca; class Gastropoda; order Lepetellida; family Haliotidae; genus Haliotis; species Haliotis rufescens. The sequence goes on from NW_025964361.1 coordinate 19,282,968, forward strand.
CTACTTTCAAAATTCAAGTTTCAAATCACGTCAGAGATATATCTTGAGAAAAAAAAGAATTAAACTTCCGTCGAGTATGAACAAAATTAAGATATAATTGTCATGATTTGAATATCAGAGCTGCCAGATGTTCCACAGTTCCTGAAACAGAAAGTACCACATGCTTATGCTGTAACCATGTTACAGAAGACGAATATCATGTCTTACTGATTTACCCGGAATACAATAATATAACAATGAAACATTTACCCCAGTACTTTGTTATCGGGCCCTCTTATGAAAAGTTTCTGATGCTGATAACGATAATCCCAGAGTACAACAAAAGATATATTTATACCAGCTGCAACGAAACTTCAAAATATGCTTTCATAAGTAACAAAAGAGACAAGAGATACCGTTACGCAATTCAAGAACTTGCTACAAGGAAGGGGAGATACTGGGGATTCACTGGAATTAATATAATGGAAGTTATGTTTATTTAATCACAGTCGCCTCAGGCTTGGCTGCAGCGATCTCAACGTAGATCAGTATTTTGGATACAAAAACTTGTTCCTGTGGAAATCATACTAAACATGCTTTACATTTCTTTGTTGTATGTACAAATAACGGTGTTCTTCGGATTGAAATGTATTTTTAGAAACATTGTTACTCTTTACAAACAGTGCTTTGAGTAAGGAAGATCAAATGCAATTATTCTATTCTATTCAAAACTTCAAATTAGAAGCTGACAGATTTTCAATTAAGTAAATGAATTGATTAATATAAACTGCAAGTATACTTGTTACATTCAACCTTAACTGACATAACAATTGCATTATGTATTATGTGTCATGGTATTAACATAAACGATTCGCTTGTTTACCTATCCATTTTCAGATTCTTTTATAAATAGATGTTTAAATTACATAAATAAACATAAGTGTATAATTACTCTCGATGTGATATCATGTATGATAATAATATGACTAGTACTGCAATGCAAATAAAAGATGAAATTAAAAAACCTCCAAACCTGATCATTTGTTTCTGTTATCAAAAGGACTGTCTCATTTAATCTAGGCCTGAAGAGAGCAGACACTGGCAATACACATATTTATCAATGCACTATATTATACCGTGTGCAGATTATTACACCTGTGAGTGGAAAGTTTGTTAAATCTTAACTTCAAGATGCTGCTTCTGCCAGAGGATTACAACATTCGCCCAAAACCGTCCAGGTATGAATCTAATAATTAAACTGGACATACGGTTATTATTTTAGAAGTAAATAGAGATTATTACCTGTGTGTCTTCCCGATTCATAAATTTCATATACTAAGAATAAACAAAATATCATCAATATTGCAATGCCCAAATCAATTCATTTGTGTGACTAACTATGATATTTATATTTGTAGATGGACTTTGAAGATGCTGCCCGAAATGCTGTCATTGCCATATTCGCGTATGAGTGTAAAGGTTACTATTTTCACTTCACACAATGTATATGGAGAATAAAACAACTGGAGGGACTTCGGGTAGCCTACAGGATACATCCTGATGCCAGATGAGCTACGATGCAGAGCACGTGTTGTAGACTTTGTGACCACCAACTAGATCGAAGCTATATATGCTATCAGTGGAACCACAACGACACGGACGGTCCAAGGACCAACAATCACCTTGAGAGTTGGCACAGTTTCATTAAGAACTTGGTTCCAAGGCCCACACGTCAATCTTCTAATTCGTCAACGTCCTCAGATCAGAGCAGAAAAACAACCAGACATTACTGCTCCAATAGCAGACACTGGCAATACACGTATTGTATCAATGCCTCATATTATACTGTGTGCAGATTATTACACCTGTAAGTGGAAAATTTGTTAAATCTTGGCCTTGGACATCACCCAAAATGAGTGTCTGTCGGTCATGTACCTACAATCTTTAAATAAACACCACACTATTACATTTGCTCCCCGCCATTGATTTTATGTCAGGCACCTTGTCGCAACACCTGATGCTTTCTCCACCAGTGTGCTCCTCATTTCACACCACCTGATGTCTGATCTCAAGACATGTCTGAATCACAAAATAAATGAACTTATTAACTGGTAGCTATATAAGAAGATGATGTGACTCTACATCAATCTGATATGTATGAAATTCAAACACAATACGGACAGCTTTACTGAACTAAATTCGTGATTTGGCTTAAACATATGGTGTGTTTTTTCAAAGTGTGATTATACCGCCTGCATGATTATAATTGTATCAACTGAACTGAATAAAAATAAAATAAAATTGTCTTTAACCATCTCTCATAAGATGCAGAAGGACGTCCCACGATTAACTAATTTATCTGTTCATCTGGGAAGAGGTAACAGGTGCAGGCATGATCTTCTAGAGTGATACAACAACACATTATATCTGTGGATAACCAGATGATAGAAGACTATTGATTGTGCGTCACACACGAGTAGGAATCACCTTCAGGAAATCTAAACAGTTAGTGGAATATGTATGCACTAATGGTACCAATAAAGTGTAAAGCAACTAAGGCTTGCAAGTACTTTGTGGGATACATTTGGAACTGGCACAAATAAGACTAATTAATGGTGTTACAGTGGTTGTCAATAATGTACTTATAATGTGTATCAACCTCTGTACTGAACCCATATGCAAATATAAGTGAGTGGGTTAATATTTGACGTCACATCAGCAATATTTCAGCCATATCGTGACGAGAAGTTATACATTAAGAATGCATATATTTAGACTAAGTAAAACCTGTCATCGATGGACAGCTAGAATATCACAGATTAATATTTAAAACTAGCATACAACCATAAAAAGATATCACTATAGGTAACAATACAATATAAAAAGGGCTATAGATCGACAGCAACCGAAGGTAGATCACTAAACTAGGGACCATGGGGACTTACAGTACCTACGTACCTTTGGTACCTGCATGGATACCAGCAGGATTTAGGCAATCCTTTCAGTGGCTGGCGATTGTACGCAATATTAGCCACAATTAAAATTACAAATATTTTACTTTAAAGGAGTAGTAAGTATACATATTCTTTGAATGGCATGGACTTACGACATCCTCTCAAGGGGACAATACTTTTTCACTTCTTCAACACCTTTCGAGGATACAGCCACTAACAAACTCAGATATAAGTGCATTCTACCAATTTTAAAAGGTCATTTATTTTATACAAAATATATTATCAAAATTTATTTAATAATTCTATTTAAAAAAACAACTAAAAAGATCCCTTATGGATGAAACCTTGAAATAGTTATCCCTTGTGATGGAAAAAAACTTGGAAATGAATTGAGGCAAACGCCCTCTCAATCCAAAATCAAGTCAATCTATTGAAATACCATGTTTCCGTGCAGTGTTGTATGCTTTTTGCTAAATAAAAAACGATGGAGAATGCATGTTGGTTATTAATAACTGATTTTTTTACAAATGACTCTAATCGGCCTAAATGGTCAACAGTACATCGATTTTTCCGATAATTTAATTATTCGATTCCAAGTACCATATCAGTCTATTGTTGACCGTGTGTTCCATGGTTTTGCAAAGGCAGCTGGTCAAGGGAATAGGTCTATAATGGGAGGGATCAGTATGATCCCGTCCAGGTTTAGATATTGAACAACTATGGCATCACGCCAGGAAGATGGGCATTTTCCTAACGTCCAGGTTTGATCCAATATTAAAAGTAGGGTTTGTAAACATGATTCTGGTAAGTGTTTTGGAGACTGATAGTGTATATTGTCAGCCCATGAAGCTGTATCGTGAGCTTGGCCGAGGGCAGTACAAAGCTCATGGATTGAAACTACAATTTCAATTGAAACTGTATTTCATTGTAATCTTCCCCATTATCTGAAGTAAAGTTAATAGATATCTTTTCTTGCTGAGCTTGATTGTTTCTTTGTTTGTTTGTTTAAACGCCACACTCAGCAATATTCCAGCTAAATGACGGCGGTCTGTAAATAATCGAGTCTGGACCAGACAACCCAGTGATTGACATTATGAGCATCGATCCACGCAATTGGGATCGAGGACATGCTTCAACCAAGTCAGCGAGCCTGACCACCCGATCCCGTTAGTCGCCTCTTACGACAAGCATAGTTGCCTTTCACGGCAAGCATAGGTTGCTGAAGACCTATTCTACCCCGGATCTTCACGGGTCCGATATGTTTGGAATTAGGTTCATAGTTCGTTGAGGAAGAATGTTTAGCCAGAGCTTCACCGTGTTTATTAGCAAAGTCGGATTTATCAGTAAGTGGTACATCCTCATTATTGAGATGGTTGATGCTGGATTTGGAACCCTTACCTTAAATTTTCTGAATCATGTTCCATATTTTAGACATAGGCGTACGTGGATTGTTTTTTGAGACTTACGTTTGCCAACACTGGCGTTTATTTTGTTTAAAGTACGCCGTGCTCTAGCATTTAAAATTTAAAAGGTATTCAAATTTCTTTACAGATGTGTGAATTTGCAAGATGACTTTGAAATACATTCACCAGCAATTTTGTTAAGTTCATCAGCGAATATTTGGTCAGGATCAGTTGTTAATTAGTTTGAGGACAGTATTTCAAACAAAGGCCAGTTTGTTTTTGTAAAGTTCCATCTTGATGATGACGGAACATAAGATGGGGTAGCCGTTTTTAGAATGGTTGGAAAGTGGTCACTTCCACAGAGGTCATCGTGGACTGACCACTCAAATTCTTTGGAAGAGTCTGTAATGGACTGTATGTACCTGTTCCAGGATGTAAATATGTTTTAGAGTTATCATAAAAAGGGCACAAAGCATTGTTGGAAAAATATCTTCTAGACTCTTCCCCTTGGTGCGTGTATGATCACTACTTCATTGTGGATTATGTCCATTATGATACAGGGCTTAGGAAGCTGGTCATATAGCGCTTGCTAATCGAGGAATATAAAGAGAACATACAAAGTAAAAAAACAATGTGTAACGGCTTGGAGAGAAGTATAGAGAGGAACAGACCTGTGGATGATACCTTGCCCCAACACTGAAGAACCTCCAGTGGCCTTAACCCATGGAGGTGAAATGATGTCTGTTGACGATTTTGTCGGTATATTTCAAGTAGGTTTCTTGAAGAATATGTCTGTATTTAGAACACCCATGATAATAGCTATACCTTTTTAACAAATGTTATCATAAATATTCAATACTTCGTTAAACGTCTCACCTTATACAGAGTGTACTGCATTTATGGACAGTTATCTACAAGCTTTAACAAAAAGATAGTATGTACCATGTAGCACATGTACACCTATCAAATTCCATGTTAGAAACGATAAAGACGTAATAACAGTGATGCATGGTTAAAAGGCCAGTCTTGTATTTGAATATGCACATAATCGTGTTAGTGGTTGTAACTGTTGACAATCTGGTCATACTTATTCATGTTTTTATATAGTCTCTGCATCTAACGTCCGGGTACAAAGTATTTGTCACAAGACACCATAGCATGATCGATAAATTCTGAGCCTCACATAGAAGGAGTTGCATGATAGTGAAATGACAGATCAACCATCAACGGATAATCAAGACTGGTAACCCTCTTGCATTGACATATTTTTTTTATTTGCTCAAGTCTTTGCGGATAAACCTTTTTGACATGTGATGTACACGGCAAAAGATTTCACTTTTACGCAATTCATTCTACGTGAGATGCAGAACTTATCAATCAACCCTCGTTCATTAATCATAGGATCTGTTGCTTATTGCTTCTGCAACTTTTTTTGACCCAATGCTTTGCCTTTGTGATTGTAAGTCCAAAACTGTGTTTAAATATAATTTACAGACTAATTATTGATCTTGTGTGGTCATTTATTACTTTCACACTTTAGTTATGTACATACCGATTTCATCATATTGCTAATGAAATAGGCATTTCCCAGGAGACAATACATTCCATTATCGTACTGACTTTGGCAATCAGCTCGTTGGGTTCGAGTTTTGGGCATCTGATATAAACGCACCAGGCACACGCCTCGTGATAATCTAGCTGTTTCTTGCAATGATGAATGACTTAAGACTTCCTCCAAAGAAGGCAAAGACTTTCCCACAAGCAGCTGGAAAGGTTATGGTCTCAGTTTTCTGGGGTGCTGAGGGTGTCGTCATGTTGGACTATCTTCAGACTTTAAATGTAGCATAAGAGGCTGCACTTTTGAGGCATTTACGGTATGGAATTTAGAATAAAAGACGTGAGAAGCCGAGAAACGGCGTGCTTTTCGATCAGTGAAAATTCGACAGTTCACAAGTCATTGTCATTCCCATACGTACTATTCACCAGTGTGGTTTTGAACTCCTTCAGTAACTACTTCATTCTCATATTCTGGTTCGTTCCATTAGACTTCCATCTTTTCCCAAACCCGAAGAACGCTCTAGCTGGAACTCATTTCGAATCAAACGATGGTGTCAGCGCAGCTGTGGATTACCTTTTTTCTATTAAATTCCTCCAAAATCGTTACCAAAAGTGTACAAATATAAAAACTTATTATGTTGAAAATAAATCAGTTTTAAATCTGTGTTTTGCAGTCTGTGTGTGAGGCTCAGAACATATCAGACACCCCTTGTAATTGTCCTAGTTCAATCGAACATGTTTTTTTGTCCATAATCCCATATACAATTCTTCACATTTGATATTATGATTATCACAAGAAGCTCAAAATGAATACTTTTACTCAACATAAATCTAAATCTGTGTTCATAAACAAATTTTAAGACAGATGTCCCAATCAACCTTCAAGAATTAAGCCTCGCTGGTGTAACGTTGAACCTTCGCGATGTGCCATCTGCTGATGGTGGATGAGAAAGGCTATCGGTATATTGCCTAAGACATCCACACGATATCACAACAAAGCGATATTACGACATTGTTCCATTGCGATACGATTTAGCGATATTTTGATACAGCCACGAACGAAATAGCGTAAACTAGCAACGATAAAGCGATAGAACGACACGTCAAAGCAGCAGTAAGACACGTAATGGCGATAACAGAACACGACACGGCTATAAAACGACATGAAAGGATGAAAACACGGCCATGGTCACGCGATACGGGGTGCGTGTGTGCGTGTGCGCGTGCGCGTGTGTGTCCTAAAGGGGACATCGCTTTATCGACTTTTACGGCCGCGAGAAAGCAATAACACGAGACAAGAAAGTGAAAACGCAAGACGAGAAAGGATAACACGAAACGATAAAGCAAAAACACGAGACGAGAAAAGATGGAATAGTAAAGAGATATCCTGAGAAAGCATACTTTGCATGGGAGACAGAATGTTGTAACATTTAGTTAATAATCATTTCGACTGACCATTTAAAGAAGTCATATCCTGTATGTTACAGTGTAATATCCTTGGACAATGTTTATTAACACGCTTGTGAGGCTGTAACTCAAACAGGCAAAAGTGATGTGAAAGCCCTCTAAACATCATTTACACTTTCACCGAAAAAGGTAGAACCTGATCACAACAGATTAATAAATAAAACTTTTTTATTGCAACAATATATTTCTTTTCATGTAAAAATAAAACAATAAAATGAGAACATGAGCATTCAAACATAATAAAACAAGTACAAACATGACGTGTATATGATTAGGAATATTCTGGAATGTCCGAGTTGCATGATCCAATTGCAATCAATGGGTTTCATTAATGTGTACAAAACAGATTTGAATGAAAAACAAACATCTAATGTATGTTGATAGTGACAGTTACTTTGTCCATGACCATTTGATGACTAGAAACATTGAAGGTTGCAACAAACATAAACTGGTAATAGAGCGTGACAAACTCTGCATTAAATATTATTTAAAAATCCTCTCTGAATGACTTATGAACTCTCAAATTTTATCGTAAAATAAATTTAAAAATTAATCACACAAAAATGTTGACAGATTTACATTTTTTGTGAGCGTTTGGAACTATTCAAGCTTATCCAAAGGATTCATAATATAAATACTAGTTGGGAATTAAGAGTGACAAACATTGTATTAAATATTATAACATATCACCAAATGAATAATGAACTATCAACTAACAACCTTTAAGAGAAAATTAACAGAGAATGTGTATTGAAAATTGCCTTTCCATATGCACTTATATAAATAAGATTTGTATATAAAATGGTCGTACTATTGTTCTGTTTTGAAATCTGTACAGTTATTATTATTTAGTGAATACAGTGTACTTAGAAAAATTAACATTTTATCCATATGTCACTCTCATAAAAACATCCTTTCAGTTCTTATTTAAGAAGAAAACACCTCAGTCCCTAAAAACGAAGTGCGTGTGTTCGTGTGTGCATGCGTGTGTGTCTGTTCATTATTCCAGCTTTGTGACGCTGGCCGTTTAATCCTCGTGTCTGGACCAGACAATCCATGAAGTCGACCTCCATATCATACTGGAGAACTATTCTCACCATACTAGGAAACCATTCTAACCCTGAATCCGCACGGGTACCAAATTCAGTATCCATATATGTAAAGCATGAATGTGATGTCATTTTGTAACTCTTTGCCTGAATCATCTGTTCGCAGAAACGTCGGCGGATGAATAGAAGCAGAAAGAATTGCAGTCAGGTGTAGACATATAGGATATATGTCGTAGAAAACCTTCTCTAACATTTGGTAAGGTACCAGAAGTATGGTATATCACGTGACTGACTCCGTGATGCAACGGTTGCTCATGATCGCCTCGTGCGGCAAAGGTGTACATCGTCTGCAACAGCAGACAATTAAGAATTGCGAACGAAATCTGACCAGACAGTACAGAACCGCCTACGTCGGTCAGGTTTCAGAGCTAGACTGCATATAATGGTGCTAGCCCATTGAAATGCCATGCAGATTAACACGGATATCCTATTGAGACAAATATTACTGTCCGATCCGACCAGTCCTTGTTTTAACCCCTTGCAAGGTAACGAAAAAAGGAAAACATACAATTTTATGGACAACAACATCTGGTTTAGTTCATTTAACGACGTTACGATGTAGATTCTTACATCTTTGTCGAGGAGTGATACAAATCATTAATCATTCCAAAAGGCCTGAGAATCAACTCTCCAGTAAATTCAGCAGCTGGCCAAATCATCCTTCACACTGCATCCCAGAGACTTGTTACTGAGAGAATCAAACATCACCGCGGAACCAAAGCTACCACTTCTGACCTCTACAACACCCTGCTCAGTGCCCAGAGCTACAAACTACTCCACAACGACCCATCGCAATTCCAGAACAGCTAAACCTTCAACGCCAAGAGCCGCGGCCCCAGTGTAGCCAACCAACAATACTTCAGTTTTATATCGGTATAAGAATTAACATCAAAACGTCGTTGAAGGCAATTAACCAGATGCTGCTATCCATAAAGTTGTGTTTTCTTAATTACTCACCAACTTCTATAAAAGTTAGGGTAACGAAAGTACCGTCTTTTGACTTCCTTTTGTATGATCGAATCTTCTGCTCTCCGGGCAGACGCTCTATCCACTACGATCAACAGCATCGACGGTGGTAGTGATTTCTCCCAAACCGTTCGAACAAACCAAGTGCCAACTTAACAGTCCACAGCTATTGTCATGAAATCCCACAGCCGCACGTTGTTCCCATGATGAGCCACGATAACGCCATCTTTCAACACCACAATCTAGACAATGTTAGCATGTATAACAGTAATATTCATATGGATTCACTATGTAGTGGTCCTCAATATTGAAAGCTTTCATTCTATCGAACTATCATCGTGAACCGCAGTCATAGACAATAGTTTGCACTACAGGGTGATTGGGCTAACATCCCCCAACTTGTGGTCCATATTCTCATGTGTCGTTCATGGGCAAGAGATTTAAGGCGGTACTTGGGGCTAATTGTGAACACATGATATACTGAGTTATCATGATCTCCACATTGTCATTTTCCGTGTAATATCTTCATACTGGACACTCTTGAAATATGTCCTCATTCGTCAAGCGTTTGGACGTGCAATACACATGTGCTGCTTCCAACACCCAGACTTGTTATGCATTACATTTTTAGGGGGATATGTGTTTTTGTCTTTTTCGTAATAAATAGAACTGTTGTTAACTGATTTATGACTTTACATCACAACTATAAAATGCTTCTAGAACACAATAGTTTCTTCTATGATCCACATTTGTAGGATTCGGTGATGATTTCTATATAGTCCAATTGTTCAGTCGTCTCGCCAATAAATAACAAACACATTACTTATGGCCTTGTGGCTAGGATGGACGAATGTGTTATGGAATTACAACAATTGTGCTGCAGTTAGGATATAGCGATGGCCCTTCTCAGATGCCGTAGATGATAATAGCATGGAAGACTCTCCTCTTATTTGTGACTGTTATCCTTAAATAGACAACAGAAGATGCCTACATATCACATGAACAAACTATCACAGTTTGCAATAGTCTGAACACCAACAAAAGTGTTCATATGTGCGTGGCGCTCCTTGCCATAGACTGACACACTGCTGCCACTGCTGAAATAGACACATACGACAATATCCTTTATATGTTTCATGTTAGGGTGTACATAATCACATTATTCATCAGGTTTCTACCGTATCCGTGGTCTAATGGACGGAACGTCTGCCCATACGAAAAGATGTTAAGAGATAGTACTTGCTGTTACCCTGCCTGGCGCTCGGTATAAAAGGGATAAAACAAGTAGTGATGAGCCTGGAGTTAGTACACAAAAAAAGCAATGGGGTAAAACTGCGGCATGATATCTCAGTGGGCTGGCACTATAATAGCGGCATTTGTGGGCACGAACGCACGCACGTAGCTATATAAGTGCAATAATGTTGAATGCGCCGCTAAAATGCCATTTCACTTCATTTCACCTTTAGGGCGGTAGAGCAGCCTAGTGTTAAAGCGTTCGCTCGGCATGCCGAAGACCCGACTTCACTTCTCCACATGGGTACAATGTGTGAAGCCCATTTCTAGTGTCCCACGCAGTGAAATTCCTGAAATATTGCTAAAATCGGCGTAAAACCATACTCACTCACTCACTCACCATAAATATTCCAAACAAAATGGGAAAGGCAAAGAGTGGTAAGAAAGAATCGAGATTCCTGTCTACTGGCTTAATTCAATGATGGATTTAGAAATGAGATTGCATCTTCAGTTTGTTACTCTTGGAAATGAATTGTTTGATAGGCATTACTTAAAAGTTATACTTTTTCCCACCTCTGACGTGCGATGGGAAGTATGTAGGCAAATTGGGACCACGATTGAATCCTCGTTCCTGCCTTGGACTATCGCATACAGTTTACTTTGTATTGAAGATTACAGGCTGACTTGAAATTCACCTCCCCAGAGCAAAGTCCCCTGAATACATTCGGTTTACTTAAAACCTTTTCTGTTATCCAATCAAGCTATAAAGTGATTATTTTAGGGATAATGGGTGGTACTTAACTTGTATAGTGAGTGTGGAAAGGGGCTTATTCATCTCCTAATATGTTTGTTAACCAATGCTCAACTTGAACTTGGTGCTCTCCCTCCGACCTGAAAACACATCTATCGGGAATTGGACACTAACCTTATAAGACTGAACGAACACATAAGAACTGGTAGAAAGAAATCCTTGCATTCCTCAGATGCAGCTGGTCATCTTATTTAATTGTAAGGAACATTAAAAGTAATGGACAAGTTATCAGTGAAGAGAATTTAAACGTATTCATCGGTGTATGAGTATATGTACATACATGTTTCAAAGTATATCATGATATGTGAATAATAATGGATAAAACATTATAACAGACAGTGACGGGTAAAACAGGTCGAGGCTTATCATCATTCATGCACTTAGTCAAGAGCATCAGACCGCGAATTGCTATAATAGTACTGTAGGTAGAATTGGATGAAGACTGAAGTGGACGACAATCGTGTGTCAGCCTATAATAGTACTACAGGTAGACTTGGATGAAGACTGAAGTGGACGACAATCGTGTGTCAGCCTATTATAGTACTACAGGTAGACCAGGATGAAGACTGAAGTGGACGACAATCGTGTGTCAGCCTATTATAGTACTGTAGGTAGACTGGGATGAAGACTGAAGTGGACGACAATCATGTGTCAGCCTATTATAGAACTGTAGGTAGAACGGGATGAAGACTGAAGTGGACGACAATCGTGAATCAGCCTATTATAGTACTGTAGGTAGACCGATATGAAGACTGAAGTGGACGACAATCTTGTGTCAGCCTATTATAGAACTGTAGGTAGACTGGGATGAAGACTGAAGTGGACGACAACCGTGTGTCAGCCTATTATAGTACTGGAGGTAGACTTCGATGAAGACTGAAGTGGACGACAATCGTGTGTCAGCCTATTATAGTACTGTAGGTAGACTTGGATGAAGACTGGAGTGGACTACAATCATGTGTCAGCCTATTATAGTACTCTAGGTAGACTTGGATGAAGACTGAAGTGGACGACAATCGTGTGTCAGCCTATTATAGTACTACAGGTAGACTTGGATGACGACTGAAGTGGACGACAATCGTGTGTCAGCTTATTATAGTACTACAGGTAACCTGGGATGAAGACTGAAGTGGACGACAATCGTGTGTCAGCCTATTATAGAACTGTAGGTAGACCGATATGAAGACTGAAGTGGACGACAATCTTGTGTCAGCCTATTATAGAACTGTAGGTAGACTGGGATGAAGACTGAAGTGGACGACAACCGTGTGTCAGCCTATTATAGTACTGGAGGTAGACTTCGATGAAGACTGAAGTGGACGACAATCGTGTGTCAGCCTATTTTTTAGTACCTCAGGTAGACTGGGATGAAGACTGAAGTGGACGACAATCGTGTGTCAGCCTATTATAGTACTGGAGGTAGACTTGGATGAAGACTGAAGTGGACGACAATCGTGTGTCAGCCTATTATAGTACTGGAGGTAGACGTGGATGAAGACTGAAGTAGACGACAATCGTGTGTCAGCCTATTATAGTACTACAGGTAGACTTGGATGAAGACTGAAGCGGACGACAATCGTGTGTCAGTCTATTATAGTACTACAGGTAGACGTGGATGAAGACTGAAGTGGACGACAATCGTGTGTCAGCCTATTATAGTACTACAGGTAACCTGGGATGAAGACTGAAGTGGACGACAATCTTGTGTCAGCCTATTATAGTACTCTAGGTAGACTTGGATGAAGACTGAAGTGGACGACAATCGTGTGTCAGCCTATTATAGTATACAGGTAGACTGGGATGAAGACTGAAGTGGACGACAATCGTGTGTCAGCCTATTATTGTACTACAGGTAGACTGGGATGAAGACTGAAGTGGACGACAATCGTGTGTCAGCCTATTATAGTATACAGGTAGACTGGGATGAAGACTGAAGTGGACGACAATCGTGTGTCAGCCTATTATTGTACTACAGGTAGACTGGGATGAAGACTGAAGTGGACGACAATCGTGTGTCAGCCTATTATAGTACTAGAGGTAGACCAGGATGAAGACTGAAGTGGACGACAATCGTGTGTCAGCCTATTATAGTACTGTAGGTAGACCGGGATAAAGACTGAGGTGGACGACAATCGTGTGTCAGCCTATTATAGAACTGTAGGTAGACTTGGATGAAGACTGAAGTGGACGACAATCGTGTGTCAGCCTATTATAGAACTGTAGGTAGCCTGGGATGACGACTGAAGTGGACGACAATCGTGTGTCAGCCTATTATAGTACTACAGGTAGACTTGGCTGACGACTGAAGTGGACGATAATCGTGTGTCAGCCTATTATAGTACTACAGGTAACCTGGGATGAAGACTGAAGTGGACGACAATCGTGTGTCAGCCTATTATAGTATACAGGTAGACTGGGATGAAGACTGAAGTGGACGACAATCGTGTGTCAGCCTATTATAGTACTAGAGGTAGACCAGGATGAAGACTGAAGTGGACGACAATCGTGTGTCAGCCTATTATAGTACTGTAGGTAGACCGGGATAAAGACTGAAGTGGACGACAATCGTGTGTCAGCCTATTATAGAACTGTAGGTAGACTTGGATGAAGACTGAAGTGGACGACAATCGTGTGTCAGCTTATTATAGAACTGTAGGTAGACTGGGTTGAAGACTGAAGTGGACGACAATCGTGTGTCAGCCTATTATAGTACTACAGGTAGACTTGGATGACGACTGAAGTGGACGACAATCGTGTGTCAGCCTATTATAGTAGTACAGGTAGACTTGGCTGACGACTGAAGTGGACGACAATCGTGTGTCAGCCTATGATAGTGCTGTAGGTAGACTTGGATGAAGACTGAAGTGGACGACAATCGTGTGTCAGCCTATTATAGAACTGTAGGTAGACTTGGCTGACGACTGAAGTGGACGACAATCGTGTCAGCCTATCATAGTACTGTAGGTAGAATTGGATGAAGACTGAAGTGGACGACAATCGTGTGTCAGCCTATCATAATGCTGTAGGTAGACTGGGATGAAGACTGAAGTGGACGACAATCGTGTGTCAGCTTATTATAGTACTACAGGTAGACTGGGATGAAGACTGAAGTGGACGACAATCGTGTGTCAGCCTATTATGGAACTGTAGGTAGACTCGGATGACGACTGAAGTGGACGACAATCGTGTGTCAGCCTATTATAGTAGTACAGGTAGACTTGGATGACGACTGAAGTGGACGACAATCGTGTGTCAGCCTATTATAGTAGTACAGGTAGACTTGGCTGACGACTGAAGTGGACGACAATCGTGTGTCAGCCTATGATAGTGCTGTAGGTAGACTTGGATGAAGACTGAAGTGGACGACAATCGTGTGTCAGCCTATTATAGAACTGTAGGTAGACTTGGCTGACGACTGAAGTGGACGACAATCGTGTCAGCCTATCATAGTACTGTAGGTAGAATTGGATGAAGACTGAAGTGGACGACAATCGTGTGTCAGCCTATCATAATGCTGTAGGTAGACTGGGATGAAGACTGAAGTGGACGACAATCGTGTGTCAGCTTATTATAGTACTACAGGTAGACTGGGATGAAGACTGAAGTGGACGACAATCGTGTGTCAGCCTATTATGGAACTGTAGGTAGACTCGGATGACGACTGAAGTGGACGACAATCGTGTGTCAGCCTGTTATAGAACTGTAGGTAGATCGGGATGAAGACTGAAGTGGACGACAATCGTGTGTCAGCCTATTATAGTACTACAGGTAGACTTGGCTGACGACTGAAGTGGACGATAATCGTGTGTCAGCCTATCATAGTACTGTAGGTAGACCGGGATGAAGACTGAAGTGGACGACAATCGTGTGTCAGCCTATTATAGAACTTTATGTAGACTTGGATGAAGACTGAAGTGGACGACAATCGTGTGTCAGCCTATTATAGTGCTGTAGGTAGACCGGGATGAAGACTGAAGTGGACGACAATCGTGTGTCAGCCTATTATAGTACTACAGAAAACCTGGGATGAAGACTGAGGTGGACGACAATCGTGTGTTAGCCTATTATACTGCTGCAGATAGATTGGGATATAGACTGAAGTGGACGACAATCGTGTGTCAGCCTATTATTGTGCTGTAGATAGATTGGGATATAGACTGAAGTGGACGAAATCCATGTGCTAGCCGTGTGCCCCACCCTGTGTGGGTGGGTGAGACCCACAGCACGGACACAACGCCTACTATACATACTAACCTACCGTACGTCAAGTTGTGGAAATCTTCAGAGAACACTGATGCTACATTCCTACCCACTAACTACTCTTCAATTTCCCCGCAGTCAGACACACTTTATCATATTAAACCTAGTTGAGAGTTGATGTCCTGTGAGTCCTGTCTTGAAATAGTTTTTTGGCACGGTGCAACACGACAGCGAGTCGCACTGATTATAGTACAGGCGTTGGGACGTCCACCATTAACAATTACGGTGCAAGACAAACGAGGAAGTTTAAAGACCCTTCGCCAAATAAACCTTTCACGTGCTTTAGTGTTATTGGCCTCTATTCATCAAAGAAGTTGATTTTGAGAACACAGTGACTTTTGTTAATTTCTCAGCGTCCCCCAAAAATGATATTTCTCCCAGTCACCAAAATAGCAACAGTAACTGTCAGCTCCTACGCAAAACAAAAGCGTCCTACACTGCCCCAACCATTGCAAATGTTATTTAAATCAACAATCCAGAAAGAGCTACTTTCTCAGTATCAACATTCCATCTCTCATCATTATAACGTGTAGGTATCAGGGCGGTGGGGTAGCCTAGTGGCTAAAGCGTTCTCTAATCACGCCGTAGACCCGGGTTCGATTCCCCACATGGGTACAATGTGTGAAGCCCATTTCTGGTGTCACCCGCCGTGATATTGCTGGAATATTGCTAAAAGCGGTGTAAAACCATACTCACTCAGTCACTAACTCACTGTTGGTATCACCAAATGTTTCATCATTCAAGACGCCCATCTTCAAATATACATTGGTACCAGAAAGAAAAAACACGAAATGGTAATTGTAATCAATAACGTACTGATTGCATCTGTCCCCCAGTCACATGTATTGTAGCGTGCCCTTATTCATTTTGAAGCTTAATAGGTTTACTGGGAACACGATATATATAACAATGAACAACCTGGAGCAAAGCTAGTGGTCATTTTGGAAACTCTTCCAACGTTCTGGTATCTTCAACCCTTATAAGCGTTTAGGCACTACGTAACAGACAATCACGCGTACCTCAGTGTCAGGGTGCTTCCTACTCAGTGTTAGCACCTTTAGAACTCAGCACCATATCTCTTCAGGTTTCGGGGGCACGGGTGACCCAGTCGTCTGAGGTGCCGCAATATGCTATGCATTGTTGCGTCCCTTGGGCACGCCAGAAACCTATCAATGTGGGTTCTAATCCCGGTAGGCTCCGAAAATGTTTCTCAGTTTGTCAGCACCAAAACCCGTGTTCGGTGGTTTCACCAAAGTAAGAAAAAACTGAGGCCTGCATTACTTCGGGCTTTCCTCCCACATCAAGCTAACACGCCGTCAAATAACTGGAATACCGTTCAAAGCGGCGTTAAATCCAACTCACTCACTCACTCACTCAAAATAAACGTAAATCATGATCACGCGTGACCTCTGTCTACGGACACCTGAGATTAGTCACGATACCATTCGCCGCACTCGTCCCGTTCCGTATTCTACAAGTGGTAAGGAATGCGCCGATATGGCGCAAACAGAAAACGGCTCCTGGCGTCAGACGTTGTGTACGCATGAATGACAAGGTATTTAATAAATTTTTTGGTGATTTTGTGCCTTAAACGTGTTGGAGGGAACACTGCAGGAATAACGTGGAAGGCTTTGGCACCGCTACTGACGCCACGAGGGTGAGTCAGCGTTTGAATCGTGTCTTAGCTGTTTCCGTGGCAGTTTCTTCCAGCCCATAAATTCGACATCAAACTACTTCATCCTGATCTCTCGACGTTTGTGTGAAAAATGAATGGTACTGACAATGTGGAAACAATAAAACGAACAAGAATATCCTGACAGGTGCATTTATATGCACGCTTCGGGGCTTCGGCTTCAATGTCAGCTCGTATCCATCCTTCATTTAATTGATTCATTGCAAAAGATGTCCCACGGTAACTAGATAGTGTTCGGACAGACAACGTTTTGAAGTGTGCAGCGTCAAGAAATAAGTATCTAACTCTCTGCATAATACATAATGATGAAAGCTACTGAAACCAAACAATAAAATATGGATATTAGTTTTCAATAGAATATCTTTAGCCCCATGAATTTAATTTATTTTCAAAAACTGACATACGCCGCCTCTCAATGACAATGTGTGTATAGATGATAAATCACTGAGAGGATATTATGAGCCCAGCGACCATGTTGCTAGGCTGACGGGCGTCATGCATAGCTTAGTGTTCGGGCACCTATACAACAGGACATCATGCATAGCTTAGTATTCGGGCACCTATACAACAGGACATCATGCATAGCTTAGTGCTTGGGCACCTATACAACAGGACATCATGCATAGCTTAGTGTTTGGGCACCTATACAACAGGACATCATGCATAGCTTAGTGTTTGGGCAGCTATACAACAGGACATCATGCATAGCTTAGTGTTCGGGTACCTATACAACAGGACATCATGCATAGCTTAGTGTTTGGACAGCTATACAACAGGACATCATGCATAGCTTAGTGTTCGGGCACCTATACAACAGGACATCATGCATAGCTTAGTATTCGGGCACCTATACAACAGGACATCATGCATAGCTTAGTGTTTGGGCACCTATACAACAGGACATCATGCATAGCTTAGTGTTTGGGCAGCTATACAACAGGACATCATGCATAGCTTAGTGTTCGGGCACCTATACAACAGGACATCATGCATAGCTTAGTGTTTGGGCACCTATACAACAGGACATCATGCATAGCTTAGTGTTCGGGCACCTATACAACAGGACATCATGCATAGCTAAGTGTTCGGGCACCTATACAAAGGACATCATGCATAGCTTAGTGTTCGGGCACCTATACAACAGGACATCATGCATAGCTTAGTGTTTGGGCAGCTATACAACAGGACATCATGCATAGCTTAGTGTTCGGGTACCTATACAACAGGACATCATGCATAGCTTAGTGTTTGGGCAGCTATACAACAGGACATCATGCATAGCTTAGTGTTTGGGCACCTATACAACAGGACATCATGCATAGCTTAGTGTTTGGGCACCTATACAACAGGACATCATGCATAGCTTAGTGTTCGGGCACCTATACAACAGGACATCATGCATAGCTAAGTGTTCGGGCACCTATACAAAGGACATCATGCATAGCTTAGTGTTTGGGCAGCTATACAACAGGACATCATGCATAGCTTAGTGTTCGGGTACCTATACAACAGGACATCATGCATAGCTTAGTGTTTGGGCACCTATACAACAGGACATCATGCATAGCTTAGTGTTCGGGCACCTATACAACAGGACATCATGCATAGCTTAGTGTTCGGGCACCTATACAACAGGACATCATGCATAGCATAGTGTTTGGGCACCTATACAACAGGACATTATGCAAAGCTTAGTGTTCGGGCACCTATACAACAGGACATCATGCATAGCTAAGTGTTCGGGCACCTATACAAAGGACATCATGCACAACTTAGTGTTCGGGCACCTATACAACAGGACATCATGCATAGCTTAGTGTTTGGGCAGCTATACAACAGGACATCATGCATAGCTTAGTGTTCGGGTACCTATACAACAGGACATCATGCATAGCTTAGTGTTTGGGCAGCTATACAACAGGACATCATGCATAGCTTAGTGTTCGGGCACCTATACAACAGGACATCATGCATAGCTTAGTGTTCGGGCACCTATACAACAGGACATCATGCATAGCATAGTGTTTGGGCACCTATACAACAGGACATTATGCAAAGCTTAGTGTTTGGGCAGCTATACAACAGGACATCATGCATAGCTTAGTTTTTGTGCACCAATTCAACAGGGTATCATGCACAACTTAGTGTTCTGGCACCTATGCAATAGGGCATCATGCATAGCTTAGTGTTGGTTGGGGCCCAGCCATCATCTAGTAGACAAAAGAACTATAACTCGTTCGGGCCTTACCTCATCTGATAGAGTCGTATTGCTTCGTTCTATCCAGTTGCAATTTGTAATATTTATTCCCGCTCTCAATTAAAAACTGCAATGAAGAATCATTTCATCTTCTGAATTTTGTAACAAACCAAGGCTGATCATCTTTAACACCCGTAGTTTTTACCTTTCTCGTTGTAAAATCTGCAGGTCGACCTACATCATCTGTAAACATTTCTATTGCTTCATTTACAGCTTACAAAGCTAAACTGCCCCCTTTAATCTAATAGTTATGTCACCAGAGAGAATATTTTCCCGAAACTTGCTAGCACAATCACTGTCCCATTTGAACTTGAAGCTGTCTTGCCATTATTTGTTGGTAACTTGATATCACAGAAAAAACGTTTCATATTCAAAATCGCACATAATGTCACAATAATCTATATTCAGTGCTGACATTGTACCATTGTCTACAACATCCAAGTATCTTCCGGTGCGTTCATTAAAGTCTCCTCCAATCAAAACTGAAACACTTCTACGTTGTTGTTTCACATCAACTAGGGAGTCTTTATAAATAGATTTTCCACAATGAATATTTTTATCTTTATACCAGGATGAACTTTCCGGATTTGTATAAATAGATCTTAAAAGTACACCCATATTTGAATTTAGAAAATGTTTATCAAGAAACACTAATAAACAATTGGAGCATATTTTAGAAACCTTTCCATAATGCATAATTGGTTTTCTAACTAAGAAAGAAATACCACCTGAGAGTCTGCCGTGTGTCGCAGCTCTAACAGCATTAGCGCTGAAATATACAAAGTCACTAAAAAACACAGAAAGATCATAGTTACTGGTCTATGTTTCGGAGAGTCCTCCAACATCAAAATTGTAAATAGTCGCTATCCGCTGTTTTTGACAACAATCCGTTTACATTCCAGAAAAAGAATAAGAATAGATCATTGTGATCTGACGGCCCCTGGTCACATCCCTGTCTCCTGTTCTGTTTGTACCCTGGACGTAATCTTGGTCCGTTATCCTGGTTAACCCCTTTTCTAGTCTCACTCAGGTAACATAGTTTGTCATGTTGATGATTGTTCAGATAGTTGGATATACCAATTCGTTCGTCCTTAGGTTTTCAACGTAGAACAAATGCCCAGACTTTGTCCTTATGATATAAGAATTTCACTATCATAGGCTTTGTCTTCACAGGTTTGTGCCATTATTACCATGATCTGCAACAATACAATCAACAGTTAGATCGTCATCACTGACAGCAATGCACTCATTTAGCAAGTCGCACACACATTTCTGTTACTCTGAAGCAATGTCCTTGGCCTTTTCGGGAATATGACGATATTCAGCCTTCTGTTTTGTTCTTATTTATCAATCATGTTCTCCAACACATTAAGTTTATCTGTTACCATGGAGATGAGATCGTTGCTGGCAGTGAGTGTGACAAAAGAAGCCTCTAAACTTTCCAGTCACTCTGCAGTGTCATCTATATCAACACGCATTTTATCTTGCCTGCATTTAGCATCAGCAATATCGGATTGTTAGGTCACTAGAGTTTCATTAATCTTGCGCATACCTTAATTAACTCAGTAGTAATGTCATTTCCCATGCGTCAGATTAAGCTCAACATTGCCTGACAGTATGATGAGGATCCAGCGTGAAAACTACAAAAAATGTCCTTGTTTCGAAGTCGGTGATTTGAATTCATCCAGTGTGTGAAATCATCCCTGAATATCCATTGGAATAGTTGGGTAAAAGTACGACTAACCATGGCCACACTGGATAGAATCAACATCACAAACATAAACCTATAGCTTGTCTCTCCACCCATTGTCCACTGTCCATACGGTGTGTACTTGCCGTGGCTACCTCCATGACAGAAACTCCGAGGTTGACGATTTTGATATATCCCAATTCTAAGTCTCCAGAGGTCGATCGACATACCCATTTTGATCATGCGATTGATACGTTGGATCACATTTATATTCGGCCTCAGAAGATTTCGGGGAGAGTAATTAAAGCAGACCAAAGAGCTGGGTGTTGAACATGACTGCTCGCATTTCAATCGACAACAACACTACAACAACTCGCGGCCCAACCATCATTGAACAGACAACAACACTATAACAACTCGCGGCCCAACCCTCATCGATCAGACATCAGAACTATAACAACTCGCGGTCCAACAATCATCTAACAGACAACAGAACTACAACAACTCGGGGCCTAACTATCAAACGCACAAACGAAAAACCTAACAAATCGTGGAAGAAAGAACACATCTTCAGCTTAATGGTTTAGAATATGCCCACAATAGCGTTCACTATGTTCCGATTATGGCTAACTGAGTACACGTTGCATTTACACAATTTCTACGTGTCATGCGCACTAGTATTACAACAAAATTCTATCCCTTTCGAAACATTTGAAAATAAGTTCATAACAGGTAGTCGCCAACACCGAACCTTACCTAAGACGAAGCTTGACCTTGTACACATATTCACATGAAACTTCATTCAAATCGGGGTCACGAGATAGTTTTTTTAATTATACGCAAAACATTATATACCCCTTTTGCCACTCAACTGTTGGGTGAGTGAGTGATTTATCATTTAACTTATACATTTATAATAAATATAGCTTTAGATTGAATAAAATATATTGGCGATGGACAGCATAATAACTAGAGCATCATAGTTTCGATTTTAAAAGTGGTTGAGAACATTTAAAAGAATTATTTTGCAACAACACAATAAAAAAATGGGCTATAGATCGCCAGCAACCAAAGAGAGGCCACCATACTAAGGCCCGCGGGGACTTCTACCTGCATGGTTCACCAGCAGGATTTACACCATCCCTTCAGCTGCTGTCGATTGTATGCAAGTTTAGCCATCAGAGTAAAATGACAAATATACTACTATTAAAATTCTGGCATGCATAAAATATTTTGAATGACGTGGAATTTACATACCCTCTTAGGGGGACAATGCTTTTACGCTACTTCAACCCCCTTCGAGGGTACAGCCACTAACAATCTAAGTTACTAATTAGCACAACCAATGTATAAAATAATACACTTTGTACATTAAAATTACAATAAAAGTACATCAAAGCACAATGTTAAATAACAATTAACATCACTAAAAAGGTCCTTAAATTGTTTAATAGGCATTACTTAGAAGTTGACAGATGACAAGATAGACACAATTTTATGGATAACAACGTCTTTAATACTGTGAAAAGGGACGTTTCGGTATAGATCTTTATACCGTTGTCAAGCAAGAGTGAATGAAGGACATATATATATAGTAGGTGGAGGATTAACAGTAACGACAATTACATACATGCGTGGGATAACATTGGTAGGTGTTGACAACAAAGGGATGATGCTGTCACAACACGATGGACAGAACACATAGGTGGAAGCCAATAGGGACATGAAGCCAATAAACAGGATAAGTGAATATTGTTTGATGAGTTCATATGGCGGATTGCTGGTGTTGATTGGGCGGGATGTTTCACCTACGTAAGATTGTCCACAGTTGCAGTCAATTTTGTAAACTACACCTTTAGGCTCTTGGGGTTTGGTTGTGTTCTTGCCGTTGGCTCTTAGCAGGGTGTTGAGGGAGTTGGAGCTGGTGAAGTGGGTGTCGATGTTGGCTTGAGGTTTGAGGAGGCGGCTGATGGTGTGGGAGGCGTTTCCCATGAACGGGAGGGCGATGCGGAAGGGCGCTGATTCGGGTTTAAGGGTCGCAGGTCTGGAAGTGGTGTCACAGCTTTGTTGAGTGCTGCTTTGCAGCAGCATCGGGCATTGGGTTACCAATGCTACCAACATGGCTTCGTAACCAACACACGAATATGTCATGTTGGCCAGATACAAGATCATTAAAAAATTCAATAATTTCTATTAAAGGAGGATGTTTACATGACATATATTAATAGCCTGAAGGCACGAAAGAGAATCTGAGCAACTTATGAATTGTGAATGTTTAGGTTGTTTATTGATATAGTTTCGTGATGTTAAAAAGGCGTTTGCTTCTTATTTGAATACGGAACTGTTGTTTGGTAATCGTGAAGATACTCCTGGATCCAATGACAGTGGCAGTAGCAACTGCGCCACCATCCTTGGATCCATATGTAAAAAATGTCATATGTGTTTCTTGAACGATTGTATTCTGGTTTATGAATTAGAGTTTAGTGAATGTCAGGTTGACATTTGGCCTTACCATCTGCCAATGTGGCTATGAAAAGGTTGAGTAGGAGCTACATCTACAACTACATTGCAGTTTAATATTAGAAGCAGAAATGACAGATTTGATTCCGAGTGGTGGAAAAAGAGATTATTCCTTGCCGATTAGACACGCAATTGAAAGCTAGATTTGACTGATCAGAATATAATTTGCTGATGAATTGTGAGGATAATTTCAGACGGCGTTGTTTAAGGTGTGGCTCATTCGCCCCCACATACTGTGAATAGGATTAGTGCAAGTTCGAAGGGCTCCAAGGCAAAGCCTGAGGCCTTGATGATGGATGGTATCTAGTTTTCGCAAATTACATTTACATACTCCACCAAAGACGATGGAGCCGTAATCAAGTTTTGAACGGATCAGTGACCTGTATAAGTGTAAGAGGGTTGTCTGATCGCCTCCCCACTTTGAATTAGATACAACTTTCAAAGAATAGAGTGCCTTCAGACATTTAGCTTTAAGTGATTTAATATGTGGTAAGAAAGTTAACTGGCTGTCACAGATGAGTCCCAAGAATTTCGCCTCCTTAACAATTTTGATAGGGGTAAGTAATTCAGGGTCTTTATGTGGCTTATATTTTCTGCAGAAATCTAAAGTTAATTTTCGATTTAGAAACTTTAAACCCGTTTTCAAGGAACCACTTGTGTTTTTTGTGAAACAGATTTGCAACTGCCCCTCTATTGTATGCATATTGTTACCACGACAAGAAATATTAAAATCATCCACGAAAAGTGACCCATCTACTGAATCACTTAAAACCTTGGACAGACTTTTTATTTCAATACTAAATAAAATGACAGACAAAATACTGCCATGCGGGACACTCTGGTCCTGATTATCATGGTCAGACAGGATTGTACCCACGCGGACTTGAAATTGCCTGTCTGTTGAAAACTGTGATATTAAGTTTAAGTGAACGACCTTTGAAGCCAAAATCATGTAAATACTTTAAAATGACATGCTTACACGTAGTATCGTATGCTTTCTCAAGATCGAAGAAAATTGATACTGCTTGTTGTTTATTTACTATAGCATCTTTATCAAAGGGTTCTATCGTACTAAATGATCAATAGTACTTCTATTTTTACGGATACCACATTGAATATTTCTGAGAAGATTACTGGTTTCCGGATACCAAAATAATCTCATTCACCATTCTTTCCATGGTTTTGCAAACACAACTTGTTAAAGATATAGGGCGATAATTTGAGGGATCTGTATGACCCCGGCCAGGTTTTGGTATGGGGACTACAATGGCATTTAGCAACGAAAGAGGAAAATTCCCTGAAGTCCACATTTGGTAAAACATATCCGATTTATCAGTTATTAAATTGTCATCGTCTTTAAGATGGTCTACTGATGCTTTGGAACTTTTGCCTTTTAATTATTTTTTAATGCTCCATGTTCCACACATTTGACATGGGGGTGCGTGAATTAATTTTTGAGACATAGTTCCTTCACGATTGGCGCTTATTTTGTTTGTAAGTACGTCGTGCCTTGGCGCTTGTAATTTTCACATTATTCAAGTTATGAACACTAGGATGCTTGCGGAAACATGTTCCCGCTTTCTTCCTACATTTCCTTGCTTGTTTGCAGTTATTAACAAACCATGGTTGACGAATGTGAAGATTTGCAGAGGACTTAGGAATTGTTTGGTCAGCAATATTAATTTAGTTGAGCCGAAAACAACTGGATGGGACCTTGCCCATTTCTGAAATTGTCAGGTTTAATTTTTTCATTGCATAATATTTCCTTACAAGGACCAATTGGCCTTTGTAAAATTCCACCGCGATGAAGGTGGGTCATCATCCAGTTTTATAGCTTTTGGGACAGCAGGAAAGTGATTACTTCCACAAAGGTCGTCATTTACGGACCATTCAAATTCATTCTAAACATCTGAATCTGTAAGGGACAGATCAAGGGCAGAATAGGTTCCAATGGCAGGATGTAAATCGAATCGTCATTAAATATACATAAAATATTATCAGAAACAAAATCTTCAATGACTTTCCCCTAATTGTTGGTACTTGCACTTCCCAATAGAGAGTTATGCGATTTTAAATCGTCCAAGATGATGCAGGGCTTAGGAAGCTATTCATATAGCTTCTGAATATCAGACGTTTGAAGAGCAGACGAAGGTGGAATGTACAAAGAGCACAAAGTCACTTTTATGTCAATCGTACTGCACAAGCTTGAAGATAAGTATGAAGTGAAATAGGGCTGGGGGGTTCACTCCTTGTTTCCCCAAAACAGTAACTCCTCCAGTCGCTTTATTACCCGGCGGAGAAGTGTACTGACGCAAATACAAGTTGTCGGTCTGCTAAGATATGTCTCCTGGAGACAGATTGCTGATGGCGCGCATAGTTTTGGCATATAGCTGTAACTCATTAAGAAATGTCTGAATTAAGTGATGTGTGTTACTGGTGAAGGTGGAGTAACACTCCTGTCTTTCTCTTTGGGAGAGTGTGCACGTGTACGACCACCACTGTGTATGTGAGGGGATACTTCCATATTCATATCCTCGAGCGACCCATACTTGCTGTTGAGTTGTACGCGATCTTTGAGTGCTTTTGACACTCGGTCAGTTTGATTGTTCTTTATTTAACTTTGAACATTATTGAATGCTATTGTTGGGGGGTTGTTTCAGGCGATGTTGATGTAGATGCTTCCTGCGTTGATATTGGAGCA
Source organism: Haliotis rufescens (assembly GCF_023055435.1). Classification (NCBI taxonomy): domain Eukaryota; kingdom Metazoa; phylum Mollusca; class Gastropoda; order Lepetellida; family Haliotidae; genus Haliotis; species Haliotis rufescens. Next base: position 19,309,568 of record NW_025964361.1, read on the forward strand.
CTATCTTTTAGGTTGATGAGTTTCGATGTTAGAAACTTGCTTTTGCGTGTCTCCTACTGTCCATGACAGATCTGTCTGACAGTGAACTGATATTGTTTGAACCGTAACTGGTTTAACTACAGAAGCATAAGAATGTCCTGTAGTATTAGCGGGTGTGACTGCCTTTGCTTGTTTCCTGGCATCAGAGTGGCTGATGTGTTGTTTATATGTAATATTTTGTTAACTGTTTGATTGAAACTTATATTCACTGCAGTCAGCTGAAGAGGACATATGATCGCCCTGACAGTTTCAGCATTTCAATGGCTGAGTGCAGGTATTACTGTCATGAACCATCTCACCACATTTTAGGCAAGTAGCGTTACGTGTACAGGAATTCTGACCACGTCAAAATTTCTGACATTTGAAACAGCGAGCAGGCCGTGGGATGTAGAGGTCCACAGGCATGGGAAAACAACCAACTTTAATTGAACTTGGTAGTACTATATTATCAAAAGTAAGAAGATACGTGTTGGATGGAAACGAACGGCCATCTTTGTGATATGTGAATCGTTTTGCTTCCATCACACATTGACTGTGAAGTCCTGATAGCATTTCGCCAATGGTCTCAACAGCTGGACCGATCGCGGTCACGGATTAAGCCTTTGCTGAAATTAAGGGTCTCGTGTGCAGAACAGCTGACAAAGAGATCAGCTAGTTTTGAAGAAGTCATCAAGTTGATGGCTTGTGTTTTTCTAGTACATTCTATCAAAAGAGCAACAGAACGTAATTTGCGTACATCTTTCAACTCACCAGCTTTACCTTAAAGTCCTTTTTCTAAAAGAAATGGTCACCCTTAGCTTCCATGACAAGTATCCCTTTCCGAATACAATAATTTTGTTACTGTTTCATCATCAAATAAATCAAGTTCAGAATCAGATTCTGATAGTTGCTGTTTTGGTTTTTGAGAACAACTAATGCAAACCTGTTCCCTGACCACCCCGGAGAGCCAACCAGGGCGATGCCATATGCAAGCGGTATTCCAGCAAACTAACACCATAGGGAAACAGGAATGCTATACTCCTGCAGAACAAAATAATCTACCAGATGAGCCACCGCCTTCGGGGCACACGATCCTGGGCAAATTAGACAATGAAGAATGATTTAATGTTAACGAAATGTGACGAAATGAAGCCATTTACTCATTTTGTCCAGGCTGTGCTATCAGCCTCTGGTTTGTTAAGTTTCAGAAAATATATATGGTTGAAAAGTTTGTACATTCAGGTCGAAAAGCCAGAACCATCCAGTTTCAAGTCGAATACAACCTCCGTAATAATGTGCCTCATATAATATTTTGTGGAACAAAATGTTCGAAATATGAACTGGAAAATTACGTTATGAACTCTCGTTTAGAACGTCGTGTGTTCAACACGATTTTCTGTTTATATTCTCTTTGTGACCTTACCCTCCACTTGAAATCGTCACTGACATAAAATAAATGAAAATGAAATAAATAAATTAACTTTTATTTTAAAGATTTTTACTTATTCAATATAGGGCGGTTGATTGATCGTTGGTGATTTTGTATTTCTCTTTTCAAATATCAGGATGTAAACTATGAATGCTAAATGGGGTGAGTGACCCACTTGTCCGGGAGTCAAAGAGGGGCCCTGTTCGATATATTAATTACAACAAAGATGCCATTGTTATTTGCACTCACAATAACAAGGCCTTAATATTTCATTAATGCGTCTGTGCAGACATGTTGACAGTGCCCTAGTGTGAACATAGTTTGCGCAAACAGATTTGGAATTGTCATTTGTATATACATTTGAATACAACATAATGCTACAGTCATTTGTTCACGTTCACGTTACGTACAAACAAAGCTGTTGAAGTTTCTATGGTAACGAATGCTCGTGTAGCATTCTCTTTACATTCTCAAACACTGAACAACATTTTTCTGTGCATAGCTCACTGCAATGTCGTCATCCAGTTTTGATAACTGAGAGTCCATCACATCTTCATGCTTCTACAAAGTTTTGTGTGTATGTGTTCAGAGTATTGCGTTATTTGCAAATAACTACACAATGGAGTATTTGTTGGTGGGGGACGAACTGCAGTTTTGGCCTTACGAGTGAAAACCTGATCTTTGAGTTTTATAATCGAAAACATTGTTCATTATATATATATATATATATAATGAACAATGCATGCTACGTGTAAAACGACATATCTCAATAATTACCCCGGACGCGGTGATAGAGAAATACATTACGGTATTTTCCCTCCATCCTGTTTATACCTCAGGCAGTGACAATGAAAATGTAAAAATCAATACTATACCAGGGAATTCCCGTGACGAGGCGTTCACTTCGCAGCTCTTGAGGTCGTAACGCCCCTGTTGGTAGTTAATGTGCAATTGAGGGTGACCTCCGGAAGACTAAGAAGACAAGAAAGCATGTTGTACTTACTAATGTTACTTTCAGCACTGGTGTTCCTTATCCTATCCAGCTGAGCAGGGACCATACACTGTCATAAAGTTCTGGACAATAAAACCTCTTTGCGATTTATGCAAACAGAACTAGAACGCAGATGTAATTAGATAGACAACATGTTAATCCAGCCAAGTCTGTGACAGCGACGTTGATCAATACTGCAGCTTTACTTTAATAGGATCCGATGCAGAATAGTCTCACTCTTATAGTCTTCCCACCTATGTCCGCCTAAATAACTCCATAGCGGAATCATATTTTACAGCTTTTCCTTCTCATATCAATAATACCCGTCTGAATCGTTACATTCCGAACACTAGCCTCCATTAAGCAGACGATCACTGTAGGCAGGTTGAGTCACACGCCGGTAGTCTCCCGATATAACCATCAATGGCCTTGTATGTCCCCGTGGTTATGATATGTGGGGAAGCAATAAACAACTGGGAATGATGTTCCTGCATTATACATGGGGACATGATCAGAATGAGTCAGAAATCTAGATATAGCGGTATCTTCACGAAGTCGGTGAACGAACAATCTACATACCGTGCACACGTGTACGCAGTCTTTATATGTTGAATAAAGTACGTTAATGAATATATTTACGTAGTTTAGATGTCGTCGAGTCAGGGTAACACAAACCGGTATGAGAAAATCACGAGAAACGGCCCTGCTATCGGGGTCCGATGCACACAATCAGTCAGATTACATTCGCACCAACCATGCGAGTTCAAATAGCTGCATGTTCGATATTCCATGGTCAGCAATATAGTCCATCAGACCAGTTACGTGTACACAGTAATACAATAATACCGCTTTGATTTGAGATATTGCTGTAGGAGAGTAAGTGAGTGAGCTTCACTTCTACTGTTGAGCTACTTATCCGTTTCGAACAGCTGTTTAGATTAGCAAGAAAGTGTATGTCTTGAAGCAGTGAAAAATACATAATCTTTATCTAAAAGAAATACATCGAATATTTGCGACGGTTTCCAACTCTCAAAAAGACTGCTTGATAAACTGTGTAAATAAATAACCGTGGCCAGACAAGGATTCAGATTCTATATTTCCGCAATGTTCACTTGACCTGGTACAATCAATTTATATACAAGCATAAAACAATATTATTCGACCATAAGACGACTGGGCTGACATGTTTGGATTATTTACATAGATTAATGTTAATCTGTGTTAAAATTTAATTGCTTATGATTTTGGAGTACGCAGAATATACTTCAGCATTTATTCATTTCTACAGCATGTAGCATGGCGACAATTAGTGTTATTCAAGGCACCAACTGTTTTTGAGGTAATCCCATATCAAGAGTTTTATGCAACCATTTTTATCGTCACAAGACAAGGACCGTGCAAACTCCGGAAGCATTATGAGAAATATCGCAGAAATGAAACCAGAGCAAGTACAACCGTACGACATTATGAAAATGGTGTCGAATATACTGAACATGTACCGTATAAAGAAAACGCGCGCGGGAAATACAGACAGGAACGGGGCAAATAGTGTTTGATAGACTACATTTGTCCCTTTTTTGTCGTATTAGAGAAAGGCGAGAAACGATGCACTATTAGACGGAGGGATCAAGCGGTGGTGGTAACGTACGCAATCGGCATCATCAATCGGCATCATCGGGGACTTAGTGTACTTTTAAATTTAGCTCATGTCAACTGAAAGTTCAATTCAGTTTGTGGTGTGTCGCGTTATTCCTCGTCTGTCCACCCCTCCTTGATGAAAAACTTTGTGACCTCTCCTTCGAATCCACAAGACATATGGAGCTGTCATACATCGATTGACCAAAGCTGCCCACACCTACTGAACCCTTGGGGTGTGGTACTCTAAGTAACGTCAACTTTAAAGAAAATTGGTTTTATTGATTCATTCAGTCATGAATAAAAATATATTAATGAATATCATTAAATAGGTATTGATTGTACATGTACTTATGTATTCTGAAATGCATCAGGGAAATTAACTTTCGATTGTTTGATATAAATACTTTTGAATCATTAATGCAACTTTGATGTTGATTTTGCGTCTCACGTGTTCTACGCGTTATTTTGAACTTCCCGAATGACAGATTTGTCAAACAATAAAAAGACTTGTTAACATCGCGTGGTTATGGGTTACAGCAATTCACATGCCGGTTGTGTTTCTCCTGCAACAAAGTAAGAGGCAAACATACAAGTGCAAGGAGAGATTACAGTTTATTTTAAAGGGGCACTGATCTAACGGAATTCCCCGGACTGGTTGTTGCCTTTGTTATTGTTTTTTTCCCCGTGAGTACCCGGATGATACGCAACGCAACTGAGCGTGACCAGAGACTGGGGTACCGTCTGCAAGGACAGCTAAATAAACTTGGAGGCTGGAGGCAATATTTGTTTTACGCATTTTTGCATAAACACTGATTGGTTAACCGTGATCTATAAAGATTTCGACAAAGGGCGCATGTTAATTAATTTCTTCAACCTAAACAAACAGACAAAAAGAACGGCGGAGCTCATCGGATGTCGTCATTTGGAAATACCCCAGATGGTCATAGTTTAATACTAAAAAAAGTATCCATGCAGTGAAAGCATTTTCGGATTTCGGATTGCGTCGATAATACGATATCTACTCCCTTGTTGTCATCCACGTTTTCTCGTATAACCCTACACTTGTGTATTTGTCGTCATTCACTTGATGCTCAGTTAATGAATTTATTACAGGTACAATTAGTGGTAGAACCACTTAGATTACCTGACAAAGGTTCCCATTTGGCATTTATTGTGTCTGGGGTAATAATTCAATCTAAATCCAGGTTTGAAGTGAGGTGAAATGTGTGTTATGTAATATGCACGTTGCAGACCAGCAAGAGGTGAATGATCAGTTGATTTCCTTTTTTTGTAAATCAACGGATCGTTCCTAGTCATCAAAGGATTAACAGAAAATACGTTGATTGATTAATCACTGTTATCTTGCACAGTGGATATGTCAAAAGTGAGTGTTTACATGTCTAGGTTTACTAAAACAAAGGGAATACACTCATATCATGGCGTGAAGTGCCGATGTAAAAACAACATACTTTGTTCAAAGGGTTAACTGCTTATACGTTGATTGATTGATCATTGTTATCTATCACTCAATGGATTTTTTAGGAACTGTGGACGTAATGAAAATAGTTGTCACGTGGGCTTTCTCAGCTGACCCTTGAGACTTGACACCTATGTGAAACACCTGAAACAATCCAAGTGATCAGTTGAGAAACGAACACGGGTTAAAATATCCCAAAACGATATATAGCTTTTAAAATATGTGATTGTTACAGAGACACGTGACAACGAATAAGTTTCTTTGTACAGCTGCAGACGAGTGGGATATTGTTCCTTTGTCTGGATATTCATGGATACATTCCTCGAACAAGGAAGCTGCCTAAAATTTATACACATAAATTTGGTAGGTTGTAATTATGGTATTTGCATTTTGTTTTCCTTCATTTGCTGTAGCATTGAACCGATTCGTCCTTGTTCCTCTACGTCTTGGTTGGGAAATTCTTCAATGCGCGATAGACGTTGTTTTCACAGGCCTTTTCCTTTGTAAGCGTGTATATATTACCTTCAATTTGTAAAATGTGATTCTCTCAGGCAATTTATAAAATGTGTAAATATTTCAGTCATTTTGACTAAAAAATCTGTCCAGATTGATTAAGACGATCAAAAGGGCCTACAAACATCACAACTGATTATTATGTAGGATTAGAAGCCAAACAACATAGAAATGTACTTTTCAACGTAACATTTTCAGTCTCTTGGTGATGACATTAAACATCAAAATGTTTGGAATTCGTTATCATAATAATACAGATGGAAATGTTTTTCAGTCACTTTGTAAAATAACTGAATATTTAGGCGTTTAATAAATTTGAAAATGTTACACATTTTGACAGTAAACAAATATACACACTATATAAAAGCAATGCTCAGGTGAAATATTTACTTTGTATTGCAAGTCAAAATAGTGTAAACGAAAATCGCAAAATTACCAAGCAAGTGTTTTATCAAAACTTCGTCACCATTACCGATGCTACCCACAAAGATACCTACATTTCCTTATTATCTCGAAAACTGTATTTCATTTTGTTGATCAATGTGACCATACGCCCTTATTACTACCCATACAAGTGACTAATGCGCTTACGAATGGCGCAGCAGAGGTCGCGAACTAGTCTAGATTTCTGCTATACATCCGGGTACTCACTGGGAAAAAACAATAACAAAGGCAACAACCAGTCCCGGGGAATTGCGTTAGATCAGTGCCCCTTTAAGATGGCATCGCCACGCTCAGATTGATCTTCACTACCGGAGGGCCATAGCAAGTCGTAGGTATCGTTGTTTCAGCGTCCTACTGCATTCTTGGATATCTTGAGAGTCTGCTGGAGAACTCTAGAAGTGTCTGTCTGTTTCGCCAAATCACCTCGCTATTTATGCAGAATTACGACTTTTATCCGCATAAGGACCGTTTCCCAGCCAGAATGTGGAAAACATTTCGGTATTGTCGACTGACTAACCGGTCACCTATTGCTTTGACCAACGGCCAGTCCATAAAGCGAGGTTGGCAGAGAGATAAGACTTGGTCAGATAACGATATTCCAATTCGGGTTGTCAACAAGTTGTTTTGGTCAGTTCTTGACCCTGGGTAGTGACTTCTGTTAATCTTCAGCGAAACAGGAGTTGTGTTTTACTTCTCCTTTCAGCCATGTTCTATTATATATCTACGGTTTGCATTTTATGCGTCATATTTCGGGTACCGCACTAAATTTGTTTGATTAAGGCTAGTTACCCCAGGTTGAAACTAGTCAACTCGCGTTGCACAATGTCGAGATATCAGCATATTTAGCATATTTTGAACAGTTTTTAGCATGTTACATTCGATAGAATCCCAGAAGGGACATTGTCTCACAAAAAGGGTTGATGTATTAGGTAAACAGACATAAAAAAACATTATTGTGAAATATGTTCTTAATTTAACAAGCCAAGCACTCTAAGTGTTTTTCCTCAATGGGATAGCATGAGTGTAACAGTATTGTTGAACGCCGCCTTGAACAGTGTTCCAGTTATATCATAGTGTATCAGCTAAATGTGGGATTAACTCTGCACAGGGAATTGCGCCTAAGATAGGCCACCCTTGACCCCGTAACCGACAGTCACTTCACTGTGTGTCCGTTTCATTAGTGAGGAAAGCCCGAAGTGATGCAGAGTATGGTGCTGGGATTCGAACCCACGATCATAATTAGGGACCGGTATTAAAGGAAATACAAATACAAAGAATTTGATTTCTGCTGGCAAAACACGTTGGTTGATGAAAACGACACCGACAATAACGATGCATTAAATAATTTCTTTGAAAACGATCATAGAATTTTTGTATGCCATATTAGAAAAAAACAACCCATTTTGCCACTTGTAGTTTGGTTTTAACTAAACAGGACCGCAGAAGTTTGAAAAGGAATAGAACTATTTCTGATCATGATATTAATTCACTGACTACATATGCGCCTGATTGAAAGAAAAGGGCGGCAACTCGACATATTTTCACCTTAAAAAATGTCAAAGAAAAAAGTAATGTGAAAACAACTTTAACATATCTCTTCTCTTTCACTTCAGCCCTGTAAGTCATGGCTCCTCTGAAGTTATAGTAGTTATATAACATTGTACATTATGTAAGGGAGAAACCATCTCAAACTGCCGTTTCTTCAAAACAATGTACGAACCCCGAAAGGAAAAGAAAGAGAATGTATTCATTCTTTTGGGATGTTAGTATTACTTAACCTCTTATTAATCGGTGCAATAACATTATCATGAAAATTATTTAACTTCAATGAAATAATATGGTGCTGGGTGTCTGTTGGCTAGTTGATAAACTGCATACTGCGATTACATTTTCTAAATAATTTTAAGTATATTTTCAGTTAAGAACATAACAATGTATACGTAAATTAAATCTGTACTGCATGGTAATTAAGGGTAAGAAACTACGTGTATACTAACTGTTCCCAGTTCTATCATCAGACATTTTGTCCGACGTTGTATACCTTAATAAAGTTTGTCCATGTTTTCCCTTGTTGTCTTTTTAGTCAAATATTTGATACCAAATCAATTTGAATCTCAGCTATATTGTGTAACAGTTATATATTTCTCGTTAGTTTTCAGTTCCTTTCTGCTGATTGACTTGAAAGTTAGTGTAAAGAACCACATGTAAGTAATACGTATTGAAGCTTTCAAAATTGTTTTCTTTCCGATGGGCCAATTACTTCCGAAATCGGCCCACTGACGAAGGTTATTGCCGGATAAGCCGATTAGACTCAGGATGTTATAGGGCCATCTGTCGTTCATTATGATAACTGTGGATGTGAATGTGTGAACTTCAGCGCTTAGTGTCCGTGTTTCCTAATTCTGACATATTTGTTGTTCATTGATGTTTTATCTGGTTTCTGTGTTCATACTCTACTGTTAATATTTCTTTCTAAAAACTATTGCGTATTAGTAACATATATTTGGATATAATCATGACTGTATGACCGCCCATACACGCTTTTGAAATGTGTGTAGATAAAGAATCCAGTGTAACTGTTATACGTAGGAATACATCGCATTTGCTTGTGAAAACATCTGACCTTACACCACTTGAAAACATAATAGGATAATTCAGTAGGTTGTTTGGAGAAATCCCCGTTTTGAATGACATTTAACTTACTCATGTGATTAATGACTTAAGGCGGAAATACGACCATGAAAATTGACTGAGAAAGTTTACATCATAGAAATTATTGAAACATTATCTAGCAATTTTCTTTAGCTTGAAGTGATGGAATATTAAAACAACGCCAACGCCAGGTTTGAACAACACATCGACAGTACACTCATCACATCAGCAGAATCCAGAAGCTCGACAACTCGCTCAGTGGTCACAGTGCTCGTGAAAGAGAAGAGTTAAATGCCAAATTATCTGGTGCTTCTAAACTTTACTCTACCCATTTTTTTATAATTTTAGTGGTGTTGTTGTCAGAATGTTGGATGTCCCATCCTAACCGGCAATTTCGATTATGAGTGAATGAGTGAGTCTGGTTCACGCCGCTTTTAACAGTATTACAGTTATATCACGGCGTGTCAGTTTAATGTGGGAGGAAAGCCCGAAGTGATGCAGGTCTCAGACGTTTACCACTTGGGTGAAACCCACGAGCACGGGTATGGTGCTGACAAACCTAGAAACATAATCGGAGTGAACAGGGATTCGAACCCATAATCATAGGTTTCTGGTGTACCCAAGTGCACAGCGAATCGCGACGCCTTAGACGACTCGGACACCCGTACCCCGTTTCATTATGGAATTAAAAGAAGACTCTAACAAAAAATAATAGTCTACAGTAATCATAGCTCAAACGCCAAACGTTCTCACCGGAAGAATGAGATTAAACACCAAATATAGAAAGCGACAGTACTTTAGAATGAAGGGTGTAATTTGACATGTGTAATTGACATGTTCAGAAAGGTGTCTACATACGTTATTTGGCAGACATCGTATTACTTTTGTGGATTTCTCAATTGCGGGATGAACTTTACACATTTTAATGAGGTAAACACCAGTAGATCGCTGGACAAATCGTGCCGATCTCTGGAGCAAACTGTAACAGTAGAATATTACAAAGATAAATTAATTGATGTTACAGCAATAATGTACATAGTTTTAACACACACCGGGAACGGGAAGGAGGTGAGGTGAAATTGGGTTAAACGTCGGGTCCAAGATTATTGCACTAATATAGCGACGTTCTTGCACGTGTGTGTGTGTGTGGCTGCTTGTACTAGTCCGGACTGATGCCGATTTATAGTGCTAGCCAACTGAAATACCATGCCGCAGTTTAACATGAATACCCCACTCAGACACAGTATACTGACTCCGAGCCGACCAGTCCTTGTTTTAGCCCCTTAATGTCGAGCGCCAGACAGGGTAACAACAAGTACCATCTTTTAACGTCTTTTGGTATGACGCGGCCGGGGATCGAACACCGGACCTTCCGCTCTCCGGACGGACGCTCTACCACTAGACCACAGAGGCGGTGGAACAAGAAGGAATATCACAGATATAGGTTAATAATATTCCGGGGTTAATTGCCTGCAGTTAGCCCTTACAGCAAATAGAAGAATGAAACAATTTGGATGAAGACAAAAATAGTACATAAAAATACATACATGTTATAACACATTATGTACATGCATTAATAAAAAGCGGATGCTTTCGTTGATATCGCCTACTTCCCTAAACTCTTGGCTCGCCTTGTCTGCCAGGACATACAGTATTCTCCAGGGACGACGACATTCTGCTTCCATGAACCCATGCTAAACTTGACCTTTTGTTTGTTCTTTTTTATATTGTTGTCTAGTGCCACGCTTAGCAATGTTCCAAAACATATGACCCTGTGCCCCCCTAACCCCTCCCCCTCCCATGACCTCCTTGTCAAATTGTATCCCCCATCCTCAGGAACTGTCAGATTCAGAACCTCAGCAATAGAGGTGACTGCCAACGCTAAGTAAGTAATAACTGACCTAATGAGATACACTGGAACTTTTACAGTGCGTATCAGTTTATCTTTATACTTGATACAGTTTGAGGAATTACGAACCATCATCAGCTTCCTGGGTCAGACCTAGAGTGAAATCTAGACCTATCGACCATATCCAGTCTACAGTTCAACAAACTAACGTCAAGACCAAGTATTGGTTCTTTACCACTTAACAAATATGTAAATTAACAAATAACTATCCCAAATATAACAGTCCCTTGATCATATTACGATTTTTGGATATTTCCATGTCTTCGTCAAAACAAAACTATAACGTGATTTGAGAATATGTAGGGGAAGATATGAGTTTATGTTTTCAGGTGAAGTTAGAATATCAGTACAGTGTGTGAGAATTACGGAGAAGTCCGCCGCGTTGGAGGGTTATCTCCTCATAGGACAACCTAAGGTGAGGTATTTCAACCATCCTCAATACAATAGGCGACTAACGGTATCGGCTGGTCAGGCTCGCTGACTTGGTTGATGCATGCCATCGTATCCCTATTGCGTGGATCGATGCTCATGATCACTGGGTTGTCTGGTCAAGACTTGATTATTTACAGACCGCCGTCATATAGCTGGAATATTGCTGAGTGCGGCGTTAAACAACAAACAAACAAACACGTAATTAATCTTAATCCACCCATCTCTTCTTCCGGCAAGTAATGAACTTCTTGCTAGATGGGAGGTTCTTCCCGGGAGTATATAACTACACTGGTTGGCCAACCTTGAGTCAAAACTCTGTCGTTTCCTTTTCTTCCGTATTTCGGAAGGGGCTACGTCGGTCAGAATCAAAGGCATATTGAAACCTTTCCCTGGGTTACTCTACATAATTCCAACATAATCGTCATGCATCTGGAAGTTTTCTGTGATGAATTGGACTGGTTGGAAACTTTTCTACCCAACTCAGATTTATTTGGTGGAAACCAACTGACTCGTGTCTGAAAGGTGGGAAAGGGAAGGTGTTGGTCCCATTAATAAGACTTGAATATGTTTAGAGTCTTCTTCATCCCTATGTAACCTCCAAAAGGAGAATTATGGTTGTGAGTGAGGATGAGGTGATGTCTACTACATGTTGACCTTACGATCTGACAATGCTTCCTCTGGCATGTTTGTTCCACAATCTCCCTCTGTCAAATAGACAACCAGTCATATTGTCCCCGCAGAGCCTCACGCGTTATTTAAGTTCCAGACACTTACTCCCAGTATCAGCCGACTTGGTGACTGGAACACAAATGCTTTGAGGTGAATCAGTTCTTCTATCAGTTTCAAAAGTAGGTAACCAAATCATCTGTAACTTGATCCTGTGGCCTGCAAAATCAACATGTTATGAGTTGATTCCAAAGTTGAAATGCGACATTTAACGCAGAAATCGGTACATACAAAACTATATTGTGAATTCAGTAAATAACCACACAATCATTAACAATTTTTATTGAAACACACAGATAAGGTTTTCAATAATAAAATGCAATACAGTGGGTCAAATATGTGACAAATATGTAGCAATAAATAACAGGTCCTGTAATATTTTTAGCATGTTTATGCGCCCATTACAGACTTGTACATCTCTGCAACATCAAATGCTCTCGTCAAGGACTCAGAGATAGAGATCTTTGTCTAGAGCATCTATCGCCAGTCTTTCCGGTAGGTCATCATTCAAATCAGGATATGCTTCCTGTACTGGACCCTTCTCTGAAATCCGCTATTGATTCCCCATGGCTTTCTATTTCGGTTGAGTTGTTGAGTGATAATTAGTTTATTTGTGTGTACCACAGTGCACAGTACCGCAGTTATAATTGTGAATACAATGATGTACACCGTCTGGTCAACATGGAGTATGAGACACATAGTAAAACAAATTTATTATACACATTTAAAGAACAGTGATAACAGCATATCAACACACAAAAACATATAAAAATTAAGGAGCCAAATGGGACTTAGGACGTCTAAACATTCTGGATATAAGTGCAGCGAGGGCCCGACATACATCAGGGTTGTGCATTATATATTGTAACCAGTCGACTGGTGATAGCTGTGGAAAAGAGGGATGTAATACTGTCACATCGTTCCAAATGTCGTACCATAAAACTGAAAGAAAGAGTACAAGAAGTCAAGTCAAAAAGTGAATTTCACCCTCAATGCTATAACTATTACGTAAATTACACATTCTATTTTCTAAGGGGACTTTTGGATGTGAAAACTTTCCAAAGTCGATTTGCAATGACAGAATGCCTGATCGTAGAACTCATAGCATGATAAAATTCAGCTGTTGAAATATTGAAAATAACCAATTAAATGAAAATCCAATTGTCAGTTGCCAAGAAGTAATTAAAGAAACAATACAATTATACCAAGACTTTCTACAATGTTGAGACCATCTGCTAATGGCACTAAGTATTCTTACTTCATCCTCAGAATGGAACCGGCGTCCAAACCGTCAAATTCCAGGTCTTTGTTTTGTTAATGGAAGAGTCCAGCTCATGCCACCTCTTGCTAGATTTTGTTAAGGCACGATTCTAAACAGCATTAACACAGTAAAACTGCCTTATTCCCCAAATCGCCGATCCATACGATAAAATAGGCAGAACTAAATTTTCATAAAGTATATTGTAAACGTCATACGTTAAACAACCAGCGGACATTTCATGCAACCAGAGGCGAAGATATTTATAAGCATGGATATAATCGATGGTTTTTTTTGCAAATAGTAAATACAAAATCCGGATATGCGAAACAGTAAGGGCGATAATGTAAAGCTTAGTTTTCTAGGTATCAGACGGACAGACAGACAGTTTATTCAGTAAGAAGTCCATAGGCCCATAATACAGACAATGGTTGGTTGCATGAACTACGCATGCCAAGGAAGTAATCGATTTTAGTTTCTCTTAGCAGCTGGACTTTATATAGATATAAACATGTGTTATATACAACGTCAAAGTTTTCTGATGAAATAATTTCAGTGAAGATGTTACAGTTTGAAAATTCATATACTGTTTAAGATACAAACTTCTAAGGGCTGAATAACGCTCACATACAAGTAAAACATGAAATTCACCTTCAATAAAAGATATACCATTTTCTATACAATATTTACATAATCGTTCAGTGTATGGGACATCTGTGTATCTCCCCAAGTCAACTGCAAGTTTAAACTTGCTACATCTGCAACGAATCATACATATTCTCAGATGTACTGGTATGGGGAATGTCAGATATTTTTCTACATTTAACAGGGATTTAAAATGTTTATAATAAAAGGTATCAGATATACTGTTGATAAAACTACACCATGATTGCTTGAAAAGATGAATAAATATCTTCACATTGTAAACATCTTGAGTTAACCATACATATCCAAAACCTAATTTAAACAAGATGTTCTTAATGTGAGTAGCCCATGTGGTGCAAACAGAATGGTCCAGTGATTTGAGCATTAGATAGCATTTGCGAGGCAGTCTGTGCTCGTCCAAACGCAGTAGCCTGCACCAGTACTTGATGGCCCTTTCGGTATACACAAGTTGGAGAGGGGCTCTTCCGCACTCTCCTAAAACCATTGCATTGTTTGTTGTTTTACTTTCTTTTAGAAACCATTTACACATTTTATTCTGTACGTCTTCAATAACTTTTCAATATGAGATGCCCCTTACTTCTGCGCCTTGACAGACAATAGACACAATCTAGGTATCAAGACAGCTTTGATCTATAGAACAAATTACTGTCAGGCCTCGATATTGGGAATTAACTATTGGGAGCTAGCCTTTATTCAAGCAAGTTTGTGTCAAGTCATATCATTAAAAAACATGAATTCTAATATAATAATGACATACAATGCTACTAACGATAATAATATCCTGATACAGTTTTAATCTAAGTCTTGGAATAAAAGCAGTATGTGTTATTTTGGACTTTGTATGATGAATACGCACAGAATCATACAAAGGAAGCAACATTTACAAGAGTAATAACGGTTATGACATATTACGTTAGTTTACAGATAAATTGAGTAATAATAACTTTTTAATAGAGAATGTACACTACAAACTGCATGGCAATTCTTTGTGTTGTATGTCGCGCCTATTTGGGCAACTACGGTAAAGGATTTATGACTATCGTTAACATTAATTTGATAAATGAAAATAAATACGTAAGAGCATGTACGGTAAACTGCGCAGAGTGTTGAGATGAGGAACATGACATTTACTTCGGAAAAGACGGTAAACGTTCATATCTGTAGTTGTTTTAGTTATACTTTTCACAACATAAAAAATTCGGCAAACACGGAAGTAAAAACTTGATCCGCATAAAGATACGAATGCACGCGGCAGGAGATATAGTCCATTTAATAGTTTCAGTCGTGATGATCGTATGGTGTATACGATAATGTATCACGACGGCGGTGTTGCTATTGATTACACGCATTTCACACACACACACACACACACACACACACACACATATATATATATATATATATATATATATACTGACTCCGAGCCGACAAGTCCTTGTTTTGGCCCCTAATGCCGACAAGTACCAACAAGTACCATCTTTTAACGTCTTTTGGTATGACGCGGTCGGGGATCGAGCCCCGGACCTTCCGCTCTCCGGGCGGACGCTCTACCACTAGACCACGGAGGCGGTCCTATGATCTAGGAACCGTTTTGTGACTAAATTACATGTACGCTACGCTTCTGTGAAAAATGTTTTTGTTTTGTTTGTTGTTTAACGCCACACTCGGCAATATTCCAGCTATATGACGGCGGTCTGTAAATAATCGAGCCCGGACCAGACATTCCAGTGACTGACATCATTAGCATCTGTTCACGCAATTGGGAAACGATGACATGCATCAACCATGTCAGCGAGCCTGACCACCGGATCCGTTTGGTCGCCTCTTACGACAAGCATAGTCGCTTTTGCGGCAAGCATGGGTTGCTGAAGACCTATTCTACCCAGGATCTTCACGGGGATGTGATACACTGGGTATTCAAGCAAGGAAAGCGACTTTTCCTGTGTTAAATATGATAAAGAAATTCCCATCTCTCCCATTTTCTACTGCTGCTAAAATATTTGATTCAAAGATTGCTCCTGTTCTTTTTATATGGTTTGGGAATGTGCCTATAGAAAAAGCATTGAAAAGGTTCAACGTAATTTCTTAAAAGAACATCAACAAGTACTTGTTTTAGATTACATGAAACAACATATCCGTATGCCTGTTACCATATGTTAAAAGCATTTGACCAAAATAGTCAAACTAACTGGGTTTCTTATATAAGACAATTATTGTTTCAAACTGGGTTTTCATATGTGTGGTTGTCTCAGGATTGCGGCGATATGAAATGCTTCATGGTTATATTCAAACAACGATGTAAAGATATAGAATCTCAGACGTTTACCACTTTGGTGAAACCCACGAGCACATGTATGGTGCTAGCAAACCTAGAAACATAATCGGGGCGAATCGGGATTCGAACCCACAATCAAAGGTTGCTGGCATGGCAAAGGGACACATCTCTGCACAGCGAATCGCGGCGCCTCAGACGACTGGGCTACCCGTGCCCCCTTATAAAAACGTAGTGGAGAAAATTCAATTCCAAAATGTTACCATGTGCAATCATCTGTTCCAAAATTTATCAGAGTTCTCTCTACCAGAAATGATTCTGTTATTTAAAACCTTTCCATATATTTACAAAGACATGTACCTATGAAAATACAAATGTAAAAAATATGAACGTTTGTTGTTGTTTGTAAAATATGTGCATGTTCATAGCATATATTATTCATGTAAATTAACTCTGGGCCATGTGGTCTTCATGTATAAATATACTATTTCTTATTCTTCTTGTTTTACAGTCTGAAAAGAATGTCAAAACAAGTACATGATTCAATGATTCAGCAGGTGAAGGATCAGGGCCAACCGCCTTAATGTCACTGGTGTAAAACAATGCTTCATATGTCGCATGCATGTCCAACCCTTTACGTACCTCAGCCAGGTGATCTTCGTCAAGGGAGATAATTCCTCCTTCCTTGTTACCAGGCATTAGTCTTTTTCTGTCTTTTCTATATTGGGTGTACGCAAGTAATGGGAATTGGCTTTTTCGATGAGTTTAGGCTCCTGTATTAGAATGACATGTGATTGTATCATCTGTTTTCTGACGAGTGCATTAATTAAGTTCATTGCCGTGGCTCTAATGGCCGTTTGCGTCCCACTTACCAAAACAAATCCATGACTGGTGAGATTATCGATCATTGAGTTTTAGGGCATACCCTATTTTGAAACTGTTCTTGTGTTTCTTATATTTAAGACGCTCTTTTACCTGCTTGTAATTTGGATGAATACCATGGCAATTAACTCTTCAAATTTGTTTTGATCAGAGCCTTTTGTTCACCATGAGCTGGTGTTTTCTTTGCCTGATTGATATGTTGGTTATGGATTGTTGTTGTCGCTTTAGGTGTTTAAGAGGTCGCCTTCCGCCCTAGCAATTTCGACTGACCTGGCCTTCTTTAGGACTGTGTGAGTTGGGTACACATATATATTGTGAGTTTTAGTATTGGTCAAAATTTCTGTTTTTGTAGTGAATAAGATTTCTCCTTTCGTATTGATATGATTTCATTTTGGAGTTTTAGAAATTGGTAGAATATCTTTGGTTGCTGTCTGTATACGTTCGCGTAGCTGACCAGCTCTCAGGAACAGTGTTAGTTTTGCCTTCGCTGTGGCATCTATTGGGTTAAGATCTACGACGGATAGCGCATCTGCAATTCTTGCTAGCCAGGCTGGGGCATGGACTTGGCATTCCAGTAACAAGTGATCAATGGATTCAGGCTGATTGCAATTTGGGCATCCATTGTCATAGAGCTTTTTGTCACTGAGCTTGAGGCGTGAGATGGCTTCTTCTTTCCTTTCATTTGAGTGTGAGTATGGCTTTTTGTTGATCTTGGGTTGAATTTTGTATGGCCATCTGCCGATCTTGCTTGCGTCCGATTGGGCTTGCCCTTCTAATTGTGTTCTGGGTGTTCTGTTTTCAAATTGATTGTCTTGGACCAAATGCATTGATAGCCTCAAGATTAACACCAATAAGGTTTTGTTTGCCATTAAAAACTTGCAGTTTCACTTTGTAAATATACCAGTTAACATTTTATTTAAATTGTTTGATAGTAAGATAAAGCCCATTCTTCTTTATGGTGCTAAGATCTGGGGTTGCAAAGCTAGTCAAATTGTCGAAACTTTTCATACTAAGTTTTGTAAATTTGTTTTTGGAGTTGGTAAATATGTATCAAGCACAGCAATATTAGCTGAATGTGGAAGATATGGTTTGTATGTGGATTATCATATGAAGTGTGTTAAATACTGGTGTAAACTTATTTGAATGAATGATGAAAGATATCCCCGACAGTGTTATTTGTTAATGAAGAAGCTGGGTGAACTTGGGCAACTCATGTTAAATATTAACATTTAATATTTTAATATCGACATTTATGGATTTTGTTATGTGTGGCACGAACAGAATATTGGTGATGTTAATTGTTTCTTGCAGCTGTTTAGACAGCGTTTGTTGGATTGTAGGCACTCGTGAAGAGCAACCTCCTCGTGGTGAGTGCTGGGTAGCGCTAATAGCTCTTCCCCCGTGTGGAACCGGGGCAGAATGTTTCCACAGCACCCCATTGCTGGTCGTAAAAGGCGACCGAATTGGGCAACCTGTTTGCCCTGGGTTGCGTCCCTGTGTCGGTGGAGGAAGGAAGTCTGGTGTTTGAGGGCACTGGAACCAGGAACAGTGTTCCTTTTGCCCAACACACCACTTTGACCCTAACTTCACCTAGACGGCTGGTAGAATGGGCCCGGTTTTATCAATCGGCTGGTCACGCCGTGCCCTGTGCATGGTCGCCCTCAATTTGAATATTTAAGTGTATTCCACACTGTACGGAACATTACATTCTGAATGTATTACAACTTTGCCTAGAGTCCTATGCCAGAAGGCGGTGGCTCATGGGACAATCTGGCTTTATTGACCTCCAGGTTCTTATAGCCTTCAGATATCTGTATAGGGCAGAACCAACCTGACTTTTATTCTGTTTGGCTTTCTTAGCTACCTGTGTTGGTATTGCTTGAGTATAGCACCCCTGTAACCCTAGTGTTTGTAATTGGTTTCCACTGCAACACTGTCCTTGTTGTCACTCGATGGTGGGTGGGGAGCGGGGGTGTTGAATTTATTTTCTTTCATCATGGATTCCCCACAAATCACTGGTTCTCGTTCCAAAAATAAGAGAAGACACGTTGATTTAGTTTCATCTTCTGATGATGAAACTTCAGTTACAAATGTTGATTCATGGCCTCGATTTCTGGTTATAGAAGGTGTTAATGGCCTGCCACTCAAGATAAACCCTTTTGTTGTTTCAAAAGCAGTTAAAGGTATATGTAGTGATGTTAAGAACGTCACTCGTTTACGGTCGGGTTCTCTACCAATAGAATAGAATGTGAATAGAATGTGCCAAGTAACAACAGTCTCTAAATCTGCTCAAGGCACATCATTTTGCAGATACTGAGATTGTTGTCTCAGAACGCAAGTCACTAAATTCATGCAGAGGCATTGTTCGTGATCGAGCTAAATGTCTGTCTGACATGTCTGAAGAGGAGATTGCGATGGAACTGAAATCTCAAGGAGTGTCATCGGTCAAAAGATTCACCAGAAAAGATAATGACAGAGTAGTAAAAACTAACACTTATCTTTTCACTTTTGCACTTTCAAAACTTCCAACAAACATCAAAACTGGATATTTTAGCATCGGGGTGGATGTGTATATACCAACTCCCCTCCGTTGTTTCAAGTGTCAACGTTTTGGACATGGAGCCAAGTCTTGTACCTCCTCTCCAATTTGCTCCCGCTGTAGTGGTAAACACGACAACACCAATTGCACCAATGCCATCATGTGTGTAAACTGCAATGGTGACCACATGTCAGATTCCAAGTCATGTCCAACATTTGAGCGAGAATCAAAAATTGTTAAAATCAAATACACCAATAATATTTCTTTCTCTGATGCCAAGAAATTGGTAGCAGACCAGGCTCCAACTACTCCTTTTTCGAAACCATACTCTGTCGCAGTCTCTTCTTCTATCCAAAAGGTAAATAGTGCATGTCAGACAGCAATTAGCTTGGTCAAAGACCAACAAACAATGCTGTTCCCACTTGAGATGACCATATCAACAACTGAAACTCAGACTGATACAACATCTACCTCTCAGTCTCAGCCAGCAGACCTCCCTCCAGAACCAGATCCAGATCCAGAATCTGATCCAGAATCTGAACCTGTGCCAGTATCACGTAGTAAACCAACAACAAATGTTCGTTCAACTACAAAAGAAAGAAAACAACACAAAAGAAAAGAAGCAAAGGGCCTTAAGCATATCGAGGTGCCTGCTTCAATGATAGATCCATTAGAGGTTCATAACCCCTTTGTTTTTACTTTGTGTTCATTGTATATACAAACATCGTACCCTCTCAGACAGTCAGATCTTCAGGCACTGTATGACCAACTCCCTAAGCCCTGTGTTATCATGGGAGATTTGAATGGCCATAACCCGCTTTGGGGTAGTACTGACAGCAACACTAAAGGAAAATTGCTTGAAGATTTTTTCTTAAATAACGATCTGTGCATTTTTAATGATGGTTCTCATACATATCTACATCCTGCAACTGGAACATACTCTTGTCTGGACTTGTCAGTGGTAGATTCTAATTTACTTAATGAATTTGAATGGTCAGTCCACGATGACCTCTGTGGAAGTGACCATTCTCCTACTATTTTAAAATCTGTTACACCTTCTGATGTTCCTCCATCTTCGCGTTGGAATTTTACTAAAGCCAACTGGGCATTATATGAAGTCCTTTGTTCTAACAAACTAAAACCTGAAGATTGTAGTGATGATCCCGACTCTATACAACTGTTCTCTGATGAACTAACAAAAATAGGTGATGAATGTATTCCGAAGTCCTCCTCAAATCCTCACATACATAAACCATGGTTAAACAATGATTGCAAACAAGCTAGGAAGGCACGGAAAAAAGCTGAACAATATTTCCGACGCCATCCAATGGTCCATAATCTTAATGAATTTAAAATTGTAAATGCGAAAACCCGGCGCACTTTCAAACGAAACAAACGTCAATCTTGGCAAAATTATGTATCCAAGATAAATTCACGGACGCAAATGTCCAAGGTATGGAACATGATTCAGAAAATAAAAGGTAAGGCTACTAAATCAAGCATCCACCATCTTAAAGATGTGGATAAATTATTAACTGATACATGAGATATTGCAAATAAACTTGGTGAAGCTCTGGCTCACCTTTCTTCCTCGTCTATTTATGTCCCTCAATTTCAAAAATACAAAAAGTTGCAGGAAAAGAAACATTTACATTCTAATTCAGATAATGGGGAAGATTCCCTTTTGATAATATTTGATAAAATCTGGACGTCAGGAGAATTTCCTTCGTCATCACATGAAGCTATCATTGTTCCCATACCTAAACCTGGAGGTGATCATACTGATCCTTCCAATTATAGACCTATTTCATTCACAAGCTGCGTTTGCAAAACCATGGAACGCATGGTCAATTATAGATTAACATGGTACTTGGGATCAAATGACTTAATAACAAACATTCAATGTGGATTTCGTAAAAATCGCATTTAGTTCGATTGGAGTCATTCGTTAAGAATGCCCTTATAAACAAACAACATGCATTGTCTATCTTTTTCGATCTAGAAAAAGCATATGACACTACATGGAAGAATGGTATTTTAAAAGATGTACATGATTTTGGTTTGCAAGGCCGTTTGCTCAATTTGTATCCAAGTTTTTAACTAACAGGCAATTTCAAGTCCGCGGGGGTTCAACCCTGTCTGATCAATATAATCAGGACCAGGGTGTCCCACAAGGCAGTATTTTGTCTGTCACTTTGTTAAGCATTAAATTCAACAGTTTAGCAAAGGTTTCAATTGATGGATCGTTGTTTGTGGATGACTTTAATGTTTCTTGCCGTGGTAAGAACATGCATACGATTGAGAGGCAAATGCAATTGTCTTTAAATAAAATCCAAAAATGGTGTCTAGAGAATGGCTGTATATTTTCAAAAACTAAAACTAACTGTATTCATTTTTGCAGAAAATATAAACCTCACAAAGACCCAGAACTAATATTAGAAAACACCCCCATTAAAGTTGTAAAAGAAGCGAAATTTTTGGATTTAATTTTCGATCACCATTTAACCTTTTTACTACATATAAAATACTTAGAGAATAAATGTCTGAAAGCCCTAGATTTGTTAAAAGTTGTCTCTAATTCAAAGTAGGGAGGGGATCAGAAAACCCTCCTCCAACTATACAGAGCTCTTATATGCTCTAAACTTGATTACGGCTCCATCATCTATGGTGGGGCTTGTAAGAGCAATTTAAAATTATTAGACACCATTCATCACCAAGGCCTGAGGCTTTGTCTTGGAGCCTTCAGAACTTC
The DNA here is from genome assembly GCF_023055435.1 of Haliotis rufescens. Taxonomy (NCBI): domain Eukaryota; kingdom Metazoa; phylum Mollusca; class Gastropoda; order Lepetellida; family Haliotidae; genus Haliotis; species Haliotis rufescens. The sequence continues at coordinate 19,332,166 of NW_025964361.1, forward strand.
ACCTATTCACAGTTTGTATGTGGAGGCTGATGAGCCATCCCTTAAACACCGACGCATTAAATTATCTTTACAGTATATCTCTAAATTACATTCTACTGAATCCAATCCAGCATATGACTGTGTTTTTAATCCTCTGTACAAAAATCTCTAAAATAAAAAGACATCTCTTATTCCACCACTTGGAATAAGAATACAATCTGATGTTTTTGCTGCCCAAATCAATCTTGAAACCATAGCCCCCACTCGGCTGTTCACTTCTCCACCATGGCAGTCCGTGAAGCCCGAGGTAGACCTAACATTAAGTAAACTAAAGAAATCCGACACAAATCAATTAATTTATCAACAGCAATATAATGAATTACGAAGCACGTATGATACTCATAAATCTATATTTACAGATGGATCCAAGGATGGTGACGCTGTTGCCAGCGCCACCGTCATTGGATCAAGAACTATCTCAACCAGATTACCAGATAACAGTTCTATTTTCACAGCAGAAGCAAATGCTATTTTAACGGCTCTCAAATACATCAACAGCCAAATTAAACATAAACAGTTCATTTTTTTTCAGACTCTCTTTCTTGCATTCAAGCTATTAAAAATATGTCTTCCACGCATCCACTTTTAATGGAAATTGTTGAATTGTTTAATGAGCTTGCTACTGGCCAATACGACCTCGTTTTCCGTTGGTTACCAAGCCATGTTGGAATCACTGGTAATACAATATCCGATGCTGCTGCAAAAGCACTTTTGCTCCCATACACTGATTACAAGCCACTGATTAGATCTTACATCCGTGATCTGATGCAACAGAAGTGGGACACCCAAGTAGGTATCAATAAATTACATGAAATAAAACCAACTATTGGTTACACCTACTTGGGATGTCAGTCCAGATTTGAAGAGGTCATTATACAACTATGTCGTATTGGCCATAGCAGGTATACTCATGAATATCTCTTGAAAGGTGAGGATCCTCCATTTTGTATCCCTTTTGATAAGAGAATTACAGTCAAGCATGTCCTGCTTGACTATATTGATTTTGCCATCACAAGGGATAAATATTTCAAATCGTCATCTATCAAGGATCTTTTTAGCAGTATCAATTCTCGTTTAATCATTGTTTTTTGAAGGAAAAAGAGTTGTTTGCAAAGTTTTGATTGTGTCTTGTAAAATATAAATGTTTTATGATTGGTAGATCAAATTAGCAACTGAGATTGTTGGTGGCTGTATCCTCGAGGGGGGTTAAAGTACTGTAAAATTATTGTGATCCTGAGAGGGGACGTAAGTTCCACTTCTTTCAAGGTAAATTTAGAACTACCGTGTTTTAACCGTAGAATGTGTCATTTTAAGATGTTAGGCTAACTCTGCCAATAATCGCCAACACTTGAAGGGACGATGTAAATTCTGCTGGGGTCCATACAGGGAGCAAAGGTACTGTAAGTCCCCATGGTCCCCAGTACGGTGATCTCCCTTCAGTGGCTGACGATTTCTAGCCCATTTTTATATTGTGTTGTTCACTCATACTTATGACTTTTATATCTTCTCAAACTAGTTTTAAATCGAATCTGTGATATTCTAGTTATTGTACTGTCTTTCGTTGACAGCTTTTTATTTAGTCTAAATCTATGTATTATTAATGTACTTCTCATCACGATATGGCTGAAATACTGCCGATGTGACGTTAAATCTTAACTCACTCACTCACTTGTTGGATTGTAACAGAGTATCCAGATGAAAATTTATGAGTCTTGTAAATTAAGGTATTATTCACACGTCAAGATATTATTGGATATGGAATATTATGTTACAGCTTTCAGAAATAGCGACCATAGACGTATGCTGTGTCTGTTGAGATTAAGTGAATTGCCTATATAGAGTAATCTGGGCAGAAGAGAGGATATTGTTTATTCACAACGCTTTTGTCGGCTATGTAACAATGGTTGTATTGAAGATGAAGTCCATTTTGTGTTTCTCTGCCCGGTTAACGCATCATTAAGACAAAAGTATATTCCTGTAAGATTCTATAACTGTCCATGTATTAATACTTTTTGCAATCTCTTAAATAGCCAAAATGACTGTATACGCAGAAAAGCAGCTAAGTATGTGAAGGAAGCTCTAGTATTCGGTACAAAGACCTAATATTATACCCTAAGTATTGTTTTCAATGTAAATTGTCTCAGTTGTGTGCTTCTATATATAATTGCAATGTACATGGGCCTATGGCATCCCATACATGAATAAACATGACTAAGTTGCCTTTCTTGGGCTATTGAGGCTTTGATTTGGCTTTTTATCTCCAGTTTGCTGAAGAGAATAGTCTGTATCTCCGCTTTGTCTGGAACTAGCTTTGCAAGTATGTCCATGGTTTAGGGTTGTTATTGTTGCTGTGCTTTAAGTGTTTAAGAGGTCGCCTTCTGCCTTAGCAATTTCGGCTGCCAGTCCCTCTTTGGTACCATTGTTCTGGTCACAAGTGCAGTCAGCCATGGTAGATGAGGAGCCAATGGGGGCATTAACTATAGTATGTCAGTGAAGACATGTAGGGAAATATCATATATAAAGTACATATAAAGTTTGATTTTCTACAATGTTTTAATTCCAATTTCATTTAATGAAATTGGAATTTGGATAAGTAAACAAGCTCCACAGTTACGGGGGAGCATGTATAGTGAGTGCACTCAATTCAGATAATGTAAACGATGTTCACTATATCTATATCTCAGTTTACTCATATTGAACATTTCAATAATTAAGATGCTTTTTTGACAGGTTGATCAATGAAACTGTATATAAATATTGGAAACACCAAATAGCTTCAATGCAAAATGACAAGTGCACTCGTGAATGTGGAGTTTACCTCCAACAGTCGTGACGACCGTATCCTTGTGTGCCAAGGTTAAGTACAGAGTTGGCAGCAAACAAAGGAAATGCTGCATTGCTACATGTCCAGCTACCATCAACACTCCAACGATCTCATCATACCCAAGAGCCATGCATCTTCCAAACGAGACCAAGATCGTTGTTGATAAGTTTCTGGCGACAGCATACCCATTCATTCGTGAGTTAAATGGTATGTATATTATATTACTGTTAGATGTTATTATGTATCTTATCTTGGACCAATCTTCGCCAGCTAGCTGCTGCTGACATCTTCTACTGTGATGACACATTTAGCACCTGTCCTTGTTTGTTTCTTTGTTGTTTAACGCCGCACTCCGCAATATTCCAGCTATATGACGGTGGTTTGTAAATAATCTGGACCTGGACCAGACATTCCAGTGATTGACGTCATGAGCATCGATCCACCAAATGGGGATACGATGACATGCATCAACCGAGTCAGCTAGCATGACCACCCGATCCCGTTGGTCGCCCCTCAGACAAGCATGTCGCCTTTTCCGGCAAGCATGGGTTGCTGAAGTCCTATTCTTCCCCGTATCCTCACGGGTCTAACATCTGTCCTAAACTCTTAAGCCAGCTTTATACCAAACATGCTTTTGTGGGTAATTTTTTTTCTCCTCTTTCATATCCCTTGCTCCCAGACTAGAAACAATGTACATATAACTTCTTCCAAACCTTGAAACTCAAGTCTTCAGAATTCAACCCTCTCCTCAGACCAAACGACATTGCCACTGACTTTGGGATTGCTGCTCCACAAGCTGTTGGTGAAGTGTTCCAGTGCAATCTTAGGGGTTGTATGGTCCATGTTAGACAAGCCATGTGGCAAGGTGCTCGACGATTTGGTCGACTATCAATATTTTCCACTGATACAGCTGTAAACTTTGTTGTTAGACGAGCTTCTGCTTTGTCCAATGTGAGACTATGTAACTTTATGACGTGTGGCTCATGCTCTTGAAGAAAATTACCTTGGAGATCCATCAGTGCTAAGTTTCACTGACTATGTGACAGAAGAATGGGTTGAGTAGGATGGCAGATCATATGGAACCCCTTCAACACCAATGGTACCAACCATGTAGAAGGTTGGCATGCCGAGATGAACAAGAGTGGGCATTCTTACCCACACTTGTTTAAATTTATCAACATCCTGCAGAGAGAACAAGCCCACACTGAAATTGCCATCACCCAGATCCTGCATTCATTGTAACAGATTGTTTGTCCAAAACATACTGCAACAAACGGAACTTTTGTTTCAACGATTGAGTAACAAGTTTGATTGTCATTAAATCTATCATCTATCTACATGATCAGACACTACCAGTGTTCACCCTAAGTTTAGCCTGACATACCCACTTCTACTACCAGAAATACCATGCATCTTCCAAACGAGGACAAGATCGTTGTTGATAAGTTCCTGGCGACAGTGAATGACTTGGACAAAGACACCATACCCATTCATTCGATATACCAAGAAGTCTATTACCAGAAATGCAGTGAGCTGGCAAAGTTAGAATAAACCGTGTGAGTAGGGTACATATATCTATTGTCAGTTTTAGTAATGATAACATTTCTGTTTTTGTATTGATAAGATTTTTATTTTCGTATATGGATAAAGCGGATAAGATTTGATTTTATATCTTTGGCTGATCTGTATTTGTCGGATTGTAGTATTCCACTTATATACCCGAAGAGCGACAAAAGCGCGCACGCTGGAGGAGGCCACCGCCAACCCAAATAGGCTTTTGAGTGTTTCTCAACAAAATCTGTCTATTTTATTAGGATAACGAATTCTAAACATTTTAGTTTAGTTTCATCACCTAGTGACTGAGAATGACAGGATTAAAAGAAAGCGGATAAGATTTGATTTTATATCTTTGGCTGATCTGTATTTGTCGGATTGTAGTATTCCACTTATATACCCGAAGAGCGACAAAAGCGCGCACGCTGGAGGAGGCCACCGCCAACCCAAATAGGCTTTTGAGTGTTTCTCAACAAATTTTAATCTGATACCACGGATTAGAGTATTAACTAGCTTAAGTACTTTTACCATCACAATAATGTGAAGCATTTGTACTTCAAAATGATTGTTTATATACACTAAAGGCTTAAGTGTTACTAAACAGGCCCTGACAATTCTTTGTGAATTGTTTTTTCTCCCGTGAATACCCGGATGATATCTGTGAAATCTCGAATAATCGCGACCTGTGCTACACCAAACATAAGCGTTATTGTCGCTTTTATCAATAGTATAAGGGCAAGTCGTCACATTGATCAACAAAAATGAATTGCAGTTTTGCCTTGGAATTAACGGAGACTATAAAATAACCTGGAATTAATAATGAAATGAAGGCATCTTTGGAGTTCGCATCGGTAATGGTAACGAAGTTTTGACAAGTCACTTACTTGTATCCCTCGATAATCGTTTACACGGTTTTGACTTAACTTAAAATATGATTTCACCTGAGCATATATCATGTGTATATGTTAAGTGAATGTCTTAAATGACTGAATTTTCACTAAGGCAATTTATAAAACGCCTAAATATTTCAGTTATTTGGCAAATTGACTGACAAAATCTGTCTATTTTATTAGGATAACGAATTCTAAACATTTTAGTTTAGTTTCATCACCTAGTGACTGAGAATGACAGGATTAAAAGAAAGCGAAAATGAATGTACATTTGTGTCTCAAAAGCCGTTTGTTAAATAACACCCAACGAAGGCACAATGTTATTGGGATACTGAAAAAATATATGCATTGAGCACCTGAAATAAACTACTACGTCGTGCATTGCTTGAGTGAAAGAACTAATATAATGTTCCGAAAAGTATCAATCTGACAGTATAGCTATCTCATTCGCAACAATGGATTATTTGGTCATTGAAGCTAGGGTCTCATGCAGTGTATAGTTTAGTAATACAAATTATTTCATGACCAGAGATAATAATAATTACCTTGGCTAATAATTAGTAATCTAATATGATCCCTGTCTTTATATTAGTAGGGGGCACTTCCTCTCCCCAGAAGATGTCTAATTGGTAACTACGTTGTAAAACGTGTTTAATCCTTGTCCGATAATTTAAACGCGTTTTGATGCCTAAATATGTTTGTATCCTAAATTTGTTTTGGATTTGTTTAGAATGAAAACGTTTTAGAGTTAATAATATGTTAAATGATACAATATACTGATAACAAAGTACATTTAATGTTTAAATTAATTTGGGTTGGATGCTATTATCAAATAAGATTATGTGATTGATCAGTTACAGACTTACATGGTCTCACACAACGATCGGCATTTTATTGCACTGTGATTACATTTGCCCAAGATGATTGTTACAACAGTGGATCTGCTGTAAATGTACTGACGCGCGAAAGGGGAAAGACACCATTAAAAAATTTCTCAGTTTTCATATACAGTTTTATGTACAAGATATTTTGAGATTTGGGGATAATTGAGATCCTGCCATGTGTTGTATGTGTTAAAACGTGTTTAGTTAAAACATAAACAGCCTCTGTTCCTTTTGGGACTTAAACATACATCCTAAGCACCTGTTTTGTACCTTAACACATGTGTACAGTGTATAAATGTGGTAACATCTTACGGACACGACACTTAGCAATTCAGTATTGTAGCAGATAACAGAGCAAGAAACAAAGTACTTCATATATAATATAATATGATATATTTGAAGGTCATATTAATAATTATACAGTACATTTGAATCCGAAGGGTATTATCTTCAAGTAGTACATTCTGTTCATGAGTGTACATGTACATGTTTAACTCATAACAGAGCATTGATACAGGAAATATGTACCTTTCACTCATGTTATCAACTTTAGAAAATATAAACACTTGAGAGAAAAAGGAAATAACAAAGACTAAAACAAATACTATTGTTATAATAATAGTCCATTACATCATATCTGATATTGGTGTCGAATACTTTTAGCAACACTAAAACGACTCATTTCTGGTGTTACTATTAAGTACTCTCTACCGCCTGGTCATACCAAACTGTAGCTACAATAATTTTATGAATGAAGAGTGTACAATACTCCAATAAAGAATTGAACATATACTGAGTCAAATTAAAAACTTCACATTTTTAAAAGAAATCCCATATATATATATATATATATATATGCTTCCATAAAAGGCAGAAGTTCTGGTGCCAGTACCTGGTCGCGGTAAGCAGCAGCGTTGAGGTTGCCACGGATGACAAGAAGCCTGGAACGTGCATTGCCACAGAAAGCACCCCACACCATGACACTTCCGCCTCGAAATCTGTCAACTTCCTGTACACAACACTGGGCGTAACGTTCATGACGGCGCCTCCACACCCTCGCCCTACCATCAGCAAATCGAAGATTAAATCGGGATTCATCACTGAAGTCGACTTGATTCCAATTCCTCTGAGTCCATCGTAAGTGTCGCTGTGCACACAATTGACGTTGACGTCTGTGTAATTGAGTCAGAATCGGCCCGCAGTATGGCCGTTGTGCTTGAAGGTGAGCAGTTCTCAGACGGCTTCGAACAGTTTGCGCACTCAGTCTACCCCTAAACAGTTCATTTCTGGTTGATGTAGCCGTCAAAAATCGGTTACGGAGGTGACGTTAGACAATCTGACGATCCTCTGCATGTGACTTCACACGTGGTCGACCTGGCCGAGGGCGATCAGCGGTGGTACCCGTTTGCTGTAGACGCGTCTGTAAATCATAAACAGTCCGTCGACTACAACCCATCGTCCTTGCGACTTCAGCTACGGACGTTCCCGTCTGCAACATGCCGATGGCACGTTCACGTTGCACATTTGAAAGGCGTGGCATGACAAATGGCCGTAAAGACTTTTGTCTTCTTGTGTTTTTCCTTTTTTGTTAATGACTGCTAACAAGTATGGCTGAAAACACGTGCGGTATTATGGCCACGTGACCAGTTGCACGTGAAAAACCACTTTTGCCACTATAGTGCTGTGCACATGATTTTGATCGATTCACCTGCACAAAAACGGGTGTTTTCTGAAGACAATACGTGGCCATTACTGTTTAAATACACAATAAGGGCCGGGCCCACGATGATAACTGGTCAAAATGTTAAAATTTTAGGATTGTGAAGTTTTTAATTTGGTTCAGTATACTTCATACAAATTATGCATCTGGGTCATTATCAAAATTTGTAACCCTTTTAGGCCTGTTGAATAAACAAAAATAAAACTTGAAAATTCCAACTTTTAGTGATTTAACAAGAAACATCTTAACTTAACTAATAGTAACTTATGTCAACACAAAGAAACAGTAGATATTTATCGCCTTGGTGTAACCGTTATAGTTTTCTTTCTTTCACAGAAATAAAAAATAAATACAATATTTCCTCCAGTGTATTATTGTAAAACTAATAATTTACCTCTGCCTAGGAAAGAAAAACAATTTCACTTTTAATATCTTCACGTTTTAAAGACTGGATCATCACTCTTTCTGAGAAATAAAAATTGATAATTTTCTCTTCTCTCTGACTCACACATTACCAAAATGATCGATATAATTTCAATATTCTTTGTTTATTGACCATGTTCTTTGTACTTGTTTGTTTACCTGAATACTTTTCAGAATTTCCTCTGGTAACACCAAAGACAAAATGGTTGCACCAAAGACAAGCCAGTTACACCAAAGACATAACCATTACTTATAGTGACTTTTCTTTCACGTCACAATAATCTATCAGTAGAAAATGATGCACTATAGTTGGGAGTTGCAGATTTGCAATGACACCAGACATTTTTGTTTCATGTTTTCTTCTATGTTAAGACAGCATACTTGTGGTATCACCAAGTACATATTAAGTAACACCAAAGACATGAAGTGTAGTGATTATAGAGGGACCTAAGTTAGGGTGTTTTCATAAATTTCAGTGTTAATATGAGCTAAGAATTGTAATTACAACGCGACAAGACATGTTTTACCCATTAAAACTTACTTCAAAGTTATTACTTGCTGACTTGTGGTAACACCAAGGACATATTAAGTATCACCAAAGACATTTAGCTTCATCTAACCCTAAGTTTGAGAGTTTTAATAACAATATATATTTAAGTGTTAACGTGATTAAATTTCAATGTCACAAGACATGTTAAGCCATTGCCCATTCTAAGTTAATAATTGCTGACTTATGGTAACACCAAGGACATATTAAGTAACACCAAAGACATTTTATCATGATTCAGGTAACACCAAGGACAATAACACGAAACACATATTTTCATTTAACATGAAATAAAAATACAAAAGATTTCTTCCTGTACAGTAGCCCACAACATTCAATATCAGTGCATTCAACTCTTCTAATTAGCATGTAAGGATGTTTTGTAAATAAAATAGTTTTCTTTATAACAAGGTTACACCAAAGATATGGGTGTTTTATATGATGATGCTTGGGGTTACCTTTTTTCCAGTTTGAATAACTTTTTCTTCAGTTGACTAAAAACAAACGTTTATCCATGGAAGACGGGAATACATATAAGGGAGCATTCATTTACCTTCTTTCTACAAAAAGATGGATAACTCTTAAACCCAATTTAGCAAATGATAAGTGAGTGAGTGAGTTGGGTTTAACGCCGCTTTTAACAGTATTACAATTATGTCGCGGCGTGTCAGCTTAATGTGGGAGGAAAGCCCGAAGTGATGCAGGTCTCAGACGTTTACCACTTCGGTGAATCCCACGAGCACGGGTATGGTGCTGACAAACCTAGAAACATAATAGGGGCGAACCGGGATTCGAATCCAAAATCCTAGGTTTCTGGCGTGCCCAAGGGACGCAACTCTGCACAGCGAATCGCGGCGCCTTAGACGACTGGGCCACCCGTGCCCCCTATCTAAATATAGAAACAAAGAGGAGGCTGATGTTTATTTTAAAGATTCTAATCCCATTAGTAAAATAACAACATAAAAACTCAAGTATATGACATAAAATCTTTAGTATGTTCACTGAAAAGTCCATTCGGTGTTTATTGACAGTGATATTTCAACAATTTCAGACTATATACCACGCCACAACAATCAAATTAGGCACTGACAAGGCAAAGGTTTGATGATATATGTTAATTTGGTCCCCCACTGAAATATTAGGGATGAAAGGTAAGGGCTATCTCAAACTTTATGAAAGACAGAGATTTCTGACATAAAAAGGGGACATATTTTGATAATGACCCATCTACAGTAGCATATAATATTTCTTTCTCATTTGTGACTGTACGTATAGTGACGGTACCACGTTTTTTTCTGATTACGTGTCTGGTATGAGTGAGATATACATTTGTACATGTTCAGATCGTATTACGCTACAGCATGAATTAGTCACCTCCAATCAAATTAATTATACTTAGCATAATTGACACGATCGTTAAGTTTTGTCATGCTTCTTACTCTGAAGGTTTCATACTCAAGAAATTCAGGACACGATGCTATGTTATGTTACTATGTTATTTGCCCCACTGTTTTCATGAGGTCATGCGTGTTGCGCGTGCGCTAGTGCATGCGTGAATAAGTGGCCTAAAACTTAAGCATGTTATTGTCATGACATTGTAGGTATATTCATATAAATCAAAGTATGTTGATTTATCCTTAATTAAATATATATTAATAGTTTTATTTATACAACAGTGCATATATTTTTTGATACTTAATTATAATATTCTCAAATTATCTTCAACAACGGAAATCCTTGTATTTACAAGTCGAGACGCACGGCATAGATCATATATCACGACACGAGTCGGACACAGCAAGATTCCCTCAGCAAACTCATTTACCTGAACCTTAAATTGTGTAATTCGAATAAAGCATGTTGCATAAATGTGGACACGGCCCTTCTTCTCCTGGCCAGGCGTCAACAAGTATTCTCACCCAAGCGCATGTTTTAACTATCTTACAAACTATAATTAAAATCAACTTTGTTCGGCAATACTAAGATTATCGTTCCATTCCATTGTGTCAGATAGCTTGACTACCATACATTACTCATTCTTATGAGATGTGTGGTCATTAATGAAAATGAGCCCAGGTAAATACAGAAAAAGAGGGTCTACTGTTACTAACTATGCTGAACTCAATGGTCTATTTCTGGCACATATTCACATGTGATTAAGGAATTCTAGGGTAGGCAAGAGGTAACTAGATAACAAGTCTTAACGAAACCTATCTGCCAAACAAATGATAGTTCGTTAATAGGCCTATCAACTGCATTATTCCAACAGAGATTACAAAAGTCACCAATCAGCGCAATGTGTGTTCAATGAAGGAGCAACAGATCTTTGTATACTGAATAAGCAGATTGACCAATGTTAAGTTGTATAACTAATTAAGATAATGAAGCTACATTGCCGCTCATAGCTTCGAGGAAATGTCCGGGCTCTCTCTCCATTGTTTTGTGTTTAACAAATATTCATATGTATTCGCTTGTTTACCAATCTATTTTCAATTTTTTGTGAAAATAAATATGTTTAAATCACATATATACACGCCTAGAAACGAAAAGGCTTGCGAAAATAACGACTTAGTGTTGTCTGTCTAGCACCGAAAACATGCAAAAGAAGGAACCAGAATGATTCTGTTCAATGCTCCAGCAAATGAATGAAAATTAAATTCAAATATCGTAATAACAACCGACAAAAGTTACATGTATAATATTAGGCAGTTACCTTGTTCGAGTAGCGTATCCGTCAATATCCGCATAAATGAAAGACATCCCATTCATCTGCAGCTGTACAAAGAAACTTAGTCGATATCACGTGCTTTGAAAAAGCCAATATTTATAAGATATATATATATATATATATATATAGCTTTTCGGGATATTATAACTCGTGCTCCTTTCTCAAATGATCACGTAAAAAGTTTGCTTCAGGTTTTTCACGGAAGTGTCAATACTCATTGGTCAGCTGAGGAAGCACCATTTTCATGATGTCCACGGTTCTTTAAAAGAAATAATTGACTTAGATAAAACAATGAGCAATCAATCAACGTTTTATCGACAAATCCTTTGAACAAAGTATTTTGTTTTTACACAGACATTTCACTCCAGTTCTGGGTGTATTTCGTCTGCTTTAGTAGACCTATATTTATAAACACTTGACAAATCCACTGGGCAAGAGAACGGTGATTAGTCAGTCAATGTATTATCTGTTAATTCCTCTCTTGCTATTATTGCATATTACATAACATGCGTACACCACAGCAGACCTGGATTTATAAGCCAATCTTAGATTGAATATTTGTTTGTTTTTCTTTTACTCCGCACTCAGTAATATGACGGCGATCTGTGAATAATCGAGTCTTGACCAGACAATCCAGTGATTGACATCATGAGCTATGATCTCTCTGTTTAACGCCGTACTCGGCAATATTCCAGCTATGTGACGGCGGTCTGTGAATAATCTAGTGATTAATACCATGAGCATCGATCGACGCAGTTGGAATGCATCAACCAACCGAGCCCGACCACCCGATCACGACAAGCATAGTCGGTAGTTATGGCAAGCATGGGTTGATTAAGACCTATTCTAAGCCGGATCTTCACGTGAATGAAAACTTTGTCATCATATCTGAGTGGTGCTACCACTAATTATACCTGAGGGGGGCACGGGTGGTGCTGCGATTCGCTGTGCAGAGTTGCGTCCCTTGGGCACGCCAGAAACCTAGGATTGTGGGTTCGAATCCTGGTTCGCCCCGATTATGTTTCTAGGTTTGTCAGCACCTTACCCGTGCTCGTGGGTTTCACCGAAGTGGTGAACGTCTGAGACCTGCATCACTTCGGGCTTTCCTCCCACATTAAGCTGACACGCCGTGATTTAACTGGAATAATGTTAAAAGCGGCGTTAAACCCAACTCACTCACTCACTCACTAATTATACCGAATGACGACAAATGCACAGGTGAAAGGCTATACCATGAAACATGAATGACAACAAGGGAGTAGTATTAAATGTTGTATTATATGCAATTTAGTTGCCCTTGTTTTTATTGTGCCCCATTTTGCATGGAGTGCAGAAACGTAGCCCTTCCCCTGCGTTTCGATTCCGGAGCATAACTCATAAACCATTCAATACTAGTATGCATTCATTCAACTTTGTTCACACATCAGGCATACACGGAGCTGCCATGGTGCCTTGTGCTATTCAGAAATGTTTGGGGTTTGGGGCGTTTCCATGTCAACAAGTTGGACTTTTAAGGATGCCATTTCATCACCTGAGGGATACCTTTCATTGTTGATCTCCACTGACTTTATGTCCGGCTATATAAGCTTGGGTGCTGTTTGGAAAATCTGGACGGTTCTTCTCAATGTCTTTCTTTTTGGGTTGCTGATAGAAGTCATGAAGAATGGTCTCCAAAATGTTCATGCAAACGCTTCTTCGTGTAAGAATGGTTGTATACTTCAACATCTGTTTCCTTTAAGATATCCTTCATGTAATTCACCATTTCAGTAATATAGAAATCTGTTCATCATCATTTTCCTCAAGGAAGTGTGCTACAGATTCAAACGCTGCTGTCCTTTCGAAATCTTCTGGTCGTCCCTGTTTTGACTTCTTGGCAGTGTCTTTAGCTTTGTTAAATTGATATGGAATTTGTTTTCCGGTCCTGAAATTGACACTACATGTCTGATGGTAGACTGCATGAAGAGCAGCCGAGTTCGTACATCATGTGACCAGTTGTCTCCACGTTCATTGCATGAAGCTTCAACTGTATCTTGAAAATCCTTTGTTTTCACAGGATAAACATCATGACCTCTCTTCTTGTCATGTAGATTAACAACCCTAGCACAGATTATGCACTGATGCTTAAAATTAAAGTTAGTATTGGGTGAACGTAAAATCATAGACTGTATGTTCTTATTGCTGTCAGTTCTACAACTGTTGAATTTCTTATTTTGCTGAGGATTACAATAATTTCGACAGCAATCAACATGAACAATATGTCCTGGTTTGGTGTGGATGGTGTCGCAACGTGCTCGACTTGCTTCATTTACGCCTTTGCTGCCTTTCTCTCGTAGGGCAACTGAAGCTCCACATGTGTCTCCCTGGATTTGCAGCTTGCATATTTCACAAACATCAATGATGCAATGTTTTGGTCCTAAAAAAAGTATTAATTAGTAGCTTCTTTTCAAAAAGGATAATTTACAAATAATTAGTTTTACTTGTGTCAGATTATAAAATGAGGATCCTAAAAGTTTGAAAACTCATGACATATAACAAGCTTCTATCTTTAGCCTATATCTTCAGGGTCAAATTAAAGCTGAATTACTGTAAATTGTGTAATATTGATTACATGTATGTTGAATTACTGATTTTGGTGATCTATTAGTCATTATCCCCAATGAATCAAAAACATGTTGTGATTTGTTTTGAATTTTCTTTTTAAACACATAATTGTCTTAACGCCAAATGTACAAAATATAGTTTTGTTGTAAATCATAATAAATATGTTTTAACTAGATAACAAATTAAATTATCATATGTATTTGTTTAAACTTTAAAATATTTAATTTAAAACATTTCCTCATAATTATGGTAATTGTCATGTAAGTATGATTATCAAAAATATATATTTACACTTTCAAAGAATTGACATACATTTAAATTAAGATTTTTCTAAAGAAAAAAAACATGCTTTGCTTAGGAAAGGGTATTAACAAAAGCTTTAATGTAAAAAATATTATGGTGGATTGTATGCATGATATATGGAAGAGTTTGAATTTCACTCATTTCCACATAAAAATTATGGTGGAGCAACCTTAGATCTCTGGTAATTAACCCCCATGTTTCCAGTTCTTTGACATGAGTAAATCATAATACATGGATTTTTACCAGTTAAAAAAACTTTATGATGTACAATCTTTGCAGCAGGCATGCTTAACATGAAACAAACAATATTATACTCTTGTATCTATACACATGCACAAAAGTTAAGCGCCACCATATTCATAGTCTCTTACTTTCACGTGTGGGAATCAGAAATACGAAATATGATGATGTATGACTGAATTAGGCTTCCATAGTTTCATGAACCCAAATTTGTCCAGATACCACAAGGAAAGCGTGCTTTACGTGTTGCTGCAGTTCCCCTACCCTATAAATAGTGAAATTCAAGTTTCAGACACGTGGTTGCATTTTGCTCCTGTGTGAGATTCCCCTTCCAATAGAGGTTGAAAATCAGCTATGGTGAGGAGAAAGTTAACGAACGCTGAAAGTGATAGGCATGAAAAATGCTGGCATGTCATGCAGGGCCATTGCAAGACAAATGGGTCGTCATCACAGTGTTATCACTCGTTTGATTGTCAAACATGGTCAAACCAATGATGTCAATGACAGGCATAGGTCTGGTAGGCCAAGAAAGACCTCTAACAGAGAGGATAGACGTCTTTTCAGGATAGTCAGACGAAATCCATTTGCCACTTCAACAGATTTAAGACTGCAGTGGAAAACCCATCAGAGACTCTCGACGATGACCGTAAGGCGTCGTCTCAGAGCGGCTGGTTATAACGCCAGAAGACCAGTAAAACGCCCTCAACTGACTGAGAGGCACATGCGGAATCGTCTGATATGGTGTCGTGCCCGTAGTCGATGGAACGTGGCCAACTGGAGAAGGATCCATTGGTCTGACGAGTGTCGAATGCTGCTACGAACTGTTGATGGTCGAATACATGTTCGGAGGCAACGTAACACTCGTTTTGCACCAAGGAACATCCAGAAGACCTTAGCATGTGGCGGGGGGTCTGTCACACCTGGTTTGGTCTGGTGATATCATGACAGTTACATGACAAAAAAAAGTTTTTCAATGTTTTCTAATCCTTCAATTTCTGGTCTTCAGTAAGATTCCTTTCTGCTCATATTCTTTTGGAGCACAAGATAAACTTGCTTTTGGACAACTTATACATCACATGAGGTTTACATATACGGCTTATAACAATCGTACATCTCGTTATAATAGTCATCATTAAGTACCAAAAGTAACAGCTCACAAATATGGTGGGTGGCGCTTAACTTTTGTGCATGTGTATATAAAGAAATACCTATAATTCTACCTGATTCATAAATAGGAATATCAAGTACAATGGCTTTAGAATGAAAAAAATATTAGTTCAATATTTTCATTTTTGGACACATGTTAGACGTGACATTTCAGGTTCATACAAAATACAGTTGTATAGAAAATAGTTTCCAGTAACAACTTCCTTTCCTATGCCATAGTGATCTTCGGTCCATAATTCCAATTAATTAAGTATTTCTTTTAAAAAGCATCATATAGTAGCAGAGATAGTCAACATATTTCATTAAGGAAGATGCAAGGCATGTTGATCAATATTTAAAAGGTTAAAAGTCTCCCAAATAAATATTGTTTTAGATGTATATAACTGTTCTAAATATATAGGCTTGATTAGGAAAGTAAATCAGCTCGTAATTGTGTTTCGGAAATTACCTCCTTTGTACACATGCTGAGAAAGCTTTATTGGATATTTACGCATGCTGTTTTTATACATTTGAGTTTTTCATTTCTGTACGCAAGTTAATTGAAAGTAATTGGGTTATGAATATTTTTGGGAGTATTTTACGCAAATACGCTGCTTATCTGTAGCTCTGAATTGAGACAATACATAAAATATAATTTGTCTAAAGTAAGACAATTATTAGTTTTAGCAGGTACACTTTATCAAGAACAAAACAGTTTTATTTTCTCTAATTATTTATCAAGAGACTTTGATAAAATAATTATTTTTGGAAAAGTTCTAAGTTCATCGATGTCATAACGGGTAAAAATTGCATATAAATAAAAAATATTTTTTTACTGTTTTAAATTAAAATTTTCAGATTTATATCAATATAAAGATAACATTATAACCTTTCACTAGATACTGATACCAAATTAAAAACTTCACAATCCTAAGATAACAGCCGTTTTGTGCAGGTGAATCGATCAAAATCATGTCCACAGCACTATAGTGGCAAAAGTGTTTTTTCACGTGCAACTGGTCACGTGGCCATAATACCGTACGTGTTTTCAGCCATACTTGTTAGCAGTCATTAACAAAAAAGGAAAAACACAAGAAAACAATTTTTTTTTGTCATGCCACGCCATCAGCATGTTGCAGACGGGAACGTCCGTAGCTGAAGTCGCAAGGACGATGGGTTGTAGTCGACGGACTGTTTATGATTTACAGACGCGTCTACATCAAACAGGTACCACCGCTGATCGCATTCGGCCAGGTCGACCACGTGTCAAAACTGTGCAGAGGATCGTCAGATTGTCTAACGTCACCTCCGTAACCGATTTTTGACGGCTACCTTCAAGCACGACGGCCATACTGCGGGCCGATTCTGACTCAATTACACAGATGTCAACGTCAGTTGTGGGCACAGCGACACATACGATGGACTCAGGGGAATTGGAATCAAGTCGTCTTCAGTGATGAATCCCGATTTAATCTTCGATTTGCTGATGGTAGGGCGAGGTAGTGGAGGCGCCGTCATGAACGTTACGCCCAGTGTTGTGTACAGGAAGTTGACAGATTTCGAGGCGGAAGTGTCATGGTGTGGGGTGCTTTCTGCGGCAATGCACGTTCCAGGCTTCTTGTCATCCGTGGCAACCTCAACGCTGCTGCTTACCGCGACCAGGTACTGGCACCAGAACTTCTGTCTTTTATGGCAGCACATGGACCCGGTTTGATCTTCCAACACGACAATGCCAGACCCCACACAGCAATTTTGACATGGAATTTCCTTCAGAATGCGGGAGTCATCGTTATGGACTGGCCGTCAAGGTCTCCCGACCTCAATCCCATCGAACACGTCTGGGATGCTCTTGGCAGAAGTCTGCGCACTCTCCAGAACCAACCACAGAATTTGCAAGATCTTGGCACCATTTTGCAGCAACAATGGCGTCGTCTTCCCAATCATGTGTTCACAAGCATCACAAGGTCAATGCGGAGGCGTTGTGTGGCAGTTGTCAACGCACATGGTGGCCATACACGCTACTGAACTTGTATGCCATCAGATTCTCGTGCTTGGGACTTATGATTTAAACTGTTGATGTTATTACCGAATACCGTAGGTACTTGGAACAAATTATGGTTACCACCGTTAATTAAAATCCTTCTTTGGACATTAATTATTAAAAATTACCTTCTCTGATACATTTATCCGTTGTATATCATATATGGGATTTCTTTTAAAAATGTGAAGTTTTTAATTTGACTCAGTATATATTGCTTAAAAATAAAAAGTTTCAAGATATTTCTTTAAAAAATAATTCTAAAAAACAGTTCATTTATTGGTATGTTCAAAATTAACCTTAATTTTGATAATGCTCCCAACCTCAGATATTTTAAGGGGCGGTCGGGTAGCCTAGTAGTTAAAGCGTTAGCTCGTCACGCCGAAGACCCGGGTTCGATTCTCGACATGGGTACAATGTGTAAAGCCCATTTCTGGTGTCCCGCGCCGTGATATTGCTGGAATATTGCTAAAAGCGGCGTAAAACCGAACTCACACTCACTCAGATATGTTAAGACTTTTAGTATGTAAATACTCGGGTATTTCTGACTTAGAAACAAAACGATTTGTTGCTGTTGCAATTTGTTTTGGGTTCCCCCACTTTAGGCTCTAAATCTCCTGGCCTAGTTTCATTTTGGCGGTTTAGGCATCTGTCATAATGTCAGTTGCAATCACAAACCTGGTTTGGTATAATGAGGTATATGGCTTTTACGTTGTTTGATTTTTTAAATATTTAAAAAGGACGGGGCATATTGATGCTTTTTATCTTCTTGATCAGTTTACATCCGACAGTCGATGGTATACAATATCCACGTGCAATGGCAAATAGGGGTTTCATTTACGGCTTCAAGTACATCAACTTTTTAAATATCATAATCTACTGACATGACATTACGTTGCGTGATTAACTATCAAGCTATAGGAACACACAAACGGGATCCAAATCAATCTTACTCATCTTATTATCCACGCAATCCGAAATCCGAAAATGCTTTCACTGCGTGGATACTTTTTTTTAATTGGACTATAGTGAGTGAGTATGGTATAACGCCGCTTTTAGCAACATTCCAGCAACATCACGGTGGGAGACACCAGAAATGGGCTTCACACGTTGTACCCATGTCGGGAATCGAACCCGGGTCTTCGGCGTGACGAGCTAAAGCTTTAACCACTTGGCTACCCGACCGCCCCGTATGCGCGACCGGAGACGGAACAGCAAGTCTGCTGCAACTCATCTTTAACCAGCAAGGGTTATTTCCGCTGTCCTAAATAGACTGTGTAGCCCAGTGTCTTGTCACGCTCAGCTGGGTGGCAGCGCCCCTTTGATACTCCAAACGAAGTGTTTGTACATGTGATTGTGATACATGATTCAATTTTATGGTTCACAGGAATGTTTTTCCACTAGTACTGTATATATCCGACATATAATAGGGCCCAGAATGTGTAGCCCACACAGTTCTGAGAAAAGCGCGCTTCGAACCCGCTCCATTGGATATCCAAAAGTATAGTATATTTACAGAAGCAGACAGTTAGTCAGGATAGAGTTACTTCCCCCTAAATATCACATGACCGAGTATCACATGCACTGTTACCGACATCAACAAGAGAGCAGTTATGCCAATGCAGTGTCAGTAAGTTTATTTGAAGTGCTTATTGTTGTGGCATTGAGTACGGGTGCGACAGCTTGCTCTGTTCAGATGCATCAAGTTGTAGATGTACCAGTTGTTACGAAACGAGTGGAATTTTGATTCATGATATAGTCTAGTCAGCTCATGACCCATCTGGGTACAGCTTCAGCGATAACTGCGGTTGTTTTAGGACAGTTTACCCCGCTATTCATAAATGATAAAGTTCAGGTGACAAGGTCGAGAGAACGTTTACCACAAAATAAAACATTTTAAATTGCCTCCAACAATCAAGTAGACGTAGGTCAATCATATTGACAAGTTCCTAATTTCGAAAATGAATACTTATAATTGAAATTATATTGGTATGTACAATGATTGGGTAACCTTTAAAGGACCTAAATTTCATGATGATTGATTGATTGGTTTGTTGTTTAACGCCGCACTCGGCAATATTCCAGCTATATGACAGCGGTCTGTAAATAATCGAGTCTGGACCAGACAATCCAGTGATTGATATCATGAACATCGATCCGCGCAATTGGGATCGATGACATGCATCAACCAAGTCAGCGAGCCTGACCACCCAATCCCGTTAGTCGCCTTTTACGACAAGCATAGTCACCTTTTACGGCAAGCATGGGTTGCTGAAGATCTATGCTACCCCGGATCTTCACGGGTCAATTTCATGATGAACAGTCAGAGGCCTGTAGTTGTGGGCACGATGTGCACAAGCAGTTTGAAAACCTGCGTTTGGATGTATCGTGACAGAATTGTTGCACATCATTATCAGAGAGCACTGTTATATTATGGACAACACAATGTTCAAGAATTCAAACTCTATTCAACAAGATAATCAGTTATCCCCATGATGTCGCCAGCAGCTATGCTGGGACTGACCCCTGCGCCTGTATTCATGCACGTGCGTTTCGCTGATACCAAATAGTCCACAATATAGGCACATCATAACATCCCTCTTCGTCTTTTATCTTTACTCTGAACCACATCTCAGATAAACTCTTTGAAAGTTTGTGTGCGATCAGTGCTGTTCCAATCCATCGTGTGATGCAACCCCCTGTCGGCCATTGTGTGGCTATTTATAGCACAATGTAATATGTCATGATCCACTTGGGTACTAATAGCATCTATTTGGCTTCAAAAACAGTGTTGTGGCCGCTATTAATTGTCAAAATGCTGATCTGTATGTGAAATTGGCACAATGTTGAGACATTGACTTTCTTCAGTTGTGTTTTTTATCCTGGCAGTTAAAGGAGTTAACTGACTATAAAAGTCCAGTTTACACTCTTGCCGAACTAGGCTGGTATTATGGAGTAACGTTTTGTCTGGACTAACGAGTATATGCATAGTCCAATCAAAATCGCGCACCAAAATCAAAATCCGGTTCGTAAACTGTCGTGCAGATTTCGATCGATTGCAGGGTTTGCAAAGCATGTGCATCGCCAATTCGTTGTCAGCAGATATTTTCCAAATCCTTTCATGTTTTTTAATCAAGGTGCTCACGTGATTTGATGCATTTCGCGATATAAGACCCGTTTTATCACAATATAGATCTTGATAATCGATCAGATCGTCCTGACTGGGCGCCACCATTTTGTGTGAAGCAAACGCAAGTGATACGAATGGTGAAATCTGATTGGTCCATAGGAGAGGCTTAGAAGGGACATAATTGGTAATAGCCACTGGTGGCGCAACGATCAAGCCCAGTAATTCCAGCCAAGTTCGGCAAGGGTGGAAACTGGACTTTTAAAGTCGGTTAAGTCCCTTGTCCTGGGAAGATGAACATTGGAGGTACCACATGAAATCAACATAAAATGAACTATTACACTCTACTAAGTATAAAATACCCATTGCCAGACAAATCGTCTGCTGAATAAGGCCCGCCAGACACCCCCAAATGTTGACCCTTAATGCACTCAGTGGACACTCTGGTAAAATTTGACTAGAGTATACATTCAAAGTACCAGATGAAATTAAGTTTAGGTGAACAGGTACATGTTACTTAACAAAACGGCCCATACCTGACAAATGTTCCTCTGCTTAAGGTCCGCCATACCCCCCCCAGAGAGGGTCCCAAAATTTGGGCTGGGTTAAACATTGGAGGTACCACATAAAACCAACTTAAAATGAACAATTGCACTCTACTTATTGCACAATAGCCATTGCCAGACAAATCATTCTCTGCATAAGGCCCGCCAGACACCCACAAAAAGTTGACCCTTTAGGTATACACGGGTAAAATTGGGCTGGAATAGATATCGATTGTACCACATTAAGGTAAGTTTAAATGAACAGGTTCATATCACAGAGTACAGAATGGGCCACACCAGACAAATCTTCCTCTGCATAAGGCTTAAACATTGGAGGTATCACATGGAACCAACATAAAATGAACTATTACTCTCTACTTATTACAAAATACCCATTGCCAGACAAATCATCTTCTGCATAAGGCCCGCCAGACACACCCTCACCCTACCCCACACAGTTGACCCTCTGTAATGCCAGTGTGCATAATGATACATAAGAGGCAGAAGAGCATTGGACATCAGCTCTGAGAGTCAACAGATGGTCAAATTTATGTTTTAATTTGTTCTTAAAGATGGAGAAGGATTTTATTGAGATTAAAATCACGTATTTATAAAATTAGGCCTCTGAATACTAGTATTAGGCCTATCGTTGAAATGTAATGAAAATGGCATGAATCTGATTCTTGTGAATATATCTGATCAGCTATGAAGTCTTCAAAGCATGCTATAGTCTGATAGCTTGGCTATGGATTCCTACAAGCCAGATAGGCATATGATGCTATGTGCTATGATTTTTATATACTGAACAACAAAAGTTCCTGTGACATTGAATAAGATTTAATGCAAAGTTATGTTTTTTGCCAAATCTGAAACAATTTCGGTTTGCAACAGATAAAAGACTCCTGTAATTGTTCAAATGGTTTAATTTGCCATACTGACTTCAGAAAATGGATGTTTCAAGGTTCCTGGAGTGTCTGTGGAACACGTGGTTGACGTCAAAGGCTCCGATCCATCTCATCCCACATGTGCTCGATTGGTGATAGATCAGGGGAGCGAGCAGGCCAGAGGATGACATTCACGTTGTTTTGTGGAAGAGATCCTGAACAAGTCTAGCAATATGAGGCCGGGCGTTGTCATGTTGAAAGGTAATGCCTGGGCCATGACGACGCAAAAACGGTAGAACAACAGTTCTCGGTAGATCTCGTCGCCGTAGCGCTGTTTATTGAGATTTACCTCTACCACTATCAAACGGGTCCTTTGTCTTGCTGTAATCCCACCTGATACCATAACGCTGCAGCCCCAGAACCGATCTTCTTCCATGACACAATGACTGACGTAACGTTCACCTCGACGTTGGTACACTCGAATCCGTCCATCGCTGTGGCTGAGGTGAAAACGAGACTCGTCAGTGAATAGAACTTGTCCCCACTGTATTACCGTCCAGCATAGACGCTGTCTGGACCACTGTAGACATGCTTGACAGTGGTTTCCTGTCAAAATGGGATGTCTGGCGGGTCTTCTGGCGACAATCCCTGCACATCTCAGGCGGCAACGTACGGTTTGTGAAGATATTCGTCGTAAGGCCAGGGGTGCTTCCTGTAGTCACTGTTGCTGGCTGGAATCGATTTCTTAGACATGTGTGTTGTTCGAATCCAGTTGTCTTGTCAATTATTGGTGACGCGGGGCCTGCCACTCCGAGGATGGTCTCTGTTCCGGTTTCAGTTGCCTCCCGCTCAACCCCTCCAGGATCGGGTGGTTCGGCCTCTACTTCGGGATTCTGGTATCCAGGCTCAACCAACTGACAGTTCACACCCGTCGGGCGTTCTTGACGATCCCTCGTCAACGCCTTCCTCGGTTGGGAGTTTTGACCTAGCAGACCCTGAATTGTTCATGCATTGGATAGCTGATAAATTGCAGTTACAGCGGACGACTTCGGCTGCAGATAGGTTTTCCGGATTCGCAGTTCCGTCAGCTAGTTGGTCCAAGATCACGCTCCCTTTCAGACCGGTCTTACTGGACATTAACTCTAACCTAGATACGGCTTTTGCGTCCTTTCGTCGACTACAGGATCGTCTCCATATCCCCCGCTTCATCCTTGAAGACACAGGCACTCATGGCATGTCTACTACGGTCGCCTCCCTTGGTATTGACAGTGACGTTTCTACTCTCTCTCAGAAGCGCTCAACCTAAGGTGGAGGTTAGGCAGGAAGCAATTTGACCATGCCCCCAGACCCCTTCTTGACACAGCTGCTTCAACAAGGATATCGATTACCGATGATTGCACCGCTACCTACGACGCTCCATCCCCATCAGAGAACGTATCCGGCCAGGCAGCTACCAACATTGATCGACACTGTAGGTACGTTACTAGCAAAATCCTCTATCAAATGTCTCGGCACACTTCCCGCGACACCCGGGTTTTATTCCCCCTTTTTTCTTATCCCCAAAAAGGACACTTTAAAACTAAGGCTCATTTTCAACATGAAGACTTTAAATGCTACATACAACCCCACCACATTTTGCATGACGTAGATCGCACTCCTTCGTACGCTCATTCATCCCGGCGCTTTTCTGCACGTTCCCATCCATTGGGAGCACCGTCACTTCCTCCGGTTCATTTTTCAAGACCACCATTACCAATGGTAGGTGCTCCTGTTTGGAATTTCTTCGGCCCCGTGGCTTTTTACCCACCTGACCCGACCCATCACGAAGTTCCTACATCTTCGCGGGATTGTGTTTCGATTGTTATCTACATGACTGCATTCAAGTTCATGAAGATGCCAACTTCCACCGTCTACAACATGCATTCACAATACGTCTTCTCAGAGAACTTGGCTGGCTAATCAACGAACAAAAGTCGGAACTCATTCCCACCCAACGTCTCCAATTCATTGGAGCCCTGTTCGACACTTGATAAGGTCTGTTGTTCGTTCTCCACGACCGGTGGGTGAAGATTCAATGTCTCGTACCGTTAGCACTCAAACAGCCGCTTCAATTGCGCCAATGGGAACAACTCCTGGGCCTCCTCACTGTACTTGTTCGACTTCATTTGCGACCTCTTCAATGTTTTCTTGTGTCTTTTATCAACGCCGATCTCTCTACCGCTCAATCTCCACCCTCATCTTCAATGGTGGCTGGTCGCGTCAAACGTTTGCAACGGGGTCTTCTTGACGCCATTCGTCCCGTCCCTCCATCTGTTCATTGACGCTTGAACCGTCAGTTGGGGAGAACATTTTCAAGATTGGCAAGTAGCAGGGCGGTGGTCCGACGTAGAACGTTGCCTTCACAACAACAATCTCGAGTTCAAGGCAGCAATTCTCGCAACTTCACATTGGTCGAACTTCCTCCGGTCCTCCTCCCTCATGATCCTGTCCAACAACGCGGCGGTAGTGTGGTCCATCAACAGGATGGGATCCACTAAGTCGATACTCTCACTTGCTCTTGAGTTCATTCGTCTCATCAACTCCCTAAACATGCACGTCCATGCTCGGCACATTCCGGGGATATCCAACTCCCTGTCCCAACCAGACAGACCATCACCAACCAAGTGGTCTCTTCATCCACCAGGAGCCTTTATGACCACAAGTTGACAGCTTTTGAGACTTATTTGTCGTGCTCGTGATATTTCCTCTCCTTCCTCGGTTTTGCCTCAAGAGATTGCTGAATATTTACATCACCTGCGTATGACTCGGAAACTCCGGGGATCCACGTTGGCAACCTACCTCCGTCATCGCTACCACTTCCGGTGCAAAGGTTTCCACGGTTACGGAACTACAATCGCTCATCCGTTCCTACAAATTAGCCGACCAGCTGCTCGTTTTCAGCCTCCTTCGTGGGACCTAAACGGTATTCTTCAACACCTGGTTCTGGTGATTACGAACCACTGACGGAGAAGGACTCCGAGACTGTTACGCTGAAGACCGACTTTTTGTTGGCTTTGGCCACTGCTGCACGGGTTAGCGAAATTCATGTTTTGGATGTCACTAGGGTCCAATTTGACAGACCCGGAAGTGTTCCTGGGGCTTCGTTGGAATTTCATGGCAAAGAACTAACTTCCCGGCTAACTAACCGCTATTTATGATTCCCCCGCTCTCGGCTATTTTTGGATCGAACGACCAGGAAGACCTCCTCCACAGACATTCCCGGAAGAGACTTTTCACCCCATTGTCCACCGCGTCTACATCGAAAATTCTCCATCATTCTGCGAGCGTATACTTTCGCCATTCTGCCTCCACCTACAACGTCCAATCCTCAAGAGACTCGTGCGGTTACTTCTATCATGGCCCTCCACAGTAACTGCACCTTTTCAACCATCATGGAAGGGTACTTTTGGAAGTCCGATACTGTTTTCACGTCTCACTACCTTCGCGATATTTCAGTCACAGACGTACAAGGGCTCCAGAAGTTCGGTCCGTTGGTTTGGACACAACAACTGTCTCACCCCAGTTCACGCAGATAATAAACTGCTATACTATGTAATCCCTGCGGATTCCAATTGTATATACAGAATAAATCAATGAACATTTACGTGGTATCACATGTTTTTTTTATTGTTCGGGTTTCCCAGATTGAGTGGATGAACTCATCTGTAGAGATTTTTTAGTCTTAATATATGAATTAATATGATTAAAAAACAAAACAAAAACAACAACAACAGCAAAAGATCGATGTCCCAAACCTTTTTTCCGCTCACCTCTGCCTCAGGTATCTGTGAGTAGGGTTTGGGTTTGAAGGTCCATTGCTATGGCAATTTTTAAACTTATCCTATCTCACACTATGCATTTCTTCTTACTCTTCGATCTTGGTGTGGAAACGTCCTTGAACAAAGTTTCCAGCTTCAAAAACACACCTCACATCCCATACATCACCAAATCACCACTGTGATCATGTTTTTTTTATTTATAAAATTTAAATACACGACTTCACTACTAAAGTTTACCATTACCACGAAGAGTGTGTGGTGTTAATAACGATGTCTACTGTGTAGCACCTTGTCATAACTGGAACTCAACTTACTTTGCTAAGTGTTCTATAAAGGCGACTGTTTGTCGGTTCAAGGCGTTGTTTACGGTTTTCGTGCATGTTGTCGTGCTATTACACTTCGGACGACCTCTCCGCTACCCCATTCCAACCGTCACCAGTCAGCGGGCGACAGCCTGGACTTCCACAACTGGAAGGAGAGCCACCCTTCTTGTCACTGGCAGTACACTACCCTTTGGAATTGCTTCAACCCATGGCTATGTACACGAGTGACTAAACCAATTGCTGTTCGTCACACAGGAATCCGTCATACATTTTACCTGGATGAAGGGATTCAAGCCCGGATATCAACAATTACTCTGACTACAATTTTTACCTGGAAATTATTAACTCAACTACAATGGTTAATAAATTATCAGAAGTCCGAATTACAACCATTCCAGGATCTCCATTCCTTGGGATCAAGTCAAATGAGCCAGACTAACATCCTAGTACCAGAACACACTGAGGAAACACCTCTTGTGAAGAACAGTGGAATCGATTTTACACAATCTCAGTCGCCGACGTCCAAGGTCACAGCAGCCACACAGCGCCGATGAGGAAGCCCAGCGGACTACAAGTCCCAAGTCTGGTTTCCTGTATATACTGCAATATTTTCATTTATTGCTTATGTTAATCTGGTTTCCCAGACAATCTCCCAGAGGGAGGATATATATGCTTGTCTGTTGGGACTTTGGTCTACGTCAATAGAAGCCACCATCCAGTGCGGCCATTGTTTTAAATGGTGTCCCAATCTTCTACCTGCTCACCTCTGTCTTTTGCACATGTGATGTCTCAGTAGTTGATTGAAGACCTGTGTGATAAACGGGTATCGTCGATCATTTGCTCTTCTTGTTCTTACCTTATTCAATCTCTATGTGAGTTTGATAGGTTGACGAAGCGAAAAAAGAGATGCCAATTTAAGTCCTTGGGAGCGTATGTGTGAGATCTGTCTTGTAGAACGTAAGCCGGGGACAGGGTGTTTGAAAAAACCCACCTCCTCCTATCCGGGGTGAGGTTTAAGTCGTGACCGAGTAGGTGTCGCCTGGCTCATGGTTAAGCGGTCTTTCTTATAATGGTTCTTATCTCTTGGTAGCACAAAGAGAGTTTTTTAAGAAACCCTTACACAAGTTTATCACTAATCCTTGTAAAATCCTTTGAATTTCCTGATAAGGTCAAGCTTTCTCGTGTACGTCTCACGGTTGAGGTCCTAACAGGCTAGGGTATCTGCGCCCCACCATCCAACCGTGGGATAAATACATTGTGTGAGATAGAATTAGTTTAAAAATTTGTAAATTTTCTAATAAATTGTATATTTATATACTTATCCTATCTCACACGCTAAATGCCCACCCAACCATCCCCGCATCACAGTTACACCAGCCTGTACGCTCTAGATTGAGAATGAAGGTGCTGGATATGTCAGGTGATCAGGTCGCTGGGGTCGTGTCGCACGGGATTTTAGTGGTGCATGAACCATGATCACAGTGATGATTTAGTGATGTATGGGATGTGTTTGGGTGAGTGGTGTTTTTGAAGCTGGAAACTTAGTTCTAGGACATTTCCACACCAAGATTGAAGAATAAGAAGAAATGTATGGTGTGAGATAGGATAAGTATATATAAATATCCAATTTATTAGAAAATTTACAATACTGTCGATCGTTCCTCTTCTTGTTTTGGTTCACTTCATACACTCGAATGTGTTTGATAACCATGACGAAGCGTTAAAAGAGTTACCAAACCTAGCGTACTCTATGGTCCGTGGGAGATAGTTGCTGTGTTTTGTTTGAAGAATCGATGCCCTTCCAGGTTCGATTTTAAGTCGTCAGCCATTTTGCTTACGGTTTACAGCTATGCGGTCGTTCCAGATGTACGATGACATACGTGAAATAACGTTCGGCATGTATACCTGATCTCATGCTGTTTCGTTTGAGTAACATATCAGGATCGTTAACACAAGTTGATCGTGTGTGTTTTTCCCGCTCATGATTTCATGTCTTTTAGATGCAAGACAGTTTTCAAAATTCTAAAACAAATTCAAAATTACACTGTCTAGACCCAGCTTCCTCGTGCATATCTCATGGTTGTAGTCTATACAATGTACATCCAACCGTAGGATAAAATGCAAAGTGTTAGATACTCTAGCCTTATAAAGCTCTGCGAAAGAGAATGAATTGGTAGAGGCGCACCTGTGGTCAGTTCAAGCAGGCACTGCGTGCACGAGAGGCACGTAATTGACCTAGCTTTTGGACATAACCATGGAGATGCAGGGGGCCTTGAGTGGCTATTTTTATTTTCAGAAGCTGGAAACATGATTCCAGCTTCTGAAACATAGGATCGAAGTAGAAGGGAGAAATGCAAAGTGTGAGATGGGATAAGTATATAAATTGTAATTTATAATAAAATTTCCAGTATCAGCCATTTCCCTCACAAGATCATTCGCTCCTGTTTTGACATTTGAGCGTCAGTAACAAGTTGCTTACAACAATAATAATAAATATGATTGCCTCCCTTTAACAACTTGTTTCGTGGCTTGAAACATACTTTCTGTGTATTTTTTCAACAGAGGTATTGGGGTATTAAACTTGGATTGTGTATTACACACAGGTATTGGGGAATCTACAATCCAGCTGAGGGGGAAATCAATTCAAAGAAAAGTTAGGACCCTTGGCATCTCTCGCAGGATATGAAGAATTAAGATTGAATACAGTTTATTTCATAAATCATTGATTTATAAATGTGTATTGTTGTAGTTAGAGAACTGCTGAAGTTTCAGACGAGTGAAATTCTCAGACAGAATATGGTTTGTAAACAAGTTTTGAAGTCATCAACAATCCTGGTGTTCACCCCATCCCTTTCATCACTTACTTAAAGCTGCTCAATGTTAAGTTTGGTTTTCTTAGAAAGATGTGGACTATCTATGGGTTGCTTTAAGATCACCAATCCCTAATTCTGAAGGATATGTTAAGCGCTTCTTCTTTCATAAGACAATAAGACAGATTCTCACTTCATGCTCATATGAACCCATTTATGACCCAATTTGCCATTGTAGCAATTACTGTACCAAATATGTAGTGACAAACTCCATGGTAATAACATATAGATATGTTTTCTGTCATCAAAGCTATGTTACTGCTAAGGCGAGGCCATTCCTTACATAAATCTATGTTGTAAACGGATTGTTTGTGGCTGAAAACAGCCTACCGGACATGCAAGTGAGATGTGTGAAAAGTTCATCCTGATTATAGGGCGCATCAATTACATGATGAATTAGTCCTTTGTACTTAATTTTAGTCTAGAATCTGAAGTGTAGAAAATCTGGATTATGCAGATTTAATTTGATCACAAATTATCAAAATATATTTGGGACCTTAAATTTGGCCATGTATTAACAAAATCTGACATGACTGATTGAGCATAAGTTTTGTATATATTTTTCCTTCTTAGGATAACATCACGATTTGTTCAACTCCTCAGTATTTATGCAGAAAAGATTTATATGTCCGTTCTGATACCAACTTTTGGTTAGTGGCTGGCTGTCCCCTTTGTTGACTACATATCCAGATGAGCTACAGAGCCATGCGTGACACAGTTATTTATCAAAATATAGCGTGTATGTTAAATTCCATCAATATATACAACTTGATATATTGAATCCTCACAGACACAATAAATAAAAAACAGTGACAAAACAAATGTTTTGGACTGGTGCTTGTGGAATGGCTATTTTCAGTTATTCTATTCTGAAAATTATAAACTTCACTTTTAAAATTCGGTCACTTGGCTTGTGAGGACACTGTTCCAGTGTGAGGAGCTTACGACACACCATGACTCCAGCTTTCTTGTTGCTTGGCTAACATCATAGGGTTTTGTGACATGTAGTTTTTGTGGCACTAAAGTTATGCCATCCATTCAGTATTGCTGGATGGATTACCATCTATGATTGATATCAAATCATGTGCGAGGCTCAATGCAATTTGATGTCAGTCAGAAATTCCTTCAAGATATTTTAACTTAATATTCTTGAATTCAGTTTTTGAGTGAGTGAGATGGGTTTAACACCGCTTTTAACAGTATTACAGTTATATTGCGGCGTGTCAGCTTAATGTTGGAGGAAAGCCCAAAGTGATGCAGGTCTCAGACGTTTACCACTTCGGTGAAACCCACAAGCATGGGTATGGTGCTGACAAACCTAGAAACATAATTGGGGAGAACCGAGATCCAAACCCACTAACATAGGTTTCTGGCGTGCCCAAGGGACGCAACTCTGCACAGTGAATCGCGGTGCCTTAGACGACTGGGCCACCCGTGCCCCCTGAATTCAGTTATTGACCAATCAGAAAATTTGATGTTTGTTATTAGTTAAGATAAACTTCCTGTAAGATGTCGGCCCATGTGATCATGACTGGAAACAAAGTTTTTTAACTTGGAAGGCTATATCCTGCAATCTGTAATTACCATGATTACTCTTTAAACCTAGGAAACATGTCATGTACCATATACACATGTACTGCCTATAGAGCTCACTTCATGTGCGAATGACTTTGCCTGTTGTGAACTGCATTCGCTATTCATACTATTATTTCTTGTTTCAGAAGTATTTATTTGATTTCCCAACCTCTATTACATCATAGCCATAAATTCCTGTTTACGCAGACAATCACACTATCAGATTTTATAAATTATCAACAGAGGTGCTCTTCACTGCCAACATGTCTGATAGTTGTGAGGAAAACCCTATCCTCTGCAGGAAATGCAACTGCAAATGTGCAAGGCGGGAAATCACTTCTTTCCTGTGTGTCAACAAAGTCAAAATCTTTACTCAAATCTGAACATGTTTTGGTTGCTGTTTCACACTGTAAAGTCCACTCACATCATCTTAAATAGCAGTCTACAGCAGATCAGGGGCTTAAGAAGATCTAGTAAGTAGGTAGTTTAGAAAACGTATTTAGGGAGATGAAGCCTTCATCCCCATCGCTGACTAGTGTATGCTCAAGGTGCGGCAAAGATGAGTGAGTGAGTGAGTATGGTTTTACGCCGCTTTTAGCAATATTCCAGCAATATCACGACGGGGGACACCAGAAATGGGCTTGACACATTGTACCCATGTCGGGAATCGAACCCGGGTCTTCGGCATGACGAGCTTTAACCACTAGGCTACTCGACCACCCCGCGGCAAAGATCGGTGATCCACATCAGTGAGGCCAGCCATACAGGAAGAGCACATGAATACCAAATTCAAGATGCAACTATTGCAATAAATTAGCGAGAGGAAAGTTTGAAAAGATTTCCATGGCATGGCATACAAACTGTGATTCTTCTAGAAGTACCAGGTCATCTATGACTACTTCTACTGATAAGAAGGGGAAAGTGATTCAATCTGGTTTTGTACCCACCACTGCGAAACATTTTGGTGATAAACACAGGGGCACAATCTCTCCTTTTGAGGGCAGATCGCTCTGTTCATCCCACCCTCTCATATTGGTAAAGGAGCAGACATACCTTTCTGGTTTGCAAGAGGCCACTGAAATCTACGGTGGATCCTCTAGCCTTAAAATAAGAAACTATGCTCCAGCTGATGCCCCTCTTCCCCCATTATCCTTAATGAGTTAACAAACAAAATCACATCATCCCTGACAGAAATGATAGACAATAAGTTTTCCATCCTATTGCACCTAAATCATTCTCTCAACCAAAGGATATTAATAATTCTACCATGAATTTGGAAGTTACTCGATTCTGATTGGTCAATCAGAGGCTATTAAATCACAATAAACCCCCTCTGATTGAAACAGATGGTTGAACGGCCACATCACCGCGGAAGCTAATATTCATAGAATAGTACTATTTTCAGTCATTGTCGGTAGGCATATTTAAATAACTATATCTACAATTACAGGTTACAAAATGCACAGATGCGGTTACTACAATATTCAAAGGATGTGTGGCAATACATTTCATGCAGAAAAACACAACAGATATCAACAAAGGGAATGTATTTACGTTTTGGAGACAACAGAGAGCTTGAAATTTTGGCACTTTTCTATATACGACTGTGACGTCATATGTTTTGCATCACAATGAGCGATATGACATCATAATGGTGACGTGCGATGTAGAGCAAAAGCCTTGCAAAGCTTGCTTTGTTTTCTTTAGGGATGCCCACCTCATGTTAGCTTACCAAGTTGCCGTGCTTATATGCTTTCAGTGCCTGTCATATGTTCGAGTGAAGTATTACGGTGTAAACAAACTGCTTGAGTATATACAGCACCATGTTTTGTTCGGTCATTCTGTAATTCAGATCAATAACCCCCTCAAAACACTGAACTGAACCCATGCCGCTTCACTCAGTATATTTGCTGACACCAAAGAGTTTGCGTTTTATTTCGTCATGGTAGAATGGAGATAAATATACTGTGTTTTCAATGTAGAGCTAGGTTACCAATAGATTTAACCGCGCTAAATTTAACATTTGAAACCTCACGCTGCGCGTTCGGTTCCAAATTTAATT
Source organism: Haliotis rufescens (assembly GCF_023055435.1). Classification (NCBI taxonomy): domain Eukaryota; kingdom Metazoa; phylum Mollusca; class Gastropoda; order Lepetellida; family Haliotidae; genus Haliotis; species Haliotis rufescens. The sequence goes on from NW_025964361.1 coordinate 19,365,307, forward strand.
TAGCGGGGTTAAATCTACAGGTAACCTAGCTCTACATTGAAAACACAGTATGTTTATCTCCTAAATCTATGTGATCATCAGTGGAGTATGACATGGTATCATCTAGGAGCTACTTTGCACCCAGGCAAGCAGAGTTAGGAAATTATGAGCACCATAAATAGGTCTATCAGCAGTAATCGTGAATCTCGAAGATCCCCATCTTACCACACTCATCATGAGGAAGATTATGCGTCATGGGCATCCCATCGCAGTGGTCGTGGAGAAAGATACCACTCTCCACCTAGATGTCACCATGATACAAAACGTGTTGAAAGAGATTCTTGTGTAAGTGGTGCAAGACCTCATAAGTGTGCTCCATTTCATACCGTTGCACGGTCCTGCCAGGTGTACGTGATAGTACATCACAAATTCACTCCTGTGATACGGCATGTTCCTCTAGCCACAGATTTGTCGGCCGAAATAATACTACTCCACGCCATCACAGCTCGCATCAGTGCAGCTTGCCTAGGTTGTGTACTTCTGTATCGTGAAATAGAATCTATTCCTGAGATCTTTAAACCTAATGATTACACAATCAAAGACATTTTTGAGGAATTGTACCACCGACTTTATGGAGCAACAACCTAGCAAGTCGTTGCTAGAACATGAGGGCTATGAGGAGTAAGAAGGAGGAGTACAATTTTGTACCACGACCAAGTCTTGTAATTCACCTTATAGGATGCCGTTTCCATCTGACAGGGATCAAGCTAGAAACCTCGAACTTGGCCATGCACAATTTACAAGATGAGGGAACAATCAGCGCATTAGAAGAACCACTCCCGGATTCTACTCACCAGTCTTCCTGTTTCTGAAGAAAAAATACATCGGAAGTGCGCATGACAATCAACCTGAAAGTACTCAACAAAGATTATCTAGTTCACAAATGGTGGCAAGCTGTCACTGGAAATCCCACACTATGTTTTCAAACTTTTACTTGCGTGACGTTCAAACTTACCTGGAAGGACTATAATTACTGGGTCCCAGGTTATGTTGACCAAGTAGCCCTGCCGCCCCTCCTCTTTTGGGAACTGGGGCGGTCGGGTAGCCTAGTGATTAAAGCGTTCGCTCGTCACGCCGAAGGCCCGGGTTTGATTCCTGACATGGGTACAATGTGTCAAGCCCATTTCTGGTGTCCCCCGCTGATATTGCTGGAATATTGCTAAAAGCGGCGTAAAACCATACTCACTCACTCACTCACTCACTCACTCTTTTGGGAACTTAGGAGGGGGATGTCATAGATACCAGAAGTACCTAAGAACTCAAGGTAAGTCTGCCATCTGATCCCTAGTCTGCTAAGTGAGTGGGCAGATCACTGGCAACACTGGAATCAGAGATGGAAGGGATTTAAGTTGATATATAAGGTATCTACATGATAGTCTGGGATGTATCATTGTACTACCTCCAGAAGTGACATCAGGAGACATATGTACTGGAATAATGTCAAAATATATGTTAAATATCACTATCCAAGGGCAAAACGGAAGTGACATTATCAGTAAGTGATGTCAAATAATAAAGCCTAGAAGTGGTTATATAACAGGAAGTGATGTCAGAAATTGACCTCAAACCGGAAGAGACGTCACAAAAATATCACAAAAAGGCTACAAACTGACTCATCCCAAAGTAAGGTGACATCATAAATGCCTAATCTCGAAGCTCAATATAACTGGCAAATCATTTCATTTTTTTTAAAAATGCATACATGTACATATGTATTCCTCCTTCACAAATGCCATCTATATAGGGATACTAAATGCCAGATCCAATCAGTCCCTCTGGTGTATACTGACTATGATGTAATTGAGGTAGGGTATTTGAAAGAAATCATGAAAACAATAATTATCATTGTGTATAATTCTAAGAATACTACCTCTATTACATAATACACAATGATAAGTATTGTTTGATATTTGTTTATTGGATTGACATAGGTTTCAACTGTTGACTCGAATGTCTAGACAAGTTAGTTTCATTAGTGTCACAGTGCAAAGTTCTTTGAATGTTTATGGGTCACAGTAGCATTCATCTCATCAACAATTCACCACCTAGTCTGATGAAAGTCTGATTGTACTGTAGACAATCTGTGGCAAAAGTAAGGACCGGTTGAGTTTGAGCATCAGTCCCGTTAGCCTTGGATTAATTAACAGACAGGACATAACAGATATTGTTGAACTTGAATCAATTTCAGTGAGTGCATGCCATATAGAAACACTGATCAAGCTCAATAACAAACTACATTTCTTGAGCATATTCTTATATATAATGTTCAAGACCAATTAGCATCTCAGTTACAATTTGGAATTTACAGGTAGTGTTATTTGTCTGGTAACAAAAGGATATTGATATGATCGTGGGACATCGTGAGAACATGTTTCGTCCCCATTCCCTTGAGTGCTATCGCCTAACACTAGTTATGATTATCATTATTTTGAAGATATATAGTAAAACCTGCAATTAAAATAACATGATATCAGAATATATTATTCGTAGTAAAATAGTAATTACTCTGTTTATCAATGTTGTGTTATTGTTTTTAAGGACTGTAAGTAAAAGTGAAAGTTGATCACCTGCTCAACTCAACTGAGACAAGATGGCATCCATTGATCAGAGAAAAAGCGAAGCGGCAGGTGGTCAGTCTGACTCAGTGATGGACTTCTCATCAGACAGCACACTACAGGGCCATGGCAAGTCCCGCAAGTCAAATGCAGCAAGCAAAGATGAGGATGGGAGAGATTTGACTGCGTTTGAAAGCAGTTGCGTGATACTCCCACATGCTGAGAATGATATTGAGGCTCATAGAATCTCTAACAACTATTTGGTAAATCAATTATTTATTATTCAGTATCAGATATTATTTGGCCCATTAAAGTTTGCTACAATGGATGATGATGTACCAGTGGGTGTGCTGAAAGTTCTAATACCCTCCTATAGGGGCCATTTGTAATTCATTTGGACATTTGGTTAAGTCATGTGCACTGACCACCACCCATCAGGGAGTCATCAGTCATTTTGTAAACTTAATTTTTATTTTCCACTTCCACTTTGAAGTGACAAGTGATATGGAAAGATAGCTATGATTATTGTATTAAGTGGTATAGTGTATATTTGGTTGGAAGCATTCTCCGGTAGTGAGGATTCAAAATTGTACAAATGATGGGGCTGACTCCTCAAGGGGCTGAGGCGCTTGGCCAAATAGGGGTAATTTGGCTATATTGCTTTAAACAACTTCTCTGAAACTAAGAAATAGATATCAACCATATTTGGTTGTAAGCATCCCCACGTACCTTGACCATAACATGCAAACTGATATTGTCCCCACCCTATAATAAACAGATACATTGTATACATTTGTTTGTTATGAAGAGATTAATACCTTTAATATGATTTATCCTGGATCATAACATGGAAACGGTTCAGATCTTAATGCTACATCTGTATCTAGAGAAATACACGTACATGCTGTCAGATTTGCCATCCACCCATTTTAAATGCTGACAGTCAAAATTACGAAATATTTGCAGTATTGTGTACATATTTGTCATATTTTTTACTTATCCTGCATTACTCCTTAATGCATATTACTGCTTGTTCTTGACAGAGAAAAGAGCTGTGTGAGGGTCTTTGCTTGAAGAAGTTGCTCCAACTAGCTGAGAGGCCAGCCCATCACGCAGCTCCCACGTGACCAAAGGAAGTGATGTCATGGATCATCACATTACTCTTGTCACTTGATGAGAGAAGACCTGTTTTTCTTCCTGTAACATAAAACTGATTCAAACCCTCACGTGTTTGCTATCTGAGTTAATGTTGTTTTGTCTTTGTGTTGTGCCTACGGTTTGTATTTTGTACATTCTATGTTTGATAAACATGTGCATAACTTAATTAGACACTTACTGGCGTTTTCTCGAAAGAAAACATCAGGCCAGGTGTCTTGTTGCTCCTAGTAGCCATCTTGAATATCTTGCGTAGCCAGCCATTAGAATGAACTGGTTTGCGTTCTATATTCTTTTGCTTGGTACCCCACGATTGGCGTATCATCGCACGTATTGTTTGTTTGTTGTATGTTGTCTTATGTTTGTCGTAATATTTGTTTCATAAACCCACATAGTGGGATAAACAAATTATAGCATACATAATCGCATTGTGATTTTACACTGCTTCGTTGCAGATATCATGCCCTCCTGCTCAAAGTGCCGGCGCATTATGTCGGTGTGGGATCCCCACCCCTGTGCCTTAATTGTACATCTCAATTCCTCCAAGGTCACCGATGTAAAGACTCCTTCACCCACAGCTTTCAGACAGTACCTCCGTGTGTATAATAAACGCAGAACACAGCAGGCTAGGAAACACTGGCGCACGATGTCAGACCACTCTGAGGTTTCGCCTTCCAGATCGACCATCTCGGGTGACCCCCCCCGACCTCAACTGCTACCTTGATGTCGGACCCCAGGGTTGTGGTCTCTACCCAGAGCACTTTGACAACCACGACAGCGTCTGTCTTTGCGGCGATGACCTCTTTGACGCCCGGCGTGGCACTCACGTACCAGATGGCGCCTATACCATCCTTCGGACAGACGCTCGGTCTCCCACAGGCGCCCCCGCCTACGGCACAGACGCTCAGTCTCCTACAGGCGCCCCCGCCTATGGCACAGACGCTCGGTCTCCTACAGGCGCCCCCGCCTATGGCACAAATGCCCATGATAGATGCCTCCCTCCTCCAGTACATTCAGTACTTACAGGCTAGACAGCCGTCGACGCCAGCGCCTTTACAGACGCCTCTACAAGCGCCTCTCATAGCGCCTCCGCAGACGCCTCCTCTAGTGGCCTTTCAGATGGCGCCTATCTGTACGGCGTCCATGCAGACACCCGCGCCCTTGCCTAGTACGTCCTCACGGCGGAGTGACAGCAGATCTTCTAGACAAGGTCATAGATCTAGGAGCCGCTCCCCGGTTAGCAGGCGCTTCAGTAGATATCGATCCGACTCCTGGGAGGGCGCCTTCATCCCTTGTTATGACGACACCCCTATGGACGGTGGATCCCTTCTGGGTTTTGACAAGGTCACAGACTGGTTGGCAGACAAATTGGAGGCTATCACTCCCCTTGCCCGGCCTAGAGGTCGATAGCAAGACGGCCATTCGTGCGGACCCCACTTCGATCCCTCCTGACCCACTGATCAGAGACATGATCTTAGCTCTGGACGAGGACTTCAGTAAGCTGTCACTGACTCCGTCCTTCAGGGCCCCACGTTATAAACGAGATGACTTCCCAGTCTACTCTCTTCAAGTTGCGGACCACGCTCACTCCTTAGATGAGGACATGCACCGCATGACGGGATCGAACCGCTCCACTTCAGTCCGAGTCTCCGACAACAAACTCGCCTATGTGGAGACCGAGATTCGCCACACACTACCACCCCACTGATGGCGTCGTCCTCTAGGGCCATACTGCAGGACTTAGTGGAGGACAACCCCCATAGGATTGACCATCTAAGTTCCGTCGTATCCTACCTCCAACAACAGGTGGAACAGATGCGCTCCTACATGCGCGCTGCTCTGATCAAGCTCACTACCACTAGACGCCTTTGGTACCTTGCCTTGTCCAACTGGGACCCAGAGTTCAAGAGAGACCTTTTGCGTCAACCCTGGTCTGGCTCTGACCTCTTTAATGGACAGATATCCCAGACACACGCCCGGGTCTCAGCCTTCGCCCGTGATGAGACGGCTCTCAAGGCCCTGGCCAGGGTGTCACGGCCAGACTAAGGCGTCCCAGGCGGGTTCTTGCCAACCACAATGCAACTCTCTCTGGGCTTGGGGGCGGGGCGCCACCTCAACCTCTCGAGGCAGAGGCAAGGGGAAAGGAAAGTCCTCAGGCTCATACCAGACCCGTCGTGGCTACCCCAAGAGGGGTAACGCCAGCTGCAGGGACCCCCAGTGAACCGCCGGACAGACACAACTGGGACCTCCCACCCCCAGCCGTCCAAGTTGTCGACACCCCATTCTGGCGGAATTGGGAGATCCTGGTGGACCCATACGTCACCAACATCATCCAACATAGGTACAAGCTAACGCTTGTAGACGACCCGCCACTGACCTCGTCACCCATAGTGGACACATACCCCCCAACCCAACAGCAGCTTCTGAGCCGTAACATCACGGCGCTGCTATACAAGAAAGCTATAGAGGTTATACATGCCCCAGCCATAATACTGGGCTTCTATTCACCTGTTTTCCTGGTCCCCAAGAAGGACTCGGACAAGCACAGGATGATCCACAACCTCAGCGCCTTCAACAAACGCTACCTGGCGCGTCCCCCTTACTTCAGGATGACCACACTCAGGCTACTGCGATCCCAGATCAAGGCGCAGGAGGCACTCATCAGCCTGGACATCGAGGACGCCTACCTACACGTCCCTATACATCCCGACGACAGGAAATTTCCCCCTCATCTTCATGGGAGTCCATTATCAATGGGCGGTCCTCCCGTTTGGAATTTCTTCGGCCCCTTGGCTATTCACAAGGCTTACCAAGCCGATAGCCTCCTACCTCCATCGCCGGGACATCCAGTTCGAGGCGTACATAGACGACTGCCTGCTGGACCATTGGGACCCTGTCACTCTACTCCGCCACAGGGACTTCACCCTTCCACTCCTATACCAGTTGGGGTGGAAGATCAACCTCAGGAAGTCAGAGTTGACACCCTCCAAGCACCTTCAGTTCATCGGGCGCTTCTTTCAGACGGACCTCGACCTCCTCTCTGTACCAAGAGACCGGTGGGAGTGCATGCAGGCGCAGCTGATTCCAGCTCTCCACCTACCACACACTCTGTCCTCCTGGGCCTCCTAACCTCAGCGCAGGTCTTGACCTACAGAGGAAGGCTCCAACTGCGCCCAGTTCAGATGTTCCTGGCGCCCTACATCAGATGCCAGGACCCCTCCATATCCATCGTCCTCCCGGATCATCTCAAGCAGCATCTCCGGTGGTGGACGGTGGAATCAAATGTATTAGACGGCGTCTCCTTGACAGGGCTTACGACCTCGCCTCAGGGCTGTGGTCCCCCGATCAGCGCCTATGGCACATCAACAACCTCAACCTGGAAGCGCTTATCTTGGCCATCACTCACTGGAAGCGGGCGCTCAGACACACACGGCTCTCCATCTCAACAGACAACATCACTGTCGTATGGTGTCTCCGGAACCAGGGAACGACTCATTCCACTTCGCTCCTTCAACAGACGTTCCGATTGTTTCACCTGGTGGATCATCTGAGGATCCAGTTCCAGGTCCACCACATCCCAGGCTGCCGAAACATCCTAGCGGATGCCCTGTCTCGGCCAGGCAAAGTGGCTCCCACTGAGTGGAAACTTCACCCAGACGCCTTCGTTCTTGCTTGTCGAGACAGTTTTCCTAACATAGACCTATTCGCCACCAGCCAGAACTACCAGATCCTGACCTACATATCTCCAGTGCTGGATCCTCTGGCTTGGGCAGTCGACGCTTTCAGCGTCCCCTGGGAAGGACTAAAAGCGTATGCTTTTCCGCCACCTGTACTCCTTCCCAAAGTCGTCCAGAAGATCAGATCGACACGGAACCACACAGGTAACATCTTCACGTTTGGTCCATTTACAGAGAGCTTTTAGCGCCAAGGGCTACTCGGCGAGAGAGGCTAAGGCCATCATGATGGCACATCACCCAACCACCAGGAGCCTTTATGATGACAAGTCGCAATCCTTTGAGGTGAGGTGGTGAAATTGGGTTTAACGTCGCGTCCAAGATTATTGCACTTATATAGCGACGTGCAATCCTTTGAGAGCTTTTGCAGGAGTAAACACCAAGACCCCACATCTGCATCGCCTCAATTCCTGCTTCATTCCCGAGTTCATGCTCCATCTGCGACACAAGCGTAAGCTCAAGGGCAGTACCATCATGACCTACCTTGTGGCGCTCAACTCCGTCCTGGCAGTCCCGAAAGAAAGACGCATGACGAAAATCCCGGAACTCCAGGCACTGCTCCGCTCATTCATACTGGAAGACCAAAAGGTGAAGTTCCGTCCCCCGGCCTGGGACCTGAACGTCATTCTCACCTCGCTGAGAGACGCGCCTTTCGAGCCACTCGAAACGTCGTCATTCTACAATCTGACGAAAAAGACGGTCTTCCTACTGGCGCTCGCTACAGCAGCCTGTGTCAGTGAGCTACACGCCCTAGCCGTCGCACGGGTTCATTTTGAGCAGGGAGCACACAGAGCCGTGCATCTGGGCCTGTGCTGGGACTTTATTGCAAAGAATCAGCTCCAAGGCGAGCCCGACAGATCGTTCCTCATCCCCCACTGTCATCGATTGTGGGCGCGGAAGACGAACTAGAGCTCTGTCTATGTCTGGTTGCTACATCCAACGATCCGAGGAACACCGTTGACGACGGCGCCTCTTTGTACCGGAATCTGCGACCTCGTAAGCGGAAGCCGCAACACGATCGCCCTCTGGCTACGAGCCATCAACCTCAAGGCCTACAAGGCCGTGGGATTGGACCCCCCACGCTCAAACAACCCACATGAGATCCGGGCGGTCGCCTCCACTATGGCGCTTCACAGCAACCGCTCTACGCACTATCATGGAGGGATGTTTCTGGCAGTCCGTTAGTAGTGGCCAAGCAAGTCACCACTACTACACATCATTGACCACGCCTCCCAGTCCAGAGCCCGCCTTTCGACCTCCCCTGTCATAGCCCTGGACTAGAAGGTTCATGCCTCATTTGCATATGGCTCGGTGCTCCAGTCTCGACCTAACCAAGCGCTATTGTCAGGCTGCGCAGTACTAGGACACAACGCATACCTGACTCTTCCCGTCCATGTCATGGTCATCCAGGCCGACCACAGCCGAAGACGGGCTGACGCAAACGGAGTTTCCTATACATGTACATGGAGTGGTCACCAGATGCCGACCACACAGCCTAGGATTGGCTAGGGAACAGAGTCTGGAAATAACAGATGGAAAGTCCACATCTGAAGGTATGCCAACCTCCGGTTCCGTCCGATAAAGATGCATTAAGGAGTAATGCAGGATCAGTAAAAAATCTAGTAAAATCCAAGATATTTTTTATATTTGTATACTTATCCTGCATTACTGCGTCTAAAGGGACCCGCCCATCACAGATCTACCTCCCCACAATGCCTTCCGATGTTTCGGACTCCAGAGTAATGTGATGATCCGTGACGTCACTTCCTTTGGTCACGTGGGAGCTGTGTGATGGGTTGGCCTCTCAGCTAGTTGGAGCAACTTCTTCAAGCAAAGACCCCTCTCACAGCTCTTTTCTCTGTCAAGAACAAGCAGTAATATGCATTAAGGAAATATGCATTAAGGAGTAATGCAGGATAAGTATACAAATATAAAAAATATCTAGGATTTTACTAGGATTGCGTAAATATCCAGGTGAGCGATACAGGCCCTATGGGCCTCTACTTGTTAATCTCCTCAGAAAATGGAATATATTATCATAACACGACAGCTCATATTTCCAACATTCTGCCATGGATATTAGATCTAATTAATATTATATTTACAAATTATTGATGTAGACTGCACTCTCGATTAACTTTTGATAATCTATTGCAAGTCTTCAACTCTTATTTGATATGTTATCTGAAATGTCAAACGCTTTATTTTTTTCGTTCAATGACGTTACAATCTGCTATTTTGTGGAGGCTACGAGACAGTCGGGGATTTCCTGCCACTGTGAATTTGTCGTCTGGACAGGTGGGCGTGATATGACCTTACGTGTTGTGACATGGATGAAATCACGTCAAACAGCTGATCTAATGTTGTGATCCTATAATGGATACACAAGGTTTCAGGTTCCAAATAATAATATTCTCTTTGACTGAACTAGAAACTAGATCCAGTACATTACAATTGGGAAGATTTCCACAGCGACCGAAGAGTGAATGAGACCGTTTATCACTTGACTAACACTGTTAGAATATTTGGCACAGTTTTCTAAGTTTAGTATGTTGACATATGTGCTTTTTCATATCTGAGGGCTTGATATTCCAAGAAACTAATGTGCATATAGTTGAGTAAGGGAACAGAGTGTTTTACAATGAGAAAGCTGTCAAAATAGATCCAATATTTTAGCCTCATATATTAGAATCTTGCAGGGTTCAATTTATAACATAAACAGTGTAAGTAATTAGATCTACACACAATATATAGATAATCGTTTTCTGAATGACAAAATGTTTTCAATGTAATTGTGATTTCGTTTTGATGTTTTAAATAGTTTTCATAAGGTATTTTTCACTGTGCATTATCTAAATTATCAAATACTTACTATCAGTGGCATACATATTTAGTAATCATTACTTTGTTTTGTATCCTTTGTAAGAAATAGAATTTGTAAAAACAAAAAAAATTCTAAGAGCAAAATGAATGCATTCTTGTGGTTCTTTCTTAACAGTTTTTAATTGTCTATGTTCTCTCCAAGTTGTAGTTTAGCTTGGTCAAAGGGGAAATTGAAAGACATATTGACTGAAAACTGTTTTATTAATAATTTTGGTAGTTATATTTTCGAAGTTGAATTCCAAGAATATATTTTTCCTTTTACGACAAATAATTCCATTACTTTCATTTACCTACAATCACAATCATTATCTATTTCAAACTTTTCCTTTTGTCGAATGGGAAGAAATGGGAAACTGTACTGGAAATAAACTGTCACGTATGTCCTTGAATGTACATATACATACCTAGGTGTGAATACACTTCTGAAGTTGTTTTTATAAAACAGTATGAAAGAAAAAGTTTCATGGACTGGCCATACAAGTATATTTTGAATAAAGGTCTAAGTAAGGCAGCCAAGTGTGTAAATACAAGCTGAGACAGGTTATTTTCTCTTTCACTAATCTAGATATTACTTATAATTGTTCTGTATAAACAATGATATTGCCTTCTTCAACCTGTGCAAGTTATCATTTCCTTGTATTAAATATTACCAACTCTACGCTTCTTGAGCATTCAAATTCAAGTATTAAAATTGTCCAATTACATCCTGTTTCTAGCTTTCTATAAGTTAGATTTAAATTATTAACAACACATCATAACACCCGAAGTATAAATAAGCGATCTGTGTGATTGCACAATGAGGCAATGCTTGTCTGATATATGGCGCCCAAGTAACGATTGATCAAAAATAGGTTTGTTGATTACATTTGCTGCCCATGAAAACGTTTCAAAGATTTTGATTGAATCTATATGTTCATACTCTTGGGTGGTAGTATGTTAGTATAATCTTGTTAATTATTAAGGAATAATAATGGTGTCCAATACTGAGCGATGTCAATTTGAGTATTGTTAGGGCTGTTTAGCAAACTTTCACATTTTGTCCTTCGAAAATGTCTGATGTCAATTACCTCGAAGTTGTTTTATCACTAATGAAAGAGCACGGTCACTGAAACTTACATGGACGTGACCAGGATTTCTTCAAAATATATATTCCAAACTGTCATTCGTATTGTAACATAATCTTTGAAACAGTCTGCGTATGAACTAATCACGACCATGCACTTCTGTCAATTTTGTTTTGATGTAAAAACACTGACAAATTCATCTGGATTTTGTATCTTCAGATACTGTTGGCAAGACAACTCAAGTTGCATGTTAATACAATTTGGTTTCAGTGTGTGAAGAAATAAGAATGTTGTAACACTTTTGATACAATGTATACATTGTTGAAACCCGCGATGTCATCACAGTGCAGCACTAGGCAGTATGCAGATGATGGCCAGGCACCATGAGGCTTAAGTTACAGTGAGTTGTCTGTTGTCAATGGGCGATCTTTGTCAATTTATCTTCCCTTCACTAACCCGCTAGGTGCGCTGACCCAGACGGTCCAACCCTAAAACTGACGGCGCATGTGGTATGCGCGATACGAGCACTACATGTTACTATGACGCCTATAGACAGTTAACTGGTATAACCTTCACCTCTGTCGGCAACGGTCACGCTTGTATGCGGACAGTATATCTTTTCGCCTAAACAATGATTTATCTATTGCCATGTCCGGAAATAAATGTTCCTTGATTTAATTATACATCAGGGATGACCACTACTGATTATATTGTATAGTTAACCACTAGATAGGCGCTTGAAGCGATGCGGTGAGATCAGCTGATCGTTCATCCCAGGTCGCTTTGTTGATGTTTTGCAATCATTACTGAAAGTGTTGCCCTTGATGTATGAATATCACACTTTTAAGAATTAAGTAGATTTTGTATATGTTCCGATAACTATGTTGTAGTATGGCCGAGCAGGCTACATCATATGCATGCATTTCAGTATGTACAGCGGTAAGGCGATGCGAACGCGAAATATGAAGGTCTAATGCAACGTAAAGTTGCCCGTAGCCTCAATGTTGTGAATATTGACAGCAACATATGTAAGTATTTGTCAGATATATAACTGAGAGCAATGAGAAATGTTTTCAAGAAATTGTAAGAGTAACAGGCACTGTAAAATTACGTCATCAACTAGATATCATAATACAATGTTCAAAATATAAGAAATGGAAATCACTGAAATCTGTTGTGATATATAAGGGTTAATTGGTACATGTTGTATAAAAGGATTTTATGTATATGGTATATGGTAGCTGTTTGTTGCCAAATACTACCATGATTATATTTCAATATGATCAATGAAAGATATATATTATTTTGGCGTTTTTTGAATTTAACAAAGTAGAAAAAAAATTAAGACACAGAGGACCCTATATATTAGTTAAAATACATATTCAAGAGTATTTGTACCAACTACAATTTTTATAAAATAAAACAATATATTCATACTAATTTTCAATCTCTATAATGTTGATTGTATTAACATTGCAGTGTCTACATCCAGTTTGCTTTGACAATAATCATATGATTGTAACACAGATAAAGCTCATTCTTAACTTCATTAGGCCTTGCTTTTTATGTTTCCATGTTCTAAACTGATGTTTCAAATTCCAACATAAACAAATTATTAATGTTATTCTTTTCTCTCTTCACACCAACAGATATCTGCATTGCACAATGACACTTATTATTTTATTTAATATCTTGGCATACTTGTGCATGTGTACTAGTATTTGATTACAGGTGCATGACTTTTTAGCAGTCATCTGTTTCTGAACTGAATATTATGCTAATAAAGATAAGTAACATAAAAAAATGACTCTGGTATTCTTTCATGTTTGGAGAATCAATCAATTCATTGTGAAAACATTTTTAATTTCTTACATAAGTTACTTTGATCTTGATAGATCAAAATAGATCCGAATTAAATTGAGGAGATTAAATTATGCAGTCTAATTCATTTCAGCCAGTCTGTCTAAAAAAATTCAGGCAATAATAAATGAATGAAAATTTAAGAAAAAATATACCTTGCCTGAGTGAATCAATCAATATGCATATTGACTGAAATTTTCAGTCAATATACATATTGGGCCTGATTATAGACACTGACTGTAACATATGTAAGTATAATCTGTTATATGCAAAAACAAATAACATAAATAAATCCATTTATCTACATGGAATGATTGTGGGGTTCAATTTGAATTATTTAACCATCAGGAGATTTGATGATAAACTTTCTAAATTCATATTTGCTATTTCCCGTTCCTGCCTTCTCTTCCTTGGTGCTGGTGTTGGTCGTTGTTGAGATGATGGTAACAAGGAGCCGATGGGCAACAAGAGATTCTGGTGTAAGGTCCTCTTCTTCCCATCACCATTCTCCTTCTGGACGACATAGACGGGTATCTCAGGATTCGGTTGACTTTCCACAATGTAAGTGTCCTCTTCCCATCTGTCAGCAATCTTATGCTTACCATCAAAAGCAACAACCTTGACTAGAACTCTGTCCCCTTGATGTACTGTAGCACCCCTGATCTTGAGATCATAGTTCTTCTTCTGCTGTTGTCTTGCCTTCTCTGCTGCTGTGGCTGCTGTCTGGTAGGAGTCCGAAAGTCTCTTCCTTAGACAGTGCACATAATCAGTGAGAGATTTCCTTTCTTCTGGCCTGTCTATCCCAAAGGCAAGATCAACTGGCACTCTAGGCTGTCTACCAAACATCAAAAAGAAAGGGCTCTCTCCTGTGGAGTCATGTTGAGTGCTGTTATAGGCATGGACAAGGCTTGCTACATGGGATTTCCAGTCTGTCTTCTTCGTTGGCTCCAATGTTCCTAACATGTCAAGCAGAGTACGATTAAATCGCTCGCACATGCCATTTCCTTGGGGGTGATACGGTGTTGTCCTCGATTTGTCAATTCCAGCCACTTGACACAGTTCCTTCACTAGTCGACTCTCAAAGTTGGCACCTTGATCAGAATGTATCCTTTGAGGAAAACCGTAGTGTACGAAGAAACTGTTAAAAAGGACTTCTGCGGTCGTACGGGCAGTCATGTTCCTTGTAGGGAATGCTTGTGCATAACGAGTGAAATGGTCCGTAAGTACCAAGATGTTCTGGTATACACCTTTTGATGTTTCCAAGGTCAAGAAGTCGATGCAGACCATCTCCAGTGGCTGACTAGTTCTGATGTTATGCAGTGAAGCTCTTGCATTAGTTGGGATCTTTCTCCTGATGCATCTCTCACAGCTCTTGATCCATAGATCGACATCACGTGACATCCCTGGCCAGTAAAATCGATCTCTACACAGGGATAAGGTACGTTCCCGTCCAAGGTGGCCAACATCATCATGTAGTCCTCTTAGAGCCTTGTTCCTAAACGCAACTGGTAGGACAAGTTGCCTCTTCTCCTCGCCATTGATGTTGGTACATCTATAAAGCACTCCATGGTGTAGTTGTAAGTGGACTACCTCCCGGCGAAGATTTACTGGGACATCTGGTCTCCTCCTGTTATGAAGATTTGCAATAATAGGACCTAGTTCAGGATCTCTGCGCTGAGCCTTGTGCCAATCTCGTGTAGATAGACTTGATAGTTCACTGCCATTTTCATCTTCATCAATAACTTCTGCACTGAAACAGAGACTCTCCACGTAGTTCCTTGGTTGCAAACTTCCACAAATGGCTTGCACTTCATCTGTTGCAATGTCTCTGTCTTCAGTCTTTGGCAGTCTGGATAAGGCATCAGCATCTGTGTTCCCTTTGCCTGGCTTATACTTGATGTTGAAGTCAAAGGAAGCTAGGGCTGCTAACCAGCGATGTCCAGTGGCGTCCAGCTTTGCAGATGTTAGGACATAAGTAAGAGGATTGTTGTCAGTGTAGACAGTAAAGTTGTGTCCGTACAGGTAGTCATAGAACTTCTCTGTTACTGCCCATTTCAGTGCTAGGAACTCTAACTTATGCGCTGGATAATTCTTCTCTGCCTTGTTGAGTCCTCGGCTGGCATATGCTATCACTCGCTTTGTTCCTTCTTGCTCCTGGTACAGCACTGCTCCTAATCCAAAAGAACTTGCATCAGTGTGTAGTTCAAAGGGCTTGCAATAATCCGGATACCCAAGGATTGGAGGTGATGTAAGGGCATCCTTCAGCTTCTGGAATGCAGCTTGCTGACTAGCTTCCCAATGCCAAGGTAATCTTGCTTCCGGCTTCTTTCCTTTCGGTCCTTTCTTCTTCACTGTTGGAGGTAGGAGATCACTAAGTGGTCGGGCTATGTTGGAAAAGCTCTTCACAAATTTCCGGTAATAGCCAGCAAAGCCAAGAAACCGGCGAACTTCTTCAGGGTTGCGTGGAGTAGGCCAGTTCACAATCTTTTCAGTTTTAGCAGGATCTGTCTGCATCCCCTCAGCTGAAACAATGTGACCAACGAACTTCACCCTCTCCTTGAAGAATTCGCATTTCTTGGGGTTCAGCTTGATTCCACTCTCCCGTAGTCTCTGTAGGATCTTCTCTAGTCTGACTAGGTGGTCCTCAAAGGTGTTGGAGAAGACGATGAGATCATCCAAGTAGTTCATACAAAGTTCGAGGTGCAGATCTCCAAGCATGTCCTCCATTTGTCTCTGGTAAGTAGCAGGTGCGTTCACAAGTCCAAATGGGAGTCTATTATATTCATAGAACCCAAGTGGTCCAACCGTGAAAGCTGTTCTGGCCTTGTGCCCCTCAGCAACATCAATTTGGTGATATCCTGACTTCATGTCCATGACAGAGTAGAATTTGCTCCCTGCTAACTTATCAAAAATCTCATCGATCCGGGGTAGAGCGTAACTGTCTTAACGGTCCGATTATTAAGAAATCTGAAGTCCACGCACATCCTCAGGGAATTGTCTTTTTTTGCGAGCAAGCACGATGTTAGAAGCCCAAGGGCTGTGTGAGCGTCGAATAATTCCACAAGCTAACAGTTGCTTGAGATGGTCCTTGACCTCAGGAAACATGGCTGGTGGTATCCTCCTATGTCTCTGTTTGAATGGTACCTCATCTGTTAGCTCGATCCTGTGCTGTACAGTTGTAGAATGACCAATGTCCATATCCCCAGTAGAGAACACATCACTGTATCTCTTTAACAGATCCTCACATAACTTCTGTTCATCTTCAGTTATTGTTGGAGATATATCCACCTTGTCCAAAGGATGTTCCATGTTCTTCTTCACCATCTTCTCAAGGTCAATTGTTGATACCTCCTCAATCCGAACTGGTTGAATCTCACACACCAAAGCTCTCGGGGGAATGACTACAGTTTGAGATGACAAGTTAGATACCTGGACCGGGATGTACTTATTTTTGTAGTTGAATCTGAAAATAGCAGGGGCTATCTCCAATCCAGGTGGCACAGCGGCATTTGTTGTTTGCTGTATCATCACACAGGTATCTCTATAGGGGAGTTCCTTGTCAATGTAGCCTCGGATGGTGGTTGTAGTGTTAGGATGGACAACGATCTTGGTACGCTCATTACACTTCACAACACCCAGCTTTCCAAAGTTCTTCTTTAGAGCCTTGTCCTGAAGCAAAATACTCCTAAAAGCTAAATACCAGGAAGTATGTAGCTCAGCTGCCTGAAGGAAGTTGGTCCCACTCCTTGTCTTGCAGTCTTCCATAAGCGGATAAAGGAAATTTGTTCCTAACAAGACTGGTACAGTAGAATTATAGGCACTATCAGGTACAACTAAACACAAACACATGCTTGGTTCCTTCAATGCCTCCATTCCACAAGTACCTACTTCTACAACAATATAACCACTATACGGAAGGGATTTACCATCAGCACACTCTATATGAATAAAGTCCTTCAGGGGCTTGATCTCTGTTCCTGAAAGGTGTTCCTTGTGGAATGACTCAGAAACAGTAGACACAGTGGATCCAGTATCAAGCAGCACCTTGCATGATATTCCATTGATTGCAACTGATGTTTCACTTGCTGATCCAATGAGTCCAGGAGGTAGCTGAGGACGAACTTCAGTGGGGCTCTGTCTATATGAACCTAACGTCTGCCCCTTGACATAGGTCCTCTCTGGTTTAAATACCCTCGTCTGTGGTCTGTCCTGATCAAACAACCAATCTGGAGGTGTCCAGGTTGTCCACAGTTATAACAGCAACGCTCCTCCCTACGCTGTGGTCTATGAGGTAACTGTTCCACTTCCCCTTCAGGTGCAAAGTCCAGGCCTTGCATGGCTCCTGATATCCTTGGTGGTGCTGGAGGAAGTCGGTGCTCCAAGTTATCCAATTTAGCTGAAAGCTTGAAAAGAATCCCCTTCAGCTCTGATATCTCGGAGTTCTCGGCTGTAGGTGTAGCAATGGCTTGCTTAGCTGGAGCTGCTGACGAGGTCTTCTGGGGTTGAGTTTTGAACTCCTTCATCCTGAGTTCTCGTCCATACTCTATTCGACGGATCTCCACCCTGAGACGGTCAAAGTCTGTGATGGTATCGAACTTGTGGCCGCTAATGTCCTTCAGTTCTTGACATAGACCCATCCAGAACACATTATGGAGCATCTGGTCAGCATCCATGTCCTTCAAGAAACCTTGACTCTTGACATCATCCAAGAGGTCTTCAAGTCTACATCCCCATGTAGTCACATCTTCAGAAGGACCCTGTCTTGCACTGTAGAACTGGGCTAGGAGGGTCTCTCCTACCTCACTAGGCTTGAAGATACTCTTGAGCTTTTCAAATATTCGGGAAATGGAAGCTGAAGGTCCAAGTCGCATCACTACTCTGGCTGCACTACCACGAAGAGAACGATGTATAGCCTGGATGACATCTTCTCTAGGGTGAGTCTCATCTTTTAACAAACGCTCAACTTCATACTGCCATATATCAAAAGAAGCTTCCCCCTTGGCTGCAGGATCACCTGAAAAAGAGGACAACCTTGGTGTCTGTCTGACACTTAGGCTCTTAAAACTCTGCAGTGGTTCTGTTGGGTTATGTCTGAACGAGCCATATGGTACTTCTTCTGTCTTCACTTGAGTTTGGACAGTCGAATGGCTCTCCATCCACTGTTTGAGTTCAACACCAGATCTTACATCTGGGTCAACTCCCAGCTTCTGGAGAGAAGCCATGACTGTCTCAAACTCCTCCTCGGATAGATCAGCCATGCTGATAATACCTAGACTGCAATGTAATAAACTGAATACTGAAATGAAGAAGGTACCTGCAACCTGGAAATAACAAAGTGAGCAATATATGATGTGTCCCCTCAAAAGGTGAGTGGGGCACACTACCAAACAAAGAGAAATAAGTGTAAGCTGTGATTAAGCTGAAAAAAATGGGGGAAAACAAAAGTATAAACAATAAAGAGGACTCAGTGTACTAAGCAGGTAAAGCAAAGCACAAGCGCTGCAGGCCGCGCAAAGCAGTATGCAACATGAAAGCAAATAAATTGATTCACACTTACATGGCTGCAATCAAAACAAAAAGAATGTGGGCTTACATAACTCAAGTTTCCCCAATATATGCAAACTTATAAAATAAATAAGCCTAAGTTTGGTTTGGAGATATAAGTAAAGTACTAAGACATGATATAAATCTAACCTATATTTGGATATTGTTGGTATAAACTTTATTTCATTGTCAGTCAACAACAAGTGATACAAGTAATAATCACATGGTTAGTAACTGAACTGACTGAAGGCAAAGAACTAAAGTTGACAGCAAAGCAGACAGTAATAGGTTAAGACAAGGGTGCTGTGCAAAGACCTTATACCGTAATACCCCAGTACAAAAAAATGTAATACCTATGTAAACATTTCTAAGACCGGTCACATATATAACTATAACACGCAAGATGTAAAATGCTAAGTGGCCACAATGAAATATGTACGTACTAAGTTGTTATCAAATGGTGATATCACAGTATGCGCAACAGTCACAGGATATAACACTAAGTCTAAATATCACAAATGTAGACAAGTATATATCACAGCAAGTAAATGTATAATCACAATTATTACATGTTTATCTATCACAGGTAGCTACCGTTTAATAATGTATAATCACAGAGTAATTGTACAAATACACTATTTCACACAAATGTCAGATATCAGGTAAATCTTCTTCTTGTGTCCAGGCGCCACGATGTGTCAGTAACACATATCACAAATTCAGTCACAGGTACTTCAATATATAAGTCTTGATATCACAGAAGAATAAAATATAGATCTTGATATGACAGAGGAGTGTCAATATCACAGTACTCAGTATATCACCAGTGTCTATATCACAGAAATAAAGTGTCACTTTCACTTATGAATTAAAACATAAATAAATATAGAGCATACACGGAAGCCATTATGAATGTTGGCAGGCTCAATGACGTCACAACTCTGATGTCTGTGGGGTCAGGCTATCTGATGTGTCCATCTTGTCAGCTGGAATAATCCAAAACAAGGATGCCATTTGTCGCAGAGGCTTATGCAGGGTAATGGAGAGACAAAAAAGCATGCTGCTTTTACAACCGGATTTATTCCAATGATGGTCCACAATCAGTGGTTATGATGATGATGAAGAAACCCTAAAACACAATATTTACAAAATGTAGGCAAACATCATAACCAATAGATCATTAAAAGAATACTGCCATTATACATCCATTACATGTGTTTGATATGCCAATCAATAAGATATAATGTGAACACTTACTTTACATGTAGTACGGTAAAGCATGTTATGGAGGATATCTCCTCAGTGAGGATGATATCACTGAATACACTACAAAGCAATTAAATAATACTATATTAAGCAATATAACATTACAATAGTATAGACAATTATGCCATGACATGTTGACATAAATACATGTATAACCAAGGGAAGTAACCCCCACCTCGTCTAAGGGACGGAGGCCAAACCACCAGATGTCATCAAAACTGGTCATGCAGTATCTTACGTGACCTGATAAATGATATATAACTACATGAATCTTACTGGTATGGTAAACATCACATACATTGTATACATGGCATGTGAAACTCATCTAGCAGTATAAAAATCAACATTTTTAGGCATTTCATATGTATTGATAAAATCAACAAATATACTGTTTGGGTATTTTACACTTTCATGATAAAATAGTACCAATACATGCTTAAATCTAGTACACTCATTATGCATATACCTCAGTGGTAACATCTTACAATATTTAAATATATATAGCACTAACATGAATATACTGATAATTCATGTTTATAACATATACATGATATACTGTTCTTATGGAACATAAATGACTTAATATGAGTGTACTAAAATACATTATATATACTAGAAAACTAAGTACAATGATAATAAATATAATTAACTCACCCCAAACGGAGCTGTCCTTTCCCAGTGAGAGTTGTGACTAGAAATGGTGCACATAGTAAAGGTATGAAGTACATGACCAAGGTGGTCATGTGACGCGGGAAATACAAAGCCAGGCCAAGCTGACCGGCAGAGAACAATAGGCTAGGCTGAGACCGCAGTAGCCTTAGCACAAAGAATCAATCACCACATGTTAGATTATGTTACTGAGGTGTGAGTTAGTGGACTAAGTAAACTAATTTATTTAATACACTAATCCTAAAATACCTATGTTTTGGATAAGTTTATACTAAACTACTTTTAAAATAATCCCAAATATATACATCCTGCCACAATAATATCTACAAAATATACTTTATACTACAGGTGTCTTGAAGTACTGTTGAATGAAAATCAGGATACTTAGATACAGCAGGATAGTGTGTGGGTTTGTATGGGAAATAATTTGTCAACATTCAAATAAATATATTGTTACTAAAACAAGAAGATACAACTATGATTTACATCTATTTATGCATCATACACACTTTCTGGGGTAGTCAGTATGATTTGTTGTTTGTTTGGACAAATCTCTGTAATTTACTACTATTGTAAGAGCATGAGTATCAGAATTCTGTAAGAAATGATGGATCAATGAATTAACACCTGTGATGACTCAGAGCACTTAATGGTGGGACACATGTTATAAGGGGCAGAATAATATGGGTAAATCTCTTATTTCAAAGTATGATGACTGGTATGTATATTGCAACTGAGTAACTGAGTGCTTAATAGATGCATGGTAGATGTTCATTTGGCCTATTTATAATAAATAATATGAATTTAAATATTCAGATGCAACTTTAATTTTGATATAAAAAGTAATATTTAAAATCAGTTGTTTTATTATTTTGAATGTCATTTTTCTTAAAATATTTGTAAAGGCACGGATGTATACTTACTATATAGATCATTGGTAAAGGCCTGTCAAAGATGTCTCTGTGCTGCAAATGTAGGCGTATCACTAATTTGATTAAATTGAAGTCCATGGTAGTATTTGTAGAGATTTGAATGCTTGAATTGTTGTGGGAAATAACACAAAGGTTGATAAATAAAATGAGTTTGCATTAATTCATCGATGCAATATGTTAGCCCAGACTGCAAGAATGCCTCGCTGTTTTCTGACGTAGAAAATACTGTGGTAATATACCATTTTTCATGACGTTTTTCCGGCTATCTTCCATAGTGACAATTCGTCTTGTAGTTGAAGACTCAACAAATGTTGATATTATAAACTAATAATCACTTCAAAATATTCAGTTGTAAACGGCTGTTTTTGAATGAAGGTGCAACAGGATAACTCTTTAGCTTGGCTCCGTCTCTAAATGTCTCTAAATGTCTCTAAATGTCAGTAGTTATCGCAGCGCGCATTGATCTGGGAACCAGACTGGAAGCGACAGTTTGGACCGTCTTTATATCATTTCAAAAGGAGAGTTATTGCCCTTTGGAACAAAAAGATCGCCCATTTGTTTACCTCTCTTCCGATATCACAAGACCTTGAAGCTGATGACACTCCCTGCATCTCTTTCTCAATCCAGATCAGAAGGGATTTGAAATCTGTGAATAGTATGAGCAAGGGTCACTTCATGTTCTTCATTGTGTAGCCTGTTAAGTTTTGCTTACCAAGTAGCTCTGTTGTATGTCTCACACAATGTAAACAACATAGCCCATGGGAAGTACTGCCATACAATCTTGGCCATATATATATTAGACATTCCAAAATTTTCATTTGTTCAGTTTCCAGGTTTTGAATAGAGAACTTTATCAAAATGTTTTTTCAGTGTGTAGTCTGGAATATCAGTCGCCAGTTTGAAACTACTGCTGTTTAGTTTGAGAAAGCTGCTTTCTGATTGGGTAATGTCAACTTCTTGTTAGTCATTTCATTGGTAGGTCAAAGTTTCGAAAGGTCGTTCTGACATTACCTGTAATGAGATGTCCTCAGATCTAGTTTAGCGGTATTGAGAACTAAGACCTGATTTTAATGAGATTGGGATTGTTTACCGCTCAAGAAAGATTTACTGCTGACCAACGAAGCTGGTTACATGTTATCCTTGAGGCAGGGCTGAGATTGGTTGTGAGTAACCTATATTTGTCACAGTCGAGTGTGTTTACCATTTTAATGCCTTTTCCATGCAGTTGTTTTTCAGTTTTGTGTTTGTATTTGTTATATGATGTATGAATACTTATCTGTAGTAATAACAAATCATAACAGTGTAGATCATGTTGATATATTTTCAATTTATTAGTAGCATATTGTATCTAATTTTTGTTTAATATTTTGTTTTATGTTCTATATTTAAATTCCAACTATATATAATATATAAGGTTTGATGATAATTCAAGAAGATTTTTCTACAGTAGGATGGAAATTGCCACCTAACACCATTAGGTAGGGCACAAGGAGCAATAAGCTGTGGAATGGTCATTGTTAAGGTAGCTTCTTTATATACTGAAAAACACTGTGTTCATATAATATGTTTGTTAGAGCAAGCGCTCATGTTCCCAACTAGAAATAATCAGGCATGTCATTGTCTGAAATTGAAGGTCAAGGTCATTGAACCAGAAATGCATAAAACTTTCTAATGAAGCTAACTAGAGGCATGACACCATATGTATAAAAGCTGTACTTAATTTGACATGTGTATTACAAAAGAGGAAATGAAGTCATTAAACCTGAAGTGTTCTTATGGACTTAGTAAGAGGCATGAAACATGATGGTTTAAGATTGTTTGACATCCCCATCCTGAAGTGATGTCACTAAAGAGGAAGTACTTTGTTACTAAGGTAGCCACAAACAACTGGATGTGTTATCATTAAACAGGAAGTGCATATACCTTTCTTCTGAAGCTAGCTTTCTGTTTTAAAGCCATACATGATCAGACATGTTCATGTACCTTTCTTAGTAATGCTGTTGGAGGCATAGAACTTTCCTGTTTGTCATTAAGTGCAGATGTAATCAGACTGGAAGTGTTGAGGGATCCATATTGTGTTAGCTAGAGGCAATGTACTTTCATCAGGTTTTAAGTTGTCGCAGGCATACATTTCTGCAAAGTTAAACAAAGATGTTTTTATCAAATTTGAAATGCTTGAAAGTATGTACAATTTCAGAGGCCTTCTAGAAATGGTGGTGTAGGAGAACAAAAGCTGTACAAGTTATTTTCCAGAGTTATATAATTCCTGCCAAAATTCCTGTATGAGGAAGTCTTCCCAGCCAGAAGGTCATGTATTGGGCAGTTGCCATCATGAAGAGAGTTTGAGGATCGACTGTCAAACACTGGTGGATCTGGAGAAGCTCTACCAACCCAGAGGATAGATCATGAAGTATGTTCTTCCAGGATACTTTCAGATTCCATGACCATGTGAGAGGCAAGTCATGGAATCTGTTCCTATTAACTCCACAGACCTTGTAACAAGAGTTGTTACGGACAACAGGTCCACATGGAAGAAGACCAAGAAAAGAACTCTTGGTTCTACAGTCACCAGGGCTGATTTAATCTTAAGAGTTGAATCAAGATCCTTTATCTGTTCACCCAGTGACCCAGACAGGTAGATGACAAATCTGGTCACTCATTTGCCAATATGATTGAGATATTGTATCATCTTATGCTCTGCATCAAACCACCTGTGTGGAATACGAAGGCTTCCATTTTGGAATATGCATCTCACTTTGCCGTGGTCAAGATATCGGTCTTTGCTGGTCAACCAGGCTAATGACGGGAATAGCAAGTTAAGAAGTAATGAAAAGCTACCTCTTCATCCTTTGAAACGGAGAACATACAATACATATTATTGTGCATTACCAGAGTCTCCTTTTCAAGATGAGGATTTCTATTAGTTGGTGATTTCACCTAAACTGAACATGACTATTCCCTTGACTATAGAGATATAGACACCACTATTTGTCAAGCTATGGACACTGGTTCTATGTCAACTGGTTTGTAGCTGGTGTGTGCTATATCAATCCCACTATTGGAAGAATCTTACAAGAATTTCCAAGGGGAACCCTAGTTCAAATCCACACTGAACAGATTGGAATTACACATGGACTCTTGGACAGAATAGTCAAGATGCAGGAGGAGTTGTTCTCCATGCAGATGTGGCTGTACACTCATTTCATAGGAATGCAATGACAAAATCTTCTTTCACTAGTATATTTGAAATGTTTTAAACCAACCTTTCTCAGCACTTACCCTGTTCAACTTTACTCGACTATTGGGATTAGGTGGTCAGGCTCGCTGACTTGGTTGATGTATGTCATCGATCCCAACTGCGTGGATCGATGCTCATGATGTCAGTCATTGGATTGTCTGGTCCAGACTTGATCATTTACAGACTGCTGTCATATAGCTGGAATATTGCTGAGTGCGGCATTAAACAACAAACAAACAAACTCAACTGTACTCTCACTAAGGTCGGGAATAGGTATGTCTGGACACATCTGAGATATTTCCCATGTTGGTGGACTTCTTCTTCATTTTCACCAGGATGCTAAGTTCCTCCACGGCACCATAGAAGGATACCGCTCTGCCCTAACATTAGTTCTCCAGCATGGCAGGATTTATGTTGGAGAAAATCCTATCCTCAACAGACTCATGAGATCTTTCTTGTTGGAGGATGTTGGCACCCTGCACACTTTCCCCAAATGGAACCTCTTAATTGTTCTGTCGGCTCTTTTGGAGGATCCTTGTGAACCTTTGGCATCACCCATGCTAATACAAAAGACCAAGAAAATTGCATTCCTATTTGCTATGGCCACAATAGGCAGGGTGTCGGAACTTCATGTTCTTGACTTCTCTGGACTCATGCACTAAAGATTAGGGCTTTATTATCATAAGACCCTACCAGATTTTGTGGGTAAGAACCAGGCTACGTTGCTGGGAAGGGAAGGACACAGTACATGATCCATGCTCTCAGCAAGGGTTTGGGTTCACCTATTCAGGCTCTTTTTAGCAGCGACACAACCACCACCACACAAAAGATACAGAAAAGGTCTTATTAACCAGCTTCAGATAAGACATTACTGAGGCGATAGCAGCAGAAACCATATCTCTGTGCTGCTCCCCATAAACAATTATATGGGCTGTCTCACAGCATTTTCAACGTAGATCCCTGGTCCAAATCTTCATCACACTTTCATGCTTCAACAAAGTGCATATGTCATGATCTAACGATAAATGCAACTTAATTCACTTCCTGAGACACTTGGCTTCAAATATGGGTAGTTAAGGACGTGCAACAATATATTTTCCAACCTGATAAGTACATAGAAAGTAACATGATAAACTATAAGTAAACGTATTTGAAGGCAAGAGATTTAGGAAGCAACTTGTGTTGCAGTTTTCCAAGGATTATGACAAAATTAAGATCATCTATATGGAGGCAGCACAGAGATAGTGTTACTACATCTACCAAGGTGACTGTCACACATTGGCTTAAAACTACAATACCTGACAGTTACCGGTATAAAGAGTGAACAAGTCAGCAGCCTCCAGTACATTTTAGGCTCATGAGATTTCGACTTTATCCACCAGCCTTGATTCTTAGAAGGCAGTTGAATGATTGATTGTTTGTTTTTTAACGCCGCACTCAGCAATATTCGAGCTATATGATGGCGATCTGTAAATAATCGAGTCTGGACCAGACAATCCAGTGATAGACACCATGGGCATTGATCCACGCAATTTGGATCAATGACATGCATCAACCAAGTCAGTGAGCCTGACCAGTCTCCATGGAGCAAGTTGTTAACATCTGCCAATGCAAGTTATCATGCTCAGAGGCCACGGAATGATGTCAAGGTCTCTTGGAGTGTCGTCATACTGGGAGTAACATCATCAGATCTGAACGTGTCATCAGAACAGGTAATAATGTCATGGGCAACAGATTTTGAAGATGATGTGGAACTAAAGACACAAGATTGATTGATGACACCACAAATTTGGGAACTGGACACAAATTCAACGGTAGTTCGATGGAAGTTTACCACATAGCTTACTTATGTCCTTGGCATTATTCCAGGATTGGGCCTGGATCCCGTATTTGGGATAGTGTACACATAATCTTGGTCATGAAACTAGAACGGGCATGGTACAATTAGGTACCCCAAGATACTGTATCTAAGGGATTTAAATTTATTGATATTTAATTATCAATTTATGTGGACTGGAGTCATGTATTTGGGGTTACAGCCTTTATTAAATCCAGTAAACTTAACTATCCAGGGTATAAGGAAGAGAATTTATCAATGTCAACTTCTTTATTATGAGGAAGTCAACGTTTTGGCAAACAGTAAACTACGATTATAACAAACTCAAAGGGACCACTAAATTTTGTTTGTTATAATCGTAGAGTAATGGGCAAATGGGAGGCAGGGGGTAATTAGCACAGATGGGTTATAGCACAAATGGACAAATTGAATATATGTTCTCTGCTTCATAGCATTTATTCACCTGATGAAGGAGTAAGTATAAACTCTGAAATGTTGTGTTCCTCATAATAAGGTACATGTAGTTGACATCCATAAATTCTCTTCCTGTGTTTCATAAGGAGTTCTGAAGGTCTATTATAATGTGATGACAGCCAAAATACAGGATTTTGGTAATAATATAATAGAGGGGAGTACTCTTTGAAAAGAATAACAATGATAATTATTGAGTGATTTTTGTGAGGGATTCTAGTCCATTATTGAGGGCTTTAAGTTAGAACAATACACATCATATGATGAAACATGTATTCATAAGTGTGACAGAGTTTTTCGTCTGACCTTTGCTTTTATGTGCAGCGATTGAATCATAAGTCCATTTTTTGATAACCAGCATCAGCATTCTAGGAAGTTTTCAAGTGTAAAGGGAAAATTTTACTTTATTTTTTTGTGTTTTGGTTTTTGATTTCCGGTACTGAAAATGGGAAATTAATGCATCAAGAAATTAATGTGAGTAGCCCTGCTTTTTGAATATAAACCTAGTCAACAAATGATAATACAAGACTGTAGACTTAGAATTCCATAATATAGTATGGGGGTAATAGCAATTAGAATGAATAATATCATTTTTTGCCTTTCACAAAGTTAATAATTACTGCTTGACATGATCTAGGTTCTATAAAATCAAAAGCTTGAATTTCCAAATTTCAAATGAGATAAGTCAGGTCACCACCTAAGATTCCTAGTGTTACACGAGTTAGTGCAATCCTTTAAACGTAAATGAGAAGTGTTTTGTATTTACCACGACTGCTGTTGCTGTACTGGATAATTTCATTATGTGGATGACAAGGTTAGCAAGAACAAAGATCCTACTATTTATGGCTATTTTTCCTTTTTGTCTCCGGCGAGGTTGAATGAATGTTTTTACTTCAACTTTTGTGCGACCTATGACTTGAGAACTAGTAGATGGATTCTTTTCAAATTTAAGGAACACACCAATGACAGCCTTCTTATCATTTTCTGAGAATTATACAGTAACCTGTTTGTCTGATGTTGAGATGTGACAGTAAAACAGTTACCTGCTTTCCTGAGTTAAATAGTAACCTGCTTGCCTGATGTTTGAGAAACCCTCATCAGTGACAGCATTTTGTAAGTTATACAGTGAACTTTTCCTCATGTTTGAGAAACCCTCATCAGTGACAGCATTTTGTGAGTTATACAGTGAACTTTTCCTCATGTTTGAGAAACCCTCATCAGTGACCTAAGCCATGTAGGTTAGAAGCAATACTCGTCACAAAGAGAGTCAAAGTCCAGCAGTGAGAGAAACTTGTTATTGAGAAGATGTCAGGCCATGTAAATAATGTCAGCGCTGTTTGTGATGTCGTGGTAATACTATGAGGTCACAAGATTACAAAAGATGTATACAGTACATGAACATTCTTCAAAATGACAATCGATCTGGGGTCAAAATATTAATCAATGTCAAGTCAAGTGTACTGTACCTGGCAAAGCTTGCCGATGATGCACCAGTGCATCTTTGAATCATGCTGTTACTATATTTTACTATTGTTCTTTCCAAGAGAAACCGGCTCAAACGTTAAGGCATCAATATATCTCCGATATCGAAATTAATCTTCAGCTGATGTTGGAGTTGAGGTCGGGTGTGAGCCCTGCTCACTTTTGCCTTCTAAATGTGTTAGTGTTTAATTTCACTTGGTTATTGCCTTTATTGCATATATCACATCAACTTTCTCAACTCTCCCAACTGAATGGAGATCAGCATACTAACAGAAAAAGCAACTGTGCTTTATTTAAATATAAAAATACATTTATTCATATCAAAGCTACAACGCATTCAGAACTCTGCAGCTAGATGCATCTCTAAAGTTCCAAGATCCAATCATATCAGTCCTGTCCTCAAAGCACTACATTGGCTTCCAGTCTCCTTTCGTATAAACTATAAGATATGTATCATCACTCACGACTGCCTCAACAATAGCGACTATCCAGAATATCTCAAAGATCTTATATCCCTGTACTCTCCAGAGCGTGCTCTCCGATCCTCTGGTGGAACTCCACTGTATCAGCCTCTGTCTACTTCTGCTATGTCTGACCGTGCCTTCTCCTTTTGCAGTCCACAGTTATAGAACTCTTTGCCTTTGAATCTGAGAAACTCTGCTTCTAAGGAAACGTTTAAGTCTCTCCTCAAAACCCACTTCTTCACTTCAGCTTTTCAATAGATCTCCTGATTGTTGGCATATGTACATAGACATTACATTTTAACTTTGTCACAGCGCCAGTGAGCAACTGTCGATGGATATTAGGCGCTTTACAAATCAATTATTATTATTATTATTATTATTCTGAAATTAAATACTGCGACTTTCAATGCATATTCATGAAGATATCTCCTAGACTTTAAGGTTGTGATTCACAATTTGCACATGAAAGTTCATGCACGGCGCACACATTGGATATTTGGTGTTTGTTGGGAGCGGGTTTTTTCTCCTGCATCGACGCAAATAGTGGCCACACCCGATATTGACATTGTTAATTGAGTTGTTACACCACCCCTCATTTCGTGAGTGTGTCTGTCTCCTGTTGCCAGTTATGGGTTTTGTTAATGAATTTGTTATGATAAAAAATTATTCAGATGAGTGACCGAGTATTATGTTGTTATTTTCAATAGCATAACATTTACACCACTTTAATATCATGTTGTATGAAGCATATATATATGGTGAGAGACCTGACCACATGAATTCATTACGGAGAGATATACCAGAATCCTAACTGTAGGGATGTTGTTTTCTAGTTTGGTTTGAAAAAATGGAAGAGTCATGTAACTTCTCGCCCCCTGTCCACACGATCTGAAATAGTCCAGGACTTGTATGCAGATATCAACAAGGTGAAGCCCATTAAAGGTGAGTAGGATTTTGTAAAACTAGTGTGGGACCTTAACATGACTTTGATTTGTTCATGGCATTGAATTTAAATCTTTGCTGTTTTTAACGAGAAATTAATAATTGTGAAATGTCTTTGAAAATTGGAATATGACACATTGATATATACAATAGGATTCATATGTGTTCTTGCCAGTAAAATAGAAATAAAATTATTTATTTTTATATTTATTTTTATTGGGGTGGGGGTGGAAGAGAGCTGAAACTTTATGAAGACATGTAGGATGAGGCTCTTTGATAGACCTATGCTTGTACAGAAGAAATAAATGGATCAGCTAATCAGACTCAGTGACTTGGTTTGAGTGTCACTGTAATCTCAAGATGGGGGATGTTGCTCATAATCTCAACCACTGTTTCTTCTGGTCTAGACTCCATTATGTTCGGGCCATCATAATTATATAGCTGCAATATTGCTGAGTGTGGCATAAAACAACATTCACTCTCAGCTGACCTGAACTGAAAGTTCAAGTGAGCTTATGTTGTGGAGCTTCGTGCATTGTCCTCACTGAAAGTTTTACATTTTCAACATCTCCTTTGAAACCATAACACATATGAAGCTGAAACCTTGCATGGAAAATCCCAGCAATGGTGTTTCTAAGCATTACCCACAGGTTTCCAATCTTGTTGAAAATGTCACTTTTTTCTACATTTAGCCATTTTTTCGTGTCATCATTATCCCTAACAAAAAAGTTCTGCAGGAGATATGATAGAAATGAACTCTAGTGGTCCATATGTCCATCACATTTCCAGAACATCGCTCGTAATATCATTTACCTGATCCAGACTACATTATTTTAGGGTCATTATATAACTTGAATCCTGTTTTGTGCAATGTTAATTAACAATCAAACATAGTGAAAAGGATGTATTACTTTGTTTTGTTATCTAACAGACATGCAGTAAGTGAGATGCTGAATAACATGTACTGGCTGATGTTTCTTGCAATGACCTTTGACCTGTTGATAACCATGTTTAATTATTTCAAGATTTAATACATTGTTGTCATCCCCTCTGAAACCTCTTTCAGAAGGTAAAAATTATGTATATATATAATCCAAGCAAAGGGGGGTCTTTAATAAATTGATCTCAAAACATGTCCTCCAAGGCAGCCATCCATTTTTGCATGTTTCAGTACAAAACTGACATGCAGTAAGTATGTGGTATGAGATGAGATGAGGTACAGAAGTAGTGTGCCTGTGAAAGATGTGCTCTTTCATGTAAGATACCACAGCAGCAAATTTGCCAAAGCCCAAAAATACTTTATTTAGGAAATTGAGAAATGGCGATAATAAATCAAATAAAGTATGTCTTTGTATTATCTATTGCGTACTTGATGATGATTGGACTTTGATCTCAAGGGTATTAGACAACAATACTCCTTAATGAAGAGCTCAGGGCTCTATGATATATGAGTGTAAAGATTGGAATAGTCAAAGGTTTGCCAGAAGCACCTCCCGAGGTATATGTGACATCCAGGGATTGAAGGAGGAACTGAATACTAAGTGCTTAATGTTGATCTGAAAATACAAGCCGCAGTTTGATGCTAAAAAATAAATGGTTGTATTGATTTGTTTTAACAGCATTTCTTTCCGTTTCAGTCTCAACTGTCCGTCCAACAAACATTATATATGCCTGCTTGTTTGGTTGGTGGCTGGCTCTGTTGTACATCATCATCAGTGGACTCATGTACCTTACATACATTGGCAGATCTTATGGTGAGAAAGCTGGGATGTTATACAGGACTCCCATAAACAATAACATATCTCCTATAGTTTCCAAAAGTTGACACCTTGTTATTTTGTGAGCCTTTACAGACTTTGATATTCCTAACATAACCTGCGGGTGTTATCAGGGACATAACCAGAATCACCTCTTGGTTCAATTCTTGTAGCTCCCATATAATTCATTTTATCATACCTCCATGTCAGAATAATGAGATCTGATTGGTCCACATGATCTTGATAAAACACTATGTATCTCTCCTTGGAGTGAAATAAATTTCTCAGTGGGGAAATAAATCCCATATACCCTGCCACGAGCAACTCATACTGCACATGGATTTCTGAGAGGCAGAATAAAACCCTTATACCCGGCTTCTCAGCAAAAAGCAGCACGCTTTTTCCGAGTCAATGAAAGTCACGTGACTTGTACCCCGAGGGATCCTGTTACAAATTTTTTATCTTACCGACATGTTTTAATGTGCCTTGTTAAAGAATTAACACAAATTCAAAATTGATAGAAAGCAGCTGTTCGATTGAGCTGCAGTTAACTTGTGCTATGTCACATGACTTCCTTTGACTCGGAAAAAGGGTGTGGCTTTTTGCTTTGAAGCGGGCCTCTCAGAAATCCATGTGCAGCCTGTATTGCCTTGTGGCTTTGGCATAAGAGACTTATTCTCCTGCTGAGAAATGTATTACCCTCCGGCACGCATAAAACAAACATGGCACGCATAAAACCCCATGTACCCCTCGTGATCCTGTAAATTATAGTGTCGATTTCCCTTGGTATTTTTATGCAAGTGATAATAGAGGTGGAATCTGGTGACTAAGAGTAACTTGTAATAGCCAATGATGGTGCATTGATTGAGCCATGACAGTTGTACTCATAGTTTTGTTTGTCTTTAACATTTAAACAGATTATTCTTCAATTTCCACGAGACTGTGCTGAGATTGTCTAGCCCTGATTTAGGGAATTGTTGGATGCATGGATCCCCAAAGCCTTTGGCCTATGTAGAGATGCATCAACCATTCAGTGGTTTTCCCTTTCCCAAAAGAAAGCAGACGGGGATTATGTCATCTGTCTGGAAGTAGACAATGATTCTTACTATAACTGCAATGCATGCAGAATAAGAACTAGGTTAGCCTTCGCAGTCAAATGCTAAATGTTATCTTTAGAATAATTGTTGTCTCCCACTGACAGCTTAGGTTACTTTGAACTGTGGACATGGTGAAGTTGTTGCAAATAGTTATCACAAAAAGACACATCAAGAGATACCAATGTTTAGAATATTCCTTCCACCATTCCATCCAATCAGTGACATCATATCATATCAGAATGTTAATTGTTCTCCTATTTAGATTGAAATCAGTGACTGTCTATGTTTACAACCTAAAACACTATTTTGATTGTGTCTTTGCAAGATACTGACTAATTTCAGACTTAGTTTGATGAACACTGTCTTGACAAATGTTATGAGCCACAGTAGATCAATTGTACATTTTATGAAACAGTTGGCAATGTCCAATGGGTACCAGAATGCCCGAGGCATTGACTAGGCAAGAACAGCAGCCAGCTCAGATGCTGTTTGTGCTTAGACTGTTGTTGCTAGTACTGCCATATGCAACCATTGAGAGATGAAACAACAGTCTTGACTGTAACATGAGAACCACACACACTTGCAATAGTTTCATGAGTCAGTTATTTTTGCAGACCAACAACAAAGACAAGATGTAAGGAATCCCTCACATCCTGTTTCCCTAATTACACATGGTCACTCAGAGTCAATTCTCTAATTAGTCTTAAGTTCACTAATCTGACATATCTCATCATAACATAACACTGAGCAGTCCAGACATGTAAAAGCCAGCCAGTGTATACTGTTAGATAAACATGTTACTCTACCCCCCTGGTCAGCTACAACAACACATGCATCCATAGTTTCAAAAACCAGTAACTGACACTGAGTTACCCAGGCAGTGGCCTGATTATATATGTCAGGTAGGACATTACCCATAAAGAAATTACAATAAACAACACAAACCTGGAAGCAAATGGTATACAAATAACAAATCATAACCAAAAAAAATAAACATTATAAATATATACCACTGGATCCTAAAACAAATTAAATCTGAAGACTTAAAAGCCCCCAGTCAAATAGGCCTTAAATCAACTATCTTCATGGGGGACTTCAATGCTAACCACCCCTCCTGGGGTATCACAGATAAAATAGACCAAAAGAGCAAACTCTTTGCCAAATGGATCGAAAATAAATCCTAATACTATTAAATAACAACCAACCAACTAGGTATAACTAAAAACACCAAAGTATTTTGGTTATAGATTTAACAATCTGTACCCCTGATCTAGCCCAAAGTACTCTGTGGGAAGTGCACAAGGAGCCACTCTGCAGCGACCACTTTCCAACATAAATATCCAAACCCCAAATGAACTCCGAGAACCAAAATTCCAGAACAACAAAACCGACTGGCAAATTTCTTTGAAATTAGAGACCCCGAAAAATACTGCCAAAACATAACAGAATGCATAATACACATTAAAAAAAATAAAATTAAGCAAACCCACGGTACCTTGGTGGATTGGGGGAACTAAAAAGACCAGAAAAAAACGCAAAAGCGCATTTAATAAAGCTAAACAAAACTACGTACATCTAATTATCAAATAATGGGTAGGTTTCCCGGCGGGATAAAGCCAACGGATAAAAACGATATCTGTTTGGGTCATATGCGGATAGAGATGCAATTATCAAAGGTCAAGTAGAGACTACTTTCACTGTCTATAAACAAACATGGCGTCGTCCTCGTCATTCAGCGATCGAGTCAGAATTAACCATCGGGAATCTGGATAAACTTCAGAGATAATTGCTTTCATTATCAAAAGAACAGTCTAATATACTGAAAATCAGTGTCTAACTGTGACGTAGCTAAGGCAACTTTATAAGTTTTGGCAACTTTGGAGAAATAAATTCACGAGGCCTAGCCAAGCAGGATCAGTAGCCATATCTGTGCTTGTAGACCTCTGCGGCTTGAACCTTTCTCCACAAATTAAAATAGTTGGATTTGCCCCAAATATGTTTGAATTGTTACCTTGTTTCGTTTTGTCGCTGTGTGTACATCTGACTACACTTCTTAACGTTATGACAGGACAGACCGACTGTCAACAACGTCTGACCGTGGCCGTGACCTCTCATAGACTAGGAATAGAGTAGCTTCCCTTTGACAAAGGGCATGCAGTTACTCTAGGGGACAGACCGATGGATTGCTGCGAAAGGCAATTAAGACCAATTGTTGTTTTCGTATATGTTGCTTCGCCACTGTATAAGAAAGAGATTTCAGTTGGAACTATATTGGCTACTGTCACTGTCCGACTGACACATCACTTACCCTGTGACGTAATAAATATTAATGAGCGCATTCCAGGAAAACTCGCAATGTTTCGGTAATGTTTGTGAGAGAGGGAAAGCGACTTTGAAGCACAGAATTAAAGAATGGCATTATATGATAAAGAGGTTATCACACTTGTGTGTTTGGGGATGGTAAATATCCTGTATTAGGAATAAACACGATGTATTTAGCTCGCCAAGGCTCGCTAAATACAATGTTTATTCCTAATGCAGGATATTTACCATCCCCAAACACACTCGCGTGATAACCTCTATAGATAGCACACCAACTAAATCCTCAAGTACAAAACCTCGTCAAAAGCCAAAAACTGGGAAAAATTCTGTGAAGAAATAAATATGCACATAAATAACTCAACCAATCCGAAACAGAAAGCAAATTATCTAGCAAACAATTTCGAAGCCATGAGTAGCAAAAGCAATTTCAATATGGGATTCCAAAAACAATTACAAAATGAAAATAAATTCTCCAAATTTCCTCAAGACGATAACCTAGAAATAAACCACCCATACTCAATGGAGGAACTACTCCACGTGCTAAATAATCCACAAAAAAAGAAAAGCCCTGGACTGGACCTAACTTCAAACCAAATAATTAAACAGCTGCCCCCAAATCTTCTGGAATCACTACTAAAACTATACAATCTCTTCTACCAAAACGGTCAAGTCCCTACTTCATTGAAAGAGGCATTGGTCATCCAAATGCCAAAGCCAAGTAAACCAGCAGACGATGCTAATTCTTATAGACCAATCTCCCTAACCTCAAACTTATTTAAAATCATGGAGGCAATGGTCCAAAACAGGCTCTAACACTTTCTGGTACAAAATAACATAATAAACCAAGATCAAAGCGGTTTCAACCCAAGCTCTACCTTAGATAACCTTGCCCATTAAGATATCAAAACTGAACCAACAATATAAGGATATTCCTAGATTTCTCTAAAGCTTTCGATATGGTATGGCATAACGAACTTATTCGCTCACAAACTCCAAAAGCAGGACCCCCACCCCCCTGCCCAAAATTGACATCTCTCTCCGCCAAACTAAATATTGAAACCGACCCAAACACCGCTAAATCCACCACACAGCATACATACATGAAAAATGGCCAAATTGGTATCACATATACACAGACAGGTCCCTGACCGGACTCAAAACGCACGTGATTCGGCATCCACGTCAACAAACCTATAAAAGAAACAAATTCCTAAAGGCTCCCCAGTAACCAATCAATCTTCACAGCCGAACTAATGGGGATAGTAACAGCCCTACACAGTGCCCAAATAAGAAAAAAACTCCAAAAAACTAATTCTAACAGACTCATTTAGTGGGCTCAAGGCTATAAAAAACAAAACCACAAAAAAACATCCGAAACTAATACTTCAGATACTTAAAAGCTCTGACAGTCTCCAT
Organism: Haliotis rufescens; assembly: GCF_023055435.1. Classification (NCBI taxonomy): domain Eukaryota; kingdom Metazoa; phylum Mollusca; class Gastropoda; order Lepetellida; family Haliotidae; genus Haliotis; species Haliotis rufescens. Next base: position 19,402,034 of record NW_025964361.1, read on the forward strand.
AAACAAGCCAAAGACATAAAAATAGTTTGGATCCCTGCCCACATCGGAGTGGTTGGTAACGAACATGCCGACAAAGCAGCTAAATCAGATCTAAAATTAGAAGAAATAAACATCAACCTTCCAATATCTGAAAACGAAATTAAAAATATTACTAAGGAAAAAATCTAACAAAGGTGACAAAACAACTATCAGAATCAGACTGCAAACTAAAACACCCGTACAAAAGCCACTCAAAAAAACAAGAATCTATCATAAAACCCCAAAAATCATCAGGGCAATAACCAAATTACAAACAGGCCACACGAAACTAAACTCACACCTACACCAAATTAAAAAACATCAAACCGGTAAATGCCCACATTGCAACCAAATAGAAACTCCTGAACACGTAATACTACATGTCACACATTACCAACAACACAGAACAACACTCAAATCCACACTAAACTACAACCAAATGACACTAGCAACTCCACTAAACCCCTTAGATAACTTCCATACCTATAAAGCACTGGGCATTTATCTAATCAAAACAGGCCTACTCAGCTGCATTTTAAAAAACAGCAACAAACAGCAACAAAAAAACCACAACAAGCTACCAAAAAACATAAATTATAAATCTATAAAAACACACAACCACACAACATCACAAACTCCTTTAGTTCCCCCACCTTATTAGCATGGCATATTTCAAAGTTCCAAATTTCCGCCCAAATTGATAAAGCGATGATAAAGCCCATCCAGGTTGCCTTACCTTTCGGACATACCCTTCTTGACCACATCACTAAATATCCTGTCGGAAAGTGCACATTAAAATACAAACTAAGTAAGTAAAGTACTGAGTTACAATTTCATCATGCTGCTTCCTACGTGACAAATATTACACCTGCAAAAGTAGCTTTGATCTCTCATGACTCAAGCTGGGCATCAACACACAGCTAACATTACAAACTCTCCTAAGCCTTGGGGACCCGTGAAGATCCGGGGTAGATATGCATATGCATATACATCAATAGATTTCTACACAATACATCATAAATCATGCATATATACAAAACACGACGCATGACAGTTCAACAAGATGGGAAATAATATCAGCACACTGGGTGGCAGTCTTGGTTCCAGTCATCAGGTGTTCCTCCTCTCGGTTCAGGTGGTCTTCAAGAAGCCAATACTTCTTCTTCCTTGGCAGCTGCTTGCCACCCAGTACAAGTTGGCTGATCACAAGTTCCCTATGCATCTGCTCGTTTCTCAAAATGTCAGTGAACCTAAATAAGTTTGAGTACATCATACGTACACTGTACATCATAATTATGTTGGTCCAACTTACCTGACAACTCTTCTTCACATATTGTTGGGATAGGTCTGCTGTTACTCTTCACTTTATCCTACACGCCATCCAGGAACTTGTCCGCTAGTACTTAAGCTTGGTTCGGAAGGTGGTTGTGGATCTGTCTCTATGTGGTGATGAGGCCATGGAAGGTGTTGATGGTGGCTGGACAAGTAGAAACACTATATTTCCCATGTATATCTGCATGTTGCCTTCTCTTAACCCGGAACTCTCTTGGCCCTGGAATGCAAGGTTTCGGCTGTTGTGTTTGTTAGGAACAAACTGAATATCAACTTGTGCATTGCCATGTTGCAATGATGATCCATGACATTCTACAAGCTTATATGCAATTAACATGGTACCAAACCCACATAGCGGTCAACACATATCATTTTCTATTTAATTCAATGATTGGCGTGAACGGTGTTCACCTTATCAATTATATGAAATCAAGTTCAGTTCACTACCGGTACTGTTAAATGGAGAGGTGAGCTTCATTCTCTTGCTTTCAAACTGATTTGCTGTCAAGAAGGGTGTGTCTCTCTAGATTTCCTGCCAGTAGCTTTGTCTATTTTGTGCCGTTGAGTGGTACTTAAATGACATAAGACTTCAGGAACCATATATCCTTCGGAGCCCACACCAACTTAGAAGTCAAACCCTATATAAAGCAGGTTAAGCAATGTACAAAGTGCCTCAAATACAACCACACTGCCTCCCAATGCACATACCGTAAAACTAAATGTAAAAAATGCGCACAAACAGACTGCCCAGGCACATGCACACCCTGGTGCATCCACTGCAAATCCACCCAACACACTTCACTCTCAAACCAATGCCCATACAGACACACACTCACCCAGCAGGCCAACAAACACATAAACATAGACACGGCTAAAATCCAAACACGAAAATTTGCTACACCTGCATCTAAACCACTCCTCCCTACACCACACCCAAACACCATCCCACAAACAAACACCACACCCATAACCGACAGCTCTGTCTGGGGCCCCTACCGAGAAACCGCACCCACCTCACACATACAAGCAGCCACTCAACCAACCACGAACCCTCCCACATCTCACATAGCCAAAACATCAACCCCCGCATGCAAAACAAACCTCAAAATGACCACCACAACACGACCCTCATCCAAGCACCCTACAGCCAATATGGTAACAACGCTCTCCCACAAGCAAGCACAACAACAAAACACAAACACTATGAAATCATCAGCTACACCCATCCCACAAACACCTTCACAATCCTCCACATCACATGCCTCCCCCATGGAAACTCAATCAGCTAAACCTAATCTAACCGATGACGAAGATTTCTCCACTACTGAGGAAACAATAGACACTACTCCAACTAAAACAAACCAAACTCCCCAACCAGCCAACACCCAAAACCTAAACAACCTCACCTTACTCCTAGCATACATGCATAGTCAAAACTCACCAAAAGCTAGCATGAAATCCTTCTACAAAGTAGCTCTCAATCTAAAATTAACCGATCTTCCCTTCTTCCTCTTTAACCTCCATCTAAAAGAACTCACCGAATAAAATAAAAAATAAAAAATAAATCACCAATCACCCGAACCCAATATTCGAAGGACTAAATATTTTTCAGTGGAACGCCAACGGACTCACCTCCCACGGCCATGAACTAAAAACTAAATTTAAACTAAATAAAGGCCCTCACATTGCTTGTATACAGGAAACCAAATTCTCAAAAAAATCCAAATTCACACTACCTAACTACAACTCAGTTAGAACTGACAGAGCTAAACCGAAAACAAGAAGAGCCGCAGGAGGACTAATCATATTTATCAGGGAAGATATAAATTACGAAGAAATAAAAATAGACACGCCAAACCTAGAAGCCAACGGCATTAAAATCACATTAAATAACCGAAACATAAACATCATAAATATTTACCACTGGGCGGAACAAAAAGTCCAACCTGAGGATCTAAACAAACTACTCCAAATAAGCGATAAATCTACTATATTCCTAGGAGACTTTAACGCTCACCATCCTACATGGAGCATAGATGATAAAATAGATAATCATGGCAAATTAATCTCCGAATGGATAGAAACAAACGACCTAGTACTCCTTAATAGCAACCAACCCACGAGGTACGATAAGATAAACCAAAAAATGTCGGCTATCGACCTAACCATATGCACCGCAGATCTAGCCCAAAGTACTCAATGGGAAGTGCACGACGTCCCGCTAGGTAGTGACCACTTCCCCATAAACATAACCATAGGAAATACAAACGTACCAATCCAAACAGAAAACCAAGAACCAAAATTCCATTACAATAAAGCTAACTGGGACCAATTCCAAGATATCTGCAACGAAGCTAACCGAAACGAAATAGAAAATAATGATCCAGAAACCTATTGTAAAAACCTAACAGACTATATAATAAACGCAGCCAAAACCTCCATCCCCTTCAAAACATCTAAGACAGGCAAACCGACGGTACCATGGTGGAATGAGGAAATAGAACAGACTAGACGAAAACGTAAATCAGCCTTCAATAAAGCAAAACGCGACTACAAATATTTAAACATAGCCCACGAACTAAACCACCAGGTTCAAAAACTAGTCCAAATAGCCAAAAGTAGAGACTGGAAAAAATTCTGCGAAGGTATAAATAACCGTACAGATGCCAGGACGGTCTGGCGCAAAATCCACGCCATCAGAGGCTTAAAACGACATAAAAAAAACCCTAACATTGACAACTCAACCAACCCCGCCCAAAAAGCAAATAATCTCGCCAACCACTTTTCGGCCGTTAGCAGTAACACCAACTTCAGTAAAAAATTCCAAGATAAACTTAAAACAGAAAACAAACCTACAAAAGAACCAAACAATAACAATCTAGAAATAAATCAACCCTACACAATGGAGGAGCTCCTCTACGTAATCCAAAACAGGAAAAAGGGCACAGCCCCAGGATTAGACCTAACTTCTTACCAAATAATTAAAAAACTCCCCCTAAAACTACTCCAGGCACTACTCAAACTATACAATCTCATCTACCTAAACGGACAGGTTCCTACTCCCTGGAAACAGGCCCTAGTCATACCAATCCCTAAACCTAATAAACAAGCTAATCAAGCTAACTCATATAGACCAATATCCCTAACTTCAAACTTATGTAAAGTAATGGAATCAATGGCTAAAAATAGATTACAACATTACTTAACCCAAAATAACATCATAAACCCAGATCAAAGCGGTTTCACTCCTGGCCGCTCAACCCTAGATAACCTCACCCGACTAGAACAAGATATTAAGACAGGACAGCTAAATAAACAATATACCACAGGCATCTTCTTAGACTTCTCTAAAGCTTTCGACATGGTATGGCACGATGGGCTAATACAAAAACTTAAAAAAATAGGTCTCAAAGGTCAGATAATAAACTACATCCAGGACTTCCTAAACAATCGTAAAATAACCGTGGGTATAGACCAAACTCTATCGGACCAATGTCCCCTAGAAAATGGTACTCCACAGGGCAGTATCCTCAGCCCCACCCTCTTCAATATAATGATAAACGATCTATTCGAGGGCCTATCCCCTAAAGTAAACACATCAAAATTCGCGGATGATGGAGCCATCTGGATCCGCACTAAAAGCATGAACATGGTCCAAAATTTACTCCAAAAATCTCTTAATAAAATACAACAGTGGGCTGACAAATGGGGCTTCTCCCTTAACTCAGAAAAAACAACAGGAATAGTATTCAAACATAAAAACATGAAACCCGCCTCCCCAATCCTCCAGCTAAACAATCAAACAATCAAATTTCAAAAACAAACCAAATTCTTAGGACTTATTTTCGATGAACATCTCACCTGGGATGCTCACATCCAAAACCTAACAACTAAATGCAGTAAAGACCTAAACACCCTAAGATGCCTAACTGGTTCTAACTGGGGAGCATCCAAAGATACCCTCCTCTCTCTCTACATATCACTAATTAGATCAAAACTAGACTACGGCTGCGCCATATACAACACCCTAAACAACTCTCTATCTAAAAAACTTGACTCAATACAATATCAGGCTCTCAAACTAATTACACGCACCCAACATGGCACCTCCTACACCTCACTTCAGGCCTTAACAGGAGAAATGCCACTAAGTCTACGCAGGGAACAGCTAAGCTTAAATTTCTGGGCCGCGTCCCAATCAAACCCTCTCATCCAAAACTTAATAAACCAAAACATCAGCCCCAAAAACCAAGCTCTAGCTCGTAAACACCCCTTACTTACCCCAATATCCCAAAGAATAACAAACTACCTAAATGAACACCAAATTAAAAATCTTAAACAAAACTGCAAACAATCAAATATCTTCACCCCCAAACTTAAAATACCCAAAATAGACACAACACTAGCTAGCCAAATAAATAAACAAACCGACCCAAACATAGCTAAAACTACCACACTAGCATACATACACGAAAATTGGCCAAATTGGTGTCACATTTACACGGACGGATCCTCAGATCCGACCTCCAAACACACAGGTTTCGGAGTCCATACCACACAACCAACTAAAACCACACAATCCTTCCGACTCCCAAACAACCAATCAATATTCACGGCAGAACTAATGGGCATGGCCTCAGCCCTCCATAATCAAGAATCCAAAAACCACAAAAAAATCCTAATACTTACCGACTCCCTAAGTGGACTGCAAGCCCTCCAAAACAAAAATACCAAAAACCGACCTAAATTAATAAATCAAATACTTAAAAGCTCCAACGACCTAACTAAGGCAGGCAAACAAATAACCTTCTTGTGGATACCCGCCCACGTAGGAATATACGGTAATGAAAACGCAGATAAAGCAGCTAAACTATCCCTCAAAATCCCAGAAATAAGCTTAAACTTACCCATCTCAAAATCAGAAATTAAAAGTGTAAACAAGCAAAAAATCACCAAAAAATGGCATAACCTATATCTAAACTCAAATAGCCAAATCAAAAAAGTGCTCAGCAAACCACTAACCAAACCAAAAATTCTCCATCCATCCAAAAAAATCGACAGAGTAATCACTAAACTCCAAACAGGACACACCAACCTAAATAACCACCTAAAAAAATTTAAAAAACACACTACAGGTAACTGCCCGCACTGCAAACAACCAGAAACCCCAGAACACGCACTCATCCACTGCACACACTACCTAACACATCGAACCGCATTACAAACCACCCTCAATCTAAACAAGGCTCTAACTCTAGAAGCAATACTAAACCCACAAAATAAACTAGAAAACTTCAAGGCCTTAGGCGTATTCTTAATCAAAACGGAACTAATAAAACGCATCTAAAAACACAATAACTCACCAAATCAAAATCACATAAACAAACAAACATCCACCATACCCAGCTCCCTTAGTTCTCCTCCCCAATCCCATCGGCATCTATTCCAAATCTCAAAATTCCCAAATTCTATATAAGCAACCCCTAAAACCCCCCTCTTGGGTTGCACAGACCACTTTCGCCCCTTTCGGAAACACATTAAATGGCCTGGCCGGGCCCGTGTGCGAAATACGCATCAGTCGGAAAGCGCACGTTAAATCTCCAAAGTAAGTAAGTAAGTAAGTCAGGAACCATGAGCAAAGATTTTTTGTGAGCTACATTATTGTGGAGAAAGAATTGGCTGCTGCACTGGCATCCAGGCTGTATTGGGCGAGTGTGGCAGATACCCTATTCGAGTATATGCTTTGACCAGATGTGTGAAATATTGGCTGAACATACTAAAGATGCCAGACTTCCGTTTACCAAGAAAGTGCTACAATATGTCGTACCTATATGATGAACATGGTCGTGTCAATTGGGTAACTAAATTAAGGAATTGTCTTTGTAAACTTGGGTTCGGAGATGTATGGAGGTTCCAAATGTATATGGAAACTGAAAGTTTTTTTGCTTAATATGTTTAAACAATGTTTGAAAGACAATTTTCAGCAGATCTGGCATAGCAAACTTCTTGCAAGTTCAAAAATGTCATATTATGATTGTTTTACAACTTATGTTAAATGTGAACCTTATTTGTCATTCTTAAATTCGCAAAATATGAAAACAACCCTCACGAGATTCAGACTGAGTTGTCATACTTTGGAAATTGAGAATGGATGTCATTATAAAATTCTGAGAAATTTAAGAAAATGCAAACTTTGTAAATTAGACTGTTGAAACCGAGTACCACTTCCTGCTTATTTGTCCATCATATGTCAAGTTACGGCAACTATATCTCAAAGCAAAGTTCTATTGTCATCCTAACTTTCATAAATTTAATATGCTTCTGTCATCACCAGATACATATATTATTACAAATCTAGCAAAATATCTATATTATGCAAATGAAGTAAGAAATGCAAAATTGAATGTTTAAAACTTGTCTATACTCAACTTTTGTACACAAAGGCCTGTGGCCTATATGTATTGGAAATAAAAAGATTGATAACTGGTATCCAGGCTAGAAGGTTCTGCCCAGGTTCTCAAAACTAGAGCTATTTCTGCATTAAGAGATAGCGCAGACACCAAGACAAGTGAATATGTTGGTAGAATGTACAACTTTCATTTGTCTCAAACATTTCTATTTTGTCAATTTTGCACTAACCACTTTGACAATATGCCCAGGGACCATTACTCAGCTGTTTCAAATATGGCATGATTGATCTTTTTCCAGGTAAATTTTGTTGGATGATGGCATGGTATTTCTTCTGGCCATTTGGAAAGTTTGTACATCAGGTAAGATATACACTGACAGTACTTCCACAGTTATTACACTTCACATATTTTTTTAACAAGACAGAAGTCATTCTGTGTAAATCAACAATAATAGCTCACAGACTCCTTATTTACTCATTAGCATAACAAACTGTAGACAATGATAAAGTCGGTGACATATTGTTCAGCATAATAATGCAACACAAGCGAGTAGTCCCAAAGGAGGCATAACCTAAGTTTGTTATGTTGTTCACTGGAAAATAATTGCATGGTTAGCCACTCCCATTATTTACAATATAATACCTCTTACATGTGCAAATGTAGGTACCATTGCTGCAGAATCGCTGACATGTGATACTTCCTAATTTGAAATTGTAAAAGCCTTGATTATCTTAGCGCTTTGATATTCTTGAATGTTTGGCCACAGTATTGCCTTTGGGATGAAATGAACTTTCCCTGAAGGCATAGATATACTTAGATTTAAACAGCACAGCACAGCCAAATTGGATGTCATTTAAATATTCGTGGCAGTAAAGGTGGTTTGAATAATGCACTTCTAAAAAAGTGCAATATAATAAATAAGAACAGCCTCAGTTACCAGAGACTATATATACTGTCGGTATATGGTCTCTGCAGTTAGGTTCTCCTATTGCATGTTTTATGTTTGTTACCCATAATATTTGTTGTCATCATTATTGATAGCCTGAAATACTGTTGTAGATGTGTCTCAATCAATAGCGCTTCTCCATATAGGAAAGGTGACTGATTTAATTTCGACAGTTTACTCTTTATATCCAAAATAATATGTGAATATAATGGTCATGCCATCAATGTTTGTGTATATGCTTTCGTTACTTTACAGAGCACTTTGGTACTGTTTCAGATACATGATGTCCCACTGTACTCTGTAGCTGAGTCAAGTTATCGTGATGTCACATTAAGACAACCCAATGGAACAGGACACATTTCAGAAAATACTGCTCTTTTGGCATCAGATGAGAGCAAAAATGGACATCATTCTGCACGCAAATCTCTCTTGGTGGGTAAAATTAGAAGTTTAATGAAACTGTCATTTATTAACAATGTGAACTCTTGCAACAATGCCAACACTTAAATCTAGTAAACAGGCACAAACGTGCCTGGTGCACACTTGGTTGACAGAACACTCATGGCTAGGATGGATAGTATGATGATACATTGGTGGATTGTTCATCTAGGACAGACTGTTAGACACATTGGGTACATGATACATTGGTTGATTGTTCATCTAGGACAGACTGTTAGACACAATGTGTACATGATACATTGGTTGATTGTTCATCTAGGACAGACTGTTAGACACAATGTGTACATGATACATTGGTCGATTGTTCATCTAGGACAGACTGTTAGACACAATGTGTACATGATACATTGGTCGATTGTTCATCTAGGACAGACTGTTAGACACAATGTGTACATGATACATTGGTCGATTGTTCATCTAGGACAGACTGTTAGACACATTGGGTACATGATACATTGGTCGATTGTTCATCTAGGACAGACTGTTAGACACATTGGGTACATGATACATTGGTCAATTGTTCATCTAGGATAGACTGTTAGACACAATGTGTACATGATACATTGGTCGATTGTTCATCTAGGACAGACTGTTAGACACAATGTGTACATGATACATTGGTCGATTGTTCATCTAGGACAGACTGTTAGACACATTGGGTACATGATACATTGGTCGATTGTTCATCTAGGACAGACTGTTAGACACATTGGGTACATGATACATTGGTCGATTGTTCATCTAGGACAGACTGTTAGACACATTGGGTACATGATACATTGGTCAATTGTTCATCTAGGATAGACTGTTGGACACATTGGGTACATGGTACATTGTTTAGTATTCATCTAGGACAGACTGTTAGACACATTGGGTACATGATACATTGGTTGATTGTTCATCTAGGACAGACTGTTAGACACATTGGGTACATGATACATTGGTTGGTTGTTCATCTGGGACAGACTGTTAGACACATTGGGTACATGATACATTGGTTGATTGTTCATCTAGGACAGACTGTTAGACACATTGGGTACATGATACATTGGTTGGTTGTTCATCTAGGACAGACTGTTAGACACATTGGGTACATGATACATTGGTTGATTGTTCATCTAGGACAGACTGTTAGACACATTGGGTACATGATACATTGGTTGGTTGTTCATCTAGGACAGACTGTTAGACACATTGGGTACATAATACATTGGTTGATTGTTCATCTAGGACAGACTGTTAGACACATTGGGTACATGATACATTGGTTGGTTGTTCATCTGGGACAGACTGTTAGACACATTGGGCACATGATACATTGCTTGGTGTTCATTTAAATCTGTACCATGTGATGAAACAGCCCCTTTCAATGTAGACCCCCTAATCATGTAACTTGTCACATGATCAGTATTGACGTGCCACATCCTGAATATTGACTCACCCAATGGAAAAGAAGGTGGCGTCTGGTAGTAACATTTCACGGTTCATATCTAGGATGCATGAAGTTTGGTACATGTCATCCTTAGGGATGGAATTAGTAGAGCTCTTCAGAGACCATTATTGAAGCTGAAGGTAACTGGAATGATCAAGGTAGTTCGGCTCCTTTGTGTACCTAAACCAATCATCTGTGCTTGTATATAAAGTTTGTAAGAGCATGCTCCCATGTTTTCAACTAGAAATATTCAAGCCTGTGATTGGCTGAAATTGAAGGTCAAGGTCAAATTGAGGTACATTCAAATTTCTCATGAAGGTAGCTAGAGTCATGGGACTCTTTCTTTTGGAAATGTGTATCTACAAAGTTATAGAAGTTATAAAATTGAGGTGCAAGTAAATTTCTTGTTAATGTAGCTAGAAGCATATGACTTTCTATTATGAAGTCGCAGTGCATATGCACATGTTTTCCCAAATCAGAAGGGATAATTCTATTGGCCATTGAGTACTTAATCACATATTATCATTCACATTGGGTGTCATTTTTTTCTCTTGTGTAACTCTTAACAGTGGTAAGTGTGTAAGTTACAATAAGTGAGATGTTGCATTATTCACTGCAGTAGAGTTCATGTACATGTAACACCTGCATTCAGTCAGTAAGAAAAGATCTGTGAAGACATGTGTATGCAAGCTGAAAATGCTACATTGGGTAATAACACACAGTGTCCTCATACTATTAAGTTATCAAATTTCATCATGTGTATTTGTATGCAAGCAACTCAAAATGAATCAGGTTATGGTGATTAAGTTTTCAATTTTCTGATTACTATTTTTAGAGGCATGGAACTTCCTGCTTCAGAGTTGTATTGCATTGTTCATTTCACAAACTAAAAGTGATTATGACTTGAGTAAGGTAGATAGAAGCACAGTTTGGATGAAGACAGGTGGAGATGGAGTTGTTTCTGTTTTTGTATGTAATGCAAACACTTTTCTCATTTATCAATTCGTATTTTTGCAACCGAATTACTGCTGAACACTCTCTAAGACACTGGTTACTGGGTGAGAACATTTTATTCCTGGTGTCTTACAACACATCCTGCAACAATATAGCATTTAATAAATACAGCATCAATTTAGGTGAAATAGAAATGACAGATTATATGACAATTAACAACAAGGGGTGATAACTCATTGATTAGCTCATACATTCAAATGAAATAGATATGGTACAGACACAGACGCCTTAATGCAATACGCAAGTCAAATGAAATAGATATGGTACAGACACAGACGCCTTAATGTAATACGCAAGTCAAATGAAATAGATATGGTACAGACACAGACGCCTTAATGCAATACGCAAGTCAAATGAAATAGATATGGTACAGACACAGATGCCTTAATGTCATACGCATGTCAAATGAAAGAGATATGGTACAGACACAGACGCCTTAATGCAATACGCAAGTCAAATGAAATAGATATGGTACAGACACAGATGCCTTAATGCAATACGCAAGTCAAATAAAATAGATATGGTACAGACACAGACGCCTTAATGCAATACGCAAGTCAAGTAAAATAGATATGGTACAGACACAGACGCCTTAATGCAATACGCAAGTCAAATGAAATAGATATGGTACAGACACAGACGCCTTAATGCAATACGCAAGTCAAATGAAATAGATATGGTACAGACACAGACGCCTTAATGCAATACGCAAGTCAAATGAAATAGATATGGTACAGACACAGACGCCTTAATGTAATACGCAAGTCAAATAAAATAGATATGGTACAGACACAGACGCATTAATGCAATATGCAAGTCAAATGAAATAGATATGGTACAGACACAGACGCCTTAATGCAATACGTCAGTCAAATGAAATAGATATGGTACAGACACAGACGCCTTAATGCAATACGCAAGTCAAATAAAATAGATATGGTACAGACACAGACGCCTTAATGCAATACGCAAGTCAAATAAAATAGATATGGTACAGACACAGACGCCTTAATGCAATACGCAAGTCAAATAAAATAGATATGGTACAGACACAGACGCCTTAATGCAATACGCAAGTCAAATGAAATAGATATGGTACAGACACAGACGCCTTAATGCAATACGCAAGTCAAATGAAATAGATATGGTACAGACACAGACGCCTTAATGCAATACGCAAGTCAAATGAAAAAGATATGGTACAGACACAGACGCCTTAATGCAATGCGCAAGTCAAATGAAATAGACATGGTACAGACACAGACGCCTTAATGCAATACGTCAGTCAAATGAAATAGATATGGTACAGACACAGACGCCTTAATGCAATACGCAAGTCAAATAAAATAGATATGGTACAGACACAGACGCCTTAATGCAATACGCAAGTCAAATAAAATAGATATGGTACAGACACAGATGCCTTAATGCAATACGCAAGTCAAATGAAATAGATATGGTACAGACACAGACGCTTTAATGCAATACGCAAGTCAAATGAAATAGATATGGTACAGACACAGATGCCTTAATGCAATACGCAAGTCAAATGAAATAGATATGGTACAGACACAGACGCCTTAATGCAATACGCAAGTCAAATGAAATAGATATGGTACAGACACAGATGCCTTAATGCAATACGTCAGTCAAATGAAATAGATATGGTACAGACACAGATGCCTTAATGCAATACGCAAGTCAAATGAAATAGATATGGTACAGACACAGACGCCTTAATGCAATACGCAAGTCAAATGAAATAGATATGGTACAGACACAGATGCCTTAATGCAATACGCAAGTCAAATGAAATAGATGTACTACCCAGTATTACATAAACATATACCAGAATGCAAAATCATTCCTACTTGGTGGATGGCACAAGGGTGCAGATGTAAGCGCCACCAAGCCAGAAGCACTAAGTGTACCTAAAATCTGATTGAACAAGATACAACATTAATTCTGCAGTAACTACAAATCATTATATCTATTATCTTTACAAACGCATGGAACACATCAAAACAGCTTAGGCTGTGACCACATAGTCATTCATACTTACATTCACATATACACTATTCTTCCTATCATATATGAAATCAGTCAATCAAACGCTCAAACATGCAACAGTTCACTCATAGGGAAAATAGAAATACTTGAATGAATTAGATTAGTTATTTGATAGTTTTTATATTAAATTCTATACTTCAAATTCACTAAAACCAGGCTGAAGTATTATTTGCACTTAGGTTAGATTTACCATTGTTATGGTTGAATTTACTGGTTATATTTATAAATAAACAATACAACTATAGCATGTAAAGGTGTACACACTTATAAACCTGTGTAACAGAAACTGTGAGGTATTTACAAGTGTTGATGACTCCAATCTACATGTATAACTCAGTCCTGTTAGTGCAAAGGGTGAATGTGAAGTGCAGATTTGAAATAAGAAAGAGGGCAAGAGTTTAACTGATCCAATTGGCGTTGATTAAATCAGGCTATGTAATAATGTTGTAGCCCTACCTGTCTACTCTTTATTAAATTAGAATGAAACTAACTATAGAGCTAATAATAGACCCAACTTTTAAACTTTTTGAGTCCTTATAAGTATAGTCTGTTTCAAAATGACCAAACCTGTTGATAGAAAAATTCATTCATTAGTTAAAAATGGAAAATGATATACCTGCAATTCTCTAAGCAATTGTCAGTATACAAATATCAATACAACACTTAAATTACTTAAAACTAATATGTACATGACTGTATAATACAATAATACAAACGAATAAGTACATGACTGTATAATACAATACAAACTAATATGTACATGGTTGTATAATACAATACAAACTAATATGTACATGGTTGTATAATACAATACAAACTAATATTACATGACTGTATAATACAATACAAACTAATATGTACATGGCTGTATAATACAATACAAACTAATATGTACATGACTGTATAATACAATACAATCTAATATGTACATGACTGTATAATACAATAATACAAACTAATATGTACATGACTGTATAATACAATACAAACTAATATGTACATGGTTGTATAATACAATACAAACTAATATGTACATGGTTGTATAATACAATACAAACTAATATGTACATGGTTGTATAATACAATACAAACTAATATGTACATGACTGTATAACACAATACAAACTAATATGTACATGGTTGTATAATACAATACAAACTAATATGTACATGGTTGTATAATACAATACAAACTAATATGTACATGACTGTATAATACAATACAAACTAATATGTACATGGTTGTATAATACAATACAAACTAATATGTACATGACTGTATAATACAATACAAACTTATAAGTACATGACTGTATAATACAATTATACATACTAATATGTACATGGTTGTATAATACAATACAAACTAATATATACATGGTTGTATATAATACAATACAAACTAATATGTACGTGACTGTATGATACAATAATATGTATCTGCCACATTTTCAGCTTGTCATGTGAGACCTAGACTAACATTTAGTCATGGACATGAAGTTATCTTATTTAGGAATATATATCTACAAAATACAAAATATTATCTGAGCTTCATTTCAGAGCTGAGACAATCTAGACTTGCCAAATATCATTCTAGACTTAGTTGGATGTATTTTTTTTTTATTCTCTGAGGTCTGTAGGACCTGGATTTGCCATTATTTACTGCAACACTGACCAACCACTAACAGTGACAAATCACATGACAAGGCACCAAATAAACACTGAATAATTTTTGCCATATCATTGCCATGTATCCTATTAAAAAAATCTTATGATTTTCAACAGAAGTCCTCTTCATTATCAACTATCCAATATTAGTAGTTTGAATTATAGTACACTGCTTCACAAGTCTTATGCTCTTGTGTGAAGTGTGAAAACCTCTCTTTTATGTGTGCTCCTGCCAACATCTAGAGACTTTATTTTGATAGTGATCACATTGAAGTAAAAGTATTGAAGACACATATCGAGCAGGTGATGTAAAGTTTGTCTGAAACGTAATCTCTTTTATTCAATCAGTCTCCTAATATCTCATGCTTTTTCGATATATTTGATAAAGTGGATTGTGTTTACAATTTAACAGTATTGGTAATCTCATTTATTTCATGACAGATTCCAGGCTAGGATTGGCATGCATTTCATGATTTATTATATGCCATTTCCATTGGTTGGTATGTCATCTGGAACAAACAGATGACCAGTGCCTGCCTACATCTTTTGCACTTTAATGAGACACCCAAAACAACAGAACCAACAGTTTTAGTGCTTTTCACCAAGTAACGAGTCAAGTGTGGTCAGTTGGTTTACTCAAGTTGATCAAACAGGGATCACATTAACCCTTGGCAACCTTGTACAATAATATTTAATAACTAAAAAATTACTGTTCACCCAGGTGGTAAAATGTCTAGTGCAGCAACGGCAGAGGGTAATATATATACGAAAGTAACAGATTACAGAATTTCAAAGTTAGTACTACTTTCATTAATTTCTTGATACGTTTTTGGCTTGTGGTCATCACTTTCATTACTTTAGGGACACATAATTTTCATGATTGACAGTACATGCATCAAAACAGGAAAGGTATTCTTTTTACTGACTTTAAAAGTTTGACATGTTGTTATTTCAGGTTCGCCCTCAGACATACATCTGGTGTATATTGGGTATACCACTCCTCCTGACAGTACACTTCATTGTGTGGTTCATCGCCTGGCTTTTTGTCATCTCAATTCCAATTGCAAAGGTTTGTGAATGTCTTTTCACTTTCTAGGAGTATAATAAGGCTCAGAATAATTACCTCAGATTAGTGTTACCTACCCACCCACCTAAACCCATATCTCACCTACCTTTATCTCAAGCATGTGTTTATGAATCAAATAGTGATGATACCCAATCTCATTAAAATCAGAGGACATCCCATTACGGGTCATGTCAGAACGACCTTTCATCCGACCAATCAAAGCGTCGCTTATCAGATCATGAAAGGGAGAATCAGAATGTGTTTTCTAATCATGCAACCTCGAAAACGTTAACATAGGGTATTCTGAATGACAGTTACGGCCCGTACGACGGATTCCGTCAAAATTATCGTCTATATCTCGCTTCCATGGGATAAACATTTGAATGGAGGAGCCATTGCACATTACTTGGGAAGCACTGCCATACAATTGCAACCATATATTAGACATTCCGGAATGTTCGTTTGTTCAGTTTTAAATTTTTTAACTGTGTCAACATATTTTTCAGGCATAGTCTGAAATGGAAGTCGTCAGATTGCAACGAGTACAGTAAAGCTTGAGAAGGCTGCTTTCTAATTGGTTGATGTCGACTTCTGGTTAGTAGTTTCAGTGGTCGGTCAGAGTTCACGAAAGATCGTTCTAACGTGACCCATAATGGGATGTCCTCAGATCTTTGTTTAGGGGCAGTGAGAAATAAGATCTGATTTTAATGAGATTGTGATGATACTAGGTGTTTGTGAAAAGGTGAGCGTTTCCTGCCAAACTGGTGGCAGTCGTGACAATAAGTCTGTTTGAAAGCACACCTGAGGCCTTGAATATTGTATCTTGATAAAAAAACAACTTTTGAGCAAGAATCTCATGACACTCTTTGAAATTTATGTGGAAAGAATGTGCCAGATTGTACCTGAATAATTGTGAAACATAGACACAAGAGGCTTTGAGCTGCTGGAATCTTGCTCAACATAAAGGGAAGCTTGACTATTGGAAAGTTGAAGTCATCCGCCTTGTCATACAGTATTGTTCATAGTTTCATTGTCACTCTGAATCTTTATGCATAGATCTATATTTGAAACAGATGAGGCAGCCTCACTGGTCTCTCATTTCTAGCTCAGGTGGGCAAATCAGTGGAGGGAAACTGACTGTTTGACTGTTATTGAATGATGTCTGACTATGACAAGCCCAATTTCAACTTCTTAGCCATATTTCCTTGTTTTGATTTTGCCAGTCTGTCTGCACAAAGAAACTGATCAGCAAGGAGGGGAGCCCTACTGGTGCCCACGCGGATGCCTACCTCATGCCCATATGCCACATCCCCAAATTTCACTTAGATGTTATCTTAGTATCTCACCTATTGTTTTTTCAGTCGACAACTGAGGTCATTTGCTTTCTTTACTATCGTGGCTCAGCCCGGTAAAGGTCCAGATGCTAAGTTCTACAATGTAAGGGAGACAACTCTCGGAATACACTGTATGCTACAAGTAGCGTTGTGTCATTTGTACCTGTGCAAGGATGTTAAACTTTCATCTTGATACTAATTGTCCTGAACCATTGAAAATAAAGATGCAGCATGTCCACATCAGCACACCAAAAGACAAACAACCTGCAGATCAAAGAATGAAGTTCTCTTAACGTGTCATGTGGGACAGTGGTGTACAAAGCTGCAATGCCAAATGACATGACACTGAAGTAAATAAGACTGTAACTGCATGTTGCAACAAAGTTCAAGAATAGTACATTTGTTCTTGCAGATTTAGAAACATTGTGGAAATTTTGTTACTTGTTTCGCCATTTCATTGATGTCAATTCTGGTTTTTGAAAGGCATTTAGAAGTGATTCACATAAGGAAGAGAATATATGGATGTCAACTTTATTATGAGGAACACAACGTTTCGGAGTATATCCTTACTCCTTCATCAGGTGAATGAATGCCTTACTTACTTATATTGGAGATTTTACGTGCGCTTTCCGACTGCAGCGTATTTCGCACACGGCCCGGCCAGGCCATTTAATGTGTTTCCGAAAAGGGGAAAAAGTTGTTTGGCAATCCAGTAGGGGTGTTTTACTGGTTGCTTATATAGAATTTTGGAAATTTGGAAATTTGGAAAAAATGCCAAGAGGGTTTGGGGGGCGAACTAAGGGAGCTAAGTATGGAAGTTTGTTATTTAGGTTGGTATGTCCTGTTTGGAGTTTAGTGACAGGTGAGTTTTGGACGGATGTAGAATTTTTGGTTTGGTTAGGGGTTTTTTGAGAACCTTTTTGACTTGGCTATTTCAGTTTAGATATAAGTTATGCCATTTTTTGGTGATTTTTTTGTTAGTTGACACTTTTAATTTCTGATTTGGAGATGGGTAGGTTTAAGCTTATTTCTGGGATTTTAAGGGATAGTTTAGCTGCTTTATCTGTGCTTTCATTGCCGTATATTCCAACGTGGGCGGGGATCCAAATGAATACTATTTGTTTGCCTGCCTTAGTTAAATCGTTTGAGCTTTTTAGTATTTGATTTATTACTTCAGGGCGGTTTTTGTTGTTTTTATTTTGGAGGGCTTGTAGTCCACTGAGCGAGTTGGTAAGTATTAGAATTTTTTGTTGTTTCTTAGATTGTTGATTATGAAGGGCTGAGGCCATGCCCATTAGTTCGGTCGTGAATATTGATTGATTGTTTGGGAGTCGGTAGGATTGTGTGGCTTTAGTTGGTTGTGTGATGTGGACTCCGAAACCTGTGTGTTTGGAGATCGGATCTGAGGATCCGTCTGTGTAAATGTGACACCAATTTGGCCATTTTCATGTATGTATGCCAGTGTGGTGGTTTTTGCTATGTTTGGGTCGGTTTGTTTATGGGTGTGGGTGTGTTTTAAGTTTTGGGGTGAAGATATTTGATTTTCTACAGTTTTGTTTAAGATTGTTTATTTAGTGTTCATTTAAGTAATTGGTTATTCTATGGGATATTGGAGTAAGTAGAGGGTGTTTTCGAGCTAGGGCTTGGTTTTGGGGGCTGATATTTTTGTTTATTAGGTTTTGGATTAGGGGGTTGGATTGAGACGCGGCCCAGAAATTTAGGGTTAATTGTTCCCTACGTAGATTAAGTGGCATTTCTCCTGTTTAGGCCTGGAGTGAAGTGTAGGAGGTACCATGTTGAGTGAGTGTTATTAGTTTTAGAGCCTGATATTGGATTGAGTCTAGTTTTTTGCTTAGGGATTGGTTAAGGGTGTCGTATATGGCACATCCGTAGTCTATTTTAGATCTAATTAGTGATATATTGAGTGAGAGGAGGGTGTCTTTGGAGGCCCCCCAGTTTGAGCCAGTTAGGCATCTTAGCGTATTTAGATCTTTGCTACATTTAGTTATTAGATTATTTATGTGAGCATCCCAGGAGAGATGTTCATCGAAAATTAGTCCTAAGAATTTGGTTTGTTTTAGGAATTGGATTGGTTTGTTGTTTAGCTGGAGTTTTGGGGAGGCGGGTTTCATGTTTTTGTGTTTAAATACTATTCCTGTAGTTTTTTCCGAGTTAAGGGAAAAGCCCCATTTGTCAGCCCATTGCTGTATTTTTTAAGTAGGTTTTGGGCCATTTTAACGCTTTTTGTGCGGTTCCAGAGGGCTCCATCATCCGATAATTTAGATGTGTTTATTTTAGGAGAAAGGCCCTTGAATAGATCATTTATCATTATATTGAAGAGTGTGGGGCTGAGGATACTGCCCTGTGGAGTGCCATTTTCTAGGGGACATTGGTCCGATAGCGTTTGGTCTATACCCACGGTTATTTTACGATTGTTTAGGAAGTCCTGGATGTAGTTTATTATTTGACCTTTGAGTCCTATTTTTTGTAGTTTTTGTATTAGCCCGTCGTGCCATACCATGTCGAAAGCTTTGGAGAAGTCTAAGAAGATGCCTGTAGTATATTGTTTGCTGAGTTGTACTGTTTTAATGTCCTGCTCTAAACGGGCGAGGTTATCTAAGGTTGAGCGGCCAGGAGTGAAACCACTTTGATCTGGGTTTATGATGTTATTTTGAGTTAGGTAATGTTGTAGTCTGTTTTTAGCCATAGATTCCATTACTTTACATAAGTTTGAAGTTAAGGAAATTGGTCTATAGGAGTTGATTAGCTGGTTTATTAGGTTTAGGGATTGGTATGACTAAGGCCTGTTTCCAGGGAGTAGGTACTTGTCCGTTTTGATAGATGAGATTGTTTAAGTAGTGCCAGGAGTAGTTTAGGGGGGAGTTTTTTAATTATTTGGTAGGAAGTTAGGTCCAATCCTTGGGCTGTGCCCTTTTTCCTGTTTTGGATGACGTAGAGTAGCTCCTCCATTGTGTAAGGGTGGTTTATTTCTAGGTTGTCATTATTTGGTTCTTTGGTGGATTTGTTTTCTGTTTTAAGTTTATCTTAAATTTTTTGGCTAAAGTTGTTACTGCTTACGGCCAAAAAGTGGTTGGCGAGGTAATTTGCCTTTTCGGCGGGGTTTGTTGAATTATTAATGTTAGGTGGTTTTTTTATGACGTTTTAAGCCTCTAATGGCGTGGATTTTGCGCCAGACCGTACGGTTATTTATTTCTTCACAGAATTTTTTCCAGTTTCTGGTTTTAGATATTTTGACTAGACTTTGAACTTGGTGGTTTAGTTCGTGAGCTATTTTTAGATGTTTATAGTCAAGTTTGGCTTTATTGAAGGTGGATTTACGTTTATGTCTAGTTTGTTCTATTTCCTCTTTCCACCATGCAAATTTGGTACCGTAGGTTTGCCTGTTTTAGTTGTTTTAAAAGGGATGGAGGTTTTGGCTGCGTTTATTATGTAATCTGTTTTTTACAGTAGATTTCTGGATCATTATTTTCTAATTCGTTTAAATTAGCCTGATTGCAGATCACTTGAAATTGGTCCCAGTTAGCTTGGTTATAACGGAATTTTGGTTCTTGATTTTCTGTTTGTATGGGTACGTTTGTATCTCCTATGGTTATGTTTATGGGGAAGTGATCACTACCTAGTGGGACATCGTGTTCTTCCCATTGAGTACTTTGGGCTAGATCTGCAGTGCATATAGTTAGGTTGATAGCCGACATTTTTTGGTTAATCTTATCGTACCTCGTGGGTTGGTTGTTATTTAGGAGTACTAGGTCGTTTGTTTCGATCCATTCGGATATTAGTTTGCCATGATTATCTATTTTATCATTTAAGCTCCAGGTAGGATGGTGAGCGTTAAAGTCTCCTAGGAATATAGTGGATTTGTTGCTTATTTGGAGTAGCTTATTTAGATCCTCAGGTTGGTCTTTTTGTTCTACCCAGTGGTATATATTAATGATGTTTATCTTTTTGTTATTTAATGTGATTTGAATGCCGTTAGCTTCTAGGTTTGGCGTGTCTATCTTTATTTCTTCGTAGTTTATATCTTCCCTGATATATATTATCAGTCCTCCTGCAGCTCTATCTGTTTTTGGTTTAGCTCTATCTGTTCTAACTGAGTTATAGTTCGGTAGTGTGAATTTGGATTTTTGGGAGAATTTAGTTTCCTGAATACAAGCAATATGTGGGCCTTTATCTCGTTTAAAATTAGCTTTTAGTTCATGGCCGTGGGAGGTGAGTCTGTTGGCGTTCCACTGAAAAATATTTAGTCCTTCCATTATTGGGGTCGGGTGTTTGGTAATTTTGGTTTTAGTTTTATTTTACTTGGTGACTTCTTTTAGGTGGAGGTGAAAGAGGAAGAAGGGGAGATTGGTTAAGTTTAGATTGAATGCTACTTTGTGGAAGGATTTCATGCTAGCGTTTGGTGAGTTTTGACTATGCATGTAAGCTAGGAGTAAAGTGAGACTATTTAGGTTCTTGATGTTGTTTACTTGGGTTTTTTTGCGGTTTAGTTTTTTGTTTCTTTTAGGGGCTGAGAAGGTAGTTTCATTTGCTTTAGTTGGAGTAGCTTCGATTGTTTCTTCTGTTGTGGAGTACTCTTCTTCATCAGTTAAGTTAGATTTAGCTGTTTGGGTTTCCATAGGGGTGGCTTGCGGTGTGGAGGGTTGTGTTTGGGCTTGCGGGGTGGGCGTAGCTGTGGATTTAGTGTTTGTGTATTTTGGTTGTGCTTGCTTGTGAGGGAGTGTTGGTTGTTGCCTTGTGGGCTGTAGAGTGTTTGGATGAGGGTCGTGTTGTGGTGGTCGTTTTGTGGTTTGTTTTGCATGCGGGTGTTGATGTTGTGGCTATGTGAGGTATGGGAGAGTTGGTGGGTGGTTGTGTGGCTGCATGTGTGTGTGAGGTGGGTGCGGTTTCTATGTCGTCACCCCAGACAGAGCTTGCGGTTATGGGTGTGGTGTTTGTTTGAGGGATGGTGTTTGGGTGCGGTGTAGGGAGAAGTGGTTTTGATGCGATGATGCAAATTTTTGTGTTTGGATTTTGGCCGTTTCTATGTTGATGTGTTTGTTGGCCTGCTGGGTGAGGGTGTGTCTGTGTGGGCATTGGTTTGAAAGTGAGGTGTGTTTGATGGATTTGCAGTAGATGCACCAGGGTGAGCATGTGCCTATGCAGTCTGTTTGTGCGCATTTTTTACATTTAGTTTTTTGAAATGTGCATTGGGAGGCTGTGTGATTATATTTGAGGCAGTTGGAACATTGTTTGACCTGTTTTATATAGGGTTTGACTTCTAAGTTAGTGTGGGCTCCGAAAGATATGTGTTTAGAGGCTTCGGGAAATCTAGCGGGGTTTTTTAAGTGATAACAATTGAGGTTGGGACTGTTTTTCCGTTTCTAGTTGAGGTGATTCTGTGGGTACTTGTGATTTGAGGTTGAGGGTTTAGGTCTTGGTTTATGTTTGCCTCTAGGGAGTAAAGTTCTAAATCTTTAGTTGTTTCTCTTGGATTGACTCTAATTATGCCTCGGGTGTATTGCTGCCAGTTTGGTTTTTGTTTGATTACGGTAACGTGGAATATTTGAGTTATTTTATTGGCTACCATTAAGGATTCTTGGTTAGGGAAAATAATTTGGTATCCTTTGTTGGCTTTTTTAATGTTGCTGTAGTTTATCTTTTCTCATTTGAGCCAGAGTCCTATTTTGTCTATTGAAAGTTGGTGTGAGTGTGGTGCCTGAACCTGCGGAGAAGAAGTAGAGGGCGAAGGTGGTGAGGAAGGCAGCCCGGGAGGGTGTGGGCGATGGAGGTGGAGTGGATGTGTTGAGTTTGCGTTTTTTGGTGTTTTGAGGTGGCTGGTTTCGTGGGGGTGGTGTTTTTCGTGTTTTCGCCATACTCGGTCGGGACGATGTTTTCGAGTGACCTCCCGGAAGTGTTGTGCGCTTCCGCAGGCGTGGGTGAGTAAGGAGCTGGGATGTCTGCGAGTGTGACGTTGCAGGTGTCAGTCATGTTGTTTGGGTGTTGTGTTGGAGAGTTTGAGAGCATGTGTTGTGGTGAGTGGTAGTGGAGTGGAAGTGGGGAGTGGTGTTTTGGGGAGATGAGTTGGTTTGTTGTTTTTACTGGACGAGTTGTGTTTAGGAGGTGGAGGAGGGTGCGGTGGTTATTATGTCTCCCCCAGAATGGAGGGAGACATATTGTTTTTGGCACGGTTCCCGTCGGCGTCGGCGTCGGCGTTCCCACCGTTTCCGGACCATAACTCAGAAACCGTTTAATATTTTTTTGCGAAACTTTGTATACACATTAACCCAGCACTGAATGGGTGCCTTTTGCTATTTAGAGATTTTTGACATTTTTATTTTTTCTCGTTTCCATGGAGATAAGTTGAACATAGGCTCTGAATGGGGGTAAGCTTTGTTTCCTGACCATAACTCAGAAACCGTTTAATATTTATTCGCGAAACTTTGTATACACATTAACCCAGCACTGAAGTGGTGCCTTTTGCTATTTAGAGATTTTTGACATTTTTATTTTTTCTCGTTTCCATGGAGATAACTTGAACATAGACTCTGAATGGGGGTAAGCTTGGTTTCCGGACCATAACTCGGAAACCGTTTAATATTTTTTCGCGAAACTTTGTATACACATTAACCCAGCACTGAAGTGGTGCCTTTTGCTATTTAGAGATTTTTGACATTTTTATTTTTTCTCGTTTCCTTGGAGATAAGTTGAACATAGGCTCTGAATGGGGGTAAGCTTGGTTTCCGGACCATAACTCGGAAACCGTTTAATATTTATTCGCGAAACTTTGTATACACATTAACCCAGCACTGAAGTGGTGCCTTTTGCTATTTAGAGATTTTTGACATTTTTATTTTTTCTCGTTTCCATGGAGATAAGTTGAACATAGGCTCTGAATGGGGGTAAGCTTTGTTTCCTGACCATAACTCAGAAACCGTTTAATATTTTTTTTGCGAAACTTTGTATACACATTAACCCAGCACTGAAGTGGTGCCTTTTGCTATTACAGTTTCCATGACATCACATATGTCATTGTGTAGAAGACCTGCAGAGTCAGATACACGGGCAATTACATCACAGAGACTTTCCTTTGTGCCATATAACATTGCTACATCATTTCTGATATGTTGGGGATATTAATATATATTTGTGTCCAAACTCTATTAGTACTTTAAGTAGATTTTCTACAAATACTTCAGTAACAAGAAAACTGTGCTACTTAGATGACTACACTGTCAGGTGGGTAAATGATTGAGGGATTAGTGTTGTTGATTAGACGCTGAAGTGGTGCCAATTAGTTGTTTGAAATTTCTAGTAGTTCTATTTTTGTCTCTGTTATTTAGTAATGGAGGGTGGGAATGAAGAGATGGGGTTTAACGTGAAGTAAACAAATGAATGGGGGTTAGGGGAGTGGGGGGAGACATATGTTTTTACGAGTAAAAACACTTTCTAGTTTGTTGTTGGTTTTAGTAGGAGGGTTTTGGAAATAGATTAATCATTAAAGATGTGTTTTGTTGCTGGAAGGCTGGGATTAGATGTTGATGAGCATGGTTTGTGTTTTTAGAGCGATGGACATGGTTTTGAGATTAAGGTGTTGTTTGAAGTATTGGTTTAGTATTGGACTAGTGGAAAGCGGGGATTAGGAGATATTTAGTCGAAGGAGTGGAGGTATGTGTTTAAAGAGGTGAGTGGTGGGCGTGGGTGGTGAGTAGGAAAGAGTGTGAGTTGTGTTTAGGAGATGGGGGGATTAGGTGTTTGTTGTTTTTAGGAGTTGGGTCAAAGGGTGTATTTGAGTGGTGGGTGTGGGTAGTGAGTAGAAATGAGTGCGAGATGGGGGAGGATAAGGTGTTGGTTATTTATAAGAGTTTGAGATGAAAGGGTGTGTTTGAGTGTTGTTGTTTTTAAGGATTGAGGGGTTTTGTGATTAATTCGGTGAGGGTGATTTTAAGAGTATGTGAATAAGGATGAAAGGATAACGTGATAATTACTGATTGGTTCTCCTTGGCTGGCTAACAGGCAATGCTCTGTGCTGGCTTGGGAGGTGTTGCTCGCTTGGAGTACAAACTGCCTTACTTACTTACTTTGGAGATTTAACGTGCGCTTTCCGACTGATGCGTATTTCGCACACGGGCCCGGCCAGGCCATTTAATGTGTTTCCGAAAGGGGCGAAAGTGGTCTGTGCAACCCAAGAGGGGGCTTTAGGGGTTGCTTATATAGAATTTGGGAATTTTGAGATTTGGAATAGATGCCGATGGGGTTGGGGAGGAGAACTAAGGGGGCTGGGTATGGTGGATGTTTGTTTGTTTATGTGATTTTGATTTGGTAGATTATTGTGTTTTTAGATGCGTTTTATTAGTTCCGTTTTGATTAAGAATACGCCTAAGGCCTTGAAGTTTTCTAGTTTATTTTGTGGGTTTAGTGTTGCTTCTAGAGTGAGAACCTTGTTTAGATTGAGGGTGGTTTGTAATGCGGTTCGGTAGTGTGTGCAGTGGATGAGTGCGTGTTCTGGGGTTTCTAGTTGTTTGTGTAATGGAAGTTTACACGCTACACTCGCCACAACCGGAACAGGAAGTTACCTTGGTTCATACGGGTGTTTCGAACATCCGGGTTTTGGGAAAGGGATATTTAAGCTCGTGCGTGCCGCACGAGCTTCAGTCAGCGTCTGGCTCCGGGGACAGGCTTGCCGGAATCTGTGCACACGTGCGTTCGGTATGGTAAGATAATTGTATTATTAGTAGTTTGTTCTTTTTATTTGCCCAGTCACACCATTTTTTCTTTATGATTAGGTTATCATGTTTGTTATAATGGGATAGATTTAGCACGTAGCTTTGTAATATTTTCTGCTGGAAATTGTGTGCCAGTGTTGGTTAGGCTAAAGAAGTTTCAAAACTTTGGACCCGGTGTGTCAACCGAGAGTGTATTAGATATGTTCGAGGACTGTGAATAGTGAAAGCGTTTGACGCCTCTGTGTCTATCGTTCGACCGAGTGTGTTCGATATGTTCGAGAACTGTGAATAGTGAAAGCGGTTGACGCCTGTGTCTATCGTTCGACCGAGTGTGTTCGATATGTTCGAGAACTGTGAATAGTGAAAGCGGTTGACGCCTCCGTGTCTATCGTTCGATATTGAGAATACTTCCATTGGTTTGTAACAACCAGTTTGTGTCTGAACATGTAACACATGTATACTGGTCGAGAATACTTCCATTGAGTTGTCACCAGTTTGTGTAGGAATTTGTAACACATGTATACTGGTCAAGAATACTTCCATTGAGTTGTAAACCAGTTTGTGTAGGAATTTGTAACACATGTATACTGGTCGATAATACGTCCATTGGTTTGTAAACCAGTTTGTGTAGGAATTTGTAACACATGTATACTGGTCGAGAATACTTCCATTGAGTTGTAAACCAGTTTGTGTAGGAATTTGTAACACATGTAAACTAGTCGGTAATACTTCCATTGGTGTGTAAACCGTTGTCTGAACATGTAACACATGTATACTGGTCGAGAATACTTCCATTGAGTTGTCACCATTTTGTGTAGGAATTTGTAACACATGTATACTGGTCGATAATACGTCCATTGGTTTGTAAACCAGTTTGTGTAGGAATTTGTAACACATGTAAACTAGTCGGTAATACTTCCATTGGTGTGTAAACCGTGTCTGAACATGTAATGCATGTATACTGGTCGGTAATACTTCCGTGGTTTTATATTTAGTGGGTTCTGAACTGGAAATTCTTGTATATCATTTACAAAACACTTGAAAATGGTAATAAATCAGTATGTGGAATAATATTGTAGTTTGTCCCTTTGTTTAGGATTTAAGCTTTACTCTATCACTCAGAGTGCCACCCAAACTGGGAGAACCTCGTTTGAATATTTGTAAGCGTAACAAGAGTTTATGCAAACTCTTGAGGCGGGAAATGAGTCTTTAAAAGTAAATCGCTTACAAATTGGCGTCGTCGGCAGGAAGGATGTGGTAACACTAGTTCGTTTAGTGGGTTTCGAGATGTCATTTTTTCGCCTGCATCATTTTCTTCGCTGAGTCACTTGAGTAGCAATGTGTCAGAAGGAGTTCCCGCAGTGTCTGATACTGGTTATGTAAGCGTAACAAGAATTTAGAGCTGGTCGGCAAGTTTGTGCCAACCCAAGGTTTGCGGAATATGTATCATAGTTTTATGGGTAGCTTAGTCATGATATTTTTTTATGGCTAATTAACTACCGGTAGATTTGTGCACTTGGACATATGAATCTGATATTCCATGAGTTTGTGGAGGGGAACGCCTTTCGTGTGGAAGAAGGGACGCCTTGTGAATGTGAATGTGAATGTGAAAGTGTGATTGTTATGTGAGAGGGAATTTCAACTCATGTGCCAAGTATGCTGGTTAAATTTTGTTGGCCTGTGTTTGGATTTACTCTGTATTTATAAGTTTGTATGCATTCTTGAGTTTTGAATATGTTGCTCTGGGTTTAATGTTTTGCTAGAGTTCTGATATGTTCTGAGACTTTTTGATATGTTTTGATATGTTCTGAGACGTTCTGAGATGTTCTGAGATGTTCTGATACGTTCTGATACGTTCTGATATTTGATACTTTTTGATACGTTCTGATATGTTCTGAGACTTTTTGATATGTTTTGATATGTTCTGAGATGTTTTGAGATGTTCTGATACGTTCTGATACGTTCTGATACGTTTTGAGAAGTTTTGAGATGTTGTGAGATGTTCTGATATGTTTTGATAAGTTCTCCTGTGTTTTATTCAAGCACTAATGTTTGCTCGATTTTGCTTGTTCAAAACTCTGCTTGCTTGGTACTTGGTTGCTTGAAATTCCGCAGCTCGAGATTCAGTCTGTTCGAGTATGTTGGCTCGAAATCCTGTTTGTTTAATATTCGGTGTCCTCAGGATTTCAAGTGCTCGTTTTTGTTGTAAGCTAGAGATAAGGTAGGTATATTTTAGATTGTATTTTAGGAGTAGAAATGTTTATATAAATTAGGGATAGGGTTACTTAGCAGACGTATTGTTTGGTGCCTTTTCTTTTTCAATGTATATATTTCTTAAAATTTCATATCAATTTTGCTTTAAATTCCCATATTGTTAAAATCTTAATTGTAACCTTTTCTGTACCTGGAGCCCGCAACTCAATTTTTTTGTTCCACATTACTGTACTGCATGTTGATTTTGTTTTGGGTGGACTGTGGCTTGGTGTCAGAAGTGATTTTTAGAATAATTCGTGTGTAATATATCTACACCTATGTATTTACAAGTGAATCGGTATGGTCTGTATGGCAAAGACTGTCCCCATGCTGAGGATTGCGGAAGAGGTTCTTTCTGACCAGCACGAGGGTGGATGCCTGGAGGCCGTCCTTTGTCCATGGAGGGGGGGTGATGTAACGGAAGTTTACACGCTACACTCGCCACAACCGGAACAGGAAGTTACCTTGGTTCATACGGGTGTTTCGAACATCCGGGTTTTGGGAAAGGGATATTTAAGCTCGTGCGTGCCGCACGAGCTTCAGTCAGCGTCTGGCTCCGGGGACAGGCTTGCCGGAATCTGTGCACACGTGCGTTCGGTATGGTAAGATAATTGTGTTAGTAGTAGTTTGTTCTTTTTATTTGCCCAGTCACACCAATTTTTCTTTATGATTAGGTTATCATGTTTGTTAATAATGGGATAGATTTAGCACGTAGCTTTGTAATATTTTCTGCTGGAAATTGTGTGCCAGTGTTGGTTAGGCTAAAGAAGTTTCAAAACTTTGGACCCGGTGTGTCAACCGAGAGTGTATTAAATATGTTCGAGGACTGTGAATAGTGAAAGCGTTTGACGCCTCTGTGTCTATCGTTCGACCGAGTGTGTTCGATATGCTCGAGAACTGTGAATACTGAAAGTGGTTGACGCCTGTGTCTATCGTTCGACCGAGTGTGTTCGATATGTTCGAGAACTGTGAATAGTGAAAGCGGTTGACGCCTCCGTGTCTATCGTTCGATATTGAGAATACTTCCATTGGTTTGTAACAACCAGTTTGTGTCTGAACATGTAACACATGTATACTGGTCGAGAATACTTCCATTGAGTTGTCACCAGTTTGTGTAGGAATTTGTAACACATGTATACTGGTCGAGAATACTTCCATTGAGTTGTAAACCAGTTTGTGTAGGAATTTGTAACACATGTATACTGATCGAGAATACTTCCATTGAGTTGTAAACCAGTTTGTGTAGGAATTTGTAACACATGTATACTGGTCGATAATACGTCCATTGGTTTGTAAACCAGTTTGTGTAGGAATTTGTAACACATGTAAACTAGTCGGTAATACTTCCATTGGTGTGCAAACTCTTGAGGCGGGAAATGAGTCTTTAAAAGTAAATCGCTTACATTTGCAGTGTGGGCAGTTACCTGTAGTGTGTTTTTTTATTTTTTTTAGCTGGTTATTTAGGTTTGTGTGTCCTGTTTGGAGTTTCGTGATTACTCTGTCGATTTTTTTTGATGGATGGAGAATTTTTGGATTGGTTAGTGGTTTGCTGAGTACTTTTTTGATTTGGCTATTTGAGTTTAGATATAGGTTATGCCATTTTTTGGTGATTTTTTGTTAGTTGACACTTTTAATTTCTGATTTGGAGATGGGTAGGTTTAAGCTTATTTCTGGGATTTTGAGGGATAGTTTAGCTGCTTTATCGGCGTTTTCATACCGTATATTCCTACGTGGGCGGGTATCCACAAGAAGGTTATTTGTTTGCCTGCCTTAGTTAGGTCGTTGGAGCCACTAAGTATTTGATTTATTAATTTAGGTCGGTTTTTGGTATTTTTGTTTTGGAGGGCTTAAGTATTAGGATTTTTTTGTGGTTTTTGGATTCTTGATTATGGAGGGCTGAGGCCATGCCCATTAGTTCTGCCGTGAATATTGATTGGTTGTTTGGAAGTGGGAAGGATTGTGTGGTTTTAGTTGGTTGTGTGGTATGGACTCCGAAACCTGTAATTGGCACTGATAGGTGTGAAAATGGACATAGCAAGGGGCAAATTGAAGCCAGCTTGGCAATTCGCCCCAACAAAGATCAAAGCAATAAGTCCCAAGCATTAGACAGATAGGTTTCCTGGTCACAGTTTCTTTTAGTCTTGTGTTGAGGGGTCTAAAGTCACATCCTGAAGAACGTAAACCATAACATCATATGTGGGAAGCCACCAAAGTCCTGTCTACCAACAACAACAACTGGCGACAAAGGAAACTACAAGAAGCCATTGACATCAGGAGACACCAGCCAGCCATGAACCGTGACCAGGGAACCAATCTGCCCTGTGCTTAATTTGTGTTCCTCATAATAAAGAAGTTGACATCCATATATTCTCTTCCTTATGATTTCAATTCTGTTTTCGTTTTGTCAAAGAATGTTTTTTTGGTGAAAAAATCCTTCCTTCCGGTTTGTTTGTTGTAGTTTTATTGTGCATTAAACTTGTGTCACGTTAGAATGGATTTGTCTTCATTGGTATGGTGGCAGCGCTTTGAATCTACACTAATACCGATTTCAGCACACGGAAACCGTAATACAAATCCAGTAACCCTCAGACGTTAAACATATGTGTGTAGACTACGAGCTGAAACTTCCGAAATGCCCATCAAACATTTGCACAGGATCTTGTAAATTGGGAAGCGAACGTAAAACATGGCCAACGCAAGA
Source organism: Haliotis rufescens (assembly GCF_023055435.1). Classification (NCBI taxonomy): domain Eukaryota; kingdom Metazoa; phylum Mollusca; class Gastropoda; order Lepetellida; family Haliotidae; genus Haliotis; species Haliotis rufescens. The sequence goes on from NW_025964361.1 coordinate 19,433,460, forward strand.
GCTCCCTAACAATGGCAGTTAATGAAGAATGAGAAAATCAGTTCTCTCAAAAACTGGAGGCAGAAGTTAGTATACATTCTTTGCAATAATTTCTCCCCATTCCTGGCAGATGGTAGCACCTGGTTAAAGAAGACTGCTGTTAATCCACTCAGAGGGTTACAGAATAATAGTGAGGATGTTCATGAAAGTCAGCGGAAAACAGCTCAGCAGAAAAACATATATCTTGAACTCATGTTGGGCCAGATTGCCAACTACTATACTGTCATCAGCAGGAATTCAATTATCCATAATTCTACTTCTGTTCAAGATATTTGGCAAAAGATCCGGCTCTGTTACGGCTTCCAATCTCCAGGTGCTGAGGCTGGCGTCACCCGGCCATCATGGTATAGATATTGATCAAGATGAAGACCTTACACCAACACTTGAAATTGCTTCAATTTATTCATCCTCAGCTTGTTAAACAGAAATACATAGGGAAGTTGAGAAATCAGACGTTAGCATCTTTGAAACCAGAGATCTCACAAGCTCTTTCCTCACTGATGGATGAATCACACACTGTTGAAGACACCAAGGCTTTAAGAACAGCATCCTTTTCAACAAACAAGCCAAGGCAAAATTACATCAAACCGGCTAGACAAATGAGAATCTGTGTTAGTCCCCAGTATTTATGCAGTGACAAACTATTGTTAAGTGGCTGTTAACATTATTTACTGTTGACTACATATCCAGTTGAGCTACAGTGCTGTGGCACTACTTTTCAAAATGTAACAACATGTGGTCTATATGTGGTTTGTATTGCTGCACAGCATGTATGTGGCGGTTTTGGGTTCACTTTAAAAAGCGATATGGTTTGACCTTTCACTTTGACAGTGCCCTTAAAATCACTCACAATGTATTCTTGGAACGACCTCCCTTATGAAGCTGAAATACATGTGCATATTTCTTTTTTTTTAAATCATAGTTTATTAAATTGTTGTGATTTTATTGTTTGGTTAACACATGTCCATCCACATATGAAATATGTTCTTCAGATAACACACAAACAATACATTGCATCATACATTACTGGCAGGGCATGTAGTACTACCAATAAGTAAATGTTGTGTTTTGTTAAATGTTTAACTTTTTTCTGATCAGGTTAACAGCAAGACAATGATGAAGATATTATTTCTACCCCCTGAGGAGGTTGATGTTGAGGGCTCCAGTGAGATGGCTGTGGTATGTATGTGGCCCCTTAAGTTTAATAGCAGAGAGTTACATCTGGCTCATTTCAACACTGGACAGGGGTATTTGTACAGGATAACCACTTCATGTGACATGCACTATTATTACTATTCTTAATTCCAATATCAGGGAGTTATCATCTGCCATTAGACAAACCTTTAAAGTACACCATGCAGAGAGGAACAACAAAAAATCAAAATATTTACTGGATTCCGGGATGCAGCCAACTTGGATACAGACAGGTGACACAGGCAGGCACATCACCAGGCGGCTCTACTCAGCATCAAGGAATAGACCATGTTTTCCTGCTTTTGCTACAATTTCTCCTTGCATTAAGCCAGCATTGCCCTGAGAAGTCTTGGTATTGTGAAGCCTTGTGGTTGTGGTTCCTACTGATTTTTATTAATCATGTCATATCGACTATAATTCAGCTTTGTCAAGTTGAGCATGTAATGTTGTGCACTGATATTGCTGAGAATAATAGACCAAGTTTTTTAGGCCGAGTTCGGCAAGGCGAATACTGTCTGCGTATTTCCCCAGTGCATCATTTCAGTGGGCTGGAGTTGCCTCTTGATTTTGCACTAGCTGTACATGAATCTAAGCGGTCGTACTGGAATGTGTTAAATATCTCATTAAGGTGACATCTGTGGTTCAGTGGCTCTGTGGAGGATTTCTTCTACAGTAGTGTCATTTGTATCCTCCCTGCCATCTCAGATTTCTATTCACAGATGCTTAAAGACATTGCCAGTGAGTTTTGGGAGACAGTCACCAAAACAACTCTTTTGTCGGAAGTATGTAGGAATTTAACATGGTGGGGGTGAATAGAAGTAAATCATTGTGTACCTTAATCAATCTGAACAAATGGTGGTCGCGAAAAACCCCATATTGTCCCATTGAATTATCTTCAACTTGTGTTGATTTCTACATTTTCTCCTTGAGTTTGTACAGGGGTGACAAGCTCCTGGAATATTACGAAATTGCATGATAACACAACCCAAATTCTGTACCCTTTGATGACCTATGGGAACCCTCTACAGCCAACCAAAGTCACTGCCCACTTGAAGACATGTATCACCATGCAAATTCTTCTCACCCAACTGCCCACCTTATGGCTGTCTAGTTGGATATTGTATGAACAGAAAGATACCTGCTAACATGCATGCATGGTCTACGTCTGCATCTAGCACAGCCCCACACAGAATCAAGTGAATGTTTTGGGTTTGCTGTATTGACATTTATGTATTATCGTGAGTATATAATATTAAAGGAAATTACCAAAGAAATTTCTATTTTATATGTCACACGGATGCTGGTTGTCAACAGGGATTTTGTGTGTCCCTTTTGCGCTTATAGGTCATCTGACCTCAAAGTTCAAGTGAGGTTGTTTGTCTGTTGGAAGGCTGCATAACATTAACCACATTTCCTCATTAACCTTAAAGTCTGCAATGCTAAAACTTCGGGTGGATGATGTCTGGAATGGTGTCTCTAAAATGTGCTTAAGGCAGCACTATTGGAGTGTTGCTTTTCCCCCATACCTAATCATTTCTGCTTATATCATTATGAAATTTGAAATGCTGTAAGTATGTGGTTTGTGGTATTTGAAATTTATCAAGTCAAAAAAAATTAGGTTAAAATTGATAATATACTCATGTTTATGTATTGGTGTTTGACATTTTACGATCTATTTGCCTGAGCACTATGTCTCTATTTCCTCATTGTCTCTTCTCTTCACAAAATGAATTATTCTTACAAATCCTTCAAATCTATTACATCGTTGCCATTAATCCTGTATTTTGGCTGCAACCATACCAAAACTAAATCTTCAGATTTTCAACAGAAGTCCTCTTCACTGTCAACTACATTCAACTAGTTATTCCTGTAATAGCACCAGTAGCCTACAGCTACGGGAAAAACATCACTTCTTTGCTGTGTATGCTGGACACAACACCTATGGTTTAGCTTATTCTATCACTCGTTTATGTAGCCACGCTGTTTTAATAGTATCCTTCAGTACTTAGTATTAGCATTATTTAATTATTACTTGATGGTTACGTGATTTTTTTCTGGGGCTGGTATGAGTGGTTTTCGGCTGTTATGGCATTGTCTGTCCCCACCCCTACATGTAAAATATATGGACGCTTCATGGTCACTCGGGACCCACACCATTTCTGCTGGAAGTGCAGAGTTGACTGATGTACGAAGTCCCGTTGCAAGCTTTGCACTCCCCTCTCCAAGACAGCCTTCTCGAAGCCTGATGCCTCCTTCACTAAAGCCAAGCCCAAGAAGGCTGTTAAGAAGAAAGTCAAAGCCATCAATTCTTTGCCTGACGTATCAACTCCCAAACCCATGGCATCTAACCCAACACCTACTCCCCGACAACTCCTCAGCCAGACCCAGCTTCTGGTTTTCCAATTTGTACTTCGGAGAAACTATTTGCACAGCAGAAAAATTCCATGGAAGTCTTACTTAGCTCCTGTCTATCAGCCTAATCGTCGTAGGTCGACCAGTTAAAGTAACCTCAGGCCTTATACAGGCTCAGTAGAATCCCCTGTCCATTAGGCTGCATGGGGGAATGTTTCCAGTTAAGTCGCGACCATCTTTATCCGCCAGAATTTCCGTTGCATGACCTCCAGACGACCAGCTGGGTGGTGGCGACAATGCCTCAGCTCTCCGTGACAGCCACCTGTCCCAGTCCCTGCACAGTTTGGATATCCCATTAGGCCCACAGAGAACTGAGGTTCAGCCTTGGGCATGAGTCCTTCTAAGGTCCTGTACAGCTCCCACACAGAGGTCTAACCGACTACCACACGGTTCTCACATGAGTTCCAAGGGATCGTCTAGACTCGGTGTCGCCTGCAGATTTTGATTAAACTGCGTGTCACAACCCTTCCATAAACAGATCATTCCTGAATCTTGGACGCCATTGGATTTACATTGGGATGACACAGATCCATTAGATCGTATGGATGTACCTCATCATCGTCCTTCCGGGTGTTTCTCATGCACCCACGGATTCGGAATCAGACTTTGGCGATGACTATGGCCACTCGGATGCTTCACTACTGCATGAATATGGACCTGCGCTCTCCTTCATAGATAAAGTCAACTCTATCTACCATTACATGCCGATAATTCAACCACACACGCAACTATCTCTTCCTTCCCAGATACCATAGTATGCTGGTTGCCTACGTCATGTAAACTAAACTCTTCTATGGCTGAGCTGCACTGCTAAGATTATTGATCAGATAGCAGATACCTTACAGAAGCTACGGCATGATGATCGACTTTCCCTCCCTACTATGAGGAGGAAGTTATATCAAACCTATGACTCACCATTCCCGGATTCGCAACTGCTATATATATGATGAGTATCCTAAGTACAGTCATGTACTGTTAATCCATCATGGTTGCATATAATTATGTCTGATAAGCCAATAGCCTGATAAGGAAATTAAGTAATATCAATGTTCGTGATCGAAAATCAGACAACTACACAATAGATAACAATACAAACACGTAATAAAAAAATGAACTAATGAAATATTCATATTGTTATGTTATATTGTTAGCGGAATAACACAAAACTACTGTTACGGGTTGTATGACTGATTTATAATACTTTTGAAAGCATTGTCTGGAATGGAAGTCGCCAGTTTGAAACTAGTACCACAAAGCTTAAGAAAGCTGCTTTCTTAGTGGCTAATGTTGACTTCCTTTTAGCCATTTAATTCGTCAGTCAAAGTTTGCGAAAGGTCGTTCCTGACCTGTAATGGGATGTCAGCGGTAGCGAGAACTTGTATCTGAATTTAATGAGATTGAGGTTATCTAGGCATGTGATTAATCTTGTTTTGTTTATTTAAAGCATTAATTGTTTATTGTTAAGCAAGTTTATCTCTGCAGCCATTGTAATATGCAGCCACTATCCGACTGATCTCGCATCAAAACACAGGCTGTGTACTCGTGGACAGGTGACCACGGATTACGCTGATCACTGTGTCAGATTAACGAGACTGATTAATGAGTGATTTTAGTAATTCTTCTGTCATACAAATTTGACGCACATTACATCCGACTGCTGGATTCTAGACATCACTCTTCACGGGTACATGTTCCACATCCATTCGGCGTCGGCCGGCTCAAGACGATAGTGATCTTCCATCACTAGTTATTACATTACAGAGCAGAGGTATATATTCCCTGGGCCCTGTTGTAGCGACCCAGTCTATCATCAGGCCTTAGTTTTCTTCTTTCTATGGAAAAAAGGTGGAGGGTAGGAGCGAGGATATGACATCAGCAGCAACAGAAGGTGAGTTCACCTTTTCTTCGATCACTAGCTACTGAGTGTAATAGAACTAAGGTATATCTGGATCACACACAAGTTGGAGGTTGCTAAAGTGATGTCAGAATCGGAAGAGAAATAAGACAGGGAGTGTACTTGAGGAAGAACCCACATGTATCTCTGGTTTACTCTGGCAATGATGTAATTGAGGGAGAGGATTATCAAGAATTATCAAAACAATAGTTCTCATTGTTAATAATTCTAAGAATACAACCTCTATTACATCAGGATTACTCCCAACCACCTCCACAATCATCTTGTTCTAGTAGTTGGATGTTTTGGAAGGAAGTGAGGTTTTTCCCACCTTTGTGCATGGAAGAGCTGCAGGCTACTGGTGCTATTACAGGAACAACTAGTTGTGTGTCGTTGACAGTGAAGAGGACTTATGTTGACAATCTGAAGATTTAGTTATACTAGTGTGGTTGGAGCCAAAATACAGGACTTATGTCAATAACGTAACAGAGGTAGTATTCTTAGAATTATTAACAATTATACTGTTGGCTTGGTGATTGCATGGTCCCAAATAAGCCTTTTTCACATCTGTATGTCTCAGAATGTATGGTAATTAGAACAGAAGACGGACTTGATATAAATCTTATGATTTAGATATGTCAAAATGTTAGAGAGCCACAAAATCCTGCATCTTCTATGCACGAAATCTCAAAATGGATTCAGAAAAAGCAAAGTAAAATCCATAGAAGAATAAAAATATCTATTTTGAAACTTTAACTGAGGTAATGTAATTGTTTGTTTTCTGACCGTCTGTCTCTTCCCTGAGAACTTTTACGAGGGGTGTTCATTAAAGATTTCCCCTAAACCACTTAGGGCTATCATATTTGGTTGAAATTTCACATGTGTAATGATACATGTATCTATGGGTTATGTCTGAATTTGCAGCACCGAACTATTAATCTTACCACTTTTACAGGTGTTATGATCGAGTAGGGTGTGACAATGGAGCCAGTAGAATACCGAGCAGTGATTAGGTTTTTATATTTGAAAGGTTGCACACCAAAAGAAACGTTCGATGAAATGAAAGCAACTTATGAGGAAGATGCCCCATCATATGATGTTGTTAAACACTGGCATCGCCAGTTCAAGTGTGGTCGGACATCTGTGGAAACAGCTGCCATTCCTGGTCGCCCCCCTTCAGCCATTGATGAGGACACTATCCATCAAGTGGAGACCGCCATTTTGGCAGACCGACGTATAACTGTTCGCCAGTTAGCACAAGATGTCAAGATCAGTGTAGGGTCTGTGGAAAAAATCATCCATGACAATTTGAACATGCATAAGGTGTCTGCACGATGGATTCCAAGGTTGCTCACACCTTTCCAAAAGCAGGAACGAGTCAATTGCTCAAAGGATCTTTTGGACATGTGCCAAAATAACCAGGCAAACTTTTTTGACAGACTTATCACACAGGATGAAACATTGGTCCATCACTATGATCTTGAGACTAAAGTTCAGTCGATGCAATGGAAGCATGTGGAGTCAATCAAAGAAGGCACGTGTCCAACCCTCTGCAGGCAAGGTCATACTCACAGTGTTTTGGGACCAGCACGGAGTAGTGATGATGGATTTCTTGGCAAAGGGTACCACAATTACAGGAGCTTATTATGCTTCACTGCTGCGATAAATTGCGGGACGCTATCAAGCTTAAGAGGCGTGGCATGCTGACCAAGGGTGTCCGTCTCCTGCAAGACAATGCTCCAGTACACAACTCTCATGTTGCCCAGACAGAAGCGCGGTCCTGTGGCTATGAAATCCTTCCACATCCTCCTTACTCTCCTGACCTTGCACCATCTGACTTCCACCTCTTTCCAACCATGAAGTCATTTTTGAAGGGAAAACGATTCACAGATGATGAAACACTGATTTCTGAAGTCAAGTCCTGGTTTGAGACGCAAAATGAGGGCTTTTACAAGCGAGGTCTCCATAGTTGCATAAAACGATGGGAGAAGTGTGTAACTCTTAGTGGTTCCTACGTGGAGAAAGACTAATACCTATGCCAAGTTTCATTCCACTAGGTCCATCGGAAGTGGGTCAGGGGAAATCTTTAATGAACACCCCTCGTACATCCCTTTCAAGAACTTTATGAAGTTGACAATTTGTATGGAAAATCCAAGCATTGTTATTTTCCATAACAGTGCTCACAGAATTCTGATACAGCTTTCAACATGGTCGTCATAGCAGCTGTATTAAAGAATATTGTCTGTTTTCAAAACACAACATACAGTTTCCTTTTGTTCCAAAACATGCCTCTTCATTTGGGGCATCTGTGGCCTTAGTTACCAACCAGAGTTACCTTCCATGTTTCCCTCACTTTCCTTCTCATCGCAGCTGAGAGCTAACATGCTTGCAAGTTCAGAAATATGTTCTTAAACGTAACAATAATTGTTACCAGCAAGTTGTCTCTGGACAAGTTTCTGGAAACAGGTTGGCAACAAATATTAAACAACTCATGGTCATCAATACACAAAGATAAGGATACCCTCTGCAAGGGAGACGTAACTACAATTACCCAAAGAACCATACCATCTTGCTGGCCTGCAAACATTGATGTCCTGGACCAGGGTGTTCCTCCAGAATATTCCAGAAGAAATCCAACAAGAGGTTCATGTTCAAGAATCTAAAGGTCTTCTACAGCTGCCTCTTCACTTCAGATTGCTGTCTTTGAAGGATCTGTGCCACGGCATTTGTGAATCCACCAGGCATTCAACTTACACATGTCAGTTCATGACATGCCTAGGATGTGATATTGCAAGCTGCAGATCCCACCACAGAAGTCCAGCTGGGTGCTCATGAGATGAGAGTGAGGGAAGCAAGAACGGAAACACTAGTTGGCAACCAAGGCAACCGAGCCCTGTTTTATGTTTTTGGCTCTTTGTTATATGTTAAAGAAGGAAATTGCAATAAGTTGTTAGGATAAGTATACTGATATCATAAATACTCTGATTTATGCAATTTGTACTCGGCATCTACACAGCTATGTTGATGAAACTTTATGATAAGAAATAAGTATGTGGTGTGCATGAATAAAATTTTCTACATTTTGTGGCATATTTATTTAATTTTCACCTGATAACTTTGCATGAGGGGCTGACCATTTGATATTCTGTGTTGTGGGGACTGGAATTAGTTTAGAAAACATAATCTGTTCCTGAAAGTGCTGGGAAAAGATAATTTGTCCTCCTTTTTTGCACACAAAGATATATTGGGCACTGGACATGATGGATGACCTGAAGTATGCAAATGCAACATCTCTGACAGTTTGTGCAACTCATGTTCTTATGTTTTTTTAATGGCTTGATACAAACATGGCTTCCTTCTTAAACATACATATTTGCAATGCCAACACTGCATCAAAGAATGAACAACAGCTTTGTGTTTGGTTGGGAATTCTCATGGGACTTAAAAACAAATGGAACCAGTTAAAAACTAGAAGTTATTCTTAGAACTGGCACATCATTTGACTATTGCAAACCTATCTGTTATTACTCTGCCATTTCTGATTGTGTCGGAAATTTGAAATTTAAAGTGCAACATTTGACGTTTGGCACAACATTGAGCAGTGTTCTTAGGCTTCACTGTGCAGAGTTGCATCCCTTAGCTGTTAGAGGTTCTGACTGCTGTTTGTTGGTTTGATTACAAGATTTAACCTGATAATGATACTTATGAACTTCCGAAGACTAACTTTCCTCCTTCTTGTAGGGTAACATGAATGGTGAATACAGAGTCTGCACAGAGAGAGGGAGGTCAGTGGGTCGATCCCCTACTGATACTGAAAGATGGTACTTGTTAACCTGCCTGGTGCTTGGCATTTAAGGCATGAAACTGGTCACTCGGAGTCAGAATAATGTGTTGTTTGAGTGGGGTATCCATGTTAAACTGAGACATTGTATTTCAGTGGGCCAGCAATATACAACCCAGCCTACATTTGGAGTAGACCCAGCAGCCACACACACATGTGCATGCACATCACTATTGTAGTAAAATCATTTTGAAAGTAATGTTAAACTCACCTCACTTCAAAGCAGCATTAGATTCAACTCACACCCCTCCTTATTCATGTTCCAGTATGGATACCATGGTTGATTACCAGTACTGTCACCCTCTCCCCAGCCAGTTCATCCTATACAATGTGTAGCCTATTGTATGAGCAGTAAAAATAGATGTTGTGTGGAAACTGAATATTTCATGTATATTCTTCTACCCATGTATTCAAGAATGAGCAAGTAGATTTGCAGTGGCTTACAAGTCAATTCTTTTCAGGATTCCAAGAAGAGTCACAGTGAGATTATTATGTACACGCACCAGTCAGTCAACCTATACTACTACAAGTATACTCTAGATGGAGTCAATGTTATACTTGTCAGTATCCTTTTTCTTCATGATTAATGTCATTCTTCAAATGTAAACTTTGTCTGCCGTGTGAGTTGGATGTGAGGTAAGTTACAACACTACATCATTCTACCTAGTTTTCATTCAATATTTTTTTTTCAGTTTGTAACTTTTAATGTATTATAGAATTGTATTATAATTTTTGTTACATATACTTTATATATTTCACCACTTAAACAAAGCTCATGTGAATTTAGATCATGTTATTTGTGACAGTTATGTGGTTGTCCTTAAAATTGTCCACAGATTTACTTACTGATTTTACTAGTGAATCCTATGCAAACAAAAGTCAACTTACGAGGGGCGTTCAGTAAGTTTTGCAACTTCGATATGAGGCCAAGTCGCAGAATATCTTTTGCACTTTTATTTTTCAATATAATCTCCATTCATCTCAATACACTTATTCCATTTGTCCTTCAAGCTTTTAATACCACTTATATAGAACGTCTAACCACACCTCTGTGGCAGCCTTTATGTCCTCGTCATCCTGGAAGCGTCTTCCACATAGGGCAGATTTCATTTGCCGGAACAGGAAATAATCACTGGGTGCTAAGTCTGGGCTATAGGGTGGGTGATTTAACTGTTCAGCCCAGACTTAGCACCCAGTGACTATTTCCTGTTCCAGCAAATGAAATCTGCTCTACGCGGAAGACGCTTCCAGGATGACGAGAACATAAAGGCGGCGTGGTTAGAGGGCCAATCTTCAGATTTCTATAAAAGTGGTATTAAAAGCTTAAAGGACAAATGGAATAAGTGTATTGAGGTGAATGGAGATTATATTGAAAAATAAAAGTGCAAAAGATATTCTGTGACTTGGTCTTATATTGAAGCTGCAAAACTTATTAAACGCTCCTCGTTGCTTATGGCGTGGACTATTTGTTATGAGTGAGTTGTGCATCTTGAATCAAGATTCATGCGTTTTTGGGGTTAAACAATAGTAAAGGACTGACCATTTGGTATTCTACAGGAGGGCCTGGGAGTTTGTATGGAAACTAGATCATTCTTCAGCTACATCTGCAAAACCAAAATAAAACTGCGTACAAAAGTCCATGTTCGAATCCTCAAAGGGTTTCCTTGTACCAAATCCGTCAAATGTAGGCACCACTTGCAGGGTATCGCCGCTGCGAAATTGGCGTGTGCCGGGGTGTCCAAGTCTGTTCTTACCCATTTCTGACCTCGAACATGTTCGAATCCTCGAACCATGCTTGTACCAACTCCGTCAAAAAACAGTCACCGGAAATCGCCGCTACGAAATTGGCATGTTCCAGGTGCGTCCCAAATACTAATCAAATATTACCGCCGAGCTGTGTTACTTTTAGCATGCAACCAAGAACAAACAATAAGATGCATATGCCACACTAACTTCATGTAAACTTTCAATGGAGAACTTTCGGTTGATAACCTTACAAGATATGATCTTTAAAGTAAAATTTCAATGAAAAAAATGATCAAAATCAAAATCCAATAGGGCCGTCGCTATAAAAGATATCCAAAATCAGCAAACAGAGTTTAATGTGTGATGTATGGAGACAATTTTGAAAGTTTGAAAGCATTTCATGCAATGGATTCAGAGGAGTATGCATTTAAAGACAGGTACCAAAAAGACACTATGAAAACTTTGAATCCAATATGGCTGCAACTAAAAAACATATCCAAAATCGGCTAACAGAATTTGATGTGTTATGTACGGAGACAATTTTCAGAAAGTTTGAATGCATTTCATTCAGTTGATTCAGAGGAGTATGCGTTAGAAGACATACACCCAAAAAACCCTGTGAAAACCTTGAATCCAATATGGCTGCCAAACCACGTGACCAATGGCCAAAGTCAAAGAACAAAAAAATGTCAAGCAGCAGACACATCCAAAGTTTGAAAGTAATCAGACAAGCGGTTGCGAAGCAGTAGGGCAAAATATAGCTTTAAAAATTGCTTGTTTTTCAGTTATCTGCCCTTGGTCATTGGACCTACGGTCTTGGAATTGGTGTGGTATCTGGTACTTAAGTACCTGCATACACACACAGAATTTGAACAAAATCGAGCAAGTGGTTATTATGCTAGCTCTGGTACAAAAATCGACGGAATAATAATAATATTAAATCGAACGATAACACGAGGGCTCTTCATTCTTTCAGCTTGGTGACTCTTTAACAGGCTGTAACTTCTTTGTCAGTTGAGCACCAGTCAAACGGATAAGCATTCTGAGTTTGTCAGGGCCCCGGGTTTCTGTCGCATTGCTCAGATTAAGTGCTGAACCTGTTTCCGACCCCGTTCATATTCGAATCCTCAAAGGGTTTACCTGTCCAAACACCGTCAAATGTAAGGAACTGTTTGGGAGACATCACCACATGTGTCCCGTTGTGTTCTTAACCCATGTTTGACTTCGACCATGTTCAAATCCGCATATGGCTTGCTTGTACCAACGCCGTCAAATGTAATGAACTGCTTGTCAGACATCACCACATGTGTCCCAGTGTGTTCTTAACCCATGTTTGAATCCCCAAATGGTTTGGTTGTACCGACGCCGTCAAAAGTAAGGAAACGCTTGCGAGACATTGCTGCTACGAAATTGACCTGTCCCAGAACGTCCCAAGATATTCTAAACCCATTTAAAAAGCCGTCCATGTTCGAATCCGCATATGGTTTGTTTGTACCAATGCCAGCAAACGTAATAAACCGCTTGTTTAACCCATGTTTGACTTTGACCATGTTCGAATCCTCAAAGGGTTTGCTTGTACCAACACCGTCAAATGTAGGCACCTTTTGCGGACATCACTGCTACGACATTTGCATGTGCCGGGGTGTCCAAGGCCATTTCCGACCTCGAATGCTCATGTGTGAATCCTCAAAGGGATTGCTTTTAACAATGCCATCATAAGTAAGGTACGTTAGCATTTGGCAATTGGGAAATGAAGTACCAGGTCAGGGAGCCTGACCACTCGATCCCGATAATCGCCTCTTCAGACAAGCATGGGTTGCTGAAGACCAATTCTAACCCTCATCTTCAAAGGGTAGTATACATAATGCCGAAGGCACTTGACAGTGAAAGGGAGATAATCCTAGGTTATCTGAGTGCTTTCGGTGAAAAAAATCATCAAAATCAAATCCAATAGGGCCGTCACTAAGAAAGATATCCAAAAACGGCTAACAGAGTTTGATGTGTTATGTATGGAGACAATTCTCAGAAAGTTTGAAAGCATTTCATGCAATGGATTCAGAAGAGTATGCATTTGACGACAGGTACCCAAAAGACAATGTGAAAACATTGAATCCAACATGTCCGCAACTAAACAAGATATCCAAAAACGGCTATTAAGGTTTGATGTGTTATGTATTGAGACAATTCTCAGAAAGTTTGAAATCATTCGGAGGAGCTTGCATTTGAAGACATGTACCCAAAACACACTGTGAAAACATTTAATCCAATATTGCTGCCAAACCACCCAACCAATGACCAAACTTTAAGAATATGAAATGTCAACCACCTAAAGCAGCAGACACATGCAAAGTTTGATAGCAATCGGACTTGTGGTTGCGGAGCAATAGGGCAAAACATATGTTCAAAACTTTAGTTGTCTGCCCTTTGTCGTTGGGCCTACGGCCTTGGGATTTTTTGTTGTTGCTAGAACTCAACTGTTTCCAAACACATACAAAATGTGAACGGAATCGAGCCAGTGGTTACTTTGCCAGCTCTGGTACAAAAATCAGTGGAATAATAATGATAATAAATAAATCGTCCGTTTACAATAGGACTTCCAGCCTTTCGGCTTGGAGCCTAATTAAAATTATGAGCCTAAATATTTTTAGCAAAACCCACCTTGAAACAATATACTTTTTGTGTCAGACATTCCATATTTATTTCAACAGTCTGAAGGATAATTAGTTTTTTCAAGCAATTTCTCGAACGATCTATTTTTTTTTTAAAAAAACAGTCCTTCCTCACAATTTCAAATGGTCAGTATCTCAGTACAATGGGGTTCTTGACCAACCTGCCCTGGAGCTTCCCCAGGCCCAGAACATGCCTCTATGTTTTTATCACTTATGCCATAAGACAAAACAGTTACATGTGATCTGTGAAGTAAGATATGACGCTACATCCTCAACTAGCCTCAGATCAACAGTGGTGTTGACCAAGGATTTCATGGGTAAAATGTATTTGGTGAATCGGGTTTTTTTCCGTGAAAGTTATAGCTAAAATACTTTCCATTTGGATGTCACATTATCAATCAAGTTGCCAACTGATAAGCAAATGTCAGGTTGTGTGCAGGCTGTCTGTAACAGTGACTGGTCTGTTTATAGTTGCAGGCTGCTGAGTATAAATGTTGTTTAGTTCTAAAGTAAGTGTCTAGTCTTAGAGTGGCATTAAGAGTGGCCAGTTTCTGATATTCTTATTTCAACATTTACCAGTTTAAGTTCAAATTACAAATTTACAGTCAGCATTTTTTCTTTCATGATATAAAGATTTTATGCTGAGTTGTGTAATTGTCTTGTGTTTTTTTATTGAGGGATGAATTTGAGAAGTATTTCAGCTACTTTGATCCAAGCATAAATATTTGATTCAACAGTTAACCAATGACATGTTTGTTGTAAGATCAGAAAATGTAATTTGCATATGTGGGTGAACATTCAACAAATGAAATGTTCATTCTTAATCAAATCAAGTCTAAATTGCATATTGTGCTTTGCAACGTCGATCAATCAAATTGAAATAGATAGGCCTTGATTTTATTAGCTACTTTTGAATGAATCAAGAAATTTGCAGAATATGAGAAACTACCATTGTAAACTTTGATTTTGTAATCATTAACTGTTTATCAGTATTGACAATAAAATATGGAGTTGATAAAAAATGACGTATTTCGAAATGATCATTGAACTTGAAAAATAATTGTGTCAATGTATTGGATAGTAGGATTTAAAGACAAAGCAACCAGCATAGCACATTTTCATCTCTCAAACTTGATATCAAAGAGGGAAGCTTTTGTACCTCTGCTTCTCTGGTTCAAATTGTCTCCATGAAAAGCATAGTCTTCAGACCATACTGGGGTGGTCGGGTAGCCTAGTGGTTAAAGCGTTCGCACGTCGAGCCAAAAACCCGGGTTCGATTCCTGACATGGGTATAATGTGTGAAGCCCATTTCTGGTGTCCCCCGCCGTGATATTGCTGGAATATTGCTAAAAGCGGCGTAAAAACCATACTCACTCACTGAGTCAATACTGATTATATGCAAGTCCTACATATATTCTTTATTTTATTACCTTTTGTTTGCAGTGGATCAGTCCACCAATTACATGATTTTATCTGATTGTGTCTTTCTTCCTGAGTTCATATTTTCAGCTATCATATATAACCTGAAAGCCTTAACATATTTAAGATCTGTTGATATTTGTCTTACTGTCCCTGGTGTTAGGCTACACAGATACAGAAAACGAGATCACCGATGGTGTCACAGTAAGTACAAACCTGTCCGGACATATGCTTGGATCAACTGTAAAATGTGTTTTTCAGTCTTGCTTTGATATCTAACTGACTGCAAAGAATTGCTATAACTCTAGATTGTAGAGAAGTATTACTATAAGATAATATAATATGATAATATTTGGTTCATACTCACCATTTAACCATTCAGATATGTAAGACTTTGAATTATAATGGAATCAGGGATACAATAACACCAAATGTGTGTCATCTGCATTGCACTGAGTTTTACCCAGTTGCAACCTTATTTTATATGTTTTTGTCACTGGTTTTTAAACTAATATTTCACATATCCCAATTGATTCTATCTACATTGTCATGTAAAAGTGTATCTAGCATTTTACCTCACCTGACTCAAAGGTATTCAAAGAAATTATCAAACAATTGTTATTATTGTGTATAATTCTAGGAATACTACCTCTATTACATCAGGAATTAATCCCTCCTACCTCACCAATATATCTGCATCTAGTTGATGAGGGTTATTGGATGAAAGATGTGATGTTTTCCTGCCTTGCACATGCGCAGTTGCATTGGTGCGGAGGTAAGGGTTTGCCTCACAACTGTTAGATGTGTTGGCAGTGAAGAGGGATGTCTGTTGAAAAGTCTAAAGGTTTTATACTGTGAATACAACTTTATGGACATGATGTAATAGAGGTAGTATTATTAGAGTTGTGTACAGTAATACCTATTGTTTGAATTATTTGTACTTCACTTGTTTTCTGACTACAAACATTGACACAATTCACATCTTTCAAGGGAAACATCATGGGTACATTCTAAGACACACATAAAAACAGTATCTCTAAAGTTAATCTTTCACGCTCATTTGGAATACCAATTCCTCTGACAATATGTCCAAACTGTTACAGTGTCTTTTCACGCTGTTGCATCATCTATGACTTAACAATTGTGACAACATATATCAATGGATTTCACTTCTCATACAATAAATAATCGCTTAAGATCTGGAAACACTTGCCAACGAAACTGCACATATTATGGGAAAGAAGTACAGAAATAGGATACATTAATGCAAAAAATTCACTTAACATTTATGCAGATTGTTATTCAATATACGGTAACTTCTGAAACATTTTTAAAATAGCATAATAGTCAAATAGAAAGCCATGACAATTGTTTTTTGAAGTGACAATTGTGTGCATGCGGATGAGTGCACACTGTGGAGCCTTATGGCTTTTGTTCATGGAGTCATTATATTGGGTATGCCTCGACATAACAGTTCATGGACACATTTTCCTGTCATTTCAGAAATGTATCCTAGGTGTTCTTGCCATTGTGCCACTGACCTACTACATTGGGATGGCTATTACAAGGTATTTGTTTACATATCTTTATATATTACAGCATTATTCATGGCAACTTGTAATCCTCAAGACCATAGCCTGAAGAAAAGGTTTGTTGATGCCCAACCAGTGAAGGATTTATTGTAGGTCCATGAAACTTGGTACTTGTCTCCTCAGGATCAGAAAAGGTCATGTGTGACCTACGTATGAGGTCAATATCACAGCGAAGATAATTCTAAAGTATGTTTGCGATTTTCACTCAAATGTCTTTTTCAGCAGATATGTTTATGTCCTATCCATAAGGTTTCATATTGTTGGACTGTATGTCATGTCAGAGGTGAAGGTCACCCTCAGGGGGATAATCTGAAAAAAAATCAGTTTTCACTGAAATGCCTTTTTCGACAGATACCTTTTAATCTCAGTAAGAAACAGGTGAACTACTTAACCGTTTCATCCATACAAACTCAGTGATAGGCAGGTGAACTACTTAACCCTTTCGTCCATACAAACTCATTGATAGGCAGGTGAACTACTTAACCTTTCATCCATACAAACTCAGTAAGAGGCAGGTGAACTACTTAACCCTTTCATCCATACAAACTCAGTGATAGGCAGGTGAACTACTTAACCTTTCATCCATACAAACTCATTGATAGGCAGGTGAACTACTTAACCTTTCATTCATACAAACTCAGTAAGAGGCAGGTGAACTACTTAACCCTTTCGTCCATACAAACTCAGTGATAGGCAGGTGAACTACTTAACCTTTCATCCATACAAACTCATTAAGAGGCAGGTGAACTAATTAACCTTTCATCCATACAAACTCAGTAAGAGGCAGGTGAACTACTTAACCGTTTCATCCATACAAACTCAGTAAGAGGCAGGTGAACTACTTAACCCTTTCATCCATACAAATTCAGTAGGAGGCAGGTGAACTACTTAACCTTTCATCCATACAAACTCAGTGATAGGCAGGTGAACTACTTAACCTTTCATCCATACAAACTCATTGATAGGCAGGTGAACTACTTAACCTTTCATCCATACAAACTCAGTGATAGGCAGGTGAACTACTTAACCTTTCATCCATACAAACTCAGTGTTAGGCAGGTGAACTACTTAACCTTTCATCCATACAAACTCAGTGATAGGCAGGTGAACTACTTAACCTTCCATCCATACAAACTCAGTAAGAGGCAGGTGAACTAATTAACCTTTCATCCATACAAACTCATTGATAGGCAGGTCAACTACTCAACCTTTCATCCATACAAACTCAGTGATTGGCAGGTGAACTACTTAACCTTTCATCCATACAAACTCAGTGATAGGCAGGTGAACTACTTAACCTTTCATCCATACAAACTCAGTGATAGGCAGGTGAACTACTTAACCTTTCATCCATACAAACTCAGTGATAGGCAGGTGAACTACTTAACCTTTCATCCATACAAACTCATTAAGAGGCAGGTGAACTAATTAACCTTTCATCCATACAAACTCAGTGATAGGCAGGTGAACTACTTAACCCTTTCATCCATACAAACTCAGTGATAGGCAGGTGAACTACTTAACCTTTCATCCATACAAACTCATTGATAGGCAGGTGAACTACTTAACCTTTCATCCATACAAACTCAGTAAGAGGCAGGTGAACTACTTAACCCTTTCGTCCATACAAACTCAGTGATAGGCAGGTGAACTACTTAACCTTTCATCCATACAAACTCATTAAGAGGCAGGTGAACTAATTAACCTTTCATCCATACAAACTCAGTGATAGGCAGGTGAACTACTTAACCTTTCATCCATACAAACTCAGTAAGAGGCAGGTGAACTACTTAACCCTTTCATCCATACAAACTCAGTGATAGGCAGGTGAACTACTTAACCTTTCATCCATACAAACTCAGTAAGAGGCAGGTGAACTACTTAACCGTTTCATCCATACAAACTCAGTAAGAGGCAGGTGAACTACTTAACCCTTTCATCCATACAAATTCAGTAGGAGGCAGGTGAACTACTTAACCTTTCATCCATACAAACTCAGTGATAGGCAGGTGAACTACTTAACCTTTCATCCATACAAACTCATTGATAGGCAGGTCAACTACTTAACCTTTCATCCATACAAACTCAGTGATAGGCAGGTGAACTACTTAACCTTTCATCCATACAAACTCAGTGATAGGCAGGTGAACTACTTAACCTTTCATCCATACAAACTCAGTGATAGGCAGGTGAACTACTTAACCTTTCATCCATACAAACTCAGTGATAGGCAGGTGAACTACTTAACCTTCCATCCATACAAACTCAGTAAGAGGCAGGTGAACTAATTAACCTTTCATCCATACAAACTCAGTGATAGGCAGGTGAACTACTTAACCTTTCATCCATACAAACTCAGTAAGAGGCAGGTGAACTACTTAACCCTTTCATCCATACAAACTCAGTGATAGGCAGGTGAACTACTTAACCTTTCATCCATACAAACTCAGTGATAGGCAGGTGAACTACTTAACCTTCCATCCATACAAACTCAGTAAAAGGCAGGTGAACTAATTAACCTTTCATCCATACAAACTCAGTGATAGGCAGGTGAACTACTTAACCTTTCATCCATACAAACTCATTAAGAGGCAGGTGAACTACTTAACCTTTCATCCATACAAACTCAGTGATAGGCAGGTGAACTAGTTAACCTTTCATCCATACAAACTCAGTAATAGGCAGGTGAACTACTTAACCTTTCATCCATACAAACTCAGTGATAGGCAGGTGAACTACTTAACCTTTCATCCATACAAACTCAGTAAGAGGCAGGTGAACTACTTAACCCTTTCATCCATACAAACTCAGTGATAGGCAGGTGAACTACTTAACCCTTTCATCCATACCAACTCATTGATAGGCAGGTGAACTACTTAACCTTTCATCCATAAAAACACAGTAAGAGGCAGGTGAACTACTTAACCCTTTCATCCATACAAACTCAGTGATAGGCAGGTGAACTACTTAACCTTTCATTCATACAAACTCAGTAAGAGGCAGGTGAACTACTTAACCGCTTCATCCATACAAACTCATTAAGAGGCAGGTGAACTACTTAACCTTTCATCCATACAAACTCAGTGATAGGCAGGTGAACTACTTAACCTTTCATCCATACAAACTCAGTAAGAGGCAGGTGAACTACTTAACCCTTTCATCCATACAAACTCAGTGATAGGCAGGTGAACTACTTAACCTTTCATCCATACAAACTCAGTAAGAGGCAGGTGAACTACTTAACCCTTTCATCCATACAAACTCATTAAGAGGCAGGTGAACTACTTAACCTTTCATCCATACAAACTCAGTGATAGGCAGGTGAACTACTTAACCCTTTCATCCATACAAACTCAGTGATAGGCAGGTGAACTACTTAACCTTTCATCCATACAAACTCAGTAAGAGGCAGGTGAACTACTTAACCCTTTCATCCATACAAACTCAGTAAGAGGCAGGTGAACTACTTAACCCTTTCATCCATACAAACTCAGTAGGAGGCAGGTGAACTACTTAACCTTTCATCCATACAAACTCAGTGATAGGCAGGTGAACTACTTAACCTTTCATCCATACAAACTCAGTGA